>NW_026900569.1:0-1200000 GCF_033783945.1 Neopsephotus bourkii
CAGTCACTCTGTTCCAGGGAGCCCAGAGAGACCCCCGGAGAGCTTGGTTTCAAACGGGGTTTTAGGTATGAAATGGAGGAGAGACAGCAATGTCAGTTGCACAGCTTCAAAGCTGAATATGTGAAGATTTCCAGCGCCAGCTCCCCCTCCTGGCTCTTCGGCAGTGGAAGCAGAGTTGAAACCTTCGTGCTTCACTGTGCTGCCTGGCAGCCCAGAGAGATCACCGGAGAGGTTGGATTCAAATGGACTTTTAGGTTTGAAAGTGAGGAGAAACTGCAATGATGATGTAGACACTGTTGAAAATCTCAGTGTGTTGTGAAGGTTCCCAGCAGCAGCTTTAACTCCTGGCTCTTTGGCTGTGGGAGCAGAGACCAGACGTTCGTGCTGTGCCCTCACTGTAGTGCCTCACAGAACAGAGTGAGCATGGGAGTGGTTGGACTCAAATGGGGTTTTAGGTATGAAATCGAGAACAGATTGCAATATATGTGCTAAAGCTGCAAAGCTATGTGCTTAGTATGCCCAGCACCTGTTTGCCTCCTGGCTCTTCGGCTGTGGCAGCAGAGCTCAGACGTTCGTGCTTCAGTCACTCTGCTGCATGGCAGCAGAGAGCAAGCTCCTGACAGGTATGATTCAAGTGGACTTTTATTTATGGAGGTGAGGAGCAAGTGCAATGATGGTGACACCCTTGAAAAGCTCACTGTGTGCTGAAGATTCCCAGCAGCAGATTTAACTCCTGGCTCTTTGGCTGTGGGAGCAGAGCTCAGACGTTTGTGCTGCCCACACTGTGCTTTCTGACAGACCAGAGTGACTGCCGGAGTGGTTGGATTCAAATGGGGTTTTAGGTATGAAATTGAGGACAGATTGCAATGTATGTGCTAACACTGCAATGCTATGTGCTTAGTATGCCCAGCACCAGCTTTCACTCCTGGGTCTTTGGCTGTGGGAACACAGGGCAAACATCGTGCTGCAGTCACAGTGATGCCTGGCAGGCCAGAGTGACCACAGCAGTGGATAGATTCAAATGGGGTTTTAGGTATGTAATCGAGGAGACACTGTAATGTAAGTGCGAATGCTGCAAAGCTGACTGGGTGCTGAGTATGCCCAGCAGCAGCTTTCACTCCTGGCTCTTTGGCTGTGGGAACACAGGGCAAACATTCGTGCTGCAGTCACAGTGCTGCCTGGCAGACCAGAGTGACCACGGCACTGAGTAGATTCAAATAGGGTTTCAGGTATGAAATCGGAGACACTGTAATGTAAAAGCTAATGCTGAAAAGCTGACTGTGTGCTGAAGAGTCCCGGCAGAAGCTTTCCCTCTTGGCTCTTCGGCTGCAGGAGCAGAGGACAAACGTTAGTGCTTCAATCACTCTGTTCCAGGGAGCCCAGAGAGACCCCCGGAGAGCTTGGTTTCAAACGGGGTTTAGGTATGAAATGGAGGAGAGACAGCAATGTCAGTGGCACAGCTTCAAAGCTGAGTATGTGAAGATTTCCAGCGCCAGCTCCCCTCCTGGCTCTTCGGCAGTGGAAGCAGAGTTGAAACCTTCGTGCTTCACTGTGCTGCCTGGCAGCCCAGAGAGATCACCGGAGAGGTTGGATTCAAATGGACTTTTCGGTTTGAAAGTGAGGAGCAACTGCAATGATGGTAAAGACACCGTTGAAAATCTCAATGTGTTGTGAAGGTTCCCAGTAGCAGCTTTAACTCCTGGCTCTTTGGCTGTGGGAGCAGAGACCAGACGTTCGTGCTGTGCCCTCACTGTAGTGCCTCACAGAACAGAGTGAGCATGGGAGTGGTAGGACTCAAATGGGGTTTTAGGTATGAAATCGAGGACAGATTGCAATATATGTGCTAACGCTGCAAAGCTATGTGCTTTAGTATGCCCAGCACCTGTTTGCCTCCTGGCTCTTCGGCTGTGGCAGCAGAGCTCAGACGTTCGTGCTTCAGTCACAATGCTGCATGGCAGCAGAGAGCAAGCTCCTGACAGGCATGATTCAAGTGGACTTTTATTTATGGAAGTGAGGAGCAAGTGCAATGATGGTGACACCCTTGAAAAGCTCACTGTGTGCTGAAGATTCCCAGCAGCAGATTTAACTCCTGGCTCTTTGGCTGTGGGAGCAGAGCTCAGATGTTTGTGCTGCCCACACTGTGCTGCCTGACAGACCAGAGTGACTGCCCTAGTGGTTGGATTCAAATGGGGTTTTAGGTATGAAATCGAGGACAGATTGCAATGTATGTGCTAACACTGCAATGCTATGTGCTTAGTATGCCCAGCACCAGCTTTCACTCCTGGGTCTTTGGCTGTGGGAACACAGGGCAAACATTCGTGCTGCAGTCACAGTGATCCCTGGCAGGCCAGAGTGACCACAGCAGTGGATAGATTCAAATGGGGTTTTAGGTATGTAATCGAGGAGACACTGTAATGTAAGTGCGAATGCTGCAAAGCTGACTGGGTGCTGAGTATGCCCAGCAGCAGCTTTCACTCCTGGCTCTTTGGCTGTGGGAACACAGGGCAAACATTCGTGCTGCAGTCACAGTGCTGCCTGGCAGACCAGAGTGACCACGGGAGTGAACATTTGAAAGCCAGATGGGTTTTTCATCTCCTCCTTGCACTTGATGCTACTTTCTTTTTGATCTCTCCCTTCAAACAGTAACAGGAATATTAGAAAGAGAAGACACCCCCTCATCCTGACCCTCTGTAACCTGCCTGGATGTATCCCCCACTGTTGTAGGGAATATAAGCATGTGAGGAACCAAAACCCTGCACAGACTATGGTTATTTCCAGGGGCAGTGATGCATTTCAGCCAGTCCTAATAGGGGTCTGTGTGTGGGATGCCATTGCTGCTTCTCCTGTCACTAGAAAACTCAGCAGAGCTCTAATTTAACCGAAGTTATCTTTGTTGTCCTCACAAAGAATGAGAAATAACTGCAGGTTTTTGAAAGGAAAGCTTCTCAGGTTAAATGTTAAAGGAGGAAACCTTTACATCCAATTCTCTTGCATCATATTGGAAAAGTCTGAAGTCAAGGCTTTATCTTCCCAGCAGCCAAAGCTTATGAAGGCTGTGCCTCTTTTCTCTAACTTCTTACTTTCCTATCTGCATCCCTAACACTGAAATGTTAAGTAAAGGAATCATTAAATTTGCATGCTGGGGTTTGTGGCATTTTGGTAGTATCTGAGTAAACTGCCCTGGGGGTTCAAAGGTTGCCGATGGAACGAGCGATCAAAGGATCTGACAGACAAATCGTCATGAGTTTTACAGGGTGTTCATGTGGCCAAGGACAGACCTGATAAAAATAGGAAGGATGTTGTAATCGAGGCCTGGGAGACGAGCAGAGAATCACAGCTCCAATAAGCCACAAGATTCCTTCTTTCTGTCTTCTATGTAGGGTTTGGGGAGTGTTGAGGTCAAAGCTTTTGCACATGTGAACCTCAAAATAATGATTTGCATACACGCAAGTTGTTGAATTGAAAATGCCTCCAAAGAACTGACGTTTGAAAGTAATGTTTTTGACCACTGTGGTTGTTGGGAATAGCTCTGAATCAAGAAAATATTTATTGAAGACTGGATCACAAAAATAGCCCAGAACTGAATATTTTAAGGCACTCTTGTGGGTTTTGATGCAGTGTTGTGATTTCTGGAAGGAGATGGGGGAGCTGATGCAGAATGTGTTCACTTCTGATGCTCTCAATATTGACAGAGACAATATTTTCTCCTGGCCAGTAACACTTGTCGTGGGTGGGAGTTCACATCCAGGCTCTCTGCTTGTGTTTGGCTGAGCAGCTCACAGGTAGGTTCAGGAAGACCCTTTCCCAGTGCTGAGATAGGTTTTCATGCAGTGAGATTTGGGACACCCACAGGCTGGGACCAGAAAGTGAGAAACTCTTCATTTAGCTGCCAATGTACTGGACGCTTGCTGAGATCTCCACAGCTACATCCATGTGGATCCCCATAGTATAGAAAAAACCCTACCTGACCTATGCAATACCTGTTACCCTACTGGGAAAGGAAAACTTGTTTGGCAAGTGTGTGTAAAGATTAATTCTTTCAGAGGCATTAAAACTGCTTTCTCTGCCTAGGTTGGTCGATGCTTCACACCCAGATGAATTGTGCTTAGGTGGCAGTGTTGAGGCAAGGAGGAAGCTGTATTTCCTTTGTACCAGTGAGGAAACTGATATCAGGAAAGGGAAACCCACTTTCCTGGGTGGATCTGTATTCGTATTAAGTATTTGAAGGGTTTATTTTATCTTGAGGCTCTTATTTTTCAGCATTGCTCTTACACTTTCAGTAACTCTTCTTGCATGTTCAACGCTGCCGCCGTATTTTCCATATGCTAATGAAATTTGTGCTGTTTGTTACAGTTCCCTAATCAAACTTTAAAACATCTGGGTATTTAATGGGTGGTACTGACAGTCTTAACTGTTCAGTGTGGATGGATGATGAAAACATTTAATTTTCTCAGTAAGATATATACAAGTCAAAGCATCGCTTTAGAATGGTGCAATTAAATCTAAGCGGTCTATGGTCTAACCAGACAATAAAAAACCTGGTTTACTTCTTGAACGTACAACTTCAATGGAGAAAGTTGAAGCGACCAAAAATCTAATCACAGCTGAGGAACTGGCTTTACAATTCATGACCAGCCTCGTACACAGAGCTTTTCACTATAGCAGATGATGAGCAGATGCAGGTGTGATGCAAGTAGAGGGTCTGGTACTTGTGACCATTTACCTGTTTCTTTTGTGCCATTTCAGACTCAGTCCAGTTATCCCCTAATTTCACCTGTTTCTATGGTAATGTTTTAACATCAACACGGAGCAGCCAGTCATGTTTGTCTTACCTGAGCAGTAATGATGTCCATGTAAGCTGGTCAGTTTAGCTGAAATACCAGCTTTCTGCAGCTGTTACTTTTCACTTTTCCTGTATCAGGACACAATTATGTATCTTAATTATTGTTTTTACCTGCTTAACGTAGCCCGTACGCTTTCAGCAGGCGCCAGTTTACAACCTGACATATAGTTTTTGAACTTGAGATGCTCCGGATAACCTGGCATCCCAGCTGTGGGGGACTAGGGGCCGGTACCTGCTCTGGCCTGCTGTCCTATTCTGGCCAGGAGATCCAGAACTATAAAAGATGAGATTCTCTAATAGTGTAATTCCTGAGAAATCCCAGGGAGACAGAAGGGATTAAAAACAGAAATAGAGGCGAGGAGCAGTTTGGGAAAGTGTTAAGGAAAAGAGCAGGGTGAACAGTTTTTGCTTGGATTTGCTGTCTCCTGTAGCACACTGCAGGCTTCACAAGTTCATGAAACAGTGGTTTAAAATATAATCTCTTCAGGCAAGAGAAGTAGATGGAGGGGGGTTTCTATGTGACTGTAAATCAGGCTGGTGGCAGGAGCAGTGATGGGAGCCAGAAGCTCCTCAAGAGACCAGATCGGTTGGGTAGGAGATGAATTTCCTTTTGGAGCCTAACTTCAAACACCAAGGGATGTATTCAAAGATACAGATTGCAGCTACGCTCTTAACTGAGATTTGTGCCTTTGAAAATGTCCTTCCTAGATTTCAGTGCAATCTCCCTGCTCTTGGTAGATCATGAGACGCTTTATAGTCTCGTTTTATGCTTACCCCCCAGGTAAACATGGGGGAGAAACACCTTTCATTTCTGGAGATTACTGTGAAATGAGGGAACAAGATCCTCAGGGCTTGTAACCTGGGTCGCCTACAGACAGAGTTTAAAGGATTGCATTAAAAATAACAGGCCATCATCACTGGCTGCTGAGGCACATGCATGGACTGAGCAGTTCAATGTGGCATCCAGGTCTCACTCACCTGCAGCATCTCTGACCCACCAGCACCTGGAAGAACGGATGGCTCTTACTGGGAAGAACAAATACTAGCTGGCAAAATTTGGGTTATATGAGCTTATTCAATCTAAATCTGAATTTGTCTATTACTTAGATGAAAGCAACTCCTATTTAGATGGTGTAAATCATTAAACATGCATGTAAACATTACTGAAGTATAATTGCTATATTTAGGGATATTTTTTCCTTTTCTTTCCAAGATGAAACACCAGAGAAAATGTAAAGAATTTATTTAGCAGCTTTATGAAAAATAGCAAAGAGGTTTCAGTCCCCAGACAGGCAAAGTTCCAAGTCAAAGATGCTAAACCAGACCCAAAGTGATTATTATTAGCCAGCAAATATGGAGGTTTCCCTCTCAGACAGTGACTATAGATGGTGATATTTGACACAGATTTATCTGTAATTTGCAATAATTCTGTCACATGGTTGGACCTAATGATGTTAAGAGTCTTTTCCACCCTGAAAGTTGCTATATAAAACCCAGAATATAAAAAAAAGGCAGATTAATTTCTGAAGAGAAAGCTTCTGTTTATTATAATTTGAAGACTCCAGATTGAAAGAAAACAAAAGGTGGGGGGGAGAACCCCAAACTCACAGCCCCAAACCCACACTTCACTTTCCAGAATGATGCTGTTTCCTCTGCAGTGGATACAGGTCAGCGTTGCTGCCAACAGGAGTTAATTCCAGATTGGAAGGACTGCCCTAAGTCTAAAAGATGGGCGATTACTGCAGAACATCAATGGGTTTTAAATCAAGGAAGCTGTATTTGCAAGAAAATTTGTCTTAGCATCTAGCATCAAGTAACATATGGGCTTGGAGCTGTCGATAAGAAGCATCCGTGTTCCCTTTTGGGAATACTCTGAGAAGCTACTAATTGTTAATGAGGAGAAGTGGTTGGTCTTTTGATTAAAGTGATTAAAGTAATCTTAAAGTAATAGAAAAATTGCCCATTTGATATGAGTCCTTCAGACTTTGTCCCACTTCTGTGATTATTATAAGAGCAACTGACAGGGGGTTTGGTACTTTATGGATTGCAGCATTTGCTGTGATACAGGTCTTGGTTTGAGCACTATAATCACTGGGCAACAGTGTGGATATTCCCCCCTTTTCTGCTTCTATCCCTCCTTCTCCTGCTTGTTGTCATTATAATGTAAATTAGCAAACATTTCCAAGACCCTGAAATAACTTTATGAAATGAATATTTGTTTTCCAGCCGGTCTTATCCAAAGGTCCAGGTCAGGCTGTGTTTCTGTAGTTTCCTTTAGGGTTGATTTCAGTTGTCTCTAAGGCAACTTGCTGCTATTGCAAAGACCCCTCAAAGTTCTGGATGGTTCAAACACCATTTACTCTTGTTGGAAGACCAGAGAGTTTGAAAGGCTTTAGCAACTTTAACCAATCCTTCTGATGTTGAATTATTGCCTTTGGTTTACAAACATTTACCATAGGCCCTCCCTAAAAATAGGAGATGCTTCTTGGATTTTCTCCAGAGACTTCACTCACTAGAAGTACTTGAGGTTTCATGTGAATAGCTCTGCATTTGCTTTTATATCTTCCTCTAAGTTTCCTCCTTATGTGCAGTTTTGCCATTATCCAAGTTAGTGTCAGCTGCTGACACTGATTTTTCCAGGTTTAAGAAGACAAGAAGTAGCTTCCATCTCCTTTCCCCAGTCCTACCCTTTTGCAGCACAAATTAGCAGACCTAAAACTGGAAGGCATTTCTTAGAAGCATGATAGAAGGGAGCTGCTGAACCTTTTGGTTCCCTCCAGCTGGGGAGTGACAGTTTCAACAGTGAATTTAATCCATGTTTAATCCAAGCTAAATATTTCTTTTGCTGTTTATAGAGAGGAAAATACATCCTTTTCTCTCCTTCTTTTTGTCAGGGAATATATCATCTGGAGACTAAGTCCTTTGTGTATCAGAAGGCCTCCATCATCTATTACTGTAGCATTTTACTACTTTCTTCTGCGGTCACCTCTTCTTTCCCTCTTCATTGTGTCAATGCCCAATAAGAAAAAGCTGCTTCAACAGGCCTGTGATAAGCTTGCACCTGGATGACACATATGAAAATCTATAGATTATTATATTTCTATAATTCTGGTGTTTGCCCAGATCTTGAGGATGCTAATTGTCTCTCACAACATTATAAACCATTAATTTCCCTAGGAAAGTTAGCTCATGTCTGGAGAATCACTTCTGTTTCCATTGAACTCTCTTGGAATCTTGGGTTTGGGTGCTACCTATAGCCAGGAGCAATGGTGATGTGTGCTTTTTCAATCGTCGTGTTTTCCTTTTGCAAAGACAGTTAAACTATTTTTGGTTTATTGTTTCTTTTTGGAGGTTTTTTTTGTCCTTTCATTTTGTTTTGGGCTTTGTTTTTTTGCTGTGTGTTTCTGTTGTTTGTTTTATTCTCTTTTCTTCTTTCCCTTTTCTTTCCCATCTCCTTTGGACAGAAAAAAGAGATGACATCTTTGTTCAGAGTTCCCCAGCACACTGCTCTGTTTTCAGCTTGGGTATTCACTAGGTTTTCTAGCTTTCCTGTTCAGATCCAATACATAGAAGAAATGGCTGACCCTATAATATGGGAATCCTGATAGTTAACCCATGGCAAACAGTAGTGCTGATGGTGTTCTGTGCCATATAGGCCAGCAGTTGGGTGGTATTCGGAGTGCTCCCAGGTAGTCACACGAAGGGAGCTGTGGGAATGATGCTGCCTTATTCAACAGTGGGTTCTTTAGTCAGATTTGTCTCTTCCCTCCTGCCCCTTGCTGCTGTGGTTGTTCAAATTATACTGAGGGAGCAGTAATGCTACCTTCTGGTCATAATAGGTTAGGTTTTCTCCTAAAAGGTGAAGGAAAAAAAGTCTCAGTAGCAGTTGCTAGATGTATTACAGGTTTAGAACTAGAAATAAACAGGGACCAGAATAATGTAATGGTTTATTTGCAGTCAAGCCTTTTTTTAATCAGAAAGAAAATAAATCCATAATACGGTGCTCAGGATTTTGGTAGGATTTGCTCATATGTAATCTGCTCTCCACCCACAAATAGCTACATCTCATATTGAACTTTTCCTCATACAATGCACAAGTGAAAATGACCCCCATATTTACCACAGCTAGCTGAACGATCTGTGTGTTCAGGGAATTAATACGCTCTGACCTCAACCTGCAGCCTGGGTTTTGTTATTTAGAGGCATGTCAGTACAGTGACATTTAGATTTGCCTTGCTTTGGTCACTGTTTGCTCTTTATTGATCAAACCTGCCGTACTGTGGATAGGTTAGTCTCCTAAGATATATATTGTATTATTACTAGTGATAAGAGAGCATCCGTTGGTGCTATTACTGATATACATCTTTAGCTCATTAAAATGCAAATGTTAAGGTGTGCAGCAGATAGAAATCTCTGCACTTTAAAGCATGGCAAAGGCTGGTTAATTATGACTCTAACTATTTTTCAGATAACTGGGCAGTAAGTCATTATAAAATTTGTAATGTGAATCCTTTTATTTCCCTTATGCCCTGCCTATTGAGCTGCAGATAATCTCATAAGGCAGACTCTTGTCTCCAGAATTAGTGTCCGAGAGTTTATTCATTACTGTAAATTTGAAAGCAAATAGAGCTATGAAAATCAACCCTCAGTGCCTATTATTTGTCTATATGAATACATGCAGCCCAAAGTTGGGTAGTTTATGACAACAAGACTAAGGTTTTTTTGTTTAGATATTAGGTGCGTCTTCTGTTTGCAGGAATGATTTTTGGGATAGCCCTATTTCTGGTATATTCTATCTCAAGGCTCAGCAAGAACCTAGAGGTATACAACACTAAATATGATTTTGAGATGGATGTGATTTGCTGTCCTGTGAGGACAGGCTCCCTTGGATGTTGCCTCAAACCCTTCCGTACAACAGCATCCCATGGTCTCTCATGCCTCAAAACTCTTTGGGGTATTGCTACTCTGAGCACCTAGATGAGCTATTACACCAGTGCCTGCAAAGAGATCAGTCATTAATTGCCAGGATCGGTTGTGCAATAAGGTTTATGTATGGTTGAGCGCAAACGTCAGTTTCTGTACGTTTGAATACTTGCTGGTCAAAGCATATTATAGATTTCAATCCATCTGAATTTACTTTCCCACTGAAGTGTCTCTTGATCTGGTTGGTCTGGTGTTTTTATAGTCATTCCTGTTTGAACATGGATGGCCCTATTGTGTTGCAGTCTACAGGATGAACGCAGTTGCTGTGATTAAAGATAGAGGAAAAATCCGGTCTTCTACTTTGCAACCTGTGATCTTCTGATTGAATATGACATTTACGACAATCGTTTTTCTCTTTTTTGGTTTCAGCTTTTTGGCCAAGATATCAGCCGTGCATGCGTTAAGCCCGAAATAAGCTCTCCGCAATATGGCAGAGCGGCTTTGTAACAAAGCAGGTCCCAATATTTGTTCCAAACTGAAGAGGAAACTTTTTTTCTTTGAGCTAAAGTTTCGTTAACTCTCCCCATGTCGATTTTCCTTTGACTCTATTTGAAGAGTCTGCCTCCAGCTGGTGTTTGAGACACAACCAAGATCTTTGAGAGATCAGCAGCTACATGAAAGGTGGAACAGAGCAGTTCCAGTGCAGCAGGTTAAATAGGAAAGTCTGTGTCGGGAGCTTTAATTACAGAAATGACACTGTATGGGTACATTGATGTATTCTGTGTTACTTGTATGCAGAGCTAGAGAAAGGGAAATCAGATAACCTCTGAGTAGCATGCTATAGGGGAAAGATTGATAAATGGCACTTCTTGTTCTAGCTCCTACTGAATCTGGGGTGCAGAAGGATGCAGTCCTGAACCCCTCTTCAGTGGGGATTGGGTACCACCCATCGTCAGTGTGGATTTAGGATCCCCTCCAACAACATTACCCTCCACCACTGGGATGTGGTGGGAGCTGGAAGGCAGAAGGCAAGTGTTCCTTAGCCACAGAATGTCTGAACTCCTCTTATAAAGGCAAATTCAGTTCCACAATCCTGGAAAGGGGCTGTTGAGCTCATTGGAGGGAGAGCTGGAGGGAGAAAGGAGAGTTTCTCTGTTTAAAAAAATATATGGTCTGGTTTTGAGGCATTTTCTAAATGTAACTGGACAAGTACAGGTCCCTCAGCGGCTGCTGCTGGAGACTATACAAGCAGAGAACTAAGCACTTTTATGCAAGATCCCCTCTATGTGTATGGCTGCTGGCTCGCCTGCAGGGCTGTGTGTCCCAGCCTTCCAGGGTGCCTTATGTAAGTTGTAAGTTCTCTATCAAAGAATGGAAGGGATGTCTGGGTGGCGAGGGGAAATAAATGCCTTTGCAGATTGAAAAATAGAGGCAGGAGAAAAAGAAACAGCCAGACCTCAACTCTGTTTATACACGGATGAGTGGTTCCCCAATTTGCACTTGGCCATTGCCTACAGCTGCTGCCTGCGGAAGCGCAAGGGCTGGTACCAGTTCAGGACCTCTCCCTCAACTAGTTCTGGGAGAATCTGACTTTCAGATTTGAAGTGCCTGGTTTGAAGCCTATTTTTCCGAGGCAAGCCTTTGGCATGGGTTCAGTCTGGGGTAGGGTGGCATTTCTCTTTGTTATAGTGGAAGGGAGAGAGGATAATGCAGCCAAAATTGGCTTTTTCTGCCCCTGGCCACTTCAGATCAATGAGAAGATCTATGGAAACCCTCAGCCTGCAGAAAATAAAGAGAAACAAAGGGGAAAAAAAGAAAACTCTTCTCCTGAGTGATTGTTTAAAGCCCTCTGACAGCCCTGGAAATGGAATTTCACTTTCTCCTCCCCGAGTCCAGCCTGGATTGTTTACTCTTATCTGTGGACTTGTCTTCACTAGTTTTTCACCTTGAGTTAATTGATTGATCGCTACAAGGTAGTTAGTTAACACAATTGCAAACCTGTCTGAGTGCTCCCCAAACGTTTGTTGCAGTGCTGTTACCCTGAGCCATGTCCCTGTATTAACACCGGGGACATATCTGAAGAGAAAAACCTGTAGCATCTTCCTATGTCTCTGTCAGTATGATGTCCACAAATGGTTTTTGGATATCACAAGTGTTAGGGCCAAATCTGTGGCAGGGGAAGGAAAGGTGACCTTTCCTATTAGATAAAGTCTTTGTAATTTAAGTAGCTAAGGTGAACCTTAGCAGGATGCAAGTGATGTTAAAATGCTGATTCCCATAGAGGAGATTGAAAGTATACAGCAACTGTGTACAGCACAGGGAACGGACTGTAGAAGAGCATCTTTAAATTAAAACTATAAGTTTAAGTATGTCTTTGCAGAAAGCAATTACCCAGGCTGAAATTTGACCCAGCCATCAGGATTAATATGCCATCATCCTTGAAGAAAAAGCCTTTGGATATTTAGATTTCATAAGCAGATAGAGGACTGGGTTTATATCTCAAAAGCAAGAGACATACAGTAAATAGCAGTAGCTCCAGCAGTTGGCTTATTACAGAAAACTATTAAGATGTCATCCTTTGTATGGCTAGTGCCCCAATTCCCATCACCTCTCCGGCAGTTTAGAGCTCGACTGTAGATGTGGTTAACACCTTTGCCCATACAACTATGATGTTTGCATGCATAATATAAAGCATCTTGCCCACAGACTGTTTTATTTCTCTTACATAATTTGTTGTGCCTGCATAAGAGTATATATTTCTATTCAATCTTTTACATATAAATGAGTTTTATTGAATATATGTTGCCATTGTCCATTCTCCACACCATATTTTAGCTGTGCGACTTCAGTGAGTTTATGATTCCTCTTTGGTTCTATTGCGGTAACAAGTTTGTTTATTGCTTTTTAAATCTCCTGCACTGACACTGTGTAAAATTAAGGCCGTGGTTAAATTCTTTATAGTTTCAGAGTGTTTTTAAAATTTCACATTTCCATAACCTTGGGTGATCAGAGCCACAAATCAAAGCCGAGATGCTGTGGCTAGCTGGGTCTGAGCTCATGGCAAGGCACTGCAATCTGCTGGCAAAGTCACTGCAGAGCTTTTAATGTTGCCTGAGCAAAAGTAATGCACTGCTCAGCTTTAGTGAGAAGGATTGAAACACTCCATAAGCATTTGCACCTGGTTTTGTTGTGCCTTCTTCTGTTTTACAAGTCTGTGTAAATCCAAGCTGGGAACAAGTGGAGGTGCGTGCCTGGCTCTTTCTTCCTCTTGGACAGCAGAGGATGTTTGTATATATATGAAACATTAAGATCAATGCAGTCTGGGTTTGAACAGGCTCATCAGCTACTATTATTGACAGAAACTAATTACACAGCCATTCTCAGGGCTAATACATGCACAAACAGAGCAATTACACCAAGAGGCATCTGCAAACATTCAAAATAAAATGAGAAGCCACAGGTCCTAATCCTCCTCTTCCTTAAGTCAACAGGAGTTGTGCCTTTCAGAGCAATAGGCTGTGTATGTTGTGGTACATCATAACCCAGCATTGGCTCTCAAAGCTGTCTGCAGGGAAGGGGCGGACCTGGAAATGCTATGGGGTTACTCTGTTCTCTAGCTGGTACAACTCATGCTGGGATTGGTGTAAACTGGGATAGAATGGGGCTGGGCAGAGCCCTCACTTGCTATTTGGGTCAATCCAATGTTGCACTAGGAACAAGGTCAGGTCTTTGGAGAAGGGAAGCATTGCCCTAGTTTCAGGTGTCCTATGCTTAACAGGCTTCAAAGACCACTTCCAGGATCTTTGTATCATCAAGTTTGAATAGAAAGTTAATTTAAATGTGGTTTATCGCCGATTTTCTAGTGCAGAAAGGGTTTTCTCTTAAATAATGCCATAGTGACTGGAATTGTACTTTCCTGTGCAAGCACATGAAATTGGGGCTACTTTGCAGCTTACGAAAAGATCTTTGTGGCTATTTGGCTCTTTCATTTGTGCACTGCTCCAAGTGTAGAAAAGCTCTTCCCTGTTACAGGTGGTTACTGAACTCCTCTTGCACAGTATAACCTTTTCTGCAAAGTGTTGCGTTATGGGGTCAAGAGAGAGCGCATCAGTTAAAAATGAATTGCAGCCCCTGCGTTCCCAGGTTATTCAGTGTATTAAGGAAATAGAGTAATTTCCATGGGAGTGAAATGGCAGCTGAATACCTGTTGGAACTAATGGCAGGACTCCCACAGCCCGATCGGTGCAAGAGTCTAGCCATAATTCAGTCACTGCTAAATAAGCACTGCTGTTTCAGAGGAGGTTACTGGGGTTAGGTTATTACAAGCACGGTAATAGGGAGGAATTCAGGGGAAGAGGACAAGTTTCAGGGTGAGATGAAATAGCAGAACGAGTCAGTCCTCCTCCCTCAGGTGGGAATGAATGAGCACCACAGGGGCTAGGACCCGATTCCCAACTGCTGTGATCTGCCCAAGAGGGGAAAACAAATTAACTCCATCAACAAGGTGAAGGCAGATTTTGTCCTCAGCCTCCCCAGAGCAGAGGGGAAGCAGGAGCTGTGCTGCAGCATGCCAGCAAGGCAGGCTTGCATCTGCTCCCTGGGTTGAATGCTAATTTTACCGAAGCAATCTAGGGAGTTCTTGTGGATGCTGAGCTTGGTTTTGTTTTTTATGTGCCTCAGCTTCAAAAATGAGGGCACTACATTATACAGCTAAAGGTTGGATTCGGGTCTTTTTAAATGAACTTTGCTTCGTTTTAAGCTTTTTATATATATTTAACTGGAGAATACAGATGCTGGTCTCCTATCCCCCTCTTTGCGCTGCTATCTGCACTTCTTTCAGTAGCGCTTTGCGTCGTGGCTAACATCTGACACATGTTTCATTCTTGCTATCATGCGGTATTTCAAAAACCCAACAGTAAATTCTTTGCATAATGTATGGGATGCTTTCCTCGGAGTAAAATTGTGCTGTGCTTTGGGGAACAGCCTCTGCCTGCTGCTCAGTGATACAGCCCCGTCACAAACCCGATCTGTGGCTCCCTGATGAAGTGTTTCATGTCTATAAATGCGGGGATGTTTTATGTGGTCCACACTCAGCCTATGATCTCGACTGCTCCCCAGCTGCTCTTTTAGGTGTCTTTCCTAGAGATAAAGGTGTGACTGAAGCCCTTGCAGACAGATCCCAGCGAGCTCTGAGTTTGCTCAGCTTGGTTCATAGCGACTGCAGGGAACTCAGTGCCAACTGGGAAATCTCCCCAAGGAAATCTGCTGGGAATATCATCAGGAGTCGAGTCCAGGATGAGCTGCTACAGTCAGCCTAGTTTAACTAAGCAAGAGATCTTAAGTGAGTGTAGCCACAGCTTTGGCCTTGATGTAGGGATGCAACGAGGATGCAGCAAGGGTGCAGCTGTGTGTAGTGGGGGAGTGAGTTGTGGGGCTGCAGCAGCATCCCAGGGATTTCTGCACTGTGGCTGCATTAGACAAGGTGAATGACATTGAAATTAGTCATACAGAGGCTACAGTTGCTAGGACGATACATACTGCAGTGTGGATGTAACCATATTTCAGAGCTGGCAAATGATGTTAAGTCCAATACTCCAGGGGTCAGGCCTAATTAAGATGTTGGTATCGGATTCTGAACTAATTATGCAGGGAAGGTGAGCTCTGCATCATTACGTGCAAGTTGTTGCACACAAAGGTAATGCACGCTGATTCGTGTAGTGGAAGGAGACAGGATCCATAATGCACACATTGCACTGAAATCAAAGCAACCACCCAGCCTGAGTGCAACAGCAGGGAGCAAAGGGGCCGAGGCAGCCCCAGTCACTTAGAGTTGCAAAAGCTAATTGAATAGTGACTTATTTTTGAGGAAGAAGTGTTCTGCCGGAGGATGTTCCACAAGGGAAGAATGAGGTCAAATCCACCGGATGCCTCATGTAAATAATTCACTCTGCCGTGGCTGTGCAGCCTCGGAGTGCTGCCGGCTTCTGCATTGCGCTGGCACTGCTCCCAGTGCTGGAAAGATGGCAGAGTGTTGACATGCTCTATAAGGTACCCATCCAACAGTCCTTCCTCCGGCTATTTATGCTTTGGGGACGTTGCTCCTGTTCTATAAATGCACCCAGTATCTGATAAACAGCAGCGTTAAGACTTCTGAGAATCACAGAATGGTTTGGGTTGGAAGGGACCTTCAAAGCTCATCCAGTCCAACCCCCTGCAATTAGCAGGGACATCCTCGACTAGATCATGTTGCTCAGAACCACATCCAGGTTGGCCTGGAGTGTCCCTGGAGATGGCTCATCCACCACCTCTCTGGGCAACCTGTGCCAATGTTTTGCCACCCTCATTTGTAAGAAATTCCTTCCTCACATCCAGCCTGAATCCCCCTCTTTAGTTTAAAACCATCACCCTCCATCCTGTCACAAAGGTTGTGCTAAAATGTCTCTCCCAGTCTTATAGGTTCCTTTTAAGAACCGAAAGGATGCGATAAGGTCTCCCTGAAGTCTTTTCCAGGCTGAACAGCCCCAGTTCTCTCACCCTTTAATTTCTGTTCTTGCTCCTACAGACACCAGCAGCCAGTTCCACTGAGCTGATGAGTAGGTCTCAACTGCCACTACTGAAGCCAGAGCCCAGAAAGCCAGGATAAAAGTTGTAAGTGTCTTAAAGGATGTAAAATGTTATTACAGAAATGACGGGTATAACCCTCATATCAAGAGGCAACAGGCTTATACTGAAGTAGAACCAGGTTGACTATTAGGGAGCAGCTTTTCTACTGCTAAAGACAGGAAAAGGTGGGAATAGACTTTAAAAGAAGACATCACTCTCTCCATGCAATACGTCTTACAAAGCTTCAAAACTAGGTTAGGCAAACATCTGGACTATAACTCTGTAACAGCCATGGAAACAGTCCTGCTATTGCAGCTCCTTTTCCTGTTCTGTGGATTTACTTGTTCCATCCTTAGAAGCCCCATATCCTTAACCAGAGTCCTCATAGGTCATTTCTGTAGGTGAATAGCAATGATTTAAGAAGGGCAGGTTTGTATGGGTCTTGCCTGCAGGTTGTGGTATGGAATGATAACTTCTGAAGCTGCCACTTTAGGAGGGAAATCCCAAATCCTAATGACATCCAAAATCCTAATGACATTTGATTTAAGACAGCAAATTTTTCCTCAAACCAGTCAAACTTTGGAATTACTGAATAACTTCTTTGAACTCTTTGTGCTTCAGCAATTCCTGATAGAGAAGACAGCTGGGTACAAACAGAGAGCAGGACACTGTGTCCTGATTTCGCAAAGGCAGCCCATGTCACTTAGTGCGCTGTCCCTGTTGGTTTGTATCAGGGCATTAAAATGACCCAATTTTCTCCCACTTTGCTGTTATCCTCCCTTACTTATAGGTATTGGTGATGTTTAAAGTCATCCTTCTATGCAGAATGTCAACCGCTAAGGTGTCACGACTGATAGTGGAAATTGCTTATAGAGGAAAGGACTAAGTGATGCAGATTTCTGCAGGTAGCCTGCTCTGCTCACATCCATGCAGGGATGCACTGGGCTCACTGTTTTCCAGGCAGAAATGGTGTCTGGGACAGGCAGATGGTTTAAGGAGGTGTCACCTGAAATAAAGCTGTGATTAACAACAGAGGTTGTCATCATTGCATCTCTGGCCCTCATCCAAGAGAGGAAAAAAACCCCTGATACTAGCACTGCGTAATAAATGCAATATAATCAGAACCTATTATAATCTAGTTCTGCTTGAAATTCAAATGGTTTGGGCTGGAGTTCATTTTATATGTGCCTGTAAGTAAAGTTAATGTGTTCCCTTGTTCCCCTTCCCTCTTAGTCTATACTGTAACTTAATGAATAACAGGTTTAATCACTCCGGTATCAAGATAGCCTTTTTACAGGCATGCAAATGTTCTTCGGTATATAATTTGTACATGCTCCACTCATCTATTATCATTGTTCTTTCTAAATGAGAAAATGCAAATGTTACACCAAGGGCCCCGTCTTCAGAGCTTACCGAGTATAATTCCTGACAGCAACATGAAGCTGTTTAGCATAATTTCCCTGTTAATAAACTGCCAATTACAGTAATTTAGTTCTTAGCTTCCAAAGACCAAAAGGTACGTGATGATTTCCAGTGCCCTCCCCACTAATGTCTCCGTTTATTATTTTGCTGTGTCTGAGAAAACAGGAAAATGGGAAGGACTAAGTTGTTTAAAGATAATGGTAATGCAGTTTCCTTATCCACGTGCAGAAGCTTGTCTCATCTGAGAGGCAAAATGCAGTTGTGTGGGTACACGCTCCCCCTTGCACAGGCACATTCTTAGGTGTAAACCACCGAGAGCAGCATCAGAGGTATCTGTAACACACACAAATGTGAGCCGGCTTGAACAACTACCAAATTAAACGTGGTAAAAGCTCATAGAAACACCTGCTAGCAATGAAAAACTTCCTTCTTCTCCCAGTAACTTCTGTTTGTTGCTCAGATGCTTCCCAAACTCAGACGGTTCTGCAGCACTTTAACGAAGTCAGTGGGAAATACTGCAAGAGAAGCGGGGAAAGGGAATGCTTCACAAAATGTTCATAGTGCTGGAAGAGATTCAGGAGTATTACGTTCAGAAGCAATTACGTTTCGAGCAGCTCTTCGCGTACAGTGGTTCCTGTTCAGATCTCGGCTCAACCTTGCTCATTAAAGGGAATTTGCATGAGAACAGAATCCTTGTTCCTTAAAGAGTTTTTCTGATCTTCCTGCATATTTCCCGCTCCCTCTTCCATCTGCTCCCCAGATCATCATTCTCTGTGAGATAACTGAGCAATTTCTGAGGTGAGTCAGGCTGACTTTGTAAGTTGAGGAGTAAGCAGTAAAGGGGATGTTAGGAATTAAAGGTCCTACTTTCAAGTATCTCGGTGAGTAAGTGGAGGAAACAAATGAATTGGGGTTGGGAAGAAGCTGAAGAGGATAAATTTAGGTCAGTGGGGCCTTTCAGGTGGTTTGGATGCTCCCTTTTTCTCCTCCTATCTGGAAGCAGCTCAAGAACTTGTCCTGTGTTTTCTTATCTATTGTTTCTCTCAAGAATATACCCACAGCTTCTGGGAATGAACGCGGCAGATTTTGTCCTGGGTAATTACAGCTCAGTCTTTAAAAACAAACAGAAGGCGGCAAGTGAGGTTCCATCCTTCGGCCAGCTCTGTGCAACCCTTTGCAAGCATAAGAAACCCAGCCGAGCCTCCCGTTGCCTGCTGGAGGACAGAGACAGGCTGCAAGTGATTAGACCCCCACTGTAGTATTTATTGCACATTCCAGAGCTAGGTTTGGCAGAGAAACTTCCATTACCTGTAGTAATATTTGAGCTAAAGCCTGCTCTGGCTTCTCGAAACACCTTCAGTGGGCCGTTTCAAAGGACTCGGAGCTGGTGCCATTGGTCTTGCTAATGAAAATGAATTGACTCCTGCAGAAGCAGAGTTAGGTCAGTGTGAAGCAGTTACTTCAATCCTTCCTTGCAGGCTGTGCTTAGAGCACAGAAGCACATGCGGTGCCATCATCACGTCTTATTCACCCAGTTTTCTCTCAGTGCTAGTGAATGCATTACCCAGAGCTCCAGCACATGAAGCCAAGCATCCCCTCACCTAAACAGCTTGCTTTTGATAGCCAGCAGAACAGCTTGCTTGTCCAGCTGGCTTGTTGTAGTGTAGGCAAAGGGTCACTTTCATCCACAAGCTGTGACCAGACCTGAGATCCTGCAGCACCATGAGTACCATGATTAACCTTAAGGACAACCCCAGGTGAGCCAGTCGCTACAGCAAGGCTCTTTGCTGGGAAATTGTACAGATTTGAGGAAAAAAAAACATTTTTTTGGCTTGAACCTGCCTGAGGGGAGACTGAGCTGAGCTCTTAGGCAGAAGCTCTTCCCTGTGAGGGTGCTGAGGCGCTGGCACAGGGTGCCCAGAGAAGCTGTGGCTGCCCCATCCCTGGCAGTGCTCAAGGCCAGGTTGGACACAGGGGCTTGGAGCAAGCTGCTCCAGTGGAAGGGGTCCCTGCCCGTGGTAGGGGTTGGAACTGGATGAACTTCAAGGTCCCTTCCAACTCAATCGTTCTATGATATAACTCCATGACATGATATTAAAATAAAGATCCATGTAAGCTTGTTTGAGGAAGGACTTGATTCCAAAGGGGAGCTCCCTGTTAAGCTCTTTTCATGTCTGTGATGTTGTTGATGGCCTTTCCGTGCTCAGCTAGCTCCTCCCCAGTGCAACGCTTCAGTCAGGGGCTCAAAGGAGAGAGGTTCCTCCATCTGAAAGCTAAATTGAAATGGAAGTTATTGAACTTTGAGAAGGTGCAAGTGTATGTGCCAGCTGGTTACTTTCTGATAAGTGTATACTATTAATAGCGCTGTAAAAAACCCAACCCAAGATCTGCAGTATAGGTATTCTTCAAGACTATTATGATACGAATGGATATGGGACAGTTTGGAACAGATACAAACTGAACTAAGTGATTAAAATTAATGTATTAATGAGAAAGAAGTAGGCAAATCCTATAGAAAGACATGAGAATATATACACCTTGAAGGTATATATGGCAATTATGCCTTTTGTGTTAGAAAATTATCGCTAAGCAGTGAAAAGTAACTGTCAAGTGAATTTATCAGCTGAACACATCCAATACACAGGGCAGTGCAGCAATATATATATATATATATATCAGCAGCAATGCCACTTCTCTATTAGGCTAAGCAAATTCTGAAATAAATCTGGGGAGGGAAATAATTGTATTTCTTCCTGCTGAAGACCTTTATATGTGCGCATTGGGAGTGTGCTGGGGTATATTTGCCTGTGCTTTTACCGTGAACGTGGGCTTATGACCATGTTATAGGGATTTTTAATACACTTGAGTGTCTGGATGGAACTGAATGACTCAGGTTAATCATATCCCTTTTCAAGTGCCTTTGGTATCAGGGGTTTTTTTATTTATGGACTAGAGACTTAGGGCTCTGTAGTGTTTCCTTGCTGGCCTCACAGCCAGTAAGTGCTCTTCTTTCTAGCCTGACCTCTCTCCCCTGCTCTCACTGTAAGCTCATCCCTGTAGCCTGAGGCTGGAAAAGCCTGGCAAGGGGCTGCCCTGGAACTGGTGTCAGGTTATTAAATGGAATGAGGAGAGAGCTTTACATAGGAGTGACATCCCTGTGAACCTGCCCAGGGGCACCACCTCACTGCCTGTGCACCTTACCTCTGTAGAGCTGGGAGCCCCATGTTAGACACTGCTAACACTGGACCTTCCACAGGGCAGGCTGAGTGCTGGGTTTCTGCATCACTCATCAGAGAGCCCAGAGGTGATTTAATGTGATAGGATGGGGCTGAGCTTTCCTCAGTAGGAAGCCTACAAATGTTTGGAGTTATAATTAGGAAATGTGCTAACATTAACCTGATTGATGTGAAGTCTTGGTTAGGCAGAAAATGGATTCTTCCCCCTCCAGGTGACTGCAATAGACCATCCATTTAGTTTGAAATGGGAGTTATAAGGAGTGCAAATTTCTGATGATCCCTTGAACCAGTGAACAAATGGTTGGATGCATCTTCAAAGGTTATAGTGATGGAAGAAACCTCAAAACGAGGATGTGCAACATTTTTCTTTCCTATAGGTAAGGACCACTGCAGAGTGTGCAGAGTGTGGATGGGCAGCCTCTATGCAACCACTATGTTCTAGCCCAAAGCAAAGCCTGCTAACACCATGTCATGCTTACCAGCTATCAGATTTAGGACATGTCTGTCCTTCCTAAAGGACAAGATCATTTTAAAACTGGGAGCAGAAGAACCCCATAAAAAGCCAAGCTGATTATACCAGTGTACCAATAGAGGTATAAAATTCAGGACCCAGGCTGATACTTGCACAATGTTGAGCTGTCCTTGCCGCCTTGGGTCAATGTTATTTCCGATGTCTCTATACCATCTTCCATAGCACTGTGAAGATGTGCCCTCGCTGACCTAACAAAGTGCTAAAGAAATCTGCTTTCTTTCTAATGCAATTCTGGGAGAAAATGGCTGCTTTTCAGGAATAAAATGGTTCCTGTTATAAGTTTAACCAGTACAAATGCACCAGTGATGCAGTGGTAGCTATGCCGTGCGGCTCTTCACAATGCAAAGCTTCTGACCTAAAGAAAAGCTTGTGTGCCCAAAAGCTTTTTTGTTCTCCAGCTTCATTCACTAGTTTAATAAAAGATCGTAGCTCTCCATGCAAACCTTGCTGTCTGTACCATGAATTAAAGTCCTGCGTCCAAAAGGACTCGATATTGACCTTAGAAACCTTGAAAAGCGGTTAATATTAGCCAGACTGAAGAAGATACTTAGAACCAGGGTGGATTGTGCTTTACTTGTACACAGGCAAAGAAAGTTTTGTAGAATAACCAAAAGCCAGAAATGAACTCTTAAGTAGATGGAATAGAGCCACAATGACAGTTAGTGGGCAGCATTTTGTCCCATTATTATTTATGGATTAGTTGAAGCCACAATAATATTAAAGTCACCCTCACTAAACATACAACACTTTGTATTTTGACAGCACTTCATAAACGTTAATGAATTAAGCTGAAGTAAACACTTCTCTAATATCACCCTTTCCTGAACTGATCTGCAAAGGCAGATTAAAGGCAATGAGGAGCACATTGCAGTTCAAGTGCGTAAAAACTCCTCATTGCCAGTCCAGGGCTTGAAGGGGAGGGGAGAAATATTTGAGCCTTTTATCTGCTGCAGATCCATTAACAAATACCACATCCAGCTTTTATGTGCCCTGTCATTTGGACATTATACTAATGCGGGGCAAGGAGAAAGGTCAGGATAAAAATACAATTCAAAAAGGACCTTGCAAAACTCATTGAATTCGGATTTGCAGTGATAGAGATGTGTGTTTGTGTGCTGAAAGGAAACCTGTACCCTGGGCTTATCTCATGTCTCACTGGTTAGTGTTCAAAATTCAGGTGATGTCACCTTCAGGGGTTGCATTTGTGTAAGAATAGCCCAAGCTGTGAACTGATGTACTACAGCAGCATGGTGATGTGATGATCAGTACAGACCAGTGTGAGCTGGAACATGTTGGGGTTTGATATGTGATATCTGTAGGGAAAATATGTAGAGCTGCTTGCTGGCTGTGTGGATTTTGACAGCAGCTGGCTTTGGGGTGAGCTGTGCCATTGCCCTGCATTAGGAATATGTGCCCTTCATGGCAGCTGGCCGTTCCAGACCTATGCTTCCTGCATTGCTCCTGGTGTAGACTGAGCCAGGCAGCACCGGGCTGGCTTTGTGATATGGAGAAATGTACTTACAGGCATAAGAGTTCATCACACCAAAGCGTTACTTGTCTGAGATTTGGACAGGCAAATCTCGAGTATCTGAGGTGTTTTTTTGCTGAACTCGCAGAACTCCTGAATGCTGACTTAATTCCCCAAAAATACAGACAAAAGAAACTTCTTTAGCATCTTAATGGTCCCTTTGGGCAAGCTGGTCAAATCAGACAGTACCGCTCAGTAAATCCTTGTTATCTATGCTTGCTTTACTAATGAGCCTGAGTATCATATTTAAATCCCTGTAGCTGCATCTCATATATTGCCTGGTGTGGAAGTGAAATATTTCCATTGGGCATTCGGTGTATATCACAGGCAGCTCCGCCTGCTCCTGAAATGCCGCTCCTGTTATTAGTGTGTTGCAGGGCTTTGAAGGGTCACCGTGATGAATAGGATGGCGAAGGCCATCAGAGGGCAACATTTCAAATCCAAAATGTTAGAGCTATTGGCGGGTAATTGAGATACTGTATATTTACACAGGTCTCTGTTGGAAATATTCCTCTAGGAAAGGCTAAGTTTGATAAAGGACTTTCCTCCTTGGACCAGGGGCAAAAGCAAATTCAAAGAGCAGTAGGAAAGAAAAAGAAAGGGAGAATGGAAAAATAAAATGGGATGTTTCCACTATATCCTAGATATTGGCTGTGGATATTGGTTGGGAGCAGATGGATATGACTCCATTTGGGATGGGGGATTTGTTATGGTGATAGAATGCATTTTCTTTTGATCAAATCTGTACTGTGTTACGCAGAATATTTTAAACAAAATGTTCCTGAAATGGTATCTATAGTAGGATCAAACTTCAGGAATGAACATTTGTTAGGCTCTCCTTCCTCTATGGGTTTTGTTGCTTTTCCAAGCTGAATTAGAGGAGCAGGTTATTAGTTGTAGGTTTATGGAGGTCTGTGTCCTTTTGGGTCATTAGTAAAACCAACAGGCTCAAACCTATGCTGAGGCTGATTTTGGGGAGCTGTGTTTAGAACCCCCACCCCATCCTGAGCAGGGGCTGGGATTGCCATGGGGAAAGCAATAGGATTTTAGAGGAAAAACACCCAGGGAGCTTAGAGGATAATGGTATTTTTCATTTCCAACCTCTGGGAATGCTAAATGAGATAGAGGAAACTGTACGAGGAGTTATGAAGAGCTGCTGCCCAGCGCTTGCAGGGAGCATGTGCTTCGAAGGAAATTGTTGGTTCTGGAAGCACAGGCTCTCTTTGTATGCAGGAGTTTTTATGTCCTGCTGCCTCATTATCTCAGTAACTTATTATAGTTTTATGTCTGTGTTGTGCTGCAAACGGACTGCCCATAATCCCCTTTTTATAGACTTAATCTGGCTGGTGATAAATGCTGACAGAGTCAGCACAGCATCTTCCTCTTGGCACAGTGTGAGCGACTCCTGGGCAGGCTGAAAACACCCCTCTGTCTGTATTTTAAAGCCCCCTCTATTCCAATCTGACTTTAAAGTGGTGCTGGTGTTGACATTTCTGCGTGAAATACAGCTGTGTGTTTGCTTCTCGAAAAATCACTGCCAGCTGTCATCGCTGAAGCCTTCTGTATGCGCGATGGAATTAGCATCCCCTTTGGTACCCCTTTGGAAGGTAACGTCGGACAAGTCTCTAAAGCTGGGGCATGGAGATTTTGGTAGCTTAGGTACTTATGGCGATAGGCTGGCTGGGTTTTAGGAATTGCCTTCTCAAACATTCTGTGAAATAACTATTACCATTCCACATCACCTGTACACACGAGCCAGTTAATTTGTTTTCGGTGAACATTTGTACAAGTGAATTATTCACCCATCTGCAGTATTTATCTTTCAAATGACTAGACAATTCAGCTCTGTGGAGATGTGCCTCCATATGAATTCATAAATCCACAATCACTGGCAGGACATTTTCTGCAGGGGCTCATGATCTATTTATTCTTCCTTTTCTTTTCTCCAAGGGTTAGCTCAGGCTCTCTTGCTTTGACATGAACTGCAAGCAAACAACTAGTAGGAGATTTTACTACTTTCTAGTTTGAATATAAAGCTCCACCAATGCTCTGCAGTCTGTCAGGTTAGCAGCTCTCTCCGATGATTATAAGGCAGCAATTCTGTGCTAATATTTTTCCTTGCACACAGCAGACGCAATGAGCAGAAGGGATTAAGTGATGAGCTGAAATCACTGAGCTAAACAAGAACCTGCAAATGTGAATTTGGAGCCTTTGCAACTATCAGTGGTCAGCTCTGAGCCTGTTAGTAAAAGGCTAACTTTTGGGAGGGGGTATAGCTTTTTCTCTTCAGAGATGCTTTGAGCTTGCACATTCTGGAGCAGCACAAAGTGGACACAGAAGAACCTAAAATCGCTGCTCTAGATACTGAAAATCATCCTATCAAAGCTGGCCTTACTTGTCCAGTGGCTGGGATCACCCCAGGACTGGGATTGCTCCGGTTCCTGGTACTCCCCCTGGCAGGGGAGCCACTGGAATTGCTCTGTATTTCTATGGCCAACACTTTTTCTGGAGGAGAATGGGAAGAGTATGACTGGCAATTGATAGCTATCTAAACTAATGGCTCATAAAACTGTTCCAACAGCTTCAGCTTAAGAGAGTCTGGGTTTTAAAGAACAGCAAGGGTCTTATTTAAATAGCATTCCTGTGTAGTCATTAATAAAGCCATTCTTTGTCAGGGAAGATCCAGTATGATGAGCATAAGGAACTCCCTCTTACTAGTCTGGAGATTTGGGGCTTGATCTCAGCTTGCATGAACTAGAGCAGTCCCAGTCAACTGAGCAGTAATTTCCATAACCTTCAGGAAGTAATCCTGAATATCCATGCTTTTGAAGAGCAAATTTGCTGAAGCATTTACATAAGAAAATGCATTCTTTGGATAGACCAACATTTACTGAAGAGCTAAGGACCAAGTAGTGCATTGAAATACGCTGTGTGAGGGATAGCTTTTACCAGCAGTTACAGAATGTTACAGTCAAGCTTTACTCTTACAGATGATATGAGGCATGTAAAGGACTACACTTGAATTTCTCTCCTAAAAGTCTCTGTCTTCACACATTTCCTTCAGTCCTTTCCTGTAAAAGAAAAGCATGTTTCTCTGTGACAAGTGCTCTTCATCTGCAAAGGAAAGGTTGTGTTTGCCCCAACTTTAAATTGCTCTGAAATGACTCACTGAAAGTGAAGTGGCTCACTACATGAAAGTCTTGGGAAGAAAGCAGCTCAAATGCTGCAACCTATTTCCACTGATTTTAGGATCCAAGTTCTGCTAATGCATGTGTCTCCTTTGTTAATGTCTACATGGAGAACAGAGTGGTTTACGCTTGAACTGAAGTACCTGAAAGTGAGAACAATGCAGTTGTAGTCACATAGCAGAAATAACCATACCCACCCTGTCTCTGATTTCTAAGTGCTCCAAAATCAACATGATACAGAGTAGGTTTTCTCCTGGTACATGAAAGGTTTGCCTAGTAAAGGAATAGTCCAAATCAAGGTTGTCCTGGATCAACCCAGCACCAGCTCTCTAACCTGTATAATTCTGTTATCTGAGCTATTATCTGCACTGTGCCCATGTCTGTGCTGTTCAGATTAGAAGGATAACTAACGGAGCAGTGTGACCATTAACCAGGAGACTCAAGTTTTAGTTGAATGCACAAATTAGCTTTGAATTTTCCTGCAGTCCTGAAGGTTTGATGGCAATTTTCCATTTCTGCATAGACGTATTTGCATTGTGCAGGACAGTTTAGCTCCAATCATTTCTCAGACACTGCCAATCTGGTGTCGGTTGGGTAGAGCCACCAACTTAGAGAGCTTTTAATATTACTGTGCCCATTGTCTTTAATGGGCATCTGGGAGCTGGCCCCTGGGGACTGAGGATCGATATTCCAGAGCAGAAGAGGCATTAAAGCATCAGTCTGAGTCAGGTAACCACCCCAGGTCAAGTCTGCAAAAGGCTGTAGGCAACCAAGCAGGTGTATAGCATCTGACCATTAGAGAATTGTGGAGCACTTCTTACCCTGGTCTTGTTTTTCCATCTCCCTTTGCTGCACAGAACATGCCGGTCTGTTCGAGCATGAGGGATTGTGTAACTCCTCGTTTTGGCAGCATTTAGGTACATCTACACGTGTTTACCAGAAATATCAGTTGTATGAAGAGCTTTTCCTTTGGTTACAGCTATTGGAAAATATAGGAGCAAATGGAGAATAGCTTTGGAGCATAAATTCTCTGGATGTCTCCTCTCCTCAGCCAGGTCCCGTTTTCATTACAGAAGCTGGCAGAAAGCTCTTGCTCCTTGGTGGTTCTGCTGTGTTGAAACACAGGCTCTGTTACCAAGCAATTAGAAATATGGTGCCTCTGTGACCTACCTTTCATTTCTTTGTGACACTGAGGTTTTTCAGGTGCTGGCCAGTGTCCCTCCTCCCTTGATAAGGAAGCCATAGCTCATCATGTCACAATTCCCTTTGCTTTTCCATACTGTCGCAGCTGACTCAGTCCTAGCTCTTGGTCTGTTTGTGCATCACCTCACCCAGCAAGCCTTGCTGGAGGTTCACTTTTACAAGGCATCACCAGACTTTGATCCCAGTGTTCCACTACATCACTACAGTCTGGCATAACCACATGTGCCTGTGGCTCACGGCATGTCATCTGTGTCCTTCCTGCCCAGCAGCTTCATTTTCACCTCCTCCAGCTCTCTGTTGCTTCCTCTGAAAGTTCATTCACTCCAGCTGGGGCTCCTCTTGCTGCCCAAGCCCTGTCTGGCCTCACAACAAAGGAATTCTCTTTCTAGATCTCTAGTCACAGCCTGCATCTCTCCAGAGCACACACAGGTATAGGCTGTTTCCCTGCACTCCCTTTCCTCATTCCTGCCTCACTGTCCAGTGAGCTTTCAGATCATTGGATCCCAGCTTGGTTTGGGTTGGAAGGGACCTTAAAGCTCCTCCAGCTCCAACCCCTGCCATGGTCAGGGACCCCTTCCACTGGAGCAGCTTGCTCCAAGCCCCTGTGTCCAACCTGGCCTTGAGCACTGCCAGGGATGGGGCAGCCACAGCTTCTCTGGGCACCCTCACAGGGAAGATGGTGGAAAAAACCCCACAAACCCACAGTTCTTCCTTCCACAGCCCTAACTGGATGTTAACCAGCTGCTGTCACAGCCCAGGTCTCGTTGTTAGCCAAGTCCCTTGTCCAATTGATTATCTCACTAGCCTTGCTGTTTTAACAGCCTTATTGAAGTTCATGTAAATCATATCTCCAATCTCCCTCCTGTTCTCTCTTGCTGTCCCTTTCACAGAGATATGAATCAAACATTCATATTGATCAGCATTTAATGCCAGACACAAAGGAAAATCTGCTTTCATGTCATATGAAATATTAATAAAACATTAATGAGGCCAAAGGAGAAGGTTGCAAACAGAATGGCCAGCTCATCTCTTCCCTCCTGCTCCTTTAATGTTATCAAGACATACCTTACGCAGTGGTCCTGGTTTTCAGCTGCATTGAAATTTGGGTTTGAGTTCTAAGTTCAGCCTTGGGAAAGTGAAGGGGCTTAGGATGCCTGAGAGACCTTAGGTCTCTGTGCACACAGGGTGCTTCCTCAAACACTAGTGATCTGAGCTTTAGCATCAATCATATTATCCAAGTCGGGTGTGTAAAACTCTATCAGAGGCTGTGCCTCATTTAGGTGGACATTTACTCATGTTCTTCTATGTGTTCCCCATAAAACACTATCATATTTCTAATGGTGCAGACTGGTGCTCAGAAAGCAGCAACTGAGCTCAACTAGTCAAAGGGACCTTGATAGCTAAGCCCCCATTTTGATTTTGGATAGGCATCGGTTTGCTTGAGGTTGCTCATCAGGAAACTCTGAGGCATAACTCAAATGCTGAAAGCACCTTCTCATTATTCTCCTATTAGCTTGCAACCACAGTGAGGGAGTAAAGGATGAAATCAGGTTTAAAGAAAAGAATCAGAGAGTTAGATGCTCTTAAATCTGTTAGGGGATTTGGAAATAAGGAAGGCAAAGTGATCTGTAAAACGATGCTTTGATCTGATTTATAGCTACAGCAGAGAGATCACATCTGAGCTGCAGCAAGACAAGCAGTCTCACTCCACTGTGTAAAGGCAATCTGGGATAAAGCTGGGAGAAAATAGAAAGGTAGGAAAAAATGAGGAATAGAAGAGGAATACAGGATGGACCCAAAGAGAGGATGAAGGACACAGACATGATGAAAATTGCACGTATAAAAGGGAAAGACCTATGAGTACTATGTCTGTTGTGAAATTTGCTCTGTAGATTTGCGGAGCAACTGCACCAGATGGATCCAACTACTTTGGATATACAAAGGCATTGCTGAATGCACTTTTGGTGTGCTGGGTTTGATGCTCTCCTGGGTTACACCTGATTTTGATGTGGTTGATGCAGGTGTGTGTGAGGGAAGAAGCCATACCCTGAGAGCAGTTGTCAGCTAATAACAGGATACAAGAAAAATAGGGCTAAAAAGATTATGGGAGCCACCTAATCTGGAGATCTATCGTTATACTTCAAACATCAGGTCTTGCTAGGAAAAAGATCTACTCTTAGCCCAGGTTGGTATTCTATGATGAACTTTGAAGGTGCTTCAGCGTTTATCAGTATCTGCTGATTGTTTGATCTTCAGGTTAAGCGTAGCCCCTGCTAGATTTATGAGCTGCTGAAGGAAAGGGGAGCACAGTTATATATCTACCATGCTGCGGAGTAATGAGAGATGCTGCAGTCTTCTAAATCATTATTGCTTATTAGGAAAACTTGTGTTTTCACTGCTGCTGGATGACAGTTTGGTTTAATTTTGCTTTCTGAGGATCTCCTCCATCAATGACCTGCAGTCTCTGTAAGTGGGAATATAAAGCAATTGGCATGAAATCAATATTAATTCAGGAGTGTGTCGGGGGTTTTATTCCTGCTTTTGTAGCAGATACTTATCAGGGTGTTATGACATGGCAGTCTGAAGCTGTTGAGCTTCCAAGATGCAGGACTCTCAGGCTCTTGGAGGAATGCTCCTGAATGAGCACAGTGTCCTTTGGGCCATGGTTGTGTTGTGTGCTCAAGCACATACCAAGATTAAACGTCAGTTTTGTGTCCTAAACTTCACAGCTGTTTTGCTCAAAGACTTGTTGAACAACTGCTTGGTTTGGTGAGTGTTGAGTAGCGTGGGTCTGCTCTGGTTTGATTGCATTTCAGTTTAGGTGGGAGTGAATGTAGAGAAAAACGGAGGGTGGTTTTGGTCTTTTTGGTGGTGTTCTTTAAATAGATCTAAAGCAGACTTTGTAACTTGTAAACCTCAGATCAGGACTGGACTTTCTGGCCATCATAGCAGAGGGATTAGAGCAAATTTTAAGGAAGATGAAGCAGATATTGCTGGGATTTTATTGGGGCTTCTCCCCACATATAAGAGGTTAAGTAGAAGGAATCCTAGGGATGCAGGAGAGACAAGCTGATGGCTGCTGATCAGTTTGGCACTGGGGTCACTGCAGGATGCACTCTATGTTGGCTATGCTGTGAACTATTATGAACAGTTTCCTATGTAAAGACAAGAATACGGTATTTAATATAGATTTGAAGCAGATAACACTGGAAGTACTCCAAGAGGAGCTTGCTGTGCAAAGAGCAATGAGCCAAGATGATTTTAGGGCCAACGTCTTAGGAGATTGAAGGGAAAAAAGGCTGCAGTGCAGATGACAGGGGAAAACCTCCCAGTCTTTTATCAAGCACTAATCTAAACAGGCAGCCTTGTCAACAGAGGTTTGAGCTCAGGAGATCTGGGGTTTATTTCTGGCTTTGCAACTCCTTTTTTAACCTTGAGCAAGTCATTTTATTGCTCTCAGCCTCAGTTTCCCATGCTGAAAAAGACATTTGTGGTACTATCTCCATTTAGAATGTACTTTTCATAAAAGGATGTAATAAAAAGTTAGCACTATTAGTTGTATCCAGAAAGAGCTTTTCCAGTAGCTATAACCAATGGGGAAAAAACATTCATCATCCAAGAATGCAGGCACCTCTCTCATCAGTGCAATGAAAGTGGTGAGCTGCAAGGCTGCCATGCATGCCATGCCTCCGAGATGGGGGATTTTAGTTGCCAGGGCTGTTAATGTGACACCTTTAGTCAGCTATCTATAAGAAAGCAGTGAAAATGATGAATTATCAATCTCAGGTGCTTGTTGAGTGCTGTTGTTAGAGACTGTTTCCAATGGTCCGTAGCTTTAGTCTGCTAAGAGTAATTCCGTTCATCCTCCTGGCTGCCCAGCAGATGAGCAAAATGACTGACAGCAGGAATATTCCAAAACAGGGGATATTAAGCAAGAGCACTGATGACTGATGCGTGCTGTTCTCGCAGGGGAGTTATCACTCATGTGATTTAAGTTGACTTCAGTGACACTCTTGCCCTTGAGGATTTCTCTCCTCTGCAGAACTGCGTGCACTTTACTTGAAGCTCTGTAAAGAGCCATGCAGGCAAGATCTTTCCACTGTGGTGCTGCGTTTACATCAGTGTCACAGGCATCAGTCAAGCAGGGCTTTTTCAGTGACAGCAAATGTCACAAGTGTCCCAAGGCTTGCACTAGCTCTCTGCTGGCCACTTGATCACAGCTAAGATCCTGCTGTCGAGCTATAGAGTCCTCAGCTAAGCTGGGTTGCCCTGTCCAAGAGTCCAAGACACTGTCTTACATGGAAAGAGCAGGTTTTGGTAAAGGGGAGTCAGACTGGCTACCCAGATTAAAGCAATGGTAAAGACTGGGAAGGAGCTTTAGCTCTCACATATGTTTCCCACAGAAACCTTGCTGGCTTTCAAGACATGGTGCCCAGAGGTTACCCGTGGTGCGGCTGACAGGGACAGCTATTCCCGCTATGATGGCCAAGGCAAGGAATGAATGCATCTTCCTCCAATGACATATGCATCAAAGCTTATAAATAGACGAGTGAAATAAGCTCATACAAGATCGGACTAGGCAGATGTGATGTAACAGTCTCATTATCATATTTATGTCTTCCTAATTGCACTTCAGTGAGATCACTTGCAAGCCTATGATGGATTTCTGTATAATAGGATCAAGTTCTGTTTGATCTTAAGCCTTTTTCAACAGGAAGATGAAATTGAAGGTGAGAATTGGAAAAGATCATGCAAATTATTGGCTAAATTTAATACCAGAAGTATTTTCTCTTAATGGAAATTTCTTCCTGTAAATGTGTGCCCTATTTTCTAGAACCCATCTGTGCATTTATAACACGCTATGGGAACGGAAAGGTAACACCAAGGACTTCACAGGTTGGGTTGGCCATGTGCTAAGCAAAGCAGCACTTATACACAGGGAAGTGATTTATGGCAGGGTGCAAGGGGAAGAAATATGTCTCTTGCATAGATTACAATATTGACTTCAATCATATTAATATCTGATCTCAGAGGTCATCTCCAGCCTTGAAGTACTTTTGGTTTCTGTACTCAACGTTGGGTTTAGTCACTGGTTATTTTGAGTGACAGTTGTCAGGAAAAACATGTAGAATCCATTATTTGGGGATGACGACCTATTGTAGCAAACAGCCAAGGGAAAGGAGCTGGTCTTTATCATAACATGATAAAGCATGACACAGAGTTCTGGAAAGGATTGTTTTAGAGTCCTTGCCCTGCTGTGCTTGTCAGGGGCTGACGGGCAAGTCTTGTTGGCTCCAAGTGCTGCTGACAAGATTGAAGGTGTATTAGGAAAACTGCTTTCTCCTGGGCGTGAAATTATTCCGACAGTCGCTAAGGAAATGTATTCCAGTAATCTACTGCCACTTCATGTGTACTGCAGATTGCTGGAGATTGCTTCAGCAGAAAATAACATCTGCATTAATACTGTGTAAAATCATCAAAAATCAACCACTTGCTTTATTCAGCAGTCAGAAAAGCAAATTGCTGTAATTAATGGCTGTGCAGTTTTTTTGTATGGGTGCATGTTATTATTCTACCCTTCTACAGATGCAGACATTGAGTTAGCAAAAAAAAGGCATCTTCAGAAACCATCATTTAGATTGTATGCTTGTGCTTTGCTTTGTGTTATGGCTTCCACATCAGCAGAGTGGGTTTCAGCTGAGTCTCGGGCTCTGGACCATGAGCCTTAGGTGATGCTCCCTCCTTGTGAAGCTGGTTTCGACAAGGTTGCTGTTGTAGAGGACTGTGGCCCAATGGTATGATATGGTTCTGTATTAGGAGTGCTCCATCTAGATATGCAGGATAGCTGCTCTGAGACGTCCTTGCCAAAGAGACTTGTTTCTGGGGCAGTGAGTGATGGCTGAAGAACATGAATAGGTAAAGTTAGAGGAACCATACTGAAAAACCTTTTTTAAATCTAGTATTTGTCTTATTCATAGCTATGATAAGTATGATAATTGCTAGAAAGATATGTAGCATACTTGCTTTGAGCACTGTCTCTCCACGTTAGTAAACAGCCCATCTCTGCACCAGTTGCTGCCATTCCAGCTCCCTGCAGGCTGTGTCTGCAAGGTCTACCTGGGGTGCTGAAGAAAGCTGAACCCTGCAGTCTGCACTCAAGAGTGCTTGCAGGGTGGCTAGCAAAGTTAAAACCACCTTGGCATAAACCCACCAAGCTTTATCTTCCCCATAAATTTATCCAAGGACTAGGAATGTTTTAAGGCACATCAACCTAAAGAAGTTTTAGAGTGCGCTGGAAAAGAGCTATAGTACTGCGATTTACAGCCAGGAACGTTCACCTGGACAATAAGAATCCTGGTGCATTGAGCTGAAAAATATGCTGCAGTGTATGGTATTGGCTTGTTTGTAATAAAACACTGGCCTAGTACGTTTTATTGGGTTTACAGCATTTATTGTTTTGTTTTCAGAAATACAGTATGTAAGCAAAACCAATAAAATAGTTTATTGCCTAGTAATTGTTCAGGAAGAGAAAGACTTATCGGAAGAGGTGTCTCTTAAAAAGTTTTCTGTGGGCTTCATGTTTTAGGAGACAAAATGGAGGAGATGGTTGAAGACCATCCTGAGTTCTCAATTGGCTTTAGTGGGGCTGGCTGGAGAGTTTTTCAGAAGGCCTTGGACAATTGCCCATGAGCTTGAGCAGTGGGAGGCTCCCAAACAAGCTGAGAATGCAAAGCAGAAACACAATATTTACTACTGGTTATTTCTCAAGCCCTTATTGAAAGGTTTCAGCAACCCAGTGAGAGTGTTAGAGCAAATCAGAGGACACATTCGAGACCAGACAAGGAGAGAGCAGCAATTTGACTAACAAGTATTGCAATTGGTGACCAGCTGTGGATCTCACAGCCCTTCTTTTGGATTTTTCTCTCATAATATTAGGTATAGAATACTAATATTAAGTATATGTTCTTAAAGTCAACTCCAGGCTCTGCAAAACCTTATGTGCTTGCTCATCTCTTCTTACCTGGGCAGTGAAGTTAGCACAAGTGCATGTGATGAAATAACATCTAACCAAACAAAACAACCCCCTCCATTTCCTGAGCTTCCAAAGGTACAGCTGATTTCATTTTCAGAGGTACAGAACAATCCTGGACCATGATCCCTAACTTTGGACATGAGAGTTTGGACTACCAGCCACAGAAAGACTACTTCTCCCCAAAGGATGCCTTTGAGGAGACAAATCCCTTCAAGTACCCTAACTTTCACCCTGACCTGAATCTGTAAGGAGGAGTGTTTGGTGCACACTCGGTTCCACCTGCAGCCTTTCAGCAGCTTGAAATGTTTGCTGTATCCCGTGTCCTATTTAGCCTTTCTATTCAGCTGCCTGTAATTGAGCAGCTCTTTCCAGCACACCCACTACAGCTTCATCCTTATACTGCAGGAACCAATTCCAAGCTATTATTGCACTGCTTAATGATCCCGTTCAGGCTGTTTTGGAAGAGTACTCCTTAGTGTTTCACCCCAGGGATTTAAATAGGCTCGTACATCAAGGCCAAGCCTTGATAATTCCTTTATTTCTGGTGGCATTTTAAATCACACAGAAACCAGGAGCTTCTTCAGAGCAGGGAAATGACTTCCTGCCATTAGGCAGCACCTATCACCAACCAAGAACTCTCTTGAAATTTATATTCTTGACTCCGTCACTTGCTCAGGTCTACTGAATTAGGCTGGGACAAACAAATCACAGTTTCAAATGTTAAATTTCTCATCAAAGGATTTGCTTTCAGTAATGTGTTTTAGTAGTAAAGTTGGTTTTCTGTTGTGGGGGGGGGTTCTGTGTTTTTACTTAGTTTACAAGCCTATATTCAATTCCATATTGTTATTTCAGACTGTATCTCTGAGAGCTATCACACTGAATCCACGCATTAACATACTCTTCCCTATGTGCCCATATGCTCTGCTTTCTTCTCCCTTTTAATTTCTTTAGCCTGTGAGTTAAGGACTCATGACAGTGTGGAGGGAGCAAACCACTTTAAATCTTTCAAGTCAAAATGAGGACTTTCCTTTTGAAGAAATAATCTGCATTATGGCAATAATGAGCAATTAGAGGAAGTTGGTAGGATGTCAGTAATCATGCTCCTATTGCTTTGTTCAGTGGACATTAGTTCGCATCGTCAAGAACTCCTTTCTATACTCCCAAGATCATCCTTGTGAAAGGAAAGATTTCCTGACCTGTTTCCTTTTCAAAGGATTTTCACAGAGCACGCTTGTTCTACAGGGTAATTGTTGGGAGCGCTCCTGAGCTCCAGGTACTTTCAGTTGAACCTCCAGCAGTGTGAAGTTCTTTATTTCCAGAATGTGAAATTCTCTTGACCTTTGTCAAGTGCTGTCAGAAACGATTATAGATGGATTTCTTTGTATATATTGTTGTATAAATAGAAGTTTATCAGAAAGGCAGGAGAGGCTGATGCAGCTCTTTCCTTGGAGACATCTTTATGGGATTTGGAGTTTTCGTTGCATAAAGGCATGAGGATTGTGCCTGAAGGATAAAATTGTCTTCTAGGAAAACACAGAAGTTGAAAGCAGGAGAAAGAAGAATTAATGCCCGATAGATCTTATTCAATCAAAAAATCAGATCTAGATCTTATTTAAGATGCAACCAAAAGCTGACAACAGTCGAAGCATGGAATTTCAACCTGAGATTTGTTACACAATGCAAATGTCCTAACATATTCATTACTCAATTATTGATGTAAGTGGAAATTAACTCACTGATACAACTTATTTATGAAGGTCTGTTTAAAATACTCAGCATCAGTACTACAAAGACTTGTGCTGTGTTGGTTAATGATGAGACAGTTTTTGTCAATCTTATGAACACTGGTTCAAGGAAAGCAGCAAGTTGCAGACCCCAGTCCCGTGCTGCTGAGGGTATCAACCATATGTGACTACAGCACCCTGTGGTGCCACCCTGCCTCTCCCTGCAAATCTTTCTCCACCATTTCCACGTGAGGTTCTCAGAGTACATTCTGCTTCCACATAATATCCTTCTGCAGCCTTGTTTGGTGACCCACTTTCCCCATTGTAGCTCTTCCCTCCTGGCCAGGCAGGAGTTGGTCAGGATTGCTGTGTGTCCCTGTGGGCATTTGTCACATGGACATGCAATGATGAATAATGCACTGAACCCATTTAACTGTGCTTTCATTGCCAACGCTAGGTCTTGAATTCAAGTACGTCTCTGGTCTTTTTTTGTATTCAAGTTGATTGAGAGGGTTTAACCATATACTATATTCAAATTGCTTTTATGCATGAAGAGATTTTCAAGAAATCAATGCACTCTTCAAGTAACATAATTAATACATGAACTGGCTGCCCTTTAAAGACACTAGTAATGCTTCTTACTAAGACCAATGCACTCATATTACATTCAGTAATGGACTTTTTAAAAGTTAAATTCTTCATTGTTGGTATTTGAGTAAGACACAGAATTAGGCATGCCGGGCTGTATTTATTAGCAGAAAACTGATTATTATTACTGACCAATCTGCTTTTTAATGATTCAGCGAGCATGTTGGTTTTTATAGTAATGAATACGGGGCTCTTAATCAAGGGATCTGACAAGTGTGCAATTTGCCTGGAAAATTATGCTGGACTGAAAGTGGTTTTGTGAAGAATAAAAAAGGGAAAAGAACCTATAAAGTGTTGGCATTTAGAGGAGAAAGAGACAAGCAAACCTGAAAGAACAACACTGCAATTCTGCCAGTCATCTGTATGCAGATATTTGGCCAAAATTCCTAGTTAGTGCCAGGGTTATATTATGCTCAACTCAAGGCAAATTTCAGGTCTGATTTTGCTGTTTTCCACTGGAAAGTCAACGGAGCAGGAGTGTAATGTTGGTGCTATGAAAGACCACTGTGAAATCAGATGGTTGCAGTTCTCTTGTGCTTTGGTGGCATGTTTATCTTCCTTTAGTTAAAAAGGAAACAATTATTTTCACTTTGAATGCATACTTGTCACATTTTTTAGCCTCTCATGTGCCTCTAAGGCATCTGAATCTTTCTACCAACTTGACATATTTTCCGATGAATACTTGTCTTCTCTTGCTTCTTACTCCTGAAGGATGCCTTCTCCCACAGCCAAGATCCTAGGATGAAGGAATAACAATGGAACTTGTGGGCTGCTCTTTAAACTCATCATGGTCTAAGCAGTTTCTTATTCTGAGGAAATGGCTGGCATACATCTGAAACCATGGATCGAATGAGGCTCCTTGGAGACTTCTGTTGACTTCAGTGACCTTTGATCAGTCAATAAAGAGTCACTGTCACCAGTGACCTTTATCAGTGTACATCCTGAAAAATGAATATACTGCTAAAAAATACACCAAACCTTTCTCATTTTTTGATTTGCCTTTGTCTTGCAGTCTCTCTCCCTAGTCTGCTGTCAACGACTGAGCAGGTGGCACTTCTGTATTTCATTCTGTTGATCCAGTTTTAAGTGGGTGCCCAGTTCTGGGGTTCAGCTTAAGAGGTCCTGGACATTTTCCAATCCAACTCACTCCCTTATAATGATAGTAAATAAAATCTATTTTTAAAAGAATGATCCTTATAATTTACTCATGGAAGACTCAGTTGTAGCAAACAGGTAAATAGGAAACTCCCTAAGAAGCTACTACCAGGATTATATTCAAATCCTGAATTAATATGTCATCTTCTGTCATGTGTTCTACATCCCCTATAGCATTTGAATAATGAGTATCAGTCTGTGGCTGTTGTTTCCCAGGACAGTCCCATGCTAAAGGGGGATAAAAAGCTCACTGAGGTCAACATAAAGAGCCCCATTGATGTGATAGCTCTAACAGCACTGGGGTCATACTGTACCCAGCTTAATAGGAGGCTGTGTGTGTTGCCTGGAGGAGCCACCTTCGTTGGTTTAAACTTTCTGAGACTTAGGTATCAGAATTAATGAGAACTTCCACTGAAGCCATTGGAAATGGCTTCTAAATGAAAATGTTGGAGGCTATAGTTGCCTATTACAGCAGAATACCAGGTATAACTATGGTTTTTAATCCTTCCCGTTTCTCCTCTTCTCCAGCCAATATGCAGAATACTTGATTAGAATTTCAAGGCAACATTTGCTCTGGAAAAGAATGTCATCAAATATGACAGACAATGGAAACAAGGCATGAAAGAATTCTGCTTTCTTGTTCTTAAAGAGCCAAATGGAGCAAGGAGGCAATTTCAGCTGTAGTCTCGTAAACACCCTTACTTATTTTTCCTCCTAAATTTAGTATTATTTTTCTATTGTGCGCTGACCTCATACAAAAAAGGGTGTGAAGCTGATAGAGAATGAGCTTTAGCAGTGAATCAATGTAGGTGAACTAACTCCAGAAGTAAAAGTGCATTGGAGGGAAGCAATACTGCATTATTTTTGTATTGTCTGCAACACCTGAGCCTTGAGTATCATTTGGAAATACAAAAGTGTCCCTTTATCTACATTGTTAAACTGAAAGGATTCCCACTCTATTTGCTCTTCATCATCAGAAGCTGTTGTCTGTGATTGCACAGTATTTTGTATTGTCTTCTGTAAAACCCTAAAATGATTGTTTAGGTTGTATGCCTGAAGCCAGCACTAGATAAGTCAAAGCACATTGTATTTCCTTTCAGGATCTGGGAGACAGATGTGTCACTCAGTAGTGTCTTTTCTCTATATTACAATCACAAGGTGCTTTAGTGCTTTTGTTCCACAATGATGAAAACTACTCTTTCTTAACACGTCTTTTGGTGGTGTGGAATTTGGTGCAGAGAAACTGTAAAGTTTAAGCCTATAATTGCATACAAATTGGTCACTGATGCTGTATGAAGTTGACCTTCCCAACTAGTAAATAGCTCAGAAATATTCACTGTAACCTCCACCCTCACAGACAGAACTCCCACTGATGCTAGTTATTATTGTCATTATTGTAAAACCTGGGTAACTATCAAAATCTGCCTCTGTTGTACCAGGAACCACATCAATTCAGAACACTTGGTGCTCTGTGCTCTGATGATCTCACAGTCTAAAAAGACAAGGCAGTCTTGGCTTGGGGTTAGAAGTATAACTGTGTTTTCCAATAATCCCACATGAACTTATGGATTTTTTTCTTAAAGAATGATGGAACACAGTCTTCAAATGTTATGATTCCCTGTACATCTTAATAACTTCCTAGTCTTCAAGCTCTATTTTCTTGACAATAATAAATCAGTGACCCAGTGAGCATTGCTACACAGATAGCCTCGCCAGCGAAAAACAACTTGGCTCCTCCAAGCTTCCAAGGCTGGACAGCACAGCCACTGGTCCTCAGATAGCTGTTGCCCCTATGCTGAGAAACTATGGCTTTCTAGCACAGGTTTCAATCACATCACCAAGTACTACTGTAACTGACTGGCCCTTTCATGGGGCATTGCCAATATTGACAGTGGTAGGCGTGTGCTTTTATTGGTGTATTTGTTAGGTGTTATCTGACTTGACCAAGATTTCAGCAGGGAATTAGGTTGGGACCGGTTATGGAGAGATTTCAGACAAACTTACACCTGACTTTGATGCTGGTGCAGTTCTCTGCAGTCTGAGTAATTTCTGAGTATATCTCACCATAATAGCTGCAGACTGACTGTAATTCTGGTAGTTTAGTCCATTACAAGCAACAAGAAGAATGGGACCATCAAAACCAAGCATCTGTCCAGATGCTTTGCTTAGGTAACAAATTTGCACACCTGAAAGTACCTTCGTTACTATAAAACATTAAAAAAAAGCCTCTTACCTAAAACTAGAACACTTTTAGCTTTGGGGTGGGGAAGATTCAAAATTCATCATTGTCTAGGGTAGGCTAAATAAGCTCATGCTTTGCGTTATGTATTATGAAGGTCAGCTATCATTCTTTCCACTGTCACAGTTTTAGATGCTCATTGTTTTGACGCATCCTCAATGGGATGGCTTCCCAGTCATGACAGACTGGGACCCAGTAGAGGGTCTCACCAGCAAATATGGCTGCATATTCTATAACATTGTGTTGATTATCTGCAAGTTTTGTAGTAAAGTAGTAGAAATCGATAGGAACCACAAGAAGGGGAGTTGGAGATCTAATAATTCTATTTATGCAGGGTTGGTAACCAGGAAGGTTATGGGAATTAATAGATTTTTAACAAGATATCTGTGCTGTTTTCACTGCAGAAGACCTGAATGAATAAGAACATTACATGTACCATTCTCGGAGAGGCTAAGCAGCGCTGTTTTGTTCCACTTTTCAGTTGTACTTTGAAAACCTCTGTAGTTAATGGTTTTGTCACAAAGTATATATTCACTGTACTTTGCAAACCTAACAACTTCTCCCTGAATAAGAACCTATTACGGCAATTAATATTTGCTGGTAGCCATGGAAATAATGACTTTTCTTGACCAAGCAAAGGTGTTCGGCTCTCCTGCACGAATTGGGTACCTCAGCTTTATGGGTAATTTCCATGTTTCTGATTTAAATGATGCAGAGCAGTTATTGCACTTACAGACACAGAGAAGTGAGAGTGGTTGTTCCATACAGAACAAAACATAGTCCTTAAATGTACATGTACGTCACTCGCTGACTGAAATCAGTGCTGTTTTGATCACCTAAGGACAGAATCTGGCCCATGCACTAACTGGAGAAAACTGAACTGATAAAGAAACAATGGGACTTGCACAGAGAAAAAAAGGTTGATACCCTCTGCCATAAAAATTAAATGTGAAAAGTTTATCATTTAAAGCTGCCCCAGGTCATAATAAATAATTAAATCCTCAATTATATGTGGTTTTTCCTTAACATAGAACTATCTCCCCAGTGTTTTGTTAAAATCAGTCCACAGACGTTATCATAAATGCATGTGTATATGCATACAGAAATAAATGTATATAAAATCTCATCTTAGGGTGATAATTTACTTTGATTTATCACTATTAGCTTTTTGTCCATGTTATCATGTTGGGTTCTTTGTACTATATGATCTGCAGTAACCCAAGCAGTAAAATAAGGTTTTCAGGTCTGGCTTCATTGGATTTACTCCTATATCCTGTATAGACAGTACAGATGCATGAAGCAGTGCCAACATGAGATTTAACTAAAACAGTATAGTGCAATGCATCCTTTGCCAGGAGCCTTAATTCACCCTCACTTTCTCTCCCTAGGATTGTCACTAATAGGCAATGACTACTTAATTATTATTTAAGTGTAATAGCTGATTATTAATGCTTAATGATATGAATACTTTTAGCTGAGGTTGGCCAGAGCAATCAATTTGCATTTCAGGTTCCTGAATGGATACGTTTGCAAACATTTAGCCTGGCACATTTATTTAGGAAGAGTTGAAATCTACATTTCATGAACATGCTGAGTCCTTTAAATTCCTTTTCTACAAACACATCAATTATTCTGGGAAAGGCAGTTGAACTTTCTTCTGATATGAGTAAAAGCAACTTAGAATTTGGATGAATATAGGCTTATTTCTTTGCTTCATTGCTTCTTCAGTTTTATTTGAAATAGGAAAATGTATATTGAATTAGGTAATAGGAGCTGTATTGGAAAGTCTTTGTCGTGCAGCAGATGCAGACGAGCAAGCTGAGTCAATGTGCCTCGGCTCATCCCACCTAATTTTGGGATATAACTGAGACACACAACTGAACCTCATTTTTGTCATTTGCCAGGATTGCCCTGTGATGATTTCTCCCTCCTAGGCCAGAAAAGGGCATATTATTGACTGAAGAAAATCACCTCTTCCCCAAGTGGTCATGACCTAGAATGCTCATTTTCCTTCTCCACAAACCGGAAAACTCAGCTCTATGGAATCATACATCAGCCACCCTGCAGCCTTGCCTGAAAAAGTAGGCAAATTCTGTTCCTACAGAGTGGCTCAAGCAATTCAATTTGTGAGCTCTTCCATGGAAGAGTTATGATGCTCCTAGATTCGTTCCTGGGGTTTTTTCCCTACCCCACCTCAGCTTCTCTCAGACCCAGACAGGCAGGATTGGGTTCCACTGGTCCGTGGTGCCTCTGGGACCAAGCCAAGGGACTTGTTAGACTGTGACAATAAACTGGAGGATGTTGGCCACACATTTGGTATGAAATGAAGCGGCTCTCCTCACATGAGCTGTCAGACAGAAAGGACTTGGAGTCAAAATCAATCTAAATTTCAACTGGAGACTTCAAGGCGAAGGCTGTGAACTTTGGTACTTATTAAAGGCCCATGAAGCCATCCAAGTTTTCTCAATTTGAGCTAGAACAGTACTTCTACACTCCTGTGCTGCAAAAAGCATTGTTTCTGTGCCAAAACTCCACAGCACCAAATGCAATAAATCCTGTATTTCAATAAAGTACCTCCATCAAATTTGAGATTTAATTTCTTCAGACCAAATTCTGCTCTCCCCTCCTTCCCTTGTTCAAAGCAATAAATGCTTTAAGTGAACTCTGGGGTGAGTTTCTGACCCCATGGCAGTAAAACCCCCCAAAAGTGATCCAAAAATGATGTATTTATAACATTTCATTAGGCTTAAAATTACCTCTGTTCTTCTCATGCAATCTTTTAGGATTTTCTAAGGAAATGACATCTCTTTACGCTCATTAAAACATATTCACACTTAAGCTGTTGTGCTATTGAGCCCATGAGCTGCAGCTTTGTGATCTTGAAAGACTTGTGAAAGGTGCTTGAATAAGAGCCCATAAGCTCTGTATAGCTACAGGCACAAGAGTCTACACTGTACTTTGCATTTGAATATTCTCTTGAATGCCTTTTGCTTACACTTCAGTTTTAATCGAATTGAATGCAACCCAAAACAAGACCTTTACCCAATGCTGAATTTAATGACCCTTTTAATACCACTTGTGTTGGCTGCCTCCTCTCTCTCTGCTGTTCCCTGGTAGCTTTGGAGCGTTAAACGTGTTATAAAGATGTCTTTTTGGTACGGTCCACAAACTAAGCGAGCGGCGCACAGAAGCCGTATACTCACCCAGCATGAAATCAAAATCTAATCAATGCAGATTATGTTAGATTAGCTAAGCAAGTCAACAATTAGCCAGGTTAATGTTACCTACCATGTCCTTCAGCACTGGCCAGTTAAGGAATTTGTCTTCCCAGGCATGTTTAGTTCCAGTTGGTGACATTGCAGGTTCCTGGATGAAGTTTTCAAACTAGCAGCTCCCATTAGCCTGTTGCTTTCATTCTCTTGCCAGTCTTGAACAGAAATGAAGGAAGTGTTGGTAGGGAGAGGGGTCATTTCCTTGGCAATGAATTTTGGGGTTTGATGTGAACCCAGAGGGATTACCCTCAGCCTCTAGCCAAACTGAATTACATGGGATTATGCAGGGTTATGATGCTGCTCACTCCTAGTAGGGTTGAGAAGCAGGGTCCACATGAACTACCTGCTCACTGTCTCAGAGGCTCTGATAGACTCAGGAAAGCAAAACTGCTCTAAGCTAATGTCAGAGGCTTTTTAGGAAGAATGGAAACCAAATAAGTAGTTGGCACTGGTTTTAATTTAGTTGTTGTGGGGGGCAGTTATCTGATGAATGCATGCAGGTCTCCAGTTCCTCCCTCTGAATTCCCTATACTGTTCAGATTGACATTCTTGCTGATTAAGGTCACAGGGAAAATGGAATTAGCAGCTGGAATTCTGGGACAGAAAAGCCTGCTCCATCACATTACCCCTTGCTTCTGGTGTCATAAAACTCACCGCTCAGCTTGTGTGGGCTGATGGTCTTTGCAACGTATGTTGTGGATGCTGAGGTCTTTGTACAATATTGCATTTCACTTTTGATTTACTCTGCCTTGCTTTCATTGCTCGTTGCATTAAGACAAGCACACCAACAAAAAGAATTTATTTAGCAATCTTAATCCAGTTTCAGAGCATCTGTTTGCTAATGTCACAGGTACCAAGCAACAGAAAAACTTTGAGCCTGACTTTAAACTTCCCCCAGTAATGCAGGAACTAAGTTGAGTTTATTTGCACAGTTAATTCCTTAAAAACATAATCCATTTTTAGCTATTGTAGATGCGATGGAATTAATCTAGTGGCCTTATCTAAGATATTACATCTTTCCCCTATCATTAACATAAGCTTTTTCAATGGTTTTAATTCTAAGTAAGTCTTATGAACATGATATACCCACCTCGTTGTCTCCATTACCCCAAAAATCTCAGATCACCTCAACTTTCTCCTGTTATTATAGGCATTGTAAAGGATTACATCCCATGTTGAACAGTATTATAGGGCAGAGAAACTGGGGGTGAATTTGGGCTGAGAAGAAGGGAGGAAGGTGTTTTAAGATTGGGTTTTATTTCTCATTATCCTGCTCCGATTTGATTGGTAATAAATTAAACTAATTTCCCTATTTAGTCCATGATGGTAATTGCTGAATGATCTCTCCTTGGCCTTATCCTGACCCATGAGCCTTGTCCAGCTGATGAGGGCAGTGGCAGAGTGGGTGGGTGGCCATTGGGCATCCAAACAGGGTCAACCCAACACAGGTTCTCCCTTCTCCCATGGAGGATACCACTGGCATAAAGTAAAAACTTGTCTTCTCAGCAGAAATATGCACAAGGTCAAATATAATTTTATTAACAGGTATTTGGGGTATTTTTACCACTTTAGCAAATTAATTCTTTTTGATCTTCAAAGGCTTTGCTGGATCATTGTTTGGCAGGGAAATTTATTAGCGGTTCTGAGAAATAAATTGCCAACACTTACTAACCTGAGGCCAAATCCTGCTGGCATTTAGATGTTTCCAGGTGGCAAATATATGAGGGACTGGAAAAAGGGAATTAGCACCAATGTCTACAGAATATTTTTGTTTAGCAAACAGACGATTTTTGGGGTTTTATCAAAAACAATATGGAAAAATGTGAACTGTCTGCAAATTGTGACGGTAGTTCCTTAACACTGACATTAAGGGCTTTGTGGCTAGCTGTGTAAAAAAGGGAAGAATGCAAGCAGTGATTTCCATTGTGAAGTTTTCCAGATATTTCCGACTTCTCATCAGGTGGCAGATTATCACCATGTGTCAGTTTGTGGGCAGGGGGAGAAGTAGCAGTAAAGGGTGTTCATGATGTTCTGAAACCTTCTCTTCCCAACCCAGGGGAATGACCATGGATTCATTGAAGATTGCACAAGGATGCTGGCTTTTTCCTTCACATTTTAAAAAACCTATGGAAACTTTCCAGTCCACTGTCTCTTTCTCCATATTTTTGTGTTCCCATATTTCTCATATATCCAAATTTCCAGATTTTTTTTCTAAGGAATATTTTGTTGAAAACAACATTTCCAAAGCAGTCTAACCTCTCTACATCTGAGGAAAAGCTATCCCTGGAGCACCCAGCCCCATCCCACATGGCCCCTGCAGCTCCTGAGATGCTTCTGGTCCCCTTCTTGTCGTATCTCATGCCTGGGTGCCTTTGGTCCCGACTCTGCTCTCATTACTCACACTGTGAGGTCTTACTTGGTGAACAGTCTGTTTGAATATGAGTCTCATCCTGGGGTAATGTACTATTCCTCTTAGATTTACCTTTAGCTGATCCCTACAGCATGAATTTTTTTAGCAGGACGGTGTAATCTCTCTGTGAGATCAGGACAAGTGTCCATAAGGAAAAGGGAAACTTTTCAAACTTGTGGTTTAAATGCAATCCCATGAGGGTGTGTTGTGGTCATAGGCACTGTGCAGGGAGGACCAAATCCTGCCAAGCTGGACTGACTTTTGCACTTAAGGAAGGAAAATGCTTAGCATCATCTGGGGACCATCCCCTTCCAGCTCCTTGTATAGACCTTCTGGAGGTTCTGTGTCCAGCTCTTGACCCTGCTGCCACAGGCACAGTATGGATACAGCAACCAAGAAAAAGGGGAAAATGTGATTTATCTTTTCTTTGTTGCTGTTGCCAAGTCTACAGCTGAATCCTTGCCGAGCAGATCCTTGTGGTAACATGGATTTCCATTTACCCAACTGCTTGACAGCATCTGGGTATCGTTGTAACCGACTTGTGTTAGTGATACTGGGAGTGTTTATTCTGAAGGCCACAAGGGTATAAATAGTCTAAGGAAGAGCATAGCAGGATGTTTCATGCTTTAGCTCAATGCAAGAATCATTCTAAGGCAAAAGAGCCTAAATATGAGAGCAATCTTTGATACAAGTTTTACTTGATCCATAAATAAGACTGATTCGTATAAAAGGATTCAACTTTATCAAGTAATAGTCGTAGGCTGATTTGAGTTTCTGGGAAGTCTGAATTGACTCAAGCTTTAAATAGTGCTGCCTTTTAATCTAGAATTTAAAAGAAAGCATCTTTGAACTTGTAAGGAAATTGTACTGTGGTTTGCTAAAGAGAAAAAAAAAGCAATCAAAACTTATGCCATGAGGTTTCACTTTAAAGCTGAGAGTTATTTAAGTGCTTTGATAATGTGAAGAAGTCTCCATTAGAAAAAGGGAGCAAATTAATTTCTTGGTCATGTTCCAAAATTTTCCGCAAACACACTTTTTATTTGATCTGTTCAAGGAATCCAGATTATGAGATAAGGTCCAACGTAACAAAGGTTGAAGCCATAGAAGTGTGACTGAAAGCATGCGAATGAGGAGAAGGATTCCTTGGCCCAAGGGTGAATTGCATGCTATTTTGGAAAGAACTCACAATATTTTTGACACTTTCAGTGAAATTCTATTAACTTGTAATCTTTTTTTTTTAGCTTCCGCACTTGAACAGCTTGATCCTGGTGTTATTGCCTCAGTTGTGCCCGTTTATTTTGGTGGGCACTTGATAGCTCCATTTTGATCTATGGAGTTATCACGGTGGAATGCTGAACTACTCCAAATTAGCTGCCTTTGTGTATACTTGTGGTTTAATGGACAAAAGAATAACAACCATCTGAGATTCCCAGGTGCTTCCTTTCTCCATCACGTTCTTGTAGTGTTTTCTGACTAATACTATGGAACACAAAGGATCAGATCAGCTTCTGACTTAGGGGCTTCTTTACGCCCTGAAAGTCAGAGGAACATTGCCGATTGTTTGCCATGACCCATCCGCGCTCCAGTGAGTAATAGGGAAAGTTTGTGCGCTCTGATTCACTTCAGACAACGTGTTGTGCAATGGCAGGAAAGAACAAAAGCCTATCAATAATCAGGGGGTTGCAGTTAAAAAGAAATTAATGGCTCTCAATATAAAATTGGATCTCCAGGTCTTCACTCATCCACTTCAGCACTAGTTCAAAGCTATCTGAGGTAATAAAAGACCTTGCTAAAATAAAAGACCTATCCAAGCTAATAAAAGACTTGACAGAGTTACTGTGTGTCATTTTCCAGGGAGCTGTAGCTACTGCGTTATGGCCAGTTCATTGAGAACTAAGTGCAGAGCCCAAACACTGATGAAGCTTTGAAAGAAAAATGAATCGTGGTTGGATCAGATACAGACACAAAAGTGCTGTGTTAGAGGTTAAAACCATTCCAGGAGCTGAATGCCTTTGCTGCATCGAAAAGGATGTGACAATGAGTTTCATTTAAGGACTGAATTCATTTGCCACGGGAACAATGAGGTTTTGCTTTTTTAATCAAAATGCAGACAAGTAATTTCGTAGGCAAGCAGAGCTCTGAATTATGCTGGGGAAGATACAACGTGAGTAAACAGTCTTTTCTGTAATACAGCTATAAAATACTGTAATATACATATACATGAAAGGAAGGAGTGATTGAACTTGTCATTTAATTGTATTCTAAGATTTGTAGCTTGTGAAAATGTCAGGGAAAATAACACAGTGCGTAGGATGGGTCAATTTATTAATTGCGGATAATTTTTAAGCCAGCTCCAGCCAGTGCTATTGTATTTCTTATTTATAAGTCTTCACCAAGTTGTTTGGATAAATGATTTTCAGCCAGCAGGTTATTTCTTTATAGTCTTCCCATTTTGATTACATGCCGGTTGTCTGCAAGGATCAGTGCCTGGCCTCTGAGGTCACATAGCATCACTTCTATTTGGAAGCCCCTAACTTTTCCAGCAGGAAAGTAGCGTTTAGCACCTGGCCAGTTTGAGCTTGTTGATGAGCTAACATTTGTGGTACTCTTAATGTTTGTAATCTTCCAAATAACAGGAGAAAAGCGGTAATTTACCCATGCGTCTCTTTGCAATTCTTGCCCACTTTCTCCCAGCTCTATTACAGCTGATTACAGTTGCCTGAATTGCATAAAAGCTCAGGTTAGACCAGTCTGACTGGGGGCAAATCTTTGTCTAGTTATTCATTTCACACCAACAAAACCTGGGGGTTTTATCTGAATATGAACTTGGGACTCAAATCTATTAACTGACAAAGCACAAATGCCATTTATAGATCGAAATGATCTGTCAGTATGTGCTTGAAGAGGAAGCTGTTGTTGTTATTGCTGCCAGAAAAGTCACGATGACTTGATGGTTTCTGCTTCTGTGAGGAGCATCACTCACATCCCTCCTCTCAGCAATGGTTTGGAGGAACTGCCCCTATAGCGATACCAATACATTCAGCTGCCCCATATAAAGCCTCAGCCATGCAAGCTGGGGTGGCCAGGCTCTTTCTGTGTTTTCTTGGCAATGAAGGATGGATATAGATGTCTAGAAACAGTCTGGAGAGGATTTGGTTCAAAATCTTTCAAGGCCAGCTGTACTTTTGGTAATCTTGTCACTTCTTTAAGTGAATGACAGCAAAACAGGAGAGCTAATTTAAAACTCTTCCTTCTTCCCCTGGAGAGCAGCTCTTGACATGGAGCTAACACAGCTCCTATAAAGCTCACATCTATCCTGTATGGAGCAAATAATCTCTTCTGTGAGGTGGAAAGATATTTGAGGGTGTGGAGGGTGGGGCAGGAGGAAAAATGGGATGTTTTATCCACTTCACCTGGAATGATGCTGTAAAAATAGGTTTTGTCCTGGTTGTTGAAGTCTTTTATTTCAAGTTGCATCAGATTCATGCCTTGACTCCAACATGCCCTAGAAGGGTAAAGCCCTTGAAGCTTGGCCATATTTCCTCTTTATGCTGTGGCTCTTTTTAGGTTTAAAGCTCTGCTTCTTTGCAGAGACTTGTTTGTATGTTGCTCAGGAAGCATGGAACAAACTGTTTCTTGGTTTTCAGGTTTCAGTCTGGGGTTTGAGGCAAGGTGAGAATGTTAAAATGCAGATACTAGATGGTACCCACATAGCCCTGGGGAGACAGGACTGCAAAATCTTCATTAAGACCACGTGAGAAGAGAAAAGGATTCAGCTCTTCATAACGTTCCTCAAAGGGAATGCATTGTCTGGAATATTAGCTGTGGGTCTTGTCCCTCAAGAAATGAACAAGCTGACAGTGAGTTCTGGGCAGGCTCTCAGACATTAGGGAATTACGCAATACAGGAAGAAGGTGAGATGAGAATAGGGACCTGAGATGTCCCCATTCTCTGTTTAAAATGCATCAGTGTAATAAAAAAAGGAAAGGGAAAAAAACAGAATAGCATCAGATTTTGCAACTCTGTTAAGGAAAAAGCAGAAGAGAAACAAGGCACACAGCTCACAGCTGACACTAACTTTCTCTTTTCCACCTGCATCTGAGCTAATAGGAATAATAACTATTGTGCTTGCTCACTGACCCAAAAGGTGTGTGTTATTGCACTAATCCACTTCTACTCATATCGACTGCTGGTCTCTATGGGTTTGCCTTGCAGAGTCAGAAATAAATCGCCCATCAGAATCAATGCAACTGCACAGATGTAGCTCTGTCACCCACACTTGCAAGTGGTAAGTGCTTGCAGAGTACTTCTGTACTTCATCTTCTGAGTGTGTATGGGCACGCAAGCCACCCTTGGGAGAAGCCCACTCATCAGTGCATGGTGCTTTTGGATTGTTGCTGTTGTTTTGCAATGGGTCACACAAATGAAAGTATCTTCAAAATCAGCATTGATTTTGCTCCTTGCTATGGAAACAATAAGTTAACTGAGGGTTGTGATGCTGATGTCTCTGACACTGAGGTTATTGCACACTCGTAAAGCTCAAATTAAAGTGAGAAAGCACAGCTAACTCACACCGTGTTGTGCCTGGTACACCTCACCTTTTAGTTAGTTTAGTTCATTAGTTACAAGCTGTATAGAGAGTTCACTGACTGTACGATCAGTGTTGTGAGTGACAGAAGAACTAAGTCACCTAATGGGCAACTGCCTCGTGACTTTGAGAGGTCCTCTGCTATCATTAAAATCCACAGAGGAGGGATGTATACACCAAGGAAGTGCCATTAAGCTGTGGAAGTGATTCCAGAATTTAACAGCAGCACTTGGCAGTGTTTAAAACCAAGTCAAGTAACCTCAGACTGAAGAGAGCTCCATGGTCAAGGGAGAGAACTCTTGATGATGTAGGGTTCATACCTTGGACATCTCTGCTGGAGCAGCAGCAGCCACATGAAACAGCATCACCCAAAACATACATGACCACAGCAGAGCAGACACCAGTGCAAGTGAAAGATCTCAGTTCAGAGCTTATCAGGACTTTTCACCTGGGTAAAAATGAAGCAATAGATTTTTCACATGTGTTAATCTTATTTAACATCACAGCAGCCACTGCTCATCAGAATATCTATAAGCAATTTTCAACAGAACTTCTGTTTCTAGACAGAAAATAAGACTTCCTATATCAGTTTGCACTATTGATTTGGAATGTTAACTTCTGCTTTGCTCCTTTAGTTACAAGCCAGATGGATACTTGCTACTTTCAATAGCATTAAAATATGCAGACTCTAGCCTGATTCCCTGAAAATGACTGTGGCTTTACCTGTCCATGTTCACTAACTGATGCTCTTTTTTCTAGGGGCTGGTATCAAAAGCTCTTTATAAACTCAGAGGATTGTAGACTTAAATGGGGTGGACGGGACCTCTGGAGGTCACTGAGCCCAACCTCCTGCTGCAGGCAGGGTCTGCTAGAGCGGGTTGCTCAGGGACTCATCCAGTCACATTTTAAATGTCTCAGAGGAAACACCCCACAGCCTCCCCCAGTCTCTGTTCCAGTCTTTAACTGCCCTCAGGGTGATATTTTTCCTCCCTTCTATCTAACCAGAACATCTCCTGTTGCATCCTTGGCCATGCACATTCACTGTGTGCCCATGAGGAGCATCCGAGTCCACCTCGCTGCCCTCCCCCTCTGTAGCTGTAAGTGCAGTGAGGTCCCCTCCTGAGTCTTTTCCTCTTAAGGCAGAACAAACTCATTTAGATAAGCCTTTATGCTTTCATTTATGGAGTTGCAGCGTAGCAAGTGTTCATTAGCACAGCGTAACTACAGGGAAATCTGGGGCTTTTTTCATTCATTGTAATATTTTCTCCATCTGTGTTTGTGAATGGCTATGATGGGAAGCTGTAATTGGGCTGTTTCAAACAAAACTTCTGTTGGCTTCTGTGCAAGCTGTACACTTACAATTAAGGTGGCCTGTCACAACTTCGCTCTGTCTGTGACCCATTTTGCTTCCTGCCACCCCAGAGTAACCCTCAGCTGTGTGACTCTGGCCCTCCTTAAGGCAGAAGAAGACGAAGCTGAAGTTTACCCTGAGGACCTGACCAAGAGGTGGTGAAAGCTGCTTTCAGTTGAAAGGATGCTGGAGGAAGTGATCTTTGTCTATTTTCCCTCTGGCTATGAAGCACCCACTGCTTTGGGGGGTGCAAGGGGTGGGACTCTGCAGCATCCTCAGCTTTCACAGGCATCCCCCACTGCTGAGCCAGCACCATGGGTGCTAATGGCACTGCCGCTGTGACAGCACCCAGCCACACATGACTGTGGTGCAAGTGAATACTTAGTGCTTGGGTGGGTTTTGCAGCACTCAGCTCTGTTCTGCAGTGCTGCAACTCCCAGCACCTCCTTCAAACCAGCTTAAGCACCACCCTGTGAGCTGTAGTGGCATATTTGCGTTGCGGCACAGATGTGCCCAGTGTAACACCACATACAGCTTAGCAAAGCCAACATCTGGTCCCATTAATTGCGGTAGAAATAGCATCGCTGGTCACGGTAGGGCTGGTGGCTCATTTCTTTGTTTTGCATTTTGTTTTCTATGGAAGATACCAGTCCCTGTATGACTGAGTGACCTGTCTTGAGCAGCCAGAGCCCTGACCCACAGGCTGGGTCAGAATGAGCAATGACACGGTGGCTCGTGTGACTTCCACATGTTTTACTCTTTATTCCAGGCCACTATCTGTTACTTTCAGAGTGGAAAATTGAAAGATCTGAAAGCACCTAATGGGCAGAGAGAGACGATGCCTTATAAAAATGTTATTGCTATTGACTTTGTGGAAGATTTGATTACAAGGAGTTGGCAGGGAAATGATTTAATACTAAACATTGACGACTGTAATAGCCAAGAGTAATTCTGGACAGTAAGAGACAAGAGAAAAAATGCGTTTCCTTTTACTGCAGGAGAGACTTGCTAAAGGGATAACACAGACTCAGTATAGAAACTACTAAGAGCAATGCGCTTCTAACAGAATCCTAAAAGCAATCAAAACTGTTTGTGTTGGAAGAGTTACAGTAGAAATTTGGCCAAACAAGAAAAATAGATGGAGAAAAACACCCCTGTGAGCAGCCAAAACAAATCTAAATTAATTTTTTATTCCTTGAAACATTTTATCAACAACTGCTAGAAGTGAATGGCCATAAATAAGGCAAACCAACCCAAACTCGAGGTCTACACGAGATCCCAAGGCAGATTTGTTAAAGCCATTCAACACTTTGCTTTCTCGTTGGTGCATGTTTGAGCCTTAAGCATGAGAAATTTTGACTACTGGCACAAGCTATGGTCCTAAAATTCTCTGTCAAGCTCAGTTATTTCCCTGCTTTCTCTGTTCTGCCATTTACCTCTCCCTGTGTATCAGCCCAGCCTGAGTTTTAAAGCCTCTTGTTTCAGTTCAGCTCGAGATTATGGTACAGAGCAGCCAAATAGCTGTCCACAAGAAAGTAAAGATCTTAGTATGATTCCAACCAGAGGCTCTTTATCTTTAAAATACAACATTGTGAAGCCTAATGTCCTCTGGTTTTATTAGCTGTTCTTGAGGGGTGCTTAGCTGGCAAGTGCAGCATCTGCCACTGAGCACAAACTTCTCAGCCTGAGCACAAATAACATCTGACAGGCCCCAGTGGCTGGTGGTAGTGGTGGGATTTGCTGTTTGGGTACCACTGTGGTGTGCAGGATGTGACGTTTTTTGGGGCAAAGGGGGAGATAGGCCTTCGGTCCCTGCGGAGAGCAGTGGGCACTGTCCCTCTCTGGTAATCCATCCTTTTACCCCTTCCTAGCTCACTATGGTCAAGGGAAAAGGAAAGGTTGTTGTTGTGGTTCAGAGCCCATTCTTCACATGTGTCATAGAATCCCAGAGCGGTTTGGGTTGGAAGGGACCTTAAAGCTCCTCCAGCTCCAACCCCTGCCACGGGCAGGGACCCCTTCCACTGGAGCAGCTTGCTCCAAGCCCCTGTGTCCAACCTGGCCTTGAACACTGCCAAGTACAGATCCTGCACTGGACCCTGCTCGTGCCAAGGGGACTGGGCAGAGCCAGTGACATTAATTTACCATGAGGGGAAAATTCCAGTATAAGTGGTATCTACTGTGTATAAAACACTCCATACCAGTGACACTTGCCTCTTCTCTTAGTGATAAAGTGTATTTATTTGTGAAGCAGATCTTAATCTATCTCAGAAGAGTGTTTTTTGTTTCCCACAGTAGCATTTATAATGATTGAAAGGGGAGGCGAGAGAGGACATCTTTCTGTGGCAACGAACAAAAATAAGAATAACTTTTTAGCATTACCATATATCAATAGCCAATTATTTTAGTATGGATGGGTTCTGGCTGGCTGCTAATGGACTGACACTGAGATAAGTCTTCCAGGAGAGAAACCATCGTTTTAGAGACGGAGTGGATGGCCTTTTAATTTTAAGGTATTACCAAAATCACACCTTTCACCTTTAAAAATGGTAAACGATCAGAGTCTTGTTCTAAATCATTTAATTGCTGTTAGAACCGAGCCCGGCTCGTGCTTTGCAGGGGTTTGTCTTTCTTAGCGCTGATGGTGCCATTTCCATTGCTTAATTTTGCTTGACGAACGACATCCTCCCAGCCTGCGTGCTGCCCATCTGTCTGCAGAGGCAATTTAAGGAATCCGTAGCAAATTCACCCTTGCTCATGTGTATTCCTTGATCTACAGCGTAGATACACACAGGCACAGAGTAAAACGCATTAAGTGATGGTGCGAAGTCACTTTAGAAACCTTTCACATGTTTCACATGAGGCAGGCTCACATTTCTTGCTGGTTTTACTTCAGCTTTAGTACGTATTCTCTCATCTTCACTTGTTTCATCCATCTGCATCTCTCTGGCACAGGGATTAGATGTCCTGTCCTGTGACCAAGTGCCTGCTTGGCTGCTATATCGTAACAGCTCTAAGAAAGGTCCTCACTTTCAGCTTCCTACTGAAAACAAGCTTGAAAGATCACCAAATGCTCCAGAATGTGCACCCAGACTTCCTTAGGACTTAGCTGCCCATACAAATAGCCAAGGACCTTGGGAAAAAATATAAGTACATTATTGTTATCCATGCCCATGGAGCACAGTGCTTTCTTGTCTTCAGACAAACAGTCATAGAATGGTTTGGGTTGGAAGGGACCTTCAAAGCTCATCTAATCCAACTGTCCTGTAATGAACAGGGACATAGAATCATAGAATAGTTAGGGTTGGAAAGGACCTTAAGATCATCCAGTTCCAAGCCCCCTGCCATGGGAAGGGACACCTCACACTAAGCCATCTCACCCAAGGCTCTGTCCAACCTGGCCTTGAACACTGCCAGGGATGGAGCATTCACAACCTCCCTGGGCAACCCATTCCAGTGCCTCACCACCCTAACAGGAAAGAATTTCCTCCTTATATCCAATCTAAACTTCCCCTGTTTAAGTTTTAACCCATCACCCCTTGTCCTGTCACTACAGTCCCTAAGGAAGAGTCCATCCCCAGTATCCCTGTAGGCCCCCTTCAGATACTGGAAGGCTGCTATGAGGTCTCCACAGAGCCTCCTCTTCTCCATCTTCAACTAGATCAGGTTGCTCAGAACCACATCCAGCCTGTACATCATTTTTGATGGGCTCTCATGTGCATGTGGACCAAAAAAATATTCAGGGATGGGTAAACTGAGGAACATGGGTGCTTTTCCCAAAGCCACAAGCTCAGTCAATGGCAATGGGACCTGTTCATGCTGGTGCCTCCATTAGCCCACAGTTAAGCTTGCACATTTGGGTTCCCAGAGTGATGGAGATGGAGGGACCCACTGAAAGTTGCCACATCCATTTTAATTCAGGTTTCTGGGGCTACTTATTTAAACCCTCCACATGTCCCATACACAGCCACAAGCCAGCTGCTCTGACAACTGAGAAATAAGAAATGTGCCTTGAGTTCCTGTGGCATTTTCTATTCCAAACTTTGCCCGGTGGCTGATGGTTCCTTCCTTAAAGTGACATATTGATTGTGGGTACACGTAGGGTGAGTATGATTGTGTTCAGTATTTTGAGCTCATCATCTGTTATCCCATTCTCATTGTCATCCGAGGCCCAGACACTATCAAATTGGAAGCAGTAGCGTAGAAAATTACGAACAAATCAAAACAGACTACAGCTGTGAAATGAATCAAACTCCTCTTTCTACCTTTAGTATTTCCTTTGGTATAAAACATCTTTTACAGTGTATTTTTTGATTATTTGTAGCTCACAGCTACAAAGGCAGGGATGAAGCGCTGCGATCCAGCATCTGGGGCCGTATGCCAAACAGAGCATGTACTAAAACGTGATGAAGACAGAGAAGGACAGGTCCCCAAGGGCAGCACCTACTTAGGCCTGGTCCTTGACCCATTTTGAGCACCCAAAGGACGTGCCACTGCTGCAATGGCTCATCCATAGACATCCCATCTCCTACTGAGGAGCAGCACCCACCAAAAACTCGTGTGTTTGCATCTTTTGACCTTGGCCCTGTGCATTTGCTGCATCTGAAGTGGAGTGATGGGGTTAGAAAAGCTCAAGTCTGAGCTCCATGTCAGCTTTTCAGAGCAGCCCCTTGGTGCACTAACACTGTTCCCTGAGAGCAGGCTTTAAATACGTGTGTGTTTGTATGAAGATGACCACATTAAACTGAAGCAGAAATAAATGGTAATTTAACTGGCACAGATACACAAAGCTGACACAATCTCCAAAGGTTTGCGGCTGCTATTAAGTTTGTTCCTCCTTATTAATTTGTGACCAAAAGGATAATGAAAAACTGGCAATTCTGAAGTTGACATAAAAAGTAAGAGATATACAGCTGGCATGGATAATTTTATGCGCTGTCAAAGCGAAAAGGCTTTGCTAAATGTACGTAGGCAAAGATACACACAGTCATCTTAATGAGCAATTAAAAGATGGACTCCTAATAATTGCATCGTGACTCTTGTCACATTTGTATTTGTTTAATAACTCTAGTTTTGGTTGAATCTGGTTTTGAGTCCCTATTTTAATCAGATCTGATTTAGGCTGTTGGTTCAAATAACTGAATGTGATGTGCGTGAATCTTGTTGTCCTATTACTTCCTGTGCTTCTCGTTTCCAGTGAATACAATGTTCCTTTAAAAACTCATGTTTAATTACTGTGTTTAGCTAGCAAGGCTGGACAAGGGGGGCAGGTGGGTGATTTGCTGTCATTCAAAGTTGGAGTTTTCAAAGAGAAAACCGTATCTTCCCCTTCTGAACATCACTCTTACCAGGTTTTGGAAGTGCTTCAGATAGCTCAGATGGTTTCCAGTTAATTCCTTTGCTGGTTGAAATCAGGGAGTCTTGGCTATGTGCATTGCTCTGTTGTGGTGGTGGTGTTCTTTATTTACAATAAGAGAGGACCATCTGTTCTTCAAAGCTCTTTCCCTTACCCTAAATGCTGTGGTCACCCTTGAATGCTGCTGTATCTCCAGTGACATGGAGCTGCCTTCCCAAGCTGTTTGGAGTTTCCCATCAATTCAATTCAATTCCCATTCAAACTGAGGTCGCATCAGTCAAAGCTGACAGTAGGTTGCTTGTTTCCAGCTCCTCTCTCCAAAGTACATGAGTATGGGACAGGCCCAGGTCTCTTCTTCACAGTCCTCCTATTTGCCCGCATCATACTGGACACATTGTCACTCACAGCTTCCATTCCTCCAAACTTCCAGGGTTTCCTTGCTTTCACATATCTTTTTACCTGAGGGAAGGGGGGGATGCTTCAGTCTCATTTCAGTGAAGCGGTTATCCTGTGTTTTCATGAGAAAACAATACAACTGCAGGCTTGTTTTTCCCCTTTCTCTGTATAAGAATCATCTGCTCCTCAAGTCTGTCTTTAAAACCATCCATTTTTCTTTTCCTTCTCATTCCAATCACTGCTTCTTGGGCCTCTCCAATTCCCAGTTCAAAAGAAAGCAACAATTATTTTGCTTCAAACTCATCCAGCCCTGAAGATGAGGAATTTAACCAGTTTTTCATTGCCAGCCTGCTCTGGAGCAAGCAGCAGTTTATTGCTCCTGCTGTTTGCTTTGCCCAGCCTATGCAGGTGGGTGAAGCAGCGTGGGGGGGAACAGCAAAGCTCCCACAGCATCCTTTCGAAAACACCCCGTGGGATGCACCAGGATTCTCCTGGGCTTTGGAAGGGTCTCAGGGCAGATTGAAAGCATTTGAGCTGGCTGGAGGGTGCAAGGAGGGTGCCTGCCAGTTGCTTTTAATCACACACTGGTTTGGGTGTGAAGGGAGCTTAAAGCTCACCCAGTCCCAACCCTCTGCCACAGGCAGGGACCCCTTCCACTGGAGCAGCTTGCTCCAAGCCCCTGTGTCCAACCTGGCCTTGAGCACTGCCAGGGATGGAAGTGCTTTACGCTCCTTATTGAGGTGTCAGGGTGCATGGCATGAAGATGGCAGATCAAGCCCTTCTGGGGTCGCACAGAAGCACGGCAGCTCCAGCCTGAGCAGTCAGAACTGTGTCAGTGATGTGAAATGAGCAAAATGTGCCTGTTGCTACCAGTGTATCATGGCAGGTATCACCCAGGCGAGCTGGTGGTGATGGAGAAACATGATTGCCTCCTGGCTCCGTACCCTTATCCTCCAGCACGCCTGGATAGAAACAAACAGGGGCAGTGCAGGTACTTCAGATGCCTACCAATGCATCTCATGTTTATGTCTGTCTTTAAGACATACAGAGAGATTTCTAAATACTTCAAATTGACAGCACAGACCTATTTCCACAGAATAAATGATGTTGGTAAGTGGCAAGGTTTTTCTTCCTTCCCTTTGGGAAATGGGGAAGAGTTGTCTCCACTGATATGATTCCTGATTTCTTCCCTCAGGAAAAAGATCTCATTGAAGACAATGTGTTTGTCTCTGATTAGATTTCAGCTTGATTCTTTTAAAACCTCAGACCTCTCAAACCAGTGGGCCAGCTGTGAAACACTCGCTCATTTCTTCTCTTAGGACGCAGTGAATACTCCCTGCTTTATTCCATTTGTGATTTTGTTTTTGAATCCAAACCTTAAATCAGCCAATTCAGATCATTTCCTGCCCAAAGGAGGAAAACCAGAGAAAAAAACCACTCCAAGAGGCCCCACAAGCCTTTGTGCATGGTTTGGGTACAGTAAGCTCTGTATTTCAGAGGTGCTGCATTGAACGGGGCAGAACGGGGCAGCCTTCCAGTATCTGAAGGGGGCTACAGGGATGCTGGGGATGGACTCTTCATTAGGGACTGTAGTGATGGGACAAGGGGTAATGGGTTAAAACTGAAACAGGGGAAGTTTAGACTGGATCTAAGGAGGAAATTCTTTCCTGTGAGGGTGGTGAGGCACTGGAATGGGTTGCCCAGGGAGGTTGTGAATGCTCCATCCCTGGCAGTGTTCAAGGCCAGGTTGGACAAAGCCTTGGGTGCCATGGTTTAGTGTGAGGTGTCCCTGCCCATGGCAGGGGGTTGGAACTGGATGATCTTAAGGTCCTTTCCAACCTTGACTATTCCATGATTCTATGAACTAAAGGTGTGACAGATTCTGTTGAGCCAACCTGCGTGATCACTGGTGTTTCCTGCAAAGAAAATAAAAAGTACAGAAGAATTGATTTATTTTATACATATATATATATTAAAAAAAAAAAAAAAAAAGCAAGCTTATTCTCATGGGGGGAGCCTCTTCTGCAACCTCCTGCCTAATTCTGTGCAATGATTTTTCAATGAGAACAATTCCTACTGGGTTAGACCCTGTTTCTGGGGGTAGCCTTTGCCTTTTTAGGCACACTCAGACTACAGGGGGTCCTGTCCTTTCCATACTAAAGCCAATGACAAATCCAGTTCAGATCAGCAGGATTCAGCTGCATCCTGTTCCAGCTGAAGGATGGATTCCTTATGGGAAGAAACACCAAAAATTGGTGTGCTTTCTCGGGTCGTTTAGATCGCTCATCCCCTGGGTTAGTTGCGAGTGTTACATCCATTGCCTATGGGATGTCCAGTTTGTGTCGTAGCCTTTGAAGCCAAGTACCCAAGTCCTCTTTGTTCCTCCATCCACTGTGCCTCCCTCTCCCATAAACATCCAGCCCTTTTTTAAAGATAAATGAGAAATTATTATACTGACTTTTACCGTGTTTCATTTTTGAAACCAGAGGCGATGCTGAAGGGGAGGATGAACGAACGAACGGCAACGTTTGCCTCTCTGTCAGACCAGGGGGTTTGAAAACGGGACATCTCCGATGTGGAGAGCCCTCAGAGGTGGGCTGTGGGGAAAACTCAGTTCCCCGTGGGGTCACCCCGCACTGTGCACGGCAGCCGCCTCATCTCACCCAGTTCCGGACTAGTTCCGTCCCAGCTTGCAACGGCTCTCACAGGCATGGGCTGTGTGTGTGTGTGATCGAGGGGTGCCCACCCCCTCGGGGGTGTTTGTGCTGCGCTCCCAGCCGCGCACCTCTGGCACGCACGTACAGGGATGCTCCAGCAGGGACCCCGATACCCACCGTGTCCCTGCCGCGCTGCCCGCACCCCCAACTCAGCCTCGACGGCCCCCCCGCGCCCCGCCGCTTGCCCCGAGGGGGCGGTCCCGCCGGCCCCGCACAGGTGCTGGCGATTGGGTGGAATATGCAAATGCGGCGCTGACGTCAGGCGGCTCCGGCCCAGAGAGCACAAATAGGGCCGGCCCCGGCCCGCGCCGCGGACTCAGCCTCCTCCGTGCCCGTCCCGGCCCCTCCGAGCCGCCCCGCTCCCGGCCCCAGGTGAGTGCCGCGGGGCAGCGCTCCCCGCCCCGGGCTGTGCTCTGCTGCGCTGCACCGCGGGGTTCCGCTGCCGCTCCGCGCCCTGCGGACCGGAGCGCTGCCGTCCCCGCCCGGGCTGCGGGGAGCGCGCCCGTGGGAACCGCGCTGCTTTCTGCTCCGCGAGTGCGGGCAGCGCTCGGGGCTCCGGATGCCGCAGCCGCTGCCTCCCGCGGACTCCCCCATCCGGGCGCGGTAACAGGTGGGCGCCCGCCGCGGGGCGGGAAGGGACGGAGGGGCTTAGGGGGATGCCGCCTCCCCTCCCATCCCCAATGCGGACAAGAGATGGAAATGCCGCCCGTGGGGCGGACGCGGCTCCAGCCCCTTGGATGCGGAGGGCAGCGCGGGGGTCGTCCCTTTTACCCCCGCCCTTGCCGGGGCCGTGGCGCTGCCGCCGTCGGTGGGGCACGGAGCCGGGCTGCGCGTCCCGCCGCGGTCGCGAGTGGCGCCGGCTTTTCCCTCCGCTACCGCTGGGGGGCGCCGTGGTGCCGGCGGCTGTACCCGCGGGGTGCCCCGTCCAGCGCCGCTGCGTGCCCCGGTCCGTGGGCAGCGGCAGCAGAAAGCGATGGTGCTTTGGTTCATCAGTTAGTTTATCGGATGCTTTAATTTATCGGAGGTACCGCGCTCCTTCCCGGCTGGCCTCACATGCTGCTGCGCCGTGGAAATAAACGGCTTTCCCGTGGTGCCAACGGGAGGGATGGTTGGGACTTCTGTAAGGATAACCTGAGAGCAAAGCTGTGATTGGAACACACAGGAGTCACGGAGGCAGCCTTGAGAGCCAAGATTAAATACCTGTGAGGTTTAGGGGCTTCTTGGCAGTCTTTTGTCCCTGCTGGATTGGTGTTCTCTGCGTTTCTTGTAGGAGCATTGAAGTGGCTTAGAGAATTTAATGATCAAGTGAAATAGGCTTTTGAGCTTTTGCTCAAATGGAATGTCTGGTTTGTACTTAAACATCACAGCTGGCTCCAATGAGTTCTTAATGCATCAAAACTTTGAGTAATTTATCTAGGATGCTGGGGACAGCTGATGGAATTGTTTGGCTTCATTATGTCTCGCTGGAAGGTTAGCTTCAAAAGGATTTTTTCTCCTTAATTTTATAGCTCTTGTAGTACTCAATAAGAAATTATGGTCATTAGAATTATTTTACGGGTCATAAAAGTGCTGTTTAGACAAGGCTGAAGCAGTTGAAACAGCTGATGGCAGAGGAGCTGAGGACCAGATCCTTAGCTGATGTTACAAGAGCTGGTTTGGCAGAGTGAAGGGTTTGGTCTGAAAGCTCTTCTCTTGCTGTAGCAGCAGTAGTAACTTCAGGTAATTAAGTTCAACCTTTTTCATTCTAATGTGAGGCTTGTTGGGGATCACTAAAGGCTGTAGTGAACTAGTGATTTCTCTAAGCTAAAAAGAAGCTGCAATTGAAGTAGCCCCCAAACCAACCCAAATAACAGCTTTTGGCAAATTCTTTCCTTTTACTAGCTACCATAACTGAATTCTTAATGCTTCTGTATCGTGGAGGAAAAAGTTGTGGGTTCTTTACAGTAATCTGCCTGCTTGGCAGCTCCCCTTGCATGTTATGGAAATGCTTTAAACAGTTTTCTCCACTCAAATGGGCAAGGTCCTGTTTCTGTTCCAAGGTGACCCTTTCTGCTTAAAACCTCTCCTCTAAACCCTGTGCTTGTGTCTTTGGCAGAGGGATGCTGCCAGTCTGGGCACTGTATGCAGGAGCCTTCGTGCTTGAGCTTCATCAGATAACAAAGTGCTTGTGGGAGGTAAAGCGGCGCTGGCTGCAAGGAGGGCTGCAACAGTGCTCTAGCTCAGAGAAAGAAACCCCAGCCTGTAGGTGAACTCTTAGTCTTTGCATAATATCTATAATATAAGAGCCAGAACTGCTTTGGGAATCGCTCCTCTGAAGCTGAAGGAAATGTGTCACAAATGGATGTGATGCTCAGCTTTGCTTCCCAGCATCTGCATTGCAATCCCCAGTTTCTGCATTACAGGGCAGATTAAAGTCTGTTTCCCTGCTCACGCAGTAAGGCCAGGAGGTGTGTGACAGGTCCCCCCTCCACCCCAGCTCTTGGGAGACCTCTAGTCTTCAGCCACCAACATTGCTCACTTGTTTTTCGAGTGGAATTACTTGTTTTATGTAGATGTTGCTATGCACACAATTTACCTGGGCAGTGCTGTCTGTGCAGGCTCCAGATCTGTCCCTTCTTCAGGTGAAGAGAGGAAACGGGGTAATAAAACTTGTCTGAGTTTATAGCGGTGCCAGATCTGTTCCATCAGTTAGACTCTTCCTCTTGACTCCGGGAGCTGTGTTGTCTGATGCAGCTGCAGACCAGGTTCTGCAATGAGCCTTCCTCCTAGCTCAGGTTAAGGCGATGCTGAGCTGTGCTTTAGGATGCCGAGTAGCATGAAAACGCTGAATGATTTCAGGCTTAACCCTCACTTGGTATTTACAGTGTACACTTATTGCTTGGTTTAGGCTATTCAGATATATAACGTGTGTTAGCGTGTCCCCTTTTACTATGAGTGAAAGCAATTAGTGTACTGTCAGTCAGCACGCAATAAAAGTAAGTGATTTCTAAACTGACTAGAGAAAGATGTTCTACAAATCCTATTTATAAACCAGACAGAGTTTTCTAGGGGTAGAGCCTGCCCTTTTGGCTTCATTGGTGTTATAATCATCCTAATCCAAACATCATCACGTTTTTGAGCAGTCGGTTATTTACTAAATATACATGAAAGTAGCTGGTCCCTTGTTTTGCCGTAGGATTGCCATTTCAAGCAGGGTACGAGTCAGAGGTCTCTGGAACTGCAAAGTGAAAGAGTTGTTTGCTGTGATGGTATCAACGGAGCATACAAAATACCTCCATAAAAACCGCGAGGAGCAGCCTTGCTGTGCGGGAGCGATTCGTAACGTACCAATGTACTTGTCACTTATTGATAGAGTGACTTGGGGTTATTAAACATTTATTTGTAGCCCCAGCAACACTGAGCTTTCTAATTGGAATTTAGAAAGCCTAATAAATGTTGATTTCGTCCTGAGTGCTCTCAATTCAGGGTGTTTATATGAGCGCTGGGGGAAAGCAGTGCCTGGGCTGCATGGGCGCGTGGTGATGCTGTGCTAGGCAAAGTACCTGAGACCAAGTCAGTGCTGGTGTAAATGGTCATGGCTCCAAAATGAATAGTGATGCAGCTGCAGCACGTACCTGGCATGAAAACACTGTAAAATGAGTGCTGTCAAGGTAAGGTATGTCATGGGGACTTAATCAATATAGGTTTAATTCTGACATCAGCAGGTAACTTGCTTTACTAATGTATATAGCTCAAACCAAGCAGCAGCCTGTCACTTGCATGCTATAGAAATCATAGAATCCCAGACTGGTTTGGGTTGAAGAATCCCAGACTGGTTTGGGTTGAAGGGTCCTTAAAGCTCATCCAGTCCCAACCCCCTGTCATGGATAGGAACATCTTCCACTGGAGCAGGTTGCTTCAAGCCCTATCCAAACTGGCCTTGAACATTTCCAGGGATGGACCATGCAAGTCTTCATGGGTTCTGTGACCATCTGACGGGGAAATGGCTATTCTTGTGTCTTGGGGCTCAGCTCAGACCCTGGCTGGTCTTGCAAACTCAAGTGTAGCCTAATGGGGGGGCAGTGGCTGCATCTGCTCGAGGCAGTGGCATCCTCTGAATGAGGGGAACAATGATGTTTCTATGGTTTCTCCAGGGGTCAAAGAAGCGAAAGGAGGTGTCTGGGGCTTTCCTGAAGGTCTGCTGAGAATGAGTCCTCAGTAGGAACGACCCTGTGCTGCTGGGGGTTCTGGAGATGGGATAAAGTCACCCTTTATCCTTCTCGGTGCCACAGTACCATGTTTTGCTGTGGTTTGCTTTTGGATACTGTAGTTAGATTCAGAAATCCCAGGGCTCTGTTTCTCTGGGTGCTTTGTGGCAGAAGGCTGGGAACAACGTGTGCTGTGGGGGTTAGTTTTGGGATAAGTGTTTCACAAAGATGCTGTAATGGGGGAATTCATTGCCAGAGCACTGATGAGCACAAGGCAGGAAGATGAGTGTTTTGCTGCGTATTCTTTGGGAGTCTGCAAAGCTCCATTGACCCTGCCCTAGCATGGATGGGCTCCATCACCTGGAGCTTTGGCCGTGTTACTGCATCTGAGCTGGGTTTTGTTGTACAATGATTGCTTTCTGACTGTTCTCTTGTTTTCAACAGGCGTGAAATGATGAGATCAAGAAGCTTTTGGTTATCTCTTGTATTGCTTGGGGTTTCCCTGCTGGTCACGAGGGGATGGATGGATGAAGACAGGAGCAGAAAGCTGTATTTGGATGCGGGGAGATCGCATCAAGAGGTACTGTATACCCCCTGCTGCTGCAGTTACAACTTCTGTGTTTCTAGTTCTGTGCTGTTCAGGCTCTTTGTACTGCAAAAACAGAAAATAAGTGAGGGCTTATCTATGTATTAAACTAAAGAGGTTAGTGAAAAAACAGTGAAACATCAGCTCCTACACTCACTGAGAATACTTGATATCATTCTGGGAGGGAAACTGCCACGATGGAGATGCTGGCTTTGTCCCAAAGACGTTATGGTATGCTCTGTCCTGGGCTGGGGACCTCTGTTCCCTGCTCTGTCCCCTGTTGGGATCAGTGACACTAAATGAAACAGGCAAACTTGTCCTGGCTCTTCATTTGGGTCACTGGCCCTTCAGGTGAAACCTGGAAAAAGCCAAAAAAAAAGGGCTTTTTTTGCTGCTTAATAAAAGGAAAATGGAGCCATAGGTGGGTCTGAGAGAACCAGCAAAGTTACTGCTGGATTGTTTCCCTCCTGACCCTCTGATGTTGAACCTCTGCAAAGTGCAAAGTAATTAGAAAGGGACCAAGAGCCATATTGAGGGATGGGAATCTTTGTCCAGCTGAAGAGGACCCCGATGGGGTGGTAGGACTCCTCATGCAGGACACTAATGCACTCCTCAGTGTTCCGTCCCTGGGCTTAATGGCAGTGAAGAAGCAACTGGTTTGAGTGCTGAAGGTGACAGTGTTGGCTTTTGTTGCAGTGATGTGCATTAAGCAGGTCCCCATTCTGATAGGTGTCCAGTGTGGGCTGTCCCCATGGGGACGGTGGCTTTCCAGACCAGAGCTCACCGTGTGCCTTGCTGCACAGATGTGGGTAGGCTCAGATTCTGAAGTCTGAGGCATGCAAATCAGGCTATAAAAATCTGGGAATGTGACTTTCATGGAAAGAAAACAATGAACGCTGGAACAATTTTAGCTATTTAATTAGTTCCTGATTATCATAGGTTTGTTAAATGATTGCTCAAATGCCTGGAAGTGGGAGGTGATGGGGGAGGCAAAGGATAGGAGACACTGCTATTTTTTAGCTGCCATTGCCTACAACACTTACGTACTGGCAGACACATTAGTCAGTGCCAGGCTAATGATAAGCTCTTGATGGATTCATGCTGCAATTGGATCTATTTAAGCCTCAGGATTTTGTTCTAGTTGGAGAATCTCATTCCTCCCAGTCACATCCCATCTACAAATACCCGCAGTTGTGTGCATTAGTTCAGTAAAGCAGTTTAAGCCAATTAAGAAGATGCTTTTTGCTGCTTACCAGGACTCAGCTATCGTTTCAGTGGAGTTGGAGATCTGCAGTTCCAAGTTCTGGCTCAGGTGTACTTCTTCCTTGAACTATCCATCCTCTGTTCTGTAGAAGTGAGGAATAGCAGCTCCCCTCCACAGCTCCACTGTTATGTCGTTGCTGTGTAGACTCAGGTACACTGGAACTCTGCTAAACACGTTCTTGTGTTGTCTTAGGTCACTTTTGCTTTCTGAAAAGCAACCAAATATTTTGCATGCTTTTGCATTCAAAAGGATCTCATTCTGCACTAATCATAGAATCATAGAATAGTTCGGGTTGGAAAGGACCTTAAGATCACCCAGTTCCAACCCCCTGCCATGGGCAGGGACACCTCACACTAAACCATGCCACCCAAGGCCTCGTCCAACCTGGCCTTGAACACTGACAGGGATGGAGCATTCACAACCTCCCTGGGCAACCCATTCCAGTGCCTCCCCACCCTCACAGGAAAGAATTTCCTCCTTATATCCAATCTAAACATCCCCTGTTTCAGTTTTAACCCATTACCCCTTGTTCTATCACTACAGTCCCTAATGAAGAGTTCCTCCCCAGCATCCCTGTAGGCCCCCTTCAGATACTGTGTATTAGTTCTGTTTTTTTTGAAGGCGTTACTCTGTGGAATTAGTTCCATTACTCCAATGATTTGCTGAAACAAGAACTGTAGAACTGTTGTATTTCAAAGACATTGATTCATTCGATCTTCCTCTAAAAAAGCATGAAGTGATTGTACCAATTACTTGATCTTGCTGGAGGTGAAAAGGTCTAAGGTAGAAATGTATTTGTTCAGATTTGCACAGAATTTAGCATTAAGGTTTCTAATGTTCAGAGAACACAGTTGAAATGGCTTCAAGGGGTGTAAGTTATAATGTAGATTTGAAAGGGACTGTACAGAAAGCTTGTTCCACAAGCTTGGTTATGGAATGGTACAAAACACCAGGATGAATCTGGAAGCCCTGAACAGAGCTTTCGGCTATGCCAGTGGAGTTGAGATCCCCTTTTGAGAGGAAAGCAACAGTTCTTATGTTATCGTTCAGGAAATAGCTTAGCCATGATACCTTTTTAATAATACAACATCACCTGAGATCATCTTCTAGTGACATTGGCCTTTGTTCAGGTGGGAGCTCCTTATTCCTAAGGAGTTTGTTACCAGCTTTGTGGTTTTATTAATATACGGTTCCATTAACATGTGTTTAAAACATTGAATCACAAACAGAAAAGCTCCTGGCAATGCACTGAAATGCATTAGAAGATGTGTAAAGGGTTAATTTCCATGTAAAATAATTTGATGTGTGCTCTGATCTTGAATTCCTCAGAACTTCATCAAAGCAAACACTTGGGTATGGGTCACTGACCTTCACTAATACTTGTTGTGATCTACATAGGAACAAATTTATGGCATCAAAACCACTGCTTAATTTATGTTGTGATTGCTAAATCGATTTCTTCATGGTCTGCGGTGGAATTATTGCAGTTGTGCTTTGCATTTATAATGGGAAAATGAGTCTTGAGGCCATAGACTGCAATGTACAGCCCTTCTGGCTGGGAAAGTGACTCTCTAACATACAAATGGCATGTAAATAGGATGATTTCTTGATGCTCAGCCTTCCGTCTCTCAAATGTATGAGGTGTTCCAGAGAAAATCTGGACTATTTTTAGTCCTGATTAGAATAGTAAACACGTGCCTGCAGTCTGGAATGCCATGGGTGTAGAATGAACTGCAATGGAAAACCTAATTAAAACAAGGACAGTGTCAGGATTTAACCTGCAACTCGCCTGGTCCATATTGTTTTAGAATGCTGTTGTCACTTTTACACTGTGGGACTTCCCATAGGCTGGTTCCAGAGGGAGATGGAAAGCTCTTGAAGCTCATGAGTGCTGTGCATGGATTTGTGTGGAGCTGGAAGGTGCAGCTTCCTGGGATTGAGCCATCATGGGACTAAATCCTACTGGGTGGAATGGATGCCAAAGACCAAGGCTTGTTTTTGTGCTAATGGATGTAGCAGACATGCTCAGTTTTAAAAGTGTCATAACTTTCTGACTGGCGTTTGGAAGGTATTGGCTGTGTAGGTTATCCATCATCTGACCTGGTTGTTAGGGCTTGGAGGTTTTTTGGTTATTTCAAGGAGCAGAGGAGTCATGGGGATGATTTTGTGCTCCTTCCCCCAGCAAGTGTTATTTACTAACATGACAGGCTAGGAAAGGAGGGTTTTGGGAGGCAACGTGGGAAATTGCAAATGCTTCTGATGAAAGCTTTTGCTTCTAATTCAACTAGAAGCGTGATTTCAGAGCAGGAGCTTGCAGTGAGACAGGCACAGTGCATCACTTTTATACACAGGCGAAGATCTAATATCCTGGTATTTATTTAAAGAATTATTATTAGTAATGTATTCTCTGCCATGTGTGTTCTCTTCCTGCCTGTACGTCAGTTTGGAGAAAGGAAGGAAAGGACCAGATTTGAATTCAAATCTATGCTGGGCTACAGCCCGCTCCTGTCGTACACATTAGCGAAGGTAAAAGGAGGCAAGACTTAAATTTATGTTTTCATCACTTCAGTATATAATGATAATTCATTCCTTGTTACCTGCATGGATAAGGTATCTCTAACAAGCTGTAATTGCTGTTTGTAGACCATTCTAAATCTTAACTAGTGTGTTACCCCTGAAGCCTTTGCTCTGAGTGCTGGTTATCAGAGTATCTGCAGTTCAAGGGGCTGGGGAATGTTTTCATAGTATTTGGATACACATGTTGGGGTCCTCCCTATCCCCAAACCCCACCTACCCCCTCCCGAGTACCCAGAGGGTTTAATGAATGCTGTATCTTAAGGGATGGTACTCAGAAGGTTTAATAAATGCTGTAGCTGTGGCATGCTGTTATTCTTGAAGTACTAGAGAAGTTGAATATTGGGTTACTTGGAACAAAGCAGGTGTTGTGTACTTAAATAACAGCATCAAGTTAAAAGGATTTTAGGTTATGTTCATGGATGTGGCTCAATAATAAGTATTGGAGATTGTCAGGACACACCTATAGCACAACTTAAAAGGTGAAAACCTCTTGTATGCAACCCCTTATAGAACCAGAATCCTGGTTCCTGTATTTGGTTTTAAGCCTGTGGTAAGATGTGGTGTGTGATACCACTCTGTGGTCCTGCATTGCATTCTGGGATCTATCACCTTCCAGCTAACAGCAGCCAGGACCACCAGGTGCCCTCCCTGCAGTTTAGGTGATGCCCTGGGTACTAACGACCTTGAATTTGGGTGCTGTAGCTGGTGCTTGGATGCTGTTCCTTGGGAGAGCAGGGACCATGTGGCATAAACTGACCCCAGGAACCACATCTCGGTAAATCTTTCCTCCTGTCCCAGTTGAGTAACTGTGGAAAACATCATGCTTACATGGGGGAATGCTGGTATATTCCTGAAGCAGAGAATAACACCAGGGTAAAACATCTTGCACATAAAGACATCTAAGGCAGTTCTGTCTTGGCTATGATGTGGTTCTGATGCTCTCTTCGGAAGCTACTTAACCTTAAAAGACTGAATCTTGACTAATTGTTTTCCAAAAGTAGCATATTCTCCTTTAAAAGCTGTTGGAGTAGATTTAGAAGGGAGATAGTTCTACTTCAAGTACTTTCTACCATAAAGCAGGGGAGTTTTCGCTTAATTCAATTAGGAAGGGTACATCTGCAAATCTGTGACTTCCAAAACAGGCATCCCAGGAGTTTCCCTGTGACAGTGTGGAAATTTATGGAGCTGTACCTGGGTTTCTCATCTGAAGTCTGGAAATAGTGAGTGAAATCAGAGATGTAGCACTCATCTCAATTAGCTGCCGTATGGACGAGCAGATGATCCTGTGTGATGCGAGACATCAGAGCTTCTCTCGGTGTTTGTACCAGACAGAACAACTCTAAATTGCCAGCATCTGTACTGGTAGCAAGCGTTCTCTAAACAGCAGTATACAATTTATCTTCTTTTCCTTATGCCTGCTCAAAAGAAGAGATGAAGTGGATGTCCTGTGCCTCATTAGCATCTTGAAAATAGTCTTTGTGCATAGCTTTGTAAACAGAGAATCCTGGTTGTGTGTTTATTCCTCATAACTGCTGCAACTACTACAATTCATATGCAGGGTACCTCCCCTTACCCTGCACTGATGGCAGAGTAATGATCTTGACCCCCCCAATTGAGATAAGTAAGAGCATGCTCTGAAAGGAAAGCAAATATCCCCAGATGATGGTCTATTAATAGGAACTGGCGCTTCTTTGTTAATTGGCTAAATGAGTCAGGGCTGTATATTTAGGAGCTGTGCAGCGGATGGTCTGATCCTGAGAGCAGGTCCCTGGAGACTTGGTGTGTGCAGAAGTAACATCTAATTTAGTGGTGGACGCAGCACGAGCCCTCTGCATGTGCTGGATTTGATTTATCCCCTTGCACAAGCACTGCAGTCTCTGCCACAAAGTAAGAGGGTTGCTACAGTCCAGTGATACAGGCAGCGTGTGGATGTGAAATGTTACCTGGTCTGCATCTCTTCCATCTGCTGCATTAATAGGGCTTTTTTGGCAGTGTCCCCTGTGTTAACCTTTGCTTACGGTCCTAAGGGACTCCTGACTAAATCTGCATTTAAAAGAGCAGGAGGCTGAAAACACTGCAAGGTTTGCTGTTCTTGAAGGCCGTTGGTACCCGTTTGGTACCAAACTTGGTGCATATTAGTCATCATGCTGTGGCATCAGAGGCTGACATAAAAGATTGCACATATCTGTGTGGCACAAATCTGTGCGTACTGGTTTGCAAATGGAGGAAGCTGGGAAAGAAAGAGAACTATAGAGAGATGCTGTACTGCAAAGATGTGAACCTTAAAATACTACAGTGAGCTATTGCCCAGGGATTCCTGCTTGTGTGCCTCTGCATGCTGGTTTATAAGCATTCATCCTCTGGTGTTAGTCAAGGGAAAATGAGGTAGACATAGCAGACAGGAACTTGTCTTTCCCAATTGCAAGCCTAATTGTGACTGTTTAATTATGAGCCTTGCAAAGTGTGCTCACTTTTCTCTTCAAATTAGAATGCAGGAAATTGCATGTGGCCAGTTGTGGATGTGCAGCGACAAAAGGAAGAACAACTGTTATGGAGAAATAAGGGAACAGTCCTTTCTCCATCCCTATTGGTAGCTTGTCTGTGTGCATTGCATGTCATTTACAAACCAAGTACAATATAGCTGCTGTAATTTGTGATGGTGCTAGTCTCTGTGTGTGTTTCAGAGCAGCCTTTTAGGAGTCTTGTCCCATGCCCCATCTCATATTGCAGTGGGTTGGCATGTTTTTATTTGAGGCTGCTAAGGGGATGCATTATACACACACCATAATGTCTAGTCCATGGTTGTAGGATCCAGGTTAATAGATTGCTTTTAATCATGCACAGCAGCTTCAAGTGATGTGACTATACATGCATTAAATGGTTATAAATTCTAGATACCAAATGACAGGTTTTTAACCTGCTGTAGATAGCATCACTTGTCTACAGGCTAGGCTGTTGTTTTTCTAGAGCTGAGGAGGGCTTTGAGCAGCTTGTTTGTGTGTCTGCATCTTGTCCCCAGTCTCTTGGGTACCTTAAAGCTTTGGGGAAGCTCTGCTTCATCCTGTGCTTCCTGCAGGCAGTCCTGGACCAGCTTTGTGTAGAGGCAGTCCTGGTTCAGCTTTGTTTCTGAAAGACCTCCCCTTTGGTCATGCTGTGATAATAACTTCATGTCGTTGGAGCATCCATGTGACTGTTTTGCTCTGCCTGCTCAGTCCTTGGCTGGAGAGAATAGGTGGATGTTATTAATAGATGTGGGAATTAGGTTTCTATGTGACGAACGGTTCTTGCCGCTCGGTACAGCAGTTTCTTGGTTGTCATAGATCACTTTTATAATCAGAAATTAGCCCTTTGGTGGGCTGGTCTTGCCTGTAGTTATAAAGCGAAGAGGAATCAGCATCACAGACTGGTTTGTGTTGGAAGGGACCTTAAAGCTCATCCAGTTCCAACCCTCTGCCATGAGCAGGGACCCCTTCCACTGGAGCAGCTTGCTCCAAGCCCCTGTGTCCAACCTGGCTTTGAACTTCCAGGGACAGGGAACATACACATGGTCCTTCCTTGCCCCCCTGTTTGCTTGAATGCAGCCCTAAAAAGTAAAAATGATTAACTGCTGATGAATGTTGGTGTAATGAAGCTGGGCTGAAGTGATTGTAACAGCAGTTAGTGTTAATAGTGTAGTGGTGGTTCCACGTTTTCAGGGCTTCGCTTGGTAGGGACATTCAAAAGCAGCACCCGAACACAAGACAACAAATAGGCTGTCCAGCAAACTTGGCTTTGCTTGACTGTAGGAGAATTGAAGCCAAGTCTTCCATTACCCTAATGCAGGGAAAAAAAACCCCAACAATTAGAGGAGACAGAAGTAAAACACAGTACCAACCATGATGCCTCTTTCTCCAGTGGGGTCAGGAGGTGGGGACCTCCTGCTTCAGCAGCAGAAGCTCACATAGCCTTCCCCCCCCGCAACAGGGATTTATAAGGAGAAAAGACTGTTGCCTTGTATAGTGTGCAATATGTTGTTTGTGGGGGTACAGGACAGATGTAGATATGTTTTCATAGAGATGTTTAAACATTTTATTTACACTGACACCAAACAACCTGAAAGCGGTTTTGCTGCTTGGATCCCTCACTAATGACTGTCAGTAAATCTGTCTGCAGTACTCTGGTTCCCGAGCACTGTACTACATCGTGTATTCCCTCTGTGTAGTTGTATTTTAACTCTGCACAATGAAGCATCCCCCCCTCGCCCTGTGTTTGCTCTGAATGGAATCTGATTTTTCATTCCAGACGTGCTCTGCTCATCCGTGGGCCCATGATTCAGCATTAATCAGCAGCCTGTAACACAAACCAGCTATTACGGCTTGGCAGGACGTTGAGATGCTGTCTTCTGAAAGACTGGCATTCCCCTTCTGTGAGAGCAGAAAAGGGCTTTGCTGTTCAATGGCAGGAGGTTCACACAGGTGCCTGTGCAACGCACGGCAGCTCCAGGGAGCGAGCTGTAGTTCTGATTCGTATTGTTGTTTTGTCCTCCAGGTCCAGGTTGGGTTAGTAATTGCACTAGATGACACTACATCGCCTCTCAACCACTGGCGCTGGGTTGGTTCATCTTCTGGAGATACACTTTTTCAGTAGCTACACGTCTGGTGAAACCAAATACTGGGGCAAACACACTGCATCGATTTGCACATAATGATTAGGTGTTTCAGATACAGAACAGAAGGACCTTTTCTTCTGCATTCAATTAACTGACATTAAAAAGCAGGCAGAAAGGTGCTAAACATGAACCTTGAAATAAAACTGTTGTATTCCATTAATGAAATGCTGCTTAAAATGGTACTCGTGAAGAAGCTTTCTAGAAGGAATGAGAAATCTGAAGCAAATTTTTCCCTTCAAAGCCTATGAGTTATGCTCTGATAAAATTAGATTTTTAGTTAAAGGGATTTGTAGTTGTTAAATGGTGCCCATGAAATAAGTCTCATTTATAACCATCTGCTTTAAGGCTTCTGCAGGAGAGTATTCCTCAGGCAGTGCATCCAAGAACTTTAGTGTCATTTTTATCCAAATAGTTTGATTCTCTACCAGTAACACTATTAAAACCTCAGTGTGATTTTTTTTCCTTTTTAACTTGAGAGCAGTATCTTACACTTCAAAGAAAGGGTGACTACTCTCTCCTGTGAAGAGATTGCCCAAGCCATACACGGCGCTGTGCCTGTGGCCAGACTTGCTGGTAATGTCTCTTAGTGGTATATTAGATCACTAATAGAAAGGTCTTATGTTCAACATGCCCTCAAGGAGTGAAATTAGCATCGTTTCTTTTCTGTGCTGCAGAAGAGAGAAATGATTTTGGCTGAAGCAAACTAAGAAAAATGAGCCCTTGCTGCAGTTTTACTTTACTAGAGGGATAGAAACCGCAGTTGTGTGTCTACCTGGAGGTGATGGATTTTTGTGGCTGCTCTTTAAGCCCTGCTATAGTTGGCAGGTATATTTCCCACTTCGCTGTGTACTCCTGAAATGTTGAGTGTTCTCAATGCCTTTTCTCTATTGAAAGGGAGGTTTTGAGGGGGATGTACCAAGTGCTCCCAGGTAATGAGAAGTGGTGATTCGCAGGCTGACCCCCTCTTCTCCCATTGCATTTCTAACAAGCTTTTCCTCAATCCTGCATCTGTTCTTTTGGGTAATTTATATTCATTAGGGTGTACAATTGTAAGGGGAACAGAGTAAAAAGAAGGGAACCTTTGAAGACCATCCTTTGTTTTTCACGATGTCTGTGCAGACATGGAAGTACCAAAAGGGTATTTAGTACAAGTGAGCTGACACTTGAATTTTATCAAGTGAGTGTCTTTTCCCCCCCTTTTGATCAATGTAATAGTTGTAATTAGTTTTAATGTTTCTAAGCTTTTGAACTGCAGAGAATTCAAACAGCTTGTTAAAGTGAGTGACTCGGGGGAGCTTTAAAAGTACTCTTCCCTTTTGCATACATTACATGTACATGGGTTTAATGATAGCAGGCTCTGTGTGGATTTTTATCCTGTGCCCCACCTCTCAAACTAATATTTTGAAAAGCTCTGAGAGGTCCCTGGAGTGTCGCTGTCTGTGCAGCTCAGCTTTGCTGCATCAAGGGGATAAATCCTTTGAAGTCTGTACTTAGCCTGAATGCCGTTTTATGTCTTTCTGAAGATCACTAAGGTAGCATCATACAGCGGGTAAAGACTTGGTATTTCTATAAGCAAATACCCATATTTTCTTTATTCCCCTCAGTTGATAGAATCATGGAATACTTTGTGTTGGAGAGACCTGAAACTCATCCAGTTCCCACCCCTGGCCATGGGCAGGGACAACTTCCACTAGAGCATCTTGCTTCAAGCCCCTGTGTCCAACCTGGCCTTGAACAAGGATGGGGCAGTTGACTTAGAGAGTGCCAAGACCATGTCTACTGTTCTGATCCTTCTTGGGTTTGGTGATAGCTTTGAGAAAAACAGCTTGCTGGTCACTTGTAGGAAAGAAAGCAGCATCTGTTACCTAGAAGTAGCTATGACACCTTAGCATCCGGTGTGTGTTGTACTGCATCCTGGACTAAACCCCCTCATTCTGAATTACCTGATGCTGTCTGATGTACTCGGTTGAGAGAGGCAATTGTGGTCTTCAGGAGTTAGCTGAGCAGATACTGTTGTTTCCATAAAGTGATTTCCCCCCCCTTGTTTATTTCTATCTTTCACTTGGATAAAGTCTGTATTTTTCACCCTGTGCTCCAGTGGCAGCTTGCTTTATTTCCAATTACCCTGTGGCAGGGTGCCGTGTACCACAGAAAGGACTGTGGATGTGTTTCAGGAGATGTGTAGCACTTCCCTTTGTCTAAATGTGGTCTGCGGGGAGGTACTTTATTATAGAGGAAAAAGTACAAATAAACCCATAATAAGCATCAGGTAGGGCAGAAAGCTTAGATGTCTGGGGAGATTGTGTGTTATTTTCCTATCAACAGCAAGAGAGAAACAAACCTATTTTGTTTTCCTTCTCTGACAAACAAACATCTGAGAACAGTGAGCACGAAAGGAATGGAATGAGTTTAAGGCACATCCACATGAGAAAGAAGCCCCTTATAAGCTTTTGGCAGGGGTCTGGAGAGCTTGCACTCAGTGGGCTTAATCCTGCATCACCCATCAGTAGGCACTGTCCAGGTCAATGGGACTCCAGGCAAGATGCTCTTTGAGTCCTCTGTGCTTCTGTTGTTTTTGATACAGGAAGTATCTTGACTGATGGCAACTGCCAGTATCTGTAATTAACCCATAAATAATGCTACTGCTTGGAATGAAATATGTCCTCTGGAGTCTTGCCACTAGTGTAAGTAGTTTGTGTTGCTTGGGATCACAACAACCCCTTGAGACTTCATGCAATGTCTCTTTAAAAGAAGTTTATTATAGACAGTAGTGATGCTTTGCAAGAAATAGGGCAAATCATGTAGGTGTGTAAAGGTTGAAAGAGCCCTCGGCTCTAAGCATGAGTAGTCGGGTTGCTTTGAAATTATTCAAGTATTTGAACATGCCTCTGCTAAAAATAGCTGTATTGCCTCCTCCCTCCCCAGCCCTAAATCCTTGGTACAGTAATAATAACCCTCCTAGCTGCTCCCTTTTAACATCAATAGAGAAGAAAAATCCACTTTAAAGAAAGATGCTGTGCTCTGCCATGTCACTTATCACAGAATGAAGAATGAGGAATCGTTTTAGGTGATCTCTTGATCCATTAAATACCTGTGGACAAACTGAAATACATGCTTATAATTACTCCTCAGTTTTATTGTGTAAAGCTTCGTAGATGCTGCTCTGGGACAATGACTGATGTTTTTAGGGGGGTTTGTTCATGTTGCCTTTGAGCAATTATTGTATTAAAACCAAACCAACAACAAAAAAAAACCCAAATCACAACAAAACCCACAGAAATGTCTCTTTTTCTTTGTAGGACTCCAGAAGGTTTGAAGTTACAAGAAGAAAAGGTAGGAAAAAATAGACTTTTCTTTCACTGTGTGCTAATGTTGAGTATTCTTACAGTAACTTTTAAAACCAAGCATTTCCACACTTGAAAGAGCGTGCTGCTGTGGGATTTCAAAGGGGCTGCCTCCTAATCTTCACCTGGCAGTTCTTAGTGTCACAAATTGTAGATTATTGGATTCTTGTTTCAATAGAAACTTGTTCTTTCAGCACAGAACTGCATCATGGCACTGGGGATGCAAGTCAAGGTTTGTTGGGTTGTGCTGGTACCCTGAGCCCACATCCTGCTCCTGTAAACTCTTTTGCATTAGTAACTGATTGGCTGCTACTGTGAGTAGCTATTTGATGGTTCCCAGCATCTGGGTGAGAATGAGCCATCAAGAAGCTCGTTGCTATCATTAATTTTGGGTTTGTTGAGCAGATGTTTTCTGGATCAGGCAGTTGCTTCCCTCATCTGTGTCTGTAGAACATGAGGCATCCTCCTGTACAATAGATTAATGTGTTCCCTTGTCCTGTTCCAGCAGCAGCTTTAATTGCTTCAGGAATCCCATGTATTGGGAAGAAGTAACTACCGCTGTTTACTGCATAAATGAAAAAGGTCAGGTCCAAGGGTAACATCACGTGGGCAAATAATCTCATTTTGGGTTATTTTTGTGGTTGTCTTCTATGGTTTTTGTTTGTTTCCTTTTTGCTGTGAGGCTGAGGCAGCAGAGGCTAGAGGACATCAAATATATGCCTGTTGCTAAAGGTGAAATCTGTTTAGCTCAGGTTTCCAGCATACGTGTGTGATGGGTCAAACTCCTGCCACTCCTCATGAGCAAATCCAGTTTTACTGGCCTTGCCGTGATCTCAGCCTGAGGAGGGCTCTTGAATGGTTCATGGTTGCTTTGAGATGCAGGAGAGCATCTTGGCACCTTTGATGTGGAAACATTTCAGTCATGCTCTAGCTATAGAGTTTGTGGTGCAATTGATTATAGGCAGGAGACTGAATCCTGAATCCAAGGAGAGTTGTGGAAGTGGACTTACTGCATAAAACTTTGTGGAAGTACTTCTAGTGCTGTTTCAGATACGATTTGGGTCTTCAAGATTTACTCCCCACTGAAAGTAACCAACACCTACAAGAACTTAAATACAGCAGTGTTTGAAAGTGGGGCTGAGCTTGTAAGATCATGTGGGTGCTTGGCAAATGTTACTTCAGAGCTATAGCTGGATTTAGAGATCAGTGCCTTCCAGGCTCAATTAGACTGATTTTTTTTATTGCCTTCACAGGATGAGTAAGGCTTGACTTGATTCAGAGCGGTTAAACCATATCTTTGTTCAGAAATGCATTCGATATAATGAAATTCTCTGTCAGAAGGCTTCTTAGATCCACGGATGGAGTGAAGGGGATGGTAGTTGGGGTGTTAAGGTCTATAGATATATTGGGTTTATGCCCAGTGACACAGTGGGAATAATCATCTCTGAAGAACTGCAGACTCCTCAGAAGTCAAGAAAACGCTGACAGACACAGTAAATACACCCTGGTCCCAAAAGCCTGTGGATTTGCAGAGCAACCTGGGGATTTTCAGCAATGATTAAGTATCTTCCTCTTCGGAGTTAGCCCTCAATAGTGCCTAAGAAATAATTCAACAAAAGCCTCCTTCAGCAACCTCTCCAGTATTAAAATGTGTGCCGAGGAGATACCACTCAGTGCTAGGAAAAAGAAGAGGGTTGAAATGTTTGTTATGCACGTGAAAGGATTTGTTATAAATTTGGGGCTATGGTAGGATCTAATTTTAAGATTCAGGCCTTTTTTTTTCCCCTAAAATGGTAATTTTTGTGGATAATAGTTTGTACCTGAGGAAATGAAATGACTGGGAAATGGTTGAGGGTGGGGGGGTTGTGTGCTTGTTCCCTTCCCTTGGTGGAGGATGTGGCTTTGTTGAGAAGCTGAAAAACTCAAATATCTGCCACCACAAAGGTGAGAGCTGCAGCAAACTTGCTCTGTGCCTGCTTTCATTGTCCCGTGTTCAGGGATGAGCCAGGATAATTAAAAAGAGCTGCTGGTGAAAGGAGGGGCAACACTGATTTATGCTTTTCAGGCTCTTTCTGGGTTTGGACAAAAGGTTTGAGTCTTTTCCATTGAAAGCCGATGCTTTTCTTTCAAAGGAAACAAAGCCTTGATTGTTGTAAATGTGGAAATGCTTTCTTCCCTGTTTGAGCCCTGGATGAGCGTAGTTAAACTGGGAGGCTTTTGGTTTCCAAAGTGTCAGGACTACATATGCTGGAGAAGTTTTGAAGCTGCTCCAAAGCTCATTAGAATCGATGAATGGCTTTCCTTTGACTTCTGTGGGTGCTAGATCAACTGTAATGACATGATCTTTTAATTGCTGTGGTACAGAAGGGAGATGCTTCCCTGACTCCAGCTGGCAGCCAACTTCCACCATGATGTATGAAGACTGATTTCCTCCTGAATTGAAATGGGAATGAGTGGCTGCAGATCCGTTTAGTTCCTGGGATGCCCAACTGGTGCTCAGAAATTACCCTTTTTGACTAATAATGATCTTTTAACAAAAAACCTCCCTCTGGTCGTTGATTAGAAGCTGCAAGAATATTTCCCTAAATTCAGTTTAAGCTCATTAAGTTGAAATTTTGCTCTCAGTGGGTCATGCGTGCAACCCACTGCAATTTCCATCTGCATTATGCTCATGTAATAGCATGTGGTGTGAGGTGCCAAAGCCAAACAAAACCACAAAACACAACCCGTCCACTCAAGAAGACCCAGCATGGAGTGAACAAGCACAGGCTTTTAATACCATCATTTGTATTGCTCTTTTAGACCAAAACTGGGAGCAGGTTAGAGCAGGCATATCTTTCTTTTTCTGTTATTCAGTCTTCTTTCCCATTTCTATCTAAATGTTCTTCCATTATTGACTCCATGGGTTTATGTATGGTTTCAGGTGTTAGCATTGTTGCCGTTGCTGTGCCCTACCTGCTCTTAGTGCACAGAAAAGGGAAACTGAGCAAAAAAGTTAATAACCTGCATCTTTGCATCAGCTGCCCCTCGCAGTTAAATAGAGCATGAGAGCAGATGGGGAAGAGCAAAACTGGAGTAGAGAGCTGGGAAAAGCAGCAGATTGGGTGGAAACAGCAGGCATTTAGTGGAAAGGATGGAGAGTAGCATGCAGCAGAAAATTGGGAGACTAAAGGGTTTACGGTAAATTGGAAGAAGCTCTTAAGGGAGCACCTGTAAGGAATGGTCTTGACAGTGGCCAAGCTTGATTTTAAAGATAGGTGAGTTTTCACTGTGTAATGAGTGTAGATGAATGTGCAATACTTACCTGTTGCTGTAAATTAGACCGTATCATTTATGCATGTAAAACCATATGCGTTCACGTCCATCACATTCCCCATGTTGAGCAGAACAGGGCCTCTAGTGGCTTCCCCAACTGTTTTAGTTGCAAGAACATAGGCACTAATTCTGCAACTTCTGGAGCTGACAAATGCTCCTATTCCTGTTGGCAGTGTGGACCTGAAGGATGCTGACTACCCAAATGAATTGTCTGCTGAGTATAACTCTGTGCTCAAGTATATCTATAGTTGCATTAAGCATAAAGAACCGGATCTTCGGTAGCTACAAAATTGCAAAGCCATGCAGAATTTAATGGCCTACCTTTGCTTTTCAGTAGTTGAGGATCTAGCCCAAGCACTTAAAACTTTTAATTTGTTTTTATGTTGCTTGCAATCATCCATTCAACAAATTAGTGTCAAAAGATGCTTTTGAAACCACTCAGCCAAGAAATGTTCGAGCAGATTGCTTCCACTCTGTTTGACCATATAATCTTGTTAAAGGAGATGCAACTCCAGATTTATTCCGACAGGTGACATCCCAATGCCATAAAGATAGGAACTTTATCTGTTTTGAATTAAAAGGCTAAACCCTCTTTGAAGTATTCACAAGCTCTGGATTGTGGATGTCCTGTTTATGTGGGTGTGTATATTAAGATACACCATCCTCATCGTTACAGTGTGTTTCCTAATCACAGTGAGGAGCAGTAGAATATAGCACACCCTGAGCTTTCCCAAGGTGCCATAGTTTTACTGAAACATCTCTAGGGCTACATTAGTAGTGGTGGAAGATCCAGCCAACAGCTTAATAAATACTTCATTACTTCCCACTTGACTTCAGTTCTTGTGTCCTTGATGAAAAGCTCCGTGGTGGTTATAAAACAGTGGAGTCCTTTAGAAATTCTGTTCACTTTGTCCTTTCTTTTTGCACATTTGAAATTTTTACCTATCCGTGGGAGATGGAAGGCTCTCAAAACCTGGCAGGATGGCAAGGTTCTCTTCTCAAGCCTTTCAGAAACTAAATGAAGTGATCAGTGGTAATTACTTTGGTAGTAAATCACCTATTCACTTCTCATCCCATTGTTTTCCCATTGGCAGAGTCCAAGAAACTTGGTTTTGTTGCTTATGACCTGGACAAAACCCACCAAAAGCCAGTAGCTGTGTTGCTTTTTAGAAGCAGCGGTACCTCCACTTGATTGATTGCCTAGCCGAGTGACATCCAGATTATATGATATGATAAATATACATATGTGTATGCATATCTCTGGCTTGTCAGGGCATCTGTTGTCAGTGAATGGCAATCTGTTACCTGGGGAAGGGCATTTGAATGCTCAGAATATTAACTTGGTGCTTAGCTCCTGTTTTTCTAGGCCTGAGAAATTGCAGCTACTCAGCACTTTTTATACCTCATCCCACTTGAATGGTATTCTTCAAACACATGATGCAGTGGGGATGCCCAGTTCTGCAATGCTGGCAGGGAATTGGCTAGGAATAATGAAGGTAAAATGGTTGCAAAGAGCTGCCCAAGACATTTTTTAGCTTGGGTTTTATTTAGAGTCAGACTAACCCAATTGGGAAGGGAGGGAGAGGCAAAATTATCCTCTCCCATGTATCTGTCAGCCGTCGTGTTACTATTTGGTATATTTTGTGGTTCTGAGTGACAAGAGTTAACAGAGGGAGTAAAACCATGTGGCAGGGGAAGAACCCCAAATAATCAACTCATTAGCCAGCGTTAGGCACAGTAGTAAATTAAACAATAATACAGATACTCCTAGGCAGTCTTACTATAGCTGTTGGTATTGCACGCACGTGTACGGGACTCTGGACAAGGATAAGTAGCTGCAAGCACCGAGCAGTGAATTTCAGCTTAGCCAGGGAGCTGTTTTCTAGGATGACCACTGTTTGGGTTAGTGGTCATGTTTGCCTTCCAAATGACTGTTGGTTCATTTGGGTGGGTTACTTCTGCAAAGGTCAATGCAGCCATGGTTTAGCCCAGCTTTGCCAGTAGATGCAGGAAACCCATTGCATGGCCAGCTCTGCCATGCTGGAAGCAGAATGGTTTTGCAGGTTAAGTTTCTTGTAAATTGATACGTCACTTTCTGCAAGTGAAGTACTTGTGGGCAGGAGGAGGAATGAATTCTGTTCGTGGCAGAATGGGCAGGAATGTTTAGCCAGTAAATATAATAGTACCTGGCTTTGCTGGAACAGCAGACTGATGGACCCGGAGGAGCTGGAAGTGAAACTTGAACAGCAGGAAACCAGGCAGCTGTTACTAACAGCAAGTCAGAGGAAGGAGCTTGTAGGCGAGCTTAGGAGGTGGCCAGACTTCAGTCCCCTGGTGAGGAGGGGAAGAGGATGGAGATAAGCCAACAAGCTAGGAGACTTTGTGAGGGTTTACAGGAAGACGTGAAATACTACATATGTGTGTTCCATGCTGCCATACTTCATAAACTGGCATCCTCACTGCGGAGTGCTGAGGCTGGATGTGCCCGAAGGCATTGCTCTTTTTCCACTGAAAGCAGAATGAACTGTGCTCACTTGGCAGCCACATAAGCTGCTTGTGCTGCTGTTGCTGACCAGTGTGCCATGCTGCAGCCCTGCTTGGTCATGCCCCTTGTTTTAAGAAGTCCCAGTTTCTCATTTGAGCATGTCGGGAACAGTCTGGACATCAGTCACATTATGACTTCTTGCCACACAAAAAGAGGTTTCTAAGAAAAAAGAAGCAGGGTGCTGCCATTGCTTGCATTCTTTACGTTGCATGCCCATACCCATGGGTAGATATTGCACAGCAGTATCAGAACCTAAACCTAGAAATCTCAGACTGCAGTTAGCTCCACGGCTTAGTGGAAGATGCTGGACTTGTCCATCAGTGCTGCTCATTTACAGCAGAGCACAAAACCTTACACTGACCTGCAGCAAAGCAATGGCCTTACCTGCTGGCATGGTCCAGAAGGCTCCTTGAGCTACTTCATATCAAGGGATCTAGAATCCCTTGAGATGTTTAGGGTTTTTCACATCATTACATCATGTGTGAATTGCTGACTTAAAGCTTGTAACAAAGCCAGCTCTGTCTGCCCAGCTCCATGGGACAGTTAACAGCAGGGTTTACTGAACAGACTTTTGGCTTGAGTCTGCAAGAATTTTAAGTCAAAAGCATGCAAAAAAAGGTAACAGCCATGTTGAGGGAGGCAGCAGAAAATATGGAGTGTCCAAACTAGAAGGTAACTCAATCCTGCTCATCGGTATTTGGAAACTTTGGGAGATAGATGAGCCTATTTCCTGGAGTGAAATGGAGAGGGTGGATTTTTCTGGTCCATGCCAAGCAAGGTACCTTTCAGGGCACTTCTGGCAGTGTGTGCTCCATGCTGTGTCTCCCAGTGTGGCATGTCAAGGGCATCCTCCGTGCTGTCAGGGGGGAGATGAGTCCCAACAGGTCATGGTGCTGCCTGCTCCTGCCTCAGATGATCTCCTTGCCAGCTCGAATGCCAAATTTTGATGCAGACTTACTAGAGAGGTTAGTTGTATTCCACAGGGCAATCTCTCCCTCTCTTTCACATCTACCTGTAATCTCTCTGTGCTCCACAGCCTGTAAATTACCTGTCTTTCCCCAAGAGATAACCACTTTAATGTTTTTCCCTTCCCTGACATCCCTTGGCTCTGAGCTTCTCTACTTTTTCCACCTAAACTGGGCAGCTTTTGGAACTTTTGGAAGAGACCACTTTGTCCTATAAACCCCATCTTGGGGGCATCACCACCCCCTCCAAAGCACTTAGATCCTGCTGACCCAGACCAGTAAAGCAGGGTTGATTTTTGCACTGGTTTTTAAGGCAACCTGCCTTGAACAAGAGGAGAGGCTTTCAAATGGGCTTTTACTGACTTTAGCATCCTCAGCAGCAGCCAAATTATAAGTGAAATTTGAAGTCGTGTTGGCCCAAGTTTTGGGTGGAGCATTGCTATTTGCATGAAATACCACTTTTCTGTTCACCTGCATGATTATGCTGATGTACTGCTATGCAGAGCATTGGGTGATGCACAGCCCCTCTCACATGGAAAGGGCATACACTGCTTGCACGTAATATTGGAAGGCTAAAATATACTAGAAACCGTGAGTTTTCAGAGCATTTATAGAATAAACTTCTTTGTGAAGGTTGAATAAGAAAGTGGCACCAGATGTTTCTGATAATACTGGTATAATGTAATACACAAATACTCTTTAAGTCTGTTTATGCAGCATGTCTCAGGCATTAGCAGAATAACTAACTCAGACTTTGAGCCAGAAAGCCCAGAGTCCAGGATCACGTCTGGGCTCAGTCAGGGTTTAGAGTCATGGTATTTGAATGTGCTGCTGGTCTGCTTAATGAATGTATAAGAGCATGGTCTGTATTCAGTTACAGACTCACTAGGTTCCAGTGTGCCATTTCTTCCTGAGCTGAGCGTTAGCCATAAGGGAGTGCAGTTACGTTAATGTTTTCAGAGCTTCAACTCACTGCCCAAATATGGGATAAAATAGACAGAAATTACCCTCTTTGTGCTCTTGTAGCTCAGGCACTTAGACCAAAGTGCCTGTGGCCTCTACCTGTGGCAGATACAGCATGTTGAGCTGTCAGCACGGATTAGCAGTGGCTGAGGCGAGCATCCTTGTGGTACTTGCCTGTGGGTCCGTTATCTTCGACCATGTCCAGTTCCTGCTGAGGCACAGAATGGTTTAGGTTGGAAGGGACCTAGTCCAACCCCTTGCAATGGGCAGGGACATCTTCAACTAAATCAGATTGCTCAGATCCGCATCCCAGCCTTGAATGTCTCCAGGGATGGAGCATCCACCACCTCTCTGGGCAACCTGTGCCAGGATTTTACCACCCTCATTGTGGCAAATGAACCTTTGAGGTGGTTGGTACCACAACTGCATCCCTGGCTGCTGCTGTAGCAAATACTCTACTTAAATTAGTGTGTTTTTTCCAGTGGGCTCTGCTTTGTTTGTAAACGTTTCCTTTGGACTTTGCATTTGTAAGCAAGGTTTCAGCTCAGTAATTAGTGTGTGTTAAATATATTATTTATTAAGAACGTAGGAGCCTGTGAAATGGTCCAGTTGGTGTCTGGGAAAGAAAAATCGCCTGTGTCTAAGGTAATGCAATTACTTTTCTAAAGGAGTTCTTATTATGCACCTAACTGCACATTTAGTGTATTTGATAGACCAAAATAAAACCAGAACAGAATGAATAAGCCATTTTGGTCCATTGGGTAAATAAAACAGCTAAAGCATTTATAAATATGTATTTAGTCAGCAGAGCTGATTGGCGACTCTGCAACTGCTCCAATGTCTAAGTAATCCAAGTTTAATAGCCTTCCATAAATATTTCTGTTTGTCATGAGGCAGTAGTTATTTATCTGTGCTGTGCTTGCTTGTGTTTGATGAGGTCTTTTGAAGTGTATTAGTTTGTTGTTTTGCATATAACAAGATGGGCACTATGTGTGTTTATGAAGCAGAGTGAGAGTGCTCCTCATCTTGTCCCCTTCTCCTCCTTTCCATCCTCACCTCTCCCATACACGGAGTCCATCTTTTGGTCTCTCTTTTTACTCTTTCAGTTTTGGTGAGGTTAAAATGTTCCTCCTCTCTGCTGAACGTCTGAATTCTGCTGCAGTGGCCCCAAAGGTGTGACAATCAATAGGGCTGCATCTCAGCTCAGCTACTCCTTCTGGTTGAGTATAAAACTGTTTCACTTGTATTATGAAACTCATCTGACAATGTGTTTTACCAGAATTAGTATGTATGAAAAGTGCTTCTGGACCTTTAGCACCTATAGATTTCAAAGCCCGTTCTTTCCAAAGATGTAGGTTGGATTTTGGCTTTTAGATTTGTTCAGTGCACTGGTCTGGCTCCGTTGAGGTTATCAATAAATGTCTGTTCTGTGGCTTGTTGTGTGCAAGAGCTGGTGGAAAGGCCACAGCTGAAACCCACCTTGTGCAGCCAGCAGGTAATAGCATGAAGTTCTGCTTTTACCTGGGAAATAAAAAGCATAAGAAAAAGTCCTGTTTTTTCTATGTGCAGGAGTTCTTCAAAATGTCATTTCTCACAAGATTTCAATTTAGTTTCTCACTGCAGCTGCATCACGTCGACAGTGGCCTGCGATGCCCTTTCTTCTGTTGGTTTTGCTTCTCCCGTTGAAATTCTATGTTGTGAATTGCCTCTAATAAGAATAGCTTTTCTTGTCGTTACTTAGATTTATTGCACTTCTGGGTTTCCTGTCTTGATGTCATAGTTGTGCTTTCTTCTTTACCCATATTTATTTCCCCAGCATTATTAGTTTTCCTTAAATTATGTGATAGTCATATGTAGGTTTTAGCTCTTATTGGTCATTACACACAGAAGTTCATCAGCTGCTTTTAACAGAGTCAACATTGTGGCAAACCTTATTCCCTGGGAATAGAGTCAGTGAAGCCAGAAATTGGAAGCAGCCCTATGCAGCCTCTCAGCTGTTATCAACACGTCCAACTCTGCTGGCACCCGTGTCAATGAGGGCTGATCCATTGCCAGAGACATTTGTATAGGAAAACAAACAGTTTGTGCAAACAGAGGGTTGCTGGATTAGAGCAGATGTACCACTGAGAGTGTGAGGTGACCATGTCTGCACCCTGAGATGCTGATGGAACTCACCCAGTGTGCAGGACTCTGGGTCCAGGCTATGTCTAACACTGTTCAACAAAGAAATAACTTATCTGATCCATAGACCACCCTCATAAATGAGGAACTCTATTCCCCAAACTATATAATAAGGCCTTAAACAGTGAACATCAGCAGCAGCCCATAACCGAGCTAAGTGGATGAGCCCCTTGAGTGGGTCAGGCAGGAGAGCTCCTGGACTGTTCAGTGTGCTGTGTCCTGATGCTGGGAGCTGGAGTGAGCAGCCAGAGTCACGGGAAAGATGGAGAGAAGGCTCTTAGGAAAGTGAAGTTGGTTTTGCCATAGTGATGATGAGCTGCCTCGCCTGGGCTGCAGAATGTGGGATACAGGACTATCTCAGCTTACAGTGTTAAAACCACTAAGGCACAACATGGAGAATAACTCAAAGCCCTTAGAAGTACATTGAATTATCCTGGAAGCCCTGACTGCTCCTCAATACTATGAGACATCTTAATTAGAGGGAAATCTCACATGGGGGTAGCAGTAAAGAAGCAGAGACAGCAGAAATCCCTCTTTTTTCCTTTTGGAAATCTCATAAATGCTGCCTGCACTTGGAGGTCCACATTTGGATGACACCTCTAGTTATATATATTCAAAGCAGGTCAGGTGGATTAAGGCATTGCTAAGTGAGCATTTTTGGTAAGTCCCACTTTGCAGTTTCCACTGCAGCATCCTAACGCATCTATAGGAAGTGTGGGGATGCTGGTGAAGTAATCGGGCTTTGACTGAACTTCAAACAGATTTCTGTTTGAATGTGAGACAATGCTGAAAATGGCTTTACCACCTTTTGATGTTCATCCAGTATAAATAACATCACCAGAACTAATCCTTGCTGATCTGTGTATCAGGTGTCGAGGTTTTCTCTTCAAAGGTAGCGTGTTCATCAGGGCATGTTTATTATAGCTGAGCTCTATCCCCTCTGATGGTATGACCCCATCATCTTTCAGACAACTTTAAGTGAGCACCCTCTAGTATTTGAGAACAGATATAATAGAGTAATAGAGTAGAATCATTACAGGTCTTTGTCTTGCCTTTCACCCCCTGCCTTTCCAACAGGCAGAAGCTTTAATGTGGTTATATCACAGGATGTGTTTTCACTGGAGGATGAGAGGCTGGTCCATCATGAGAACAGTGCTGCTGGCCTTGCTGAGTGTCTGTGCAAACATGGACCTTTTCCATGGATTTTCTGTTTGGAAAACCTGAGGGATTATTTTCAGTTTCAGGTATCACAGCAGTTAATAGCGGGAAGGAGATAACTGAAATGGCTTTAACCTGACAGGGGGGAGACTGGGACAAGATCTTAGGAAGGAGTTCTTCATTATGAAGGTGCTGAGACACAGGCACAGGGTGCCCAGAGAAGCTGTGGCTGCCCCATCCCTGGCAGTGCTCAAGGCCAGGTTGGACACAGGGGCTTGGAGCACCCTGCTCTAATGGAAGGTTTCCTTTATCCATTTCTGCTTTTGTAGCGATAATTTTGAGCTCCTCCTTAAACCAAACCTGGTGTTCATTCTTTCCATGTATCCCCATGGGACAAGAGGATTTCTGTCAAAACAGCAATGCGATTCCTTTCAAGCAGCTAACTGGAGGCGGGCAGGGGAGCGTGGCTGCGTGCGTGCGTGTCCCCTTTGCTGATGGGCTGATCAGCAAGCGCCTGATGTCCATGGTGCTCTCCAGAGAGAGGCATCTCTAGCAGGAGAGCCATTAATATCCAGCCACTCTGTCAGTAGGAGCTAAGGACAGTGCACTTACTTAATTTAGATATTACCATCTTTCTCTTAGCTCAAACAAACACTCCTTTGTGAGCATAAAATTCTCCTCTGCAGCTTTGGGGATGGAGCTGTTTGTCTTTAAATGTGCTCTGTTGGGGAGGGCTCTGAAGAGGATGTGAGGGGATGGGTTCCTGATTGCTCTCTTGAAGCTCTGCTGACCTGTGCTTGCTGGTCACTCCTGGGGCAGGGGGCCATGTATCCTTAGTGGCTCCAAGGGCTTTCAGTCACAAAGTAGTTAAAGGGGGTTGGTCAGAACTGCTTTGTTTGAGTTTGCAGTTGAAAACCCAAGCAAAAAATCAACCCCAAACTATACGGTTTTCGCTCACTATTGCAGAATCTCGTCTGCAGTGTGTTAAAGAGGCACCCTGTAGCTTTCCCTATAGATTAAGGTCGTATAAGCAAGAATAAGATGAACTAATAGTTATTAAAACTGGGACTTGTGCTGTTTTAAATACAGTAAAGGTCTCTATTTGATTTCTGGTGAGAAGGGATGAGTTCAGATTCAGCTTCACGACTAGCGATGAAGCTAAGAGTTCTCTAGATCACAGGGAAACAAATTCCTCTCCGTTTGATGCTACACATGCTGCTGCTGTAAAAATACATGTTTGTTTTGTAGAAATACCACCTATGCTGGTAGTTCTTTTTAATTAGTGGGGAGGTTGCTGATGCCACCAGTGTTTCCCTTCAGGCATGCTCTGTGGCAAAAAGAAGAGCTGAGATTCCCAGGCATATACCCACGAGCTATTGTCAAAGGTCTCCAAAGCTAAAGGGTTGGGGTTTGTTTAAGAAGGTTCAGTTAGACCTTGGAGAGAGCTCATAAACTTCATCTTTTTCTTTAATTCAGATAAAAATCTGCTTTTCTGAGCTGGTTATTTATCAGGCACTAGAATAGGGAAGTTAAGATTTGTAGGGAAAAGTAGGATCTTTTGTTGGGCCAACTGAGATAGAAGGAAGGTTGGGAAGCTGTTGAGCACAGGAGCTGTTTGTCAGGTCTAGAGCAGTAATGGTGATTGCCAGATACTTAGCTCCCTTTATTCTTGAACTGAATTTGCTGATTTTAAAGTTCCTGTAAACACAGTCCTTTTACTTGCTATCAAAATCTAAGTGTGTGTGTTTGCCAGCTGCTATGATAAGGATGGGAGACCCAAAGCCATTTTTTATCTCCCTTGTCTGTCTCTTTTTAATCTTTCATTTTTGGTTGCAAAAATACAGATAACTTTAGAGAGTGTTTAATGTGATGCCAGTTGACTGTAGGACTTCAGATAAGACACTGATCTGGCAGCAAAGGCTTTGGGGGTACATTTATGGTGGGGCATCAGTGGAGTCTGAGCCTTATTTCTGCTTTCTGCTTTATTTTTTTTAGGATTTATAATTGATATTTTTGATTTTCTCTTTTGCTGGTGGCCTGGGCCATGCTCTTGGGTGTTCTTTGCCCTAAAAATTCCTTCTCCTGTATCCTGAGATAAGGAAAAAACCACATGAAAACGTGATTCACTGGAGTGCAAACATCACCGAAGCTAGTATGATTTCTGAGATAAAATCAAATTAATTGTCATACTGTGTGCTTCATAATACTATCACACATGTCCATCTCGTGTGATCTGATAGTTAGGATGTGCCTTTTTCCTTAAAGTGGTAGTGCATCCTTTAGGTCTTGGGGTTTAGCGTGTCACTGTCTGCCAATGGCAGACTTACTGATCCAACCGTATGGACTCTCATGAGTTACAGATAATTACAATCATGTACATATAACAAGAGAAGAAGGCTGGAAGCTCAAGTAGCAGAATATCCTCTGGAAATGAGGCGTATGAGAAATGCATAGATAGGAGCTTCGGCTACGCCTCTCTTGCTGTTTGTACTTTGGTTTAAAGATGAGGAGCACATCACAGTGGCTAATACATTGAAGGCTGTGACACTGGCCTGCTGTCTTCCCAAAGCTTTAATGGAAGCAAACCAAAACTCTTAGGGTGGTGAGGCACTGGAATGAGTGCCCAGAGAGGTTGTGAATGCTCCATCCCTTGCGGTGTTCAAAGCCAGGTTGGACAGAGCCTTGGGTGCCATGGTTTAGTGTGAGGTGTCCCTGCCCATGGCAGGGGGTTGGAACTGGATAATCTCAAAGTCCTTTCCAAGCCAAACCTATGATTCTACGCTGAATTAGGCTCTGCTGTTGCCTGAGAGGCTCCATCTATTCTGGTACTTTCAGTAGCAGAAGCAAAGAAGAAATTTATGAGCTCAGTTAAAAATACCCCGATTGATTGTGGAGCTATATTAGTCTGAGTGATTTGGAATACTTTATTTTCTCTGTGTGCAAACCTCATTCGGTTGCTGTTTTGTGCCTTTGTCATAATTTCAGTGAAGCAAGTTTAAAAGGAAAGTAGTATCAATTGATCTAATACATGTTGTAAGTGGAAAAACAGGCACTGCTTTGGAATCGGCTGCAAGGAGATGCTGGATCCCCTGGGGTGCTTGTGCCCCAGTGCTTTCATAGAATTCCAGACTGGTTTGTGTTGGAAGGGGCCTTAAAGCTCCTCCAGCTCCAACCCCTGCCACGGGCAGGGACCCCTTCCACTGGAGCAGCTTGCTCCAAGCCCCTGTGTCCAACCTGGCCTTGAGCACTGCCAGGGATGGGGCAGCCATTTGAGCACTGACATCAGATGTTAAAATATCTGAGATGCGAATCTGAACACGGTCCTGCCACATCAGAGTCCTGGAGGGGGAGCTCTGTGCTTGTGGGACCAGTGGAGGGCAGTCATCTGCGTGCCCCTCTGGTCCCTCACCCAAGAGAGCTCCTTTCCCTGGCATAGTCCCAGACTGAAGGATGTCTGATACTGTCAGACATTAAACATAAAACTACATGAAGGCACGAGGCCTCTGAGAACCTAATTACATTTGAAAAATGAGGCTATTTATTTCTGGCCTTGTGCTGTACCCATCAATGATGCTGGAGGGGGTTGAGGTTGGGGCAGAGGTTGGGTCTGACCCAGGCTGGAGCAGAAAGGTCTCTGCTGCGGGGTCTGCCCTTGGCTGCACTTCATCTGCAGAGCATGACCTTTCAGAAGCACTGGTTGCTGCAGTGCTGCATCACATGCCGATGGGCAGAGAAAGTGATTCTTCAAGGCTTGTAAAAAAGAACTTTAAGGCTCTCTTCTCTGGAAGGAAATGTATTGGCTAAAGGAAAGTTGAATGGGATCACTTGTGAGAGGAGCAGCAGCAGAATGAAAAGGCTGCCAGGGAACCTGCTGCTGCTGGAGAGAGGTGCAGGAGGGTCAGGGAGAGACAGTTCCTGTCCTGTGGCAATTAGGAAGGGTGAGAGGGAGGACTGAGTGGAACAAAAGAGAGACAAATGCTTTGAAGGAAAAAAGCCCTGGGTTTGGTCTGACTTACTGATCTAAATCTTGATTTAGCCATTTATGGAGATGGGGCAGTGACTGCAGGAGGCCAGGAGCCTAGGAGATGGATTTGTTCTCTGGAAAAAATACTTCTGCTGCTGGGCAGCTGCTGGTGCTTGTTGGTGTTTTCCACTGTTTTTCCTATGTGTAGGTCTGGAGCAGGTGAGTTTCCTGTTGAATCCTTTGGTGCATTCGTCAGAGCAAATCCAAAGGGAAGCGTGGGGCATTTTTGCATCGGTGTACTATGGCCAGATGTTGGTGTCCTGTCAGTGCTGAAAGGTTGCTGTGTGCTCTGGTCTGCAGGGTATTACCAGCCTCAGGTAATGGGAAGCATGTCTTTCTGCCCCAAAGTCCCCCGGCATTGTTCCCATCACCCCCGGCATCCTTCCCATCACCCTGCAGCACCACTGCAGGCCAGACCTGCTTTTGCTCCCTGAGCCATGTCTCACGCCTCTGGAGGCAGTGGTGGGAGTTGTGTGCCTGGCTGTGTTTGCAAATTTGGCCTTTAGCTGCTTGGTCTCCTGTTCTGCTGACGGCTGGAGAGATCATGCAGAACATACAGAAGGATGCGGTTGTGTGCAATGAATAATTATGAAGTTTGTGTTCCTGCTTGCGCCGGGTTTGAGAGACAACCTTCATGGTGCCTGTGTTACAGAGCTGCTGCTGGAGCAAGGGTGAGCTTAAAGTGACGACATTCAGCATCTCAGCCAGTGCCTCCAGGACCAGCACCCTCCTGTCTCTTAGACATCACTGCGTGCCCTTCCAGCAGCCCTCCTTTTATTTAAGGAACAGCTCCAAGTATGCTGGAGGTGGAGTTTCTTCAGAGACCTCCACTGCCAAAGTCAGCGTGACTTTTGTGTTTAGCTGTGCTGAATTGTGTTTGATGTTTCTCTGGTATGGACCAGCCTCAGCTGCCTTCCCTCTGTACCGCATTGTGATACACAGCCCTGTGAAACAGCTTCTTCCAGCTCTCTCTGGGGAAGGCAGCGCTTTACGTTGAGTGAGAGATGAGATTGCAGGGTCTGCACTTCCCGTCCTTCGAAACAAATAAAGCCCCATTTCAACAGCCTGAGGTAACTGAGTGCTACCCTGGTATTTTGAAGCAACCTCTTTCAATACAGGGAGGCTTTGTTAATACCATAGTACTGGAGCGATGCTCCACAGCTGATATCTGCAAAATCGCTTTAGTTTTGTACTTCGTTATTTCAACAGGTCTTACTCATCCTTAAAGGTTTGGTTCAGAGGGAAAAGCACGTATTTGTACGTGTGATCCAGTCATGAAAGGAGACGCTGGGTATGCATGCTTGGGTTTTTCCTATGAATAGGAGATCCAGACAGAAAAAAGAGCTATAATTACACAACCATCTGTGCTCTCCCATTCAATTAAACCAAGGATCCCCCATATCCTGTGGGTGCAGGAGGCAGTGCATGGCCACGAGGATGATCAGGGGACTGGAGCACCTCCCGTATGAAGACAGGCTGAGAAAGTTGGGGCTGTTCAGCCTGGAGAAGAGAAGGCTGCGTGGAGACCTCATAGCAGCCTTCCAGTATCTGAAGGGGCCTATAGGGATGCTGGGGATGGACTCTTCATTAGGGACTGTAGTGACAGGACAAGGGGTAATGGGTTAAAACTGAAACAGGGGAAGTTTAGATTGGGTATAAGGAGGAAATTCTTTCCTGTTAGGGTCGTGAGGCACTGGAATGGGTTGCCCAGGGAGGTTGTGAATGCTCCATCCCTGGCAGTGTTCAAGGCCAGGTTGGACGAGGCCTTGGGTGAGATGGTTTAGTGTGAGGTGTCCCTGCCCATGGCAGGGGGTTGGAACTGGATGATCTTAAGGTCCTTTCCAACCCTAACTCTTCTATGATTCTGTGGATTTGTCTATGGCCATGAGGAACATGGCAAAGGGCATGCAATGGCATCGCCCGAGATAAACCATGAACACAGCTCTTCATCTAGAGCTTGTGAAGATTTTGCCTCCAATAACTTATCCTGCTCTGTCCTTCTTTTCTCTCCCTCAGCTCTGCAAAATGTATTCCACGTACACAGTGTCTCCCTGCTCGAGCTGGTTATCTGCCTCTCAACAGCTACATATTCTTTCAAAGTACTCTATTACTGCTAGGATTTGATTTTTATATATATCCAATCATTTTGCTATTGTGCTGCTTGTGTGTGGCTGTGGATGCAAAAGTGTCTTAGCTCCCTGCTTTCCCCTCCGCTCCATCTCTCACTGCAGTATTGATATTTCTATATGTAGTAGTAAAATTAATTCAATTATGTTCTCTGTTTATGAACTAGTTTATTGCTTTAATTATTTATGGCTACTGCAGCTAATTTGATTTAGGCAATATTTAGTTCTGTTTCAGTAACTTTTCATTTTAAAAACAAACTGCTGGCTTGAATTCATTGGCATTAACAACCTGCTATTGATTAGTTTGGCCTCAAACTGTGCGATGAGGAAAGAGTGGCTGTATGCCACGCTAAGCCTTCAGACCAGAGTGTTAACAGCAAGTTGTTTTTCTTGGAGTAGGTCTTTAGGAATCGTATGAAGGAGCATAAGGAAGGTTGAATCCTCTCAGATTTCTGTGGTTTGAGCTTATCTTTGTAGGAAGGAAGGAAGTAAAGGATGCAGAACTGAAAACCTGCAATACCCCCTCCCACTTCTGTACTTCAGTTACAGCATTCAGGCGTGTTTTGTTGTGAATTGGTAATAACGTGTAGTGGTGACATTGGGTCTGCTGGTCTATGTATCTCTTAAAGGTCTGCTCTCCAATTTGAGGAGCTTAATTCAAAACCTATTAAAACCAATTGGAAGGCTTCCTCTTTTGCTTCTATTTCATTTCATACCCTGTCTCCAGTAATGACTCACTAGCTTTTCCCTCTGTCATTATGTTCTGCTGACTGGTCATGATTTAAAGGACCAAGAGGTTAAATAGCTTCTCTTCCACCATCCTGGTTACCTGTGAGAACCTCAAGGACTACACTTGAGAGCAGGAAATGAAGGTCTTGTTTGTACATTGTAGTTCAAGGGTGAGCTTTAAGGCTCCTTCCAACCCAAACCAGTCTATGATAGGCTTATCCATTGTGGTGGCCAGGGCACTGCTGCCCACCCAGCACAGATCTACTCTGTGGTCTTTGTGTTGGGTCTGGCCAGCTGCAATTTCATGTCCTTGCCACAGATGAAGCATAAAAGGCTATAAAGTGCTGTAGGTCCCAGTGGTTCTGCTGCCTTCTGAAGGTGCAGAACCTTTTCCAAGGTGCAGATAATCCTTTTTTGTGTGTGTCCTTGAGCTCTTCTGTGGAAAAGTGAAAGGTTGAGGGAGGCTTTTCTGTAGCCGCCTCCTTCCTCTGACAAATACCCTTTATTCTCTTGACAAATACACTTGATTTATTCTGTACCACAGCGTGGTGTTTACAGCATATGCAGTGATATTAAACAGCTGCCACGTCTGAAGCCAGAGGTAGCAGCAGCAATCCTGGAGTGCCTGTGTCAGCTCACGTCAAATCCCCAGGGATGCAGGGCTCTATTAAAAACATAAGCTCGTTATCACTAATCTTGAAAGTGGGCTGCTGCATTTAACATATATAATTATAACCTTTCCAACAAGATGATTTCATCTGCTGGAACATCTGGGAATTGTGTTTGCATTATCACGTTTCAGGGGGGTGAAAAATATCCCTGTTCTCTCGGAGGATTCTGTGGGATTAGTTGCTGCTGTTTGCTGCTGCGTATTCCTGCAAGTGTTTGTATAGTTATGTGTATCTCCAATTCATTCTGCATCCCTTTGGGGTGTTTGTGTTGCCTTAACCAGTGATGTGCTGGGGTGGTCCCCTTCAAATACAGATAGGCTTTTCCCAGGGTTGATTTGAGGAATGGCCTGACAATATGTGCAGGGATTTATTGAGGACAGCAGAGTACTTGCTTGTGCAATCAATTTGGGAATAACTATCCTGTCTTGGAAAATCACCTGGAAAAGTGATTTGCATTAATATTTTCAGCATGAAATGTAGTAATAGACACACACTGATACCCATTGAAGGATCAAAGGCTCAAGGGAGCCTTATAACATACTTCCAGTACCTAAAGGGGGCTGACAAGAAAGCTGAAGAGGGGCTTTTGACAAAGGCAGGCAGGGACAGGATAAGAGGGAATGGCTTTATACTGACAGAGGGGACAGTTTTAAGTCTGTCTTGTAGGAGTCCCCTCTTACCCTCTGAAAAGACCATGCCAGTGGGGGGCTTCATTGTGATTTAGTCTCCTTTTTGGGTAGAAACAGTACAGCACCAAGCAAAAGTAGTGATGGAGAAAGAGAAATTCACACATAATTTGAGCAATATGAGCATGTGACACCTTACAGATTTTTGCCCACATGGGAAGGATACTGTAAGCCTTGCTGGCTTTACAGCAGGGTCTCAACCAGCCTCTGATCTTGGTGTCTTGAGTCTTAATGATCTCTTCATAACCAAGATATGAGCAAAATAGGGTCTTTTCATTCACTCATAAAACTTAATTAAGGATAAACTGAATTAATGGAATTCATTTACACCTGCAGTTGAACTGGGTAACACATTCTCTTTCCTCAAATGTTTAATCACTAGTAATTAATACTATTTTACAGTCTGTTAAAGCATCCCTAACTTTGTTCAGCCTTGGAGAAACTGTGTGTTTCTTTTGTAAGAACTTAACTAACACTGATTCCAAACACCAAATCCCCACTTTTATTTGGAGATGCTCAAATTCCAGAGAAGGAAGGGTGTAAGATGTATTATTTCTCTAATAGGCTAGCATGGTTGCTAAGCCTGATTACACAGCGCCTGTCTCTGTGGCTCCACATGGAACCCATTCACCCCTCTAGAAACCCTGTCAAATCATTTCAAAGTTAGAAATTGAGGAGCTCATACAATAGGTGAAGTGATTCAATGATTGAACTCTATTTAAAACAGAAGAAATCCTGTTACATGCCTCTCTCCCCTTTTAAGCATTTCCATCAAGAGGATTGATTTCGGTGTCACGTGGAAGGAGTAAGGATGTTGTTGAACATTTAAATAACGACTTTGGAAACCAATAGTGATAGAATATCTGCCAGTCACTGCAGCCCCTGTGTGGGACAGCAAAGGAAAAGACAGCTTTAAAAGGCATCTAGCCAAGAGAGTGCCCGTTGTGCCATTGCAAACCTGGTTGTACTCTTGATAAAGATAAGTTTGAGGGTGTTTTCTTCCATAAGCACAAAACAGGGGATTAAAGTTAAGTTAAGTTTTGTATGTGTACAGTGGCTTGATTAGAACTTTAAAAATTGATGGTTAATTAAAAGGACCAGAAGTAAAAGGGATATTAATTTTACTCAGTCTGTAATATCGCGGCAGTTATGTTCAATCATTTGTAAGACAGAAGGCTGTAAAACACATCCTGTGGTGAGGTTATAGTGAAGCCAAACATCGTCATAAATAACAGAATTCAGCTATCTATTTACTGATCTCTAAATAAGGTGTGATTGGAGTAAATATGATGGGAGACATTTAATTAAACTGAATGAAGGAGTGTGGTAAACATCACAACACTGCCAACGAAAACAAAATTAATGTGTTGGCAGACCACACAGTTACAACTCTAAAGTGCATCTATAACAACGTCCTTGTGACAAATGTTTCAGTACCTCTGCGAATGCCTTCAGATTGATTCAAGGGCATCCAGGTGCCATCCTATCTTGCCCAGCCTCTGTCAGGGCTGTTGTGCTGCTTATTTTCAGCGAAAACATTGCAAGAAAAGAGTGTATTCCATAAGGAGAAAACTGGCTAATACCCACAGCTCTACTAGAGGAAAATACAGCTTGCATTGGAAGGATTGATGAGTGTATTGACATAGATGTCAAAATATTCTGGTCTTGGTAGTAGTAAGTCTTTTTCTGTGGGTTGCTTCTGTTCTCTTTCTGATATTTTCAGTAAAGACATCAAAATATGTTGTAATTAATCCCATCTTTGCTGATATGTTTCTGCTCCATTCTCCTGTTTTGTATAGAAATTGCTGGATCCAGAAATGGGGGAGGATTCCTCCTGTGTCACAGGGAGGAAGCCTTGTCTAAGATGTAGCTCCTGCTTGGAGGTATTATTTGGAGTAGCTGACAAACCTCAGCCCAAAATCTTCCACTTTGATGCAGTAGAGTTTTGTTTCTTGTCCCCACCATGCAAAACTGCTCCTCTGTTGCCTCCGTTTAGATTCCCTCTTCCCTTCTCTATCCTGTTTTCAGTTTTTTGAGGGCAATCAAATCAGTCACGCTCAGGTCCAAGTTTCCCCTTGGACAAGCTGTTGCTGTCTTGCTGCTTGTAGTATCACCATGGGAAAGTGCTCAGGGTACATGAGCGAGTCTGAGTCTGAATGCATCTGTCTTTCACAGTGTGAACTAAAGCAGCATCTCTAAGTTTCTTTGCTTTTCAAAAGAGAGCAGGGCCTAATTCCTGGGTAGCCCATGTGGAGTCTACAGAGCTGTGTTCATCAAACAAAAAAACCCCAAATTTCTCATTGCATACAAAATAAATTGTATGAGTTTGCATTCATAGGAGAGGTGTCAGAACCACGAACATATTGAGTTGGTAAGTACTGACTTTGCTTTTGGAGGACTTTCTTCATAAAATGAGGTGGAGAGGAGTTGAGGTTTAGAACACCAAGTACACTGCACAGACAGATGAAACCCGAGGCTATTAAGAGCCCTGTCTCTTGAAGTATGCTTTGTGATAGAAGTACATGAAAATCCCTCTCTGCAGGTCCCCATCTGTAACTGCGTTAATGGAGCTTTGAATAACACAGTGCAGCATTGCTGCAGTCGCATGGTTTTATCATGCTTTTTCCATTATTTCAACTTCTTCTGTGGGAACCAGACTCATCCTTTCTGTTCTTTCTACTTTTGTTGGACATAAAATGTGTGGGATCCTGCCAGGGAAGTGACAGCATCACACTGTACACGTGGAATAGTCCCGTGTGGCCTTGCAAGCTCCATAGTGCACATCTTGTGCCCAGCAATTAGTTTCTATTTCTACTCATCCTTTAACATCTCAGCTTCCAGACCCAGGCTGAATGGGGTGCACCCCTGGGGAAGCTGAGAAGCATAACTAATTCTTTCTCCCTCCGTGTGTATTTAAATGAGTTGGGAGCAGATCCCCTGTGCTTGACACTTTATCAATACTGCCTTCATTAGAAGTTCACTTCTGTTCATTAAAGTTCCCTTTTTAGATGTAATTTGTCACTTCCGTTCAAGTGAGGAGAAGGGCATCTGGAGGAATTGGGGCGGTTGCATTGTTTCTTGATGTTGTAGATTCACAAAGAAGTTGGTGGTATTGGCATGTCCTGCTGCTGGAGTTGATTCAGGTCAGATTAAAACTGCACACGTTAAGACCCATCAGCAGTTTGAGTGGGTTTCATGGAGCCAAAACACCCTTCTGTTCCCTACCTGTGTCTTCCATTTGACTTGCTAGAGGGCAGCCACTGATGTCACCTCACCAAGGGCAAATTTCAAATTCAGTACATATTGGTAATGGTGCCTTTGTTCAGAGTCATGTTCTTCGCTTAAATCCAGCCTGTGAAAATTCACTTGATGATTCCTGTAGTGTCTTTTCCAATGTGGACATCAACGTGATGACCTATAGGTTACTGAATTACTAAGGAAACTCTTTGGAAGACATTCAGGCTTCATTAAAGGCTTCAGAAATATTAAAATATGCTTTATGTTTTTAGCCATGAAGACATCTTTTCCCTAAACCATACAACAGTCAAGCTGAATGTGGAAAATTGGACGAAGGTCTCTTAGCAATGACAACTCTCATACTTCTAGTGCTCTGAGACTTCCCACACCATGCAAAACTGAAATACGAGGTCCCAGCTACAAATGCCACACTCAACTACTGATGTGGCTTCCTGCTTGAAGGAGGGACCCAGGGTAGCTTTCCCTCCTTTCTGAAGTGACCGTTCCTTGATTCATAATTATTAAGTTATGATAGAAAGGCTTAGTGGCTTCTTGAGAAACAAACACAACATTAATGTTGACAATTAACCCAGTTGTTCTATCATGCAGGAAGGTGCAGTTTTCCTCTTCATGAAAAATTAAGGTCTGCTTTGATCATTTGGAAAGCATAAAGTAAACTAACAAAGCAACTTGAGTACATGAATTCCAACGTTCTTCATAAGTAAATACACAGCATCGCTCCTCGTGGGTCCAGAGGATCTAACTACAATCTCAAAATAGAAACCCACAGAAGAAATGACAATTAAATTAGCAATGAATTCAAAGAGCTGAAAGGGGAACGGTGTCATGCTTGAGAATGTATCATTCATTCTCTTTGTGTACAGTGTACACAGCGTACTGTATGTAACGTGTACGGTTTTCTACCCTTTTCTATCAGACAGCACTAAGTAGACAAGCTGGCACGCATTTTCCTGCTCTATTAATAAAGTCAAGAGTTTCAAGCACAGATTGAAGGTACTGATAGAGCAACCTGCAGTGTGCGCAGGAGTATGGCTGGATGTGCATCTTAGGAAAAGCAGCTGTGGTGATGCTCTGCTGAAGGATAGGACGTGTGGATTCGTCTAGGGAGAAGTAGAGGGATGCCCTAGTGGAATCTGAGATAGTTGATGAGTTGGAGCTAAACCTACCGTTTGGTTTGTCATAAAAAGTAATGCCCTTGAAAGGGAAAGGAGGATTTTTTGATGCAGGAAGTGTGGCAGATCTGTTGCTGCCAGTGCTGGCACAGAGCAGTGCTTTGGGCAGCCTGTGGGCAGCTTCAGCAGGTGCTTCTTGGTAAGAGATTGAAGTTTGCCAAAATGCCCAAAGACAAAGCACATTTCTGCCTCATGTGGCTTAAACGTCTCCTTCAGGAATACATCTTTTGCATCTGTTCAAGGTGAAAAAGGATGGTAAATCACAGTAGCGCCAGTTCATTGCTGTGGAAGAAGTTTGTATTGTTTTCATTCCGTAAGGTAACGGTTCAACTACTGAAGTAGAGCCAGAGCCTGCCAGAAACAAGGAACGCTGATACCATTAGCATTTGAGGGCTATGTTTACTTAAAAACCTCTCAGGAGATACAAATATTATTGCTACTGTGAACCTTGCAATAGAGCTGTGAATAACTTCCTTTGGAGCTCTAACAGCTCACTAAATAGTGAGAATTAATAAGTAGATGTGGCAGCACAGCAGAAAGCCTTATGGGCAGCTCCTGGCACACACATCCTCCTGCCTCGTGCAGACCAGCAGCATGGGATGAGCAGATGAAGCTGTGGTGGGAGGACCTGCAGCACCCAGCTGTGCTGGAAGTGGGATCCAAGGCACTATGAAACCAGGAGCCAGTCTGATATGGAGGAAGTGCCCATCTCCAATAAATACTGCTCTCACTGAAGCTAGAGAGAAAACTCCCACTCATAGAAATGCGAGCTTAAAGTGGCAAGATAGGACAGAAGAATGGAGGAAGAAGAGTACAGTTCTGAAAAGAACAGCCCATCAATGACTTTATTTTTTATACCTCAGTGTATGCACAGATGTGTGTAATTGAAGGAGAAAAGTATTAATTGCATTCAGAGTAAAGTGTCAAGATGTATTTTGAAAAGCATTGAAATGTTTTGATAAGTTCTGGAGCACTTCAAGGGGTGGCTTGGGTTTTCTTCATTGCTTAACTTGGTGTCAAGAGCATCTCTGCAACGTGGAAGTAGATTGCATCTTGAAAAGGCATCTCGGCTTACATTGACTTGGCTGTCATTTTCATGCTAATAGGTTATTAAAGGCTGAGTTTTTTTAAAGGCTGAGTTAAATTGAAGACAGGAAACCTTTAGGGTCTGTTTAAGGCATCATAAATACGAGTACTGCTGTCTTTTGTCTTCTATTTTTATCAAAAAATAAGTAAAACCTTCATTTTTCCTCTAAAGGCCTTATTAAAAGAATTAGTGTGTTAGTTGTTTGTATGGTATTTTTTCTCTCTGGGAGTTTCCACACTTGGTGATGTGGTCTTGCCCTCTGTGGACAGACAAGCGTGTTTTGCACCGAGGTTGCTGACACAGATGTGATTGATGGCACCTGTGCTACAGGAGGTCTGGCTGTGCTGAGCTCTGGACAGCAGGGAAGGCTCTGCCTCGGCAATCCCCACCAGAAAACCAGCAGGAAGCTGTGCCTGCCTTCTGCAGGAGCTTTAATTTGACCCATGTGCTTTGCAGCGTCAGGACCCAGCAATGTCAGTTACGTGACATCTACCATCCCAGGCTGTCACTGGGCAGTGGAATCGGAAAGCAGGAAAACACATCTTTAGAGTCAGCTGAGTCTTACAGAATTAATAGCGATGGCAATCTGCTCTTCCAGGTGGTGTGTGTTTCACTTTACTTATGGTCATTAACGTTTTCCTCTTGTTCCAACGTGGAAAAAGCATATGAAATCTGGGTGTTACAATAGTTTGGGATGGGGAGAAGTAATCCACCTGCCACGCTTCAGAGTGTGATTTTTAAACTCACCTCTGTGCCAAGAATCCAGTTCTGTTAAACACTGTTTTGATAAGATGTTTATGCACAAGACTGGGAGATAAATCCATTGTCTCAGAAAATCCATGCTTCTTGCTGTTGCCTGTGTCTGGCTCCTTCACCTTTTTCTGGCACAGCCCCATGCAACAGTTTTGATGATGTGACAGGAAAATGTGAAGCATTTAGAAGGATTTGTTCATTTTGGGTGCTTATGGAAATGTTTTTGCATCAAGGATAACATTTATTAAAAGCTACTGCAGCGATTAAGTATGTAAGGGTAGTTAATATTTATGTGGCATTTCGGAGGAGTATGGTGTTAAATTCCTATATATTTTTCTATAGATAAACTCAATAGGAAATCATGAATAAATAAAGAAACAAGCCACAGAAAAGACAAAGTGGATGGGAGTATTTTGTGTCCGTCTCTCCTGTTCCTGCCATATTGCAGAGCAAAGGCAGTGGAAGTTGGGATGCTTCATCAAAGGAAAGTTTCTTACTCCTTACTCTGGTTTCTTTATACTGATCACTCTGTCTTCTGTACTTTAGATCTGTATTAATGGTTGTTTGTTTGTTCTTCTGTAAATAGAATAGGTAGCTCATAAGTAGTAATTTCAGAATGCAGGTCTGCACAGCCAGCAAGGCCGCATGCGACTTGCCAGAAGCAAAATCAATTGCTTAAATGTTGACTATTTCAGAGAAGTTCAGTGCTGCACACGAACAAAGGCTAGACATGCTGTAATGTGTTTTGAGCCATTTTTTCCAGCTACAAAAACATATCTGATGGGAAAATAGCATTGCTTGAGCAAACAATGCCACCCAAAAAGAAATTAATTACTGAAATGGCTGGTCTCATTCCTCTAATAACCCATCTCAGATGCTTTGATAGGCTGTAAATTGTTGTAATGCCACTGGGCTGCAAAGCTTTGACGAAGGCATTGATTAAAGCTTAACCCGTCTGAAACACAGTCCCAGTTGTCCGAATGAGTTGGGCTTTGGCAGGGTACAGGCGATGCTAATGCCAGCCGTGCTCCCGTGGGGACCTGCAGCCCGTCAGTGTGTTTCCAAGCTGGATAATGTGCATGTTCCTGACATAGTCCAAGAGAAGGTGCTGCTGTGGTGTTCAGCTCCTGCAGGGTCTCTGCTGGGAGGGGGGATTCAGCAGGAGCAGGGCTATGAGTATTGTGTAGATGATCCATGGGTATGAGGCTCTGTGTTATGGCCACATGGACTCCCCTCAGTGCACAGCCAAGGTGATGCTCTGTAAATGTGGGACTGCTCCTGTCAAAATCTCAAGGACTTGTTATTTTTTTAAGGGTTCTTTTACATACTTTATTGTTCCTTAAGGGTTATTAAATATCAGCAGCTTTAAGGCCCATAACGTGCAGGAGCTCTTCTGTCCTTGAGCAAATGTATTTCTGTTGTATATAAAGACATGGCACTTTCTCCCTCCAAAGACTCTTGCAGTATACCCTGGTTAGTGTTTTAGGAGAGCTAACAGGAATAATACATTACCATGGGTTTATATTTTAAGTTAAGTATGACAGACAGCCTTGGTCTGCAAATGTCCATAGTCTTTTTATTGTCTTATGTGATGTTAAATGCTCTTTGTGAACAGTCTTTTCAATGCTTGGTAGCAGTTCTTCGCTGTAAAAACCTTTAGTAGTAAAATAGATTAAATTCCCTGTTGGAAAAAGGGATTAATTTTATTCCTTCTATTCTAACATAGTCCTTCTAGATTTTTATTGGAGAACACATAAAATAATTGTGCAGACTTTTCTGAGTTTCAGTGGGATAGGGTTTGCTAACCAGATGTGCTGGCTTTGGAGCCTTTCTATAGTCGACTTTCTTTGCATACAGCTATATACATTCTCTCCTTTTCTATATCCATTTTGTATTCAGCAGCAATGAATTTAATCTTTCCACTCACCTGGCTTCTGTGGTTGCTGTCTCCAGATACTTGTCTGTGAAGCTTTGTATTGTCCCTTTGGCTTGCGGGGAGCCCACCAGTGACCAGCACAGATAACTGCATCGCATCTGGAATTAAAAGCAGTTTAAAATGCAACTAAATATATAAAGAAATGCGTATAAAAACTATGTTTTACAAGTGTGCTGGTAAGTGTGGGTGTATTCTTCTGAAATGAGTTAATGTCAACATGAATATGTTGCAGACAGTCCTCACCCGATCAAAGAGTGGCACATGGATACCACAGGCTATTGGGTTTTTGAGGACCATGGGGAGGTGGCTGCTGCACTCACAAGAATGAGAGTTCTATCTGGCAGCATGATGTTGAGTACTGGCTCGATATTATTGCTTAGAAACTTCCTGATCTGGTGCAAAAAGCGGTGTCTCCCAGGTGGGCCTTCAGGATTATCTTAACTGATGAGGAAGCTGATTCTCTGTCCAACTGTAAGGAAAACCCTGTTCTCAACATAGAACCAGCTCTTGCATCCAGGTAGCAGGAGCCCTGGTCAAATCAGGGGAGCTTCAGCATAGAAAATGTCCTGGAAATTGATAATTTTCCTCATCCTTCCTTATCTCTTTTCCTGTTTTATTCAGAAAATGCTACAGTTTTGCAAAGGGCGATGCCTCTTTTGACGCTGATGGTGTCTGACACAGCATTAATGTGTAGTCAGACATGAAAAACAATGCAAGTAGCATTGATTTGTTGTTTTCCAGGTTGGTTAAGTTCCTTCCTACTGAGGAAAGGAATTTAAATATAGCTTGGCAGGCTGGAGGAAATAAATACAACCAGGAGTTCCTGTTCCTACGGATATTAATGGCATAACTCCCACTGCTTTCAGGGATTCCAGATGGAACTCTGATGATGCTTCGAGGAGGAGGAAAAAAGGGATTTTTAGTTTCTCTGCCATTGTGGTAGGTGTTAAATGTGGTATTTGCCATCCACACTCATGCTTTGACTCTGCTTTTGTTAACTTCAGCAATATTGTACATAGGGCAAAGATGTGCAGGGGTATTAAATGCATTCCTATATAAGTAATAAGTATTAGAGTTACGGGGTGTAATGTTTCCCTTGGATGAGACTGGACAATTCTCCTGCACTTCTTGTCACACTGTGAACTTTTGCCCATTTGCTTCTCTCCATTCCTTTCCTCCAGTGGTGTTCCCAAGCTGGAATGTGTCAGTGATGCTGCAGAGGCAGGGTAACACACATCCCTGGGGCATCAGTGGGATCTCTGTGACCCGGTTCCCTTTGGTTTGCTATTTCATGTATGTAGCAAACTGCTTTCGAAAACCTGATCTTTGCCCCGAGTGTGGAGGTGTTCGGCCGACAGTGTGGCAGTGGCTGCTCCTCACTGCTCTGCGCACACAGCGCTCTTGCTATCAACACTGTTGTGTTCTTGCAGCATGAGCTGCAAACAGGGATGAAACATTGAGGATCACATTCACAAACACTCAGTGAGGTTTTGCAAAGTGGGGTTTACAAAGCAGAAGCCAGTGGATACGTTGGCCCCAAATGCTCACGTTGCATTTGCGGGTTCACCTGGCACTACTTTTCATTAAAACTAGGAGTAGTTCATCCATGCTGTATCAGGAATGTTCCTCCTTCTTGCATTTTGTGATGTTTTAGAGTTTTCTGTGTTAGGTTTCTGTCTGGGAGGTTTCCAGGCCTTGCTATCCCTTAGGGATGTGTACCTCAGGGGATTGCTGATCTGTGTGGCTTCTCAGTGGATCAGAAGATGTATCCGAGTCTTCTACGTGATACCAGGAAATCTTGCAATGCTCCATATAATCTAAAACATATTTCTGAATGGACTTTTTAGTTGTCTATGGAGGTGGGTGCTTTGTCAGACACTGCATCACACACACTAGTGAAGGGGGCCCTGGGTTTGCTGGTTTGAGATTGAAACCAGGGGTCATTTAAACTAGCAGGAGGGAGTCAACATCGGTGTTACCTGCAGAGCTGCAATGAGCTGGGCAAATAAAGCAGTCTCACCCTTTGTGTCTTGAAGTGTCAGCCTCAGAAGTCAATGGAGACTGTCTAACTCCAAAGCAAACAACCTTATATTTTAATCTTCCACAAGAATATTGTTACCCTGCTGTAGGAGTGAATGGTCCAGACCTGTGCTGGGTGGAATGGAGGGTTTGGAGCACAGTCCCTGTTAATGGCACAGCTGATGCTGCCTCTGCTCTGCTCAGCTGGGACACCAAGGCTCCATGCTGATGGGTAGGGTCTGTGCTGGGGCAGTGTAACCGCACCTGAGAAGCAGCACTGAAGGTCTGTGACCCCTAGATGTTTTAAATGTAAAAGTCATTGAAAGGGTCAAGAAGGGAAACCTTCACTGGGTGGCTCTGCAGGCAGCCCATGTTAGTGGGAAGGATCTCAAAGGTAGAATCACTTTGTCCCTAAAATGTTTTGGATTTAAAACCTGTGAATTTGATACTTTCAAAGTTTTATTTTTTGTGCTTCATTTGGAGGAAGAAATCCATTTCTTCTGTGTAACCTGCCTCATTGACCCCTGGGGGACATGGATCACTGTGTGAATGCAATGGGGCTCAGGTGTGGTTGGAGCAGGAGCAAGGCTGAGTCTTGCTAACGCATTGCATCTGAGGGTGTTGAATGGGGAAGGGGTGGGGAGCACCTTCTGCCCTAATAAATACAGGCTCCCTGGAGTTGCTGCCTTGCTGTTCCTCTGTGTAGTCCTATAGAGCTGAAGTGGTTTAGGAGTAAGGAGCAGGAGGCCATGCACCAGGCAGGGGTGAGTGTTCTAATAGGATTGGCCGGACAATTCATGTGGTTGGTGTCTGGCATGAGCCAGTGGCAGGGATTGCTTCCCACTATTGAGGACTCTACATGGTCTGCTCTTTGGAGAGATGTGAATAGTGAGATGGCTCTGCTGAGCTTTCAGGCTGGGTGAGGACTTGAGTGAGTTTGGCCAATGCTTGCCAAGTAGTAATGCACTGTCTGTGATGGGTTTAGTCTCCAGAGTGGGTCTGAGGGACCTTGCTGGGTGTGTGGTGTGAGTGGGGGTTCTGGATCTCCTCCATGAAGTGTGCAGGGGACAGACCGAATGCTGGGTCTCTTTTGGAGGCAGAATGAATTAGAAATGGGCTGTGTGTGCTGGAAGGCATCATTCTTGCTCCCACTCTAACTGCAAAACAAAGTAAGCCTCAGGCAGGTTCATGTGCGGTGATGGGTCCATGGTGCTGCTGGAGGAGCAGCGGTGTGCCCAGGGCTGTGCTCCCCTGCTCTCAGCAGCGAGGTGAGGCAGAGCCCAGTGCTTGGAGCATCCCCATGGGATTACTTCAAGGAGTAATTCTGATTTGTGGTGCAGGACTTCTTTCCCCTAGGTCAGTAAAGTGCTGCTGCAGCAGGGATGCTTTGTTCTCTCCTGAATGTGATTTTGGGTAACTCTTTACCATCCATAGCTTTCTAATAGCTTACAGGGATCATAGCAGCAGTTTCAGCCCTGTGCAGCACGTACCCTTCTGACCCTATTGCTTACACTGACACTGATGTAAAACTTCCCTAATGCTTACTTTTGCTTAGGTTTATTGTTTGTAGTGAGGCATCCATTGCTCTGCTTGTACACATGGCTGTGGGATGACTTGGGAAAAGCTGGACTTTTTCAGCACGGAAAAGATTAAGGAATACTTTAAAGCTTCATGCAGCATACCCTTTGGTGCAGAAAGGAGATACGGAAATCCTGCATGTGGTTGTTCAGGTTGGAGTATGGGATTTTGGTGTATTTTCCCCCCTCCTCCGTGTTGTCATTACTCAGCTGCAGGATACCTAACTCGGGGAGAGAGATCTTATGAAGGCACTCATTAATTTGCTCAGAATGTTTGCTGGATCCAGATGTTCCACTAATTTTAACACTATATCAATATAAGGTGGCAGCAGGGATGCTGTCTATTGTGTTTTGTTAGTCAGGGGGTAACTTAGTCCAGAGCTTTCCCTGAACTTCATGGGTGCGTGGAGGTTCATGTGCTGAGAGAAGCATCGAAATGCCTAATTTAAATTCTTCTCCAGCTACTGGAAGAAAGAAGATAAATCATAAATAAACCTAAATTATGTCCTGCTGCTGTTGCAGATTCCTCTCCCCACCTCATGCAGTAGAAAAATGCATGTTGTAAATCCCATGTGAAGCGCTTTGCGCTGGCAGTTCCTGTGGCTGCGTTAAAAGGGATGCTCGCTGCTGTATTTCAAACGTGCACCCTTTATTTCCTACCTCCAGGCATGTTCCTGGGTACATGAGCAGTTTGTCTGGACGATGTGCTCTGCAGGCTCAGATAAGAGTATTAGATCATGACCTAGCGAAAAGGGAGAAAAGCCTCATAACTCAGGGGACCTTGTTCCCTCAGATAATACGGAGCATCGCTCAGCACATCTGGGATGCAGCCCCATCTCCCTGGAAGTACTGAAATGAAACAGTGATGGTGCTGCTGGGAGAACAAAAAAAAAGAGATTTAGGTCTCTTTGGAGTGTTTTCTTAGGTGACTGGTTTCTGAGGCTTCAGCTGTCTGCTTTAACCTCCATATTCTGCTCTGAAAGAGAGAAGGGAACAGCTATGTCAGTGTTACCACTTCCCATTGTACCTGCTCTACTTTGCTGCTGATGCTTGTTGGCTGAATCAGAGGGAGGGAAAAACACCTTTTTGTGTTGTGATGTGCTCACCAAGTTTTGGGTTTCAAGAATAAATAGGGATGTATCTCATCGTCTTTGTACTGTGGATGTGCTGAATCTGCACTAGGGGTGTAGAAAAGGACATTCTGACTAAAGATTGAGGCCCTGTGCTGCTGCTGACTTCTTTTTTAACACAGCTTAGCTATACTTGCCAGCTGAGCACAACGTGAAGCAAATAAGCCCCCTGAAAATCTGGTATTAAGGCATTAACGGCAGAAAAATGATGCTTATACTGGTAACAAGTGTGATAGCATCTCAATACTTGCAGGGTGATGTGAAACCAAGAGGATGATGGTGATTTTCATTAACCCTTTTTGCTTTAGGGATCTTTGTCTCCATGTTGTCGTGTGGATTCTGCAAGATTCCCATGTTGAAAAGAATTTGGCTGAAGAGCAGGAGCCAGGCTGTAGGCTTGGCTTGGCCTTCCTAGGTTGTGCATTCACCACATTTAGTTCCGTATTTGGCCTCTGCAGTTATTCCTAGGATGACTCTAAAGAGGGACAGAGGAGACAAAGAATGAATCAGTTGAAAAATCTAATGTACAGGTAGGACTTTTGGCAGCCCCGTTCACAGTGCCTCACCTTGATCTTGGGTTCATGAGATCCATCATTACTGGGAAGTTTAGGTTTTCCATTGAAAATAAATGCTATGGATGAACCTGTGCATGGTGGGAGGAAGCAGTCACTGTTCTGGCTTCTCTTATTTCAGTAAGGAATATTGACTAAAAGCTGGTTTAGGTTGAACGATCAATTAGCACCCCTCAGCGTGCACACACTGAATTAATTTGATAATCCCTTGTGTAAAGTCAGTGGGAAGAAGAGTATTTTTTGTTGGTTTACAACAGGAAGGAAGTATTTGTAGGTTAATGCATAAAAGGTAAATGGCACGGTATCGATGAAGATTCACAACTGCATCTCCAAAACTTTGTGCCATTGCTAGAAGAAAACTGACTGTGTTTTCAGAAGAGATGCTCATACCTTTTCCTTCCCCTTTCTTTCCTTCTTTTATTTATAGGTAGCACTTTCACAACCAGAATTCCTTTAGAAAACTCTTCAAGGTGTGTTTTTTTTTGTTGGTTTTCTTTTTCTTCATGCTTTTAGCATGCAGTGGTTTGTGTTGGACTGATGGTTCCTGGTGAAATCCAGTGTTAAGCAAGCTGCTGGTGTGGGGCAAGGTTGGGGGTGCCTAGCTAAGGGAGGGTTTGCTCCGTGCCATAATGGAGCTAATGGTATTACACTCAGGACATCTGCGGGTACATCTGGTGTTAAACTACCGTTATTTAAAGTTTATGATGCGAGAGACTGCCAACTCTCCCACTTGCAGCATATAAATTATGTCAATGGCTCGTGCACTTTTTTTAACCCTGATTTCTCTTGAATTATGGATGATGGACAGGGCCAGAATTTGCTTTTAGTGTTCCCTTGTGACTGTGTGTGTGCTGAGTGCACTGAGCAGTCATAATCTCAGTGTGTGCAGTCAGGGGATGCCTAATGCAATTTGGGCTGGGACCATCTAGCTTGTATCCTAACTGTTAAGGGAGTATAACAACTGGAACTCGAAGCTATTTTAGGGCAGGGTGGGTGCTTTGATGCCAGGTTTGTGCAAAGAAAACCCAGCCACCACTGAGGCTGGAAGGGTTTGTACTTGTGAACTTCGTGTCCCAGATGGGTTTTTGAAAGCCAGCGTGATGTCCCCTTTCAAGAGAGCCCTCCACTGTGGAGATGAGAGACTGTCTTCCAGGCTTTATTGTGGGAGGAATAATAGCTCGTGTCTTTAATGAAAATATTATGATGGGCTTGCTTTGAAGTTTTCAAGCCCAGATGTGTGGTGGTGGAGGGCATTCATCAAGCCATACACTGAGTTGAGTGAATGGTCTTGTGTGGGAAGGGAACAGATTTGAGTGCTGCAGATTAAAGGAGCCCAGAGCTGATGGGGACTGTGGCAAAGAGGCTGGTGTTGCTGTGATTGTCCTGCTCCCCTGCAAGGGGAACCTTTTAAAAGACATTATAAAAGACATTCATGCAGTGTGTGGATATCAAAGTGCTTTTGCAGAAGCAAGTTAAGGCACTGCCATTTTAAGATAATTTCCTCGGCATTTATTGAATAATGCTTGTGTTAAAGTGTACTACCAGCCAGTATTTGTAAATGTGTATATTTTATATTATAAAGAGCTGCAGCCACTGACAAACAGTGTGTCTGCGCTCCTGGTGTCGCATTTGGGGTCTCCATAAATTTTAAGACTCTTTTTTTCATGGTTGAATATGAAGAAGGCTTTGCTCACTAATATATTGATTTTTACAAGGATCGGCTCTTTAATCAAAGAGCCCTGAAGTTTTGCACTTCATTAACTTGATCTTGAGGAATAAAGTACGAACTATTGCACTGGGTGGAGTCTTGTCCTTGCTGGTAGCACTTGAAATGCCCAATGGGGGAAGGCTTTAGACTTAAATCATGCTTGGGGTGAAGATAGCAGAGGTTAGAGCTGTGAAAATGACTGGATCATAGAATGGTTTGGATCGGAAGGGATCTTAAAGATCATCTCATTCCAACCCCTGCCGTAGGCTGCATGAGAGCTTTCAGGTGTTGTGACAAGGGGAAAAACACAGCATTATGTACCAGAAGTTTTTCAGTGCTGTGAAGCTTATGGAAGTGAATTTTAGTTTGGCTCAGAGATGGGATGGAAACTTCTTTTATGTGGCCATGTAAATCCTCCTGCAGGTCCTGCTACAACAGCATCAGGACTGGCCTGCAGAAGCCAGCGGGAATCACTGCATGCCTGGCCATCAGCCTGGATGTGTTTGTAATACCAAGGGTAAATTGTTTGAACGTATAATTACGAGGGTTTATTAATACTAAGCATTGTATAACAAACACATTTGCAAATAATGACTTCATAATGCTGCCTAAATCATTGCTTTAGAAATGGCTGGACCATTACCTTATTAGAGTAATGCTTTTCTCAAGTCTGCCATCAAAGCTTTACTTAGTTTTATGTTTTCTTCACTTTTTTTCCTTACCATTTTTCTTTCTACACTGCTGTTCTGGCGTTGTAGCATATCCAGTCAGTCACCAGTAAGATATATGAGCTAAAAATACTTTGGAAGCACTTCCAAAATGCTGAAGCCTGTCACATGCACACATGTATTTTATACATGAGAGATGCATTTAATACTTATGATATGCATTTAATGGGTGCAGCTCATTAAAAAAAGTAGAGTGGTGCCTGCTCTTCACCACAAAGAGCCCCTCGGTCCCCAAGACACTTTGCAAGCGTAGACATCTCCAAAGGAAGCCACTTAATCCTTGCGTGAGTAAATGTGATGATAATGTTCTGTGCCTTGTTGTGTACTGTGATCTAATTGAGATTTAATGCATTCTGCCTCGTCCCTGCCGTGGACTCCCTTTGGACTGTGCAGTACAAAGCTTGGTGTTAGCAGCTTGCTTTGCTGTATCCCAGTTTATGTCTTCAGAGATATTCAGGCATTTATTACTTGGTTTGAGTGCATGGAATGGTTGTGCTGGGGAAGATGCACAAGAAGGGAACAAACAAGATCCTTGCTTTACCCTTCAAAATACAATATTGCTTTAAGCAAGACTATTGAGTTACAGGGTTTTTTTCATTCTCCCACCCCTCCTTTTAATAACTATGTATTTGCTGCTAATTGTGTTAACTACATCTGCACCTCAAGCGATAGTGTCTCATCCCACAGCAATATTTCAGTATAAAATCAATTGAAATTGCCAGCACAAATGTGCAGAACAAGTCCAGGGGGAGAAAGTCAAACAGCTTTTTCAGCCTGGTAGCTCTGGCCTGGGTGGCCCTGTGCTTGTGCTGGTTTGGGAATGCTGAGTCCCTGTTCAGGTGACCAGCAATGCGCTTTGGGGTTTCCCATTAAAACCCAAGAAAAATAGTGTTTCTCCTTGCTTCTAGATCCTGTTTGTTGGAATCTGAGCCTGGTTTCTAATGGAGAGGCATTTACAGGGGAAGAGATGTTGTAATTTTGAATTTTTTATGGGTTTTATCCATTTCAGCGGGTGCTGTTGAATACGGCTTTAAATGAGAACTTCTGGGAAGCCGTGTTTTGGTTTGGGATCACGCACTCAGGCCAATTTGTTTTCTTCTCATTTTCCCTTTTTCTCCCCTCCTTTCCTGCTGGTCATTCACTGAGTTCATGGTGAGACCTGAGGGATTTCTCTTCATCGACAGCTTCAGACCCTTTTTCTCGCCTCCTGAAATGGGCACTGTGCGTGTTCTTTCACCTGAGTAACCTGGAGGCAGCCATTTAGTGCCTGCAAGTGGTGCTGGAGTCAGTAAATCACCCTCAGGGATCCCTGCAGAGACCTGCTCTGCAAGAGCAGCTCCTGTTGGCCTTGGTAAGGATTAGAATGGGAATAGTTGGCAGCTCTGGTTTGTACTTCAGCTAGAGACGGGTTATTTCCATCAAGACGTACAGGGTTTTAAGTCATATCTTTGCTACATTTAATGCAGAAAATCTTCATATAAAAGAAAAACATATAGTTTAAACATTTGCTCTATCTGTTGGACAACCCCAGCTTGTTGCAGCTGTGAGGTTGTTTGAATCTCCCCATGCTGGTGTTAACGGGAGCGGGAGCAGTTGAACACATGTGCTTCAATAGGAGACTCGGAAGCATAAAAATTGAATTCTCTCCTGCCTTTTCCTTTCCTATAGAGAAAATAGGCCCCATTAGTACAGAAAGCTTTGGCAAGATGGTATTTGCAGTCCAAGGCTGGAAAGCAGCTGCCATCCCCAGTGTGTTGTTGAGCAGAGGACTTCACTTTTCACTGCTGCCAGTAATCCTATTTACCGTGAGCACAAAATACCAGCTGGATTTTGCCTGCTGGGCATGTTCTCCCATTATGAAGGGGTTGAAGCCGTTTCATGCCACAGTTGATCTGACACAAGGAGGGGGAAGAGGAGGGTATGAAGAAGGCAGTGTTGTCTGCCCGTGGCTGGGGGCTGTCAGCAGCAGCGGGTGCAGCCAGCGCTGTCTGAGCCATGATGCGGTTTAAGGAGAGGGGTGGGGGTGAATGGATGCAATCTTTATGTCTAAAGCAAATGTTTTTGCCCGGGCTGTTCAGTCATCCCTTTCACAGCCTGTTTGTTTCCTTTGCAAGCTATAGGCTCTGGTTTTGGAATAGTAGCAGTGCCTAAAGGGGCTACAAGAAACCTGGAGAGGGGCTTGGGACAAGGGCCTGTGGGGCCAGGCCAAGGGGAATGGCTTGAACCTGCCCGAGGGGAGACTGAGCTGAGCTCTTAGGCAGAAGCTCTTCCCTGTGAGGGTGCTGAGGCGCTGGCACAGGGTGCCCAGAGAAGCTGTGGCTGCCCCATCCCTTGCAGTGCTCAAGGCCAGGTTGGATACAGGGCCTTGGAGCATCCTCATGGGTGTCTCTGCACATCTTGTACTCCTCTTGTGTAGCTGTGCTGTATCCGTGTGGATCAGCCTAACATGAAATGTGCCCCACACAGAAACTCTGTTTATTCCACTCCTTTTCTTAACAGAAAGCCCCATAATGCTGCTTTTGCCCACTATATTCTGATGTTGATGACTGATGATTGCGGCTTACTCCTGCTTTTGATCCCAAGCTTTTCCTCTTCTTCTGTTAAACATGACCCTCTTGTTTTCATTTGGTGTCTTTGTTTTCAAAAGGAAACAATGTTTTGTTGATTTTTATCAGTTGTTTGGTTTTATTCCTTGTACAGAGCACTTCAAAGGGGAGGCAGTGAATGCACCTGCTCTTATTTTACATCTGTCCTTTGAGATTCAGCTCTCCACATGCTTTCCTGGTGAGAATGAATGAGGAGAGCAGGCTGTGAAGTCCCCAGTGGACTCCTTGCTGCATGGCTGTGGACCAGCACTGATGCTGTGAAGAAGGATGAAGCTTGTTGTGGGTGGCTGCAGGGCTTTGTCCTGTACAGGGCTCTGCTCTCCTATGTAATTCCTGAAGCAGATCCCTAGTTGTGCTAATGAAGGAAATTCAGCTTAAGTGAATGTTTGAAACCAACACACACCCACTGCAGAAACCCTGCATTTGTGGCTGGTTTTTATCTGTTTTCACTTACTGGGTTTTTCTTTTGACATTGTGAGTCTCAACCTGAGAAACCGGTGATATTCCTGCTCCTCAGAATAAACCAAAAGCAGTTAACAGTGGCTCAGCACTAATGCTGCATTTCTACACTGATACCCTTCGAGCCAGTTTTAACAGTCTGGGAAGTTTAAAGGCTTTTCCCTTTCAAAATGGCCTTTTAGTAGGTTTTTCATTTTACTGCGTTATCCTTCCAATAGGCTGTAACTCTTCCCATCAGGTAAATGCACGTTAAACTGCTTCCTTCAGCACAGAGCAAATGCGGAGGGAGTCAGAATGTTTGTAATGCAGTAGAAAATGGCATTAATTCTTCTGTCCTCCCTTGTGTAAGAAGCATGGGGAGAAGTAACTGCTGGAGGGTAAGTGGGAATAAGAGAGATGTCTTTTGTTTAATCTAGGAGCTTAACTTGTTGGTTCATATACTTCTGTTTGGTGCAGGTTGCGTGATTTGGCAGGATGACAGAGGAGAGTGGATGTGTGCTGGGGTATTTATCTTGGGAATAGGAAGAGATCTCAAAATCTGGTATTCAGGAGGAAGATTGCTAGTCAAACTGTCTTAAGAAAGAGATAAATCTTCAGTCACAGTCAGGGTAGTTTCCTTTAGTGATCAAATCCTCAGGAGGGCGATGAGAAATACACGTGCCATGAGGACAGGGCCTCAAAAGGCTCGGTAGTAACTTCATGCTCTTAGGTCTGGGGTGCATTTGCTGGCAGAGACCAACACGCCAAGGTCTTCTATATGAGGTGAAGGTTTTTGTGTGCTAACACTGGCCCCAGATGAAGCAGGCAATGAAACAGAATGGTGTGTCCACAAAATACAGGAGTGCTGGGCTATAGAGTGTCCTTGAGATAGACAGCAAATAGAAACCTAAACCAGTGGAGAACTGCAAAGTCAACATAAGGAGCAGAAGAACTGGATGTGGTTGCTTAGAAAAGGGTGTTTCTCCTTATTTCTCAGTCTTAGAAAAGAACTTTGTTAAAGATAACATAGAATGGGAAAGGGGAATGCAAATGGTTATTGATTGTAGCACTGTTTCGGGCTCGCTTGGAGCAACCTGGTCTAGTGGAAGGTGTCTCTGCCCATGGCAGGGGATTGGAACTGGATGACCCTTAAGGTCCCTTCACACCCAAACAAGTCATGAAAGCCGATTTATAAAACCATCCTTTCTCCTGTATCCCAACTCAAATGTAATACATCCTCTTTCAGGAGTTGCATGATTGTAATTCTCCCTGTAATGGACCTGATTGGTTTCTGTCTCACACTTCTGTTATATGATAACACTCCTATGCTTGTAATCTATGAGCCTTTAAGGCATCTAGTCAGGAAAACATAAATGAAATATCTTAGGGGAAGAAGAAAGAAGTGAAAAGACACTGTGAAACCTCAACAGTTTCAAGCAGGAAGCTTATGCTGATTTAGATGGGATGCAGGAGTGCTGCTGTTCCTGCTGCTGGGCCTGCCTCTTCAATCAAGTAAGGTAGCCATGAGTCAAACATGCATTACACTTCACCCAGAAGTAAAAACTACCCAAATACAAACCACCTGCACTAACACAAACTCCATTACAACTAAATGGCTTTAATACCTTTATTTTTCCCATGCCATTTATTTCTGGCAAATGGCAGCTTTTACAGAAAAAACATCAGTGCTCAAAAGTGGACTCACAAAATGAATGCAGACCCTAATTTTCACACAGCTGTCTGCCTTCCTTTATGTGTAGTAGTGAATGACCAAGGTGTTGCAAGAAAGGGGCAGGAGAAGGGACAGTAAAATGCTCTGTAGGTTTATTGTCTTAAGGGACCAAACTGTCATCCCTGGAGGTGGATTTGCAGGTTTGTGCTCGATTCCTCTTCAGGAAGGGACCATAAAGCTCATCCAGTTAGAACTCCTTCCACTAGAGCAGGTTAATTCCAAGCCCCATCCAACCTGGACTTGATCAGTGCCAGGGATGGGGCAGCCACAGCTTCTCTGGGCACCCTGTGCCAGCGCCTCAGCACCCTCACAGGGAAGAACTTCTGCCTTATATCTAACCTAAATCTCCCCTGTTTCAGTTTGAACCCATCACCCCTTATCCCAGCTGGATTCATGTTTTCAGTATTCATTCCTTATTGTTTCAGCAATTAAACGTTTCTGATGGTGGAGCAGAATGAAGACCGTTCCTCCAAGCCACAAAGTGTTTCTAACTAACACTAATAACCTGGTAGAATATGGACGTCACTGGAAACCTGGTATTTAACTGTTGGTGTTTCTGCCTCTGTTGTGTTTGTAAGCTGTGCTTTAGCATAGCTTTTGAAATGTTTTTCTAGAATGTGACTTTGTTTGTAAGGGTCAAATGTGCAGCATGTGCCTCTTAAAGAGAAGGAGACTCTAATGGAAGGGCTGACACAGGCATCGCTGTGATGCCGAGAACTGAGGTCTCTGTAATCCATCACATTGAAACTTCATGCAATGGCATTTGTACGACTTGGTGCAAGTCAGATGATATTTTTACTAAGGGCAGAATTCAAGAATAATGTAAGAAGAAAGCTGGATGTATGTTAGTTATAAAAAGTCATTATCTGCTCCTCTTCCAAGCAAGAATAATCAGAATAATGTTATTTTTTGAGACAAACATGATGCTTTTGATGTCTGTACTTCTTCCTCAGTGAGCCTTATAAACTGATGCACTGAATGAGAAAATAAATAGGAAGCAGAAAACATCTTTCTATCCAATCTGAAATAACATCTGGGCTGTGCATATCTAAGAGGGAAATAGGCGTACATTAAATAAACACAATTATTTTCTGGTAAGTGGTCTTATTGCAAAGTAATGAGTTTAAAAAAAAAAACACCATAGAAAAAGACATTTCTGTGAGACTGTAGAAGACTCCTAGAATAGAAACTTGGCATCTTTTATTCTTCAATTGTTGCTAATATTGCAAGACATTGTGTGCGCTTAGGCACAATAACACCTAAAATAACACCTAGCAATGGCCGTGTGTGTTCCCATGCCACTGCAGCATGGCCCAATACACTTGGTTTATGGATTCCATCTTCCTCCAACTAGAAATGGTCAAAGTGAGGGTAAGATTGTTAAAGTTTTGGAATCAGATGTTGGAAAATAGATGGAAGTGAGAGACTGCTGCCTTGTACTGAGGAGGTTTGGGGGTAGCATCACGTGTGGAGGGCTCTGGGTTCACAAGAGGTTGTGGCTCTGGAGGGGTGAGAGGAGGTGTGAGAAACTTGATGGGAGGGAAAGGGGAGTGAGCATAAGGTGATGTGCATGGGCAGCTTTAAAGGTTAGCAATGCAGACAGCAGGGAAGATCTAGACTGTTCGGCTTGCCTCCAGCAACTCGCTGGTAATGTAATTGAAGAAATCATGGGGAAAACAGGCAAGTCATCTACTGTTATTTTATTATTGGCTTCTAACCTCCTCGTAGTCTCTGCCACAAGAACTTCATTGAAGGAATAGCAGGAAGATGCATGGCACCGTGCTATTGATTTCTCATGTCTTTTATAGCAGCCTGTAGAATGCTAGGGCTTGCTGTGCTGGTCAAAGGATAAAAGACCTCTGAAAGCAAGGCAGAGGAGTAAGGTTGGTCCTGAGAGTAAGAGTGAAGGAATGGGGCAGACAGAAGATTGATGAGCGAGATTAAAGGCAACCAGACAGATTCTGAGCAGTGACCTATGGGAATTTCACTGCCTGCCTTCAGAAGATTATATTCTTCTGATACAGGATTTTACCAAAGAAGCCAAAGAATTAATGGGATCTGTTCCTTCCAGATCCGATACTGGAAATTTTCTGCATTCTTTGGGCTGTGCAATACGTGATCAAGTAAAATATGTGTGCACACATGCATGTTCAGCATTCAAGGGCAGGTTGGACACGGCTTAGAGCATCCTGCTCTAGTGGAAGGTGTCCCTGCCCATGGCAGGGGGCTGGAACAGGGTGAGCTTTAAGGTCCCTCAAATCATTCTGTGACTCTATTATACACAATCCCAGCTTCACTGGGTTGCTTGCAGCACTAAATACAGGTGCCCAAGGAAACATTAAGTCCTTCTGACCACTGCAGGCAGTATACTGGTCAACTGCTAATGCAATGCCTTTTCTTAGCTGTATGTATATAGGGACCTGCTAGGCAGCTTGCAAATGCAGGGCGAAGTGTGGTACCCACAGGAGCTGCACAGCAGTCCAGCAGGTTTAGGTCCATGTTCTATATTCGCTGCACAGGAGCCATGCAATAAAATTGCCTTCAATATGCAGCACTTATCATAGATAACATTAAGTAAGCATTTAATAAAGTGCAATTTTGTAAATTGCCCCTTTAGCAGCTCTTCCAACAAGAGAGCAATCAAGGAAATTGGGCATGGTAAAGTTTCATGGCAAGGATCTAAATATATATGGTATCATATACTGGTAATTCTTTCACAGTGCTTTACATAGTTTGGATGTTTTGGTTTGTACTTTTCTGCCTCTTTTTTCATGCTAGTACCCCCACAAACCACAGTACTGTCCAAAAATAATGCTTAAAGAAGCTTTTGATCTCATTATGGTTAAATGGATTTTAAACAGGGCAAAAATTAGGCAAATTACACTAGGACTAGTGTAGGTACTGGAAATTTTCATGTCTTTTCATGGTGTGGCCTCTGATGGGTTTCACAGTCCTGACATAGAGAAAGTCGCATTAATCCCTGTTTTCAGACATAGAAATTGATACAGAACATTTTCCTGTAATATTGAGTGCTTCCTTAGTGTTATTTGCAGAGTCACTGCTCGCTCTTACTGAGCTTTGATTGAGCAATTCCAATTTGTCTTTGATATTAAACCGCAGACCCTGATTCAGCAGTCCCCTTGGTGCTGGTGTCATCGGTGTAGCTGTTTATCGCCATACTCCTTTCTGGAGTAGATTTTCCTTTCCTTCTGGTGACTGTTTTGTTTTGTAAACTCTGCAAGAGTCCTCCTGAAATAATGTGGCCGTCAGGGAAGTTTTCCTCCTATTTGTTTTAAGGATGCTTTCCACCTCATCCTGTGTTTTGTTTCGTGTAGGGCATCTGAATGAGTAAAAGGAACTGATTTGCTGTCTTCCTCTTCTAAAGCTGCTGCCTCTCTCTGTCCTGCTCTAAGATGCTTACTTAAACACATACACGTGTGTGTGTGTGTGTTGTGTGTGTGTATATGTACCATTAATATATGTTTTTCAGCAGTAAATAGTGATTACAGGTGTGACATTTTACACCAGTAGGAAAAGCAAAATGCTGGAAAACTGGTGTCAAGATGCTGGATGAACAGCTTGTGTTACCTCATGGACATACCAAGCTAAGTTTAGAGACTGAATATTTTTATCATGTTATAGAGGGTTTGATTTTATTTTGGGACAGCATCCACAAGGTGCAACGTTGCCTTCAATGAACTTGGCATAGAACCTTCCAGTTCCACTACTAGTCTCCAGTGCCCTGTAATTAGAGATTCCAGTTTTGGCTCTAGTTCTGATGTAATACCTAAACTCTTCTCTTCAGCAATGAAGCTGGATGTCCAGCTGCCTGCAGGAGCTCACTGTTACTGGAACACAGAGTGTTTTTTTATATATAAATGTAGTAATTTAACTTTTCTTCAGTGTAGAAGCAATGCAATAGAGCTGTTTGGGTTTTGGCTTTGCTCATAGGTGTGATGGGTTTGGCTGATTTTAGTTGAAGTCAGTGCCTGCCCTTGAATGCTTTGGGAGTTTTCCTGGAGTAAGGAATAGGGTTGTGTTTGGGAGTAAAGAAAACAGTCTGATCTGTAACATATTTAGTGGTGTGGAAAAGGTAGATGAAGTCTCTGTCTTTATGAATTAATGCATGGCCAGGGGACGCTTCTCCAATGTGTCAATAACATCTTACTTTTCCTTTTAATAAGCCTTATGAATTTTCTGGACTCAGTTATTTTACTGCCTGCACCAAGCTGCTGTCGTTTTTCCACTGGAATTCGGAATTTCTCAGGGGCAGGCAGAAACCAGTGTGAGAAGTGGAGTGTTTCCATGGGTGTATGTGAATGGCTTTCCTCTCTCCATCCTTTTGGCTTTAATACAGTATAACAACTCCGACTCCAGCCATGCTGGATAAACTTAATTAGTGTTGAAAAGTGGCTTGTTTTGCAAGATGGTCCATTTTTAACCTGAGTAAGTGACTTTGTGACTAATAAATCGAACAAGTCATGCCTTTTCCCATGCAGTGCATTGGGGCTCATAAATACTGTGAGCAGTTAGTTGGGAGTTTCACTTGGTTACCTTTCCTCTTTCTGGTTTTAATAATCCTTGTAGGAGTGGGGAATTCAGTCACTTTTAATAATGTGATGAAGAATGGCAATGGAATGCTGCTGAGCTACACACACCCATTGTCCTTCCTGGCTCAGGTGATGCCCATGGGATCACCTTAGGAAGGCATCTTAATGCATTCGAGGAAGGTCCTTTTCCATGATGCATGGTGCTGCTTTGAATGAATTATCAAAGACAGCAGTGCTTTTGTAGTCCAGTGCCTCCCTTCCTCTCTGCTTCCACTGGCTTCATTCTGCTCCTCATCCCCTTACTGTTCTTCCTGGACAGAGGGTCTGTCTGTACAACTGAGTGTGCTTGTGGGGAGCTTTAGTTCTTCAAAGGATTATGCAAATACTAATTGAATTAAAGAGCTGCTATCAACATTATCAGATTTGGCAAAGACATCCCATGTTAACATTCTGGTTGCAAGCACACAGATTTCAGAAGGCTTGGACTAGTAGAAGCATATCAGGATTCCCAAATATACAAATCTTTCCTTTCTAGCTGTTTGCAGGTTATCCGTCCTAACCCCTCACCCACCTTATGTATGTTTAAACAGGAATTATGCATCTGGGAACATAGAAGAAGCCAAACTGTGAATAAAATGAATGAGGCATAAACATAGACAGGCTTTCTGTGTTTTCTCCATAGTAACCAGGGTGGATGTAGGAAAATATTTTGTCTTCTTTTATAAGCTGGTGCTTAACCAAACCTTTGGTGTATCATGGAAAAAATGTAGGATTTGCATTGCACAGGAACAGCATTTGTCTTCAGTAATGCTAAGTTTACATTAAAAATCAAAACACCAAAAAAGACTTGAGGCTTCAGGAGGGTTTTTGCTGCTGCCGGTGCCTGCAGTAGCTGTTGGGGCAGGGTGCAGCTGTGGCCTGCCCAGATGTGACCTGATGCATTAAATCAGAGCAGCCCACTGTGAATGAGGAGGCAGAAGTAACCCTCAGCAAGATGTGTGGTGCAGCCCTCAATGGGTGCTGGATCTGAGAGATCAAGTTTTAGTCATCAAGGCAGCAGAAGAAAAGGGTTTGCTGTAGTTGTGACTGAATTACGTTGATACAGATAATAACAGCTCCTTAGTCAACATCTTTAGCATCAACAGCAGCCTCCAAAACATGTAATTTGAGGCACATCGCAATGGACATACCTGTACAGGTGTAGGTCCTGCCATGGGAGGAGAAGGATGCTTGACATGAGCTTCTTCAAGCCCAGACCTTCATGCTGCTTGGATCTAGAGCAGACCCCATGAATACGGATGGCCTTGACAGTGAGATCTCCTTGGGGCCACAGAATTTGCATTCCTGAGGACATTATCCAGAAATTCTGAAACAATTAGTGGAATAAGTAAAGAACAGTCAGATCCTCCTTCCAGGGACTGCTTTTTGCACAGCTCAGGGGTGCTTTGACCTTCTAGTTTATTACAAGTCAGGAAAAGTCAATATTTCTTAGCTTGCCAAGTGGGAGGAATTTTAATGAGTTATTGAGTCAAATAGTTAATCGTCCAATACCAGACTTTTTCCCCATTCAGATTTACAGTGATAAAAACAAAGGCTTAACAGGGACAGAGAAAAACGGGCTTTTGTAGAAACTTCTGCTTGTCTTTGTGTACAGGCTTTAACCTCTGGATCACTAGTAGAGGAAATGTAGCTTCAACACTGGGACATTCCATATTGACATAAAATGCTGGGCAGGCAGGGGCTGTGTCGATGTTAGCAAGGAATTTAGCATAAGAAAGGATCAACAGATTGCAGTCGCTGGTGCTGATGCTCTTCACATTTCCACTACATGTGATTGGGGGTCTTAGGTGAGATCCAGCCTGCTCTTCTAAGCTGCACTGTTCTGCTGCTTGAAACATCTTGGAAGGGAAGAGCCCTGGGTGCATTTTGAGGATGTTGTGGTGCTGCAGTTGCTGCACGAGTTGTCCCATTGGATGCTGGAGCACATCTGCAGGAGTGCATCCACTTGAGCTTCTTCTGGAAGCCAGCAAGCCCTAAAACCTTGGGTAGAGCCAAACCTGCATGTGGTAAATGGAGACAACAGGGATGCTGGTCCAGCCTGCATCACTGGCATGGGAACAGCCAGAGGCTGTTGGAAGGCTCTGCAAGGCTAGCAGCAGGTTATGCATGATGAAGTGTTTATTTCTGCTTTAATTATGCCTCTTGCAGCATCCCTTTGTAATTCCCAACTTTGTGTACTCCAATTACCATAGAATAATCTAATTTCCGGCAGCTCTTTTCATTGAGCATAATGCTAATTATTGCTCTGAGTAGTGGCTTGTTTGGCAGTGCCCTGTCCTGTGTGAATTATAATAATGTTCTGTTGCAAGCTTTTAAGCAAGGAAACTTTAGAAGCAGAAGATGTTATAGCACAAGGGCAGCTTCCTTAGCCTTTTAATAGCATCACACAGCAGATAGTACAGTAATGCTCAGAACATTATACCCAATGTATTCTTAAAAGTAGTAGAAAGTTGTTTTTACATTATATGTCATTATTCAGAGTGTAAGGATACTGATAGCTGCTTTTACATCGAGAAGCATCTTCCTATAATAGTCCCTTGACTTCAGTGACAGCCTTTCCTGGGGGTTATTATAGCAAAAGCCCTCAGCAATTGTCTGTCTGAGCTTTCATTGAATCCTGTGTGAATTTTAGCTTTGGGAATGCTCGGCTTCTGCCTTACAGGGTGGAAGTTAGACTGTGAATGCAGACATGGATACAAGAAGCTGAAGTGCTGGCACTTAAGGCACTTTGCTGCCAAAAAATGAATCTCCTTGTGAGTTCTGTGGCTGGAGGAGCGTAGGTTTTGAGAATTGCTTTCTGAATGTAACTTGTGACCGAAGTTCGGGCACTGAAGTGCTCTCACTGGCTTTTATTCTAGGATCTGGTTTCACAAAGGGCTAAAACAGCAAGCAGCCACGCGTCCATCACGTCTCAGTGAAACATTTTCAGCTCATGGCTTAATGTTGTGATGAGTGAGGTCTGGGAGCACAGATGAAGAGCACACTCTTCAAACTGCTGCTACGCGAAGCACTGAGCTTATTGCCTTGTAAGCCTTGTATTGTAGCTCCTCCTCCTGTGCTGGTTCTGCTGCTACAATGGAGAAGTGTGGCTTGAAATTGATTATTGAAATGTACCAAATCAAGGGTTTATTTCCTAATAATAAATACATGATAAAGTGGCTGCCCCATCCGTGGCAGTGCTCAAGGCCAGGTTGGACACAGGGGCTTGGAGCAAGCTGCTCCAGTGGAAGGGGTCCCTGACCGTGGTAGGGGGTTGGAACTGGATGAGCTTTAAGGTCCCTTCAACACAAACCATTTTAGGATTCTATTAGGCAAACATTGCTCATGCTGATCTTTTCTGCTCTTCCCAGTGCTTTATGGGGAGGATGGCCTGCACGCATCGTGTGAGAAGAAGTACTGCAGCCGGGGCAGTAAGTGTGTGGTGAACAAGGACACCAACCAGCCCGAGTGCAGATGTGTGGAGGATTGCAAGTCCAGCTACATGCCCGTGTGTGGATCTGATGGCAAATTTTATGAGAATCATTGTCAACTGCATCGAGCCTCCTGCCTGCAGAGGAAGAAAATCTACATTATCCACAGCAAGGATTGTTTCTTCAAAGGTAGGGCATCATTAAAAATAAATACTTCTGTAGGACTTTCATCACTCATCTTACCATAATCCTGATAAATGGCTGAATGGTTGCTGTTATTTCTAAAAGAGAAATTCTTCAGGGATGATTTACTCTAGGACGCTGTAGAACATAACACAATGTTTTATGGAGCTATTCAGCTCCTTAGTGTCATCACCACCCAAAATGTAATCAAACTGGGAACTGGTAAATAATTAACGTCACTGTATGCATTGTAGGCGCTGTTGTCGTGCTGCTCAGTGCTTTCAGCGGCCAGTGTAATAACTTCTTTACAATCCTGTCCATTTGTTAAGGCTTTGAACAAGACAAAAGATGTTAAGAAAAAGTATATGGTATTACAAAAAGTTTGTTACAACAGTGAGAAACAAAACCCTGCTTAGGTAAATGGCATGGGCAAAGGAAAGAAGCTGTGTAGATGAAATGAGAGTGTACCACCAGAACAGTTCTGGTTACCCATAGGCTGTATACATCTTCAGCTGTTTTACTGGTTCAGTAGCAAATTTCATTATCATTATTGCACCAAACCACAAAAGGGATGGAATCCTGTGTCTTTTCCATCAACGTTTTGCATGCCATGTACCATCCTGTCACAAGTCAAGCAGGGCTGCAGTAGCCAGGAGTGTGTGATGAAACGCCAGGGAATGGAGGAAGTCATAAGTGATTTTGTTTCTAATGAGAGGTCTTGTAAACGCCTCACTGGAGTATACCTCAAACTCACTGTCAAATATGACTCCATCTACTTACAGTAAGATTGGAGTAGGTTGTTGCAAATATATCCAGTGACATTTATGTGATCAAATATGAAAATAATTCCTTTATCTCCAGCTCACCAGGCAGTTGAGCCCCTGAGGAGCTTGGCTGTGTACAGAGCTATTCATCACAGGTTCTCAGTTACTAACTTGATGCTAGAAGAGCCTGTTTAAGAAAAAGGAGCCTACTCAAAGAGTCTTATTAATATAGCCTTGTGATGCTCTTTGGAGGTTGAAAAGCATTACTGTTGTCTCATTTATTCTGGAGGTCTGGCTGTGGGTGGGACAGAGGAGCTGGTCAGAGGATGGACTTGGTAAACGCTGCTTGAGATGGGTTGGTTTGTCATAGCGCACTCTGAATTGAAGAGGTTAATTAGATCTAGGATCAATAGGCCTTGTATGAAGCTAGTCATGGGAAGGGTCACCTAAAGGCATATTTGGAAGGACAGCACGTGAGCAGGCCAAGAGGAGGAGGAAGTTTCTTCCCCGGCCTCCCAAAAAGTGTCCTCAGTTTTTTCCTTCCTGTACGTATCCCACCTTCTTACAACGATGCTTCTGGCCTGGGTTTTTATTCATTGCTTATCACATAGAGCGTTAAAGAAAATGAGTTCTCATTGCAGTAATCAGTGCCTCTGCAGTGGCTGTATTATACCTAATGATACAATGTCATGCTTGACTACTTTCCTGAACATGCCATGAAATGATATCAGAAAGTAGTAGTCTTGTGTTCCAGTTTAAAGTAACCCTCAAACTCTTGCCATGGAGCACTGCTTAAATCTGCTTTTCAGCAGAATAACAGCTTTATGGAAGGGAAGAACCAAACTCACTTGTCTTCCTGCATGAATAAATAAAAAGTGCTTCTCTGTCTGCAGAGATAAAATATAGAAAAACAAAGCTTACCTTAAGGGGGGAATAATCCCACAGAGTGGGACTCCATAGGAGTATTCGGCTTCAACCCTTGTTTTTGCCATGTAGCTCCTGAGTAACCTGCTGTGTATCTTTTCATGTCTTTGTACTTTAGTCTTCTACTTGTAAATCACAGAATGATGGTGTTTTCTTTTGAATAGAAGATTTGTAGTAAGCAGTTAAGCAACAGGTTTATATCAGCTTTATGAATGCAGCATAAAGGGTAAAACTTCGGAGAACAACCTTAAAACGCGCTGGATATGAGGTGTACATCTCTCAGCAGGCACACGCTTTCTGTTTGTTTTCTATCCAGGAGATAGCTTAATTATGTGAGTACAGTCAGGCTGATGAGTGGGCTGCTTTGTGGGTTTTGGTCCCGGCTGGCTTGTTCAATTAAAGCTTAAGTCGCTGAGTAGAGCTGAGGGATGCCACAGATTGCACCTGTGTGCTCTGCCAGTTTACCCAGTTATCAGAGACAAACTGGATGGCCTTAAAGTATGACAGAGATCAAATACTCCAATTCCACTTTGACTGAGCCAGGTCTATCCTCAGTAAACTGATAAAGCAAACAGCAAAGCTCTTTTTAATTTTGTGTGGTTTGGGAAAGGATTCTTTTGGTCATTTAACATATTCATCACTTTTTTGTATGGATTTGGTACAGAATTTGGAAAGAAATCCATGTAGAAGACCACCTGCCTTTCTTTTCATCATGCACACACTGGGTTGGAGCCTTTCACTGTTGCTCAGAACAGTATTTCATGCCATAAACTTTGAACATGCATGCTATGTGCTGGGTTGTATGTGTATGTACCACATACAGGTGCAAGTGTGTATGCACATTGGAAGAGCGAGAGTAACTTGTTCTTTTATGATATTTAGGCACATATAGCATAGAGGTTGGAGCCTGGCTCTGTATGGGAGGGGGATTAGAAACAAAGGGGAGAGCTGAAATGGGAGGATCTGCTTGGATGTAGGAGGATGTTCGAGTGGTGGGACAGGCTCCCCAGGTGGCACATCCATCTCTGGAGGCCTTCAGGACCTGGCTGGGCACAGTCCTGAGTAACCTGGTCTGACCCTGCACTAAAGGTTTAAATTCCAAGACCTCATCCAACCCACATCATCCCATAATCTTAGGGTTTTAGGGTCTTAAATGGCATCTTTCATTTTCAGCTTCTCTTTTATCTTTCCTCCAGTTTCAGAAAGTTTCTTTCTAATTATGGGAAATGATAATCATCTGTATGTTGACAGAACATTTCCAATGCTTAAATGTACATAAATTACAAACTTGGGAGGGGGGAACCCCAAGCAGGCTAATAACTCATATGATCAATCACTGCAGTGATGTTGAGCAGATATGAATTCAGCCTCAGGTGACGCTGTTTTATTTCCTCTACTTCATTTGTTGTGCACGTATTAGTTTGGTGCTGGTACTTCCAGAAACCATTTGTTCCAGTGAACAGCATTTCAAAACCGTCTCTTAAGAAGGTGTTGGGTATTTTGCTCATTTAGTGCTTGCAAAACAGACAAACCCGCTCCGTCGGCTGGCTCCCAGACTGCAAAGAAATCTGCTCCATTTATCACACTCCATCTTTCCAGCTGGAAAAAGATCTTGAGTGTGAGCTAATGGCAGATTTCCCAGCTGGCAATTAATATTTGCTGATTTCACTTTGCAGCACTGCTGACAGGCTGCTTTGGTGGCAGGGAGGCGGATTCGGAGCTCATGGGAGGCATGAAATTAATGCCTCTGGGGGGCAAGCTGGGGTCTGTACCTTGTAAGTCTGGCCTCTAATGATCATTTTGGTGTCCAATGTAAATATATTAGGAGATTCAAGCCTTATAAAGAGAGAAAAATGCTTTATACAGCAGAGATACGTGTTTGCTCTCTGCAGGGCTGGAACAGTTCTCACTCACTGAATACTTCAGCACTCTGAATACCAAAGGGATTCCTCACTATTCCCATGCTCGCTTTTTCAGCTCCCTCCTCGGAGTCTTTTGGGGAGGAATCAATTTTACCTGGCTTTTCAGGCTGAATCCTCTTTAAATGTGATTGACAGCTTAACTCCTTATAAACAGTCTGCATCAATCTTTGGGATAAGCTATGGAAATTCCTTTGATTTATGTGAGGATGTGAACTTGAGACAGTCTGCTCCTAGCTAGTGGGAAAAGTGATGTTTTCTAAAGTGATCCCTGTCCAGCATTCCTTGTGGTTTTATAGCTCCAATTTGAGGCAATGGCCATCTGGGGAACACAGGCGTAGCTGCAATGTGGCCTTTTGTTTTTAATATGAAATTGTGTAAAGTTTGGTTTTTACAATGGTCATGACTGGGGCCCCTGTGAACGGTTTTATTTGGTCTCTCTGATCTGTTTCATCTCAAGGACCAGTCTATAAATCTTCTCCAGTTGCCAGCCCTGACGTGCATGGCCGTAATATCTGCCATAAAACCAAACAGCCTCATAGTACGTATCAACTAGTGAACAAAGGAATTAAAGGGTATTTCAGCGGCAGTATGAACATCTTAACACCACCAATGAAAAGTCAGCATTCTTCTTCCTAATTCTTTTCCCCCTTGTAACTTTGGGTGTTCTGGTTGAACTGCAGTCACCAAAGCCCATGGGTAATGCAATGTGCAGCCTGTTCATCTTGCTGGAGGACTGTGCCATCATCATGAATGTAAAGGGTGTGATAGGTGATTAAGAAAGGGGTTTAGGGAACTGTTCACACATTGAAAACAGAAAAGCATGGCCTAAAACTGTGTGGCATGGAAGAAGACAATGGTAGCATGAGACAGTCTCAGTTTAAAGCATCCAGAGTCACAGCTTGCTATGTTTGAGGGCAGAGAAATGGGTTGCAGCTCTCGCTGTTCTTTAGGGTGGATGGCATCTGCTGAGCCAGCTCAAAGCCTGGCACTGGTAAACAGTCACTGCAGCAATCTGGGGAAGGCTGAGAGGTGATAATGAAGCTTCCTTTGATGCTTTGCCTGAGTGGTTGTGATGGGGAATGAAAGCAGAGGAAATAGTGTAGGGTGGTGAATAAAAGTAAAGGATGTGGGAAGAGACACAGGGACACAGGACACTGAGTACGCCAGGGGATGTTTGTCTTTCCTTTTTACCTATTTGTGTGTGCTGTTTGCATCTGACGCATGCTTGTCGTGATTTGATGGCAGTCTGGATTCAGTGCCCACCTCACTTCTCTGTAGATCAGGTTAGTATTCATTGTATGTGAATTTGGGAGCTTAACCCATACTTGAAGCATGGGGCATCTCTGTCTCTGTGCTAAGTCAGAGGCGAAGGGATTTTTAATTAAAACACAAAACAACAAAACAAACCCTGAGAGAGACCAAGAAATTGCTTCAAAAAGAGAACTGAAAAGGTTAAAAGGTAAAGATGAGGATTAAAGATTAAAGTGATGAGATCGTGGTAAAGGGTGCTGGAAACTGAATGTAGAAAAAGAAACATATCGAATAAATTTTAGGGCTAGGGCAGACTCAGGCAAGGAGATTTAGAGGGGCTTTAAAGATAAAAAGGACTGACTCTTGAGAATCATAGAATCATAGAATAGTTAGGGTTGGAAAGGACCTTAAAGTCATCCAGTTCCAACCCCCTGCCACGGGCAGGGGCCCCTTCCACTGGAGCAGCTTGCTCTCCAAGCCCCTGTGTCCAACCTGGCCTTGAGCACTGCCAGGGGTGGGGCAGCCACAGCTTCTCTGGGCACCCTGTGCCAGCGCCTCAGCACCCTCACAGGGAAGAGCTTCTGCCTAAGAGCTCAGCTCAGTCTCCTGTGTTTAATCTCCAAGATACCCCTTGTCCTTCTTACATTGGGGGTGCCAGAACTGTATGAATCCTACCGGAGGTGTCGTGAAGTCAGAGGAACGCTATTTAAGATATTTATTTGGGGGATAAAAAGCTGGTTCTTGGGGAGGAATTTGAATGATGAGGTGCCACCGTTGCAGTGTTTGTATGGGGATAGATGCTGAAGTGATGGGCAGATCAGTGTCCCTCCCTTTGCCCAGCGCTGCTTTGGGTTGTCACTGCGCAGCCCAGGGATGCAGCAGCCAAGCATGGCTCATTGAGTTGCAGGTACCATTCACTTGGCTGCTTCATGTGAATTAGCACTGATGCTCTTGCTGGCACTTTCCTGTGGGGTCTGCTGCACTGCTGAAGTGTACATGTAAATCCCATTACCTCTAATTGAGTGGGGATCAATCACAAATTAAGAAGCAAGAAGAAGGTTTCCAGGTGAGATTTAAATGGGAGGCTTTTACTGATAGTATTTTGCTTTTTCCATCAAAGTGTCCTAGAATGCTTTGCAAAGATTAATGAATTAGATCACACAACATCCTGGCCTGCCAGGAAAATAGCAATCCACCCATTACAGGGGAGGAATTGCAGTCTAGAGGAGAGGCAGTGATTTTCTGAAGGTCATAGATACTCCTATTGGAACTTTTCTTAAATGATCCCAGTTCTGGGGCCCCTGTCTCTATAATATCCTCTGACACTTCCAGTTTTTTCCTATAGGAAGTGCTGTATTTCCAGTAGATTTTGCAGGGGTGAATAAGGGCCATGGATTGCTTGGGGCTTCTGAACACAGAATCGTTGTGCCCAAGCAGGGGTGCAGCAGATAGTGGTCAGCAGAGATGTGACTGTGGTGTGTAATGTCCAGAAGAGTGGAGTTGTTCTGTCTTGGACATGCAGGTTGTGAGACCCACCCAGGTGCCATGCTCCCATAAAGAGTTACTCTCAGTTTGGGTCTGGGGCTCTGGAAGGGGAATACTGCAGTTTTGCAAATGCAGTTGCAGCCTCCGTGTCACATAGTGATGCTGCTGAACCAAACAGTCCCCGTGGTAATGAATGTGTGTGATGGAGAAAGGCCCGGCTCACTCCTCCTCTCTCAGTTAAAAATTCAGCCTATTGGTGTGTCAAGTCCAAAGGCAGACATTCGTTTTCATTTTGAATGAGGGCTGTTTTCCCTGAAACAACAAACAAAGGTTCTCCTGTAAGAGGTTGGATGTATAAAGTGCATGGAGCTTGTCTCTCCCTGCAGTGACTGCAGTCAGGGTCTGTCTCAGTTCTCCTCTTCCCTCCTTGCTTGCTTTTTGGCTGCCGCCCTGGCAATTCAATTGAGAGTTTAGCAAATGAATTATTTCAGAGTAATATCTGAAGCTGATGGGGGTTTTATTTATTTATCCTGCTCAGAGGGTTGTGATCGAGATGCGGAGACGCTCAAGGGAAAGGATTTGAGTGCTTCCAAAACATACACAGGGCTTTTGCTTTGCTATTAGAGCTTGGGCAAGGCTTTGCTGTAGCATGCGCAAGGACCCCATGGGCTCAGGTCAGTCCTGGGGGGCCTTCTCCAGCACCAGTCCACCTCTTCACCAGAGGTTTTCCATTGGAAACCATGGCGCTGATTGCCAGGCATTATCATAGGGCTTTTTTCCCTCATTAAATCTAGAGTGATCCAAACCCGGTGTTAACATTCGCAGTGAATATTTAGCTGTATTTTCATACGTAAGCATTTTGGCTGTGGCCATGGCCCTTTAGCTTGCTATTCATGATGAATATTTTAGCAGATTGGTTTACTAACAGGAATGCTGCCAGGAAGCGAATGTTCCTGAATATCAGTAGAAAGCTGGATTTAACTTTGTGTTTGCAGTTACTTGCTGTGGAAGCCCCATCTTAGTGCTCCTCTGGGAGGAGCAGCAGAGCCAATTAAAGCAAATCTTGTTTGGAAGTGTGATTCTCAGAACCTGCCCATGAATAAACTCATCCAAAGGCTGATAGACGACTATGCGTGGCTAACCCTCGGCACAGCACCTGGATGCCTTGTAGGTAAACTGGTAGCAATGGCAAAACCACTTGTAGGCTTGAAGGAATCTCTGATATTTGGCCCTTTTTTTTTTTTTTATCAGACCTGCATTTGAGGCTTTTCAGAGGGAAAGATGTAGTAGAAATGAAGGGTTTTGTGTGGGGAGTCCCATGTAATGTGAAGGGGTTTGAAAGATAACCAGAGTCTGGGATCTGCTGCGTTACATGCTCTGGTCCTTCTGGGCAGGGGCTTCCGGGATGCTCCTGCATGGGGAGGGGAGATTTTTGCTCACTCAATGTGGAGGATCATCTCCCTCCCAAAGACTCCATGGTTTAAGGTGTACAGAGGCATCAGTGGTGTGAAGAAAGGGAGCTCTTCTTTCCCAGTAGCTCAGCACCATGGGTGAGTTGGCACTTGGGATGCCTGCCTGGAAAAAAGGAGGTCAGAGTAAGGAATGTTTACTCCTTAGAGCATAAAATCTATGCTGTAAATAACAGCCAAGAGGTTTTCTTCAGGTCATGTACTCTGATAGACATAGCCCTTGTTTGAGGGGCAGCAGGTTCACGTCTGCTGCTGAGCTGCTGGGTTGGCATCTGCCTCCTGCACTTTCCTTTCTGTCCTGAGAACAGAGCAATCTCTGTTACCAAAGCATCAGCCTGCTGAAGCCATTGATCATCTGCAGGTTTATGATGCTGGGTGGTTTTCATGTGGTTTGCTCAGTTGGCTGGGTCCTGGAGAGCAGCGGAGGAATCACAGTGCTGCACTTCTCATCCACAGCTCCCATTGCTTTCCAATTTGTTCCATACAGTGGTTATCATCACACTGGATTCTTCACCCTGCTGGAGGCATGGGAGGTATGTGGCTTTTTCCCTGAAGCAGAAACTCAGGGGACTGCCTATCTAAACACAGCAGGCACAACTTGGGTAGCGTTCTGGAAGAGCTCCACATCTAACATGGATGTGGGATGCTCAGCACATCTGGAAAACATCTGTCTTGGACTCCTAATTTGGCATTGTCATCCTTGGAGTCACTGTAAAACAGGGCCCTGTGGAGAATGCTTAATATTCCTGGACACACTGTGTTTTGCTTTAATAGTAAAACAGCTTGTTAGGTCCAAACACACTGGCAGCGCATCTTGCTGAAGCTGTACAATGCCGAGGAAGTAAAAGGCCATTAAGACAAAAACCTCCCCTCCTCCCCGAACCCAGGAGATTTTGGCTGCATTTTTAACTGGAACAGAAGTGGAAGATAATGAAGGCATTTCGTGGCCCCACACTGGCTTTCAGCTGGGTTTTATTTTGCATAATGGGTTGGTGAAAATCGCAGTGCAGTTACTTTGGGCTCACTTTAGAAACGTGAACAGGCTGCGGCTTCGGGCTCATCAGTTACAGCTAATTCCTTTGGCTCTACTAAAGCTGAAAGCCTTCGTTTTCCTTTCCAAGAGGTGGCTTGGGCATGGGCAGCCTTTCTGGCATGATAGCATTTTTGACAGTTATTCTTTCTGAAGTCAGATTTTGCCACTTGCTCAAATTGATGGCTATTTCCTAATGAATAGAAATGATTCAAAGAGTTTTTCTTTGTGGTTTCAGTAGCACTGTTGCTTTTTTTTCCCCCTCTCCTTTTAATTTTCTGCATTGGGCTGAATTATAGAATCATAGAATAGTTAAGATTGGAAAGGACCTTAAGATCATTCAATTCCAAGAGATCAAGAATGGGAGGAGTGTTTCTGAAATGCTTCATTATCCTGTTCAATATTGTTCTGGCCGTGAGAGTGGATCTAGTTTGTAAAGGCATCTGATCTGTGCTATCTCATCTACATACGTGAATGTCTTTGGTAACCTAAGCTCTGGGAGTGCAGTAATACAACTTAATTTTCCTGACATTAAAATGCTAACAGTTATCCCAAAAGAGCGCATGACAAAGGGAACCTTATTTGAGAAAGGAGCAGCCTTGAATCCCCAAATCTTGTCTCCTTACTCCTCAGAAAGGCTCCAGAAAAAGCCATCACCCCCAACCAGGAGCTGGAGAACTCTGACATTTCCAAGTAATCAGGTAGAATTACTGCACATCCAGATATCTTTAACCTATTTAGTGACATTTTGCTCACATCATCTCATAATGTTCATTGGATCGGAAAACAGCCTAGAGCCACGTTTGCAAAAGGTTTCATGAAGCATATTGATCTGGGAATGCAAAACCTTTGTATGTATTTCCTATGGAATATTGTATTTCTTGTGTAACTTATTTTCTTTACTGCTATGGATTTTTCTGCTTATATATTCCCCCCCCCAAATGTAAGTCAGGATAAAAGAATGAGAGCAGCATAGAGAAGAGCATCATTAGTGCCAGTGTCGGGACACTCAGGCTGTATCCTCAGCTGTATCCCGCAGTATGAAAACCCAGAGTGACTTTACCCAAGTTCAGAGGCATGCCTGATGGCAAAACCTATCTGCAATCAATAAGTTAAAAGGAACTGAGAATAGGATTGCAAATGTTTGTGTTGTTTTAAAAAGCAATATCAATAGTTACTTGAAATCCAGGAAGAGATTTTGGAGGGGCATTGAAAGTTACATTCAGGCTCTATGGGTGGTTGTAACTTGTGCCTTGGCGACAGGGCGCATAATGTTTGTACTCTGTTTTTGAATGACGGAGCTGGAAAACCTAAAATCTCTTGTTCTAAGGAAGGTAAAAATCTAGCTTAGTGTGCTGAACAAAACACTTTAAACTGTTGTAGAAATAATGTTCTAACTTACTGTTGGCCTGAATGGGCTTTTCTATGAGGAGGTGTCTGAAGCTGGGCTGAGTGAGGTTTATCCCTATTGGGACATTTCGAATACTGAGTAAACTGGAGATTTATCTAGGATTTAGTTTCTGTAAGCCCTGCCTTTGTATCCTGCATGAAGTTGTGTCTAAGGTACACATTAGCACCTGAATTAATCTGGTTTTAAAGGTTTAAGAAAACCCCTGAACCACTTAGCATTGACATACATCATCTGCTCTGAGATCAGTGATAGGTAGTGGGGCGTGAGGAAACTCCTGAGCACTCTGAAAGATGCTGCTCTGATTTTTCCCTCCTGTTATTGTATTTGGCTTGGTACTTGCTACAGGAGGGAAAAGCAAACCTTGGATGTTTCATAACAAAAAGTACAGAATACATAAAACATGAGCTATTGGTTTAGTGCTGTTCTATTTCCATGGGCAGTTTAGTTATCTCCAAGGAAAGCAGGAACTCAATGATGGAAATCCCTTTTTGTCAGTAAAGGCTGTTCATAGGAATCCGGCACCTGTAGCAGGTACCAAATGAAACCTTTTTATTCCTCTGTACCTTAGTACTGTGAGTTCTCCCCAGGTTTAGACAGGAGATGACAGCTTACCTGAGTATGTATTTGCCAAGCCAGTGCCACGTGTCACAGCTCCCTTGCTCGCACTGACTCTGTGTTTGCCACAGTCTTTGCTCTGTGCTGCTGATCGATACAGCAGCAGGTAAATGGTAAAATAGATCTTGTGAGCATAAAACAGAGAGAATTGACATGCCCTTATTTTAGGCTGATTTGCACTTCTCTGCATATTGTTCGTGTGATGAGGGAACTCAGCAGTTTCAATCCAGGATCCAGTGCAGGGATCCAGCATGATGGACAGCCTGGCAGACCGTCAGTATTGGGTGGAAAGCATGAAATAAACCCAAACTAGGCTATTTTCAGCTTGGGCATTATTGCCCTTATTTCAAGCAGACTGTTTTGAAGAAGTTGTGATTGATTGGATATTTTAATTAGTGCCTAAGTAATTCCTACTTGATTAATTACTTTTGCTTGCTTCATCCAAGGGAGAGACTGTGTCAGTGCAGGTCTGCCTCTGCCACTGGAGAAAACCCACAGGAATGGGCTCTTCCTTCTGCTCCCTTATTTTCATCTCCAATTCTTGCACTAAAATGTGTTTTCTTTGTAAATCTACTTATATGCATTAGCTTGAATAGGAGAGTTTTCCAGCACTGAGTGATGTGAGCCTTCACACGTGTTTCAGCCTACCAGCAAGCTGAAAAAGGCTCTTTGGAGCAGGCTTTTATCCACATTGGGCACCCAGGGACTCTTGTACCATGATTGGTTTCCTGTGGATGCTATTCCCAGATGTCGTGGTGAAGTGCTCTAAAGAGCATCAGGAGACAGGAGACTCTCCTTGCTTCTGCTGAACCAAGCAAAGGCTGAGAAGATGCTGTGCTTGGGTGGAAAAGCAGTCAGAGGCTGGGGCAGGAGAAGGAGCTTGAGTAGTATTTGGGGATCATGGAATGGTTTGGGTTGGAAGGGAGCTTAAACCCTGGGGTGCCAACAGCATCATGTTACACTGCCCTTTCCTGCAGCCCTCTGGAAACAGGCTGTGTCCTGTCTCCCAACAGAGGCATCCAGCCTGGGGCAAGCCTGGAGAGAAGGTGGCATCCTGACCAGCTGCAATCTCAGAGCAGTCGTGGCTCCCTGAGTGTAAAACACTTCAGCTGCTCACCTCTAGCTCTTAATATTACCATGCAGGTGAGGAAGAAGTCTACAGAGAGCTCTCCAATGGGGAAGGCTGGGATTATAAAGCTTGTCTGGATAACCTCTTAGTATGAAAAATTAATTTAGACACAGTCCTTCAGCTGAACTCTCTTCAATACATTTTATGGTTTCATGCATTGCAAAGTGTGATGAAATCTGCAGTAATAACACAAAAGCTTCAGCTTCCCTCTAAAACTTCCTTTTTTGCATTGCTGTTGTCCTACAGGGCACAAGGATAAGCTGGGCTAGTTCCCAGGCCATGGGGGACCCTAAAGCCAGTGTTCCTGTCTTACACAGCAGGTACATGTTCATCCCTATTCTGGCAGTGGCTACCATGGGGAAACCTGTCTCTTGCTCGAGCCCTCTGCCAGCCTTCCTCATCCTTCTGTTTTGCAATCTCTTGCACAATTGTGTGATGAAATTCACTCTGAGAAGGTTGTGTTTTCTCCATTAATGTATCCAAGAGCATCATCTCTTATTTCTGCCTATGTTTTCTTGCTGTGTATCCTGGGCAATCTAGAAGATGCTCAGGCCACCTCCATACCTCTCTGTTCCCATGTACTACTGGACATAGCATTCCCAGTTTTCCTTGGAGCTGTTCGGTCCATCTTTCCAGGTGATCTTCCACTGTTTGAATACTTTCTTAAGCACAAATGCCAGGGTCTTACATTCTCTGCATTAGCATAGAGTTTATTAAAGTAGCCCAGCACTGATCAATAGTAACTGATACAGGGTGGTCTTAGGCACTCTGTAGCTATTACTGCTAGACAAGGATTTTCATCCTTAACTAAACAGGGAACAGTTAGGAGAATTTACTGCTGGGAACTGTATTCAGGTGAGGTACTGATGTTCAGAATTTCAATGGAGTATTAAATCCCTTTTAAGCCATAAAAAATGAAAAGTTTATGAAGGAGAGTAACTTGTACCTTTGAATTTTAGCTCCTTGAAGTTATCGCCCCTCAGAACAGCATCTGCAGGTGAATACCTTGGTAATCAAACCTGTCATTTTAAAACAAAGTCAAATTAAAATAGGCAAAGAGTGTAAAATAAGATGGAAAATTTGTGGGGAAATAGAGTTTATAAGGAAATGGCTTGGAAGATTTGAGTCTGGATTCTCTGCATGAATAAACTGTAATAATTTCTGAGTAATCGCTGTTAACACTTTTGGTGACTACTGAAGTACATGATGGCATATGGCATGTCAGCGGGAAGCACTGATTTAGAGTTTGATATTACACACCAGTTTTCAAGCTGTTAGTTCCAAACCAGAAACAGACAGGTGGCGAGTGTTCAGCAGCTTGGCAGGCAGGTGGGATGCTCGGGATGGAAACCCCATCCTTTTCCTGCTCCCTCATGGGCCTCCTTTCCCCCTCTCCATGGTTTTTCGTCTCTAGTGTCACTGGTTATACCCCAGCATCCTGTGCTTTGGTGGGAGGAGCTCAGTGTCCCCAACCCAGTGGCAGCTTCAAGGTATCCGTGGCGTTATTGCTCTTTTGGGGCAGAAGTTGAGATCTCCTGGTTTATTGGGAGAGGGGGAAGGAGGAGGAGAAGGCACAGGCTCCTTTCATGCTAATGGAAAAACCTCTAAAAGCTGCAGGTGAGCATTGTCAACCAACCCTGTACATTTTGCTGCTCAAAATGTGTCCTAATTGTTCTGGTAAAAAGCAAGCACTTATCCTCTGTGAGTTAGAAAGCTTGCACGCCTGAGTAACCACCTCTGTGTACCTTTTGTGTCATTCCTTTATGCGACAGTTGCAAACGAAGATGCTAATGGCTGTCTCCTGAAGCTTTAGTAGCCAGCTTTTGAACAGGGAACATTGGCAGTTTTCCCAAATTCCTGCCATCTGTTGTGGACAGCCTTAAACAAACAACCTTGTACCTACTCTAAAAACATACCCAGGTAGGAAATCATGGTATTATAGGGAATGGTGGTGAAGTGTTGCCATGGGATGCAAGGTGTTGTGTGGCACAACTTCCAATGGGTTCTAACCACACGTAGTTTGGGCAGAGCCGCCATGGACCATGTTCAAGTGTCTCTGTCATTTTGGGTCTTTCAAGGATTACTTGTACATCCTGATGACTTTAAGAAACAGAGTCACTTTATCTACCAGAGTAGGTGTCTAAGATGCTTGGAGTAGAGAAGGGGGAGGGGCAAATGTGGAGCATAATTTCCACTTTGTCCTGGGATTCTGCTGGGGAAGGTGCCATCCAAAACGGAATAATCCCACCCTGGTGTAATCAATGTGTCCTCGAGTTCTTTCTCATTAGTGTAAGAGGAAAATCATTCTTGTGGTTAGGGCACGAAGAGATGGACAAGGGCAATGCGAGAACCTTTCTGTGTGTGTATGTAGGTCTGTGAACAGGAAGGTGCTTGTGTAATCACAGTGAATCAGGTGAGTTTGTATCACAAAGCCATCACAAACTGCACTGAGGCTGAAGTGGGGAAGCTGCATTTTCCCTGCGTAAGCTGACCCGTGGAGCTGTGCCGAGTCCCAAGCAGCAGCAAATCCAATCTGTGATGTGAGGCAGAGCTGAAGACTTCCCGGCTGGAAGCCGAGCTCCTTGCCAGGCTCACCGCAGCAGCGTTTGCTGGTGCTCAGCAGGCAACAGAAGAGGTTTGCTGTTGAGAGCAGCCAAGCAGGGCTGTGCGGAGCCTCGGAGCAGGGAGTGCAGGAAAGCCCAAAGCTCATCTGCAGGGTGCTGGGGAACACGAGCTGCTCGCTGTCAAGCGCAGACATCAAAGCCTGCCTGTGTACTGCAGAAGACACATGCCTGGGGAGGAAGGAAGCTGGTGCGTGCCCCAGCTCTGTTACAGGAGCTGCGGGAAGGGTGAAATCTGGTGTGTGGAGGTTTTGCTTAGGCTTGGGACATCAAAATATCAAGGGGAGACTGCTGCTGCTTCACTGCTTGTCACCACGTTTGTCTTTTTAATCTCTGTGTTATGGGAGGTGCTGTCTGCTGGAGGGAAGAATCTTAGCTGAATAAGCCTGAGGGTGCTTGCCAGATCTGCACCACGGGAGCAGAAGATCAGGGAGCACCTCCTGTATAAAGGCAGGCTGAGAAAGTTGGGGCTGTTCAGCCTGGAGAAGAGAAGGCTGCGTGGAGACCTCAGAGCAGCCTTCCAGTATCTGAAGGGGGGCTATAGGGATGCTGGGGAGGGACTCTTCATTAGGGACTGTAGTGATAGGACAAGGGGTAATGGGTTAAAACTTAAACAGGGGAAGTTTAGATTGGATATAAGGAGGAAATTCTTTCCTGTGAGGGTGGTGAGGCACTGGAATGGGTTGCCCAGGGAGGTTGTGAATGCTCCATCCCTGGCAGTGTTCAAGGCCAGGTTGGACAGAGCCTTGGGTGAGATGGTTTAGTGTGAGGTGTCCCTGCCTATGGCAGGGGGGCTGGAGCTTGATGATCTTAAGGTCCTTTCCAACCCGAACTATTCTGTGATTTTATATTCCTATAGACAGTTGCTGTTTGTGTGGTGAGGAGACATGCAGGGCAAGAGCAGGGTGTTGCAGAAGATGGTGCTTTGATACTGTCTCAGGAGGAGGATTTGCTTTCTTGGTTCTATCATCTATCGCACACACAAACTGATTGCACCCAAAATCTTGTATCGTAGAATCACAGAACGGTTTGGGTTGAAAGGAACCTTCTTCCTAAAATCTCCTCTCAATCTCCCTCTGTCAGTTTCAAGCCATTCCCCCTTGTCCTGTCACTACATGCCCTTGTAAAAAGCCCCTCTCCAGATTTCTTGTTGCCCCTTTAGGGATCTCAAGTGCTGGTTTTGAGCGTGTGTGTGAAAGACACCATAGAGTAAGATGGGTATGAGGCAGTATGAATAAATACATTTTTACGTGCTGTAATGATGTAGGTTTTTCATTGGGTTTGGGCTTTGGGGCCTCGTGCAACTTTTGCTGATGCTGGGGTTTAATTTCTTGCTTTTGCGTTTTATTATGTCTGGATTAAGCCCTAATTGTTGAGGCTTCCAACAACTGTGTTGCAATAAATACATGTAAAAGTGAATGTAAGTTAGAGAACGAAATGCAAATATGTGTATTTGTGTAAAACACGTGCTTGTGTCTTGGAGTCAAATCTGCCTGGTTAAGTAGTTGCTCATAAACATTGTCTACAGAAATCCATGAAGATTAAATGGATAAATCTTTATCTTCAGCCCTGATTCACACCTAGAAATAGCCAAATATATTCTTAACACAAAGTAACTTTACGGGGTTGTGCACTCTATCTAATGCCGTGTCATATTAATGGTTCTGATTTAATTGCTCCTATCCCACAGCTGAAAGCAGATTGTTCTCACTCTTCTGAGGACTTGTGGCCCCAGAAATACTAACCAGGGGTCATAGCCTACGTTAGAGCACACTTGCTGAGCAGTTTGCCCTGTGTTTGCAGTAGGACTGTAGGCACTGAGGTTTGTGGCAGAGCCAGGGCTGATGCTGCACATGGGGCACGTTGGGTGCTTGCAAAGGAGCCCACATGTTTTGAACCCAGAACAGCCTGAAAAGAAGCTGCTGATGCATCATTTTTTTCCTCTGCAGATCAGTGGCGTATACACGGTGAGCTCAGACAGAGTAGTAATAATTCCTGGTGTCTCTGTAAGCCTCACTGTAACAATGAAGCTTTGCCACTTGATTCCAGAGGCTTATCTCAAATCAGCCCCTGTTAAAATGGAATTATTTGGCAGGAGTAAGTTATTGTCCCTGAGGGAGCTCAGTGGGAAGGAGTTGGGCGGTCTGGGGAGCTGTTGGCTTTCAAATGCATCAGTGGGTCCCAGTAGCTGTTCCCAAGTTCTTGTGGATACTTAACACTTTCTCAGCTCGAGCTGGTGTATCTCTTACCTATGCTTGGCTGTGGGAAAGTCTAAGAGGCAGGCTGCCATGTAGAGGAAGGGCAGGGTTTGGGTCTGGATGGTCCCCTGTGCAGTCCCATGGTATAGCATGAGCTGAGGCTCCTTCTGGCTTTGCCCATTGAATGTCATGAGCTGAACGTTTCTCCTGATGAGTTTGGGTTTCTCCCAGTGCCCAAATAACAACGCTGCAGTTGAGGTGGTTTTGAAGCTGTGGCTGTGCTCACCATAGCACTGGGAGCGTGAGTCAGTGGGTGCAAGGATGAAAGTGAATATAGATGGTGTCTTCTTATGACTTTGATAGCTCGTAGTAAAGTCTTACCAGCGATTTGGTTCACATCATGCCTTAAACTGCTTGTGAAATAAATACAGCTGATGGCTCTGTGAGCAGCAAGGCACAGTTTGTGCACAGAATGGTTTTCATTTGAAGCAACCCAGAGGTAAAAACAGACGGAATGCTCCGAGTGGCAGACTGCATACTCACGGCTCACGAGAGATGAGTGATGTATGTCTTAGTATGTATTGGATGGCAGTCACTCAGACACTTCTCCATGCTGATAATGAAAACAAAGTGACCAGATTTGAGTTGAGATCTGAAAAGGGGAGTGATGATCCAGCATCTCAAGTGTATCATTTAGCTCAGGAAGCCTCCTTGCTTGGATTTCCAAGGGGAATTTGGCAATGGGAAACAGCTCCTAGTCTTCAGACTACCCCCGTAGTGTAAGAAACAAAGAGTTTGCAGGTGAGTTAGCCTTTAATTTGCACTGGTGTGACATATCTTTGTCTCAGGGAATTCCTCTGGTAAAGCACACAGCTTTGTGTGACAAACTTGTTTTCAGTCATTTGTTTTTAACCCTACTCTTGTACTTTAAAAACAGGTACAGGTGTGTGGCCCAGTCCCAGTTGTTCTGCATTGCTGAGTTACAGTGTCCTGTTATTCCCATGGATGGGGGTTAATTCTAGGCTGCTGGGGCCTTGAGCTGAAACCCAGCTGTATTTTCTGCTGTAGGTCTGTTGATCATCTTCTTGGAGGTGGGGGTGAAGTGTGGTATCTGCTAATGAGAGCTGATCGTTAGTGCTGATGTTATTAAGGTGGCTTCATTCTTGTTTCAGTAGGTGTTGGCTCAGATACATAATAGAACAAGAAAAGCACAATGTGGCTAAAAGTACTCCGGGATGGTGTTATTTATGGCTCTTGTTACACTTTTATGGTCGTGGATTGCTTTTTTTACTGGGAAAAACGTTCTTTCAGTTGTATTTTAGGAAGAATCGGTGACATCTGGTGATCACTCATAATGAGCCCTCTCAAGCCTGCCGACAAAAATAAACCTTTTAGTGGCAAAGACCTGTCTTGTGGCGCATCTCAAAGAGTGACTGCAATTAGCACATAATCCTGTGCTCTGCCCCGGGAATAGTTTAAAACCGGTGTCAGAGCAAATGCTCTGTTTTCAGCATGTTACAAAATGAAAAAGGTTGTTCCCTGGCTCTTAGGTCTAATTGAATCATGGTGTATCCAAATGAAAAGGGCAGTGGTGATGCTCTGGTCCCTGTGAGACGGGCACATGGAGCTCCCGTTAATGTCAGAGGGGGAGTTGTTTGCAGAATCAATGGGGAACCTGTCTGCAGTTAAATGCATTTATATTTGTGGGCAGTGTGTGCAGGATGGTTTACTTGAGTTTCGCCATTTGTCTTTGAAATATAATAACCAAAGAAGGAATTAGAAAGCTGATGCAGTGTGCTGCGCAAGGATCACAGAACAGTTTGTGTTAGGAAGGACCTTAAAGCTCATCCAGTCCCAACCCCTGCCACAGGCAAGGACCCCTTCCACAGGAGCAGCTTGCTCCAAGCCCCTGTGTCCAACGTGGCCTTGAGCAGTGCCAGGGATGGGGCAGCCACAGCTTCTCTGGGCACCCTGTGCCAGCGCCTCAGGACCCTCCCAGGAAAGAGCTTTTCCCTAATACCCAATAGAGTTCATGTGTATGTCGGGAATCTGATAATATTTTTATTATTTAAATAGTAACCTTGCTTATAAAAAGCAATCTTTTGATTTAAACGAACTTTGAAGAGAATTACCATCCATGGGTTAATGAAACTACTTCATTGGAAATTCAGACTGTGCTCTGAATGACTCCTTGTCTCTAGCTGTGCTGTGCCTCAGAGCTGTCCTACGCTTTAAACAAACAGGAATTAGCATTCAGAAGACTTGAGGGAAAATACCCCTCAAGTCAATACCAGCTGTTTTGTGCAAGGCTGGTTTTATTGAAGAGATTTGGGCACTTTGACTCATTCAATGCGAGTGCTCGAATTGGGTAAAAATAGGGGCATATGGTGGCTCTTTCAGGAAATGCAGCTTTAACTCAAGGTTGCCTGTGATGTGTTTCTGGTTGTGGGGAATGGGTGCTTTGTATGGTGAAAGCCTGAGGCACCTGAAGGTGAAGCTCTGGGAAAAGCCTTTGTTTGGGTTTATCTTTAGGCATGATCTCTCCAGATTATCCGAACTGTGCAAACCCAAGGCCTGCCTATGTTATCCCTGGGGAAGCTGTGGGCTCTTATGAGTAAAATAGATCTGAAACACGAGAACTAATGGCCATGGTAGTATTTCTTTAATTTCTTTGATCAGGTAAGCTCTGCTCTTGCTGTTTGGTTTTCTCTTTGCGTTTTGAAAATAGCATCTTTCTAATCAAACTCAAAGCAGTGATTTTTCTTCTCCCTCTGTGCAACTTCTTCTTTCCAATCCTATGAATAGCTAATCAATGGAAGAGGCTTGGTATCAGCCCTGGCTGACCTTCTGTTGTTTTCTGGTGCCACAGATAGATGAAGCTATTGATGATATCTCCAAATTAAGTGAAAAACAAAGCAATAGCTGCTTCTTGCAGCCGCAGGGTAATGCACACACTGATACAGAAAGCAATCAGCATATCCTTGTGGGCTTTTTTGTCTCCCTGCTTTGCCAGGGGAGATACCAGTGCAAGCAACAGTTTGGAAGCAATAATCCCTTATGAATTCCTGCTCTGTGCACTCAGTGGTGTGAACTTGGAGGGGAGTTTCTTGATGGCCATAGGGTAGTCCTCAGTGTCTTGCTAATACTATGGACTGTTTAAAGCTGGTTTGCAGCAACTGGACACCAATGTGTTGTGCTCTCTGCTAGCTACCTCTGTAATGTGTTTTGAGCTTTCTGACCTATTTCAAGCAAATTTAACAACAAAGGCCCAGACCTAGACCCACAGGCTTGAGGACCTGTTGTAGCTGTCATGGGAAGTCAAGGCTGAAGATGAACTTGGCAAAAGATACTGGAGAACTGAATGGAAGGGAGCATTATGAGTGAAAATAATTGGGAATTAGCTCAGTAAGTCCCAGTTCTCTGGGAACAGCATCTTACCTGTGCAGTTGCATAGGAGGAGCCACCCCACGTGGGTGCCAGGGCTCAGAAGGAGAGAGGCAGAGGGGCTCTGCTCCTTTTGGAAGTCCAAAGGGAAATAAGGCATTTGGGACATGCTGTCCCCAGATCCAGTTTCTGCTGTAGCTGCTTGGCTGGGTTAGGTTTGGTTTTCCAGCCCCAATGACAGTAAGGAGTGATGAATGCTGGGGCAGGAGAAGTTTGAAGAATGGAGGGAGGCCAAGTCCAAGCTCTTCTGCTCCTGACCTGTAGCTGGTTTTGCTGCTTTTTCCCTCTCAGCGCTGTGTAATTTTAGTTTTGGGTGTGATGGGCACATCTTGTAGAGGAGGTTTGGCACATCAGCAGCGAGAGATGAAGAAATATGGATTCCTTTTTCCTTCTTTTAAGAGATAGAAGGGCTGTATCTTTTTTCATTATTTTATTTCCTCTCTTTTCCAAGAGATCTGTGCCTGAACCAGGCGCCTCCATCCCCTGCAGCACCCCCAGCGTGGGTCCCTGCCTCCCATTTGATGGTTAAATTGAATTATTTCCTGCTTTATCATTGAAAGCACAACCCCGTTATCATCTTGGGAGTGTATTTGCAGACTATAACCATTTCCATTCTTCTGCAGAATATGATGCAGCAAACCTTAATCAGAGATCTGTGCAGCTTGGATTTATGGTATCTCTCAGTCCTTAAGATCCTCCTATTAATGAAGGTTTTTAGAGAATGTCTTTCAGCATCACACCTTTCTCCTGAGCCACCAGGAGGTTTTTGTTACCCCCAAAAGTCACATCTAAATCACCTCAAACCAAAAACAGCTCTGAGAAAATTATGGTGATTTGAAGGCTGAAGCTGGAGGAAGCAGTGGCTGCATGCACAGGCATGATTATGGTGGTGGGTGCTAGTGCCATGGCATGGCATGGATCGCATCCTCAGCATATGAGCCTGTTAAGAAAGTGGTAGAGGAGAGTTGAGTGTATGGAGCATTGTGCATACGTTCCTGTTTCCTTGAGCATCAGAGATGGGAATGGCGATGCTGCCAGGCATCATGCTCTTGTCCATTGCCTTTGTGCTGCCCTCAGTATCAAAGAAACAGCTATTTTACATGTGAAGCTTTGAGGACTATGCAAATAGAGCAGAGGCTGTGATAACAAGCACAGCTCACAAACTGCATGCGCTGGGTGGATTCTATAGACTAGTGTATTTGCTGTGTCTGAATAATAGCACTAAAGAGCGATTGATAACCTATAGATTTTACAGAGATACAGTATGTTTCCTGTCTGGTCCAAGTAGCCAGAACCTGGGTGGACGATCAAGTATTGTACCTCTTACAGGCATTGCTTCCTGGCAGGCTGGGTAACTATCTAGTGATGTACTTGCCTTTGGTTTTAATTTAGTCCTGATTTTGTGACCTGTTAGCTCCATTAAGTTATTTAGGAGTTATGATCCCAGGTAAGAATATATAGACAGTAAGCATGGTATTAACAGGGCCATTTCTCATTATTTCCATCTGATTTCATGTGCCTATATCATAATTTCAAGATACTGATTTGAATTTAATACTGCTTAGAAAACAAAAACATGTCCAAATTGGCTCCAGATGTGATTCATTTCATTTTGTGCCTTTCAAGATGTTTTTAACAGCTGATGTATGAGCGTGGTGGGAGACTGCCAAAAGAGATGCTTTTTGATTCCAGTCAAGGACGCAAAAACTCTTCATCTAAGACAAGATAGGATTTTTTCTGGATGTTTATAAAGAACCCCTAATTACATAGTTTAATGAAAAGAAACTTCTTTCAGCTCTGCATTAAAATAATGAGTGTCAAATGTAAACAGTTCTTCTGCCAAGATACAGTCATTGCCAGGTATTGCGAGCACTTGGGTTGTGAGGGCTTTAAGGCTGGAAGTGGGACGATGTGACCAGCTTTCTATAGCATCAATACAGCTGCATGCTTGGATGAGATGAAGAGGGATGGATCCCTGATGAAACCACCATATATAGATTACGTAGGAAGAATATAATATAAAACATAATATATAAAGGAAAATAATTAAGCAAGTAAGTCCAAAGCAAGTGATGGGGATGTTCTGAAAGCTGTTGGCTCTGACTCCTTAGATGCCTTTTTTACTGTAGAAAATACCAATATTGCTTTTGTGGCCTGACATACTGCATTAAGGGAAGAGAAATTCATAAGCTCACAATATAGTTCTATCCCCAGGGTTTTTATTTTTTAATTTAGAAGGTTTTTTTCTGAGAGCTTCAGCTTTCACATGCAGGGGCTGTTCACTGCACAAGCAGATGTATGGCCAAAGCTTTATACCTATTAGAAACACAGCAGCCAGCTAATACAGTTTAGGGCACAATTTATGGCAGTAAGGCAAGCAGCTCCTCTGTGTCCTGCTGTCTTAGACCCATTGGGAGTCTGGCCTGCGCAATTGCTGCACCGTATCCTTGTGTGTATAATCATGGGCATGGATATACATAAAGGTATTAATGATAGGCATCCCCTGCTGAGCTGGCTGAATTTGGGGCAATGTGCTGCCACCAAGTTCAGGAGAGTTTAGATTAAAGAATTCCTGAGATTGTAAGTTAGGATACTGCCCTAACCCACTTCTGGCATTGGCATGCAGGAGGAATTAAGTAATTCAATGTCTTCATAGTCGGAATCACGATATGTGTTTGAGTACCTTTTAATTAAGCTCCATATTTATACTTGTAAGGAGTAAAAATTATCCTACCCATAGAGACCAGTGTGTTTTCCAGGTTCCATCCAACAGGTGAGGTAGATCATTTCGTCCTCATAAGTTTAATAGTCACCAAAACCTTCAGCTGCAGTCTCATAAAGGCATTTCTCATGGTGTTTTCCAAGCTATGTAGTTAGAGGTGTGTTGAGAGGATTGTGCGTGCAGAGGAGGATGAGCTGGTAATGTCTGCTCTTGGGGGAAGAGCAACTTCCCTTTCCTACAGGCAGGGGCAGTGGGGCTTCTGAGTAGTGGTACTCAGGGTTGTAATTGTGAAATTGGAAAGAGTTTTTAGCAGCAGCTTGTGAAAAGTACCATTACAAAATGCAATCTCTATAAAGTGTGCCACTGTTTCAAAAGAGCACTATCATGGTGGAATGATGGAGAAGGATGCTGGTGGCATCCTTCCTTAGAAATGGTTGTGATCTGTCAACCTTCTTATCTCCACAGCTTCTGAAACTGCAATTTGTCAGCATTTCACTGCTCAAAGGAAATACTGTAGATGCAGTCTTCCCTTTTATGACTTGGAGATACCTGCAGCTACTTCTGCCAGGTGTTGTTTTAAATGTGCCATTGTCACAGTCTTGAACTGTCTGTGTTCTGTCTCAGCTTCTTTTCTGGTCTTCATTGCATCACACCCTCGCAGCCTAACAGCTAATTGATCATGTGGGAAGTGAAGCTTCAGGGAATATGGTATTAGCCAAATGTGTATTAACATTTTTCTTTATCACTTCCCTCACATCACAAATATGTACCTGTGGAAAGCTGCTTTTGGAGCATCCTCCTTTCTCACATAAAGCTTTTTCTGAGCATCTTATGAGGAGTTAAATTAAAACAGGAAGAAAAATTGACTTTGGTGTCTCTCTGGCTCCTAATAATGGTTTTTATTTGCAAGTTCAGTCTTAGCTTTCTTAAAATTTCTTTTAACCTGAAGAGACTGTGAAGATCTACCTGACATGAGAATTGAATTCTTTTTCTTTCTGTAAGAATGAATGAATAGAAGCAAAGGAACTGTTTTGACATTCGAACATCTCTAAGGAAGCAGTTACACCATAATATGCTGATAAAAGATCCTGATAAAGGATAGCAGAGGAAGGCTGTCCAATAGCAGGTGAGGCTGTGGTTTGGAAACCTCTAAGGTTGGTTTCAAATGCTCAATGTTCCACTCATTTTCCTATGATGGCTTCTCCCAGCCTGAATGTATGGAGGGAACAGGAAAAGAGTCTGTCAGAAGGGAATGAATGACCTGGAAGGCCAAAGGCATTAAAGGTTTTAAAACACACGGGCAAAAGGTGACCTAAGGAATGGCACAGCCAGAGGAAGTCTTGGTTCTTGGTGTGTTGTAGGAAACAATGATCAGAATTTAAGGAGCATCATGAAGACATTGCTCTGCTGAAGTTTATTGCTTTGCTCAGGGCCTTGGCATGTGTTGTGTTTTCCATGAGGATACAGGAGGCAGGAAATGATGAGCACAGTGATTTGCAAAGAAACAACTCTGTGGCGTTGCATTTCCATAGTTTCTGTTCAGTATAGGCATCTCAAATGGCACTGGCTGAGTTCCTGCTGACCTTCTGCACCCTTAACATGTGCAATCTTTGTAGATTGCTTTAAAATGGGCACAGGTTTACACTGCTGATACAAATCCACTCATGAATAGCACCATCACACTTTGTGTGTGGGTCACTTGCACTATCTCTGGAATAGGAATTAGGCCAGCGGGCTGTTGGCTGGCATCTTTGGGATGACAGGATGATACCTTATGTTAGATAGCAATATGATTTTTTCCCAGCTCAAAAATAAATGTATCTGACAGCCATAGAGATACTTTCTGCTTGACTGGCTGCGGCTCAAAACTGTTTGTGGTGTTACAAGTCCTAGCATGTGAAGCATAACATTTTAGACTATTAGTTTTAAAGGTTTTCAGCTGCTTGGCTGCTAAAAAAGACCCAACCAAGCACACCAAAAAAACCCAAAACTGAACTCAAGAGGTTATTTCACTTGCTTGGATAAGCTTGAGCTGGGAGCTTAGTTCCATTAATGTGACTGGCCACTGATTATCAGAATGCATCAGCCAACAGAGGGGATGGTTAATTTATTCCTATGCTGTTGATGTGGGTGCAGCCAAAGCTATCAAATGGTGGTCTGAATCTTCTGCTGTTTTTCTTAGAGAGGTCATTCTAGCCTAGGCAGAAGAAATAACCCAACTTTTATCTTACATGGGTGGGAAATAAAACACAGAAAATGCACTGATTTATTTATATGGCTGCAGGGAAAAGATGCTGAAATAAGTAAGCCCAGATCTTGATTCCAGTCTGCTTTTCTGTGCTGCACATGAAGGCTATGTCGTGCAAACTCACTGATATTCCACCATCATAAAACTGGGGTAAGCAGAGTGGGAGCAATCCTATGCAGAAAGGCCCGTCCATGGGAGAAAAATGCAAACATCCTGTAATTGCAGCATTAATATGTTACCATTGATTCGCTTTAAAAGCAAAGTGATAAAGACATAGCAGGCTTTTGGTACTTTTCTAATGTGCCTGGTTGCGGTTTTGAGGCGTATGGAAGACAGGCAGGGCTGTGGGAGGGTGATGGGGCTGTGGTGCACCAGTTTTCATCACCTGTCATGTGGTTTGGCTTAACTTTTCATTAAAGCTTGAACACTGAGCCATGTTTTTGTTTTTTATCCTGTTTCAAATGGTTAAACAGGAACCGAGACTGCTAATTCTTAGTTTTTACATCACAAAACCACATAGCGGATGAGAAAAACCTGACATGACTCAGGGCCTGATCCTGCTTCTAATAAATGCCATTAAATTCTTTGGCTTACCTTCTAGAGCAGGAACCTTGAGTGGTTTTCTATAGCTGGTGTATTTTATGTGATGCTAAAGACAAGGAGAAAAGCATTTATGCAAGACCATGTATAAATTGACCTGAGTCTTTAACATGTCTTTGTATGCTTGCAAGGGTCTTTAGCAAGACACAAAGGTGATTAGAAAAGGTTTTTACCAGGGAAACAGGCATGTTAGCAACAAGTCTTATTATCTACAGAACCTGCCATGTTAGAAGGGCTTCTTACATAAAACTGACTTACATTGCTTCTTCAGGGCACTCAGTACCCAGATTTTGGCTCTTGTAATGCCAACACAGGCACTGTGTGATGCCCAACTCGGTGAACTACTCATGTCTTGTGCTGCAGGTTAAACTACATCTGTCTCCTGACAGAGAAAATCATTTTGGGTACCCAGTGGCTGGGAGTGCGAAGCAGGTGATGCAAAGGGTTAACCGATGTACACGGTGAGGGGGTAGGTCAAACTGCTTGCTTAAGTGTTACTGCTTGCTCACGCTTATCCTACTTGCAGTGTACAAGGGGGTAGATCAAGCTGCTTGCTTAACAATGTTGCTACTCGTTCATGCTTATCGTACTCGCTGTATATGCTAGAACAACATATAAGGACATGGCTATTGTTAAGAGGTAGGGGCAGTGACTTGATTCCCACCCTTTGGACTCCTGGGCCAGCTGAAATCAGCTCTGTGCTTTGGACAATGACCAAGCCTTCAGGGAGCATGCATAATGACTAGAGGTGAAAGGTTCAGGCTCGAGGAAGGCTCATTTCTTTAATCTTGAGACCCTCGCCCACGACCACTAGGAAGCATTGCACAGGCGCAAAGGACTTCTTAGCTCATTATACTACAAAGCAGGGATAGGACATAAATATGTATAGGCATGTTGTGCAACCTCATTCATATGTATAACTTTAGAGGATAAATATAAAGGGGAAATGATGCTGAGGTGCGCATGCCTTTGGAGGAGCTATCCCCCATGTGCCTCAGCGCTGAATAGAAGCATACCTACTTTACAACTTTAACAAATTGTGGAGTCAATCTGCGCATCACAGGGACATTTCTGCTTCCTTCAGAGCCCTCAACAAATAGAATCTATATCAATAAAACTATGTTAAACCAGACTTAGCATTATCAAACAGCCTCCCTGAGTGAAGACGAGCTAAACCTGCTCAGCGTTTTACCATCCTTCTGTACTGCAATACTGAATTTTAATCTCCAGCTATAATAAACATCAGCGCTTGATCCTCTTCAGTGGTTTGAGTTTCATTTGTGTCCTGTGCTGTTTGGACACAGCTAGGTGGGATTTTGATGATGTCTGTGGGAATGAAGGCTGCCTGTAAAGCATAAGTAAGCCCAGGCCCTTGTGGGACTCGATGGTTAATGTGAGCATAAGGGCATGGAGTCGTGTCAGTTCATCAGGCAGCAGCGCCCTGGGAGCCAAGGGATGCAGCACTCATGTCTGTCACTTGTGTTATATTTAACGCACATGAAATAAATACTGAGTGTTATGAATATGGAGCAGAGAATGAAATGAAATGATTTCCCTCTGCATGAAACAAATTCACCACTATAGCTGGGAGGGCTTTGGTATAGAGCAGGAAGGTGTTACGACGGTAAACATATTTAGAATGCTATCCTGTAAATCATAGAGTCACAGAGTGGTTTGTGTTGAAGGGACCTTAAAGCTCATCAAGTTCCAACCCTCTCCATGGACAGGGACACCTTCCACTAGAGCAGCTTGCTCAAAGCACTTAAACTGTTTTCTATTGGAAGAGTCAAGGGAAGTGCTTCCCTTTTCTTCCTTCTTTCTAACCCCAAACCACTCTCTGACACTGGGGGTGGCTGTCACGATGCAGCAGGGCACTGAGGGCAATGCTCTGTGCTGCCTCCATCCTCTTCAGCATGGCCATGATTGGGGTTTCTGTGGCTGAGGCAGAACCAGGCAGTGTGTGAGTTTGCTATGGGAGAGTCGATCCTCGTCCAGAGGAGAGATGGAAATCTGGGGAGCCCCTTTCTTGGAGCCTGTTAGGCAAAGCACAAGCTGGAGCTTTGCAGGATGGGGACACAAGTGCTGGCACAGCCATACTATGCCCCAGGGCCCTTGCTCCCTGTGTCCCAGCTTTTAAATTGTGCTAATTCCCTCTAGGCAGAGGCTCAGCGTAGAGCTCTCACAGATCAAAACACAGTGATTTGTCATCTGTGCTTTACCCTGGAATATGTCACTCTCAGTGCTGAAAATCTTCAGGAAAAACATGTTTTTACCCCTTTATTTCTGCAGTAAGAAGCTTCCCTGTGTACTTCAGTGACATCTATAATGAAAAATCCCACTGCCGATGGTTCGGTGTGGGGATATTGTTATCTTGACAGGCCTCCAGCAGATCTACTCCAGAATGGGTACCCTGAGCAGCAGAAAGGTTATTTGTGTTGTCAGTAGCAAAGCACCTCCAGTGCTTAGATGACTGTCCCATTCATCATCTACCATTATAGCACTTAAGAAAAATCCCACAGCGAAACAGGAGGGGAATTCACCCCCAGAATACAACCTGTTGCATTGGTGAGCTTTTGGTTTCTCATTCTGTTTCTTGATCTGCTATATCTGCTCCTCATCATGTGGATTTAGAGTAGAAATACAAATGTGGTTGGTTGTGTTGTCTGGGTTCCAATGGGAGAGAGCAGGAGGGGTGGCATGGGTTTGGGTTGTAAATGGGAGGTTAGAGTAGATGTATTTGTGTTTTGCTGTCCGAGTTGGAGCCCTGAGAAGTGCAATGCTTCAGCTACCTCATTATGGGCAGGGCAAGGTGTACCTGAAGGTGTAGCTGGGTCAAATGCTGTGGTCAGTTGGCTGAGTTGGTGCTGTAGGAACCAGGGTCCTAGTCTACACTGCTTGTCTTATGGAAAGGATGCAATTTAACACTTTACATAGTCAGGACATCATTGTAGCAAATGTTTTCTATTCATTATGGGAGGCTCTGTGATTTCTGGGGTGCATATATTGTATAGGATGATTAAAACAGCACAAGCCCAACACTTGTTTTGTGAACCTTTATAATTACTATAGCAGATAGTTTTGACCTCGTCGAATTCTGGAGGAGAAAGTGAACCCTCAAGCATACACATGCATATTGTAAATGTTTCTCTTTAATCTGTTGTTGCTGGACCAGTATAAGGGTTTTCTGTGTGAAGTTTCTTAGTCCTTTATAATAAGCCCTTCCTCCCTCCTTGTGCCTGTTCTCCACTTTAGAAGTTAACATTTTATAATTGCAGTAATGCCCTTTAGGGTGTATGTTACGATCTGCTAATGAGATGCCTGAGAGGTCTCCTAATGACATCTGAACAACAGTCACAGCACATCGTTATCAAACCATTACACACATACTTAACAATAATAAATACTCCTGCATACTGTAATCCTATTGTCCTTCAGTGCTTAGCAAGAGGATCCTGGAGACTTGAGAGTTCAACTGCAAGAGGAGGAAATGCCTAAAATCAGCAGTTGTATTGCAGTGGATTTCTCTGAATGCCTTTGGTTATGAGGATGTGGAAGGAAACAGTCTGGGGAGGATTTATGGTGTTTTCTTATTGCATTTGGATTGAAAATGTCATGAGAACTAGTTGCCAGCATGTATGTGTGCCCTCTGCTCTCCCTCTGCAGGGCAGTCAATAGACATCACACCCCTCCTGAGTGGGGAGAAACAGGGTGACCATGGGCAGTGGTTGGCTCAGTATTGCTTAAAATCTTACTGTGGTAGAGGATGAAGCCATCTCAGGGCAGATCCTGTGGTCTTGTGGTAAAGCAAGAATAACTCCAAGAAGAGAGGAGGGAAAACCTGTATACACAAATACCCCGAAAAGAAATGTAGTGTTCTTGACTGCATCCATCTCCAAGGATGGCACGCAATAGCCTTTATCATACACATTGCCAGCCGCTGTTCCCATGCATTCTTCATGGTACAGATAAGAAACCAGACAGTAAGAAAGCAAAGTACCAGGGAGTCAGATTCATGGGGTCCTTAGCATGGAGAGATAGTGAATTGCTCCTTCTGACAGGAGAAGCCAGTGAATTGTTTGGAAAGGTAAGTGTTTCTGAGCAGAACAGGATCAGTAAAATTTACATTAGTGCCAGAGGGCTTTAACGGTTATTAAAGCTTCCAAATAATATATTTGCTATCTAGAAGTATGTGATAGATGTGCCAGTCAGCCATAAAAAAGTGAGCACTGGTTACTTCCCAGAGGAATCCAGACAATTTTGCTTTCTCTAATAGGAATAAGGTAGAGGATTGTAAAATGTCAAACAGCAGATTGCACAGCATCATCAAGTGAAGTGGGTATAAGGAGCGAACGAACTGTTTATCTAACAAAAGCCTGTTTGGTTTGGTTGATTTAAATTACAGGTTGTGGGGGTTAACATCGTGATGGGATTTTTCCATATGGAAATGAGGATTGTGAGTTGGTTACAGTGGAAATGTGGCCTGTTTTACCACATTTTACCCGTTGATGCGTTTTGTTTGTTCGAGGCCAGGTTGGACAGGGTTTGGAGCAACCTCTGGTCCTGTGGAAGGTGGGGTTGGAACTGGATGAGCTGTAAGGTCCCTTCAACCCAAACCATTCTGTGATTCTATGAGTAAATTAATCATTAGACATCACCAGTTTTCTGTTTATCAGTCATGCATAGTTCACTCATGATTTCTATTACTTGCATCCACTGAGTAGTTTGAAGGAGCAATGCAGGGGTTACTTAGGTGTTGTTTGCCTTGACTGAGTGGTGTTACCTTCTTTGCCTGCTCTGATGTTCACAGCGTTGTTTCTTCTCTCAGGTTTGACAAACATTTGAAGGTTTTTTAGCACAAAAATAACAGCTGATACTCAGTAGGCAGCGAATAATAAGCCTAACAGCCTTGTTTGCTTATGGCGTCACATAGGAAACCTTCCCAGCCCAAACGCTGCTGTAAGTTAGATCTTCTTTATGCCACACAGCATTTGGAAACACTGTCTGAGTGCTTCTTTGGAGAGGTGTCTTGGTGGGATGAAAGCAATTGTCCACCATAATCTGCTAGAAATCCCTGGCTTGAGAATGAGTTTGTGGTCTCTGTGGGTAGTGGAGCATCACCTTGTAGTACCATGAAGAGTCTGAGCCAGCTTAGGTGGTGGGCACTGAATTGTGGTAGAGTCCCCTGTTGCTGACTAGAAGCTGGGCATGGGAATAGGTTGCCCAGGGAGGTGAATGCTCCATCCCTGGCAGTGTTCAAGGCCAGGTTGGATGAGGCCTTGGGTGAGACGGTTTAGTGTGAGCTGTCCCTGCCCATGGCAGGGGGTTTGGAACTGGATGATCTTAAGGTCCTTTCCAACCCGAACTATTCTATGATTCTATGATTTTGTTGTCCAAAGTGGGATACAATTCCCACAAAGAGGGAAAAAGTCATTTAGAATGGGAGCCACTTTAGTGAGAGCCACTGTATCCCACAGCTCATCAGAGAGGATGGGCAAAACATGAGCTGAGCCCAACATCAGCGCAAACCTAGAAGAAGGTAACGTGTGAGATATGAGACTTGCAGTTTGATGGACCAGATAAATACATAACAAAATTCAGGAGATGGGAATTGAAGTTGAGCAAATTGAAAATAAAACATTTTTACCCACTGAGACTAAGTAATCATTTGAAAAACTGGCTCTTACGTGCTTAAATCAGGGCTGGAAACCTTCCTGGGAGGTGTGCCATACAAGCAAGCAAACTATGGAGCTGCTGCAGGGAAAATCAGCTTGAATTTGGTGCTTGTGTAATGGAGGTGGTCAGAATGTGCATGTGATCCCTTCTGTGACACACTGCCTAGGTAGTGATGGGCACTTGATAGATAACATTTATTGTGTTTCCCACCTGCAGGCTTCCTCCTGCCTCCTTCCTTAACATCTCCTGCCATCCCCTCTTGGGAAGATACAAACCTAGAACTTGCTTTTAGCCTTGGTAAACCAAGCTGTAGTTCTTGGGCTTCCCAAGAAATGCTTCCAATCCATCCATTTCTTTTCCTGTGCATTTGGGGCTATGGGGTGCAATTCACTTAGGTTTATGCAGTTTGGATGGTAATTGTTTAAGGTAGGAATAAAGGCTTTGTTCATAGAATGGGCGATCTATATTCTGATGCTGTAAGTTGTTAATATATTTTAAAAGCTCTTAGAGTAATAGATGGCTGCTTTTTCTTGTAATAAAATGAAATATTGGAATAAATACACACCAAGGCAATTTTTAGCTTTTCCAGGTTGTAAATGTCTGTTGTTTAATAGTATCTTCTTCACACTATATATTCCGTTCCATTTCTGCAGTGTATTTGGTGAGCTCCCCATTGCTGCTAAATTATATATAGCTATCTGATAAATGTACATCTTATTAACTGAAACACATCCCTAAGACAAGTTAGTTTGGGCTTTATTGTTAATTGAATTTATTCAGCAGCAGCAGCTGAAGGATGGGAAATGTTCAGGGATTTGCATGATGTTAAACATCTGCTTCACTTAGCAGGAACTTTGCCAGAGTTGCTCTTAACCTGTAAATTCAAATCAGGACTAAAACAGGTACTTTGAGGGGTTTAGCTGTGTGTAAAGGAGGTTGGCAGGTAGCACTGCAATGGGAGCATGATGCGATTATCCAGCTTTGCCTAAATGCCACATCTGTGGTGCGTGGCTTCCTCTGTGCATGGTGATAGTGAAGATCACGGTCTTTGGTGGTGGTTGGAGGCAGCAGGATGCTCCTTGGGTTATTATCAGACATTATACAAACATTGCTGTGTGATTACCTGCAGTGTAATTGCTGCAAAGCACTGCCTGGCATTTTATAGGAAGCTTTGAGTGATCAAAAGTCAAATGGTTGATACAATGATTTCTTATGGAATCAGATTTGAGTTAATTTTTCTTCAGCCTGAATCAGTTTGCTCAGTACTTGCAGCCTCTAAAAGTCAGAGCAGGGGAAGGTTCAAAACTCACAGGTGTCTCTAAATTGCAAGAAACCTCTGAATTTCACAGAGCTTTCTCAATGTTCTCTCACTGCAGTGAGCTGCTGTGCTTGCTCAGAGGAGTCTGTTTGGGAGCTCTTTGAGAAAAGCAGGGTTACATCTTCTTTCCAACCACACAGGAAAAGGAAAGTCCATCCAGTCTCTCCATGCATGTGCAAAACAGAGCAATTAAAGGAAGAGCAAGACAGATAGAAAGAGACAGGTAGAAAATTTGCATGGAGGAATGGGGATTTGCAATGAGACCCCTGAAGAGCTGAAGTCATCTTTAATTTTCCTGTCCCTGTCTAAACCTGCTCTGTCAAGTCAAACAGGCCACGAGGCTGTGGGTTATTGGTGTAAAGAGTTCACATAATCATCTCGCTGAGATTCAGCAGTCTGATGTTTTGGGACCACGTTTCTGCAGTTGAGGCAGGCTGATGCTTTCATTTTGTATGCATGAAAACAAGCTGTTGCTGATGGGCAATTTAGCTATAAATGGTACAAGAATTAAGGAGCCACACTCAAATAAATTTGTATCCTTTAACATTTTAGTTTAGTCGTTGTCTGATGCTTTGAACAATACCAGGTGAAGGCTGAGTGAACCGTGTGAAAGGATGGGCTCTTGGAAACCAAAAACTTTCTCAAATCCTTTTAATTTTGTCTAGAGGTGTTATTTTTAGCAGCCACATCCTTTTTGCCCCATGGATACAAGTGAGAAAACAAAACTTACTGCTCCCACTGATAAGCGTGCAGACTCCACAACTCGTTAAAGTTGTAAAGCAGGTCTGCTTTATTCAGCGCTGAGGCGCATGGGGGATCGCTCCTCCAAAGGCATGCGCACATCAGCGTTGTCCTCCTTCATATTTGTCCTCTAAACTATTACATATTCATGAGGTTATGCAACACACCTACACATAACCATGACCTATCCCCACTTCATATTAGAATGAGGTAAAAGGTCCTTGCTTTCATAGGGTCTCCTGGTGGTCATGGGCAAGGGTCTCAAGATGAAGTTAAACGAGTCTTCCTTGAACTTCTCATCTCCAGTCATTGCGCACGTTCCCTGGTGATTCAGTCCCTGTCCAAACTGCAAAGCTGATCTCAGCTGGTTTAGGGGTCCAGAGAACAGGAGTCACTGTTCTTCCCTCTTATCAATAGCCTTGGTCCTCCCACTCTGTTCTGGCAAGCACGATCAGTGTTGAGCACGCATTTGTTGAGTAAGCATAAGTAAGCAGTAGCGTTGTTAAGCAAGCGGCTTAACCCTAACCCCTCTGTACATCGGTTAACTCTTCTCATCACCACCTCCTGCACTGGATTTCTTCCTGAAGCTAGAAAACTGCCTTAGGAACAGCCAAAAATAGCACCAGGTCTAAGAGCAACTGTCATATAAAATGACATCCCCTGTACCTCCTGCCTTAGAAATGACACTCCTGAGCTTGCTCCAAACAGCTCTTTATTACCACATTTGGTGGTGGGGAATTGTTGCCTGGAAAATTAGTGCCACTGGAGTTCACCTTTGGTGGTGGTTTATTTGTAATGGGTTGTTGTTATGGGTTTATTTGTAATGGGTTGTTGTTATGCTTCTCCATGGTGGCAGTGAGCATAAGCATGGTCCTCCTGTCATGGGAGCATTTCTGGTAGAGGATGCTGTGGGATTCAGGTGGGATGCTTAACCGTCATGTCCTAACTCTCCTGCAGTGATATCATATGGAGTCTAATCCTGTGTTGGCATGGTTGGGATTAGCAGCATCACTGCAGATTTTCCAGGACTGGAGTCCTGGGCTGCACCGATGGGAACTTCCTCCAGAGTTTTTGGAGGGTCACAAGAAGCTTGTATCTCCGTATATACCTTCTTGTGCAGATAATCACACTTTTATCCTTAGCCTGGATGCTAATGACTTACCCAGCTTTTGTCATAGATCCCATGAAGAGCTGCAGAAGCCATCTGCCCTTCATGCAGCCCCTGTACTACTGCGAAATAGCTCAATAACCAGTGGGGCTTAAATCCTCTAAGGACATCTGCAAACGTTTAGGTTCACACCTACTGTCAGGTTAGCTGAACACCAGGGAATTGGGATTGGTGCCCCATAGGCGTTATCGGATCACTGGTATTTAAAGTACTGACATCTCTACATTGCATTGTAAGGCACCTTGCACAACAGTATTTTACAGGGAGATTAGTGTACCCATCAAAGCAAGCTCTGCACTTCCTCGCTTTATTTTTACTTTGCTAACTGCACTTCTCTGAAGGAGATTTTAATCCTCAGCCTTGCTGTTTCTCCATTGTCTGCTTTGATTCAGAAGTGGGTTGAAGATTGCTTTGGGATCCCGCTGTAAAACCCTGCTGCAATTCGCAGAAACCAGGAGTAAAACTCTTAAAGAGGGCAATTATTGAGGGAGCTGGATTAATGATCTGTCATCACAATTTAGCCACATCCGCCACTGACCTTTCACAGAGGGGATGCTCTTGATAAATGTAGTTCATTACTGAGTTCTGACATGAAAACAGAATGGCACTCTGTGTTTCTTGGCAGGCTGATCAATATTTTATCTGCCAAAGCATGCAGAAGTGCTAAACAGGATGAATTACGTAGCTGCTGCAAAACGGAGCAAGAAACAGCATTGCTTGGAGTGAGCGGAGCGTGTAAATGTGACGGTTATTGGCCACACTTTAGTAATCAGACCTTAATACACTGGATTTTTCTTTTCTTTTCCTTCTGTCTCATTGTTTTTCTTTGCCTGTCTGTCTGGGTTTTGCATTCAAACGGTGCCAGGCTTCACTGGGTTTGAAAGTGCTGGGAATAGATAAAAAGGGCTTGTTTCTGTAGAGATCTCCCCTGGTGCGGAGGGGGAAATCATGGCCTTCCCTGGCCACGGGGTGTTGCAGTTTGGTTCCTCATGTTCTGCTCCATCCAACATCACAGGGATGTGGCTCCTGCAGGAGCAGGGTTTGGGGATGGGGAGGATGGATTTAATGGTCCATTTCTACAATAAAAATTGCTAGAAATCCCTGTGTTGAGCGTGAGAAGTGCATTGAAGTGTTATCCATAGAGCACGGGAGGGAGCTGCACCCTGTGTGAGGTTTGTTTGAAAGTCACCAGTGTTTTCTTCTTAGGGCTGCAAAGTCAGGCACAGAGTTTGCAGGAGGGATGCAGGCTGGCCTCCAGCAGTGGGATGGGAACAAAAGCAGCCCTGCCCAGAGCATCCTGGCACAGGACAAAACCCATGCAGCTTTTCCCGTGGAAAGCTTGCGTTTGTTGTACAAAGCGTTGCTGTCAAACTGGGTTTGCGTTCAAAAGAGTAGAAGTGATAGTCTCTTGAAATGGTGAAGGTGGACTTGTATTTATTTATTTATTGGTAGTTTCTACGCTGGAATCCAGATATAGTGGTATTATGTTATTAAAGTTGCTGTGAAAAATCCCCACCCTGTGTTAGACGATCAGCATTTTAGTTTTGATGTCTGATGCCGCTGGTATGCCCTTAGGTCTTCTCTTCTCCTGGAGTCAGCAGCATAAATCAGACTGGGATGCTGGTTAAAGATAGAGAAGTAAAACGTGTGCCTTTTTTCTAAGCAGCCCTCCAATAAAGTTGTGAAGGATAATCAAGTGCAGCATTAGTTTAGGGCATGGAAGACGGAACAGCAGACTCAACTCACCCCAAATCTGTGTATTGGGCTCTCTGTGTGTGACGTCCCCCAGCTGTGTGGTGAGGATGGAGCGGATCGGTTGGCAATACAGACAGGAGATGAGCTGTCAGGAGTGCAGCACAGGCACCGAAAGCACACACAGTGGCATTTCTGCTGTTCACTAACAGGCAGGGAAGAAGTCCTGTGAAACCCCTGTCTGAAGAGCAGTGCTGGTCACCTCCCTGCGTGCAGGCTGGAAGGCTTCTGGTTGCAATTGCAAACAGAACCTAAGTCCCCAGGCAGCTCCTAACAAGGAAACCAAGCTGAGACATATCCATTAGCCAGACATAGCAGCGTGAGCAGTCTGAGGTGAGATAACCTGCTAATGATGAGCTTATGCTGCAGAGGAAGCTGCTGGGGGTACTTAGTAAAGCGGAGACAAGAGTGGGGATAAGCGAGAAGGCATGCAGCGGCTTTTCTGTGCTGCTTTTTGTTTAACAGCCATGGTTGTAATACCTGGAAGAACAGAACAAGGGGTGGCTGCCTAAAGAGGTGGTATTTAGTAGATAAAGCTGGTAGATCCTATGCACAATGTTAAGAAGATTACAAGTGTCACTGACAGCAGGAGAGGGGCTGGTGGGAAGGAGAGAAAGTACAGGGCCGTCCTTTGTGACACCTATGCAGTCAGGTCTGAGGAAGGACTGTTACCAGTCTCTGTAGGGAAGATAAGACATGAAATAATATTGCCTAGTAAAGGAGGGGAAGGATCTTTACTATAGAAGAGTTTACCTGTCCTTTGCATTGGCTTGCCCAGTGATTCAAGTTGTTCCTTCGCTTCCTTGCTGGAGCTGGAGGAGCAGTCAGTGGCTTTTATGAAGTGCCTCCAGCATCCGTTGATGTTGTGTTTAAAACAGCATTAAGTCTGGGTTGCACAGCAAAACATCAGCTCAAACATCCCAAGCATGAACGATTTTGGCCAGACTTCCTATAAGGTTATACTTTCAGGTCAAATATGATCTTTCCTTTGATCCGCAGTGATTTTCCCCTGTTTATCCCTCTGCAGTGAGATTAAATGTATAAATTAGATATACGTATTTGTTGAAAGGTTGGCCCAGGTGATGCTTGAGGCCCCTTCCAACCTGGTGTTCTGTGATTTCTATGCATATATGTGTCACTACAACCCTCTGGTGTGTCAGTGGCAGGGGAAGAAGCTCAGAGGTGTGAGCCCCACAGAGTCTGTCACAGTCACACTGTGCAGTGATGCCAAGGGACCCACTTCCAGCAGAGCTGCAGTCATCATTCTCCTGAGGGAAGTGAAGGTAATGAGGTGTTAGAGCAGTTTTGACAGGGGCTCAGGGCACCTTCTGACCTTCCAACTGCACTGTGTGCTAACAACGTGTGGAGCTGGAGTTACTGTCTAAATAGGGACCTAATTGTCTTACTGCTGGTTGTCTTTGCACTGGAATGGCATCACCCTGCCATGCAGGATGGAGCTCTGCTGTGTCAATGGTCCCTGACCCTGGATACAGCAGTACTGTGGTGATGGGAGCAGAGTGGTTAGTGAGCTTATAGCAGGATGTGGGAACTGCAGCCAGAGGTTATCACCACCTCTGCCCTTCCCGTTTCCTTCATCCCATTCTTCATGCCCATCACATTTGCCTGGAGGCTGCAGCATGGCTTTGACCCTCTGAAATTCCCCAAATGGGCTGCCTTGCAGCCTGGAGCAGTGTGTGCTTTTTACAAGAAAAGCAGTTTTGTTTTCAGGCTTTGTTTTCAGAGGATGGGAGAATCAAGGGGGCTGCGATGCAGTGAAAGCGGATCAACATCTCCTGGCTCCCACCATGCGGCACGGTCGAGAGCCTGGGTGCATCACCGGTCAGGGGGTTGGAACTGGGTGAGCTTTAAGGTTCCTTCCAATCCAAACCAGTCTGTGATTCTGTGACATCTGCTCTTTGCTTGTATTTTGGCATTGCATTAACATGCAATTCATTCTGGAAATTCTGTTTAACACACGTTATGCACATAGACTAATAGTAGCTGAATAGCTTTTTTTCTCTGTAAAATGAGACTGATCCCATGTGGGACCAGGAGCTCCTTGGAGGTTGTTTAGAGAGAAGGAAAAGCAGCTTAATATCCCAGAGAGGAACTCTCCAAACAAGAAGGGTCTGAGTTCAGGGTGGAAAATGAGCCTTGTCTTGCAGTTACTGCTCGTGGAGCAGTAGGGCACTGACCTGACTGGTGAGTGCATGTCCAGCCTCTGTGTCCTCTCACCTTCTCATGTCACGGTGGTTTTGAAGCTGTGAGCACAATATATGAAGGGTTGACAGTCGATGGGTTTGATATGAGAGGAGTGCCTCCCACCTGGAATCTTAATTGGGTTTCAGTTGGAGTGCAACCAAAAGATGAGAAATGGTGCAGCTCAGCAAGAAAAGGACAGGAACGTTGTTGTCAGTGTGCCAGTCTGCAGTTGTTGTTCAGAGGAATAACGTTTGGAGCCTCTGGGGAGCTGATGTGCAAGGGTGTTGTCCCTTAAACAGAGGTGAGACCAGGATCCCTTAGATTTAATCCACCAGTAGGATCAGTGATAGGACTTAAACAAAATGATGTTTTTGAAACCACCATTATAGAGAATAAGGACATCTACGTTAGCAAAAATACATTACAAGAGAAGGGCATCTAAGGGGACAGCTGGAGCACAAGAGTGCTCCAGGGTCTCCTCCGAGGCAGAGTCAGCCAGGTTCCTGTTGTGGTCTACACTAAAGCAAACAGGTTTGCACAACAAAGGACAGTCGCCATCCTTCATTCTGCCAAGCTCTGAAGGACAACAGCTGAGCAGAAAAGGGCTGTAACATCTTACACCACTTTAGGCATCAGGATGTGTTTTTTCTGTAGAAGGATGCCCTTAAATCAAAGCAAGGCGCTCTCCAGGGAAGAGCCGCAGCAGAGCTGGCTGCTGTGAGTGCAGCGTGAGCTTTCAGGGTCATGAAGGTTCAATCTGATTCCTCCAGCCGAGTCCGTGCTGCTTCAGAGCAAGGGGCTTAAGGGCTTTTCTGTGATGATAACCTTTCTCCCTGGTCAGGGGTTGAGGCAAGCGCTTATGTCAGTCTGGAGTCGGGTGATGTGCTCAGGCACCAGTGACACCGTAGCCGCAGGGGCTCCTCGCTGTCCTCCCTCCTTCCATCTGACCACCCTGGGCTGCCTTTAAGGATTCCTTTAGCTCAGCCCCATGTTTGGCACAGGGTGACTCTCAGGTGTACCGTTTATTTCTGTTTGTGGCACTTCCTAAGCATCAGCTCTTCCGGGTTTATTTTTCACCTTGGAATCCCAGCATAAATGAATATATCTTTGCAAAAATGTAGAGCCAGTTTAATAGGGGTAGGGATTACAAAGCTGAGCATGGAAGTCTGTAACTGAAGCCCTGTAATCTGGAAAATAGCATGCTGTAGAGCATCCTTGACAGCAGGATTTAACAAAACTGCCAGCTATTATAAAAGGTAACGACTTCAGGAGCTCCTCAAGTGCAGAGCTGAGTGATGCTGTACATGCAGACAACCTGTCTTTGGCTGTGCCTTGTCTTTCCCTTTAGGAGCTCAGTCCTTTGAAAAGATGAAGGCTAATCTGATGTCCAGGAATGTGGTTTTATCTTGTAGGTGACACCTGTACCATGGCAGACTACAACCGCCTCAAAAGCATCCTCCTGGACCTGCAGGCTCATCGGCAAAGCCTGCCGAGCAGCCCAGCCAAGGACAGAGCATCCCAGAAGCGCTTTTTAGTTGAAGAGCTGTTTAAGCACTTGGATGTGAACGGCGATGGGCACCTCAGCAGCTCCGAACTGGCGCAGGTGGGTTTCTTGTTCAGTGACAATGGGGTTATGAAGTGGATTGCGTTTTTCAGTCAGTGTGAATTGAATGTAACACAGCAGCACTCTGCTGAGAACAGTCGTTTGTAACTGTCCGGCCTGGCAGCAGGTAAAGGAGGGAAATCTACTGCAGCCTGTGAGCCTCTCTCTGCATCTCTAGGGAGATGGTGCTGTCTCAAACATTTGAAGCTCCTCTGCAAACAGCAAACATGGCAGCATTCCAGCCCCATCCATGCCTCTGAAAACAGATACTCATCCTTGCTGCTAGCCGTCATCTTCTGAAGTATTTCCAGCTAGCCAGCTTGGGGAGAATTAATGTGGATTTTTTAGGAGTGTGTAGGTAAGGCAGAAATCTCTTAATTCTTCCTCCCTGCCTTCTGGACCGTGCATTTGCATGTAGTAACATGACAACAAAGCTGGGATGTTTTTTAGCAGGTCTGTTTTCCCCAAATCCCCAGCAGATGCTGGGGATTGAGGTGATGAGCAGAACTGGGTAAGGATAGAAAGGGTGGGAGCTGGAAAGAAAACTGTTATTTTTAATGATGGGCTTGCTGTGCTGTTGGAATTCATCTAATTGGTAAAGTGAACTGAGCACAGAGCCCAGGTTACTCAGGTTGATTACTCCATGTCCTGAACTTGCTCCTTGCACATGCAGAGCTGGTAAAATGGTCCTGTAAATATGAGAAAATGCATTATGCCAGATGCAGGGAGATCTTGTCTTTTCCATGTTATTAGAAGCAAACGCCTTTTAACAGGCTTTTGGAAGCCAATACCTGCCTTGGACCTGTGAGCTGCCCCTTCCCCCTGTGCTCTGCAGGAGCATTTCATCTGCACTCATGCTTCCCAGTGAGCACAAAGCACGTTGTAGTTGCAGTGTGTAAATGCAAGCTGTGAGCGCAGGCACAAGCTCTCTCCTCCCTCAGCTCGCTCCTGTGTAGGACACTTTGCTCTGCACTTTAATCCTCAGGCTGTTGACATGATGCATGGTCCTTTCTGCACAACGCAAAGTGTCAGCAGAAATTCCTTTAGATCTCAGAGCTATGAATATATACAATAGTTCATCTAAATGCAATGTTTTTTTTATAAAGACATGGTAGGTAGGAGGAAACACTTTTATCTGAATTCAAAGCCAGTTTTTGCATAAGTGCGTGTTCTACAATCCCATTCCCCCCACCCCCTTTTACATGAAACTTATTCCGTCAGGATATTAAAACACACCTCTCATGGAAATAAAGGTTTGGCACCCTGTAAGCCATTACCATTGGAAGAAACAGCCACCTGCATTTTAAAGGAGGAGGATTCAGTGCTCTAAGGTCTGCTGCAAAGTTACTTTGGGCTCATTTGCAGATGTGCTGGGAGCCCAGGTCTCTCTCACAAGCATAGACCTTGACTACTATCATTTCAGTTCTTTTCGTTGTTATCAAAACCAGTAAACGTGCTTGCACATCTGGAGCCCACTGCGGTTCAATGACTGGATTAAGTTCAGCCCTCAGCTAGGAGTCCCTTCACCCAAAGAAAACCACTCAAAAGCTTGCCACCAGCACTACAGAGCATGATCACCTCTATAAAGACCTCATACCACCCATTAATGCAGAGTACAGATAAGCCATGAATACTTTTAATCCCTCCTTGAATGATGGTGATCTTGAACCCCTTGGTGGGAGTGTGGTGGATGTCCTGATGGTGCTGAGGACACATCTGCAGAGCAGCTGTAGGGTCTCACAGCAGTAGTGGTCACAGTTTATGTGTAGAGTGTTAATTCTTGATTTCTCCTCTTAGCTCAAGCAGCTAGATGACTTTCACATGCTCCTATGTGGCCAGTTTATTCTCCCAGTTTTCAAGGGGTTTTCCTTTTAGGTAATGAGGAATAGCTAATTTTCCATGTTACAGTCTTGCCAGGCCTTCTTTTGCTTTGTTAGGCAGCTTTGTTGTTGATTTGGGTTGGCTCTCTGCAACTTCAGAATTCCCCCAAAGATGGGGATTTTGTTGCCCGTGGGTAGAGGCAGCTGAAGCGAGCATGGTGCAGTGGGATCTCCTCCTCTCTGGCTGCTGCATGAGCTGCTGCCGTGCATTTTCGGTCTTATATTTAAAGGAAAAAGAATCTCTCGAGCACTATAACCTTGTGTGCAAGGAAAAACACGAGGCAGGTAACGTGCTCTGCTGCAGGAAAAAGGCAGTTTTAGGGCCTGCAGGGGGATCTTTAGGAGGCTCATTGCAGAGGGTTTCACCCCAAAGGAGAAGCTGCAAACAGAGACCAGCCGGAAAGGACAGTCCTGCATTGGGGCAGCTCCTTGCACTGGGAGGTGATGAGGGTCTTTGCCCACTTGGTTATTCTCCACAACAGGATTGCTTTAGGCAGCAGGTGGTCCATCCCTCTCTATTTAGAGCTGCTTTGCCTCCTGGCTGCTGGCACACCCCATCGAATACTTTCCCTCTGAACCCTGCAGTGTTTTGCAGCCATGGGCATAAAGGGCTATTAAAACTGGTGGTAATAGAAATGTTGTTTCCATTTCAAACTTTCATGTATTTTAAAGTCAGATTCATAAATCTACCAAGTTTGTTGCAGCTGAAGTGTTTTGTGGTCATTTTGGTGTTTTTTTTCCCTTGACATTAAATCAAAAGGACTAGTAAAAACTTGTCGGTCTTATGAAAAGTTAATCAATTTCCAATACAAAGATAGACAAAGGGAAATTTCCATCATTAGAAGATTGATCTTGGAAGTTATGGTTGATCTCACTTTTATTGAACACATTTCCTTGCTAGGTGAAGGGTCATTTTTTTAGCATTATTACTTTAAATTGCTTCAATATAATGGGCCAGGACTAGAATAGTAAATAAAAGAGTCCCTGGACTACAGCAAAAAGCTTTCCTGCCTGGAAGATGCAACACTTCAGCAGTTTTCTTCACGTTCTACAATAAATCAGGAGAACCCAATATGTTTGTTATGCTTAGGTCTGGTTTTGGCTGTTTGCTAAGTTGGATGTATGACTTTGAAAGCTCTCACCATTTTTAATGTAGAGCGTGTGAAATATTTGCAATACATAAGAAACAAACTGTCAGCGGCTGGAAAAACACTTTTAGTGTTGAAAATACCATGCATTCTTGTAGTCCTAAAAGCAAGGAACACAATTTTGTCCTTACTTACAGAGAAGAAAACCAGACTTCCCTTGTTTTCACAAAGCAAATACATAATGATGTATATGATAACTGTATCTCTCCCCAAAGGTCATGTAATGGAAAACCTGTTGGATGAGCCAGGATGGGGGTCTGTAGCTGTACATTTAATGTAAGATTTTCCTGTTCTCTTTGCTACAGCTAATGAAGGAGGAGGACCTGGAAGATGATTTATTGGATTGTACACTAGAAGACCTTCTCCGGTTTGATGATTACAACAACGATGGTCGCTTAACACTGCAGGAGCTCTACACAGCCTTCCGTGAGTCTGAGGCTTTTGTCTCTCCTGAGTGTTGAAAACATGACTATCTGTGATGGCAACATTGCTTTCCTAGTTATGGTCAGCAAAGATAATTTCTCTTTGTGTTTCATGCAATGGAAACACTATGTAAGGCTTGTTTCTAAAGGTTATTGTGCTCCAAAGGATAAGCATGAGCTCGGAGTTTGCTTAAAGTGTGTGAGGCTTATTGTTTTCATGTGTATTTTGTTGTGCTCCTTGTTGATGGCAGTGGAGAGATGTTGGTGAGCTGGCCAGGTCTGTAGACCTGAGTATGTGGCTTCTGAATAACCCTGAGGATACATGGTGGTAACCTCTCTAAATGTCTTCTGGTAATGTGAGTGTTTGTTGTGGGGAAGGTGTTTTACTGAATATTCTGCCTGGGAATGATGTTTTCTGCATTTGTTTCCATGTTACTGGATTATGTGCAGTCTTGCTATATATCTCAGCACCATTTGCAGGGATCCCTAGGTCACCAAGCTACTAAGTGTGGAAAAATAAGTCCTTGTGTCATCCCTTTTATCCTCATTACTTTATGTTCATGCTTTAAGTTAAGCATTCACCGAAGTCCTTCCCTGGAAAAGGCCCATGTTGTCTCCTTCTCCTGGATGATAGAAAGTTTTGTTGAGGCCTGTCCCTTTGGGAGACTAAAACAGAAAGGCAGAAAATGTGTTGTTTTTTTTCAATGATCAGAGCTACACAGTACATGTATGTGGCTAATACTCTCTAAAGAAAATCAGGGTTCAGCTGTTGGAAGTGTTGAGTGCAGGCCAGTGACAAGTCGATTGCTTCTTAAACTGGACTCTCAAACTTTTGCATGTGGCATTTTATAGACAAAATAATATCAGTAGCTCTTGATTTTATTTTCTAAACAAGGGCACCCTGCTCCAATATATGCTTGGTGGGGAAAGCTTTGTGCGTGATAGTTGCCATGTGCCCTGCACTGGTGCATAACTCGTTGCTCTTTGGCAAGCTGTGATGCTAATGAAGAACCTCTGTTTTTGCTAAATACCCTCTTTTCTAAAGAGTGTGGATTCTAGTTTTTTTTTCTTTTTTTACTTCTGGCTTTTTGATAAAAAAGATGCAAATTTGTATAATATTCATAGAATCCCAGCATGGTTTGTGTTGGAAAGGACTTAAAGCTCCTCCAGCTCCAACCCCTGCCACGGGGAGGGACCCCCTCCACTGGAGCAGCTTGCTCCAAGCCCCTGTGTCCAACCTGGCCTTGAGCACTGCCAGGGATGGGGCAGCCACAGCTTCTCTGGGCACCCTGTGCCAGCGCCTCAGCACCCTCACAGGGAAGAGCTTCTGCCTAAGAGCTCAGCTCAGTCTCCCCTCGGGCAGGTTCAAGCCATTCCCCTTGTCCTGTCCCTACAGGCCCTTGTGCCAAGCCCCTCTCCAGATGTCTTGTTGGCCTGTTTAGGTACTGGAAGGCTGTTTAAAAGTGCTTTAAAATTAGCCCCAGTTGTCACCTTGGACCTGTTTGAACCACATACGCATTTAATTCAACGCAGCACACTCAAAACAGCAGATATACAGTAAAACATAAAACCTCATGCATTAAGAAGGCCATAAAGTGAATTAACCCTGCTATAAAGGCTTGACATGTAGTTATTCGGAGCATATTCGGATCAATGGGTTCTCAAAGTCACAGCAACTTGAAGCTGAATTCCAGGAGTCATTTGTATGAGGTTTTGGTTCAGTGAATTTTAAGTAGGCAATGAAAATAAGACAAGTACAAAATATTAGCCAGGGACCAGAGACAGTAATCAATAAACTGCAAAAATACTGTAACAAAACCCGAGGCATAACAATGAGTGTCTATCAAGAGTATTTGGGGTACGAAGAGAATTGTTCTTCATCTGAAGCTGAAAATCAGACTGACTATGACAAATTTCCTCAGAATTTTTGCCTTTATGTTAGTGGCTTATCAGTTTTCAATTTAAAAACAAAGTTGCTTGCTTAGAACTTCTGAAATTTTGGGGAACTTTAGTTGGGTATGATTTTATCTCTTTCCTTTATTACATGATGTAGGAAAAAAAACCTTCAAAAATACTTCAAACACTTGTCTTAAGCACACACTTTGAGTGTTTATGAAGTTTGTGCTTTGCTATAAGCCAGAATTAGGCTTGTAGGAGCAGTTAAGGGTACAACGTTCTGCACATCCTTCACATTTTTAGCCTATTCAGGCGATGGTTTTGTTGCTTGAAATCCACCCAAGCTGCTCATTTCTGCATGCTGGCAGCAGGCTGCAGGGCTGGCTGCTTAGCAAGCTGAGGAACATAATGACCAGCATTCAGTGACATCAGAAAGTCTCAATCTAATTTATTCTCTCAAAGCCTCCGTCACATCTGTTTGGGTGCGCTGTGTTCTGGTATAGCGATGCAGTGTTGGAAAGGTTTGCGGATGACCTTGGCAATGCAAAGAGCTGCCAATTTGTCATTCTGTGCTGCTTTAGATGTTGTATTTTGTTTTAAAGAGTCTCCTGGCCTCTCTGTAACTTAACAGAGCCACAAAATGGTCTTTTTCTCACTCCGTCTGTCTCTTGCTTTCTCTTGACCTATCGTCTCTTTCCAAGACCCACGGAATTCAAAGGGCATTTTGATCCCTATTCGTGTTCATCAGCTGTAAATGAATGAAAAGTGCACGGATGAGATAAACCCATCCTCTTACCTTTCCTGAAACTTGGTTTCACCCTTCCAAGCAGTACATGCAGTAGGTGCTATTTTTAATACTAATTTCTACACATGATAACCATTTTCATACACATCTGAATGCACAGCTTTAGATTATGGACAGAAATAGCGGCCCACCTACTAACCCTATCATCTTTCTTCTGATTTTCTGAAAGTTCTTTTGTTTCTGAACACCCAAAATACAATTTCTAGGAGCTGCTTGTGCCTATGAGGACGCCTAGAAATATCTATTAACGCAGACCTAAGTATCACTGTTTGAATTGCTTTAATCATACATAAGTAATGCATGAGATGGATGAAATGCTCTCCTGGCAGCTCTGGCAAGAACAACTTGTAGGTGTCTTTAATTTGTCATTAATAAATGTTATTAGATAAGCAGGCTCAGGGCCATAATTAAATGATTTTAATTGTTTATTGATGATCTCAAGATTTTCACATTCTAAAATTAGAGTGCTAGCAAATATATTTGTCTGTTGTCATTATATTGTCACAAAGAGTCAATAAGTGAGTAATAAATGAAGGGCTTAGTTGTTCTAAGTGCTAAAGGAGAGCATGCGTCTAATTAATCAGCGTGAAGATAGTCTGGTGAATTGGCAAGCACGTACCCAGCTGAGTCATACTTTAAATATGCTCAGATGAGTGATTTTTGGATATGACTCCTGGAGCTGTATCTTGACTGCAGGCTGTTAGAATTAGACATGTCACTTTTGGCATTCCTGTTGTCTTCCATAATGGAAAAGTAGCAGGCTGGCAGATGTGGCAGCCTAGCTGAAGGAATAAAAAAATCAGTGTATTCTTCTAGATCTATATTATCAGCAATGTGGACAGGTCAATTTGTAATACAAATATATCAAAGGGAGGGGAAACATGCGTTCCATCAAAATGGCTTTATCTTGTCAACATTGTTTAGCTAATAAGAAGTTATTAATCCTGCGATAAAATCCCCTTGAATTCTAGCTCATTGCCAATTAGAGTATTCTCCTAACCAAAATCTCTGGCTCACAGCTTCACTTTGCATTTCATTATGGTTTTGAGCAACCCGATCTAGTGGAAGTTGTCCATGCCCATGGCAGGGAGTTGGAACTGGATGAGCTTTAAGGTCTCTTCCAACCGAAACCATTCCATGATTCTATTTCACTGTATCAGGTTGCAGTTATACCACAAGATAATCACTCCGTCTCCACACTGTCGTGGCTTTGAGATCACTTTGCATGCCCTGTGCTTCCCAGTGTGGCCTGCCAAGGCTGCTCTATCACACGGATTCTCATAGCTCTGTAGCAGCATTTTGTGATACTTGATGTCCTATTTGGACCAAAAAACCCAACCCCAAGCTACAAAGGTAGTTTTAAAGAAAAACGCTGAATTGTTATTTTTCAGTCCAGTTGTCATTTCCCAAGCATTTATGCATATATGTTGCATGTAGGCAGAAAAATGCTGTCTCTCTAAGATGAGAGACGTATCATCTATGGATATGTTATTATCTAAAGAGCACAAATATTGTTCGGAAGGAGCATATTTCAGCAGTGAATGGTGTTGGACTGGCTCCAGATTTATTGCATTCATCCTAAAATCTCCGGTGGCTGTATTCCCCACCAGGCAATGCAGAGGAGCGAGCCATCCATTGCTGACCCCTCCAGGCATCCCTCAGAGGCTCCTTAGAAGTGTGGAGCATAAACCAGATTTATTTTTGAGGTGTGCATATTTCTGACTTGCTGGAAACTACTTTAGGGCAGAGCTTTGTAATTGTTCCAGAAGCGTGGAGATTGATGCTTGCTGGGGAAAAGCTCAGTTCTACCTTGAGGAAGAGGGAATGAAACCTAAAGAAGGGCTATTGGGTCAAGTGGGAGAGGGAGCTGTTAGGAAGGAAGCTTTCAGCAGTATATCTATTCTTGGTAGACATCACAGCTTAAGGAAGGTGATAATGAAAATGAATATCTGTATTGGGTAAAATATGTCCATAATATATGTTCTCCATGTGTGTCTAGCGAACCAGCTGTTCCAGCAGAAATTGCATCTGTAAATTCCATGTTCAGATGAAGCATTTACTCACACCTTTTCAAATCTGTTCTCCTCAATGGCACATAGGGTTGGGTATTTGTTACTGCTCCCTTCCAGCTAGATTGGTCAAGCCCAGTTAATTATATTGGACAACTATATTGTGAGATAGAATTTTTTGCTTGAGGTGTTCTCTTAAGCAATATTGCAGCAACACTTATCTACAGGATCAAATCAGAGTCCTAAAATATTGACAATTTGTGTACCATGCTCTGCTTCTTCAGCTGTAATCTCCCTGCTATGTGATTTTTCTTTCATGTTGCTGCAGATACTGGTACAAACTTGGAAATAATTCATTAGCTTACCAACATTGATTTGCTTCGGTGAGCTGTGTGATATCTCAACTTCAAAAACGGGAAGCACCAGCCTCTGCTTTCGGTTTGGGGCAGTGTTAGAGGTGATGTGAACTACCTGGGGAAAGAAATGAGGTTTCCTTAGGTTGGCCAAAGCAGCCCATTCTTGCTCGCCTGGAGGAATGGTGTGCAGCTGTGTTACTGAGGATAAAGTTAAGGATAAAGTTAAGGATAAAATCATTTACTGGAATGATTACTTTAATAGTGCAGTCTTATGGCGAAAAAAAAAGCCAACCTAAAAGTTAAAATCAAGCTAAAAAAGTACTATAAATCCCTTTAGCTTGATTTCTGCAGCAGGGATGATGGGGAAAACCAACAAGCATCCAAGCCACTGCAAAAGCATTTAGTAACCAACATTTCCACAGCCAGGTTTTGGTCATTACACTGGGTTTTTAGGCTTTCTTTGGACCGAGCCAGCAGTGGTGTGTTGTAGGTAGATGCAGCAGCTCAGCAAAGTGGAGGTACGGAATCCAGTGCCCAGGGGCTCTCTGTGCAGGGCTGGTGCCCATGCTGCAGCACAGGACTGAGCTCCAGGCACACACTAGAGGTTGGAAGTGCCTTTGGCCAGCTCTCAATATGTTTTTACTGTTTAGATCATCTGCAGAAACACCTGACTCCTTACCTCCTGCATAAATGGAGTGTAAGATGCCTGGCTTGAGCACTAGGAATCATCCTGTAACACATGTAGGATGCCTCAGCTGGGGATACCCTTACTCACAGGTTCATTTTAGCGGGCAGGTAATTTTTTAACGTGGAAAACTTTATTGCTTTGATTTTCCTTTATTTCTTTTTTCTTTTTCTCCCCTCCCTCCAAGAAACACATGCTGCAAAAAGGGTGATTCCTTTTTCTCTCTCTTTTAAAGCTCTTCTCACTGTGAAACTTCACTTCTGAGTTTGAAGCCTAAAATAATATCAGTGGGCTCCAACAGAGCCTTCTGTTGTTTATCATGCCCCAGAACAGCTGTCAGAGTCAGATTTTGGTTTGTATCCTCAATTATTTTGCTGCATTTTGAATGTAGTAAAAGGTATTTTCTCAGAGGAAAAAAAAAACAGAATTAATTTGTAGCAAGAAAGGCAAATTCAATCTGAACAAAAATGCTTTAGAAGCTAAAATATGGTTCCAGGGAGAAACTGAGAATGCTGTGATTGAGAAAGAAATACGTTGCATGTGGCTGTGTGCTTAACAGCGGAAAGAAGGACACAGTTTTGCCTTAGGCCAAAAAGGGGTGTGTTTCCACATTGACACGAGACACTAATTCATCTAACCGGGGTTTGCTGCTCAGTTTTGTACTCCGCTTTAGTTTGTGTACTTTGGCACTATGATTTGAATTAAGAATCTGCTACAATAAAGTTTTGGTAGAATTAATGGCAAACGTAGATGTGGTTAAAATTGTGATTTTGTGCTTTTTGGTCAAAAATTAGTGTCTGAGTTTTTTTCATGAAAATGCAGGGAGAGCAACTGACACTGGTGCTGTTTCTGTCTGATGTATTAGGTGCACACCAGAACCAGTGCGCTCGAGTGTGAATTGCCAGACTCTAGTATCTTTTTCATATCTCTCTCATTTCCAAAGATGCCATCCGCAAAATGTCAACGGGCTTAATGTGTAATGACTGAAAAAGAGAAAATGAACTAATTACAAGTTGCTATTGGAAATCTATTGTCTACAAATTGCAAAGAAAACTCGTGAGAATTCAGTATCCTGGTGGGTTTAAAATGCTTTTCAGGGTGCATTGAGTTGGTAAGCTTGGGTTTAAAGGGAGAATTTGCAATGTGGAGTAGTGCTTTGGAGGTGATGTAGTGCAGGCCCTAGCAAATGTCTCCACGTCCCCTTGCAGGGGTAGGATATTTAAATATTTATAAGTACTTATGAGTGATTCACTGGTGCATAAACCCAGGCAAATACCATTTCTCCAATACTTAGGTGGTCGGTACCAGCAATGCTCACTGAAGCAATTTCACATACACAAATAATAGTAGTTTTGGTTACTTGCAGACACAAGTCAGTAAAGAGCAAATACAAGTATTGGTGAGATCATAAATCGGCTGTCAGCCCTACATGCATAGTATCATAGAAGGGGTTGGGTTGGAGGGGACCTTAAAGATCATCCAGTTCCAAACCCTTTCACACCTTCAGATCACGTAGGCAGGGATCTAAAAAGTGTAATTTGCATTTTCAATGAGCTGGGGATGAAGCACTGCAGGCTTTCCTATGGCCTTGTTCCACTAATGCAAAACCAGAGGCCAGTTCTGAAAGTCAGACCCAACTCTGTGTTGCCATTTCCTTTTATTTTTCAGTCAAAGACTGACTTTCTGAGGGGTTTGTGAAGCAAATGCAGGGCACTCAGCACATCAGTCCTTCCTTCCACTCCATCCCTCTCTGGTGTCAGCTGGGATTTCTGTGTTCCTTCCAGGTCTCGATGGAGATGTTGGACAGCTTTGGATGACTAAACCCACTTGAGTGGTCCCCTCTGAGAAGTGCTTTGAGATCTGTCCATCAGCCAGTTCTTAGTTCATTTAGCACGTACTTTAATGATATTGTATAGCATTACAGAGCTGCAGTGCTAATTTCTTAATCAAAATGCCAGAGCAGCCATCAGAAAATTACCAAGTACAGTACATATCCCCAGTGCAATGATACGATTTATGTAGAGCCACAGCTGAGATGTTTTTATTTCATGTTCTTCACAGAAGAAAATCTCCTTGACAGATCCAGGATGCCCAGATAGAAACGGAGAAATATAGCGGTAAGAAATTGCATAAGCTGAACGCAAGGGTTGGTTCTGCTTTAATACTTCCAAAAAGAATAAAAAGCAGTGATAACCTATAGAGAAAAGTAAAAAGCTTCAGAGATGCTTCAGCGGCATCAGGGTTTGAAGAGAAATTCAGCTGTCACCAATGTCAGTCTTTAGCACCGTCATAAAAAGCTCATTCTCAAGTTTGCTGATGATCAAAAGTTCAGAAAGAAAATCAAGAGCTGTGAATAGAAATAAATAACTGGGAGCTCAGGCCTGCCATGAGTCCAAAGCACCGCTTCTGCCATCACGTTTCCCCTCTGCAGTATCTAAAACACAGCTGCAGAATTATCCTTTCTACAGACCAGCAAGTACAGGTCCCACAGAACTTACGTTTTTAGCCGCACTTCGATCCTAGAACTTCCACCCCAGTCCAGGCACTGACACCCCAGTACTAGTATTAGAAACTTGCTTCTTAGAGAAGTAATTTGTGACCAGGATTTAACAAAATGAGGAATATGCTGAATGCATGCATTATTTGTCATTCTGTTCATCATGGGAACCTGAATAATGTGTTAAAGGAGGTCTTCCTGGTCACTGAAACACCTGGAGCGGTGTCCTGCTCTGTGACCAGCTGAAACCTGGTGGCAGTTTGCAGCACTGTGCATCCCAGCCCTAAAAACTGCTGGAAAGGGGACAGAAAGTGAGTGGGAATGACAGTAATTTCAAAGCAAGGCAGCAAAACAGGAGCAGGGTGAAAAGTGAGACACACAAGTTTAGAGAGCTGGGCTGGGTCAACCTGGAGAAGAGAAGGCTCCTAAAGGGAAGACCTTAGAGCAGCTCCAGTGCCTAAAGGAGCTACAGGAAACCTGGAGAGGGGCTTTGGGCAAGAACCTGTAGGGACAGAACAAGAGAGAGTTGAGATGAGGAGACTGAGATGAAATCTCATTGGCAATGAAGTTAAAAATGAGCCATCCTGATTGGCAGGACAGGAATCTCATATAGTTATTATTAGGAATGCTAATGTGGTTTTCCTTATTATGCTGGTCCTGCAACGAAAAGCTGTGGTTTCCCATTGAGGACACCTTGGCTAGGGTGAGAGGCATGGCCCTTCCTGTCCTGCTTCCTACAGCAGGGCAATGCAGATTCATGAACAGACTAAACCAGGTGGATCCAAAACTTCCTTTTAAACCCTAAAAGAACCCCAAAAAGAGCATGGCAGTCCTTACATCTGTAGCTTATCTGCAAGCATCACTAGATAGGGTTTATATTCCTGTAGGACCTGGAGGCAAAGTGGTTTCAGAGGTGATTATAAGATCTGGTTGCATTTGGTCATTACCGATAGCAGAGGCTGTTATCTTCAGTCTTTTCTCTTCAGGGGCCTGCAGTAGCAACTAAGAGCTGTGTGCCAGATTCTTCTGCAGTAAACAGCATAAAAGGCTGCACTGTCTGTCTTTAATTCATTTAACACTGTGGTAGCCACTGAAATCATCTCCAGCTGCTGAAACGAGCCCATATGGTCATTTTCAGGCTTAAGAAGGTATAAAATAGTTGTGTGTTCTGACTAGTTTAGAGAGGGCATCAAGACTTATTTTAACACTAATTATTATTGGGTTTTTTCATCATTAGTATTTATTCAGTGTAACATAAACCATGCAAAATGCACATCTCTCCTAAATAGACTGGTTTGGAGTCTGCCGTGAGGTGTAAAGCATCTTCTGGCAGAGCTAATGGAGCTGGTTGGCTTTTAATACAATTTACTAACCCGTCATCTGCTAACATATGAGATGTATATGAGTCAAAATTTGCTACAGAATTACTATTATTCTCCCTATTTTGTTTTAAGATGTATTTTTATGAACCCATTCACTCCAAGTCAGGCAAGATACATTTGTGGAAAGACTCCAATATGTTAATGGGTATTTACTGAATACTTCAATGTTATGTGATGAACAGGCTCAGTGGATTGTAATTAATACATTGACATCCAATGACTATTGCTGAATGGAAGATGAAAGCAGTTTGTAATGGATATAGCATGCATTCATCTTGCAGTGTTACGTGGACACCCACCAAGTCAAATAGCTTTCAAAGGAAATGGAAATGCATTTCTTTGCCAGACAGGAGTTTTGTGGCAGTGGAGAAACACACTGACACAGCAGAGATACAGACCTGTGTACGCTGGAGGGGCTGTAATGCATGGGCTCCTCTGGAGAGCAGCACATCCCTCTGATGTTATCATCAGGCTCCTGTGAAGGAGAAGGGATGTTTAGGACATAAAAGAACAAATTCAGTGGCTGCCATCCAAGTGAGCGCCGTTGGTGCCTCTTCCTGCTCTCTTCTTCTGCATTTCCCTTACCCTGCACCCTCGCTCACTTGAATTAGATGAAAGCAAGCGCGTTGATGGGAGAGATTTGGCTCAGAAAATAGTTTTCTCCTCTCTTAAATAGAGTGAGAGCAGCCCACTTACTCCTTTGATGCATTAGCACATGTGGCCTCTCGAACGTAACGCATTAAACAAATTATAAGAACGGCAAATAATGCGGGTGGTATTCTGTTGTGTAAACAGGGCTTCAGCAAATAAATAAACTGATGGCAAAAAGCTGCTTTTCAGATTCCACTTTTCAAGCCCCGCAATGAGGTACGAAGGCAATTATGTCAGGAGTGTGTTGAGCGGATGGAAATAATGAACTGTTGGATCCCTTTTCTGTAAGAGCTCTTTAACAGAGGACGTTGGGGAATAAAAGGGTTTTGCCTGCAATAAGCATCATGTGTCCAAGAGCTTTAAAAACAGCAACAGTGAAGGAGTGGCAGGTTAGCTTCATGCTCCTGGGAGAAGAGCAGCAGCTCTGCGCTATCATTGATCAGCTTTCCTTTTGTTAAACATTAGGCAATTGCCTTTAAGGAGAAACTGAGAGGGAAGGGAGAAGGAAAGCAAGAGGGAAGGGAAAAGGAAAACCAGGGGTCTTGGTACCGCATCGTGCTGAGCCATCACCTTAATCCTCCCATGTGGTAGCTCTCCAAGTTGCAGATCTTGCATCAGGCTTTGCAAGGGCTCTTCTGCCCGCAAACAGAAAGTGCTCCAACGAGCGTTAATTGATCCACTAATTTCCTATGATAAAAGGAACTTTGAAGAAATCAGCAGGGCCAGTGGCAATGCAATTTCATTAGGTGCCTGTTTGTCGGTGCGCTGGGTAATTTACTCGGAGGATTAGATACAAGTTGCTCATAGAAGAGGTTGAAATATCTGATGAAGCTGTTATAATACTTGTGGGGGTGTTTGCTTTCTCATAGTTATTATTGCTGCCGTTGTTGTTATTAGTTTTTGTGGACAATGCCCCGCAGGAGCTGGAGTGAAAAACCCAGCTAATTTCAAAGTTGTTGGATGAGAACCAGTTTAAGTTACTTGAAATAACAGATTTGTTCTGATGCTGTGCAGATGACTGATGTTGGGCCCTGCAAGTGGCCAAGTGTTAGAGGTGTTGTAGTAACTGCACTGAGATAGCCCAAGTGGTTTCTCTTACAGTTATCTTGTGAAGAATTACTCTATAGTCAGTTTAACTAAGCAAGATGATTTTGCTGTGCTGGAATGTTATTTAGTTAGCTGTCTGGTTGGTTTTGCTGTCAGGAGCCTGGGTGAGACCCCGATTATGTGGGGCTGCCCCCAGCTGATGTGCCCAGTGCTCCATCTCCAGCACACCCAGCAGGGCCTGGCTTTGCAGTGTGTTTTTGCTTGTGAATCTACTATCTGTTGTATCAGGTTTGTAGCCGAGATGCAAATTCTGCGTAGTCTGGTGGCCTTTGCCTGTTGCAGGTTTAAGCTGACCTCTGGCTATCCAGTTCCCCTGGCACATGCCTGTAACTTTAATCATTTTTAAGAAGCTCATTCACTTCAAGTGGAATCCCTCACGTGTCACAACACACCTATCTATCAATACTTGCAATCTCAGGTGCTGAGAAACCTCCTTCCCATCCACTTCTGCCCATAAAATCACCAGGGCATCTCTCATCGGGGCAGCCTGCCTTATAGATAGGTAAAGAAAGAAAGCAGTAACAACCCTGGAGGGAAGACAGCATGAGGAGTAACAGAAACTGCTGGCCTGGGGGGGGGGTTATCCTTCAGGAGGCTAATAAAGTAGAATAAGAAGGAGCCGGCATGCTGTCGTATTGCATATGCAGCTCTGCCGCTGGTTAGCAGCTCGACGGAAGGTGCCTGCCTGCACAGGCAGCCCCAGCCTCCCTCACCACTTCATTTGGCTGGTTTTCTGTTCTCAATTAGCTCAGGTTTATTTCATACCTGCCTCTTTCTACTCCGGTAGAAACCAAGGGTAAGGTTTCCAAATGAAGGCACAAGAGGAGCATGAACAATTCCCATTTTGGCAAATTAAGGGATTTCTAAGCCTCCTCCTTGCATAGCTCTTGACAAATTTGACTGTCAGTGTCTAAGGGATGTTTCAAAGACTTTTTCTGATGCTTAGAAATGATTCTGTGCCAGTAGTGAATGGCTCTCAGCTGTCAGGGGCTGCAGCATCTCTTCAACTCAGACACTGAAAATGTGGAAAATTCAAGGGTAATTCAGATCACTTTCTAACCAGAGTAAGACAGTATTTCTCCACCTTTTAAACCCTTATTAACCATTTCTGTTGCAGGTTTTCTCATGTCCTCCTCCTCCAGCTATGGGCATTCTCCAGTGTCCCTGTCCTCTCCAGAGCACAAACACACACATTGGTACTAGACTTGAAAAGCTGCAGCTTTACTCATTCCTGTGCTACAAATTTCTTAGGCATGTCCACATCAGCATCAGTTCCTTGTGCTTCAAAGCAGGTGGAGATGTGGAAATAACAGTGACCTAGGTGTGTTGAGCTCTGCTGGTTTCTAGAAGGGGATGCTGCTGGGAGGTGTCTGTACTCTGGTGGATGGACAGCACCTCCCTGCCATGATAATGCTTCAGTAAATGCAGTAAATCAAGAACTACACCCACATTTCACATGATGGGGTTTTATTATAAGTGTTCATCACTCTGGTAATGTGTCCAGTGCTGGCTGGGGACTGGTGTTAGAGATGCCCCTGCCAAAGAACAGGGTCTTTCTTATGAGGGTATTAACTTGCATGAGCTGTAGCTGTGGAGTGATGTTTCCTGGCAGAGTCTGTGTCCTCTGCAAGGCGAAAGGAGAGAGTCATCCATGTATTAGGAAAAGTACTCGTGATTTTGTATGCCTGAACAGTGTTACAGTGTCAACACCACAATCTCATCAGATCACAGGGGTTTAGTTAAATCAAAGCGATAGGAAATTTCCTTGGATTTTACCCATCGTCTAAAGAAATTGGTTAGAGTTTGAGTTTGTAGAGCAAACACATCAAAATGAGTTTGAGGAATGGCTGGAAATAGCAAGACCTACGTGGGTAACTTTCTTGCAGTTCCTTTCTATTATTAAGCTGTGATTTCTAAAATTGCCTGCAAATTATGCCTGGGAATCTTTTATTACAGAACACAAGAAATGCGTTGGTTTTATCTTTTTGTGAACACTTTTTCAGATTTCTCTTTTACTGCATGCAGTAAAGGGACCGATGACCTCTCTGCTGTAGCTACTTAGGTAAGGTTTGTGTTGCGAGTTTAACACTCACCTAAAATTGCAAGTAATCAATGTCGCCAATAAGTGGGATTCAGGCATCCCCCGTGCTTCCTTGTCTCACAGGACAGCAGAGCAGGCGTGCACCTTTCTGTGCACTTCAAGTCTATCACCCCTCATCAGGGTCAGAGCAATGCAAACAATGGGTCTTATTTCCATCCCATTACCTGGCTAGAAATAGCAAATAGGAACCTATGAAAAGAGTTTTTCTGAGCAAGCTCTCCTGCAGAGGGCAGGGAAGGGAAGAGCACTCATCTCAAACTTGCTGGGCTGTCTGGGAAGGTTCAGTCTGGGGTTTGATGGCCATATTCCAGTATTGATCATTTTCATGCATTTGGCAGGGGTCTATTTACTTCATCTCCCCTTTCCACTTCTCCAAAAATTGTTGGGTCTATCTACTAGTTTCAGTCACATTTTATAGTTTTAAATATGCCAAATCTTACTACAAAACACCTGCAAATGAAGCAGAACTTATCTTCTTCTCCCAACTGATTGAAACACTGCAGAATAAGCTCACTGCTTGGAGAGATACAGGGGAGCACACTGAAGAGAAGGCCCTGCTTACCTCCCGCAGGCAGAGAGCATCCTTGGGAGTTCAGGTCATCTTAGGTACCACAGTCAACACACCTTGGGCTGGTGCTGGATAAAACAAAGCTGCTTTGGTTTCAGTGCTGGTTAGATGCTCCTTCATAAGCATAAGCATAATGCTCTGATGTTTGTTGTTCAGTAAGTTACCTCCTTGCTGTATTAATTTGTAATAACATTTACAGCAGGATGGCTTTGCTGTCAGCCATGTTTCACTTTCCCTGGTAGGACATGGTGGTTAGTCATGGGATACTGACTGCTCATCTGTTCTTATTTCATAAAAGCTTTTCAAACATTAAGGTTGAAGCAGTTCACGCAGCCCAGTCTGAACAGTTCTCACCACAACTGTGTTTCAAACCATTCATCTTTGCTTTGCTCATCATTGAGCATTTGGATGCAAAGAGGCTACAGCAGCGTATGGCAAGGTAGGAAGCAGCTTGATTGATCTGCCCTTAAGCTGTCTGTTCACTTGCAGAAGCTGATAGCCCTAACAGCTTCCTTGCTGGCTGAAACCAGATAGTACTCCATTTCATTCTTTTGCTCTCCTTACTTCCAGACATCGTAATATGAAATAATGAATCCTGATGCAGCTCACGTGGCAGTTTGCAGCTCTTGTTGGTATTGCTCTGTTGCTCCAAGCAGAAGTAACTTGCATGGTTGCTTAACAAATTGACTGCTTAGAATAGTTTAGAGCACTCATTTTTCTTTTAGACTCTTCTTTTCTTGGAGGGATGAAAAGCTTTCAGTAGGCTGCTTTTTATTACATCTCTGGGTAAGCAGGAACGTGTTGAGAGAGGACATGGAGTTTATCTTTACTTCATCTGCATAAAAATACAATTCAAACTATTTTCTTTTTCCAGTGCTGTTTTCCATATTTTCTTCTCCTCAAAGGTAGGAGTAGGAATATCAAAAGAGAGTTATGTTGAGTGGATGCCTGTCATAACATGGCAAGATCTTTCACATCATAGGATCCCGGGGGCAAGAAACATGCCCTGATAAGTCCATATGGAATACAGAATACTTCGACTTGGGAAAAAGAGTTGTGTTAAGATAAACCATACATTGCCATCACAGATGCTATCCTGTGTTCTTAGAAGTCGACAGGAAGTTTTGAGTCGCCTGTATTTGTTCACTGCTTGTGCTGTGTAACAACACAGTCACAGTTTCTGCATCATCTCGCGCAGAAAAGGAGGAAAAGACTCAAAGGTAGATTTAGTCTGGCTGCCAGAGCTAGTTGAAATGATCATAACGCAGCTCATTCCTTTCTTTCATCGTTATTTTTGGTGGGGTATTCTGGCAGCTTGAAGTCAGACCATCCCCCCCCCTTAGCCCAGCCATTTTGAGTGGTTTCAGATGAAAACACCTCTCTGTGAGTTCCCGTTTTTAGGCATCTGTTTCACACGCACCTTTTCTAAAGTTGGGTCTCTGCCCATGTTCTGGTAAGGAATCCCACAGTGGGTGCATGCAGTGTCTGAAGCACTGTTTAGCAGTGAAACCAAGGACTGTTTTCCCTATTCCTTCTTAATTACGTTACTTCTGGGACTTCCAGCAGTGGTAGCCTTTCAGGAATTAGTGTTTCCTCTGTCTTTTGTTTCCCTATGGCCATTATCCCTTCAAAAACCATAGCAGCTTTCCCATCTAGTTTTTGTGGCACTTAATCATTCCATGAGCTATATATATACTGGAACAGGTTGACCAAGGAAGTTGTGAATGCTCCATCCCTGGCAGTGTTCAAGACCAGGTTGACAGAGCCTTGGGTGGCATGGTTTAGTGGCAGGGGGGTTGGAACTAAATGATCTCAGGGTCCTTTCCAACCCTGACTGTTCTGTGATTCTAAATACTTAGTGGTTGTGCTTGGACACTGTGCTAATGGGATGGTGAAAACCTGCAGGGTGTGCTGCAGACACTGCATGTCCTTGAGGCTGAGGTGGGATTTCTGTTGCCAGAGCTCCATCACCCACCCTAGACGAACCATTCTGATGGCAGACAACAAGTGGCCTGTGGGTCTGTGCAGCTTTGTTTGCAGGTTGTTATGTTTTTAATGAATGGTTGCTGTTGCTTCAGTCAGAGGACTGCGTCACTTAGGGATTGCTGTGTCTGCCTAGGGACCAGAGAGAATAAACACATGCAACTGTTTGGAGCAGGCATGCAGTGAAAATATAATGAGGTAATCATGCCATTGTTGCCATCTTATATTTACTTAGTTAGGGTCTATCATCTCTTCTGAAAGCCTCGGTTCTTTCCTGCTTCATTAAATGCTACCATCTCCTCCCAGCTCCCTCCCATCTCTATTTAGATAGATTGGGCAGATCTTGTTAGCTTTCTGCTGGTGATGATGGGGACCAAAAAGTCATTTAAACATCGTTGGCAGGCCATATGTCTTAATGCCATCCAGTAATAATTCCACAGAAAAAGTAGTCTTGTGACTGCAGGCTAAATGAAATGAAATCAGGGTTCTATGGGCCCGAATCCCCTTGTCTGGCTTGATGTAAATGAGATGGGTACTTGAGCTGTGTAATCAAGATGGAGAAATGATGCTCAAAGTTCTTCACTGACGAGCAGTGGTCTGAATGCCCTTAGGTGGGCAAAAATCGTATTGCAGAGGTCCCTTGTGAGCCAGAGCTGGTAACTGATGTGCAAACCCTCTGGAAGATGCCAGCCATACCTGGGAAACTTTGCATCTGCCTTTCCAGCAGTAAAGGAGCAAACTGGAGAGCAAACAGGGCTGACAGGCAAGGGTGTTTCCCTACTAGAAGAAATCAAATGTGTTGTTCATCACTGCTGTTGCAGGAGGAGAAGCTAAGGTATAAGCAGGGCAGAGACATTTTTATTACTGTGCCATCAAACCCTGCCCAGGGAGATTTAAGGCGTTCTTGCTGGAGGTAGCAGTGAGCGTAGTCAAAGCAGCACGTAACCTCACTGAAGAAATTATCCCAGCTTCTTGCTACGATCAGATTTACTTTTCCAGCATTAAATAAAAGGGGAGGCAGTGTGTCTAGGGTGGGAGACATCCCTCTCTGCGCACGCTCTGTGCTCCGGTACCTGCTGTCACGGCACCTTCGTTTCAGCTGTAAACTTCCCAGAGCACTCACATTACTGGCTGGGGCAGCTGCTTCTTCTGCCGTTATTTATATGGGGTTTTATTACCCACCTTGTGACTTGTGCATAGCTCAGGCTGAATTCAAGGCCAGGTTGGACACAGGGGCTTGGAGCAAGCTGCTCCAGTGGAAGGGTTCCCTGCCCATGGCACGGGTTGGAGCTGGGTGAGCTTTAAGGTCCCTTCCAAACCAAACCAGGCTGGGATTCTATAGTGATTCTAATGCCACATGCAGTGCTCAGCGGGGAATCAAAACCCGAGAGCTCTGAGAGCCTCTTAACGAGGTACATTAAGTTATAACAACTTTATGCACATCAGAATTTTTCCTTGTAGCCCCAGTGTTGTGTGTTAGATGTATTCTACACAGCACAGCAGCAGAATGGGTGTCAGGAGCTCGGCTGTTCCAGGGATGCTCTGTCCCTGCAGCGAGGCTGGCATCATCCCTGTGGCTTCAAGCCCAAAGAACATCTCTGGCCACTGATAGCAGCGACACTGGTTTGAGGTGTTTAAATGCAAAGGGACATGTAACATCAGTGAAGCTGATAACACTGTTGGAGTTAGTGGAGCTATGGAGAACAAACTCCCAGTATTGTGTCTCCTCAGTCCATTAAACTCTTTCGCCCTCACCCTATGTTCTCAGGCTCGGTGGCTTCAGCAATGATTTGGTGGCTGTTTAAAGATTTGATTCACTTCAGGAATCTCGGTGACACAAAATCCCAGCTCCTTCCAGGCATCAGCTCTGCTGTCAGATCCTGCAGGTCCGTTTACAACTGTTTTTGTGGTTGTCAAAAACACAACGCAACGAACATCAAAACACCCCACACGAGCAGAACCCTGAAATGAAAATGACAGTGTAAGAGAATAAAGGTGTTAGAGAAGGGATTTCAGCACCATTGTCATTCTGGAAACTTCATTATCCAGTTATGGGCTTTGATATTGCTATTGATTTCGCATAGAAGATACTCAGGTACTACAGTGATGCGAATCATATAAAACCCTAAGATCACTGCAAAAATATAAGGTAGTGATTACAGCTTACATTTTTGGTGAAAACTTCCATTAATAGATAGAAATCTGGAATGAAATGGCTCCTTAAATGAATGATTTTTCAGGAATTTTCTGATTAATATAAATCCCCTATTATGTCACACTTCAATTAAATTAGGGTATTATTTTATGTGAGACTGTAATTAACTAAGCTGGAACTTGGCCAAGTAGCCATAATTTATACCTGGACTGTGAAGAGATATATGAGTATTTTAATATTTATAGTTGATTGAGAGCTACCTGAGTTTTCCATTCATCCAGAAGACAGTATTTTGCCTTTCATTCACTGCTAATACAGTACAACTGATTTAGGACATCTTTGTGACTCTTACCTTTGAAGTTTTCCTTCTTTCATGTATTTCTGTGGCTGCAAAACATCGCCTATGTCTTTGTTTAAGGGCGTAACATTTCAGCCAAGTGAATCTTTTGGGGTGATGAAAAGGGAACAGCACCATTTTGCACATGTGAGATCACGCTGTGCAGCTACGTGTGCACCCGAGCCGTGCAAGCAACCAACCCTGCTAAGAGCGAGCTTGAAGTCAGAAAGATATAAAAGATACCTGGAATCGATACTCTTTGAATTAGGCTTCTATTTTATAGGATTAAAAATGTTTCCTGAGTGACCCAGAGGAAAAATGTAGGCTGGAGGCAAAGTAGAAATCATTATTGTACATAATAACTTCCATGTGTCCAGCAATATATCTGAGTAAAAGGGTGAAGTGCCAGTTTTTAAGCATTCTATGACTTTCAGAGTAATGTTTTGGTGTCGGTTGGTTAATGGTGTCTAAGTTTTAAATTGGTGCAAAAGCAGCCTTTGAAGGAGAACTATTGAAATAACTGCTTTTTTTTCTCAGCGTTTAATAGCTTTATAAACATGATTTTTACTTGTTAGGAAATGGGAAGAACATAGCATATTTTCTAATGTATTTTAATCATTCTAGTTGCAGATCTAACACACAAATCAAATCTGTTATAGAGGAGTGCACAAGGTAGTTGCACTGTGGTCCACTGTGGCCAAGCCATTTGGGCATCTCTAGGGGACCTAATAGATTAGTCACAGACTTAACATTGATAGCAGACTAGTACAGTTCAAAGTTGCCCATCATCATGGTATTTAATGTCATTGCTGTGGGTTGTCAGTGGCAGAGCTGGCAGGTCTGGCTCTGCAGGAATGCAGTTGGCAGTTTTGGGTGCTCAGGAGTTGCGAGGAGGGAGGAAGAAGAAGGATGCTTCATCATGGAGATGGATGTATAAAAGTAGTCCTTTGTATAGTCTTGGGATGGGATTCCCTCCATGGAAATACCTTGAGTTTCACTTTAAGAAAGTATTAAATACGACAGGTCCAAGTCGTATGCCTGGTGTCAAAGCCGTGAGGTCTTTTGTGCATGACAACTCATTACTGTCAGCAGCAGAGTCATTTTATAACCTCACAGAAACACATTAACCAAGATAATACTCAAATACACACAAAAAAAAAACAACACCTAAACCCAACTGTTAAGCTTGTCAGTGTATATTTGCTTTGATCCCAGTGAATAAAAACCTGTTGGTTCTTTCTGTGTCTTTAATGAAAACAATTCTCCTTTCTCACCTGGCAGCTGTCAGCAACGGGGGAACTTTACCCTTCAGATTATTGCTTATTGAATCTTCAAGAAATGGAATTGTTCTTTGTGTGTCAGCTGTAGTTTACTTGGACACTCATGTCCCTCTGGGAAAGCTGATTGCTGTAAACATGTAACTGATTTAGTCTAAAACGTTAGAAATGAATAGATGCACTCCTGGAGCGTGTGTCTTCCTCATTGCCTTTTTGTAGCACATTTATCAATGTGAGTGTATGGCATCAACTGCCCATCACCCATAAAGCAGATCTAATTTAAAAGATGAAAATATGATTTTAATTTAAAAGATGAAAATATGATTTTAATTTAAAAGATGAAAATATGATTTTAATTTAAAGAACCCATTCTTTTTACAACGATGACTTGTATTAACCTTTCCCTTTTCCTCGCAAACCAAATATGTAGTTCATATCTCCCTATTTCTGTGCGCACCCTGACCAAACTTCCTCTCAATTTAAAAAGACAATGATCTTTTCAGAGCCTGATTTAATTTGTACATGATTTAATAACCACGTAATGATTTGTTGACCTCTTCCTTCTGCGAGACAGAGTTGGGGGTCCTTCAGCTCCACCTCCTGGGTGCTTTTATGGGGGTTATTTCTGATTTAAAGCATAATCCGCGTTTAGTTGGCATCTCTGATCTGTCTCGTCCCTTCACAACCTTCCTGGAGACCGTCCCTTTCATTGTGTGTAAGGATATACTCATGAGCAGATTAAGGGGCAGATAATATAAGTGTGCACTGATTTATTCTTAGCACCAGTTACAAGACGCCAGTATTCCCACTGAGCTCAAAGACACTTTCCCCCCATGGTCTGGCCTCCAGACCATCAAAGAAAGCACAGTACTTAACTGAGCATCTTTGAAAATGAATGGCCTGATTTGCAGTGGGATTGTTAGTTCCTCCCGTGCATGACATCAATGGAAACTATTTCAGAGTTGGGTGATCACATTCGCTGTACAGCACACGCCACTGCCCTTGTTGTAATGACTTGATTCAGTGGAAGATAATATTTAGTAAGCACCGTGTGAGGTTCTTTTGCAAATATTTTACATGAAGGAATATGGCTGTGAAAGCTACAGGAAAGGAGACTTAGAAGGATTCATATATCAGACCTAAAAACCAGATAAAGATTCAAATGCGAGCTCATTCAACGTGACACAGTCCTTTTTTACTCTTTAGTGATTGTGGAAGATAAATGCTGCGGCAGTCGCTTGCATAGTGTGAGAGATCCTGTAAGAATAGGAAAAGGTGGTTAGTGAAGGTCCCAGCAGGAACATATTCTTCACAAATTGCAGGGGGATTTATGAGGGGAAGGAGCAAAGCTGGGTACTCTGTGCATTGATTAAGGGCTTGGCAGTAGAACTGCGTATGTGCTGGGACCTGCAAAGGGAGCTGGGTGGTGCTCGGCAGGATGTTTCATAGAATCATGGAATCCCAGCATGGTTTGGGTTGGAAGGGACCTTAAAGACCCAGCTCCAACGCCTGCCATGGGGAGGGACCCCTTCCACTGGAGCAGCTTGCTCCAAGCCCCTGTGTCCAACCTGGCCTTGAGCACTGCCAGGGATGGGGCAGCCACAGCTTCTCTGGGCACCCTGTGCCAGCGCCTCAGCACCCTCACAGGGAAGAGCTTCTGCCTAAGAGCTCAGCTCAGTCTCCCCTCGGGCAGGTTCAAGCCATTCCCCTTGGCCTGTCCCTACAGGCCCTTGTCAAAAACCCTTCTCCAGATTCCTTGTAGGCAGAAGACTTCTTGGTTGGAACATGAGGATATTTATACAGTGCTTTTGGAGAACTTCACCCTGTGGCTGTCAGTAGGAGATTGAACACGGGACTGAGGTTTTAGGAAAGATGTTTTCTGACATCTTGGAATAGGTAATGTGCAGAGATCCTCTGTTTTGGAGAGAAGCATGATGAGATTTTGTACATGGTGCTGTAAACAGCCTGTAGGTGGTGAACAGCCATACAGAAATGGATCCAAGGTCTGTTAGGTACCTTTGCATAGATGCCAGTGTTGGGATTTTGTGTGTGTTATGCAGTAATATCTAATACAGTGCTGAGCAGGGGATTGAGAAAACATAATCCTAAAGAGATTAGGTTAAAAGGTGATGGTAGGTGTTGAACAGAGTATTTTGAGACCAATACTTCTCTTGTTTTTTTTCAGATAGTGCCATTAGGTTTATTGGTGTGTCCTAAATTGTGTTGCACTGTATTTCCCACTGGCATAGAGCAGTGGCTGAAACAAATCCCAGTCCCACCACTGCCAGATCACTGCATCTCTCAGTGAGTACAGGAAGCTTCTCCTTGCCCAGCGGTGAATAATGCACCAATAAATCTCTGACTCTCAGTGACATTTCAGCATCTTTGCATTGCATAGAAACTCCTGGCATCAGCAGGATAAGCAGCTGGTCCAGAGGGAGAAGGCACCATGGAATGGGGAAGGACCTTGGTCATCAGTGGGTGCCACTGCAATGGTCTCGGTGTGGGCAATTGGAATTGTCATTGCATTTATGAATGTAGCATTTCTGTGACTACAAAGAAATGATCCATTGAGGACTGCAGAATTAGCTTATACATTAGCAAGGCTGACTTGGGAGTAGAGTTTAAAATCCTTCCATGATATTTGACCTTTCTGCTTGCGTTAAGCAATAGAGATGCGCTTCAGCAGAGTGTATGTGTGTGACAGCCCAGGGCCAGCTCTTGTGACGCTGCAGTTGCATAAAACCCAGCAGCACCTGAGATATGAAGTTATCCAAAACCTACCAGGTCTGCAGAGTCCTACTTGAGATGATCAGTAAGATCTCAGCTCTTCTGAGATCCCTTCTGCTGTCTCCCTGCCTTGTTTTGCCTCCTGGCCTCTTCTGGCCACTAAAAGTAGTTTCTGTGATTGGAAAGAAAAGCAGTTTGAGCCTTTTATCTGTTGAATCGGCAAACAGCTTGATTGCATTGTGTCGAGTGTTAGCAATGGAAGTGGTAAGTGCTAGGTTCCTCCATGTCTGAATTAACACTTAGGATGCTCTTTACCCAGCCGCAGCAAAATAATCATCAAAGCCGCATAGATATTTGTGTGTGTGTATATATATTTAGCTCTTTAAGAGTCTGTAAGGTTAATACAGCAATCTTCCATGTTCTTCCAAGATGTTCTGTTTAAACCTTCTACACAAGCATGGGTATGTTTGTTTTGCAAGTATCCATATAACTCGTGCTCTGTTAAAAATGTGTGGCGATGCAGGAGCATAATAAGCTGTGCAAACAAAGCAGCTCCCCTGAAGCACTCTCTGCTGCTCCGGTGGCATTATCATTTCATACATTAAGTGCTGATAAACTTGTAGTAGAAATTGCTCATTTATTTAGTAAGAATTCTTTGCCAGGTGTGGATTGCAAGCTGTTTTCTCCTCCTCATCCAAGCCCCGATAGTGAGAACCATCAATGTAACCCACAGCTACTTTCACACTGCTCACTCATTCTAGGACAGTACAGCTGCCGTAGGACCCTGTGTATTTTCCTTATCTCATGAGAAACATTGCAATTTGGGGTAAATATTATGCCGTTGCTAATGGGCTTAAAATTCATTTCAAGTTTTTCAATTACATATTTCATTTATTTCATGAATGTGAAATGACACCGCAGAGAGGAGGGCTGTTGGCTGGCATGAAAGCTTTCGCTTCTGCAGTTTGCATTTAAACAGGCAAAATCAATTAATGAAATGAAAGTTGTTCTGGTTTACCATGAGATGCCTTGCATCCTGATCCTGATGGGTACCTACCCCTTCTGGTTTATAGAGCAAGAAAAAGCAGGATGGTCCCTAATAGCCTAATGGAAGATATGCTGTGCTGACCTTAGGTGGTGGCTGGTGATGCGTTTGGGAGTTGCTTTGAGGGCAGGAATACATTGCAGTAGACGTGATGGAGCAAAGCACATTTTATTAGTTGTTTGTTTCATGCTAGGTATGGCCTTTGCTAATGGATATAACCACAAAGAGCACTTGGAATACTCCAGAGAGCGCACTGGCTTTACCTTTATCTGGCACAGTTGCACTGGTGTTGAACTACACTGTGTTTTAATTGCAAGCTCTGTTGTGGCTCCATTTGAGGAACTGTGTAGTGGCCACAGGTACCTGACTCCCTCAGAATGAAGCCTTGGTGTCTTTGCTCTCAGGGGCACATTGCTGATCTCTCAGTGCTTCACTGACATCCTGGCCCTCGTTACTCTCTGTCGTTAAATGTTAAGTGTCCATCTGGAGCATCTCTGGCAATCAGAGATGGGGTCTGCGCTACCTGCAGACTCTTCTGGGGCTGGAGACTTGAGGCAGGGTGGGGTGAAGAAGAAAACAGTTTGTTTCCAGTCACTGAGCTCTTTGGCTTCCTTTACAATGCAATCTACATTATGGTTTTCACTTAATCAGATGGAAGTGAAAGTCTGATACATTATGATCTTCCTTAGCATAATTTAGCTCACCTCTCCTCTCACTCTTGCATATTTAGTGCAGACCAAGGGTTCTCCATCTGCATTTGAGTCTGCTCTCACCTTTTCCAGACTCTGGTTCAATAACTTCTTTGTAAATGGCATCTGTCGTGTGCTGCAGCTCAGCAGTTTAGTGCTGCAGACTATTAAGATGCTCTTTGAGAGGGCAACAGCAAAGCCAAAGCCTTGGTCTCTTCCAGCTGCTGTGCACAGGTGCCTTTGGTGGTAACATCTACCATCACCAATAACTCCATGCACAGTGAAGAAGGAAGGCGCTAACCCATGCTTTCTGTGTTCAGCAAAAGAAGTGGTTTAGGACTGAAATAATTACTGATGGAACATGTAGAGTTCAGCAAAGCCCGAGGCAGTTTATAGATTCCTGCAGTTTATACTGTAATACATATGTTAAACCTGTGACATTAAAAACAAGCTTTTCACCAATTAGCTGACATTCCTACTCTAAATTAGACACAGCGCTGCTGCTCCTGCCATGTCATTCAGTTAAAGAAAAAGGGTTTGGGAGTGTTCCTGAGAGTTACTGTACACTGGGTAGGTTTGTGCTCGGTACGAAAATACCTGTTGTGTTCTTGGTCTCTAACCTCACTTTCCGGGATGTTTGGGTTTAGCTTTGGGGTCTCTTTTCTCATGGGATTATGTCCATTTTTCCTTACAGCGTGCCTGGCTCTGCTTGCCCAACCTGTTCTTTACTGTAGCATAACTGTTGAAGTAATTGCATATATGGTTTTGAAAAGCGAGATGTCTTGCTGGTCCCCGCTCTTTGCACCAGGGGGTGTTGGAGGAGAAAACCAGGTGATACAGGAGATGTTGTCAACAGCATTTAGACATCCAAGAAGGACATAAATACATAGTGGGAGTCCAAAAGCACAGGAGCAGATTTCAGTGGGTTCTCAGTGGGAGCTGGGGAGCTGCTTGGGCATCCTTGAAGTTCATAGGTGTTTGTCCAGATCTTTAAAAAATGAAATTATGTTAAAAAAATGAAGAGTAAATTATAATAAATAACCAAATAAGAGCAAATAACCAAGCCTAGAACAAAAGAAAGATTAAACCATCCTGATCTACAGTTCATTATTGAGTAAAGCCACAAAATCTTGCCCATTTTTTAGCTCTTGGTGAATTGTGGCAAGTTCATAAAACCCTATTTAGGGCATTAATCTATGGCTTTTGTGCCGTGTTAAGCTTGGAGAAAGACCCAAAGGTGGAGGGGTGTGAATGCTGCTCACTGAGTAAATTCGCAAATCAAGTGTAGGTCCTGGGAGTCCAAATCTGGGCACTGGCAGAGGTGATGCAGTTGGTCCCAGCCCATGTTAAAGAGCTCTGCTGCCTTTGAATGTGAAATCCTGGTGTTCGGGAGGTTTATTCTGAAAAGAGGAATTAGAGTTCTTTGTTCAGTGATCAGAAAAGAAAATATAAATGCATGTGTCAGACAAATGCCTTCACATCCTTGTTTTTCATTTGTGCATGAAAAGGATCAATGAGAAGAAATGCTTGGTGCAAACATTACAGATGATAGATTATTTCAGATCTTGTTTTCACAAAGCATAGGAAGCAGTCAAGTAAGACCCAGCATCTATCCCAATGTTTCAGGCACTAATAAAATCTTAACGCATTTCTTAAACCCATGGTTCTTCCCCAGCCTAAGGCACATAGAAAGGTTGATAATTTAAGTCCTTTCATCTCAAGCTGAGAGTTTTACCTTTTAAAAACCAGCAAACTGATTTACAAGGTTTCTCCTGTAAGTCCCTTAAAGTAAATTACCTGTCACAAGGGTCGTGGATCCCTGTCTGCATGTTTGAATAAAATGGGTAACAGATTTATAGCATTAATAATGGGGCTGTCTTGGAAAGCTCTCAATTTGCAACAGGAGGAGTGGGAAGGTGGCAGGTTGGTTATTTAGCACCCTGCCTGCCTCGCCTCCTGAAGTTCTGAGGAAAACTTGGCTGCTGATTATTCAAGTTGTGCTCAAGAGCATTGACCTTTACTGGAAAGCCTAAAAATCCTCTTATCTAAATGGAGAGTCAGCAAGTGGCAAAAGCTTTGGGTGGAAGAGAAGAGAGGTTGGTGGGCCCCTAAAGTAGTGCCCCATCATTAGGTTTTACTGGTTTTTATCCCGACCAGAGAAAATGGTACCATGAAAGCTCCATTACTTTGGGCCACTCACACTGACTTTGCTGAACTGAATAATTTTATCAGGAAAAGTGTAGGAGGAAAAAAACCTTTTTGCAACCCCAACTCTCCCCATCCGAGGAAGAAAAGTTCATCTGCCAGTGGTTGCTTCTTCCTGTATGCCAGTCACCATACAGGAAAGCTAGCAATAAAATGAACCAGATATCCTGGGAAGGTAGGAACAGCCTTATCTTCATCCCTGATGGATTTTATATGAATCCTGAGTACCCTCTTTAGCCCAAACATGAAACACCCTCTGGCCATCCTGGCATCTCCTTGGGCACCCTCACAGCATCCTGATTTCTGATGGGGACCTTGCCGCCTGTCCTCCCATAGGACTTTTGCTACCTCCCCCAGACCAGGAGTGTTTGTAGCTGCCCAAATCCCAGTCCATATGAGTGGCAGCAAGTGCTGAATATACAAGGCACAGTACCCATCAGATGAGGTGAGGATGCACATTTTCATTTTCCTCCCCAAATCTTCAGTCAGCAAAAAGCTCCAGATCAACTCACTGCTTCCAGCCACGTGGATAAAATTTGTTACCATTCCCGCAGAATTGGAAATAATGAAATTGCTGTTTTAGAGCCTCTCTTTAATAAAATACACTATCATCAGACTAACGTTGTATCTCTACAGAAATTCATATACTCGTGTGTACATCTCTGAAATTAGACTGGAGCACTTGAAATAAAACCCTGCACTTTATGAACAATTCCAGCTGGGCCTGCTGTAATGATACTTCTATATCAGACAGGGATGAGTGTCACCACAAAATAGAAGTAGCTGCTCCTCGATGCATACCCAGGCTATTGTTTCATATAAATGCGTGTTGCAGAGCCCCAGTGACATGGCCTGTATATCTTACTCATCTGAAAGGAGTTTACATTTCATTCTCGTTTATCTGTAAACAATCCACACAGCTCCATGGCAAGTGAGAGATGGATGGAGACACTGATGGGAAATTTAATGCGTATCTGAAACACATGCAGAGACATTCAGATATATCTCCCCTTTTTCTAACCAGATCAGCTTGGACCAAAGCATCATTCTCGTGATGAAGCCGTGGGCTGTAGGTGGGCAGAGCTGCCCATGGGTTGAAAGGGACCTCCAGCTCCAACCCCTGCACAGGCAGGGACACCTTCCACTGGAGCAGCTTGCTCCAAGCCCCTGTGTCCCCCCTGGCCTTGTGCACTACCAGGGATGGGGCAGCCACAGCTTGTTGAAATTATTCTTGAGGTACCTTCTTGAAACCACGAGAAGAGGACACAGTGCATGATTTGAGGAAGTGAGACTTTTCCATCCTGTGGGAATGAGCATCCTTTTGCACAGCTTTGCATTTCTCTTCTCATCTTCATGGAGTTCCTGGTTCCCCATTTCTCCAGTGGGTTGTGGTCCCTCTGTAAAGCTCATAAAATCTCTTCTAACCCCCTCCCATGGGTCATCGAGTAAAGTCTGGTTTGTAGTAATTGAACGTTTCCAAATCACATCATGTCACTTTATTTGTTTCACATGTAATTTACATCATCATGCCCTGATGCATCTTTGGGCTGAAATTCATGCCTGAGGTTCGCAGTTTGTGCTGTGGTGTTGTGTTTTCACACGGTGCATGAGATGAGCTTCTCTGGGAAGAGAACCAGGAGAAACATCACTGGAAACCCCATAGTTTCACTGGAAAGCTTTCCCTAGTATTTCACTAACATTGCTTCCAAGTGCCAGAGGTGTTCAGGGCATGAATGTGAAGTCTTTAATGGCAGTGTAATAGGACAGGAGAGATGTTTGCACTTAACCCAGAATGTGCTGATTGGGAAAGCTTCCTTGCTTTTTCAGTAGGTGGAATGGGAGACACTGGAAATATCCCCATCATTACAGGGTTATAAATTTTGCCTAAAGACAGAATGAATGTATTTTGCACTTCACTTGCTTTCCCAGAAGCTTTTGCTGCTTTATGTGTATGGGTGTGTTTGATGTAAAGGGTGTAGTTACACTGGGTTAGAAGAATCACATTGATGTGAGTTAGTAAAATTGGAGAAAAAGTAAGTTGAAATAGTATCAGTCATCTTTATACCAGTATAGGTGGTATAGACTTGAGAGAGTTTTTACCATAGGTGATGGGATAAAAGATTACGCTGTGAATTGAGACAGCTCAGACGGGTCTGGGGATGCTCCTGCGCTGTCCTGCTTCTGCAGTGTAAGGAGAATTCAATCCTTAATGAACTTTGCAGTGACTTTGGCAGCACTGAGCCTGGAGAGCCGCACATCTGTGTCTACCTGATGGCAGAGCTGTAGTTAATCAGAAAAAGTAAGACAAAACCACAGCCAGCCTTGAAAGTGTTAATGCATTCTCAAAACTTTTAGTGGAATTATCAGAATGTGACTGTTTCAACACTATTAATAGTCCCAAAGTAGTTTTTCTGTATCATACTATTTAATTAAATACCAGTGCTGAGTATTTTAGCTTATTTGCAAACCTCCTGCCACCTGGATTTGAATCAAAAAACCCTACTTCCAGTGGAGGAAGAAATAAGGTATGCCTGGAATATTAAATTTCCACAACGATTTCTATTGCATTATTTTTAATTACATTAACTTCCCTGCCATGCAATTACCCTGCAAATGTATTCCTGAGTAAAAGATGTGTGGATTTGTTTGCACTGCTGTCTTCTATTCCAAAAGTGCGACGCTTCTTTTTGGTATGTTTTATATGTGCAGAACTTAACCAGGAAATTTGCTGGAACTTTAAATGCAGGCCATAATTCTAATAACTGTGTGTGTTCTTTGGCAAGTTGAGGTTGCTCTCACTGTTGCTGGTTGCATTGCTCAGCTCCTGCTGTGCTGCACATTTCCCATGGAGTGCTGTCCTGCCCGGAAGACTTTGCTATTCCTAAGAAAATAAGCAAATAGGTACCTTAAAATGAATGCACTAGGAAGGTCACTTCCACTGCTGCTGTAAAAGGGGAAGTTCAGTGGGGTGGGATGATGCTAGGCCACAATTAAAAATACATAAAGATATAGCTGGTATCAACATGGCCTGCTGCTGAGTCAATCCATTGATTTATCTTCTAGGTTGCACCAACTTCTGCTTCATGTGGTTGCTACAGCAGGGTTTTATCCAGATGCCATGTTATAGGTAGCATCTCGGTCACATCCCTGGATGTTACCTTGCAGTAATTTAAGATGAAGTGATACCTATGTAACAGGAAGCTTGGTTGCTTGGTTGATGTCTAGATTAAATTATGATAATTTAAAGTTAAACTGTTCTAATCTATTAGAGCCACATGGAGCTGTTAATTTAATTTCATTATTACTTGTCCATTCAGGTAGCATGTAGGGTCCTTTCTGAGGAGTGTGACACTAATCATGTAACTACAGTGAGAAAGGAAATTAGCATTAAGATTTGATGCGTTTTTTCTATTGATCCTTCATTAGACGTGCTCAGGGGTTTCTGCTAACCCAAGTGGAAGTCTTGGACAGAGGAAATGAGCTGCTTAGGGTTGGGAAATGAAAATTGCATTTAGCATCTGCAGAGCGTAAGGAGATTCTGAGCAAACTTTCCTCTCTGCTCCCAGTGGCTGGATACATGGCACTGTATTGTGTAGAAAAGGTAAATTGGTCCCTAATCAGTGCTCAGGTGTGATTTTGATAGAAAAATGGGTATTTAGGACTGTTAAGTGTGAGTGACCTGGGAGCATCAAGCACTGAGAGGGATTGGCCTCCTGCAAGAATGATCTTGCTCAAATTTGAAGGCAAACCTTAACTTTAATAATTGTGGAGTTTCAATGCTCCGTAGTTAACAAAATATTACTGACCCCTGCCATATTAGTTTGGGTCTTGATATACTGCTGGGAAAAACACCATGTTTCTCATATGCTAGAGAGGATTTTGAGATGGTTTCCTTCCTTGCCCATTGTGCGCGATTACTTTTCCCACCTCGCTCACTGCTCCTGGGTAGTGTTTTCCTGGTGTTAGCATGGAGATCTGCTCCGTTTTACCCCATTTCCCAGCTTTTCCTGATCTGGCCTTTTTTTGTCCAGGGAGTTGGAGTAGGTTCATCTTTCTCTGATGCGGCTTGAGTCTGTCTATAGGAAACATCCACATCCATCCCGTGGGATGCGAAACACCAGTGCAGTGTAATGACAGCATCCCTGTTGCTCTCAAACGCTATGGGATCTTAATCCCTTTTTGTTATAAATCTTTTTTATTCAAGGCTGTGCAATTAGAAAAAGAAGAAAAAAAGCCCCAAATCTGTAATTTACCTGCAGAATAAATTACCAAGTAATGTGCAGTGTTCATTCCTGGATTTGGGGTTTCTCTGTACTCATGCAAACTAAATGAAAATAAGGCTGTGATATCCAGCAGAGCATTAATGCTGAATTGCTGCTTTACAGATATTGCTGGAATTTAAACACTATGCAACAACCATAACCAGGAAGTTAGAGGCATGCTTGCCTAAGCAGCAGTCTGCTAATTAGATCTCTGAGCCTCCAAGTAACCTTGTCTGGGTTTTGTATAGGTTTTTACAAGGAAGATCTTTAAAACCCTCCTTCTTAAGGGTGGAATTTGCTTCAAAGGCCTTTGACACAGCAGTAAAAACCATGCTGTAATATTTGTAATATTAAATTTACTGCGTTCAGTAACGTTTATCACTGTCATAGTGATTATCTGCTGCTAATTAGGAAAGAGCAGAGAGATCTATCAACCCTCATTCACTACAGCAGCCGGGGGGGCTGTCTGACCTCATGCCTAAACCCAGCCAGCAGAAACAACGCCTTTCTGCTCCATCCATGTGGCTCTTTCCTGACACCTGCAAGGCTCCAGCTAACAGAAACTCATTAAAATGCTTTATTTAGAACTCTGATGCAAGTTACCATGAAGTGTGCTTCATCAGTTCCAAGTGGGAAGTGCGTGTGTCTTGTTGCTCAAGCTGTGCAAACATCCTCACCCTCCAAAGCCAACGGTGAGATGCAGCTGCACCTCCCTTTGAAAGCTGTGGGATGGTCCCAGCTTCTCCCTGAGGGTGTGATGCTGGCACCTTACATGAGGTGGTCATTGGATGAGGAGGCAGCGCGTGTTGCTGCTGCATGAGTGGAAACTAGGGGTGATTGTAACTTGGTGTTCTCAAAGCCCTCCTGGGGCTAAAGACATTCTCTCCCCTCTATCCAACCTCCTCGTGTCAGTGGAGGTCACAGAATTATCATGGATGGTGATGTAGGTGGGACCTTAAAGCTCATCCAGTTCCAATCCCCTGCCATGGAGAGGGACACCTTCCACTAGACATGCTGTAATGCCTCTGACTTGCCAAGTAGGATTAGAAACAGCACCTTGCTTCTTTCTGCCTGTAATTTATGTACAGTTGTTTAGGCACAGGGGCTATTTCTGATAGTTGCAGTGAATGAGGATCCTATAATGAGGGCAGGTGCCTCGCTGCAAGTGTGCCCTATGGCATAATGCAGCATCTCATCACGAGAGCATCTCTTGGTGTCCTGCACTGCAGACATGCCCTCTCTTTCTGTGGCTCCACACATGCAGGCAGAGGTGGGTGTTTGGTTCACCACCAGCTCCTTTTGTTTCATTGGGCAAAGCTGTGTCAGCAGTGGTGTTCCTATGTAGAGGGATGCATGAAGCTTCTGTTTAAATACAGTTATTCTGGAGACTACAAAGGGGAAAAGGTTTTTGTTTAATTCAGAATGGTGTTAAAATGTATGCCTTAAATCCCTCTATGATCGGCACCTGGGATCAAAACCCAAGCTCCTGGAATGGCACTCCTGTGTTCATCTGGATCTGGAGGGAGAGAAGGTAGGAGCAGGAGGAAGCAGAGCAGCCTGGAGTCATGCTCAGATGGGAAGGAGGCAGAGGAGCCTGTATGGTTTTAAGTATTCCCAGTGCTTTGTGGACCAGGATTTGATTTGTTTGTTGATTTATTTCAGTCTGCATAACCACAAGCAAAAAAATACCCAAGACTGTGCTTCAACAACTTGAACATCAGCTGCACTGAAATGATCTGTGGGGTGGGAAATGAGCCAAGTTTGCACTTCAGTTTGGTGCTGCTCTTATTAGGAGAGGCAGGGGATTGCTCTGAGGGGTGTCCCACCCTGGGAATGCTGTGGGATGAGGAAGATGTGGGACTTCTCTTATACTAAGCTGATGCTTGGCATTGCCCTGATGTGTGATGAGGACAGACAGTCTCACCCACACCAGCAGGGGCTTCTGACCTTGTCCACAGCACTTTAATCTCCCCTGTGAGAGCCCCCTGCCATGCCATGGGGCACTTTGGCTTGCTCCAGTCTGGCTCCAGGCTGTAGGGAGCTGCAGCAGTGCAAGCCCAGGTCCTGCTGGGAGAGGAGCCCTATGGACTGCATAGAGCTGGGATGAGGAGTGGGTCCACCACTGCAAAGGGGAATCAAGAAAAGAAACCCAAGTGATTTCCAGCTGCTAGAAGAGATTGGGCTCTGTTGTTTGCAAGTGCTGTGAGTTCAGCCCTTCCCCTGCGAGGCAGAGGTTTGCTGGAGCAGAACATGGTCACTGCTGAGACCAGGGCTGCTCCAAGGAAGGTTGTCAGTGGAATGATGCTGTCCGGGGTGGAAGGTTCCCTGTAATATTTTTATACCTGAAATAACCCTTTCACAGATGAGCTGGACTCAGCACTTTAGTGTTTTGCCAGGATAGGTGTTTCATTGAGGGCTGGTATAAGCTGCAGCAGCAAAGCTCATTTTATGCCCCTATAAATGGCATATGGACAAGGCAGATTTGCTGGTGTAGCTTACCGTTGCTGGGTCACTCTCAGCAGGCTTTTCCTATCAGGCATCTGTCTTCAATTTAGACTTTGTCCCTCAGCCCATTGGTATACCCAGAAGGCTTTTGAGATTCTTGGAATGCCTTGCTGAAGGCCTTTTATCCGACACTGCATTTAAGCATTTACTATTTAAACACCTTTTAATCATCCTAATATTCTTATGATCGCCTACACATGCTGCTGTTCTCTGGGGTTGTTCCCGATGCAAGTCGACCAAAGAGATGTCAAACTATTCTGCTTCCAGCCCAGGGAAGCGAAGGCCAGGGAGACTTTAGAGCAGCTCCAGTGCCTAAAGGGGCTACGAGAAACCTGGAGAGGGGCTTGGGACAAGGGCCTGTAGGGACAGGCCAAGGGGAATGGCTTGAACCTGCCCGAGGGGAGACTGAGCTGAGCTCTTAGGCAGAAGCTCTTCCCTGTGAGGGTGCTGAGGCGCTGGCACAGGGTGCCCAGAGAAGCTGTGGCTGCCCCATCCCTGGCAGTGCTCAAGGCCAGGTTGGACACAGGGGCTTGGAGCAAGCTGCTCCAGTGGAAGGGGTCCCTGCCCGTGGTAGGGGTTGGAGCTGGGTCTTTAAGGTCCGTTCCAACACAAACCATTTTACGATTCCACCCTGGTGCTGGTCCTGGGTGCATCACCCAGCACAGTGATGCCAACAGGCAATAATGGTTTCACAGTAACGGAGACAAAACCCTGTTTAAATGTGCCCCTGAAGGGGATGGAGAAGAGGCAAAGCAAGATATACCCAGCTCTTCCAATGACTGTTAAGGGATGAATTATAATTTACATTTTCCTGGAGTAGTACAGTGCATTACATTGCTATATGAGAATGCCAAAAAGGCTACATTATTCCATTAATAATGAGCATGGAATAAATTATCTGCAGATGACATTTTTTAATTGAATTGCAGTCTAATATCCCAGTAATATATTACAATAATAAGAGTATTAGGATGATTAAAATATATTTAAAGCCTGAGCCAACTGAAACGCTGAGATCTGGTGCTGGGTGAAAGGCACATGACGTATATCTGTCTCGTTGATTCTCAGAAACGGGCATGTAATTTGGTGGTGTTTGGCTCTGCAGTGTCATAAAGTTCCTCTCTGACGTGTGCTTGAAGTCTATTTATTGTCAGCTTTAAACATTTCTTCCCAACAACAGCAGTACTGGGGGCTACCTTAAGTGCAAGCAGAAGTTATAGTGCATTTTGCATATGTCTAGCAGAATATGTAGGTAATGATCACATGGAAAAACCTTAGTTCCTTCCCTTTTTCCTCTGGGAGAGGGCTGAGTACTCAGCATCACAGTTAGAACCCTCTGCAGCACGCAAACGGGTTTCAGTTGCTGTGGTTAATTAGCTCAACTCATGTATATGCATCTAGGGTTGGAGACTTCTCTCAATACCACAAAGACAGCATGGGATGCGGTTAGGGAGCAGGTTGACTCCAATGTGAGTCAATCTCTGTTTGCCCTGGAGATTTGATGACTCTCTTAAATAGATCCCCCCACACTTCTGTGTAGCTCATACAGCTCCATCACCATCACGTTAATTACTGGCAGGTAGAGCATTTGCTGTGGAGGCTGCAGGTAGGAAAAGCACTGCAGTGACCCATAGAACCTGCTTTGTGTTAGTTACCTTGTCAGCTTGCTGCTTGTTAGCAGAAATGTAACAGCCTGTGAAGTTAAATACATACAAAATACGTAGTTTTACATATAAAACAGATGATATTTTATATCAGTCCTGAAATGGATTTTCCTGCTTGTCTTCAATAGGAATGAAGGGCACAACTTTAACTGCATCCCTTAGGAAACTCAAGGACAACATACAATGCCCTGCTGGTAGCACAGCATAGGGCATCCCAGCCTCCTTCCTTCTTTCCTTTTTCCCTCCACTCTACCCAAACAGACCATCCTCCTTTGAGTAATACAGGAAAACCGCCCATCGTTCAGCTTTTCCAGTGCCATGAGCTTCAGTCCTGAGGCTGAGAAGCACAACAACCTTCTGTTGCCCGAATCCATTATAAAATTTATTATGCCTTAATTGATCTTTAATCGTCCCGGCTTGGTTAGTGCTTATTTATTACCGAGTACTCCAGAACCCACTGAAATAAAACCCATTCCAGCAATGAAACTGCTGACTGAAGACTCCTGCTACCAGTCACAGGGGAAAAGAGCATAGACAGAATGCTGTTAGATGAATGCCTATAAAGAAACAGCCAGCCTTCTGCGAATGGGAAGATAAAATGCAGTCATAATTTAAACCATTTGATATAGTAAACACTTAGAATATGTTTTTCAAATTCCTTCCCGTAGGGGTGAATCACTCCCAATTCACTTACAGCACAGACATTGGGCTTGTCAGAGAAAAAGTATTCCTTGTGTATTTCCATTCTGGAATTAAATGGGGTTGGGGGAAAGCTTGTACACTGAAGTGTCCTTTAGGGGTGCAGAACTGTGTGTGCATCTATCTAGCATGAATTTGCATGTTCATATAGTGTGGACATCTGAAAGGCTATGGTGGGTCCTGTGGTCCAGATGCCCCCGTGGTGATGGGTTTGTTTGGTCATGGAGAGGGGAGGGGATGCAGGGCTGGAGATGGGAGGAAAGGCCTTCATAGGAAGTGGGGTTTAGGGCCAAGAAATAACAACAGCGTTTCAGAAGGAGCAAAGGAAAGGCAAACAAGGCAACAGGAGAGCTTAGGAGAAAGATGGAGCTTTCTGCTTCTGCCCACCCACCACAGGGCGATGGGTGCCCAATGTAGTGCAGCGACATCTGGGGCTGCAGTGGAGTTTATTTCCACTTCCTATGCCTTTGCCAGACTGAATCCATTCGAGCTGAAATGCTCCATGACAGGAGCCTGCTGAATATGAATTTGTCACTTTGCTTTCTGGAACCCACAGTAAGAATTGCTCAGCAGCTTTCGGTAACAAGATTAGAGAAATGTCCAGTGTTTAGCCCTTGCTATAGAAAAAAGCCTCTTATTATTACCACTGCAGTGTGAAGCTTTAGCACTGGGTGGTTTGCAGTAGGGGATTTAAACCTGGCAGTTGGGTTGTACTTGGAGTCAGGGTTTTTTTCTCTGAATTTGCCATACATACAAAAAATAAAGCAAAGTTTGAGAAAATGAGGAGTCTTTGACAATGTTGCTTTGTAGTGCAGGGCAGGGTGCTCAGTAGAAAAGGGGGAACCTGGTGGGGATGTATGCTGGATGACTGTTATCCCTTAATTCCTGCAATTGTACAGACTTCTGGGAGGCTTTACATTCACCAAGTTTTATAGCAGTCCCTAAAAGGTGGCGTTTCCTTCCTCTCCCAATTATTACACTCAAGATTACATTGATAGTAAATCCCCACCTGGCAGAGCAGCAGACATCAAGCATAATCGCTTATGATCCATTAGCATGGTGCAGCTTCCATGCGCATGGAAGGCAATCATCTTGATATGGTGAAACACAATGCTCACAAGCTTCAGTTGTGCAGAGATGCTGGGGTTCCAAACTGCTCAAGATTATTTCTGCACCAGCTGCAAAGAACTCAAACGATTTCGTTTATTATTTTGTTTAGGAGTTGAGAATCAAAACCTATTTGGGATCTTTGAAAATGTTTGGATCATGGCACTGGAGGATGCTGGAGTTGAATCATGCTTTGGGGCACAGTGTGGGAACTTCTGTGCCTCTGCAAACCCAAGCAGGACAGGCTTGCTGCTGGGATTCCCTTTCTCCTTCTCTCTGGGGTATAATAAATAGGTACTGTAGTTCTTGAGGGGCTCACATATTACAGTTGGATGGGGCTTGGAGCACTCTGCTCTAGTGGAATGTGTCCCTGCTTATGGTAAGGGGTTGGAGCTGGATGGGCTTTAAGATCCCTTCCAACACAAACCACCCTGTGGTTCTATGAATTTTTTAGGTATTTCTGTATGTAAATAGTCAAATTTACTGAGTTATTTCACTACATATTTGAGTCAGTGGCTTTGGTCTCCAGGAATAAATACCCACTGGTGGTGGCAGATTTCAGTGAGAGCCAGAATGAATCCTTCCATTGCCGCGGACAGGGATGGCTGATGGCATCCTACCATTGCAGTGCCATCCTGCTCCCTCTGGGAAGTCATTATGAATAATTACACTCTGTAATTACAGCTCCACTCAAAGCCTCGCATGTACCCTTAAACAGCACTAGAAGCCCTTGACATCCTGCGTGGGCTGCTTCTTTGCCTGGTGGTGGTTTAACCCCGTTTATAATCTCACTTCATTTTAAAGCTCGAGAGTTAGAAATCAGCTGAAGGGAACAACTTTGTGCTGTTTTCCATAATAAAACATCCTCGGCCTGCGTTGCATAAACCCTCGGAGGAGCCCTGCCAGCTAGGGAGCCTGATCTTTTAGGGTTCCAATGAGCTCCTTTGCCACCCAGCCTTCGATTTCAGCTTTCCTGGTGGGCAGAAAGTTTCCAAGGCTTTAATTGTGACAAACCTGGGAGCTAAGGAACACCACAGGGAGGAAAAGAAGCAATCATGGCTTTGTCATCCGAGGGGGAGGCTGACCCTTGTGTCCTATCAAATTTAGCCCTAAATATATTTTGCCTTTATTGTAAGATGCCCTTCAGCTGGCGCAAGAGCTCCTGAGCTAATGCATTTTGACAGCACCGGCTCCTCAAGGTGAGAAGTGAATCTTGTTGCCCCTTGACAGAGATGGAATAATTGTGTCATGCAACGGAACAGTTTTTAAATGCTAATACTTGCCACCTGTGACTTAATTTTATTTTTTTCCTTATTGCCTTTTTTTTTATGGCATTTCACAGCCCCATAGTCTCAATAGATGGATCTGCATCATAAAAATGACACACTGATGATTTAAGAAGGATAGGCATCCTGAGCGAAACGGATGGAGTGCTTTAAGAGTGTCAGTTTAGCACCTATTACATAGGGTCAATGTTCATTTTCAATACATCATTAAAGCATCCTGCTAAATCACTCAGAAAATGTTCGTGTTCTCCTTTTTGAGCCACCATGTTAGATTACCGGGATAATGAAGTGTAACTGCACATAAACGGCAGTATTGCACAAGCATATTTTATTGTTTTCAGGGCCACTGTTCTAGGTTATTCAGAATATGAAACATTAAAAAATCCACAGTGAAATACTGAGTACCTTCTTAGGCGATAGTTCCCTTACTTATGTTTAAAGGCAGCTACCAGCTCCATCAAATTTGATATCTAGTGAAGTCGTTTTCCCACTCTATCAGTTTTACAATATACAGTGTTCACTAAACTAATATCAATAAAATCAAAACTGCCCTCAGCCTGGTAGCTAGCTCTTAAATTACATTACAGAAGATGTATTCCCATTCTTTTGAGAAGAACCTGGCAAGCTTGGTTATTTCAATAGAAGCCACTTTGCCAAGGTCATTTCAAGTGCAAGGTGATTTCTGCTGGCTCCAGATGCTGTTATCAGAGCAGTCTCAGCGATACCTCAGTCACAACTGGAATCTTGATTATCTGGTTAAGGCTAAAAATCAGGCTTTGTAAGGAATCAGGAGTTAAAACTATGAAACATTACATATTTGCATCACTCGTTGTAGTCTATTGCTAACACTGACCCTTGCCGCATTAATAAGTGCTGGTAACCACTTGGGATCAGTCTGGGTCCTATGGAGAGCATGTACTGAAAATGCTAATTTCTGTAGTGCTGAAACAAGGAGCACAATGCTGGCTTCACCCAAGCAGGGAGAGATAAAATGTCAGGTTCCCTCAAGCTTATAAAAAATTTATTTCCTTTTACTGCATTTTGCAATGGAAAGCATAGCTCTTATTTACAGATGGGTGATGCAAGTACATCCCACAGCACTTGTTCTTCATCCCACCTAATCCAGGACATGTAATTGAAAGGCTTAAATTAATACCTTGGTGACTCTGGGTGTTTGCTACCTTCACTAGCCAGAAACAGGTACCTCAGACTTCCCTGTGTTAATTATGGAAGGGGTCTCCAGTTTCAAAGTCCTTACTTGTAGGCCACATCTACCAGGAGTCACCTACTCCATTGGTTTGGATAGTGTCATTTGGTGTGTCATAAATAACATATGTAGGCAGAGCAAACTGTGATGTGGGAATAGGGAATCTGAGGATAAATCGTTATGGGCAGGATGGGGAGCTGCTGGAGGAGAGGTGAGAAGTGGGGTGCTGGGGGATAGACCTTAAAGCTCATCCAGTTCCAACCCCTGCCACGGGCAGGGACCCCTTCCACTGGAGCAGCTTGCTCCAAGCCCCTGTGTCCAACCTGGCCTTGAGCACTGCCAGGGAGAGGGCAGCCACAGCTTCTCTGGGCACCCTGTGCCAGCGCCTCAGAAGAATTTCTGCCTTATGTATAATCTAAATATTAACATTTCTCATTTCTAATGTTCTCCTCTGGTCCACGTTAGTGCAGATGTCCTCTTCGTCTGCAATGCAGAAAAGACCAGCACATGACAGACCTGTGAGAGGCTTTACAGAGAGTAGGAATCACGATGGGAAAGGCTTCGGGGTGGAAGTGGAGCAGACAGTGGCACTGCCCATGGTGACATGGATTTAGGGAGAGCAAAGCAGCTTTCCAAGGCAGGTAATGATGCTGGCACTGCAGGTTTTTTAATGCTTCAGTTGGGAAATTCCTACCATTAACAAGACGTTTGTCTTAATGACAGGCTTATTTTAGAAAACGTTCAAAGCTAATAACTATACTCAATAATGATAGTGAACATTATTGAGTTTTCCCCATTCACCTGTAAAGGATTTTAAAAGACTCCTACCCTGCTGCCGATAAAGTCTGCTGCAGGCTACATACTCTGCTCAGCTCCTCTAGACCCTTACCAAGACTTTCAGGGAGACATTACTTGAGAAGGTGCTGGTTCACAAAGCAAAGAGGAGTTAAAGAAAGGATACTGAAGTAAAGTGTTTTTTCCCATAGCAAGTGAAACATGGGATCTGCAATGGGAAAGTGTTACATGAAGAGCAGAGGGTCATATTCCTTGCTTCTACTCCCAGAGCAGCAGGTATTTCACCACATGGTGATCCCTCTCCAGGACAGATATACATGGGGTTGAGCATCCTTTCAGGAAGGGGACCACAGCTTTGCTGATGTTTTTCTAGAATCAGGTCCCAGTCATAATTCAAGGTAGGTACAAGTCCTCTGCACCCTCTTCTGATCTCCCCTTAAAAGGGGAATAAGCCCTTCAGCATGAACTGGGGTTGGGACCTCCCTGCTATCCTTTACCTGGATTCATGGGAAGGACATTTACATTTGTATTTTTAGAGCAAATCACTTTCTACAGTCAGTAGAAATGGTCCCATGAGCTATGGGATTTGGGCCTGATTCAGAGACAATGTTCTTGTCCTTCCAATTTATTCTCTAGCCTTCCCTTTGGAAGCAAGCCAGTGCTCCCTCCATGTTCCTGACTTCAGTTAATTGCCTGAATTTTTGAAGATCTGTTGGGTTTATTTTATGAAGCTGCTCCAAGTTCTCCTGTCTGCCCATATTTCCTTATTATAGCACTCTCTAACTCCTTGCGAGTGTGGCAATATATCAGTATTATCTGATCTTCCAATCCTTCCACATTTTGAAAGCTTCAGTGGGCAGTCCTGATAGTTTCCTCTTAAAGCAGTGATGCCCTACCCTCAACCTTTCTGGTCTTGGGCTGGTTCTAAGGCAGCAGTATCCATTTCAGAGCACAGAGGCACTTTCCTCCTTGCTATGGTCATGTGTGTATAGTAAGCAAGAAGAGAAACCGTTCTGTTCGGTTTGTTGTCTCATGGCATGGCAGCTTTGCTTTGATTTTCTTGCACTAAACGGTGGTCTCAAAGGTTTCTGCTCAAAATGCACAGATTAATAACTGAGTGCTCACGTCCCGTTGAGTGCTGCACACAACTGCAGCAGTCGGCAGCTGCTCCCTCAATAGGTTCTCTGCTCATGAACTAATTGTTTCCCATTTGTCTATGCTGATCAGCAGCTGATTTCTGCAGCTGCAGTCTCTTGTGTCATGCAAGACAGCTCTAGCCTTCCTCATGGTTTACTGTGCTTCCAGACTTCGGGAAGCTTCTTGACCTTGTTGCGCAGAGAAGGGACCACACTTTCTCCAGCTCCAGTATGGAGTACATAGCTCCAGATTGCTTCCCAGCACTGGCCATGGCTCATTTAATGATTTGTGAAGCCAAAGAGCCCGAGGGAGCTGCAGCACCTCCATGGGAAGCAGCATGGGTAAGAAGGTGTATGTACTGATTGCCACATCCTGCAAAACTGGTCATTAAAGCATCTGGAGCGTAGGAGCTCCTGCAGTACATGCAGCCAAAGAATGTAAGCATTACCTTGAGGATTAGTGTACTGTCTGATTTAATTCTTGTGGCATTTTACTGACAGGTCAAAGACAAAAGTGATTCTGTTCAGCAGCACTGCACTTGCTCAGGAATGCCTCAGCTGAAGCTTTTTAAAGGCTCGTTATTCACAGTGTTGTGTGAAGCGCTGCAAAGCCATCATATCCTCCAGCAGCTAGCCCTCAAACATCTCTAAACCTTTGATTTATATGATAGGTCTTGTCATTTCTGTGGGAAATGTTGTTCCAAAAGGGTTTTAACATGAGTTAGTCAGAAGAAAACATTGTACCTCATTTAGTACAAACACCAGATCCGGAGCGCTGGCACGCTTTAGTTGTAAAGGCTTGGATGTGGTCTGATGGCTTGGGAAAAAAGTGGTGCTTGCATCTGTGTGTCAGCATTGAAACCCAACTCAGCTGAGCCATTTTGGCCTGATTGATGTACATCCCTGCATCTGAATGTTATGCCACAGTAAAACAGTATACTAGGGGATAAAACTGTAAAGGTTGGTAATAAAGAAGTAATAAATGGGGATATACAATAGGCTAATGGGAAACTTCATTTATTTCCCTGAGTTACAGCTGACCTCATAACTCATGAGTGGTGGAGTGAGGTGGAGTTGTGAAAGTCATGAAAGGTCATCAATAACAAGTGGAAGTACATGAGTTAGTCTGTTGTGTTCTCTGTTTGTGTGCATTGCCTGATGATAGCTGTAGCTATGATGTTGGGATGATGAGGCTGTGAGGGAGCCTGAAGGAGCAGAGCATCCCTCATCAGCATGGTCGGGACCCCAGCCCTGACCTATGAGGGGGGGACACCCTGCCATCTTCTCCATCATAAATGGGGATGAAGGAAAGCTTGCAGCTGAAGTACGAAAGAGACAAGGAAGGTGCCAGCACAGCCAAGGTGATTTGTTGTCTTGGTCCTATAGGCACCATTGCCACGTGGTAGCACACCCCATTTTGCTCTTGGTACGAGTAGTTGGTACAGGTCTCCAGGGCAGATGAAAAAGCCAAACAAGGATCAAAAGACTCCAGCAATACCCGCTCAGATGGCTCGTAATGTAATGTAACAGCGTGAAGGGGCAGAAAGTCTTTTGATGACATTCCTTGTGATGTTAGGATGTTAGTTCAGTGGCTGTATATTATAATCCAGTCCCCAGTCTCCTCTCAGTCTGTTTTTTCAGGTTCAGTGGTAACAGTTCCCACTCTGTCCTTCTGCAAACCCTTGCAGAAGCCAAGGTCAAAACAGCCTACGATGGCCACTGAAAACTCAGACCTTGCTCACATTTTAAGACAAGTGCTCCAAGAAGGCAGCTGTGTATATGTAGCTATTCCACCCATAATGGGATTATAAAGTAATCTCAGGGAGGCTGGAAGAGTAACCTTGGGAAATAAGGCATGTGTCTGGTTCTGGTTCAGATACGTTGTGTAACTGCAGCTAAATAATGTCTGTCTCTGCTTCAGCTCACCATCTGTAAAGCAAGGATTTTTACGTTCTTTCCATAAAGCAATACTACTGGGGAAAGGAAAAAAACCCCGGCAATCAATTGTGCAGATATTCTTGTCCTGGGGAACCAGCCACAGAGCAGTACTTGAATGGAAAGTCACCAGAGGCAACTAAAAGAACAGTGTTTTGATGACTCAGTTAAAGAGCCAACACTCTTCCTGCTGACAGCATATTGAACTTCAGAATTTGGTTAGAAGGCACTGTTCTGCTGACGGCACTGTCTTTCAAAGGACATGCAAAATCAACACCTGACCATCTGTAGTCATTTAAGATTCACCCATAACATTTTTTATAACGGAGGGGTTGTTGTTAACCTTGACATCCTGGACAGACGCCAGCTTCTCGCACTCTGTAATAGCCATCAGAGATAAACTACTCACATCCTCTTCTGTCATGAAATACCCTTCGAGTTCTTGGACTTTTGCTGCATTTCATGCTTCGAGCAAGTGCAAGGTTTGCATCTCCCACTGCAAGCTGCAGTGAGCTGGAAGTTTCAGTGATGTCCTGAAGCTGGAAGCTTCAGTGATGTCCTGATGATTCACATAGTCCTGGAGTGAGGCCGTTCAGACCCAGAGTCTTCCCAGAACTGGGTTCACAAGAGACCATCCCATGCAAGGTTTTCCTCTGGTGCTTTAGACGTGCTCTGACAGGCTTCTCCTTGAGGTGATCTTCAAGGATACACGTGTCTGGTGTGCAGACAGATCCCTTGTGCCTTGGGAGATGAGGAAGGAGGGATCTCCCCACTTTACCTTCTCACCTCTGGAACCCTACAGGAGATAAGCGTGCTTTTCCTTAAACACGTACTATAAATATCAATGGGCAGCTCATACCCTCAGGTATTGCTAAGTGGAGAAGCTAGGAAAAAATAATATTAGAGGAGATCAACATGAAATATTTCTATGTCTCCTTGGTTGAAAATATTGGGGAGCACTGCTTTACCTGGTGTAGTGTCCTTGCCTTTTCTCCTTCCTTCAATCACTGTTATCCGCAGTTTGGGAATAAAGGCTCCATTCAGTCTGAAAGGAGCAGTTCTGCGGTGGTTTATGAACACTTTGTTTGCTCAAACATCTGAAATATATTACTCTGAATCATTAAGAGGTTTTTTTTCACAGTATGTCCCTGACTTCAGTGCTTCATCCTTGACGTTTCCTATATAAGCATTGCTCTTGATTTATACTGAGAGTTAATGATTTGCAGTGCATGAAGTTTAAGTCTTCAGAGGGAGGGAATTTGAAATTACAGGCATAGCTTTAACTTAGGGAGAAGAATGGAGATGTTTAATCAAGTCATCCTTGGTGCACACCTTCAGACTATTGATGTTCTTTGTTTTCAGGTTTAGTCAGTGGCTTGCTGCTGCCAAAGCACTGATGAGCAGGGATCATTTCAGAGAGCATTTGAATAGTGACAGGACCTGATCCTCTACCTCTGCTCCAACCTATTTATCCCTTGCTGTGCTGTGCGCCCTTGCAATGAGCCAGCAGAAGGTCTGAAGGATTTTCCTGGGCAGTCCATATTGCCCATGGCTGGAGGTGAAGTTTGCCTTGCTCATGGCAGTGCTGAATGCTGCTGTCTTCTGCTCATAATGAAACAAGGGTGGAAAATTACAGCCCTCCTTGGTCTAACCTGGACTGGAAGAGCAGCATCTCTCGGCTTTTGGCACCGGTTGGCGGCATTTTCATTTGTGGGATGCCCTTTTTCTGGGAATGGGGGCAATCTTCTTGTTTCCGCACGTTGGCATTTTCTGTCTTGCTCTATGGAGCCTTAGTGAGGGGAAGGGAGAAGAAAGCAGAAAAGATGAATTAGAGCTCTGGCAAAAGATGAAGCGTAACTGTAAGACAAAGAACATTCATGTCACCTGGTCTAAATGGTGTAATTTAGCTAATGCTCATTAAATCCCTTCCCCCTAGGATTAACCACTGCCAGAAACACTCACTCATGCACCTGCGGTCATGCCAGGCATGGAGAAATCCCAAGTACTCGTAGCTGAGTTGGTCACTGCAGTGAAAACATCTGAAAGCAGAATTCTCCCCATAATAATTCATGACGTTTTGGGGGGTTTTGGCAGTAAAACTCAAGAGAAGGGAGACAGGCTTGCTCTGCTTGATGTGAGTCATATTATCCAACCGTGCCTTGGTTTCCCATGCCATCTTCTGGCATTATTCCATGTTTCCATTGCTGCTTTCTAGGTCATAAACTGGGTTTCTTTTAGCATATGTTTGAACAGAGCTTTGCTTTTTGAACCACTGATCATGGTTGAGCCCTTTTGTGTCTTAGTAGCCACATACAAACCAAACCTTGTCAGGCATCATGTCTGGTGCTGCAGCACTGCTGGGACTAACTAAATAATAGCTCCATAAATTACCATGAATTGTTTACCCAAATTAGCAATAATACAGTTGAGGCAATTAATAATGTAGGAATGGAGATTACTTGGAATGGATATAAGCCACAAAGGACTATACGTCAATTAAAGTACTGCAGAAGGCTTTTCACTGCATGCCCTACAGGTATGCATTGTATCTTAGTGAATGAATGTCATGTTCTGTTTGAGAAAACCATTTTGTTATCAAAGCCATGACTTAAGCAATGAATAATACATCCTGGCGTGGACAAGCCAGCCACTGATCTTATTAATACTTGTGTTTGCTGCAGGTTTTACATGGGCTATATTTAATTTTGACATTCCCATCATGAGCAGTAACTACAACTTAATACTGTCTTCTGTGGTTTTCCTATCACAGAGGTATTATTTAGTAAGATATTAGCAAAAGCAATTGAGCCATCAGTGCTGATGTTCTGCACAAGATAGTGGCTTTTCATGATGTACTAATTTGTATCTGACCTTTGGTGAGTGAATGAATATATTTTCAATGTTATTTCTGTGTTGCTGCATAAAATAGAGGGGGAGGAAGGTCTGGTTGGGGCATGGGAGGAAGGCTGCTCTTCAGCTATGAAGAGGGACACTGCTTTAACTGTTCTGTGTTTGGGTTGTTGTGATGTGCACAAGGACTTGCAGTCTGAGAGGATTTCTGGTTTTTAGTTCACATTAAGAGTGAATTGGTTCTTGGAAAAACAGAGCATCTGGTTGATAATAGTTGTGATGAGCACTGCGCTAAAGATCTTCAAAAGAAACTATCCCCAGGCTCTCGATGTGATGAATATTGTTATTTGGGGCACTTGGCATATGGCGGCTATGCTGGCAAATAATTCAGCATTAAACAAGCTTTCATTTGGCCCACTCGATTTCTGGGCTGTTGTGAATCAAATATATGTTTAAAGATTGTGCTTGTATTTAAGTTATAGACTTACTCAGTGATAATTCATTATAGATAGTGCAGTGTGCGTTCCTCAAATGTTCCCTTTATTGAGCTGATTTTAATTTGTGGTCATTAAATGTAAACAAGCCATGTACCTACTGCAATCAGCCTAAAAAGTCAATATTCAACAGCCATTAACAAAATGGTGGTATCTAAGATTGTATCCTCTTAGTTAGAAGAGAAATCTCTGTGATCTGGTCTGTAACCGCCTGTGTAGGAAGGAGGTGGTGGGTAGCACAGAGCCATTTAATATCACATACAAAGAGATAATGAGATACAGTTGATGAAAATCAAGAAGGGAACAATTAAAAATAGGAGGAAAATAAGAAGATCACATTTTCATAGGAAGAAAAAATGGAAATGAGCAGGAAGTGAGGGCCTGTTGTTTTAAATACTGTTTAAATACTTTATGGTCCTTCCAACCCATTCCTTGTTTCTAAGATTCTGAAGTCCTTTGGTGGGAAGTGGCAGAGGCTGTCCCTGCAGAGCCAGGAGCAGGGCCATGCTATGTTTTATCCCTGTCAGCCTTTGCTGGACCCAGGAGGTGGTTAGAGGGAAGATGTCAAACCTGTAGGTGATGGGAAGAGCTGTGCTGTGGCAATGGGGAAGGGACACTGGGGCCATGGGGTAACCATGGGGTTACTGAAGCTCAGCAGGGACAGGAGGTCTCAGCCAGGTCGGAGCTGGGAGCTGAGCAGAAATGAGGCAGAAGGGCTCAACAGCACTTTGTGCCAAATAATCCCTCTCTAAGGCTGCACAACTCGCTTAAAGCAAATGTGTCAAAGGTGCTCACGAGCGTTTCTGAAGCGGATTTAACAGTGAAGGGTGTTACAGAAACATCCAGGGAGAAATGAATCATTTCTGCCTTGAGAGCTGCATTTGAACAGTTGAAAATAAGGTTGAGGATATACGATAAGGAAAACAAAATGTTGAATAGCAGCTCTCTAAATAAGCCCTGTCTGCTCTGTGCAGGAATAGCGTGTGCTGATGGAATTCAGGAAGAGAAGTGTTACCCAAGTGATGCAGGCTGTCTCCGCTCTCCTTTCCCACAGTTCCTTCCCTTTGCAATTTGAATGTTCTCCTAATGCCAGGGGGTTTTATGTGACATAAGACTTATAAGCCTGAATGATAAAGAACAGCTTCTATAAATCATTTTGCTCTGCAGATTTAAAAGTTTCAAGAAGCTCATGTCAGCTGGTACACAAAGTATGACTGGCCACGTTTGGTTTTGCCAGCATATCTTGCTTTTCAATGTGCTTTTTAATATGATAGTCCGGATGATTTGTTTTCCTGTTACTTTCAAGGATGCCGCATTTATCATTCTTGTAGTACTGGAATTTAAGTTTCTCACAGCAGTAGCCACAAATCTCTGCTTCAGAGTATTTTTGTGTAATTAAATTTCAGTTTTCTATGTGGGTTTTGTCTGTGAACCTCTGAGGGGCTTTGATGGGAAATCCGCAGACACAACACGCCTGTGGGTATTTGTGTGGCCCCTATTCCCATTGGTTGCTGAGCAGTCTTTACAAACATGTTATCCCTACAATGGCCTGGAGAGGTCTTTCCCATGGAGGAAACTGAGGCAGAGTCGGGTCTTTCTGGGCAAGGACTTGTATCTGCTTCTCCTGCCATCACCACTGCTTTCCCCATCTCTGGAGCTTTCTGCAGAGGTTCCATCTCCGCCAGGGAAGCCGTGTTGATGGCCACGTGAAGCCTGTACTCACCGCATCCCTGCTGGTCCCTTCCAAACCTCTTGTTGTCCATCCTGCAATTCCCTAACTCCCAATTATGTTAAAAAGCCCCAGCTGCCTGCCAGGCATGGTGAGGGAGCACTGATGGATTACCCAACCCTCTCTGTGCCTTGTTAAAAGGCTCTTAACTGCAGGGGATTGAGCTTGGAAAGGTTGAATGAGGAGAAAACCTGCCCACAACAATAGATGTGCTGATAGCAGGGACCAGAGGGTTTTAGTTAGGTACTGTTTGCTCTCTGCTTTCCCTTCACCCTCCTCTCTGGAAAGAAATGTTATTTAATTACCTGTTTCTTGCAGATCACTGCTGTTCCCTTGCACATTTCTTTCTCCTAAGCTTCAGTTTAGGTGAGTTTGAATATGGGAAGGATGTGGATGAGAGTGCTGATGCAGAAATTTTTAACAACTAGTGTATTTTTGCAGTACAAGATGCAATCTGGATAAATATTGCTGCAGAGCAACCTTACTGTAACCTTGCACAGTGTGTATGTGTGTGTCCACAGCCAAATTTGCATTATTTACGCCAATTCCATCCCTATATATCATTGCAGTATGCATTAAACTGATCCAAAGCCTCACCCTCCAAGGCAGGACTAGCAGCAGCGCTGGGATGAGGAGAAATGCATCCTCAAGATGCACATTCAGCTGAGCCATGGCATAACTGGAGTCTTTATGGCCATAATCCTGCTTTGCAGGCAGCATTGCTGAATGATGTTATGGAAGTCCCACCTCCAGCCAGGGGTGCATGGCATAAATATCTGGCTATGCCTTATAGGCACTCACTTTGTATTGTGTTGGGTTTTCCCCTGTTTATGTATCTATAATTTACAAATGAAACATGTTCTGTTCTTGTACTGCTGGCCTGGGACCTGGGAAGCTATTTGTAAGGAAAATCACCCAAAAGCCTTTGACTTTAATGGGGCAAACCCCAAATGGGCAATGGCCGGACTGGAAGGTGAAGGATGAAGTAGCTCATGTTCTGGCTTAGGATGGTGTGAACACAGGGAAGCAGAGTCTCTGCGTTTATTGAGTATCCTGAGCATGGCTGCAGTCAGAAAAGATGCAAGATCCATATAAACACCATGGTTAAATTTGCAGTCATCCATAGAAAGAGCAATGAAAGCTCCATGAAAGGTATTACTAATGCTTATTTACAACTTGAAAGGTATGCTATCGCTGTTTGGGTTGTTTATGAGCGCAGTAAATGTGAGGATATGAAAGAACTAAATATGCTTGATTTTAAATGCTTGGGGTTTTTTTTACAAACCCCGAATCTGATGTTTAGCAGCAGTGTGGGGCTTTTTTCTAGGCTCCTTGTTTCCTGCTTCATCCATTTTTCAGTGTATCACATTCATTGCATAATGCTGGCCAAGAACTCAGGTGAAATGAATGGAGAGTGAGAGATTGGAGCGGTTCAATGGAGCCATTTTTGATGTCTCACTGGTTTTAAACTATATGTGAATGCTTCCTGAACCCCAAATACCCCATGGCCTGACTTGTCTCTATTTTCAAAGTAATTTACATACACATTACAGCAGTTCCCACAAGTCATGCTGAACTTAATGGTTTGACAGTATTTCCATGATAAACCCTAGGGGTTTATAGAGCATCCATAAAAATTCACTCCAGGGAGAAACTTGGCTTGTCACATCCTCCACCAGAAGCTATCTTTTTCTGCCTTAAATCAGGTATAAATCAGTTCAGCTGCTGTAACTTAAAGAAGTTACCGAGAAAAAGTTTAGTGGCTTCAAATGGTGTTTGGTTCCCTGAAAAAATGTAGTTTAAATATGGATGGTGGCTGTTCTTTAATGCTTTGGAAGAAGTGCTCATGCTAAAGAGCTCTCCATTTCAAAGCTAACAAATTTCTGAAGGACTATTTTTTATCTTACAAACTCCTAGAAATGCTGAAATAAACCTTTCACAAGGGGTAAGTGTTGCTTTTGTGGCAGGGAAACAACTGATGCTACTTCTGGGTTTCTCTTCCAGTGGGATAGAGAGCGCAAAACGCAGAGAGCACTCGCTCTCACATCTGTCCCGAAGACCATAATGTTCTTTTTTATCCTGTGTTCAGTGGCAGATTTTAATACTCCCATCATTATTCAGAGAGAGACAGAGGAGGACACTGTGTCTGACTTTCCTTAGGAAAAAGAGACAAATCTTTGCAGGCCCATGTTTGACTTGCCGTGACTACCAGGAGTAATCTGAAAGCCTGTTGCTCTTCTGTAAAGTGACTTGGGGAAATGCTGTGTCTGTTGCAATCTAGGCAGGACACTGTTGACACAACATGGGAGTATTTGATCAAAAATTAATCACGTCAACATTGCTCTCAATCTGTGGGAAATGGGAATCTGAAAGAAAAACAAACGCATTTATGGAAATCATTCTCTAAAATAGACTTCTTCTGCCTATTTACATAATGACTCCATCACCACCCTCAGGAGATTAGATAATTAAACACTGAAACACTGAACAACTTATATTCATGTACTTTCAAGAATGAATGAATTATCTCTTCCTGCACAAACGAAATGTTCTCCTTCTGGTTAGTAACAGGAGGGCAGTGGTGAGATTTTAGGATGAAAAGCATGTTTCTTGTTTTCTTTAGGAAAGCATTGTTCTTTAGTACATAAAGTACATAAAGAAGCTGTGTTTGGTTACAAGTCAACGTAAATGATTTTTAGCAGATTTATTAGCTAGGTGAACTTGCTTGATACAAATCCATATGGGAAAGCTGGGCTGCTTTCTTGAATGTCTATGATTTTTTGATGGAATTTGTGTGTAATTGAGATAAATATCTAAGCAGCTGTTTGAACAGATTTTGCCTCTCCACACGTAAGTGTTTCTGGTGCAGGTGGCTCTATTGTAGTTAAACCTAAAGTTTCTCTGTAGTCAGCGTGAGGAGTTTAAAGTTTCAATTCAAGTTAAGATTTGTTTTATTCTACATATTCTTATTCTTTAAATAATCAACCGCTTTGTGCAACCTGGTCTTAACCTGGTGACAGATGCCCATTGCATGGCAGGGGGTTGGACTAGATGATCTTTGTCTCTTCTAACCCAACTGTTCTATGACATGTGAATGACAGTGTATTATAGACACAGCTGCTGAAGAGAAGTAAAAGATATTGTACTATTTAATCATCCCAATAGCTGCTTTTGTCTTGCATTTAATCTAAAAGTCATGGCCACACCAACCAGAAGAGTTGTTCAACTTGACAAGGATGAGGGATGGGGTCTTGTCCTTTAGCACCGCACCAGAGCGGTATCACTGGTGATGTGCACACATTTATTGTTCATTCCCTGACAGGACAGGTTTTAGCTTCAAGAGCAAGGTTGGGACCTCCCTCAGGGAGTCATAGCCTGTGGCCTTCAAGAGTAACGGCAGAAGAAGGCTTGAGGTACTAAATCCTCTCATGCTGCTCGAAAGAGAACTGTGCCTTTTTAAGGCTTAGAAAACAGCATTACTAATTTAGTAGAGAATTTACAATAAAATACTTCCTGAAGTAGCACGCCCAAGGTCCTGAGCATTTATAAATTACATTAAAAACTTGAGTTATTTGCAGTTACAAAATAAAGCTATGAACATTTCAACCTAGCTTTAGAAAGCATTTGATTATTGCCATTAATTAAGCTTGCAAGCCTTAGAGGAATGCTCTCTTTGAGGGGAACAAACCTCCTGGAAGGTCCCATGGAGCCCCCCTGGGCAGCAGTGGGTCACACCAAGGCTGCCCAGAGGCAGAGCCAGCTCTTGATGGTGTTTGTCACAGGTTATAAAGCCAGAAGCCGCATACCGATCACCTGCTCTGTGCTGATGGGGGAGCTGTAGGAATTCTCTGGGTTAATTAATTGTGAACAACTTTAATCATGTTCATTAACAGCTCTAATGTCATTAATTAATAGCATAAACATTTCAATGGCATGACTGGCTTTCCTGTAGCACGAAGTTGGTGTTCAGAAAATGGAGTTTTCCTTTGGGCTGGGTGATGGATAGTCCTTTCTCCTGACTCTGGGAAGGTGAGAAGACAGCAAATACATTAGGTAAGCCTGACTTGTTGAACCTTAATAACTAACAAAATGTGATGGCGTAGCAAGATTTCTTCTGGAGATGGTCCTAAAACCAGCCAGCGTGACAGGTTTGCAAAGGCATGCAAACCCAGTATGATTTGTGTGCTAAGGTTTTTATTAATTCATTTATTTGGTCTATGGAGTAGGGTAGAAACTAAATCACATGCTAATACAGGTAATTTATAAGCATATTATACAGTGCTTTACAGATTCAGATCCACTGAGAATGATAAAATGGATGACCGTCTCTAATCCCAGGGTCTATCAATAGGTATCACTGGAGTCTTTCGTTGTCTGGCCAGATTTCATGTTCACTTGCATGTTTATAAATACATCTTACATACAACATGGTCAGTTTAAAATCGGTCAGCTCAGCTTGAAGAGGGTCTAAAATTGTTCTCCCTTCTCTGTACAAAGCCAAGTATATCTCATGAAAATTATTGGGGAAAAAATGGTTGGAATAGGTATATCCCTCTGATCGTGAATGGGTTTGATTTTCTTGACTGAATTACAACCTCACCTGAGAACGTAATCAGCTAGAGGATCTATTGAAACAAATGCTAATATTACATTGACTTCCGTGCTGCAATATTGGGACACAAGGCAATAAACAGATTTGAGCAATGCACCACAGTGCATAACACAGCTGTAGGACTTGGGGAACTGGGTGGAGGCTGAAGTTTTCACCCCATTAAATCAGTCCTGACTCAAACCATTGCTGAAGCAACAGGATGAATTTAGGGCTGCGTTACCCATGCTTCGGTTCACAAATAAAGGTCTCTTTACTCAGGAACATTTATTTACAGGCAAGAATCCGTGCTTGAGGCTTTCTTTGAAAGTCCTCCTCCCATTTCTCGAAACAAGGCTGCATTGTGTTTCATTGTCTCCTGAGTGAGAGTAAGTCACAGGATTAAGAAAACATTGTTTTGTCCCCTAAGCAGAATCTAAGCAATAGACTTGGCTGCTCCACATTCTGTTTTAGCAAGGCAAGATATCCATGAATAAACGTAGCAATGATTAAAGGTGGCAAAAATGTATTAGAAAGTGTATTTTCTTCAGGTTTAAGGGAAAAGATCTAATTAATGATACTAAGCATTTTTTAAAGTGTGAAATCTGTTTCTGTATGTAGTATAGCATGAGCAAAGGCAGGCAGGCAACCAACATTTACTATGTAAATTATCGCCACGCAGTGCTAAATCAATGAGTTTTCCTCCATAGATGCTCATTGTGGGTTGCTCCCTATAATGACCTCAATTATACATGTCTTCATTGTGAAATTATGATTGCCTTTGGCGGGCTGCAACTGACAGCAGAGAAAAAGATTCCCATGATAAAACAGCACAACAAGTAATACCTGCTCGCATTAGTATGCACCGCTTGCAAAGGTGCAGAGCAACTCCAGCTTAGCACCCTAGGAAATCAAATTGGGGCAGAGGAAGGGCCGAGGGAAATGTTTGACAATATCGTGGCATTTTTAACAAGAAAAGGAATTAGTAAGGCTTCATATTCTCATCTGGTGTGGCAAGAAATTCAATGTGCGAATATCAGAGTGGCTACTCCTGGGTTACCAAAGGTGTGCAGTGCTTCACGTTTATCTCAAGCTGAATGTAATAGCAGGGGGGAAAAGTGTGAGGGACAGGGCAGAGAGATGCTTCCACTGACCACTGGCAGATGGGGAGTGATCCCTCACCCTCCTGAATGGGAAAGCTGGGTTTCAGGATGGTGTTGCCCAGTTCCTGAAGCCACAGAGTTTTCAGGCACTGCTGTCACCAAAGTGGGGTTTGCACATGCTGGCCACCTCTTACTGACCTTCATTTAGTGCAGTGCCTGGTGAAAGATAACTCCTGGACCTCTGATAGACAGAGATGTGGTTATACCCATTCCTTCTTAAAAGTGATTATTACTAAGGCTTTACTACTGTCTTGAACTATTAAAAGCTGAGTCAAAATGACAGCATCCCATTATCTGATGATAGCATCTCTCCCTGAAGGCAGAGTAATTGGCAGGAGCGTTTCTTTATTTCCAGCTGGAATAAACTGAGGAGCTGCTTCAAGTGAAATCCCAGAGAAGAATCCCAGGTTTGACTTCATAAATATGATCAGCTGCAACTCTGGGACTGATACTGGTTGAATCTACTGAATATGGAAGCTGTTGTGCATGCATCATCCTGCAGAATTTCCAAATGAACATAAAAGTATTTGATTTTTAGGACCAGATTCCATTCCAGCATGTGTTCTGCAAGTGGGCACACTCTGAATAATTCCCATTTATTCTGAACAGGTTTATGTGCATGGTAAAAATCCTTTTATCTCATAAAGGTTTTTTAAAACTAAGAAGAACAGTGTTCAGTGCTCAGTCTAGAGGCTCTACACAAAATCATTATGGTGACTTGAATAGTTTGTAGACATAATCCAACTAGCATCAGTGTGTCTATGCTCTGTAACTTAACTACAAGATTCTGAGTTTTTAAAAGCCCTCTCATCCTCTTAGGGAACCTCTGCTTCCTCCACAGTGCACCTGGTTGTATAAGAAAATCTTTTCTATTGGTAACAATAAAGCAATGACTAAAGCCACACAATATAATCTTGTGTTAGTAGAAAGGCTTTTAGATGTTAATAAAATGCCCTCAAATGTACTCCATAGAAATACTCAAGAAAAGGAGTGTGTTTGTATTGTTGAAGTGGTCTGTACTAATTACATGCTTTAACAGAAAAAGTCATCTCCTGGCCTCATACAGTTCCATCCAAGAATGGCAGCAATGCAAGGCGTCTTCTTAATTGGAAGTTAATGTATTTTTCATTACTGTATTTCTAAAACGTAAAACCAAAGCCTCTTTAGGTTGTCATTTGGAAGATGGGCAGGGAGCCTTCAATTCTACTGCAACAGAACACTCCACAAATGATGCTGAAGAGGGAGCCCAGCGTGAGCCAGGGAACTCAAGGCAGTGTGAGAATCAGCAGAGGGAATTAAGGAAAACAGCAGTAAGATGAAAAAACAATTCTCTTGGAAATAAATGACCCTCTATTTCATTTCTCCTCGAGAAAAGATGTCCTCATTAGTCCTACTCCATACTACAAATTATCGTAATTATCAGTTCTTTGTCCTGTCAAGTGCACTCCAAATATTTTATTCATAGAAAGGAGCCCTCTTTTATGCTGAAAATAATGACGTTATTGGCTCCTACTTGCTGTTTGTGTGCTTCAGGCAGCTGGATGAGGGCGATGGGATGGGACATCACTGCTCCTTTGGGCCATAAGCCTGAGTTGCCACGTCTGATCTCCTCTAGTAGGTACCTGAGGGTGATGTGATTTAATGTTATATTATCTATTCCTGGTTTTGCCTCTAGTCTGCTCAGTGACCTTGAGTGCATGAGGTTCTCCTTCCCTTCCCAATCTTTCTCTATATCCCCCTTTGGATTTTAAGGTTTTTAGTGCAGGAACTGCTTAATGGTCTGACTGTGCCTGTCTCTCTTCTCATGTATGGGAGCCACTGCCCCCCAAATAACAGCAGCAAGCTGGTCAGACGTTCCTCTTTTTGATCAACCATAGATCAAAACTGAAGCTACCATCTCTTCAAAGCAGTTTGTACTCTTTCTGAAATAGCACTGGGAATATTAAGTTGGAGAATGGCTCTGCTGGCGGATGTGACATGCAATGCTGTATTGATCTTAGCAACCTTCAGTCAGCCTTGGATCTACAGTGGTGAATACAATTTGTGGCACATTCAATTGACTTCTTGCTTAGGTGGAAGAAGCAGGAAGAGGCAGGATGCTGAGCTGATCGGGTACTGTTGCACATGCAAGTTTTGCACAATGTGTTCACACTCAGTGGCTAGACCAGAGCAGAATCCTTCCAAGGCTTCCCAAGGCTACCAACATAGGCAATATTTATTGCCAAGATTTAATGGATTTGCTACTCTAGAGATGTTAATTTTTCAGTTAGTTCTGGTATCTAATGTCTTCCCTATCTGCATGGCCAGACATGGCAAAATGTGCAGACACATCCTGTGAGCATTGGCCAGAAGGAAATGATGCAACGTGGTGTGGTTTGAGAGATGTGAGTGTGGTTTTTAGCGAAGCCTGCATGTCTCAGATGTTTCTTTTGTGTGTTACATGTCAGGCAAAATAACACGGGGTTTTATTATTTAACTAAAATATAAGAAAGCTTCTCACTCCTTGTTAAACAACACCTGTATCTCAGATGCCACATGTGGCTGCGTTTGGTAAAGGAGTTTTCATGCTTGGTGACTTCAAATATTTGGGCAATTTAAAATTGGGTTTGTTTGCCTTTCAGTAACAACAGTATTACCTTCATGCTTCAAGGACAGAACCTGACTCATTCTTGTCCCCTTTCAAAGGACGTGGGCAGGAGTTGTCTAGAGAAACACAGATGGTCTCAAGCAGGAGAGCATTTGCTTGTCCTGTTGCTGACTGCTTTGTTAAATGTAACTTGCAGGAGAGGACCTTAGTGCCCTGATGCCACAACTACCACTAAATGACTCAGGAAGATGATGCAGCAAGTCTGATTGTTGCAGATTCAGTTTGTATCTCTTGATTTGCTTCCCTTTCTAGTGTTTGGTATTACTCTGCTTTACTGTCTTTTGCAGAGGTGGTCCAGCTCAGCCTACCAGAGGACCAGAAGATCAGTGTTACCACCATCACCGTTGGCCTGAGCACCGTTCTGACATGCAGCATCCGTGGGGCGCTGCGGCCTCCCATCATCTGGAAGCGCAATGGTGTCATCCTCAACTTCCTCGACTTGGAGGACATCAATGTAAGCCCTGGATTGCTCTTGTCATTTTCTTTTTAGGGAGTTGAATACGACCTCATTTAACAGATGATAGTTTTAAGGGCACAAGTTTTATCTTGTTATTATTATGGTAAACTGGAAGCTGGTGTGATATTTTGTTTTTACATGAAGATGTCTGAGGAATAAAACCAAAACAACACATATGCAGCTTGAGAGCAGGGGTACTTGGAATATGTTATGATGAAATTAAAACTGAGTACTGCAATAACCCAGCACTTATATAGCATCTTGTTGCTTATTCAGTTTGGTGCAACCTGTGGTCCACAGGCAGCAGCCTTGGAAATCCAGGGGAAAGCAGCTCCACAGATCATTAACTCCTGAGAGATCTCTTTCCTAGTGCAAAGAAACAGGTTCACCAGGAGCATGAACAACAATACATTTATCATTGGCAGTGAAATCTCTCCCTGCCTAAATCAATTGATGTTTTTATCTCTGTTCCTCCTGTTTCATTTGCCTTTCAGCCAATTCTCATCTCTTAATCCTTGGTTACTATTTCTGATGAGCAGTTTAGAATATAGGTTATTCAGCAGGGTCTGGCAGTGCCCTCACAGGAAAGAAGATGAATCTGGTTTAATTCACACTGCTGATGTGTGAGTCGTAGTTGGTAGTAAAGGCAGGACCTGAATAATGGTATAAACTTGCTCATTTATTTAATAACGTTTAATTATGGAGAGAGTGGGAAGTAGTGTACAAAAAATACGGTCTGTATTTCATTTCTCTTTGCATTACAGGACACAGTAAATCAGGTTTTATTTTAATTGCAGTACAGCAAGGGTTGATTTATATTTTTGTTCAGCTCGTGTTAATTTGATAACCACTCAGTTCCGAGTTGTTACAGTCAATACTGTAGCTCCCTAAATTGTTGTGTACCCAGGATTGCTGAAATGTGAAAAACCTTTGGTTTATTCTTCTGCATTAATACAGGAAAATTACAGCACGCGGGACAGAAATACACACTGCAGCTTGGTGCTTTATTTGTTGACTCTACCAGGAGAATGATGTACTCTATGTGTAGGTGATTATTGTGCGCCCAAACTCAGTAATTATAACCATCTGAACACACTTTTCTTCTCATCAAAGCAAGTATTACCCTTTCACGTGCATTTCTTGTCTCCGTTTGGAGCATGACATTGAAATGCAAGATGAAACCAGTGCAGGAGTGGCACGAAATTACACAGGATACTCATGAGAGTGTGCAGGATTGTACAGGCAGCCCGAAGCCGGTGTCCCTGACCAGATTTCTTATAGATATCAGTCAATGCCAGTTAGAAAATGACCTTTGGGTAACTGGCACTAAAAATACATAGAAAACTGTCAAGCTGCCATGCACCAAGTCAGGCGTTCCCTGCTGTAGTCAGTGTGGCACAGGGAGCCATGCAGGCATTGACCTGACCGTAAAGCTTTGTTTGAATATTCCTCAGAACAGATCTATTCCTTGAGACAGATTAAGTTTAGTAAAGATTACACAAACTGCCAGTGTGCTTACTGTAATCTGTAGTGAGCAAATTCAGCAGCTTTGCAAGATCAGAGTCTAAAAAATGCCTTTTCTTTTGGCAGTGATACTCACTAGATAGATCTGAGACATTGTGGCTTCAGGGTCATTTTGTTGGGCTCATGACTGAGCTGGGGTTAGAAGGGACAACTGTTGTTCTTATTTCCACACACTCTGGAGGCTCAAGAGTAGCCTTAGAATTTTTTGGCCAAGAATAAGGAAAATTCTCTGATTTATCTTACTTTCATGAAATTTTGGTTATGATCACATTAATCTTAAATGATTTAAGTTCGTCTGTGAACTGAACACAAAATGACAGTCCAAGAGCTGGAGTAGAAACATCCTTGATAGATTAGATAGATGATAGATAGATAGATAGATAGATAGCAAGCACGTGGCTCTGAGGCTTAATTTGTGACTCCTACTATCTGAAATAGAATTTTGAGTATGTTTTTATGCTGAAATGCAAGTTCCTCCCTAATTTAGGGCTGGCCCAAGTGGATTTCTGGATTACTTGCAAGTAGTTCTCTTTCTTGTTGGTTATTAAATGTTAAGAGGAAGGGTTATGTCTTTGCACATAAACTGACTGGTTCCTGAATGATTCAACACCCCCTAGGACAGTACCAGGCAATAGAGCAGGGGAAAAAAAATCAGTTTTTGATCTATTTGAACTAGTGTATCACTGGGAAACTAAATCAAAGGAGCACTGAGGTTCTTACAGGGAGGAAAACCAGGATTTATGCCTCAGTTTTAATGTTTCACATGACAAGGTGATAGGGGTCGTAAACTGACATGTAACACCTCTAGAAGGAAGCATCACATCCTTTTAATCTAATAAACACCTCCCACGGCTTTTTCAGCTTTAATGAAACTATGAAAGTTTTTATTCTGTATATGTTACTGCTGTCTCAATTCTGGCCTGTCACTTGAGGTGACACAATTTGGGGATTAGCATCTTTTTATTTTCCCTCTTCCACTGTGAGCAAGCTGTAGTACTCTTGAGCTCTGGTCTGTCCCCATCTTTGGCTACTGAGGGTGGGCACCTGCGTATCTGAAGCACTTCATAGCAGGGATGAAGAGATGCTCCTTCAACTGGTAAATCCCATCTTTATAATCACAAGCTCTGTGTCCTGTGCTCATGGAATATAGAATCAGAACGGTTAGAGTTGGAAAGGACTTTAACATGAGCTATGTTCACCTGCAGCATGAACACACTTGTATTTGGGGGTTGATACTTGGTGTAACATGGAAGTGGCATCAGTGTTCACTTTGAGGTTTGTAATGTGAAAATACATGCACCCATGGATGCCTGACAGCTTGGGCCAGGGTAGGTGGCAGCAGACAGTTCAAAGCTTCAGCTTTCCATGGGTACACAAACTCACATGAAACAACAATCTATTTAAAGGCACTGACAGCAGGAAAGTGAAGGCACTGTGCTTCTTAATATACTTGAAGTCAGTTAATTAAATTACTTCAGTTTTCTTTTAGTCAAGCAGAAACTCAATTGCGTTCCTGCTTTTCACAATCAGGTAAGCAATTTGGCTAATTGGAAGTGCAACAGGAGATTAATTGTACCTTTTTAACTTCAAGAAAGTCCCCCTTGCTCCTGGCACAATGGTAATCACGTACAAGCCTACAGCATATGCACACACTTGGAGAAATCCCGGTATTATATTTCAATTAAACTCTTTCTCTTCTAAATGCTAATTCAAGAAATGAGATGAAAACAAAAGCTCAGCTCTGGAAAAAAACAGAATCCTTCCAGTAGCACAGGAGAGGAACCACTGGCAAACCCTTTGTGGCTTTGTTTTCTCCGGATTCATGACCGGTGTGATAGGAGAAGGTTGTCTGTGTTCCACATTAACACTGGAAGTGACAGTCAACAAAAACCTAGATACAGGACAAGGGGTAATGGGTTAAAACTGAAACAGGGGAAGTTTAGATTGGATATAAGGAGGAAATTCTTTCCTGTTAGGGTGGTGAGGCACTGGAATGGGTTGCCCAGGGAGGTTGTGAATTGGACAGAGCCTTGGGTGGCATGGTTTAGTGTGAGTTGTCCCTGCCCATGGCAGGGGGGTTGGAACTGGATGATCGTAAGGTCCTTTCCAACCCTAACTATTCTATGATTCTGTAACCTTAGATTTGGGCAGAACGGCAGGGTTGAAGGCAATGATAAAGCCTGGTTGTTTAAGTGCGTTCCTTAAATCACTTTTATGTGGTATCTTGATTGGCAACAAAATATTAATACTTTTTTATTGCTTTCTTAATCAGAGGCTTTCACAAGCAACACAGTCATAATTCGTCCTGTCCTGTCTGTGAAGAGCTCTGTTAATGAGTTGTCACATAGCTATCGCTGAGGAGCCATCTTAATGGTACATGTAATTCAATAGTTTTTCTTGCAAATATTTAAGATTGCTTTTAGCATCAAAATATTATTTAGCCATAAATTATCCATGCGTATTATTTATCCATTAGAAGTCCCTTTGCAGCTGTAGCTGAAAAAAAATCACATCAACTTTTCTCATGCAGAAAATAACTATAATGTAGCTGGAACCGGTAAGATTGTGCTAGCTACAAATTAATTTCTGACTCCAAATGGTGAAGTGGTTAAAACGTGTCATCTTTCCCAATAACATGAATTCCACGTTTGCCCCCTAGGAACGAGAAACATGTTTTCCCAAATACATGGTTATGAAAGCATTCCTCAACTTGAGACTTGTAGTAAAGCCCTTGTGGAGTTAAAGGTATTTATATGGTATTTATAGGAGTTTTTTTACGTGATTTCATATTATCTCCAGAGAAACAGATGTAAATTTATTAAAAACATAAACAAAAGTTACTCCTTCGGAAGCAGGGTGAAAGCATTCACAAACAGAGGGAGTATTACTATAAGAAAAAATCACCTGGTCCTAAGTAGATGGTACAGTAGAAAGCTTCTCCTTCCTCAAAAGCTCATATTTATGGAGGACGATGTTGCTCTGGGGTGGTTTTGTTTCACTTGTGTTTTTGAGAGGCACACAGGGCTCATGCCTTGGGAATGAATGCCTTGAGAAACCTGGGATGTCAGATGCAACTCTCCCGGAGATGAACTGCAGTACTCGGTCTGAGTGTTAGAGCAGAACAGCAGGACTATGGATGTGGTGTGAATCTTCTAAATGCGATCAAGAAGAAAGGAGGCAGCCCATCTGCAGTTAAGTATTAAAGTAGCTAGAGTAAGACACTTAAAAGGATGCAATTGGGAATGAGATGAATTAGGACTCTGAAATGACTTGTACTCTCCTGCACCTGCTCTGACTGTTGTAACTCATAATTGAATGAGAGACCAAAATCCATGAATCCCACTTCTCTCTCTCTGTATTGCAGGGAGAAAGCTGGAGTTTATGAACAGAATTTCCTCCCAAGATTGGTACTTCCATGTTCTGTGGTCTTTGTGTTTCTCTGAAATGTCTTGTAGATCCAATTAATAGAAACATGTCACTAAATCCCTGGTATACCAATTCCTCCCTCCCAGCGGCTCCAGGTGGAAAACCTACCATTGGTTTTCCTTGTTGTATTGTCTCTTGAGTTTCTCGGGATACAAAAGTCATCCATTTTTATCTATGTTACAATTGCACACATCTCTAAAAAGTACATTTCCATGTGTTTTTAAGCCCAAAACTTTTTCATCTCACCAGCAGTCTTCTGGAGCGCTGAATTCTGTGAGCAGAAAAGCAAAGGAAGATAAATGAACAGCCCATCAGGCTGCGTTTGCAAGAGTTTCCTGGCATTTGCTTAAGGCAGAATTCTCCTCCATGTAAATTACTGAAGTGATAGCATGTGTAAACCCAAGAACAAATAACATTAATGAAGCATAAGTTTCCAGCTTGTCTCTGGAAATGAATTATTAAAAGCAGCCAAGAAAGTGATTTAAGAGCCCATGACTAATTTATTTTATTTTTTATTATTTTTATATGAATCACTCATGAGTCTGTTGTGAAAAAAAGATCAGAGGCATTTGATTAGTGAGGAGAAATCATTGGCAAAGCGGTAGCCATTGTTGTAGATTTTGCATCATAATAATCTCATTAAACGCTTGGGTACATTTTGTTTTAAAACCCTGTAAACATTATCAGAGGGAGATGTCTGGGGCTCTGAGGATCAGGCTAGCTGCTTTAACATCAGCTGGTTAATACAGCTTCATTGCTGTGCTGGTTCCTATGAAATCATTAGAGTGGTTTATTTTGTCTAAAGGAAAACCAGTGACACCAGCCAGTCCCAGTGGTGGGACTGGCTTTGTCAGCGAGCACTGACAGGCTCCCAGCTCCCTTGGGCTTGTTGGAAAGGGCTGAAAGGCAGGGGCTCAGAAGGAAAGCGAACTATTTGTGTTGAAGGGACCTTAAAGCTCCTCCAGCTCCAACCCCTGCCACGGGCAGGGACCCCTTGCACTGGAGCAGCTTGCTCCAAGCCCCTGTGTCCAACCTGGCCTTGAGCACTGCCAGGGATGGGGCAGCCACAGCTTCTCTGGGCACCCTGTGCCAGCGCCTCAGCACCCTCACAGGGAAGAGCTTCTGCCTAAGAGCTCAGCTCAGTCTCCCCTCGGGCAGGTTCAAGCCATTCCCCTTGGCCTGTCCTTATATCCCTTGTTCAAAGCCCCTCTCCATGTTTTTTGTCAGCCCCTTTATATTGGAAGACTGCTCTGAGGTCTCCCCTGAGATCATGATGCTGATAATATTTATTTATAAGGAAGTCCCAACAACCAGTGAGTTTCTCCTAAGAAACCACCCAGGGAACCCCATTCCCTCTGTCGTTATTTCTGTGATGAACACTTTTAAACCAGGATGGTGAGGGGTTTTCAACCATTTTCAGGACTCACCCCAACATCCGGTAGGACCATTCAGTATCTAACTGAGGTGGTTTAAGTCAGGTTTAAAATCTCATGTGTGGGGCCGTGGCACATGCTCTTCTGCTGTGTGATTTGTGCCAGTGTTTGCTGATAGCTGGGGAGATGGGGAGATTGGTTTCTTGTCACTGGAGCTTGTTTTTCTGTTCCTTCTTCCTATTTATAGCTGTAAGACAAGTATTTTTTTCCTCAAGTAACTGGAAGTTATCCTACAAAATAATCTGAAGGTACCTTATGTTAATTCCTCCTCAGACTTCCTGGAAAACAAGAAACTTTGCCAAAAAATGTGAAGGATTTTAAATATGTTTCTGTTCTGTGTTGGAGCAACCTCGAGACGTGTTAAAAAGCTCCATGAAAAAGCATCTGAAAGAGGCAAAAACAGGCAGTTGATGCCTCGCACCCTCCATCAGCCCTGGGTTAATGTGGGCTCCCTCTCTGCCGGCTGCCTTCCTGGGTGTCAGGGCAGGAGATTTGTGCCATTCCAATCACATCTTGGGTTTCACTCGAGACAGAATGTGAAGCGAGATGTACAAGCAATATGCAATGTTTTACACATTTGGAGCGTGGGCTCTGCGAGCCGCGGCAGATTGCATGACCAGGGAATGCATTAGGAGGGAGGGATGGGGTAAATAAATATGAAAAACCTTCTGTTTGGAGAGAGCGATGCTTTGGGTAATCAGTGGTGATGGAAAGGAAACACAATACAAGAAAACCCACATATCCATTTGCTGGGATCTGCTTTTCTGTCTGAAAATGACTGTGTGCAGAAGCAACATTTTCTTGTTATTATTGTTCAGCTTACTGGGTTGTTACCAGTTTAAAATGCAGCGTGGGGCAAGGTTTTAATCTGGGAAAGTTTAAACATATTCTGAGGTCACTTAATCAGCGCTTCATTTGAAGGGTAACTGCAAGACATAAGGCAGCCCATGAAGGACAGGGAGCTTTTGATTCAAACAAGGGAGAGAAAACAAGAGACAAACTGCTGGAGCAGTCGATTTATCATCTGCCACCAGTCGACCTTATCAATTAGGAGAAATTATAAGCATAGCTTGCTGAATCATTTTTTTTCTTTACCCCAGAACATGTAACATTATCTTATAATGAATTTCATAAAATAGAGGTGATGAACACTCTGTCCTTATCTGGCCGCTTTGATGCAAAGCTCATCAGTTTGCGGGGTTAGAATAGTTCCTGCCTGTGTTTTCATCACTTCTGCTTCTTCTTCTTCACAAGGAAATTCACCTTTGGTGGTAAATGAGGAAAGATGTGTCTCAGAAGTGATTTATTTGCCTTTCTCCTGGTTGCCTATCCTTTGCTGGGATGATACATAAAAATGTCTCTCCAGTTCACTGTTGGGGTAGGAGTAGGGCAGCCCCAGCTCCAGGGGTTGTGCAGGGCTAGCTGAGATGCCTGAACAGCCCTCAGATTACTCTGCTTTAAAGGTGAGAGAGTTTTAGGGAGAGGAAAGAACGATGTTCCATCAGTTTTATAGATGTTTCTGGTTCTCTTTGACTGCTTTCAGGCTCGTGGTGAGATGGAAACCTTGCTTTGCAAGCAAAAGCCATCCAGAAAAATCAAAGCACATGAAATGCTTCCTCATGCCTTTTCCCAGCATGAATTCTTCCCATTCCCTCTGCCCACCCCTGCGAGTTCTCCCAGCAGGCTTATGTGTGCATGTCTGGGGGGGAGGAGGGATGGAGCTCAGAACCTGAGCCTCTAAAAACGTTTGTGCAAATAGCTTCCATTTGCCTGATAGACATATTTGAGAGGCAAGAAGCCCTCATTGACCCACAGCTCCTTCTCAGCTTGATCAAGCTGTGTGCAGCATAATGGTGTTAGACACATTGAGGACCACTTCCCAGCAAACCAAGCCAGCCGCTGAGCACGCTGTCAGTGTTAACTTACTACAGGGATATACTCCAGCAGCTCCTAGGAGCTCCCTCAGGCAGTGCAGTGTTGGAGGGCTGTGGGAAGTGGCTGGAATACCAGGGCTTCTGTTGCACTGCAGGACTCCTGCCTGGGGTGAGTGTGACACAGAGAGTTAGAGGCTATTTAAGAGTCAGACTCATCATTTGCTAATGCTCTAGGGCTTGGGTTTTTACAGCGCTTCAAATACACCCTTATAAAATACACAGAAAGCACTTGTGCATAAGAATGCATGCACATATATATAAAATAGAACTGTGAAAACCCAATGTACTAATTATATCCACAGGGAAAGACAGGGAGAAGCCATGAGCTGCAATAAACCCACAGAAAAAGTCATTAATTTGTTAAGAGAATTCAGCATTCTTTTTGTAGCAACAGCAGCTGCATGTCATAATCACTTTTTCCTTCCCATGTCTAATACTGGTCATTCTTAATACCATTGTAGTCTCATGTGGATTTACGGTGTGTGCACAAGTTATACAGGGCAGGTAAATTCCTTCTGTGCCCAACATAAATGGTATGGTGTTAATCCAAACCATCTTTGATAACCTGCTTTATGTGCTACAAGTCAGAAAATAGTTTCTAAAAGTCATAAATGATGCTTTTACCAATATAAGCTTCTCTTTACACGAAAAATATGTTTGGAAAGGAAGAGAATAATACCACAGTCTTGCATGAGTTTGTTTTTGCAAGGGTCTTATATTAATACATTTGTATGCATTGGAAAAAGCAGATCGTCCATAAAAAGACAATTACAGAGCACAAAGCAAGCATTCATATTATTTTTCTGAGATATCTTAAAGGAAGCAGCATACCTAAACCAGACGATTTTATTGTCCTGTTTTTCCACAACGCCATATAAATCATTCCATTAAAGTAGCCATCCTGCTTTTATTGATCTAAACTCCATTTGAGTTGCTTTGGGATTAACTTTTAAACTCTGTTATTCGGTCCCTTCCACTGCAAGCTTTTTCTCTCTCTCATGCAAATATCACTTGACCAGGGTTGATGTGTTTTCTGTTTGCAGTTACTCGTGCATCTTTACTTTCCATCAGGAAAGATGTAGCAGACCAGCAAACAGGCAAATGCTTGAAATGGGAATTTTTGAGTAGACACTTGTAATAATATATTGGGTAGCATAACCAGTTTATCCCATAGTGTAGATGCTAAATCTGCCTGACACCCAAGTGACAGTAATATCTCAGATACTTTTGATTATGGATTTTGAATTCCAGGATCATCTGTGCATTTATTCTTCATAATTGTTCATACATTAATTCATCCTTTCATATATTGTACATAGATAATTGCTCATACATGTTCATACACTGGGGCAGCACGTGCTTCCAGGTAGCAGATAGCACCACCAAGGTGGCGATGTCTTATGTCCTCTCAGGTTAAGGTGTGCGCTTTGGGAAGGGTTGTTGTCCTGTCTGTAAACTCTGTATTTCTCAGTGCTGCCTCTGAGTCTGCCTTGTAACATGTATAAAATCCAGCACATTGGAAATGGGATAATAAAGTCCTTGCTTTTTCACAAGCAGAACTACTCTTCAACACTCACGCTGTTGCACTGGGTTCATGCCGCCCTGATTCCAAGTTGGATTTTCCCGTACTTCTGCAGTGAAATACTGCAAAGGTTAGTTTAAAATGCTTCACAGAGGGAGCTAATTAAAGAAAACCCATTCTTTAAGCACATGAACTGCTTTTGAAATGAATCCTTCTGGTTTCACATGGGAGTACAAACATTCTGGAGCTGCAGAAGGCTGAACGGTAACGAAGTAACGAGAGAAGCCACTTAATACACCCATCAGTGCTGTGGTTCTGTTAACTATAATCTGAAATGCATTCCAAAGCAGGGCACTTGTACAACATATTCAAGTGCTAAAACTGCTTTAATAACTCGTATTCTTCCCATCTATAACCAAAAATTGTAGTAATGCAAGAGCAGATCTAGGAAGATGAAGGGGATAAAGGAAGATACTTGTCAAGGAGTTGCAGATCAAACCAGGTTTGTCTGAGAAAATGCTCTTTGTCTGCTTCCTCGTCTCCTGCCTAGGATATTGTCTGAGATACGTGACAGTTTCAGTTCTTTCTCATCACATCTCAAGGTTACAGCGCATTTTCTAAGAACAGGCATAGATAAAGGAAACTTCAACCCACCCAGAAGTTAGCATTTTAGGCATCCAAAGGGTAGATACTAAGTTCCTCCATAAATTAAACAGCTGGAGATTGCCACCTTTTTTATGTGCAAAGAGCACCTTGTTAGCAGCCAGCACAGAAGTTCATGTTCTCAGATGGGTTGTTTTGCCTTACTCTTAAATTGCCGTTCATTTTCTCCCTGTATGTTGATTTATGAACTTCATAACTTCCTATTCAAAACTCAAGCTGTGTTCCCAAGCCATGGTGCTATCAAAACCACTGAAGAAGTTTTGTGTGTCGTGTCCCTTCACATGGTGATTATGATGTTTTTCCTAAATAAAGAGGCACCTTTCCTGTCTTTCTTTCCATACAGGACTTTGGAGAAGACGATTCCCTCTACATCACCAAGGTAACAACTATTCACATGGGCAACTACACCTGTCATGCCTACGGCTATGAAGAGCTGTATCAGACCCACATCCTTCAGGTGAATGGTTAGTAAATGGCATATATGACAATCCATGAAATGTTCCTGTAAGCGAAGTTGCGCGTTAACCTCATGCACACAGAGACGCGAAAAGCCACACAGTTGTGTGTGCACGAGCATGAACCTAGCTGGGGCTCTGCTCACTCCTGAAACCACACTGGCAATCAACAGGATAGGTACCAAGGGAGGAATGTGTGTAATTACCTGGGCTTCAGTCCTAACAGTTATCCAAGCTGTCAATAGAGTCATAGAGTTAAAAGCAGCATTTCAAAGCATCTCTTAGGCTAATTACTACTTCTGTCAGCAGAAGTGTTGCTTTAGTAATTTCTTCCAGCCCAGGATATTGAAATAAATACAGTGCAGAGTTTCCAAAATGAGCTAATTCTCAGCTCTGTATCAGATTATTACCTGGTTGTAGGTCTGCTTGGTTCACTAAGAGCTGTGTACGTTGGCTAAAGATATATTCCACAGGGTTGCAAAATGAGCACAGACCCTTTTACAGGTGAGAGAATCACACAGGCCATATTCCAGCTTTCTGGTTCACCTCCATTCCCTGGACCACATTTGTACTTGGTAGAACTTATATTCAGGCATTCCCTATCTTTCTTCTGGCCTCAAACTCAGACCATTGGATTTAGTTTAATATTACATTAGCTTCAACCAGCATTTCATTGAGGGACCAGCCAGTGCAATATACACCTTTCCAGTAGCAAAATCATGTCCAGCTTTAAACCTGTGTTTATATGTGCTAATATGACCAGCAGTATCTGCAGAATAGGAGACGGGGTAACCTGTTGCTCACCATGGGTAGATTTTTATGTACTCTGCTTTGAAAATATTTAGTTTGCAGGGAAATCCAGTGACTTTATCCAGGAGGATATATTATAAAGGAAATTTAGTATTTAGTTCTTTCTCTAGATGTACACAGGCATCTACAAAGGAGAGCTTTCAGCTGGGAAGAGTAGATAGCTACACACAGCTTAATAGAGAAAAGCTGACATGAAGAGAAACAGCAAAAGGATATTTATGCACTGTAAGAAGTGCTATGGTGGACGTGGGGTTTAGGTTTGGCTGCAGCTCAGTTCTTCTGGACGTGTGTAAATGCTCCCCGCTCACAGCGTGTACCTGGAGAGAGCACGAAGCATCCGGTTGATTTGAATGAAAACTGACTTAATGTTTCTACAGAATAACTTGTCATCTTTTGGAGACGGTAAAGTGTAAATTCTCAGCAACGTGGATAACTAGATTGTGCGTGCTACGGCTGGGAAAATGGGTTTCCTTCCTCAGAGCGCTCTTTGTTTGATGAATGGCAGTTGAGAGAAAAGCAAGCTAACAAGTTAATCCTGTGTATATTATGTGATATGTTATGAGCTCTGAATGGAGTTTGGTTGGCAGACAACAATATAGACTTTATCATCACTGAGAATATAAGGCCCAAAGGCTTTGAAACTAAAGTGAGAATGAGAGGAAAACTAGATGGAGTGTGGGGAGGGTTTGCTTCCTTTCATCTTTATGCCTGCCACTTAGATTTAACTTGTTGAAAGATCCTATTTTGTTTTTAAACAGAAGTTACACGCTGCAGCTGCATGTGGTTTTCTTACTAATAGAACAACAAAAAAAAATCCTCATTTTCCATGTTGGCTTTTTAATGTTGCTATGTAGTCAATAAATACTGCAACAAAATGCCATGCATTCTGCTGTCAACTCTAGGCAATGCTAGAAGACTCTGCAGGATCTAGAAATCTTTGTCCTACAGCATTGATATTCCCGTGTGAGCCATTAGACATTGCAAAGCCGTGTTCTGCATTCCTTGATGTGGCTGGCTGCCCATACCCTTGTATTCTCTCCTTTTCTGCCTCTGTTGTGGCTTCCTCCAATAGCTGATGCTGGGACAACAGGTCCGATTGCAGGACAGTGTTGTGTACCTTCAGGTGCATTGTGGGGTTGCAACTGTATGAGTTTTAAGGTCCCTTCCAACCCAAACCATTCCATGATTCTATGAGATTCGCTTCATCACAGTAAATCCGGTGGGAAGACAGGCATATCCTTATGCTCTGCAGGGGAACAGTGTCCTTATGGATGCTTGCTGCTGTGCATGTGCTACACAACCATGGCAGTTCTTCCCTTTGTAGCAGCTGGTTCAGGATATCACAAGTAACACAGGCAGATCCAGATGCTCAGGCAAAGATGAGAATCCTGTTAGGCAGAAAAGGTGAGGACCACCAGATGAATGTCCCAGACCACTGGCTCACATCTGGGGAAGGAGCATAAAGCACACGTGCGAAATGCAGCCTGCATGGGACATTTGTTGTGGTAGGTTTGGGATGATCTCATCTATCTTAAGAGTCACAGCAGTGGTAAGATTCAGGTCAGTGTATTTGCACAGCTGGACCTCAATGTCTTTGAAAGAAAAGAATGCCCTGAAAGGCAGCACAAAGTTTAGGAATGAGAAATACATCTTTCATGCTGGTATCTTTGATCAGGAGAAGCCAAGAACAGTGGGAAGATTATGTTCTCTCCTACGTATGGATATTGCTGTATTGCTTGGGAAATGTGTTCAGCATACACTAAGTGTAGGGAGGAAAAGCAATTTATCACTTTCAAGAGGAAAAAGAGTTGCTGAGGATAAAGAATCTCATAAAATTGTAATCAACTATGAAAATTGATAGTTTGCAAATCAGGAGGCTGCTGAGTGTGGGGCATCATTTCCCTTTGTCCTTGCACTCTGGAAAACAGCAGCATAAATCAGAATATTGTTTTCTTTGAAAAGGGGTTTAAAAAGCCATTGGATCCTCAGCACAATTGTAAGGGTCCAGTAGGACACATTTTGCAGCAGCAGAGAGATGTTTTAAACAAGGATGTTTTGTTAATGTGCCTTTTCAAGAGAAAACATATAACGCTGCAAAGTCCTTTCGAATCATAAATGGAAAGATTTAAACATCTCAAGTAAATGATTAATCTATTAATTATGACTAGGCCCTGGAGTATATAGGTCCTAGAGCAGCAATGTACGTCTTTGGGCCTTGATATTGCCATCTGTGCTCATCATGTGCTTTATCACCTGAGCTGTTTTATTGTAATGAGTTGGTCTGCTCACAAGGTACTACTCAGTATGCAGTAGTAGGCAATCTACCCAATCTCATACTTGTTTGAATGCCTCTTTTTTTCCCACTTTCCTTAAGATAATAGCATTTTTATACTGCCCTTGGCTTCAGGCGCAGTAATGCTTAGCAGTGATATATATTCACCAAGGGAAATAGCAAAGGATAATCCATATATTCCAAAGTCTGGAGCTGAAATTTTTGCAAGTTTAAAGCAAAATGTGCTTACTTGGAATGTATTAATTTGTTTCAAGGACAATAAAAATGCATTCTGCAGTTTGCTGTTATCACAAGGCAGTTCCACGCAATAATTTGCCTGTGCAATGAATTATGTCAGACAAGGGAGAAGAAATAAAATGTTTAAAAATGGAAGGAGCAGGAAAATGGTAAGAGCAGGCATGGGGATGCAACACATACTTTTGCAGGTGAAAACAAACACTTCCCTCATTAATCACTGGGAAAAACACCTTGCTGTAATTTCAAGTTAACCTGATTTTCATGCAGAACATTGATGCAGTGCCTAGGACCCCTGAGCTGCCTTATGTGCTAGAAGTCTATTGTATTTTCAGCTCTGCAGGTAAAAGATGAGGATTTCTTACATGCAGGCTAAGGTGGTGTGAGGCAAAAAAACCTTTAGGAAAGCCTAGAGCAAACTTACAAGAAAGTTATCAACCCACACTGGCTTTGAGAGTATTAGGGGGCCTATAGGGATGCTGGGGAGGAACTCTTCATTAGGGACTGTAGTGACAGGACAAGGGGTAATGGGTTAAAACTCAAACAGGGGAAGTTTAGATTGGATATAAGGAGGAAATTCTTTCCTGTGAGGGTGGTGAGGCACTGGAATGGGTTGCCCAGGGAGGTTGTGAATGCTCCATGCCTGGCAGTGTTCAAGGCCAGGTTGGACAGAGCCTTGGGTGAGATGGTTTAGAGTGAGGTGTCCCTGCCCATGGCAGGGGGTTTGGAACTTGGTGGTCTTAAGGTCCTTTCCGACCCGAACTATTCTATGATTCTATGAAATAGGTGGTGTCTGAGATGGGTCTTATCTCCTTCAAGAGCTGGTTGGTGAGGAAATTGCTTTGGTGCCTTTGGCCATTTGGGGTATATTAGAGAAGGGTGTGAAACTGGCTGGGGATCTGCTTCTTGCCTTGTGCTGGGCAGGCACAGGCAGGCAGCTGTATCTAGATGAGCATTAAGGTTCCTCCCAACCCAAACCGTTCTATCCTGGCAGGAGCAGAGCTCTGCACAGGGCACAGGACCTCATGGGCTTTGTTCCAAGCCGCCTTTCATGTAGGTAGCTGCAAGCTTGGGCACCCAAGTCTGTCTGCAGGAGGCTAGGGCAGGCAAACCTGCAGACAGAGAGGGCCAGGATTGCTTGGGGACTGGAAAAGGCAGGTTGTGCCATCTGGAGAATAGGGGAAGTCCCTGGGGACATTAAGTGCTGTCAGTTGACTTCAGGATTTGGGCGTCTGGCCTCCTTGGGTGATGTTTTTTTCCTATGCATTTGCAGGAGACAAACTGCCTCTCATCCATGAGTCTGAATAAATCACATAGCCTTTCAGTGCACCTCAATTCCTAAATCATTTTGTTCTAAAAACGTTACTAGTAGCACGCAAATCATAGGCGAGACAAGCCCTGAGTGCAGGACCTTCATAAAACCCTGTCAAAGTGGCCAGAAATTACTATCTTTATCCTGTCTCGCCTGGAGACACTGACTCGGAGAGATTCCAATTAATTTTCCGAGGTGCAGATGGAATGAGAAGCTCCTGACTCACAGCGTTATTGCCCTGAATTGCTTGGGCACTGTCTCTTCAATAACCCCAGGGGTGGCTCTGACAGCTGCCAGCCATTCCCAGCAGCACATCGCTTCCTTTGCTCACCTTCCACTTGATCGGGCACCTCCTGAAGTCAGGAGGAGCCACAACCCTGACAGTAATGGGAGGAGGAGAAGATGAAAAGCCAGAAATGCTCTTATTTGGAATTTGAAATCTCAGTTTAATAAAGCAAGCTTGTATTTTTGGTAACCCTCTGATTAAAAAGATCTTGGGTGGGTTTACTCACTGCTCTGCGTCTTATAACACATTTTCTCTTCTTCTCCAGTGAAGGAAATATGAGACAAGGAAGTAAACCCACACATCTAGTGCAGAGGTGAAGTTTAAAGCCATTCCTTTGCTAAAAATCCCCATTTTTTGCCCAGAGGCATTTCCTTTCAGATTACACTCGAGCAAACCCAAGTAGACTTGAGGGCTTTCTGTCGTGGCTGATTTCCTTCCAAGCTGACGACTCAGCTCTGGTTAGTACTTGGCAGCTGGTAGGTAACACAGAAGTAAAATACATCTCTCTCTGGTAAGGCCCATAAAAAAAGAGATGGAAAGTGTATGCTAGTGAATGTAATTATTTAAACCATGTCCATATGGGTCTATAGACACATAGCAAGCTGCAAACACAGATTTCGTTTTATTCTGAAGCAACTGTTAAGACAATTTAATTTTGCCAGGCCTGGAGCCCGATGATGGACTGTATAAAAAGATGGCACTGTGTTAGGTACCTTGAGCCAGTGATTTCCAGTTGAAGTTTGTTATTAACTCATTCAGGTGATCTTAAAGAAAACCCACAATTTTTCCTTAATTCTCCATTAGTGCCAGCAGAGGTTATTGATTTTCCTTGAGGAAGAAGTCAGGCTCCCACATATCACATCCACATTTGACTCCAACCATGGTTTTACACAGCTGTACATCTTTCAACAGTTACATCCAAGTCCCACAATCTCTTAATATAAAGTTGACCGCTTGGTTATGAAACAGAGCCGTCCATGGCCACCCTTGAAATACCATCAGCCAAGTACAGCACATCCTCATGTTTCCTTTTATTAAATCCCTCGAGGTGAAAGGAAGGATTCCACTCATATTTTTTACTGATATTGCAATTTCTCCTCAAAGTAGGTGAGTGAATTGTGAAGAAAGAGTCAATGGACGATGTAAAGCCTTGTTGATTTGAGCAATGAAGGCAACATGATTGAAAATCAATGAACTTGTCTCAAATTGTAATATAATTAGTAGTTCCGCCAGCCGAGTATATTAAATAGTTCAGAGGGCCTTCCTGAAACAAGATGAGTCATGCTTTGAAAGCCTCTCAGGAAAAAGGGAAGTAGTTTATTTGTTCAGAATAACAGGTAGTGAATATACAGGCTATTTCCTGATGGATATTTGATTAAAATGGTGAATAATGTGCTACTTCTTATAGCCAAGAAGTCCAGTTTCTTCTTTACTAGATTCAGTGAATGCTGGAAGTTTATACTTTAATTGTTAAATACATGAGTACTCGCCTTAGGTTTTGATCCAACTTCACTTGATTTTGATTAGTCCCTTAGTGAAAGAAAGGAAGACAAAGCATGAACAGTCTAAATACAGAACTGGATATCAGGGTTGCTCCCTGGCATTGATTTATTAGTTTATTATTTCCTATATTCTCCCCCAAAGTTGAGCTATAGACGAATCGCTTCTGTACCAGAATGTTGCTTGTCTCCCGGTGCTTGGATCAGACCTTTTCCTCTCTCAAGCCACTGACAAGGAACAGCACTGGAAGGTGAGTTGAAATTGTCCAATTCCTTGTTTCCCACAGTGCCACCAGTGATCCGCGTGTACCCGGAAACGCAGGCGCAGGAGCCTGGCGTGTCGGCGAGCCTCAGATGTCACGCCGAAGGCATCCCTAATCCCCGAATTACCTGGCTAAAGAACGGCATTGATATCATGCCAAAACTATCCAAACAACTAATGCTTCTAGGTAAGAAAGGAATTCTGATTAATTAAAGTATTGTAGACAGGGATTAAAGGGGATTAGTTTGCACTTTAAACCAGAAGTTCCTGCACTCTCCCTAAGCCACAGTTGTTGGAAATTGTGTTACAAACCCCCTGTTCTTCCTTTTTATCTTTTTCTCCCGTGTATTTCTCGGGAAAGAGTATTGATTGATAGGAGTGGTAACAGTGTTCTGTTAAACAGACACGTGCTTGGTTCTCCACTGCCTCGCCTCTTGTGCAGAGCTGTGCAAAGCAGAGGGGGAATGCATTAAATTCTTAATTCAGGTTTATGTGCATTGGAAGCAAGTCAGCTGAGAATTGGGCTGTGGTTCACTTGGCTCCTCACAGCCACCTCTGCAGAGGGAATTGGGCTCTGGACTCCTATAGATCCTTGTTCAAATGAGGCTGCCACAAATACAGCAGAAGGCAAAAATACTTACTCTGTGTAAGCATACTGAAAGCCTTCCCACGTCCCCCCCAGTCTGGCTGTGGTGCGTTGCAGCCCTCAACCAGCATTGGCAACACAGATCTCCCTGCAGGGCTGGGTGCAATGTCTTAAAGTAAGGTCTTAGGCAATGGTCCCACTCCAGAAAGCAAAATGATAGGAGTGGAGAAAACCCCTCCCAGACCCAAGTTTTTGGTGATCTGATGAAAAGCAGTTTACAAAACTCAATTTAATTTTTCTCCACTAAAGCCAAAGCATTTTTTTTTCTTTTTTAACAAGAAGAAATAAATGAAATGCAATTTATCGTTTGCACTTGGGATTCTTCTTTGTTTGTTCCTGGCACAGAGCTTGTATGTGCTAATGGAAAGAAGCAAAACATCAACTGTGATGAGAATCCCCAAAATACCTCTAGTTATGTACAGGGAAACATGTGGTGAAGCCACCCTGTTGTTGCCAGGCAATGGAAGGCAATTAAGAGCAGGAAAAGCAATTAGCAGCAGCGAGAAGCACAGTTTATGGGTGTCTTTCTTACAGCAAACGGGAGTGAACTTCATATCAGTAGCGTGCGATATGAAGACACTGGTGCCTATACCTGCATTGCTAAAAACGAGGTGGGAGTGGACGAGGACATATCATCACTTTTCATAGAAGATTCGGCAAGAAAGACCCGTAAGCTTCACTTTCCATGGATTTATTTCTTTAAAGAGTCTTTAAATGTAATGGTATACATGCAGTGTAATGCTTCAGTCCACTGCATGCAGTATGTTGGACTCTTACTCGTGAGGTAGTGACAGGTTTGTCTGTGCTTTGATGAGATGATTGTATACTGGTTTGGGAAGGAATCCACAGGGAAGGTAAAATCCCCTCACCCAGGTTTGTGGTGCCTTTTATGTGCCAAAAATGTATGGATATGGTACAGGTAACATCTTTAATAAAGTACCAGATGTGCACTAGTTTTAGATATCAGAGAATCCCAAACTAGTATCATGCGAAATTATATGTGGTTTCAGAAAATGAACATCTTTGATTTCTACACAAGATTTCTGTTAAAGCCAATTACAAGGTGAAGTTCTCGAATATTTTGATGCTTGGAAAATGTTCTGATTGAATTATTGATTTTCCCTGCATTTACGTCACTAACCAGCACAACAGGCTTCCCTCAGTGTGAAATTATCTTCCACTTCCAAGACAAATATTCCCCCAGCCGCTCTGAGCTGCATGTGTCCCGTAGGAGTGCGGCAATGTTATCTTGACTGCACTGTCCCCGCAACACAATTAATGGAGGAAGTGATTAGTTGCCCCAGTGGAAAAGCTCCCAGTGGCCTGATTCTTCCTAATTCTGCTCTCTTAACTACTTGGGAGATTGCTTGGGTTTATGGGGATACTAAAAGGTTAGGTGCAAATGGGATTTTTGCTACTTTTCTGGCTGTTAATGTAGAGCAAGAATTGAAAACGAAGTTAGCCATAAATATGTGCTCTCATGGCGAGTCTTTGGAAAATATATTCTATTCCTCATTAAATAGATTTATGTACTCTTGTTAATATTGCTCGTTTTCCCTTGAATACTTGAGCAAGGGAAATTGCAGTATGGTAAGAAATAATTGGATCTATCTAAAACAGAAATTCAAATGCAGATGTGCTTTCAAAGAGTATTTGAATCCTAAACAGAATGTAGTTGCATGAAATTCCACAAAGAATGTAGCACACTGTGTAGCTGCCTTAACTGCCAGTCTCAGGCTTCTGAAAGATGTGATGTTTCCTGATTGAACCTATACAGAAAGCTGGAGCTTGTACCATACAGGTACATTACATTTGAAGGTAACAGCTTCTCTTTAGTAAGATCTATGTACAGGCTAAAGTTGGCTTCATTTGAGGTAGGATTTTGCCTATGTCAAAGGTTCATAGTTATCTCTGGAAGGAGCAAGCGTATTTAGAGCTCTCTTTCCTGGTGTTATTTGAATCAATGTTACAAAGGGTTCGCAAATGAAACAGTTCCTGTGAACATGAGTGTTAATTCAGTTTCTTGCTACAATGACAATTTTGACATTGTTTTGTTTTGTTTTTTTCTGTTCCTGATTATTTTCTGGCTTCCCCAATTTTCTGATGCTGCAGTTGCAAACATACTGTGGCGAGAGGAAGGTACTGCAGTAAAGTTCTTTTGTCGTAGTGATAATGTGCTTGTCTGCTTTAATAATTCCATGATGGGCCATTTTCCACTGACTTGCTGCTAACTCTATCAGCTTTCACAGTTACCAGATTAAGTACAGACCACACATTTAAAAGCTAAACTATTCAGAGAAGAGATATCGCTCTCGTAATACAAATCGTACCTTCTGATACTTTCCCACTAAGAAATAATAGATGACCATAAAATATGTAAAACTGGAAATTTTATATAAAGTGCCACACGTGTGAGTAGCCTGAAGATTCTCAAGCTGCATTAACAATTGCACGAGTGTCAGAAGTGCTCCCAAATTACCATAATTGAGCAAGCAGGACATAAATCCAATAGACTGCATTTTAAGCAAGCAATTCAAGCTCTTCCTCCTCAGTAGCGTGTATTGATGTTTACTAAGCAACAAAAATTGTGTTCTTGACTGTTAGGCAGATACAAAAAAAAACCCACAACAGGTTTTGCTTCCTTGTAGCCTTTAAATCGATGCAGAGTAAGGGTTGCCCCACTTCTCCTTGTTTTAATTGGCAGTTAAGATCTCTAGTTTGATCAGATTTACAGTGTGCCCTGCACAAGGTCAACATCTGTGTGTCTTGGAGCCAAATCAGAAAAGAAAACACCATCCTAACCAGCTAACTGACTCAAAGATACTATGGAGGCACTTGAAATGAAAATGGGTTTGATTTTGTGCACACTTGTGCTGTCATAATGTCCAAAACACACAGTAAGATGCATTGTGCAGAGGCCCAAGGAGCTCTCAGGCACCTCTGTAAGTGCTTTGATAGGGAGCGCAGCCTCTGGCTCCTTGGGGCTGTGTGTTCCTCACCAGAGGAAGGTTCTTGGGTTGAGGTTCAAGCATAAGCCAGTTCTTGCATCTGCCTGTTGCATAGGAGGAAGTTGGGAGCTTGGTGTCCTTCCAGCTTTGTGGGGACCCCCTGTGCACTTACAAACTGCTCTTGACCATGTCCCCTTGCCTCCTGCAAACACCTCTCCCTCCTGGTGTTCCTCCAAGAAGGGCTCCCCACTCACTGCGCCTTTGGAAGGTGCAAAGACCCTTTCATGCATAGTGCCTCCAGGTACCCAAAATGACAGCTGGGCTTCATGCCCTTGGCTTGGAGCTTTCTGGATTGCTGTGGCTTGGCCCAAAGGATTGTAGGGGCAGAAGAGAAATGCCCGCCCTTAGTGACTGGTGCAACCTCGGCCAGGTATGCAAACACCCCATGCATACCTGCTGTCCCACTGCCTGCTGCAGACACATTCCTGCAGTAGGTGCAGCAGGCTGGAGGTCATGAGATGTGGCGCAGCAGCCTAAGATAGCTCTCCAGCACTTATTCTCAAATATGCCATCTACAAGTGGCTGGTGCATGGCACTGAGGAGTATCTCTTTACTGCTGATGTTCCTGTAAATGGCATTATGGGCACTAAGAATTGCTATTTCCCTTCCGCTTGGAAGTGAAATCTCTAGTGCATCTAATCAGTCCAGCCTCATCTGCAGGATGCTACATGGCTGTTTATATACTGCATCCCTTATGCTCCTTTATAAAGTAGTTGGATAACCCTACCAGATGTAGTAGCAATATTTAAAGAACCAGCTAAGAAGTTGGTTGCAGAAATTCTTAACTATAATTCTGCTAAACAGTATGAACTTGCTGCGTATCAACATTGCAAATTCAAGTATGAGCAATGTACAGGGAAAACATGAGCAGTAAAAGCAGATTTACTATTGATGTTCCTAAGCAATTCAGTATCTTTAGAGCAGGTTTATTCCCCTGTGTTGTTCTATAGTAGTTGATCGGTATATTCATTCTAGATAAAGAATCCATCTAACGCCCTTTAACATGTGAAATCTTGGCACAGAAAATGCTGGAAGAGAGGAATGCTATTTTTGGCTTTACATTTTAATGTATTCTTTTAATTCCATTAAAATAAAAACATGTGAGCAGTATTAACAGATGGATTGGTAGATTTGAGCTCCTTTAAAATGATCACACCCTAGTGCCCACAAGGTCTGTAGTAACTAAAGCTACTGGGGAAATACCTAGGCAGAATATCGTGTAAGGCAAACTGTTGCTGGAAGTCAAAGTAACAAGTAAATTAACACAAGTAATTAACAAAATTCAGTCTGTCAGTCTGTCCTCAAAAGCCTTCACAGACCACGAACAGGTTAGACCTCAAAACATGAATGCCCATAGCATGAGCAGCCAATTAAATGTGGACGTGGAAGCACTTGCAGTATTTACTCAATGTACAAACAAGACTTGAATTTTGCACAGAGAAAGCTGCAAGTAGCCCAAATGTAAGGCAGAGATTTATTTCATGTCAGTGTTCATGTCTGCAGCAAGTGTTGCTTACTTTATACCTGGGTAAAGGGAGCATACTGAGCCAGCAGGCAATCGTCGGTGTAGGAATGTACGTGTAAAAGCCGAAAGCCTTTTTGTAACCAAATTTAAGCTCTAAAATGCTTTTAAGCATTCAGGTTAAATTGAGGCAAATTATTCAAGTATGAGGTCAGAGGAGATTACTCCACAGTGACAAATTTGGCCTTTGATCTCCAAGTAGGGAAATACAAAAGTACACTCAGTTGGAGATTGTATTCAACTCTGGTTGTCATCAGGAGTCCTCCTGAAGTGCTTGAAAAAAAGATGTTAGAATCAACTTCATCTAGAATGGCTCGAATAAGAATTGTTATGGTTAGGAAACCGTCCCTGTTTTTAATGGGGGTTTTGTTACGTGATGGTTTTTGTTACACAGATGAGGTATGCTGCCTTTTATAAAGCCTTTAGTTTTGGAGCTAGTTGTGTCATCCAGCCTGAAATGTCTTCAATTAAAAAGGGAAAGAAAAACGTTTCTCATCACTCCCCCAGTTTCCAATCTGGTACCTGCCTCACCACTATAAATAACACGGCTCTGCAAAGTTCCCCATTACCCACCTCTGTACTGAAATAATTCCCCAGACCCAGGAGCTGCAGCAGCAAAATCAAGAGCAGAATCTGTTTTATTGATGTCCATGAGATCATTTAGAGATGTACCCCAGTCAAGACTCGGCGAATAGTTCGTAAGTCACAATAAAACACGTAGTTTGGCTGATGAGAAAACTGCTTTGTCCAAAAATCAGTGTGAGGATTACTCTCTAAAAAAAGCATTTGGTAAACTCTTTTTAAACGAGAGTACCTGGATGCTATTTGGATTATATTTTAAGCCAGTCAATATTAAAACTTGCACTCATTTGACTGTAAAACAAAGTGTGGGACTTGCCAAGTCACTAACTCTAAACGAAAAGGGGTACAATTATTATCAAAGTATTTCTGTGACTAGTTATAGCCTTAGTTCTGAAACACCCCCTCATTGTTACAGGCTCATCAGGTGAAATCACGCTACTATCGTGCATGAAAATGATAATGAGCATCTTCACAACAGTCATAATTTGTTGCCTGCCTGATTAAAATCCTTTACTCATGGCAATATGTGCACTCATTCCAGCCAGGGTCAAACTCTGCCCTCTGATGTGTTCACTCAAGTCCCACTGAAGGAGGTGGGAGTTGTGTGCATGCTGTGAGCGCAGGTTTTGGTCCAAAGTGCCCAAATGAAATGTTTTAACAACATACTTGGGGAAAGTGAGCCCTTAGTCCATAAAGATAACTTAGTTTTGATGGAAGATCAGTACCTCTTTTCCTACATGCATGATCCCTCACTGTGGCATCACATTTAAGGATCGTGGCTCCTGTACCCGCCTGATGCCCTAACTGGGGTATTTCTGTGGTATGGTTTAGGGAGACTCAGCTTGAACATTGTTAGTAGTGCAAACACCACATACTGAGGCATTGTGCTCTGAAGCCCCTTATTTGGAACAAAAAGAGGGGGTTTTAGCACCGAATAAAACTTCTGGCCTTTCTAAATACTATGGAATTGATAAAATTTCCCCAAAAATGCATTTGTCCAAATTATACATGTTGTTATAGTGGAGGTTTGGTGATGATTGAGACCCCAGTCCTGCAAACACTTAAGAGGTGTGGGAAACTGTAGATGTGAGCAGTGTCTGGAGCTGCCATCACTGGAGCAGCCACGGGAATTGTAAGGCTGAATGCTGTTCAGACCTGTAGAACCAGGACCTTATTTCTCCATGAGTAAAATGCAATTAATTAGAAATTACAAATTATCGCGTCACTGTTTCATTAGCAGATAAGTACACTATCAGTGTTACAGGGGTGACAGTGGTCATGGCAAACACTTAGTGGTGATGAAAAAGATGAAATGACTCCTGGATCTCTCTAACTAGACTGTTTGGAAAGATCCTGACCATTTCTTAACGTGCTCATTGCTGCAATTGCATGTAGCTGGAGAACAACCAAATTACCAGTGTTTTAAGGCATTTCTGCATGGCAGAAATGACAAAATACAACCTCCTAACAGCAAAGCAATGACAGGCAGCCAGTTTTCCAAATCTCCTGGAATGCCCCAGTTGGATAAATGAGTGCTGTTGCGATGCTGAACTACTCCACATTTGTGAATTACAGTTTGTAAGATTTCAAAAATGTGTTTGTTTTGGTGGCTATAGTTAGTTCATGCAGGTAGTGTCAGAAAACAGGGAAATACCGATCTTTCTGGATACGGAGCACTTCCATTTTACATCACAGTCAAGTTACCTGTAACAGGATAACCTTCAGGTTAGTTTTAGCTGAAACTTCTCCTTCAGTTCTCAAATTATTAGCAAGTTGTTTTTAGTGAAATCATAGAAAAACCATACATAACCTGAGGGAGTGACTGATGCAATGCAGGGGCTTCTTGTTATCCAATCTGGCTTTGGTATATACGCACAAGACCTGGACATAGTTATTTGTGTACAAGCACCGCCACCAAGGCAAGGCATTTTTGAATGTGTCTGTACCTCTTCACTTCTTGAAGCCCTTGTTGTGACATGAGATTTGATTTTGTGAATGCACCGACTGCATCCAACCAGCCAACCTTGATGTGAGGCAGATTCTGCTTGCTGGGGGAGGAGGGAGGGTTCTTAGAAAAGTCCTAACAGCTATGGATACATACCAAAACCATTCCTGCTTCTTTTCCTTTATCCCCCTTCAAGGCCTGAGTGTTGGGAATATGTTCTATATCTTTTCTGATGATGGGATCACAGTCCTTCAGCCAAACGAATGTGAAATCCGGAGACACATCAGGCCCGAAGAGAGGATTTTCACAAGTTATGTAAGTCCTAAACCCAGCCCCTACAGCTGACAGCTCTTAATCTCTTCAAAGGTTGTTGTTGCTAGAGGACACAGGGATGTTAGAGCTTGGTGGGCTTCGTGTGGCATCCCTGAGGTGTATCATCTCCTCCTCTTGAAAATTAAGGGAACCACGTTAAGTTATAAGACTGACATGGGGGATTACTGACACACTGCAGAGAACTTGCCTAGTTACCATGTCAAAATGTAGGCAGAGATTTCACTTGGCCTGTTTGTGTAACCATGCCCAAAAGTGTTAACTGGGCTGTTAGAGAAAGTACAGAAGTCAGCAGCAGCAAGATGCACACATCACTCACTGGCCCCTTTTACAGATAGGCAAAGGAGTTGGCCACTTTCTGCTCTTTAGAAGTAGTTTCCCAGATTAAACCGCAGCAGGAGGTGGGTCAGGATGCACAGAAGATGTTTGTGTCGTGCTGGTCCTCTGCATCTACCGCCGCCGAACCGCAGACCTGTGCCATCCTTGTTTGCTGTCCAGCATTTCCTGCCAGCGCCGGGTTCACTCACCCCTGCTGCAGGAAATCACAAGGAGAACGTGTTCAGGGGTCAGGGAATGTCAAGCACAGCCTCATCCACAGTGGAGCTCAACATGACAAGGGGGATAACATGTGCCTGGGGTGCTGTGAGGGCAGTGTTCTCAGTGACCTCTGTTATGTACTCCTGTGTGGTAATATACACCATATGTATGCTCATGGATCTATGAGTTCTCATAAAACACAGGGGCAGAAATACATCCGGAAATGCTTTTTCAGTCACTCCTTTATTTAGTGGGGCTTTTTAAAAGGAGAAGCTGAGAATGTGGCTACTTCCTGAAGAAAAGGACTCGGCCTTGCTATTAGTTTTGTGAGGGATGAAAGGGGACAATCACTGTCATGAGCCCCAAAGGCTGGGTCGGGCTCTGGTGCCATGGGTCAGGATCTTCTTCTGAGTCTGCATTCAGCACTTTTTAGATACCCATAAAGTTGTGATTCATACTGTTGGGGGGTTTCCCACTGGATTTTCATATACCTTAGCAGGAATCCAGACTGCTGCTCACCCCAGGACTGGGTTAGCATCATGGAGCCACACTTGAGCTGTTGCTACACAGAGACAGGAATCTTGTGTTTCTTTTTTCCCAAGAGCTGTAAGTATCAAAGAGGTGGTTCTGGAGAAACAGCTTGAAAAGAACAAAGGAGAGAGGGCACTTAAGGAAATAATGCCAGCACAGCGGTGGGCATGAAAGGGATTTTTAACATCATTACTTGGCTGACTTTCAGAGAGACCTCTAAGGGTTTCCTACCGGTATCGTAGGGCCCTTTCCCTTGATATAGGGAGGACTGGCCTTTTCTCTCCCCTCCTTTTTCCCTTTTAGTGTCTTGACTGTTTGTCTCATAGACACTGACACCAGCCTGCAGCTTCAGGAGGTTTCTTCATTGGCTGTTAGAGGGCACAAAAGCAGATAGAGCAGCTGAGCACTGTAGCAGAAAGTGGTGCCATTTCCCTGCTCCCCTTGCACTGGGTGGATGGAGTGTTGTGAGAGCCTAAGCCCCAGTGCAGAGCTGAGGATGAGGAGGGCAGTTTGGAGGCTGGTGGGTGTTTGGCTCTGTGTGTGGCTGCTGGAAGCTCAGGGCTGGGCTTTTGTAGCATCTTTTCACTTGCAGTAGCGTAGGAAAGGAAAATGCAGCCAAGCTGTTGAGTCTTGTATCTTCAGCCAGTCTCCACCAAGGTACCTAAACCAACAGAGCTGTGCTGCCTAGGGGTGAAATCTTCATCCATAACCACCACTCTGATACAGACGTGGTGTTGGCACTGTTGTATCTTGTACCTCCCCTTTCCCTGAACAAGCTGCGCTGCTCTAACTGGCTCCCTTTAGGGAGACTGTGCCATTATTCAAAGTGACCCAGCAGTTGTATTGACAGGCTTTAAACCCAGCACCTTTGCTCACTGAAGTATATATGTGTTCATTTCGGTTTACCCTTGTTCCTACACCACAGCCCACTCCCACACAAATGGTCTTTCCCATAAAGCAGCTCAACAGAAGGGATAGCAACAAAGAGTAGCCAACATGCAGAGGTTTGTTGGTGAGATTATGTGTGACTCTTCCAACTCAGGGTACCAGTGAGCTCCTTCTAAAGCTAATACCAGTTTTGTACAGGACTCAGTGAGGATCAGAGTCAAAATAATGGCATCAGGCAGCTGTGAACAGGATTTGGTGCAAAGCAACAAGATTTAGTTCATTTTGAACAGGGGAAGTTTCTGTGGTGGAGCAATAGACGACAGAGCTCTGCTTGTTTTGCCACTGTTTCCCTGAGCACCAGCATCTCGGAGCACGCTCCCCTGACCTGAAAATGGCTTGATGAAAAATATGAAGCTGTGATTCGGTTAATGTAAATCACTGGTTTTTCAAAGCACAGAGTGATATTTCTATTGCTAATAAATCCTGACAGCGTTGCAAGTCTCTGAGCCACGCTGTACTTCTAAGATAGATCCATATAGACACTGCGGTTATTTAGATTCAGGGTGAGTTTGCAGGAGGTCCAGCTATTTAGTGTTACTGGGTAGAGCCAGGCTGCAGTGTGGTATGTGATAAACTAATTATTTCCTGTTTTTAAGGGAAAAGAAGGGGGTAAATATCATCCTAATGGAATCCCCAGGGATTTTTTTCTTATGGTTTTCTAGGCTAAGCCTCTTGCTGCTCCAGACCCTGAACTTGTAGAAATTAAACCTTTTCTCCTCTTCTTTTCCCCCCCTTAGGAAGAGATCTGTCCTAAAGTGGAAGGTGAAGGCACTCAGTCCTGCCTCTGGGCTTCAGCGGTCAATGTCAGAGACAAGTACATTTATGCGACGCAGCCTAAGCTCAACAGAGTAATGATAATTGATATCCAGACTCAGAAGGCCATACAGGTACTTACAAGGGGAAGTCTTTATTCACTGGTGGCAAAAGGTATGGGACAAGAAAAGTTGATCTTTGCCCATGGAGCTGCTGGCACCGCTTGGGCCTGTGTTGCTTTCACCCATGGGGTCACACTGTGCCATTTCTGTTCTGTAAAACTTGCTGGCAGGAAAGAAACTCCTTTATGGGTTGGATATCATAGTCCCAGGGGTGCATCTGCAGCCAGGCTTGCAGCTAGTGTGGGAATATAGCACTAGGATGAATTTCTGGCTCACGCTCATCGAGCCGCTGCCTGACCTCAGTTATAAGCAGGGTGGGAAGAATGAACTGGTGTGGGTATAACTCAGGCAGAAATTGGTCCCTGATCTACTGGCTATAAGTAAGAGCATAAGATGGAATGATGTCTAGCTAGGAAACGGCACTGAGCAGCCAGATTTTTCTACTGCTGGTTCTGCTGCTGATCTCTCAATTGATCTGAAGATGAAGCCGCACAATGGGTGTAACGGTGGTTGCATGGGAATGTGGGCAGCAAACCGGTATAACATCTGTGATGTGCATTTGGGTCACTGTGTAAATACCTGTCCCTCTTTTTTTAAGTCCTTGGATGTTGATCCATTACCAACCAAATTACATTATGACAAGTCCCACGACCAAGTGTGGGTGCTTAGCTGGGGTGACACGCGGAAGTCCTCACCAACGCTGCAGGTAAGTCCTTATGCACCTGAGCCTTTGCCCTTCCCTGCCTTGGCATCATTGGTAGCAAGCTGGTGCCTGGTTGGTTGCAGGTAATTAACAGCATTTAATGGCCTGGATATAAAGCTGTTCTTTCATTTGCATATCCAGTGTGTTTTATTCATCCCTCCTCCGTCCATCCTCCCATATTTTTCCTGCTGTTTAATTTGTTTTTCAGCAATGGCTGTGCCGTAGGCTGGCAGCAGGACCGCTTTGTTGCCAAGGTCTGTTTTGTTTTAAGGCCGATGACAGAGCCAAGTGCTATAAAGTTGTACAGCAAGGGCTGGCAGCTGACTGCAAGCAGTGTAAGCCTGCCATGCTCCAAAGCCCAAGGAGGATGCCATCGGGGGCCCAGGAGCTCCTCCAGGCTCAACACCATGAGACACACAGTGATATTGGGGCACAGTAATGCACATAGGTTTGGACAACTGAACGAACTTCTATTTCTGGATTGCCCTGGAGGGTTCATTCTTCTGTTGATGGCACAGAAACACGAAGTGTAGGCATCTAACTGGGCATTTTGCTGCTGCTATATGTCATATGACAGAGTTGACACCAGAGCTGATGTGATCCAGCTAGACATACCCTGCTCTAGCAGCTACTTTCTGGCACTTGATTCCTGGGAACATAGGTGTCATGTGGATACTCCTTCTACCAGAAGCATCTGCTTGTAAGTCTGCATTCAAACATTCCCCAGCAGCACAGAAGGTTGGCAGTGCTTTCTGACCTAAAAACCTATAAATCTGGAGTCCATGTTCTTCGTGGGGATGCTGCCCCGTGAAGGTGGGACAAACCATCCCCACCAGCCACATGCTTCATCTGTGATAATGGCTGCAGCCTGCAGGCTCTTCCCAGCAAAGAATAGACTGGCAACAAAATATGGGCATTTTCAGAGAAAGACACCAAAAACAGAACAGGGACAAATAAATGAAGTTTTTCTGAGGCAGTGCTCCAGCTTGGCTCACCTGGGGATGAGCAGTTTCCTGTACAGGGTATAAGGAGATAAAATTGGCTCTCTTTACCCTCTCTGACTTAATTTCTTCCATCCAGCTGTGAGAGGTTTCTGTAATTAAAGGAGACATGGCACAAGCATGTGATTATTAAGAAGAACAGGCCACCTGCACAGTTGGAAACTTGTTATAAGGCTCCAGCTCTAAGATAGTCCTTTCTGTTATGTTTATGAAGTGCAGTTGCTTATGTAGGCAGCGAGATTAACATCAGCAGCAGCAGCAGGTCTCTCCTCTTTTCCAACCTTCTTTCCCAAATGGTGGGCAGTGACTCATATGGCAAAGTTCATTCTTAACCTGCAGTGGTTAGATGCAGACATGCAATAAAATATCTTCTTTTAACAAAGATTCTTCTGCCGAGGTTGATCTAAATTCCCACTCGTTCTTTGGAAGTCAGGAATTTATCAAACAGCCCATGCAGCCGACTAATGGGATGCTGTTGTTTAGCCATTACTGACTTGTGGGAAGCAAATGTCTGGCCTTGTGAAAGCCCTGTGCAAGAGATGATATCTTTCTTGAGCAGTCTAATTGGAAGAAATCTAAATGGCACGACCAGAACAGCTGTCTGAACTAAACCTTGTAGGGATTTAACACTTCCCTGATGAATTATGTAGCTATAAATTGAAAGCAACCCCTGTTGCACATTAGAGAAGCAGAAGTTTCTAATGAATGGGCTAATGTCATCCTGAACCAGGGAAACAATTTGAGTATTTGACATTTTAACTATTGAGAACTTCCAGCTCTCTTTTTCTGGGGCGGTGGAAGAGCTGAGTTCCCAGGGCCATGGAGGTGGGTGCTGGGCAGCATGGAGAGAGGCAGCCAAAGGGCCTTTCAGTGCCTCTTCCTGAATTATATATGGTACAATACGTGGTGAAGAGTTCTCCTTCAAAGTGATAGTTATCTGCTGTGAGTTGGTGTTTGATCCTTCAAGCTGGTAAATTATATCTACGCATATAAGTGAGATTAATAAATTTGACCATGAAATAAATGTTTATTTTAGACAGTGAGGAATAAATTACAGTCTTGGTGTTGTCATACTATTTCAGCTCCTGCACGACTGCTCTTCCTCGAGGTACAAACATCTTACAAAAGTCACATTGTGTGCTTACCTTACAAATGCCAAGCCTCAAATACTATTTATTAGCACACCTTCTTCAAGACAGCTACACCAAGCAGTATTTTGAAGTCATTAATCAGTTTGAGTCTACAACATCCCTGGGAAAAGCCACTCAATGTCATGTGTGACTATGGAATCTGTATTTACCTTTCTACCTTACTCGCTGCTTTTCCTGTACTCAACCTTGTGTGTGTTTGTTGTAGGTGATACCAGAGGCAAGCGCAGGGGAGGAGCAGCATGTTATCCGCACGCCCTTTGAAGGAGTGGATGATTTTTTTATACCACCTACAAATCTTATTATTAATCACGTTAGGTAAGAACATCTGAATGAATAGCAACAGTGACCACGGTGCTCTCTTCTAGTGGGCATCCTTCTAGGAATCTTATAGCACCTTACAAACGTGAATGAATGAATTCATGATCAAGCTAATCACTCTTATTGATTGAGCAAATTACTAATAGTTATTCAATGAATCAATGAAACAGCAAGAAACAAACTTGCACTTCCTTAGCACATGCACAGGCATTCAGCTTGGTCAGCCATGCAAAGTATCGCACGCTGCCCTGCTTGGTTGTGCTGGGAATCGGATGGCCAAAAGAAGTTGCATTTCTTGCATCAAAACTGCTTTATGGATCTGGGCATAATAAACCTGTGTCAAAGATTTATTGCCTGAAATGGTAAAGGTTTATTCTGCCTGAAGCATAAAGCATGGTTCTTCCATGTATTTCCAGCCTGTTCAAATACTGGATCTCTGTGTGAGGTGTGTGGTTTGAGAAGAAAAATACTACGCACTGCATATTAGAAAGCCCACCTCTATGAACCATCAGTTTTGAATGTTGATGTGGTGTAGTGGTTAATGAGATTGTGTAACTAACATACTAATAACTTGGACTAATACTCTCTGCTTCCCAGCAGGCACAAGAAGCCTCCCATTAACATTATCAAAACTGATGATAACTGCAAAGCAATTTATACTGTACTTACCATGTTATAACAACTCTAACAATCTTCTGTCCCCAATGTAGTTTAACTAAGCTAAACACATGAAAACTGATAATGTAACTCCTTGCATTCATCTTAGGTTCCCTGCAGTGAACACCGAGGACAGGGGGGTCACACTTGAATGATTGTGTGTTGAATCTGATCCAAAATAAATAACTTTGCTTCCTGAAACGCAAACTAATGAGACATACTTCATGGCTGTCACTCTCAATTTCTCCCTACCTCATTTTTCCACTTTGCTTTCAAAATATCCTTATGACTAATAGTAGTGCCAGAAGGTAGATGACTCTGCTGAATGCTAAAGCCTGAGATGAGAAGGTATAGGGTTCAAAGAGAGGAAGGTGGAATAATTGCACTGTTTATTTTGTTTCATTGTCTTTTTGCTTCGGTGTGATTAATCGGCTGTATACAGACAATCTTCTATAAGGAATACTAGCTGTAGACAATTGTTTGTAGTATTCCACGCACAAAGCAGAGAATGCTCAGCCTAATTTCCTGTTGTGTTTGTTCAAGGCCAGATCTTTGTTCGTTCTCTTACCCTCAGCATTGAAAAACAATTGCTCCCAGTCTAATGAGACTCACTGAGATTATGCTCTGAATTCTCCACTCAGAAACAATCAGTGGCAATCCCAGCGTTTCCCAGGAAGGTGACTGTTAAATCTCTTCTGCAAGCCAAAATTGTTTGTATGCAAATACTGCTGCGTATGTATTGCAGCTGCCTGTTATTTCAGATGGATATCTAGGGATGTGTCTGTTTTTAGTAGTTCCCAGGCTAGGTTGTTGGCTATTAAAACCTCTCCAAGTGCAAGGTTTTCAGGTCACAGATTGTGGGCAAGCGCTGCACCTCTTCTGCAGCCATGTGCTTGTAAAACACATTCTGACCCACTTCTTTACAGTTTATGATAAGAACCATTTTTTAACTTCAGGCATTGGGCCAACTATTAGGGAAGTCTTGGGGGGGGGGGGGGAATGATGTAAGGAAAAGCATTTTTTAAAGTGTACTTAAAGCACATTCATCCAGGAGAAATACAAGTGTCATATCCAATTTCCCCACACACAGTGCACTGCGAGTCTCCACTGCACATATTTTCTGAAGTCTCTCTAATGGATGTGAATATAATGGGAAAATGAAAGGCTCAGCCCAGTGGTTTTCATGGGATCATACACTAGAGTGGCTCGTTCTTTAAAAGTGAAATCATTGCAGAGTGTCTCCTTGACAGATGGATTAAGAATAACGAAATAAACGCAGTGTTTTAAGCAAAATATGTATTATCTGCACACAAGGACATTGCCGTTCATATTTCACAAAGCAACTTTGCATCTTTAAGGGAAGAGATACAAAACTGAGCACTCACTTCATTTCCTTCTGTCTGCATTGAATGGATGAAAAGATACTGGATGTAAAATTAGTTTGGGTAAGTCATCATCAGCGACCTGTGAATCCAGGTGAACACAAACAGGCTGTTTCTGTGGGCTCCCTCTCAAATTAAGCAGAAACCTTTCTTGGCTATTCTTGACCTTTTCTTGTCTTCAGCAAAGGTCAGGTGTGCTGCAGTATATATCTTTTACAGAGCATTTATTCCGTGTTCACTGTTGTCTGCCCTCTCTTGAGACAGCAAACAAAGACCCTTTTTCTTCAGTGCACCCTGGTTATGTTCCTTGAGAAGTGTTTTACATTCTTCCTGTGCTGGCAGGATGGCGTTTCACATAGTCTGCCCTACACCTCAGCCTTGTCACTGGATCCCAGGCACCATGGGGAGCAAACACACATCCCAGCTACCCGCTGGTGCTGTAATTTAAGAGATGAGGTTGGACATGGTCTTCTCTCAGTGGTTATACCTAGAGCTCAGAGTTGTTCTCTGGCCCCAGCTTGGCAGTGATAGCTTTATTTAGAACAGGTTTCTGCTTTTGGATTGAAGAAGTCTTGAGTCTATACTGAATTACATCTTTCTAGACCTGAATCAGATTACACACAAAGCTGGTCAACAGTAGCCTACAGAACACACAAGCCTTGATTATTATTCCTGTTGTAGATTGATCTTCCCAGTCAGATTTCAGCTCTTGAAGATGTTACTCAAATACCCAAGCAGATATTCAGGCTTCTAGGATCAGGTTGCTAATTTTAACTGAAATGTATATACCTCCTTTTAGCATGTTTTAGAAGCACTAAACCAGGAGATTTATTACAGAAAAGAGTCAGTATTATTGCACATGCTTCCAAAACCAGCAGCATAGAGTTTCCCGGTTCTGCTGACTTTTGTCTTTCCTTAAGCATCTCACCGTGTCTCCAGAGATGACTTCAGTGTCATGTTTTCTATTTCAGGTTTGGTTTCATCTTTAACAAATCGAAGTCAGCAGTTCACAAAATTGACCTGGAAACTGTGACCCACATCAAGACTATCAACTTCAGAAACCATAGCTGCATACCACAGGCCATGGCTTATACCCACCTGGGCGGGTACTTCTTTGTCCAGTGTAGGAAGAATAGGTCGATGGCTGCATCACCACAGCTCATCATTGACAGTGTCACCGACGCTGTCATCGGCCCCAACAGCGACGTGTCGGGCACGCCGTACATCTCACCAGATGGACGCTATTTGGTCAGTGCGGATGAAGAAGGTGGCAGGATCAGAGTCCAGGCTCTAACTGTCCGCGGGGAAATCAAGTTGATTTATGACTTACAAACAGACATACACATATCTGATCTGACATTTCAACCCTCTTTCACTGAAGGCAACCAGTACTATATATATGCTACTTCACATTTGCAAACAGATGTGCTTTTTGTAGAGCTGTCAACGGGGAAAATGAATGTACTGAAGAATTTAAAGGACCCTATCACATCCAAAGACTGGCCCTGGAGCAGCTACAACAGAATTATGAAAGACAGTGGATTATTTGGACAGTATCTCATTACACCAGCTAAAGATTCATTGTTTGTTATAAATGGGAGGCAAAATACGTTACGCTGTGAGGTTTCAGGTATAAGGAGGGGCAACACAGTGGTCTGGGTTGGGGAGGTATGAAGGGCAATAGCAGTAGAGCCTTCAGCAGGCAAGTACCGGTTGGACCTTTACACTGCAACAACTGAGCAGTAGCATTGTATATTTTTACACTGGGGGGAAAAAATAAGAAAAAAAAAAACAAAAAAACCCTGTATAGGCTTCATGGTACAACACTGGTCTACTTGCAAGTTTTATAATATAAGGTATGCTCTGCTAATAGGAAGTGGTTTTGAAGGGATGTCTTTTATTTGGGGGTATGATTTGTGGTTATGAGAAAAATGCTGAGAAGCGAGTAATATCTCCACTGAGATACCGTATAAGCCACGAAACCTAATGATTCTGTAGAACAAATCCCATTTTGAGTTTCCATACTGAGGAGCTTTTATGTTATGCTCAAGCCATCCGTTTTCTTTCCCTTATACCTTGCCCATTCCCTACCCCAACACAGAGAGACTACAGAAGCAAGGACTGCAGTTAAAATTCCCCTTTGGATGATGAGGGAAACTAAGCATCAGAGTGCAGTTTTCAACCCACCGAAAGCTAGGAGAGTGATTTAATGAGAACTGATCAGTTTTCTCTGCAGGATGGCTTTGGGAGGATTCACAGATGTGATTTCAGAAGGAGGCATAACAGAAATAGCAACTGTCAGCTCGCTTTCTTCTGCGCTTGATTTTGCTCTCGGTACTGCTGAAGGCGATGTTACGAGTCCGTCCCCCTCCCTCTTCTAATGCATATCTGTGTGATTGTATATGAGAAATTTGGCATGAAGTATCCAGGCCATTAGAGTGAGTAAAAGCCCAGAAACACTGAGGGGGGTGTCAGAGGTTGTAAAAGATACTGTGGAGAAGGAGCATTAGTCTTTCAGCAGCTTGTGAGTGTGGTCAGCTTGGCACTATATGCAAAATCTGCTCTTTGGGGGCAGGGGATTAGTTATGGTTATTCCCACAGGAGGCAGCAACACTCCTAGAAATTGTTGGTTTCTCTCATTAATTGTTTAGCAGCACTGAAGTCACTCGGTTCTTCATAAAACAGTAGCTTACAACGACAGAGCGTATTTTTAATAGAAAACTCACTCATTTTCTAGTCATAGCCTTAATTTGCCTCCTTCTTTTCAGATATCCTGGGAAACAATTTTAATGTGTGATTTTTTTTCCTTCCCGTTTATACTGCACTCGTTTATAGTCAATTATCTGTTAGTTACGAGCAAAGAGCTTCATGTAAAGCCAGCTGAATTACCCTCGAATGCAACAGCTGGCACTGAGAAATTTCAGTTGGGTTCCTATAAAATCATGGATCCATTTGCACACTTGGAAGATAGGAAAAGTTTTCTAGTGCATTTTGGTAACTTTCTCTATCCATCACCGTGAAGTAATCAGGGCAGGAGCAGCCTTGGCTTGCAAGGCGGTGCAAATAATGAACACCACTACCACCATGAGCGGGTGCATCAGAGTGGTTGTAACCCATGTACCACTTTGAAGATGTGGTCTTGAGGTGGGCAAAACCTCTCTCTGAAGGTAAATACCTGTTCCATGGGAGTCACCCATCAGCCTTTGGAAAGACCCAGCTTGTTTTGTGAATGATCTCCTTGACCAGAGTTCCTGTGAAAGCAGCTGCTGAACGCATCCCGTGATACGTAGTGGCACATCAATTATTTTCCTCCACAGATGCTTAAAGTCACCCATTTCACAGTGCACACAGAGGGATTGTAAATGAGAAGGGTGCAGACTAACACTGGCAATCTTTGCTTTAAATGTTAAACTTTACCGAAGAGTAGCGTTTTAGCATGGCTGGAGACCTGAAGTAACTGAAGCAATTTCAGTTCTATAAAGATTGTGTAAAAATCTGTTCAGACAGACAAAAAAAAGGGAGCTGAATCCTATGAATTCATGAAACATGGAGTTCTTGAGATCGCCCTTCAACACCCATAGGCTGAAACCTCCATCTCTTTTCACTTATGAGCCATAGGGGTTAGAAGAGACTATTTCATCATTGCAACACAGGCATATAAAACAGATGGGCATAGCCTTTAGCAATGCATGGTGTCCATGATTTTCTACTCATCCAGTTAGGAAACATACCCATGTCAAGGAAAGGAGAAGACCAGCTTTGTAAGTACCTTGAAATATGCACAACTCCTTTCTTGAACAGAGCTGTATCCATACATTGCTGTCATCCTAAATGTGTTTTACCAAGGCCAGACACTGCTCTCGTGTTATCTTTTATGACTTCTTGACTATTTTATTATGCCTATGGTAAGTTTCCCTGTAGAGACGTTCATTGTGTCATAGATCAAGCAAATATTACTTTTTTAAGAATATTTAAAAGAAAACCCTGTATATATCTGTTCAGGTAAATATTCTTGGGGCTGGTTTATATATAGGCTGTGAAAGATGTGTAACAGACCTCACTTCTTCCTGTTTGTCGCAAAGTATTGGAATAGCGTTCACTTGACAAATCCCACATGGCCCTTCCAAAGATGTTCCCTTTCTTCCCCCTTCAGCCCAAGTTTCTGGTGATGTGTCTTCTAAATTATCCTACTGGTTATATATCATACTTAGAAAATGAAGTACAACTTAGCTTGTCCACACGACTTGTGAACAGTTCCAATGACGGTCAAACCTGACATTAAAGTGCTGCACATTTGTTACTCTGATTTTATTTTTATTATGACACAGGAATTTTATATGTACTCAAAAACTGTTTCAACTCCTTTTTGCCTTTCAACTCTCACCAAAAAGAGACTACGTTTCCTTGGTTGCAGTTTCTTTCCCACTCCCTGCGTGTTCTCCGCTGATTCACAATTCCTATCTAACAATCACAGCGATTAACTGAAATTAATTTAGGTTGAATTAATGGCCATTTAATTATCCTACAGCATTCCCATATCAGTTGGGTATTCTGGCACTAGAATAATGGAAACAATAATCTCTGGTTGACCCTAGTCCCAAGATCAGCTGCATTTTCTATTCCCCATTGAGGTTAAACAGTAGTATAATGGAAATACTGGTTTGCCTTAGTATTTCCCTCAGTATTTTCACTTTCTGAATGGAAGTTTTACTTAACATCTTTACTTATGCACTTCAGTAACTATTTAGAAACCATCCACTTTTAAATTGGAGAGAAAAACTTACAAGTGCCTTAATTTGGGATCTGTGACAATAATTAACATGTTCTTACCATTTAATACTTTATTTTTTATCACTACAAAAAAAAAAAAAAAACAACAGAAATCCCCAAATATTTCTGTGGGTGGAAGAGGGGGTGCCCATGGGATGGGTGGGAATGGGGAACAGGCAGGGTTGCTCCATCACCCCTGTGAAAGGGGACTGGAGGGAGGGGGGGATGCTATTGAAAAACACTTTTCCTCCCTTGACGGACTTGGGCTGTTTGGCTGTGTTGACCTCCATAAACACGTCTGCCGGAGAGGCACATGAGTCCTGATGACCTGTCAACAAGTACTTACTGCCTTGATTTATACCGTGATTAGGTCTTAATTACTAGAGTGCCCAGTAGTGTGCAAGGTACTGCGTAAACCAGAGGAAAAGGCCAAGATCTCAGTTCTGTAAGGAGATAACGGCTAATTCCCTGTCTTACCCAACAGCAGGTCAGCAAAATGACCAGGAAAGCAGGAACTGAGGCTGGGGGAGATGTAAGCTTTGACATGAGTGCAGTTACTTGGTTATTCATTAAAGATCTGGGCATGCCATGATGCCTGTATAATTCTTTCCTGAAGACACCCTTTGTCCTTTCCCATTAGGGCTTTAAATGAACATCCAAAGGGTTACACACATGTATAGCTGTTGCTGTTCATGGAACCCCTGGGACTTGGACACTGTACCCCAGGAATTTCTCTGTCTGCTGCATATCCTGTGACCCAGCAACTCATGCACAGATAATTTCTCTCTTAAGAAACCTGGGAGTAAATCCTGCTCAGTCTAAGGAAGTGCATCCCACCAGGCAAGCAACCAGCACCTGCTTTCTGCTCCAGATTACAACCAAAACCCTACAACACAGGTTATATCAAATAAAGCCAAGGTCAATGGTCTATTTACCTCTCCTAAGGTCTATTTACTTGCTCCTAAGAGCTCCTCATCCCCAGCCTGGCAAGCCTGCCCTCCCTGCTCATGTGCATCTTCACTGCCATCTCTGTGCTTTCACAACACGTACCACCCACTGCTGTTCCCCAAAGGCTTTTCATTCCTGTCTGGATTTCACCCCTCCTTCCCCTTAGTGCATCTTTACCCTGATGATGTGGCATGAGGAACCTCAGCCTCCCAGTCTCCTCCTTTACCCAGTCCCTCTGGAACAAGAGAGGTTTTACGTGTTTTTTCCCTTTGTTACTCTTTGGAGCAGATTGAAATAAAACACAGGAAAATTTCTCCATCTGGAGACCAGGAAATCCTGTGTGATTCTTTTATACAAGAGATGGTGTACATAAGAGGTATTTGGTGCTGAAGATGGGACAAACTCCTAGCCAAGCACAGCAAGGTCAGGAATGCGATGCTCCTACCTGCTGGAGGAAGAGCAAGACACCTGACATGTCACCCTTTCTATCACCTCTGACAAGAGGGTTGGTTCATTTTAACAGTGATCTCTAAGAATAAAGATCGAAATAGCAAAGCTCAGAGGATGAAAGAGTTGGGAATCTCACCTGTGCTCACAGCTGGGAAAAATCAGGGTGACCCCAAGTTGCAAAGGCATTGACTCAGCTTCTACCCAAGCAGTGGGACAGAACTGCATTGGGCTGGGGCTGTGTGATGGACTGTTAAAGGCCCTCAGTGCCTTGATGCATGATGCTGGGGCGACTTACAGTCCTCACAGACATGAGTGGCTAGTGAAGAAGCTCTGTTTTCCTTTGGTTGTTTTTTTCCATGTAATTTTATTGCTCCTTCATTGTAAGAAAAAGGAAAATGCCTGAAAAAAGCATGAAAACACATCCCAGTGTGCTCCCACGCAAAGGTGACCAAGTGTCTTAGAATCATAGAATCGTAGAATAGTTAGGATTGGAAAGGACCTTAAGGTCATCAAGTTCCAAGCCCCCTGCCATGGGAAGGGACACCTCACACTAAACCATCTCACCCAAGGCTCTGTCCAACCTGGCCTTGAACACTGCCAGGGATGGAGCATTCACAACCTCCCTGGGCAACCCATTCCAGTGCCTCACCACCCTCACAGGAAAGAACGTCCTCCTTATATCCAATCTAAACTTCCCCTGTTTCAGTTTGAACCCGTTACCCCTTGTCCTACCACTACAGCCCCTAAGGAAGAGTCCCTCCCCAGCATCCCTATAGGCCCCCTTCAGAACCTCTTACATGTCTCATCTTAAGTTTGGGAAACACAGGGATCATAAGCATTAGATTTTCCGGCTGACTGTAGTTGCAAGACAAAAAGCAAGACCAAAAAGCCACTATTTTTTATAACCCTTACTAACTTTAAGGAATAAAAGAGCCCTGCTGCTGTGTTTCTGCCATGCAAATTGCCACGGCCTAAAGGTTTCTTTAATGAAGCACTTCAGTGTCTAACCCTTGGCAGTCTGTGCTGACACTTGTCCAAAGCCATCAGCTAAAGGTGGTGAGCACAGCAGAGAGCAGAGAGCCAGCTGCCACCAGTAAACAAGATAAGCACTAAATCACACGAGAAGCCCACCCCACTTTACAAAGGTCAGAGCACTGCCATTCCCAGACATAAAACTCAAAAGGCCTGGATTAGCAAAGGTTTCTCCCCACAGTTGCATTCAAGTGGTGCCATTGGATGCCCAACCCAAGAGCCATACACTTTCTGGTCACCTTTTAACTTACAAGAGGGTGCAATGCTGGCTGGGAATTCAACCACTGTAGTCATGGCAGAGCTGAGAGTGGAGGGTTACCTGCAGAGATTTCTGGGGTTTTACTGCAAGGATTATTGCAGAGGGAAAGGTTTTACTGTTGTTTTTAAGGCCACAGTAAACCCAATGTTAATTGACTTCCACAAAGCAGAGGGAAGTTTCTGCAGAGGAAAAAGCATCATTTCTGCATTAAGAGCTTGCAATGCCTCACCTGATTGGGGTCCAGCAGGGAGCAGCATCTTGGACTCCCATCTCCCTTTTCTCTAAGCAGGTCCAACCAAGCTATAAAAGACTCATAAGACATTGGTTAGTAATTTGAGTTTTTTCAAACCATATTATTTCCTGCTTCCAACCCTCATCCATTTCAGCACAGAAGTACCCAGCAGGTCTGTACCTCCTGTACCTCCTCTAAACTGTTCCTGAGCATTAAGGATGCAGAATATCCCCAAGCTGACCATCAGCCCCAAACACCCTGTTGTGCAGCTCAATATCAAGAGATGGATTATCTCAGTCTGTATTTGGAGTGTGGTATTGGGCTCTAGTCTTAATTTTACATAGAATCCAAGCCAATTACTTAAAAATATAGTGTGAACCAGAAAAAGAGGCTAACTACTGCCTTATTAGTAACCCTCACAGCACACCTTTATTTAAAGCAGCTAACTTGTAATGCTCTACATCCCATCTGATGGCTAAGCTTCCAGTTGTTCTCTTCATCTGCATCATCAGCACATCTCATCCTAGTGCAAAGAGAAGTCCCTGCTGTGTCAAGGAGGACACCACACATTGCCACAGGCAGCAAGTACCAGCCAACCCTGCTCCCATTCTCAAGCTTGCTCAGCACAACATCAGCTCCATATTCAACACATCAGCTTTGAAGCTGCCTGACTGGCATCCAAGCGCTGGCACACAGGATGCCATCTTTATCCCATAGCCAAATGTACTCAGTGTTTTCTCTCTGTCAAATTATTTCAATCCAGTAGATACATCAGCTTCTTTATAGTTTCCAAAGCAGATTTTATTCTCTTAAATCAAGGCATTTTCTCAAGCCTCATAATTCTTTATGTGATTTCTTTATCTTATTTTCATATCTTCAGTAGGCTTCATTTGTTAATGGGGGGAGAAGACGCAATCACCTTTGTAGACAGCAACCTGGTGCAGAATTGCCCTTTCTCCCCTCACACGTGAACTTCATTGGCAAAAATCACAGTGGGTACTGGATAGTTCTCAAACTAATAGGGCAGGGGAAATGCTCATCAGAAAGCATAGAACTGCCCTGCATTGCCACCACCTCCAAAGAAACACAGACCTGTCCCATGTCCCAGCAGGACTGGAGAAGTGTGCCAGAGCCCTAACTACACTGAATCCTCACTTTTGAAGGCTTTCCCAAGCACAAGATCTCCCAGACATCTTCACCAATACTTGAGCAAACATATGCCCAAGAATAAGAACCCAACAAATTATTATTCTCTCCAAATGAAGGATGCTGCAGTTTAAGAGCTTTTTTCTTTCCCTAAACTTCACTGAGGACACCGAAACCCAATGAAAATAGGTGACTAAACTTGAAAGCTAAGGCTGAAGAAAACAAAATTCAAACGCCTTTGTCTATACCTCAGTCACAAAGAGCAGAGAGCAACATTTTAGCACCCATTTGCATTATGACAGATAAATAGTCTCCTCTTGCTGCAGCTTTGCATTTTAGACACACAAGCCTATGGTTTGCCTAAGTAGCCTCCTTATTCATCCTGGACTTCAATGAGTCCTTTCAGTACACCATGAAGCACAGGCCTAGTAACAGAGCCAGGAATCCTGAGCGGAATTCACACCCTGCCATGGCAATGAGCCTTCTCCTGCCCTCCACTCTACGCTGAAGCCTGCAAGGGGAGCTCAGGGACAAGCCACAGCCAAAGAGTAGAGGTAGCACAGCTCAAGCTAAATAATACAAGCAAAGCCTTAAGATAAATGTATGACATGGCCTCATGCTGATGAATCAGGGGCTGTTTTCTCACCCTTTTTCTTTCTGCCTTTGTCTCTGAACAGCATTTCCAGCTGAGTGTCCCCCACCATTGAATTCATCAGTCTCTGAAATCTCTGTGCTCTCCCAGCGTTCCCAAAGCCACAACCCAGAGCCCATCCTGCAGACCAAAGCTTATTGAGCAGATAAATCAAAACAACCCCACGAGACCTGCTGGAAAAGCCTCAGGAACTGAGTGGCCTTGGGGTGATGTTTTCTTTTCCCCTCAGTATAAAAGCCTCTACACAGGTGGGTGAATTCACATGCTGCTGTTAAGAGTACACCGTCCCCTGTGTCCACAGCTTCAGCAGGTCAACAGCACACCCTTACCCTTTAGAAGTCAAGTTCATTCATCCTAAGACAGACTAATAGTATTCTTCAGCACTGAACACATACACTGGAAAACATGGAATGGGAAAAATCAAAAATCAACTTTACCTGGAAAAGCCTCCTCCTGGAATGCTTGCACATGTGAATGTCTCCCCTTATTTGTAAAATATATGGAAGTATTTTTAATACATCAACTTCAGCAGAGATTTGTACCAACACAGTATCAGTGTACTACATGTGAAATACATTCGTATTTAGTTTAACACGTTATATAGTACCACTTGCACAGGGTATTTGCACTAACCTGGTATAGAAGAGGAAGGGCAAAAATAGAATCACACAAAGCGCTTTCTATAGATACAGAAAATGCCTTTTTTCTCTTCAATTTTGACAATAAAATGTGACAATATCTCATGCTCATCCTTGGGTGTTAGGACTATCAATGACAAGATGCTGCCTCCCTTTTGCACAGGATACAAGTCTGCTGTCAATGGCTTTTTAAACTGTGGGTGCATTAATTCAAATGAATTACAGCTGAAGTGATGGGCAGGGCCACTCTCCACCCTAAACAAGTAGTTGAGGGCAATTTGTGTGGATACACATGTGTGGGTTTACATGCACCAGTTTATATCAGTGTATTTGGAACTAGATGGTCTTTAAGGTCCCTTCCAATCCAAACCATTCGGTGGTTGTATGATTTGCAGCTGGGAATTTGCAGGTCCAGACTGGGCACAGTGCACTACAGCTCTATGGTGTTAGATTTAAGGTTAGCTTGCTATGGCTGTGCATTGAATTTATCATTATGATTTTGGCATGGGAAAGACTACTCCGTCTTCTCATGGAACTATTGTAACACTGAGACCCAGATGGCTAATTATCAGAACGTCTAATGGCATCTTTATAATAGTCCTAAGGCAAAAAGGAACCACCCCACTTTTGACAAGCATTATTTGCTGAAAGAAATTCCATTTAATTACAACATGAAGTCTGGACTGAAAGACATCCTGGCTTGTCAACAATATTAACTGCAGCATATACTGCTAGAGGTTGTGCTTTGCATAAAGCTAAATAGTAAAGGCCAGGAGGGTTTGAAGAATTTCTTAGGTTTCCCTGTGCCTTGCTAGGCTAATCTGGTCATTTTTCTTTTACTGTTTTACCTTAGAAGCTCAAATCAATGCTGATGGAAACACCCAATTTGACAGCTTTGGAGGCTAAAATCCTCTCTGTACCCTAAAAATTCAATTCACCAGCATGGGCTGCTCTGCGTGCTCTGCCCTAAGGTATGCAGAGCACTGACATCCCTGGTGTGCTGCAGCCAGTGGCTGTGCCAGCAGGACCACCACCACTCATGAGTGCTTCTCATAACAAGATGTGGGTTAGCAAGGCAAATACTGCACCAGAGATTCAGCAGAAACATGGTTTCTCAGCACCACTCATTGAGCAAGACTCCTTAAGGGGTTACATGCAGAGCCAGCAGCTCCAGGTCTACAGTATCCCATACGGCAGTAAAATTAGTCAAGGAGAAATTGTGCAGATAGTCAACATATTAAAGCTGCAATGAATTCTGCTGAAAACATTAGCAGTCAACTTCTGTTATGGTCAACTAATGCAGATTCACTTGTTCTGAAGCCCCCAGGGCTCGGGGGCCTGAGATACTTGGGGATGCTCTAATAAACACCCTAAAGCTTCTGCTCTTGCATTGGTATGTGACAACACTTGGACTTCAGCAGAGAAAAACAGGAGTAAAAGCCATCATGCAAGTGGCACAGCACTTCATGCCCTAGCAGTTCATCCACTAGCTCTCCAGCCACACTAGAGCACATTTTAATCCAGGCAGGATGGTTTTGGCAAGCATGGAAGGAATAAGGGCAGCAGAGAAAGTGCTCTTTTCAACTACTGCATTTCAACTACAGGCTGAGTCCCAGCTCCTGCTGCTCACTCACAGACTCCTTGGATGCAGTGGGAGCTGCTTTGCAGGACCATTTGCAGGAAAATGCTCTGGTCCATGTTATAACAGCGGGTTAAAAAGGACAATTAGCAGATGCGCTTACCTGGCACTACATCAAAAGTAGGAGTACAGCACTCTTCAAAGCAAAACTGGCCACGGTCCCTCCACTAAGCCAAGAGCCTGCTGACTGCTGCAAGGAAGGCTTTTATAATGAGACTTCTAATGCTGCCTTATGAGTGAGAGCACCAGGAAAAGGTCTTCTGGCACAGAGTCCAATGGCCATAGTATCAGATAAAATGGACTCTGGATAAGGCACAGGTTTAGGGAGTTATAATCAGGTCTGTGTCAATCATCCCTTCAAAACATCACAGCCTTCACAAAGGACACATAACACAGAGGATATGTTAAATTTGTGATTATTTAAATCCTTCCAGCAATAAAATCACCCCCCTGACAGTTGTTTCAAAGTGTTTCTCTAAGTCAGCCAGCCAAATCCCTGAATTATCATCTGCAGCAAACAAAATGCAGCCACGCTATTAAGCCAGGCTGTAAATATCATTGAAAAGCACACCCTGCCCAATAAATTAGGGGCTGTGGTGTTAATGCAAGCCTGCAAGGAGATGCTCACCAGGGGCAAATAACGTATTTGTGGTGTTGCAGGAGAAAGGCAACTAATGGATGCTGGCTGCGTAGCACACACTGTTCAGGAGCCATTCAGCTGCCAGGAACCTCACGATTGATGAGCAAGTGATAGCTGGGAAGATTTATAGTCACTTTCACACCTCTTTGGGAAGGCTGAGATGGTCCAGAGCATGCTGTGAGATTGCTGGAAACTCAGTGCCAGAAAAAAGCCTCACGTCACCCAGCCCCAGGTACAAGCTGCTTGTTGCCAGTCCTTCAATAAAGTGAATGTGGCATCCTCAAGGATCTGCTGTCCTTCCCCCTCAGAGGGAAAACTATTTGTTAGATGAGCTTTATGAATGCCTGTAGCAAGCTGTTTGCTGTGGCTGGAGCTGGGAGCTATAGGAGCACAGGAGCCTCAACTGTTAGGATTTTGGAGGCAGCTGAAGTGCCACCAGCCTAGCGCATCCCATGCTTTGTGTCTGCAGCAAAATCACAGCCTTCTATTTACCGTTTGTGGAGTCACTTTGGTGGGGTGGAATGAGGGACAAGGACATGCCCCTGCTGCAAAACGTGCTTTGGAACTGCCTGTGAGATGTTAATCCCTGGTACAGGCATGTGAAAAAGCAAAGCAGGAAGGAAGCAGCAGTAATGGAGCTCATTGCAAGGCTGGCATCTGCCCCTCTGCCTGCTCTGTACACAAAACACAGATGTCCTTCCACCTTCTGCCTCCCTGGGCTGTATTTCACGGCAGCAAACTGCATCCCTTTCTCTGTGCAGTGCCCAGAACAGAAAGGATCAGAGCCCTGACAGGCTTCTGGCATGAAAAATAATCAGAAAGGACCATGGTCTTCTGCCTGTGGAGCAATCAATAGGAATGCTGGATTTGCCGATATTCCAGGTACTGGTGAAGACCTGCTGGGGAAAAAAGGAAGGAAAAAAGCAACATTTCTCCCTGCAACCCTGCAGATGGCTGTCAGCAGTATTAGTAGTCTGATCACTGACGGCTTCAATCCAGCATATGGGGATTTATGCCCTTTGATGCTGCAGCACCAGTTTGTAATTAACTGCAAAAGCAGAAGTTTAAATCAACATGCTTTTTTGCTTCTTTTCAGATGGTTTATGGTCACTACATGGGGCACTGCAATTTCATCTTCCTGTAGTAACAGCTACTTTAGCTAAGTAGCATCACTTCAGTGAAGATGATGTTTAAATCTTCATTAAGCTCATTATCCCCATGATAAATATTCACAAATTAATAATATTTTTAATGTCTTAGTGGGTAAATTCTAAGCCATTTAATTATTTTTCCCATTTTGTTTACTGCATTTTGGTTGTGCCATCACATGATTTAATTATTTAATGTCAAGGCAAGGGAGCAGCCTCTACCATAAGTTACTAGCTCATAGAATTCATATATGTCACGGGCATTAATCGTTCCTACTAGGACCATGTGAAAAACATCCTGTGATGACAAAAACACCAAGAAATGATTCTTCTTGTACCTTTACTACAGAGGCAAAGATTGGACTGTGCTTCTATGGCGTAGCTCAGGGTTACATGCTGTCATAACCTTTGAAGGACAGTCCAGGATCACTAGTTAAACATAGCTATATATAAATGCAAATAATCCAGCAAATACTATGGCAACTGGAGTTCTGCAGTTTGGTCTGCACAATCCCAGTATGGACCAGTCAGGCATTACCCAAAGGCAGCCCCATGGGGTACCCCAGGTTTGGAAAACGTGGCTTCTGGTTCCACTTCAATAGGGCAAGTCTCACTACACTGACTTGATGAATGAGTGCAGGAGGAAGAAGTGGGAAAGAATGAAGGAATTCTAGTAGAGACAAATAGGATTTACAACGCTGTCATCACGAGCAGCTTTGGCGTTTCAATTCATTAAAAGTCATCTAGACAAATTAGATGTTTGTATTCATTTAAAATCATTTCTCCTCTTTGACCTAGTGTAATTTATCATTTTGTGTCTTTCTGCAGTGCTTAGGGGAGCTGCTGTTTAAATGAACCCAAAGGAATATATGAGTAAAATATTAAGTAGTTATCATTAACACCACGCTACATTAAAACCCACCACTATGTAGCTTCCCTACGGCTCTTTTTGCCAAGCCAAACACAAAGGATTCTCCTACAGATGTGGGATTTGTATTTCTTGCAGTATTAAAGCTGAGGCAGCTTGTGACAGTGTCGTCACAACTAACACAGGTATCTCAGGATTCACAGTGGTGGCTGCAGAGAAAAAGAAACGGCAAAGGAGAAATCCTGCACCTCAACAGAAACTAATCCTTATTCAAATAGTTGGGGTTTTTTCCCCTGATAAAACCTCCCATGATTTATTTCTGCCATTTTGTATAAATCTGGTTATTTTACGTTCTTTTATGAGTAGCTGCATTTTGGTGATGAAAAGTGCTGTTTACAGTCCTGCACATTCAAACACTTTCAGAAAGGAAAAGCCAGATGACCAACAAGCATCTACCCAAGCATCCCTCTATTCCAGTTCAGAAATACATTCTGGTTTGCATCAGCCTGGGCCTACTCTGACAAATCCAACAGAGTAACATTTATGCATCCATTCAAAGTTAGAGGTAATCCAAGAGTAAGCTTCTCTCATGACTGTTATTCATTTCTCCCTCATCAACAATAGATAGTGGCAATGAAGGCTACATAAATTATATTTATCCCTCAGGCTCAAGCAAAGACATAAGGAATCCTGCCAAAGATTTGGTATGTTCTTTCTTAATGGCATGTATTAATGTGGTTGTCAGGTAGAGAGAGGGATAAGGGAAAGATATAGGACGTTCCCAACACCTTAAGCAAATCAGGACAGAATGGAATGAACTAGTGCAGACACTGCAAATATTAACTATGTGAGGGTGATGTTACCACTTGATTACAGTGCTTCCTGCATAACTCCAATACATCACAAACTCTAAGCTGCAACAAAACCTAACAGTATCACCAAACAGTTTCTTCCATAAATAGCTAACCTGGGCTGCATTGACATCATCTTAAAAGATCCTTGCCAGGATGGTCCTTGATTAGAGGCCAGCAAAAGCCATTATTGTGGTCTAATAATAGCAGAGCATACATACACCTGGAAAACAATTGTCCAAAACACACAGAATAAGTGCAAGAAGAAAAATGTCTGCATATATGTGTGTATTTATGTAGATAGCCACGTAGGTCTTTGAAGATGATGTGGATTTTTATTACCTTTAGCAATCAGGACGTGGTATGCAGCAAAAGGTGTTCTTTCCCCTATTTCTCCTACAGTACCCAAGTCTGTGGTGTTGCATTAGTGCTGTTTCAGCCCTTCCTCACTAAAAGCTTTTCATAGAAGACTTAATTTAAATGTACACTTCTGCTGCTCACGGCCACGAGTTTCCCAGGTGAGAAGGTTGACTCTTAATGTCACGACTACCATCTGTTGACTGTCTGAGATGAGCAGGGGGATCTTTCTGTGCGGTCTGATTTGATTTCCGCCTGAAATCCGTGTTCCTTTCTTTGGATGGCATCCAGAAAACACCTGTGATTTTTCATTTTGAAATGCCATTTGCAGCTTACTACATGCTGACTTGGGAGTTCAGAGACCTGTGGGGAAACGAGTGACATCAGCACGAGCCATTTGTCATAATAACTGCGAAAATTACAGGAGAAAATGTACATATCAGTGTTACAATAAAAGGAAGGCTCACTTGTTCTCCCCTTTAAGTGCATTGGACTTTCTGCTCCAAACTAAGACCCCTCTCATCTTGTGCTGGACATGAAGCAGAAAGCAGTGGGCATGGTTTGCAGAGCAACCTTGATGATGGACCCAGCCTCTTTAACCCCAGCTCAAGAACCTGGGGGATTGAGGTCAAAGATGTTAGCAAAAAAGCCAGGAGCTGGGAGAGCAGGATGGAGGTGGCACATTGTTAGCTTTGGAAGCAGAATTGTCTATTAGGGGTGGAGAGGAGAATAACTAACAGTAAATCAACACTGTTTAGGCCATCAGCTTAGTGTACGAAGCGCTGTGCTCTGCTTGGAGCATCCCTGTGTGCTCTGTGCCGCAGCGTCTCTGCAGGGACCTGGCAGAATATGAACCTTGTGAGAAAGGACACATCAGAGACGTGGCAGCAGAGCTGGGCTCTCGACTGAAGGGCAAGCTGCCAAGAGCAGCAGGACTCTGCTCGGTGTCAGGTGAAGAGGCAGAGGGACAGGTCTGCACGGCAAAATGTCTATAAATAAGTCATAGTCCAGCAGGTTCTCCCTGGTAAGGCCATTGCAGCCGACCTCTAGATGTGTCTGCAAGTTTATCTTCATATTCAGTAGCTGTTCAGATCTCACAGAATCATGGGATCATTTAGGTCATGAAAGACTTTGAAGATCACGGAGTCCAACTGTTAGCCCAGCACTGCCAAGTCCACCACTAAACCACTCGCCTAAGCACCACATCTATGCGCCTTTTAAATGCCCCCAGTGACAGTAATTCCAAAACTCTTCTGGGCAGCCTGTTCAATGCTTGACAACCCATTTGGTGAAGAATTTTTTCCTAATATCCAGTCTAAACCTCCCCTGCCTACCTGAGGCTGTTTCCTTTTGTCACATTGCTTGTTACATGGGAGAAGAGACCGTCCCCCAGCTCACTCCATCCTCCTTTCAGGTGGCTGTAGAGAGCAAGCCTCTGAGCCTCCTTTTCTCCAGGCTTAATTCCCCCATTCCATGAGCAGCTAGTTTTTCTAGGAGAATGCTGTGGGAAACGGTGTCAAAGGCTCTACTAAAGACTAAACGCTCACAAAGGGACCTCTGCCAGACTGTCTTGTAATATAATAATATATGTGTGAGATCTGAAGATCAAGACCATCTCTCTATTAAATTAGATAACAAATAATTAGATAATTTTAATTTACTCTATGAATCTTCTAGAGAGTAAACTGCTTACAGGCAGTTAATGCAATAAACTTACTTTATAAGCAGAGAGCAACATCTGTTACAATGAAGAGTCTGCAGCATGCATTAGGATTCTGTGCACGCCCCGCCGTAGTTAGAGTAAATGTATCATTAAGTTGGTATCTTTTCCCATTCAGAGCACACTTCTCAAGATTTATGTACTGCAGACAGTGAGATAGCAGGAGAATCAACTTGTGCTTGATTCTTCTTGCATTCGCCCTCTGTCCCACAGAAAGATAACGTTAATACAAAGGGTGACACAGACCATGGGAGTCAGGTCATTAGTACACATGGCAAAGGAAATGCAGTTTCAACCACACACACATCCAAAGGCAGGAGCTCTGTTAAAAGAATATAGTTAAGGTCACAATATCAAGCCCTAAAAAAACCAAGCAGCTCCATCACCACCTTCCTTGCATGCACATTGCTGTCACAGATGCAACTGCAAGGAGTGTCCCAGGCCACATCCTGCCCAGTGTGGCAAAAACCTGGATTAATATGGCTGCTAAAATATCTTCAGCATGTTAGCTGAGTATGTGCAAACTGACATTGATCCAGGGGGTTGTAAACTCCACAAACTGGGCAAATAGAAGTGATAGAAAAGGTTGCTCTTTATCAAGGAATCTACTCCTGCCATGGATGTGACATGCCTATTCAAGACCCAAAGGGTACTACAAAAGATCAGCAACTACATTCTCACTTGGACAAACATTGTATTTGAGGGAACACGCCAATCCCAACACCTACCTTTTTCAAAGTTACAATGGCACTACATTTTCAGAGGCAAGCAGTGTTTTCTTGGTGCCCTCACTATTTGAATGGTACCTGGCTATTGGAGCTTGAGTGCTTTATTGCCATTGTTGCAGCTTGTCTGTATCTGTAATTGAATTGGCAGCACAATATAAAACAAAACCAAATCAGCCAAGCAATGCTATTGCACATCTTAGCAGTAATAGGAAACCACATTGTCCCTTCAGGCAGATGAGCACAGCACTAAAGATATCTCCTAATGTCATTTATGTGAAAGCTGCATCTTTATTGTAAATTAATCTACTGTGTCAGTCACACACACAAACCCTGTCAATGGTCATCACACACTGCAAGAAAATGAGCCTTGCTTGCTGCTGGGTTTTGCAGTTGCTGACTTCCTCTGTTTAAGAAGTCAACAAGGTAGTATTAATGGGCAGGAGTCTGGTAATAAGAACAATTTGTCTGCCTTGATGGGGAAGAGAGCCAGCCCCAGCACAAGCACAGGGCTGCATCATCCTTGTGCTTGCTGTGGGTGAAACTGCTGGGAGAGCCATGGCAGGTTAGTTGGGAAGGAAGGCCATTGTATCTGTGCTTTCATAGCAATCATGGGCTCGTATAATTCCCCCCTTTCTTCTTTTTAGATTCTGGGGTGAGTCCCTGTGAGGGTCCCTGAGTGCATGGATGCTTTGTGTCAACGCTTTCATCTTTGTGTCAATGTCTTCTCTCCAAGAAGATTAAAGGCTTTGGGAAGAATAAACTTGAACAGCATGAAATAAAGCAAAATAAATCAACACAGGAGCCACAGCACAGTGACCTACACAGCAAAGTCCCCTCCTAAGATATTGTATGTGGTGGAAAAAGCCAGTGAAGATAGCTGTTTTACCCTTCCGAACAGAGCTACTGGAGAGCTACCCTCCGTGCTGAGCTCTAGATAAGATGTAATCCAAGTTCTTTGGCTGCTGGAAGGTGTCACTTGCTCTGCTTAAGGACACAGAGATACTGCCATGATGGATGGCTAAGAAATTATCATGACAATGCTAGTACAAGGTTACTGTACAAATTGCTATACACCAACGCCGGAGCTAGCAGCATCTTAAACATGGAGCGCAAGGCCCTGAGATGTCCAAGAGAGCAGGGGATGGAGCACTGCAACCTTGGAATTTGTAGCTCCGAAGTACCAGAAATAACCATGAGGGAACACATTGAAGAGTACACAAGTCTTACTAGGAGAGTGTGACAGAGAAGATGTGTGCCCACAACCCTAAGTGCAAGCACATCTGTATGATACTGGACTTCGAAATTGTTCAGCTTTAGGTGCTCTCACATTAAAACCTGTGGTCCCTGTGATCACAGTGCTCTGACTGTGAAAATTGAACTGAATATGGGGCTTCATGCTCCACATCTGGACCCATCATCTGTGGATGGGTCAACTGGTCTAGAAACACATGGGAAAGAGCTGCCTCAAAGTGGCTTTCAGCCTCATGGGCCATTCAGAAAACTGCATACCATGCCTGCATGCGCAGAGCATCCTGTACAAGCTGTGACACGAGCTGCTCTCTAGGGGCAAGGAGGTATCAGCTTAAGATGCACTGAAAATTTGATAACCAGATTAGGCACAAGAAAGAATTTCCTCAGGGGGGCAAAATCCGTGTCTTCTCTACTGAGAAAGATTTCTAGACCCATCTCATTTATCATGCATTCATTTGTTAAGTAAATATTCATAATATATAAATGCCGGTGTCACTTTAATATTCTGATTAGCGTGGTACATCCTTTCCTCTGTCTAGATAATGGTGAAAGTCATACTAATTGAAGTAATGTTGTGTGTCAAACGCTATAGAGCTGATTTACTTAAGAGTTGAATGTCTGCTCCAATTAACTTCCAAAGCAAATTGCACTGAAGTTCCTTTTTCTGGCTTTTATGAAACAGAATCCATAAGATGTAGGAGTTGCAAAGCAAATCTGCTGAAGTTCTCTCGTATTACCTCTGCACATATTCACTGTCCCTCTACCAGTCATAACCAAACCAGACAGAAACCTGCAAAACTTCAGTTATCCCCTGCTTCTGTAGTAAACTCCTATTTGTGAATACAAGATCAGTGCTCTGTCTAGTTCAGATCTGGGGCTTTTCTGTAAATCACACATCTGTTACAGCAAGCAGCCATTCAAGAGAGAAAAAACCTGTACTTGGAATAAAGGATGTGAGAGAGATCGAGTCCATATGGCTGAGCGAAATAAGATCATTGTGTCTAAATTGCTTTTGTAACTGTTGCTGGATGTGTTTCTAATCCACCTTAAGTCACACAAAAAAAGCATCCCTCGGTAGTGATGGTGAAAAAGACAACAAGAAAAAGCCATTGAAAGCCTGACCTTATTAAGATCTACTGTATCTTGTCATTTGGACTGACATTACTGGAATATGTTGTACCAACCACTCCTATACTTTTACAGTTCAGAGTGCCTTGGGAAAGTAGTTTACAGGACAATCAAGAATCAATTTCAACCCAAGTGAATGGAATAAATAATGAAATAAAAGGAAATATTAGCTAGGCACCAACAGTAAAAAACAGAATTATTTTGGTTGCTTCATTTTCTAATGAAATTGAATTGAATAAAATATTCCTTGGATGCACGGATGTTACTTAGGAATAAGGGGGGAAAGCATGAAAGGTAAGAAGTACATTAGATTTTTAAATAGCAAAATTAGTAGTTCAGTTGCCAGCACACCATCTCACCTATTAGCTGTAGAAGTCCTTACACAGGCTCTGATTCAAAGCACTTCAACCCAAGGTATAACTCCATGACCAAACTTAAACCCACCCACACTCAACAACAAAGAATCTCCTCAACCACAAGTGCTTGTTTACACTGCAATGATTTTTAAGGGGAATTTAGAATCAGCTTTTAGCAGATCTTCTGGACTTCCACAGCCCATAGTGTCAAATCCCAGGATAGGGTTTATGCCACATCCGCAGTATCTAAATGCAAAGAGCACATGAGGGGATGCCCCAGTGGCTGTGTAGCCATGGCTGCCTGTATCCCTTTAGGCTCAGCTGAGGACCACCATCACCACCAGTCCAGCCCTGGGTGCTCTCCTGCTGCCACCCAGCTGCTCCTCAGCGTTTAGTACCACTTTAAATTCTCCTGGTGAACCAGAAGTACCTGAGAAGGAACAAGTAAATATTTAATCTACTGTCTGAGTTTTAACAGGTAGTTCTGGGGAGAGCTATTGAATTTTTATCTGGAGAGATGTTTTGTGTGCTCAGAATATCAGAATCTGATGCTCACACAGGGGTGCTCAGAACAGCGAACTCTCCCCAGAAGTACTTGAATTGCTAACATATAGGTTGGTCTTTTAATCACTCTAACCTAAGCTGAGGTGCTTTATCAGTATTCACACAGTGGGCTGGCTGGGGAAGCTGCAACCATACCATTGACTTTTCAAAGCCAGGAGTGAAGTTGATTGACACCAATCAGCCACCAAGAGTAAGATCAAATACAGTTCAATCAATAGCAGCTGGCAGCACTGGAATAGCTTTGGAGACCAAGATGTGCACCCAAACACATGCTCTGTTGGAGCAGTGGATGTCAGCATGGTCACAAAGGGGACCGCGCTCCCACCAGCTCAGCTCCAGCAGTGTAACCTTCAAAAGGACGGGAGTGAAGAGACTCAAGCCTGAACTTTCCTATTCTTAATTAAGTTAATTCCTCAGGTTACTTTAATTTAGTAATTTGTATTTAATTCCCTATTCAAGGAGGGAAAGGGAGAAGTACTGCAGGAGAGGTTAACCCTTCTTCTGCTGGTCTTACCAGTGACCATCCAGAAGTCTGGAAGCAAGTTTGCTCTGCCTTTGTCTATCAGGTGACATGAGGATCCAGAGTGTACCATGAATGTTTTCTTATAGATGGGGTGCTTTACAAGAACTTATTGCCCGGTGTAAGGAGACCAGGGGGATGTATCCTAGTTCCAGATGAAGCAAAGCCTTTGTGTTAGGCAACTGATGCTGACAACAATTTATCAGACCTATTAATGCATCTTTGACTGGAGACAGATTCATTCAGAAAAAAGACCAATTGGCTTCCTAAGGCTGACTCCTTGTGCCAGACACTGGGAATTTCACCGTGACCAGACTGGATCAGCACCAGCAATGGGCACTTGGAGGCAGCAAGATCAGGTGCTGATGAGGCGAGAGCAGCCCTGGCAGAGTACTTCACCCTCCTGCAGTAACTCTTCAGGTGTCCCTGCCCATGGCAGGGGGGTTGGAACTTGATGATCTTAAGGTCCTTTCCAACCCAAACTATTCGGTATTCTTTATTGCGGCGCCGGGAGACACGGGGGATAAATCCTCCTAACGTGTGTCTCTCTAATTGCCCCACAAGCTGTCCTTTTATAGCCCCTGGGCATACATACATATTCATGAGGCTACATATGGATTACATCATTTTCCAGAGAGTTCCCCGCATGCGTACAGATTTGTGGTGCTGGTCTCTGAGGGTCGTTTACTTCTTCCAACAATCCTCATCACTTCTGGCAGCCTTTGAAGCACGCGCAGTAGATGCTCATACCAGTTTAATTGGTTCGTTAGCACCAGAGACATAATAATCCTCCCATCCTCCTACTTATCTGTTAGTTCAACTGTAGCCCATCCTGGACACCTGCAGTTCCCAGATACCCCTTATCCCTGTGTCCTATTTTTCTAGGCTGTTTTTTTCTTAAAGCTATGTCAACTATAACGATTTATCTTGTGAGAATTCTCAGTATGTTCTCTAGCTGCACTCTCTTCACATATTTTTCTCTATGTACCCTGCACCTCAGTAATTTTCCATTGCTACTGTTACAAAGCCATCAAGCTTAACACTACTTAAAGCTACTTCTAAAGATTTCTATATACCATTTTGTAATTTCGTGCCCCCCCTTGTCTCAACTTCCCCCCTTTTTCTATCCTTTTGCAAATTCTTTTGCAACTCTCTTTTCTTTTCTATATATTACAATTACCATCAAAAGTCTTTTTGAAATAGTTTCCTGTTTCTACTTGGTGCTTAATTTCATTCCTTTTCCACTCTTCATAATTTGTCATAGACCGTTTGCAACACCAGAGGGAACACTGTATCATACCACAAGTAATCAATATTAAAGCAATTAACACCAGTATTCCTGCAACTAGTTGCCTCAACCAGGAGAGATCGGGTAACCATGAAGTGAACTTTTTCCATATTTCTTCAAAACCCCAGGAAGTGTCATCCATGGCCATTTCATGAAGTATCTTAGTTTGTTTCCAAATTTCCTTCAGATCTGTTTCAATTCTGCCACTTTGGTCTATATAGGAACAACAGCTTTCATTGATTATGGAACAAACCCCTCCTTGTGATGCCAATAACATGTCTAAAGCCATTCGGTTTTGTAATACTACTTTTGACAGGCTGGTTATCTCTTGTTGTTCTGCCTGGATTATATCAATATTTTTGCTTTCCATTTCCTCTATAGTTGCTGAGATATTTACAATTGCCTTCTCTAATTCACTTACTCCCAAAGATGGAATTAGCCCTCTTACAAAACTATGAAATGCGGTGTGCCGTTCAATAATAGGATTAAACCCCCGTTTAATCCGTTTAGCAAAACTTCTAACCCAGGTCCCAGAAGGGTACTTGTCAATAATAGTAAAATTGGGTATTACGGCACCTAAGGTGCATGCCCCCTTCCAGTTGGGGGTAGAGTCTTATAAGCATTTTTTCCACATAGCCAATACCATCCTTTCCCTTTTGGAACGGGCCACCATTGAACTACGATACCATCTATAGTAATAGCATGATTGCAATTTGAATGGTGACCTACATCTGTGGCATTTAAACAAGCAAAATTTCTTACCCTGGTTTCTGGTGTAATACATCTCTGTGCGCAGGTATAATATTTGTTATCTACATTAGGATTAACTATTCCAAATTTTAAACTTTCCTTTGAATACAGATTACTAGTGTTCACCCATAAATTTGTCCATGAGACAGTGTCAGGAATTGGAACTCCAATTAATGGGAGATTCAGACTTTCTCCTGATTTAGGCAACTGTGCACACACCCAACAGTCACTACGATTAAAAACATTAGTAACATTCTGCACTAATTTCAGGTATAAGTTCTGGTCCCAAGCTTGTGCGCCAGTTATCATATGAGTCCAAATTATGACCGATGCAATTTCATACGTAAGGGTCCTGAAGGTTCGATCCGCCATGTCTTCTCTGGCTCTGGTGCTTTCTTAATTTTTGAATAATGTATCCAAGCAGGTTGTTCTTTTATCTTCACTGCTGTAAAGGTGGTCAATAATATCTGGTACGGTCCGCTCCACTTCTCCTGTAGAGGATCTCCTGAAAAATTCTTAACATAAACCCAGTCTCCAGACCTGAAAGGGTGAATTGGATAATCCAAACCTCTGGCTCTTGTCTCTACTATTCTCTTATTTATCTCCTCCAACTGTTTTCCCAGATTGATCAGAAACTGTCGGAGATAGCCTTCTCCCACTTCCTGAAGACTCTCTCCTTTAAACTGGGACTGATATGGTCTTCCATACAAAATCCCAAATGGGCTAAACTCTTCTTTTGACCGGGGTTTAGTTCGAATTCTTAATAGAGCCAGTGGCAATGCCTGGTACCAATATAAATTCGTTTCCTGACATATTTTACTAATTTGTTGTTTAATCAGATGGTTCATCTTTTCTACTTGCCCACTGGCCTGAGGCCTATATGGAACATGTAGTTGCCAATCAATTTCTAATTTTTTGCTAATTTCTTGTAACAATTTGGCCCTAAAGTGTGGACCCCGGTCGGAAGAAATTGCCGCTGGTACTCCAAAACGAGGTATTATTTCATTTAATAATATTTTAATCACCTGTCTTGCATTATTTATCCTACAAGGGAATGCTTCTGGCCAGCCTGAAAAAGTATCTGTTAACACCAACAAATATCGATAGCCCCCTTTTCTTGGTAATTCAGAAAAATCTATTTGCCACAGCTGTCCGGATAACTTCCTCTCCCAATTGTCCCAATTTGATTTCTGTTTTCAGTTTTAGGATTATTCTTAAGACATAGCTGACATTGTTTTGTCACTAATTGAACCGTGGTGTATAGATTCCTTCCTACAATTTGTTTGTCTAAATATTTATATAAAGAATTGCTACCCCAATGAGTTTTATTATGTTCTTCCTGAACTAACTTCCAGAGCTGGTAACAGGGAATTACAATTCGACCATCAGGTATTTGAGCCCAACCCTCTTTATTTTCCTGTCCCTCTAGATCCTCAATCAATTTTCTATCCTCTTTTGAGTACCTAGGTTTAGATTTTTCAATTGTTAGTTTGCCATCAGGGATTAAGGACATGATTTGAGATTGTTCAGCTGCTCGTTTGGCTTCAAAATCAGCCAAATTATTTCCAGTTTCCTGATCAGAGTCACCTTGTTGATGTCCTTTACAGTACATAATAGCTACTCCTCAGGTAGCTGAACAGCTTCCAGTAACTGTAAAATTTCTGTAGCATGTTTAATCTGTTTCCCTTGTGTATTCAAAAGTCCTCGTTCTTTCCAGATAGCACCATGTGCATGCACCACACCAAATGCATATTTAGAATCAGTCCAGATATTTATCCTTTTACCTTTAGCCAATTCCAGGGCTCTTGTTAATGCTATTATTTCTGCCTTCTGTGCAGAGGTGTTTGCAGGTAAAGGTTTAGCTTCTATTACCTGTGAAGTGGTGGTGACAGCATATCCTGCCTTTCGTTTGCCATTTTTCATAAAGCTGCTACCATCAGTAAACCAAGAATCAGCATCTTCCAGAGGGTTTTCTTTCAAGTCTGGTCGGCTCGAATATACAGTCTCTATGGTGGTCAAGCAGTCGTGGGTTAGTGGTTCTGTCGACTGTTCCTACAAAAAGGATGCTGGATTCACAACATTAGTGACCACAATTTCTATATCATCCTGTTCTACAAGGGTGGCCTGGTATTTTAAGAAACGTGAAGGAGATAACCAGTGGGCTCCTTTCTGCTCCAGGACTGCCGATACTACATGGGACACTAGTACAGTAATCTTTTGTCCCAAGGTGAATTTGCGGGCCTCTTCAATATTCATGATGACTGCTGCCACAGCCCTTAGGCATCCGGGCCATCCTTTGCTCGCTTCATCCAGCTGTTTTGAAAAATACGCCACTGCCCTTCTGTACGGTCCTAGTTTCTGAGCAAGGACCCCCAAGGCTATTCCTTGTTTTTCATAGGAATATAGCCAAAATGGTTTAGTCACATCCGGAAGTCCCAGAGCTGGAGCTCTCATTAATTCTATCTTTAAATTTCTAAAAGCCTCCTCTGCTTTATCAGTCCAGTCCAAAGAAGGAGGGTTTCCCTTCAACAGTTCATAGAGTGGTCTTACCAGAACACCATAATCCTGGATCCAAAGTCTGCACCATCCTGTCATTCCCAGGAATGTCCGGAGCTCCTTGATGGTTGACGGTCGTGGAGTCTGGCAAATGGCTTCTTTCCTGGCAGTTCCAAGTTCTCTCTGTCCTCCTGTTATTTCATATCCTAGGTAGGAAACTCGGGTTTGGATTAGTTGGGCTTTTGGTCTGGATACCCGATAACCATTCAGTCCCAGAAAATTTAATAATTCAACTGTCCACTGGATGCATTCTTCCTTTGTTTCTGTAGCAATTAACAGGTCATCCACATATTGTAACAGAGTCCCCTTCTGAGTAGGTGGCTTCCATGATTCTAATTCTCATGCTAGCTGATTTCCAAAAATCGTTGGACTGTTTTTAAACCCCTGAGGTAATACTGTCCAAGTTAATTGAGTTTTTCTTCCTGTGTCAGGATTCTCCCATTCGAAAGCAAATAAATTTTGGCTTTCTTTGGCTAATGGTAAGCAAAAGAAAGCGTCCTTTAAATCCAGGACGGCAAACCATTTCTGATTTAATTTTAGTTTGGTCAATAACGTATATGGATTAGCCACCACAGGGTGGATGTCCTCCACTATTTTATTTATTGCCCTCAAATCCTGAACTAGCCTATAGCTTTTCCCATCTGCTTTCTTTACTGGTAAGATAGGAGTATTATACTCCGATTTACATTCCACTAATAACCCATATCTTAAAAATTTATCAATTATTTCTTTAATTCCCCTTCTATCTTGTACTCTTAGAGGATACTGTTTTATTCGAACTGGGCAGGCCCCCCTTTTTATTTCAATTTTAATAGGCAAAGCATTCTTTGCCTTACCTGGAATTTCTGATGCCCAAACTCCTGGATATACCTGATTGAGAATTTCTTCTACTTCGGGTGAACTGGATTTCTCGATTTCCTGTTGAATTAATGACACACTCATAGCTTCAATTAATTGGTCCTCTTTTACTTTTAGTTCTATTTCACCTCTTTTAAAGGTTATAATTGCCTCCAAATGTTCTAATAAATCTCTTCCCAATAATGATTTGGGTGAATTTGGCATATATAGAAATTTATGTACCCCAATTTGTTTTCCTATCTTGTATTTTAAAGGTTTTAGAAAGAATGCTTTTTCCTGACGGCCAGTAGCTCCCACAACCATTACAGACTCTTTCCCTTTTAATGTCAAATCTTGGTTCAAAACAGAATAAGTTGCCCCAGTATCTATAAGAAATTCCACTTCTTTCTCTGTGGCCCCTAGCCTAATTTTAACCAGTGGATCCGCTAGGGTAGATTCCCCAGGTCCCCGTCAATCTAATTCCAATTCGGTGGTCAATTGAGTCTGTTTTCCCTGCGGACATTCCCATTTCCAGTGTCCAAACCCTCTGCAGTTTGCACATTGATTCTGACTGAGGGGAGTTCTTTTATAACCCCCCTCTCTGCCTCGGCCACGACCTCTGCCTCTCATTCCCATTCCTCGGCCACGACCTCTCATTCCACTATATCCCTCATTCACTTGCCCCAGTGCTGCAATCGTAGCTGTTGTTACGACCTTTCCTAATTTCTTATCTTTAACTTGTTCTCTATTCCTGTATACTTTCCAAGCCACTTCCAGCAACTTTTCCATATCCTTTATTTCAGTCACAGATAACTTTTGAAGCTTTTGCCTGATATCATCCGATGACTGCCCCACAAAGGAATTTGCAAGCTGTAATTTTCCTTCCTCTGAGGAAGGATCCAGTGTGGTGCATTTTCGCATAGCTCCTCTGAGCTTATCCAGAAACTCTGTTGGCGACTCCTTTGGCCCCTGTCTTATTTCAAACAGCACCGACCAATTTACCGCTTTAGGTACAGCATTTTCAAGCCCATATTTAATCCAATTCTGATATCTTTTCAAAGATGCATAATCTTCATCATCATCATAGTCCCAATTTGGAGCTGAGAGGGGAATATGATCTTCAACCCTCCCCTCTATCGCCCCTGCAGTAATCTGAGCATTTACCTGCGTACAAGCAGTTTTTATAACCAGTTGTTTTTCTGTCTCTGTTAATGCATCCAGGATTACATCTATATCTTTCCAGTCAGGATCCTGGCTTTTTACCAGTATCTCAAATTTCTTTGCTACCCCTATAGGGTCATTTCGATACTCTTTTGCAATTTGCTTCCAATTATCCAAATCCCCTAGAGAAAAATTCACTTTTATTTTGGTACGCCCCCCCGGTCCCATTGCTTCCCTCAGAGGAGCTTGCAGAACAGTCCTAGCTTTACTACGAACCCGGGAAGCAACAGGAGAGGAGGAAATTTGCTCTACACTTTGTTCTGGTTTTACGCTTTGTTCTTGTTTTACACTTTGTTTTGGTTTTACACTTTGTTCTTGTTTTACACTTTGTTCTTGTTTTACACTTTGTTCTTGTTTTACACTTTGTTCCTGCTCCTCATCTGAATCAGAGGACTCCTCCTCAATCCGAGGTGGTCTCTGCTCCGGTACTTTTGGGGAAACATAATCCTCTATTCTATCCTCAACCCTGTTATCCTCAGTTCGCCTCTTAAGTTTCAAACAAATTTCCCCAATATCACAACCAGAACAACATCTTTCCAATCTGTTCCCTGCTTGCTTCCTTTCTCTTTCTAATGCTAAAACTAAAGGATCTGAAGGTGCTATATTAATTCCACATTCTTTCTGCCATTCCGGGTGATTTCGCAACGTGAAAAACATATCTGCATATATTACTTCATCCCATTTTCCCTGCCGCCTCAAAAACAACATTAATTGTAACAATGTATTATAGTTCAGAGTTCCATTTTTAGGCCATTTTTCCTGATCTTCCAAAATATACAAAGGCCACCACTGGTTACAGTATTTTATCAATGCTTTCTTATTTGCTGAGCCCCCAGGAGACCCTCCCAGTTCTTTCCAATGTGCCAAAATGCACCCTAAAGGACTCTTTTTCATAATCTCCTCACTCTGCTGATTTCCCATTATTAATCTCTCACTCACACACACACAACCCCACAGACACACTCACACAGTTACAACAATTGAAACAGATACAGAGACTAAAATTCTATCAAACAGGCCACAATTAATAATACAGTTCACCGATACCAAAAACCACAAGACCAATATCAGCACTATAACAGGCCACAAACCAAACCAAATACCAAACACCTTTTAACCTTTTCTGCAAGACACCCCCTGTGTCTTGCAGGACCCAAACCACAGAAGCCCCCTGCTTCCTTTGGGTATGTTCCAGTAAAATCCAAAACCTTTTCTGCAAGACACCCCCTGTGTCTTGCAGGACCCAAACCACAGAAGCCCCCTGCTTCTTGTGGGTGTATACCGAACGGACGCTAGCAACCGGGTATACGCCTTTACCCACGAGATTTCTTATCTCGATTTACGGAAGGCTTCCAAACCATGCGTACGCTTACCAAACCAATTTACCAAACCAAACCAAACCGAGGTGCCCCTTGCACCTTACAGACTATATAAAAGAAAAGAATACCTTTTTAGGAGATGGTCCTTGTCTGCTCCCGCAGCGATCCGAATGAGCCGAGGGGTCCCTCCGGGAAAAATTCCCGAGGGCCCTAGGGAGCCCTCTCCTCAGCGGGTCCTGCAGCCGAGCAGAGAGGGTCCCATCTGGGGTGCCAAATTGATTCGGAGAAAACTCCAGGAACAAACTTGCCAACAAAGTTTTCAAGCTGACAAGCAGGTATTCTTTATTGCGGCGCCGGGAGACACGGGGGATAAATCCTCCTAACGTGTGTCTCCCTAATTGCCCCACAAGCTGTCCTTTTATAGCCCCTGGGTATACATACATATTCATGAGGCTACATATGGATTACATCATTTTCCAGAGAGTTCCCCGCATGCGTACAGATTTGTGGTGGTGGTCTCTGAGGGTCGTTTACTTCTTCCAACGATCTTCATCACTTCTGGCAGCCTTTGAAGCACGGGCAGTAGATGCTCATACCAGTTTAATTGGTTCGTTAGCACCAGAGACATAATAATCCTCCCATCCTCCTACTTATCTGTTAGTTCAACTGTAGCCCATCCTGGACACCTGCAGTTCCCAGATACCCCTTATCCCTGTGTCCTGTTTTTCTAGGCTGTTTTTTCTTAAAGCTATGTCAACTATAACGATTTATCTTGTGAGAATTCTCAGTATGTTCTCTAGCTGCACTCTCTTCACATATTTTTCTCTATGTACCCTGCACCTCAGTAATTTTCCATTGCTACTGTTACAAAGCCATCAAACTTAACACTATTTAAAGCTACTTCTAAAGATTTCTATATACCATTTTGTAATTTCGTGCCCCCCCCTTGTCTCACTGCCCATGGCAGGGGGTTGGAACTTGATGATCTTAAGGTCCTTTCCAACCCAAACTATTCTATGATTCTATGGTTCTATGATTCATTGGAGTTCTTCTTTCTTCTAAAGAAACCCAACTCACTCACTCCCTATCTGGCAAGGCTTGTTTTCATCACAAATTTCTGCACACAGATGAGACGAATCAAGGCTATACACACATGTACCCCAACAGAATGCCTCTTTAAATCAACCAGCAGACATCAGTAAGACATACCATTTATGTGAACATGTTTGTATTGATGTATTTAGCAGCACAGAAACACAAAGCCCTTCATCAGCAGCAGAAGCCTATGGCTAGGTTTATCTCAGATGCTCATCCCAGGAGAGAAAGCAGTGCCATGAATTCTTCTTTTGCCAAGTTATCAGGCACCAGGACATGGCTTCTTATTCACACACTAACATCATCAAAGTTAAAGGAGAGCCAGCATGCACCTTCCAGTCAATACGTTCGGTCTGTATGTTCTGTTATCTAATTCCCAAGTAAATTGCTGCAAATCAAACCCAAGTTGTACAGTGAGGGAATGGCTCTGCACAAACAGGGTACAGTCACCAGCAGTTTCTGACCGGCCATTGCTACAAACCAGCCATCACCTCCTCATTGAGAGCCACCTGAACAGAGAACAACCCAAGGATGTCACCATCACAAACCTGACATCCAGCGGTGTTAAAGTGATGGGAGCTGTAAAGATTTCAACAGAAAAGCCCTGCTGGACAGCCACACATCCACGATTTGGTCTGTGGAGCAAGAAGAGCCAAGAGAACTTGTCCATCCATCTGACTGCTTTTTTATTAAGTAACACAGATGCTGGGAAGGTGCTGCGAACTGAGGTATGTCAAAACATGAGCTTCTGTTCGGGGTGGGTTTTCCACTCTGTTTTGAATTACCCAGTAAAAACCAAGATGGAAAATAAGGTAGTAAACCTGCTTTCCCTTCCAGCCATTAAACACACAGCAAACATCTGCTTTTGTGTTTTTTCTGCTATATGAGAGAGGGCTGTGACTAGGGACTTTTTGCAATAAAGCACTGATTTTTCTGAAGGCTGTTTAAGCAGAGGTTTACTGAAGGGCGTCATCTGTAAAGGGTTGGTGTTTCTAAGTCCACAGTCTGATTTATTGATCACTGTCATCAAATTTGGTAGAGCCTTCAAGATCTCTTGGCTGGACCATTTATACTAAGAAATAGTTTGACTATTTTCTGCTGCACTTTTCCAGCTGGAGGACAGCATCTTGTCTATGGAAAGATCTTTTTATCTGCTTGGGTTTAACCTGTCACAGTCAGAGAGCAGTGTGAGCTCTGCTTTCCCCCAGCTCCAGCGGATCAGGGATGCTCAGACCCAGAGGTTTGCAGAAGATTTGTTTCTGGTGGAGTGTACATATGGAAGAGGCAGCCTGCAGGCATTAACTGCAAGGAGAAGTCATTACTTTGCCCTAAAAAAGTGTGGAAGCATCACTTTCTTAGGGAGGAGATCATTGTGCCGGAAGAAAATCACACTGTTTCCTTCACTAAAAGAAATGTATTTCAAACCATGGAATATGTGAACCATTCTCTTCTATTCCACTAGCTCCAGACTGTAAAAATTTACAGCTGAAGCCAGCTCTGTGGCAGGTGGAGATCTAGACCATGACTTGTTGTGTAAATAAGCCCATTAAGTCTTGAGAACTCACATGAAAATCAGCTCTGCAGCAAGCATTCTGCTTTAGCTCTGTGGCTTGTTTCATTTGTATGTACATGATTATGCAGCGTTATCAGACAGAGAAGGCACTTTATAAACCTTTAAATGATCAATCAGTTAAATAAATAAAGCATGTCTGGTGATGCCTTAGTAACTTTTTAGGAAGCTCCCCATCCTTCTGTCATTAACATAATAAGCTTGAATAATGTTTTCACAGCAATTACCACCAGTGGGTCAATGTCTGCTATTAGCAACCTTTCCTCCATGGATCACGAGCATAATAAGGCACGACAGCCCCAGAAGACAACGTGTGTTAGAAGACTTTATCCAGGATCGGTGCCAAGCTGCTTTAGTGTGGCACATACAGTGACAATAGATTGTCAAGGATCACTCAATGCAACAGCAACTTCTTGTCTCAGTGGGAGTCTTCTTATTTTGAGAAGTTCAGCAAGTGTTGTAAGTGTTGTGAATTATATCAGATGCGAGAGGAAAGGATGCATACACCAAAGTGTTTTGTAACCCATGAAAGTTGTACCTGAGCCGAAACTGCCTTTTCAACCTGCATTTCCATTCCCTACGTCGGTCCCTTTTGGCATTAGTTCACATGGGTCAAGCCAGCACAGTGTTCAGGCTTTAAAGCATTCTGTTGCAGAAGAAATGCCAGCAAAATGTTTTAGAACAAGCAGTGCTTGGCCACTAAACTTAATTAAAAGCAATGTGATTTAAATCCAGCACCCAAGGGTTACCTGGGGGCTGCGGAGGTTAATTGCAATTGTTACTGCATTACTTTCCAAGCTCTAATTTTCATTCCTTGTATGCAATAAATCCTGTGAAGTCAGGGTACCAAAAACAAGCTCTACATAGACAACATGGATCTGCTCTAACTCCAGTATAGGAAAGTGTTCAGCAGACACCTAACCTAGAGCTGGAAAATAACCCATTTTATAGAATCCTAGCATGGTTTGGCTTAGAAAATACCTTAAAGATCATGCAGTTCCAACCCCCTGCTAGTAGGGAAGTAGGTTGCTGGAACTGATATCGCAGACTTCAGGCCAGACCTCATGTGGCTTCAGGGCAAGAATGGGAGCAGAACTCACACCTTGCTCCCAAGGAGCATCCCAGAGATGCCTCCTGCCCAGCAGAGAGGTTCCAAAGCAATAGGGTCACTAGAAAACACTGCTAAATCTTCCCTTATCATTAAAATAGACATTTTTACATTGATGGATAAAATTAATATATTGATAGGTTTATTTTCTCATGGAAAAGATGAGCACAAATTTGTCCACAGAAAGAATTCCTTATTTAACAGTGGTTGGTTGTCCTTAACTCCAGCCTAGGAGGAAGATCCTCTGCTGTGCTTTGGAATAGTTTTCTCACTTCTTTTTACCACCTACCCTTGCAGAGTGAGAGCATCATCTTCTCCATCTGGGAAAGTGAGCTGGGGCTTTCTACAGGCACTGCGACTGCAAGAGGTCAGCTCAGCCTGTATGATGGGCAGTGATGCCTTGGTAAGAAATAATGTCAGATTTCCTGGAAAATGTACTTAAACTGATTAAAGAAAGGAAAACATCAAGGCCCTACAAGCGTGTGGATAATATCTGAAGTATTGCATTGGAAACAGATTTTACCTTCATTTTTAAAAGCTTTTCTCCTGCCATTTTGAAGTAACAGCCATTCAAGTCTCGCTTTTGGGATTCTAACATAGAGTAAATTACTGTATTTAGTCTGCAGGATTTAACATGATTTATGCAATCAGGAATTTGAGAAACAAACCCCACCTCTGTCTTCTCGTCTTCGAAACGTTTCATTTATTCCCCGTTTCAATTATTTTCAGTCCCCCCAGTGTGATCAGCGTATTTAAAATTCAATCAGCCTTCTCATTTAAAGCATTTCATGTGTGTGTCACACCAACAATCAACAAGAGCCCTGAATTTAACATCTGTTCCTAATAGTAAATGGTTTTAATTTGAGAATTGAAAAAGTATATAAAGTAATTACTAGGCATTCAATCACAATGAATAATGTGTTTGCTACCAGCACTTCTGTCCTCTCAGCAAAAACTCTGGAGAAGTGGCAGAAAAGTGAAATTGCTAGAAACAGGGGGGAAAAAAATCAAGGTTCCAAAACTAGAAGCAGGATGTTGCCATGTCTTTCCTCTGGATAGAGCTGGGGAGCAACAGGGGGTCATTGCAGGGGGGGATGCTCACCGGCCAGCTTGGGAGTACCAGTGATGTGGTGTTGGCTTTTGCATCGCATTACAGCATCCCTCTGCCTTTATTCTTGCTTGTCATCTGAAAACAAGGTTTGATTTTGTTGTCACAAAAGGCAGCATGCCCAGTCATGCACACAAGCAGTCCATTGCTCCTCTGGCCCCTTCCCATCACCCCCTCAGCAATTACTACTCACTTAGCTAGGTGCTGCCCCTGTGTCAGGGGGCTGGAACTGGATGAGCTTTAAGGTCCCTTCCAACACAAACCAGTCTGGGATCTTGTTTTGCAATCTAACCCAGTGTATTTTCTGCAGGCAGTAAATCTGGTTCACTGAAGAATAAGAGGAAAATCTGAAACAAAACAGCAGGAAGAATGTCTGTGTGTTAAGAGCAAGTCCTGCCCAATGTTTTGCATGCAAACAGATAAGGTGCCCTGCAGAAGAGATGTGCCTCTGTGGAAATGCCTTCAGTGTTAAATCTCTGCATGCACCAAAGGAAGAAGCCACAGTGTGCACTGGAGCACAACTGATGATACTCATGTCAACACACTCATGTTACAAGTGGTAGTTTTAATAATGTTCAATCCTTAGAGAAATTACCAAATTCTGCATAAAATCACCAGGTTTTAAGTAACCCTCTTCCTCTCAACATTCCTTTTATTTCAGAAGTAACATTTTTACTTGCAAATCCCTAATTCTTCCACTGAAATTATTTTAACCATCACTGAACAGCAATTACATACTGAAACATCCTAAGCCTTATATGTGCTCTGTGCTGCAAACATTGCTGATACCAATTCCACTAAAGGCAATGCAGAAAAATATTCACTGCTTCCAGCTTACTGGATTTATCCCAGAAAAAACCCAGATCCATGTTTTATAGAAACATTTTCTGATGATTCACTGAGGAGAAAGGGGAAATTACAGAGCAAAATATGGGACACATTCCAAATTATTGCCATTAGACTGATGTCAGGTTACAGCAGTGAGCCAACAGATTGGTTTGGAGTGTCTGGAAATAACTTCTTCTTTTACCAAAACGTTGTTTTTTGGAGTTTAACACAGGCATTCCTTGGAAATACAGAAATAAGATAATATAGCACTTTATTCCTAACTGTTAATGCTCATAGAGGTGACACAAGGGTGACTGAATGCTCTGCAGTGCAACGTGTTACCGGTATGAGACTGGCCACACTGGGAAGTTCCCACTCAATAGGTATCCAGCCCTGCTTTGATATTAATATCAAATTATATATGTTGATATTAAGAAACTAATCCTCATGCTGGGGGCAGTCAGGTCTGTACCTGGCACAGTTATTGCCTCTGAGCATACCTGGGGGTGGAGCTAGCCAACACCACAGAGATAGATGCTTCCCAGTATGGTTCGGACCTATAATTCAGCTCTTATATATATTATCAGCACATTTTCAGACACAGGAAAACAAATGGAAACAAACCAGTAATTACTGTGAAATGTGGGGATGCAGAAAATACAAATTCCCCCCTTTTTGCCTCAGAAATGAGAAAGCGATTTAACTCGTCATATTTGCTGGCAAGGCTCCATTCGGTTCATAATTTAGATGTATGATGTTGTACTTGGGACCTGCTCAGTCAGATGCACAACACAATTCCTAATTATTCCAAAATGATTTAAATGGCATAATAAATCTAGTGTTTGATGTAACATGGCTGCCTGACCCAAGGAAATACATGGGCAATTAACATGCTTCCCAAGTAGAGTTCTTTTGTCTCCCCAAATCAGTCACTAATTATCGGCTGCACTGGCATCACAATTGGAGTAATTGTGATGTTTTGCCACATTGTTTTGGACAAGAACAATACCATCCTCTTAATGAAAATAAATGTATAGATTTTATTCCTACGCCACGATGCAAATGCAGTTGGCCTGATGGTTATGAACATAATAAACAGAAATGACTTAAAATACCAAAGGTTAGGAACTTGCAATATTCATTTTCTAAACAAGAAACCTCAGTATCAACCCTGGGCACAGGCAGCTTGTGCAGACTCTACAGAGACCACTGCAAGTGTCTGCCTGATGAAAAACCAAAGCCACCTAGCCAGGATGGGGCTATTTGTTTGGTTTTAAGTGAGCAGGGAATTAATGCTATCTTTAAAAGCATCTGCAAACCCATTATCATTGTAGAACCCTTAACAAGATCATGGCAAGTGGAGGTAAAGGTAGAGCAGTCTCATAATGAAAAGGTCTAGCCACACATATAGATTGGGGGTTTCAGTGTAGCTTAGATAAGTTTTTAAAGCATGTATGATAAAACACCATTCAAAATCACAGCTGCTCACTCTAGCACAACCTTCCAACTTCAGGTAACCAAGCCCTCTTTAAAGGCCAACAACCCAAATTAAAACCAACCAGCAGTAACAACACTGATTTATCATCTCTAGAGGTGTATTTTTCACAGGTGTCTACTTAGACTCCAAGTAATCTCTTCAATTAAGACACTTCTACTCAGTGCAGTTACCCGAGTGCAGGTTTCAGCTGTGTTTAACGCTGCTCTCAGGGCTCTCATCATGTTTTGTCTTTGATTGCTCTGGGAACACTAAATAAAAATATAGGTTGCTGAAGCACGAACAGGGCTAAAGAGAGCCAAGAAGGAGACACAAAACAAAAGCTCTGCCCCCAGCCCTGCTTCATTTCATAAATCCCTGATTAAATGTGGAGAGGGTGACATAACCTCAAAAGCAACTCCTCAGCCTTCTGCAGTACCCGAGATGAAACAAAATGCTCCTTCTCATTTCCCCTTCAGTCTGAATAAAGCTTTTCTCTTACTGTATTTGCTTTAAACTAAAATACAGCGTTGCCTACATGCTGTGATATTTTCATTCTTTAATTGTACCTTATAAATATGTATGCATAAAGAAAAGGGAAATACTGGGCTTCCTGCCTGTTTAACTTGAAAATGTTCTCATAGCCTCTGCCTTTCAAGCACAACACCGGGTTTAATAAAGTATGGAGTAACTCACAGGGTGAACCAGAGTGCAGAATGAAGTCCCTTAATGCAAGTAGTTGTGCTGTTAAAAGATGCATGATAGAGAAAACGTGGATTATGTATTACTGTCAAAATAACTGCCATGTATGTGTATATCTATGTGCACACACACACGTATATGTATGTATATAAGCTTACCTGCCTACCTATTAAGAATAGTGCATCCTAACTATGATCTCTTCAATGGAAAACTTTCCAAAACATAATAAGCAAATCAGTTAAATAAAGCCTAGCGACAGTAAGTTCTGTGATAGCACGGAGCTGTGTGTAATGGCACACTGGTAATATTCTCTGGCAAACTGCACTACCAGCACCAGCCCAAAAGCTGCCAGCCAAGTCATTTAACACAGGGAAGAACTAAGGGACCTGCAGAAAACACATTAAGCTGTGCAAAAATGCAAAGATTGACTTTGTTTTGCTGGCGTTCCATACGAAATGCATGATTGTAACAGCCTGCCAAAAATCCTCTTGGATTTACTATTTGCTTTCAGAAGTATAGAGAGTGAACTAATGCCAGCAGCAATTACCAGCCCTTTTAAAGACCGAAGTCATATGGTGGGTGCAAATAACAAAGGTTGGGTTTGTCACTATTGCCCAGAAGTTGGTTTGGTGAAGATTTTGCTAGTGGATCTCCTCCTGTGGCTGCCAACGGAGGCTGCATTCCCCAAACCCCATCTTTGCTCAGCCTGGATCATGGTATAAAACCAAAGCGCTGACCCTGGCACTACGTTGCCGAGGATGACAATGACACCAGCCACTGTCCTACATCTCGCTGCCATTCCTCATCTCTTTTGAACGCATTCACATAGGAGCCAGTCGTGCTAATCTTACTCTTATCAGCAGTTGCCAGGGCTTGGGCCGGTAACTGAATTAGCTCTTCCTTTGGAAGAGCTTTAAGCAATAGCTGCTGTAGGAAATTATTCATTTCCCATTGCTGTCAGCAGTTCTTTTATTTACCATGATTTTTCTATCCTTTATCCTCAGCCCTAATTTTGACCTTTAACTCATTGGTTACGTTTAATGCTTGCAGAGCCATCATCAATTTCTGTTACTCCGAGAGGCTGTGTGACAGCAAGTACTCCATGGCTTTATGTCAAGGCGGGTTTTTGCATGTCTGCATCCATCAGAACTGCTGATATATGGAAGCAACTGATCACCCCCAGCAGGACTGCAGGGAAATGCCCCAGAGAGGGACTGGAAACATGGGCACACACAAAACTTCGCAGCTGGTCTTATAAACATGCACATCCCACAGACAAATTAAAGCCTTATGATGGCAAACACAAGCCAAAGAGCTCAGCAGCTTGGTCCAGCCCTGTCCCTCAGGGCATCCTCTGTAAGGAGCTCCTGGTCAAACAGACACATCTAGGATCAGCATTTGCTGCAAGTAAACCTACATCTGCATTACCATTTTGATGCTTTGGGGACCAGAAGCACCAGCACTCACCCCTTCCTGCACTCACTCATCCAGGAGATGGAAATTGAGGGCAGAGACCACTACAACTTTGGCTCCTCTTTCACAGAGACATATTTCAATCAGAATGGCTGCTTCTTTAATTAGTTCCTCATTAAAAATGATACAGCACCATTTGTGAGCTGTTTTAACTAACGGGATTCTGCCATGGAGGATGGCAGAGAAAGCACTTTGATAACTGGCTTGCCTGCAAACTGCAATCAACAAGACTAACCCACTCCACATGACCAGGAAAATACAAACCAAATCATTCCCACAGCTTTCATTTATGCACTTTCCATCCAGGTGCAAGGAAAAACACATTTCATATTAAATCCAAACCACAGAGTGGACATAAATTTATACAAAAGTATTAAATTGTTTCTATTCACAAAATAATTCTGGATGAAATTATAGATTCCTGGCTTGGATTGACTGCGTATTCTCCATCCTGTGACTTGATTAAAATGCATTATGGAAGAAAGATGGCAGGAAGGCAGCCTGCGTTTTGAAGGCAGGAATAAAGCACCTGCCTTGCCCTGCTGAATGTCCTATTGAACTGTAGGAACTGCTTTAGCAGACTGCTGCATCTTCCCTGCACACTCAGATAAGCCCAGCTCCAGAATGCCACATTTTCCATTCCCCATTTCCATTTAAAATTCCTGTTTCACATGCTGTTCTGAAGCCAGCTACTGGATCTTAATGGAAATATTTAAAGCTTACATAGAAACAGGAATAGCTGGTTAGAGAAACTGATAAAGCATTAGAAAGCTTTTTATCTTTCCAAGTTATCATTTCATGTCTGATTCAGGACAGTCAGTAACTGCATGGGCCTGTACATGGATTCTCATTAGTGAAAATAAGGACAATAGGAACAACTGAATTTCATGCCACATGAAAATGCAATTACCATCAAATGAAGTCATATCCCATTGTGAAGAGGGTGACTGGTAAGAAGGGTTGTGCTGAACATGAGCACTGCAGTGACCCCTAAGCTTGATTGTGGGACCTCGAGGTGTGGGACTGGCCAGAGAGCAACAGCAGTAACACTGCCACCAAACCTTGTAGATATATATTTCTGTGTGTATGTATGCACTTTATAGAGATATCTAGATATACTTTTAATATATAAAGTTTATATATATGTAACTAACTATATATATACATATAGATTGCAACAGATTATGAGCTCATCAACTTTGTCTTCATTCTGATTTGACAACCCTTTATTTTTTGATCTGGCATGAAACAATCCTTGAAATAGCTGATGCCATCAGCTTTGCTTCTGGAAGGGAAAGAGCCCGTTTCAAGACCTTGATTTGGGCAAGGTCTGTTCCTGCACCTCCTGCTCACTTCACAGGCTCCATCCCTGCAGAGGGATGCAGAGGGTTCTGTTTGATGGAGATGTTCAGTGAAGGGGGCACCAGATTACAGTGGTAGGAGGAGGGAGTGCTGTTAAGATGCTTTTCTTGGACACAAGTGCTGCCAGAGTGAAAAAGGATGCTGAGAAACCAAGGTCTCGCCCAGCCGAGGTAAAGGGAACCCTGCCCCTCACCTGCTGCAGCCACACCATTATTAGAGCCCCATTACCAGCAGGCAGACATCACCAGGAACACTTCACCAGCAGCCTGTCGATGCTCCTGGATCTGTTCTCCTCTTCAGCCTCTTTTTTCCCTCTTCCCACAGCTCTTCCTCAGGCTCTAGCTGCTGTGTTTAGTCTCTCCCACACAATATCCTGTTTAGTCTTTCCCACCCAATATCCCACTTCGAGGAATAAGTGTTCTTCACTCATGTATTGGCAGCAGATACAGACATGATAAGAAATTCAATTAAGCTGGCATGCCAAGTGAGCAGAGTCGACATGGACCTGCTCAGGCCAAAACAATAACCCGAAAGCAATGCTGCCAGAGAGGTGAGTGCTGCAGCACACCGCTGGCTGCAATCGCTGAAACAGAAACATGTTTCAGGAGATGAAGATATTATTATTCTGAAGCAAAAAACCACCCCAAACCTGTAGGAAACTGTAAGGCTCAGCACCATCCTGTGCAGCATCTTTTCCCCTCTGAATGTGGTTCTGCCTCTGCAGAGAAAAGTGAGAACTGGCACCCACTGCAGGCAAAAGAACTGACCTCTTTCCCTTCTCTATTTGCTTTGCACCATGGTCAGGACCTGCAGCATCTCCCAGCAACTAACCCAAAGCCCATATCCTGCCCAAGACCCAGCAGTGTGTCACTGCAGACCAGGTTGCTTGTCCTGAGTGTGGACAACCTATGTCAAGACCAGCGATCATGAAAACAGGATTTAGCATCCTTTCGTAGGTGTTTCTTTATGCTGTGGATCGCTTTCAACACCTGTATCACTACTGCTTCCAGCAGGACTTGCACACCCGCTACCACTGGCCATAGCTGTGAGAGATGCTCAGATCGAGTCAGATCCCAGATTTCTCTTCTTTATACAGCATGGAGAGTGTCCGGACCTACATGTCTCACAGGAGGACACACAGACCTGCATGTTGCCCTGTATTCTCACCACTTGATCTCCTGATATTTAACTTAAAACCAAAGCACATGGCTTGAAACCTTTCCCACGTGTTTGCCCCCATCAGTTGTAATAGTGGGCATTCCTTGTCACCGTATGAACAGCTCATCTGCCTGGAATCTGGGAATGTGACTGTTCAGAATTATAAGACATTTCCAAGAGGGTATTCCCTTCTTTTTTTTCATTTCATCCTCTCTTACAGTGTTAACAGCAAAGTGTCCCTAATGTCGCTTTTATAGGGATAGTCGAAGGTGTGTACCATAGCAAATACACCTCTAATAAAATGAAATGTCTGAATTGAATTAAATGAGATTCTGTTGATATCTTTTGCTGGAAAATCAACCTGTTTCTTCTCAAATTAGCCTGGCCTTCAGTCTCTTAACACCTAATTGTCTCTTCCTTAGTATCTGCTAATGGGCTTGAAATCAAACCAATGTGAATGGTAATTGGGGCTGTTTAAATTCCTTCTCATTGATTTGGTTCAGTAGTTTCCAGCTTCTTGACTCTGGCTTTGCCAATGCACTCTGGGTCTGAGAGTGCATGCTTGCGTGTTCACACGTGTGTCAGTGCATGTGTGTGCTCCCATGGGTGTGCCTGCATGTGTGTGTGCTCTGAAGGTACATGCACACACGTGTATGCTGCTGGCTTTGTGATTTTTATAGTACATGGACTCCAGCTTTGTGATGAGAAAGCCACAATAACGTGCATTCAGCCAGGGCTAAATTGTATTCACAGCCTGGTTTGGGTTGAAGGGACCTTAAATCTCATCCAGTTCCAACCCCGGCCACAAGCAGGGACAACTTCCACCAGACCAGGTTGCTCCAAGCCCCATACAGGTCTGTTAAAACAACATCTAAATACATCACTTTCTTAGGATTCAATACTTACAGGAATATATATATATAAAGAGAGAGAGAGATAAATACAGAGAAACTGTCAGATTCTCATCTAGGTTTCCTAGGTCCATATATGATCATTATCATAGGGTGAGGCTGTGATGGAGGGCACTGGGAAGCTGTATGCTTATCCATGTTCTGAGGGCACAATTTAGGGTCCATAGCAGCTATAACAAGTACCTGAAACTCTACTTTATCTGCTCATATTTTAACCTCTCTCCCAGAAGGTCTCCTGCTTCCAAGCTGTCACTAGCTCCAACAAGGAATGACATCTTTGACAGCATCGCTTCCCCTCCCCTTTGGCCCATTCAGAACTTGCTAAATAAATCATAGAAAAATGACTTTAACATTCCAGTCATACCTGTCTCCTCATCTGGTTTCTGCAATGCCTGCGAGGGGGAATTTATGCTCAGTGTAATCAATCCAGATAGTTTCCTTCCTTGATTAATGTAGTGGCTGATATTTTGATCTGGTGTTAATTCTGCTGCTTTCTTTAATCCTGCCATTCTGTCACAGGGGGGTGACCTCTGGGACACCTTATAGCCAAGGTTGTGCATTGGTGGCAATGGCTCACTCATGTCCCCTGCCACTGTTGTCAGCCCCAGCATCACTCCCACAAACCACACCGGGTCGGGATCCCACTGGTACACGTGTAATTTATCCTCCCTTCCCAAAATTGCAAGCATTGCCTCCAAACAGGAGCTTCCAGTGTATTCTCTCCTCTGTTCAATAAGCACCTCTTCAGAGAAAAACAGAGATTGCATTTTACAAGGGAAGACTTTAAGTGACATCAGCACCTCCAAGACCTCTGCAAGCCTCAAAAACAGAGGTTTATCTCTGCATAACCGTGTATTGGAAGTATTTCTCTGCTCAAACGAAGAGATACAGCTGAAAGCCAGAAGGTAGAACAGGGGTAGCGCTTTAAAACCCAGCGAGATAAAGGCAATGTCACTCACAGATGTGTTTGAAGGATTTGGGAAAATCCTGCAATTTGTCTCTTCTGACAAACAGAGGATGCTCGTGACCTGCTGCAACATGGGCAGTGCTGTGGTTATAACAGCGCGGACCCAGACCTCAGCACTGTGCTCAGAGGGCAGGTTTCCCTTGATGGGGGATTGTACCTTCCGAGACAAAACACCTTCTCTCCACCCCTTGGTATAGAGCACAATCAGCTGCAAAAGCCCCAACTTCTTCCTGTTGGGCTTCTTGCGCCTCATTTGAGAATGCCTCAAAAAACCCACAGTTAAAAAGGAAAAGCATCCCTGTTCTTTCCAAGCATTACCCTCTACAGACATAAAGATATATGATAGACATTTTCAGGCATGGCTCCAGCCCATGTCTCCAATATTGGCTTCATGTTCTGATGTCTGAAATAAGGATGATACCCATCATATGTTTTCATTGCAGAAGATAATACAGGTATTACCTGGTGCAGCACACTTTGAAGTACAGTGTCTTGATCACACTTTGAAACTACAGATCCTCTGAAGTGTCCTACATTAGTCCTTGGAGGTCTTTTGTCAAAGCCTTTCTGTAATCAGAAGGTACAAGGCAAGTTTAAAGTTACCAAATTGGTGTCTCCATCACTGGCAGGGTTTGCTGAAAATAGGAACATTTTCATGCACTCAGTATTTTCTCACTCAAGGCAAGCTGGATGTCTCCTATCAGATTATCAGCAGGTGGTAATATTTTGATGCTTTAATGCTACCGAAATGAAGACATCACAAAAAGCACACTGTGCACTTTTTATCTCGAGGAAATCTAATGCAATGTGCCACTTCAAACTCGAGTTATATGTCCCTACACCATGAAGAACAGTCGGTATTTTGGCTGCATAGCAGAACCAGTCTTCCAGGTAGAGCCTTTCCCAGCTGACATTTCACACTTACCTTTTCTAACACAGTGTTATAACACAAATATTACTAGTGCAAAGAGCTTTAAAATGACACCACTTGAAAGTTTAGACCCTTGAGGAATACAGAAGTCCCTAAAGACACCAGGCACCACCAGGATGAAAAGCAGAATAGACCTTTACTGTCGTGTCAGTGAGTATTTTAAATCCTTATTATAAAAGCTCCACAATCACATTATGAGGGGAAATACTGGAGCAAATAAATGCTCCCTGATCTGCCCAGATACAAGGATGTCACTGAGACATACCAAGATCACTTTGCAGTTCAGGCTGATGGACAGATCAGGTAACAAGGAGAAAGATTCCTCCATTAGAGAGCTGGGAAACCTTCTGCCAGTTTTCCTGTTCCTCTTACAAGTGATCCCTTGCAGTGAGAGGGTTAAGGGAGATGCTTGAGACACAAGTGCAGCCCATAGCAATGCCCTACTGCTGCTGACATATGATCGATAGAAAGTGTCAAACCTTACTGCTGCTGACATATGATCGATAGAAAGTGTCAAACCTGAAAGCAGCCGTTCTCTGGGTTCTCAAGGGGAAGTTTTCATTTCAGTTTGCTTGGAAAGAGGAATCTTCCCTTGTTTCACAGCTCAGTCATAAAGAGCGGTCTGATGCACACAGGTGAGAAGGTGGGCAGATCTGCTGAGGAATGCTTCGATGAGAAGTGGGGAAGAATGAGGAGCACAGTGTCCATGGGATGAATTCATGTTCTAGTACCAATGAGCTGGATGTTTTGGCACAGACCTTCCTGCCTGCTGAGAATGACAGAGAATAAAGTCAGTGATCACCAGTTAACACTGCTGGGGCAGTGAGACAATTAGAGGAATAAAATCTGGCCCATCAAAAGATCTGATGGCCAACAATAACCTAATACCTCCTGTTATTGCTGACTAAAGAAACCTATTAAAGGTAATGAGAAATGGAGATTTATGTTGGTGATGTCTTTGTTAAGTGCCCTTCCCTCCTCTGCAGTGGTGCAGTAATGCTGTCCCTTGCAAAAGTCACAAGGAAGCAGCAAACATCGCCTGAGCCAGCCTTTTCTGTGTTGTAGCCGGTTTTAATGTAAGAAAACCAAATTAAACACAAATAAACCCAAACCATTAACACAGCAGGAGGAGGATCACTTCTGCTTTAGAAAGATGACTCAAACCTGGTGCTAAGCTTATAGAAGCAAAAGCATTATCAAGTTTTGCACTTCTCCTCCATAGCCCTCACTCCCTGAAAGGTCTCATGGCTCTGTGCAGAAACTCCTACCCCAGGCCATGGGGTGCTCGGGGTGAACCAGGCTGTGCCAGAGACCTGCCCAAAAAACTCAGGACCATTCATGCAAAGAAGTTTCTGAAGCCAAATATATGCAGCAGAAGTTTGTTTCCAAAGGTTATGGTCAGTCAAGGAGCAGGGGTCTACCAAGATCCCAACAAATCCCTTCTGTACCCAAAGAAACACTTTGTAATGAAACATCCATAAGAAAGCCTGTGCAGGTTTGAGGAGTTATTTAAAGCTAACTGATGCTTAAACCCAGCAGCTCTTTAGTGGATAATTCACACACAATGAGGAAGATGGGACTTGTCAAACAAATTGTGCACTCGACAGAAGCTGCTAAAAAGCTTCCATAGGTTATGAAGCCATTTTAAGGTTCAGGATCCCTTATGAATATTTCACTAAGCTACCTGGTTTCTGACCAGCTGCACTAGCACTTCATCCCACTAGATGTGAGTTGAATTTACACAGCCTGGTTAGATAAGCAGAGTTGTGATCGTGTACCTGAAAGAAACAAGACAAACATTTAAACTAATGAAGAGGACATGGGTTTATGAAAACATAATGACTGCAGAATTCATTCTTGCATGGCTTGAACCAGCGTTTTCAGAGTGTGGCATTTGGAAAAGGGGAGAAAAAGCACTGGGGCAAGGTTGAGAAGATTGCCTTGCCTGGTGCCACAGCCAAAAGGACGTGGTGGGCAGTAGGTTGGGCTCCTATCCCATTCCTTGACATTGTACAGACATCCACAGCCCATATTGCCCCCCAGGTTGGAAAAGCTTCCTGCATCTTGAAGAGCTTGGAGACCAAAGGCTGAAACTTATCCCAAGGGTGTGCTGCACCACAGCTGGAATATTTCCCCTGCTGTCTCTCCTTTCCTCATCCTCCTGCAATGCTAAGATTAATGACTTTGCAAAGCCTGCCCAAGCACTCTCCTCTGGATGTTCCACTTGAAGAGTCCCCGTTTCCTCAGCCACTTCCACATGACCCAGTCGCTGGGACAGTAAGTCCTGTTTTGAGCTGAAATCCTTCATATTAATAATGTCATACATTACAGTTGACAGACTCTAACTGATTCTCTGACTTTTATATAGCAAAAACTTCTGGCAGTGTTATTGGCTTTCCCTTTTTTATTAACTGCGCTGACTGGCAGCGAAATCCCCAGCAGAAATGGATGCTCCCAGGGGAATTTTGCAAAGGTTAGAGCCTCTCCTGCTGATGCAACGTTTTTGGTGTTATTCAAGAAGACAGATTAATCACTTAGGCCTACATCCTAATCACAGGAGGGGGGGGAAAGAGTCAGGTGCTTAAAAAAGGTTTAAGCATTTAAATGCTTCACAAATTTAGTCCCTGGCAATCAAGGACTGGAACAGGGAGAGCAGCAAAGGGGGAGAATGAGACAAAGGAATGGAAGTTCGTTACAAGCCTGAGGAGAATGAAGTAATAAAGCATCAGGAATGGAAAACATAGCTGTTAGATGTAGGAAACTGGCTTTTTTTCTCAACAAGAAGGTAGAGACTAGCACAAAGAGTATCAACTCTGCAAGCACAGTAAAAACTGTAAGAATTCACAACTTCTGAAGACACTGAACTACAAGTCAAAGTCCCTCACAGATGGATTCCCTAGGTTATGCTGCAAAATAGCCCCATAGTTACTCCCCAAAAGGCAATATGTTCCTACAACAACACTGTAGGATGCTGTACTGTATTCCTACAGTGCAAACACCCAAGTGAAAACAGATAGGCCATGAAAAAACAACATACAACCTGGCCATGAATATTCACCATTTATGATAATTCTATGTTTAGTCCATCATTCCACTTTGCCCTTCTAAGTCCACAGTGTAAAAATACAGTTAACAGTTACTCTATGGAGACACTTATTATAGAGAATCCAAGTGACTTTTAAAGGATTTGAGATGAACACTCTGAATTAAGACACTAAGACACAGAGACTCTTGTGATGGGTGAGATATTATTCATTAAAGTCTAATAAAATTCGTTATGTTGAATATGTTTATGGTTGATGGAAGAGTAGAGCAAAAGCCTTGTTAGCCATCTAATGTGTGAACATGAGCAATTCTCTCCTAGAATGGCAACAGGCCACAGACAAAACCTTTTAAGTACATACTAAATCCATCACCAGCTCCCATTTGAACCTCTCGTTTTGGATGCATCAATGGCTGTTGACAATCTGTCTTCCAGAACTTGCACACTGAAATGTTTTGTCTTCTCTTTTCCTGCTGTGCACTGGGGAGGCAGATGGTTAGAACTTCTTCCTTAGATGAAAAGTCTTTATTGGCAATTCAAATATGTGCTTTAAATATCAGTTCCTCCTCAGGTGCACCTTTAGTATGGTGAGACACCAGTAAGAGAAAGGACCTCTTCTCTGATTTTCCTTCCTCAAGAATTTCTGCTTGGCTTCTGCTCCAAATTCCTGCCTTTAAAAGGGTATTTGTTGTCTCAACAAACAAGTACCGCCACTAACACACTGACTTAACCCAAGTTTCTTGGGATCTGGATTACATCATTTATACATCCCAATGCATGATGTCTTTCTTATAAGCTTACAGTGCCCCTGAGATAGCTCTGAAGAGGTGGAATTGAACACTGAGAAGCCTGTTATGTCCAGAGTGCACAAACAGTTACACAGCATGAAGATTTGATGAGTATTCCCTCTGTTATGAGCAGTTATTTTGGGAGAGAACAAAAAAGTGTGCTCTGGAAAATCTAAACAGATTCAAAAGACAGTGCTAAGAACACAGCCATTTCAGCTGGTTTAGGGATGGACTAATTGTTGACTAAATTGTACAGAGGTGTATTTTGATGGGTGAAATGTATTTTCTTGCTGCTGAGCCATGGTGGAGCTCAATTCAGCTCCCAGATTGTTCACATTGGCAGATTCCTGTTCATCACAAAGTCACTATGAGGTCCAATGATTATGGTCAAACGACTCTGAACTCTTCAGGCAAGCCAGCCATTGATCTCTGAAAAACCCTGATCCTACTTGACTTCAGGCCTCCATGTGAACTCCAGATGAATGAACAGTCTCTCCCACACGACTCGCAGGCTTGAAGGCTATGTACAGTCCTTTAAATACCACTGCTTTATCCATCCCTGTTCCAGGCTTAGTTTTGCTTAGTTTGAATGGAATTTGGCTGGAAAACACACACAAAACCGCTCAAGGCAGCATCCTGCAATAATGTAAATAAAGTAATTCTTCTCAATGAGCTGGCTCAGAGAGGCAGAGCTGAGAAAGGAAAGCTTCTGCACTGTTTCCACCTACATATGCAGACAGATAATAGGGTGGCTTTCTTTGTAAACTATAGAAGAATCACAACAAAAGTGGTGGGATTTCACTTAAATTCCAGACTCTAATTCCATCACATAACAAAGCTGACATGGTTTGTCTTCCTTCCAGACATTACAGCATCAGCCAGCAATTTAAAACAGATCACTCAGTACTTGTCAGCTTAGTGCAAATCCTTTCCTAACATGCAGGACAGGACAAGCTTAAAATTAATAAAAAGAAATGGGAGATTGCCCAAAGTTATATAGACTATATTTAGTGTTTAAAAGCCTGATAGAGGCTCTATTGAAATGTTCTTATTAACTTCATTACATGCTGAATCACACTCTTGGACCACTGCAAGGATATGTGTCCAGAAATGAACAAAAGAGCAGCTCACCTTCTGAGTGCTCCTCAGAGCACAGCCTGGCATATTATGGCTGAGTCCGCATTTTAGAGGACTTTCTAAATCTTTAAAATTTATAGATTATTTCTCACAAAGAGGAATTTATCGCATTCAATTGAAAATGAACATCTTTGAACCTTTTCATCCGAAATAATGAGGAAAGGCATTTATTCCTTACTCTGAAAATCTCCTTATTTCAGTAGACAGCACTTTTTAAATGCTGCTGTACATTTGTCATGGCAAAGACATTTCTTTTTCAGATTCCCAAGTACACGCTCTTCTGGAAAAAAGGTTCTCCTATTGTCCTAGGGATATTTTGTACAAGGTGCAGACAAGGGAAAACGCATTTTCACTGTTCCCTGAGGAATGGAAGACATTCTGCTTCGATAGTTAATTCTCTCCCTTCCTGAAGTGCACTTTGTGCCTGTACAGACCTTCGCTCAAATACGCGGTACTTTACAACAGCATTTAGAGGCAGGATCTGCCCATCACTGCGGTGATAACATTTCATGTGCACAGCCATACTTAAAGGTATAATTGTAAAACTCAGCCAAGTGTTCAGGCTAACCAACAATTTACTTGTTCCATTTATTTGTCTGTAAAATGTTTGAGAGAAGATGCTGAATTTATGCTTGACGTTTCCCCCCTGTAGATAATAGCCTGCAAAAACATGGCATGAATATTCAATGTTCAAGCCTTAAAATTCGGACTGTCATTTTGTTACATAAATCATGTAGCATTATTACTTTCCCTTCATGACATATGTAACTAAGCAACAAAACACGAATTTAAATATTAGATTTACTACATTCTGCCCTTTTCACGGTGATAAAGTGATACAGAGATCTCAGCTCAGCAGGAGGTGGGCTGTGCTATCTTAAAGATGGAGAATCAGACACACGTCAACTCAAAATCTGAATGATGCTGCCTAGTCTGGATTAGGATTTGCATAATGAGAATTAATGTCCCAGCAAGGCTCAATTTCCCAGTTATCCCCCAAAATTAACTCAAAATAGCAAGAATGAGATCAAGCTTAGACTTGTTCTTCAACTCAGATGAGGATGCAGAAAGACCTACATGTCCATGGCCACCACTTCATTGCTGGCTGTAAATTACCAGAGCACCCAGGGAATTCTGAAGAACTACTGCAGGTATTTGCAGTCAGAAATGGGGTGTGCTAAGACAAAGAGCTGGAAAAGCAGCACAAAGTGAGGAGCTCTCTTCAAAAGGGTTGGGAGAGACATTTGTCATTTAAAACAAAAATTGAAGACTTCTAAGGGAAAAATTGGCAGAATAACCTTCGAGTAAGAGGTATTAAGGTACTAAAGGGAGTAACCTTTAAAGCCTGCCTGCAAAAGGCATCCCTGAAGTCCTGAATCATAATAGCAGAGGGGAGGAAAAGAGCCTTGGAATAAATGAACATTAGACCTGAAATCTCCCAGAGACAATGGAGAGTGCAGAAGTTTCATGCTAAACTATTTATTTCTGAACTCCTAAGTAGTGTGGACTGCAAGGGGAAAGGAGAAAGGAAGGATAATAGGAGGGGAAATAAATCTCTTCTTTTAAATGCGTTTAGTGGTGTAGAGATAGGGGTAGGGATTACACTCAATTTAATCTGAATGGATAACACAGTCCAGGATATTATCTGTGGTTTTCTTAAAATCTCCTCTGAATCATGGCTTTCGCATTTCTTTCCCCAACAGTAACTCTGCTCCCCGGCTCTGCCGCTTCCCACAGCACTCCGCTGTTGGACTTAGCCCTCTGCAAAATGGGGCTTATGGTATAACACAGCAAAAAAGGGTTTGATTCAAGGGAGAAATTGAATCAGAAGAGGGTGGCAGGAAGCCTGAGCTGGTTAACTGGGAGAAAATGATATGAACCACTTGTGTAAAACAGCATGGGATCTACCGGTAACAAACATAAGATGCTGTTGTTGTTAACCAGGCAAGAAGAGACAGTAGGGGTTGCAGGAAGACCTATCTAAAAAGTTAGCTATTTGTGTTCACCTACTTGGTTCAGTCTTTGTGAAGCTGAGAACCCACTCCCTGTTTTGCAATAACAGGTTGCATTTGTAACCCTGCAAGTTAGCATACCTTGACTTGTGCAGTCCAGCTTGCCATCCTGATCAAAGATATGCCATACCCACAGTCACGGGGATGCAGGAATAGGTGACCCCAGTGAAATCCAAGAGTTCTTTGACCTGAATTCTCTTCACTCATTCACTCCAGTGAATACCCTGTGGCAGGATTACACCTCCTGAATCTCTCACCTTGCTTCATGTTCACATCTTCAGTTGTTACCCAGGTAGTGGATTCAGATTGTTCTTTGTGATCTAATAGCACAGTGCCAAACATGCAATGAACAAAAGAGATGAAGAAGATTAGTTCCATTTTTATGGCAAACTTCCTACCAGTGCTTAATGAACAAAATTATAACAACTAATCACTCGGTGGCTCCTACCTTCACTCATTTTCTCTGTGACACAAGGGCACCCAGCAGGGGTACCACGTCTGCTTGCAATAATCTGTCACTTCACAAAGGGCTGTGGTGCCATTAACTGGGTTAATTGGGTTCATAATTGTTGCCAATCCAGACATCTGTGCTCAGCTGCTGCCACTTAAGAAGGAAAAAGAAGCTCAGCACAAGTTCCTTGCAATGCCGCTGCTGAGAAGTTTGCCCTCAGACAGCTTTTACATCCGAAAGGGGTCCTGGAGGGAAAGGGGGTGCACTGGGAGAACCCTTTTGCCTGGTGAGATGTCCCTAGTTTCTAAAGATCTTTCCAGAACACAATTCCCAGAATATGAACCCCTGATTTCCTACAACAGAGAATTGCTATTTCCCTCTTTCCAAGTGAGGTGGGCATAGGGTGAGGAAGATTTAGTTACTATGGGTAACAGAAGAGTTACAGGTAAATGGTAGTTTAATTTAGCGACTGTATTAAATTAAACAGCATTTGGTGAAAACTCACAACTAAAGAGACTTTTACGAACAAAATTGAGATGTTTTGGCTTTCGCTTTCCCCGTAGCTAACAGTTAACGTGTAACTGTTCTCTGTGATTGACATTACATGTTAGACAAGAGTTTTGTTTTGGGTTTTTATCCGCTCTAGCGAGTGACATTAAGTTATTCCATGGGATTAGTGATTTAAGTAATGTGAGTAGGTTGGTTGTCATGATTAGCAGCAGCTAAAGCAGAGCAGCACTTGCTAACTGCAGGGAATTGAGATGATGTGGCTGGCCTCAGTGGCTTATTCAATGCATAATGAGCTCAGGCAACTTATAAAAGGAATCAAAGTTCCTGAGTAGCAGCATATAGACTCAGAGGTGACATGAGATTATTAGGATGTATTTAGTGAACAGACGTTTAATTGAACACATGAGCATAGGAAAAAGAATTTAGGACAGTGAGTTCTTCTGAGAGGAACTTCCAAGTTTGGCTTAACCAAGCCAATTATCACTGCACTGCGATGCTGCTGAAGTGGGAATCCACCTCTTCTTTCATTGCAGGCCTTTATTCCAGACACTAAAGTATCACCATCTGAATCTGTTTGTTGCTTCTGGAGATCTTTTTTGGGTTTCTGGTATCTCCTATACTTAAATTCCCCTGGCATCATAATATTCCCTTTTTAATCAGACCCTGCTTTGATTTCAGACTCCATCCTCCTGACTTTGCCTTGCAGACCTCTCTTTGAGAGTAGCTGCTGTCTCTCAAAGAGCTCTCAGCACGCTTGCCTCCAGCTTTCCCTTTTCGTTTGATGCAGTTGCTACCAGTCAGCAAAGTAAAATAATCATGTTTTCAGCTACTAATAAGCTGTTGATTTCTACAAAACACATAGAGCAGTTTACCTGCATCATCTCCCTACAAATGCACCACCTCCAGTGACGTTAGACTGTTTGTACAGTCTTTACAGGGCATGTCCTTCAAGAGATATAGATCTTGATCCCCCAGAATTGTGTTTCCAGTGTTTGAATAGGGATATATGGGCACAGGATGTAAATCTCATCAGACAGTGTAAGAAATTAGCAACAGCTTTAGGTGAGTGAAAGCACTGCCAAGAGCAGCTCTACCAATGTTATCAATTTGGGGGGTTTCTTGTAGGCAGGCAAGAAGCTCCCCATTTCCATCAGGTTACAACAGGCCCTGGCTTCTCAAACCCAGCAGTACTTCTGTTATCAAGTCCAGCCCAGAAACATCCCTGCTGCTTTCTGATTGTGCTTTACAATTATAAAATGTGGGTTATAGAACTCCCCATGGCTATTTGGGAGCACAGGACAAGACCCTACAGAGGATGGCAGCAACACTTGGGTTATGCCATCCTCTGAGTAGGTGAAGAAGCAGAAGATACTGTAAATGCTGGTGCAAACTGGGGGTTCCAAGAGCCCTCCTTTTTTAGCAGTTACCTCATACAGCATCATCCCCAAGAGATTTGGATCCGATTTGCAAGTTCTGTGTTACCAACATTATCCAAACCATCACGCTGAGAGTCAGCTCCAGTATAGGGGACAGAGGACATGCAATGCATGCAACATATGACAAAGGTGTTGGAGTGAGGTTTATGGGCATACAGCACAACACATGAACCATCAGGGAATATTAAGCATGAACCTTGCACTGAGTATTAACAATATTTGGGGATCTGCTTCCTTTCCCCGCCTCAAATACCTTTAAGAATCCCATCCCTAATGAAATTCAGGCACTGGAATTGATGAGGGTCTGCAAGCGGAAGGGCAATATTAATTTAGCCCAGACTCCATGGCACTGTGCTTATTGAGCAGCTCTGAGTGGGGGATGTATGTGTACCTCAGGGGATCTTTTAATCATCTTTCTCAAATAGCAAGGAATGTTTCTTTTTCCTTTTCCTTTTGTGGAGGACTATGTACGAGTGAGGCAAGGGGAAGGCCTCGGTTCATGTAAAATGTAGGAAGATATAATGGAACTTTCACAATAGCCTTTCAAAGTACCTTAACACACATTAGACAGACTACTTCAGCTGCAGAATTCATTCTACGTTTTCCTGCTTTCTGTTTGAACCTTGTGAAATACAGTGTGTTAGGCACTGTCATTTATAGGATTTACTTTGGTCATTCATTTAGAGGAAAAAAGCCTTGTCCAAAAAGGCCAAAAAGAATAATTTCATCTCAGTCCAGTTGTGGAATACCCAGTGGTGTTGGACCATAGCTGAAACTTGGGGCCGGACCCATCTTTTAGTTTCATCTTACTCCTCCCATCCCTGAAAGCTAAACAAGTTATTCTACCCAGCCTTAAGAGCTTATTCACCGGCAGCAGCTGGAAGAACAGCTCCTGCTTGCACAGAATATGTTATTCCAGAAGTGGCAACAGAGACATTTACTATTCAATTACAGACCCACTCACGTGCCAGCAAAGGTACTGCAAAAAGCAGTCTTCGAATCCTGTGCAAAAGGGGAGCCTGAGTGCTTTGGAGTACTGCAAAATGTAATGCATACTGCCTTGTGGGGGGCTAGAATTCAAGCCAGATCAGATCTCACTGCAATGAAATAGCAGAGGTTTTACCATGAAATACACACCACACCCTCTCCCCTTTCAAATGCCCTTTCAAATTAGGGCATTTGAAAGAAAACTTATGCATGCTGGTTTATAACAATGATAAACTTTCATTACCTTGCTTTAAATACACAGGTCAACTGGCAAGAGCATCCACATGGGCTTGCATTGCCAGAGGGTTTGTCTTTACTGCACACATTAGTTGAATACACACATGATTTTAAAAGATACCCTTTGGTTAAAGCTGAAAAGGGGGAAAAAAAATATTTGGGTTAATAATTTTGGGCTCGTTCTCACAGCAAACTCCCTGCTCAGAAGGAAAGAAGCACAAAAGGTAGCGAATTAGCTGTAAAGGGCAGATTTTGACCTGATAAAATTGGTGGGGCTATTTAGGGAGCAAGATTTCATTAGAGTTGCTATAGCAATTGGAACAGTTTGACAAAACCTAATGAAGGATTATGACAGAAATAGAAAAGGCTATAAGCCATCAAAAGCTACAGGAACAGAAGCTTCATAGGTTTCTGAGTAAAATCCCCCTGGAAGTACACTGATCTCCCTGGAAGATATCACACTCATTTCAAACATTTCCCTGGGGTATTCACTGAGCAGTGATTGCAATACAAAACCAAGTGCCCTCTCTGCTGCAAGGAGTTATTCATGGGTTTTCCTCTCTGAGAAGCACCTTTTAATATTAAGTGCTTTATAATAACAATAGTTGGCACTTACATGGCACCTTTCATCACAGAGTGGTGCAGAAGTCACTCCTGATGTTGCATGTTAACCTCCTCAAAGTGGTATTAGATGCGTCCTGTGGGTGAGTAAACAGAGCCTGAGACATTAAAGGACTTTACTCCAGCCTTTCCAGGGATGAAGCAGGGAAGTGCATGATGGGGGGGGATCCCAGAGGCCCAGATAAACCTCACAACACGAGTGGGGGGTGCCTGCAGAGCTCTCCCCGCATCAGGTTCTCCGTGGTGCTCCAAGAGCTGTGTTGCTATGCCTCTCCAAGGTGCAAAATCAAAGCTACTGTCTGCAGGGGATGTTAACTCAAACTCTGTGTGCTGCTCAGGAGCTGCATCACAATATGTATATTTATTCCTTTATATAATGCCCAGCACAACCTTTCCCACTAGGGGAGAGGCTTTTCCCTCAGATCTGAGATTGAGAAAAAGATTGCCTTCAGGTCAGCAGAGCACACTTAGAACAATTCCCAGCACCTTGCTGGTCCAGCCTGCAGCTACTCATCCATTGTAAGAGCAAGCAGGAAGGAGGCTTCTTGCCTTGCCTTCTATTCTCAGCCCATCCAAATTCCTCTTGCTGTTTCTCAGCCTTTATGGTTAGGACCCTGATTTCCAAAGACACACAGACCCATAGCCCGCTCTCAGGAGGGTGAACAGCACAGATTTTAGGTGTCCAGCTGATGAACAGATAAACTCCACAACTCATTAAAGTTGTAAAGTAGGTATGCTTTATTCAGCGCTGAGGCGCATGGGGATAGCTCCTCCAAAGTCATGCACACCTCAACTTTGTTTCCCCTTTACATTTATCCTCAAAAATTATACATATGCATGAGGTTACACAACACGCCTATACATATTCATGTCCTATCCCCACTTCATATTATAATGAGCTAAGATGTCCTTTTCACCTGCGCAGTGCCTTCTAGTGGTCGTGGGTGAGGGTCTCAAGATGAAGTAAATGAGTCTTCCTCAAGCCTGAACCTTTCACCTCTAGTCATTACGCATGCTCCCTGGAGGCTTGGTCATTGTTCAAAGGGCAGAGCCAATTTCAGCTGGCCTAGACATCCAAAGGACTGGAATCGAGTCATGGTCCCTACTTCTTAACAATAGGCACGTCCTCGTATCTTGTTCTAGCATACACGGCGAGTGCTATAAGCATGAAAGAGCAGTGGTATTGTTAAGCAAGCAGCTTGATCTACCCCCTTGTACACTGCAAGTAGGATAAGCATGAGCAAGCAGTAACACTTAAGCAAGCAGCTTGACCTACCCCCCCCCTACATTCTTTAAACCTTCGGATCACAGCAGTGACTCTTGGGTTCAGCAAGTGGGACCTGCTCTGCCACTGGGCAGAGCTTTAGCATGGGACACATCCTCAAATGACAGACATGCACCTGTAGCAGAGGCTGAAGCAATCTGTTCTTTGCTAGAGACTTCTGAACGGTGTCTTTATCGCATAAAATCCTAAACGGACAATAAAACCTGTCCTTCACCTGGTTTGACTGGTGTTAACGGAGCTAATGGAAGATAATTTGATTCTGGGCTTTTTGAAGCCTCCCGACCAGCCCCCACAGCCTCTGAGCAGTGCCGAAGGGCATTAGAAATAATGATTTGATTTAGAAGTAGATTTCTTTCCAATTTTGCCAAAATTGGGCAGTCAGGAGCTGGGCCAGCCAGCCCTGGGGGGGTGTCCAAGACTGAGCAGTGCAGTGGAGAGCATGGAGAGCTTCTCTCTGCTATAGGAAACAGCAGGTAAAACATGTTTCCCAAACATTTCTGCTAACAGCTCTATAAACGAATTGCCCGTGTTTGTTCAGATGTATCAGGCAGCTGCTGGTGCGTGTTTGGAACGTGCCTGAGCATCAGAAGATGCATTTTGACATTAACTTTGTTTCTGGCAGGAAAAAACACAAAGCATTTAACACATGGGAGGCCTGGATGTGTCAAGTCCGTATGGTACTGAATCAATGCTGAAAAATTACCTTCAGCCTGCCTTCGTCAGACAGACACAAAAACAAACAGAGTTTGCTCAGCAGGGTCAGAGCAGAGGGCACCGGGAGCACAGAACACTCAACCACTTACTGCTTGCTGTATTAAACCCACAGGTGATGTCCTACTTAAACCAAAGCCATTAGCTGGCTATTATGTCTTTAACTATGTTCCAGAAATAAAGATCTTGTAATGTGATTGGGAATATGCTTAATGCAGAAGTCTTATCTTATTTTTATCCTGCTTTAAATACTTTAGAGCTAGATAAGATAATGACATTTTAATTTTTAAATGAAGGAGCTTTATCTCTATTCACGACCCATTACACTCGCTTGCTATGAACCTTTGGAACCTACCTGCAGATCCTATCTTTGCGTAGGCAAATACAGGTGGAAACACATCTGGAATGCACACTGAGCATCAAGCAGTCCCTCCTTTCCTGCCTTGGAAAGCTGCCTGAGCTGACCCACAGCCATATAACGTCTCACCCCACACTCAGTGATTCAGGTAGCCAGTGAAGAGGAGGCAAGCAGGGTTGACCCGTGGTGGTAGTGGCAAGGATGGCCCTTCAGGGACACACATTTGCTTGCCCCATACCTGGGGAAATGCTGGTTTAAATGCAGAAGCAGGAGCTTTTAATCTCCTTCCAGAAAGTTTTGTTACTGCTAAATCTAATAACACTGGTCATTTCTCTTTACCATATCGGATGGCAAATCCCCCTATCAAGTTTGAATCCCCCATCTAAATGCTACACCACGGCATTCCCATTTAGCATTTAGACTAAGGACTCAGTGCTGATAGGGGGATTAGGTGTTTTATATCACCGTGTTCCATATTCTAGTATATTTGAGGTGAGAAAATTATTTCCTTTGTACACTTTTGGATCGTTGCCTTTCAGTTTCAGTGGAAGTTGCTCAGTACTTGCACAAAGAGATCAGGAAAATGGCATTCCCCAGCTGACGTGTGCATATAATGGACAGAAAACGGAGAAGAAAGCCACATGCTTTCCATTTTACATTATTCATTCAGCTTTAACTATTGCTCTTGATACCCACAGTGAACACATACAGGTGTTGGAGCTCCTACTGCGTATTTATCCAACTGTCTTACAGTTGGTCCAGCACAGCTCATCAGTGGATGCCACGTCGGAAGCAACCATTGATCGTTCAGCAGTTTCACAGCAAGTCTCCCTTATTCAAAAGGAAGGGGATAACCTTAAAAGAGGCCCATAGTCTAATTATTTCTACAGGAAGAGACTAAATACATGCAAGGGCATGAGCAGGCACTAAAGGTATAAAACCATAGCTGTGTGCATATGAAGAAGGTTGTACGCTGATGATCCACAACATTTTGTACAGAGATTGCAGTTTGGTCATCAATTACAATATCCTTCTGGTAGGATATTTCGTTTCTGAATGAAAATTCTTGCACAAGTATTACAAAGAAAACAGAAAGGAAGGTCTTTGGTTGGATGGGCTGCAGCACTGTGTTTCCATTTTCATTTCTTCAATGATTTTACTTGGGGTAAAAAGTCTTTCCAGGACATGTGCAGAGTCTAATATCCAACACAGTGTTATCCTGATAGCCCAAGTGTGGAAAAGAACACCCACCTTTCTGTTTATTGAGTTGAGAGCAAATACACATGAGGATTTGTTAAAGTCATCAAAAAATAAAAGCTTGGAAAAAAAATGAATAAAGCAAATTAACCTGAACCCATACAGCTGGCTCTGCTATGGCTATGGGAACACTTTCTCTCTTCCACAAACCCAGACACCAAAGGGAAGTCAAAAGGCCTCTGCTCCAGTGATGCTGAGCAGTGATTGATGAGAAGTTAGATGCCTGCAGAAACAGCAATGCATCTCTGCACTGATAAACTGCATGGCAGATGAGCCAGCATCCAAGCAAGAAGACCTTGAGGTGACAACAGCTTTGGGCATGACAGAGACTGCCCAAGCAGCTATTTTAAAACACTGAGCATTTCCCATTGCCAAGAGCTGACGGTGCTGGGGGTTGGAACTACACTGCTGAGCTTCTTCATCAACTACATAAAGCTGTTGCCTTAACTCCGTACCTACCTGTATGGAGCTGTTACCATAAACGGACCAAAATCCCCTTTCATGGGCTCCCTGTATCGTACCAAATTGCACTACAGGAAAAGAAGCAGGAAGCCTTGATTTGCTTTAAAGACAATACTCACAGCATCTCCCAAATACGTCTTCATTCTCCTCCTTGCAGTGACTTGCCAAGCTTGCCTTTACTAATAATGTTCACTCCTACACTTTCCATGTGTCGCCCCTGAGTAACTGGCTACAATATGCTTGGTACAGTCTGGAGGAGCTGGGGTCACACCATTAGACTGTCATTTGCTTAGAATTCCAAAACAACCCTGAAATAAGAAAAAAGGAGCATTTGGGGAAGTTTTCAACATATGGCTACATGAGCAAATTTTAAGCATATGGGCTATGAAATGCATTCAAGATGTGTTAAGGCCCATTCAGTGATCCCCAGTCAGTTATTACATGAGATTTCATACGAGAAGGAGCGAGGTGCCCTTTACAGTCTTACAACTGGTCCAGAGGCACTTAATCCACTGAAGAAAGATTAGAATTCACTTCATTTAAAGGGTATTCTTTAATTTATTGTCTGAGAATTTGAACAGTAAGTAACTCACCTTTGGGATTTCTCATCTTTGGTTCTAGTACTAAACAATATCTATTCGCTACTAAAGAAATAAGAACCATCAAAATCTGTATTTAATTTAACTTCATAGAGAAGAGTTAGTTCATCCAGCCTTGCTTAAAATGAAAGCTATAGCAGGTATTGTTGATTATATTATCCCACTGGGAGACAGAAATAAACCTGAATGCAGGAACTTAAATCACGACTTGCGATCCACTAAAACAAAACAAAAATGGAAAGAAATGTCACATCTTCTCTCTTTATAGCAAAATCCAATGTAAAAATGACAGCAACGGCAATTCATAACTATGAATAAGTAACCGATGATAGTAGATCATTTGTGATGCCAGAAACCGGTTATATAAAGCTCTAACTTTTTTTTCCTCTGAGATCTAAAGTGCTTCCTATTGTCTTAAGTATTACAGTGAATCATGAAAGTTATTTGTTTGAACAGTGAAACTAATGGGTGCTCCTAGGTGCATACCCTTTCCTCCTTCCCATAGCACAACCCCAAATAAAGATGTCCATCCTAATTTTAGCAACAGATATTCACCAAGACAGTTGCAAACAGTCATGCTTGTGATGCGACTTTTAATGTCATTTGCAGGTATATATAACTCACTCAGAGAAGTTGCTCAGCCTCAGCATCTCAGTGACTGACTTCAAAAAAGAGATTTTTCCCTTTTAGTTTCCACCCCGTTCCTCTACCTTTGGTCTTGTCTTTTTGCTAGGACTTCCCATCTGCACCTGGTAGTGGGTGAATGCATCTTCTGCTGCAACAGATATCCTTGCCCTTCAGCACGGCCCCAAGTGCCCTCTGTGATCACTTCAGAAACGCCAGCCTTGGTGCTCATATCAGCACTAGTAAATCAAGGGAGAGAAAAGACCTCTGAATTCCTCCACAAACACACCTGAGATTCTCTACTGGAAACCCCAGTAAAAACTCACAAGCTGATGCAGTGACTGTGGGGAGTACACCTCTGCAGTGGGTATTCTGCATAAAACTGTGTTTGCCTGCTGAAAAACACAAAGAATTCCAGAGGGGGATGAGGGGCAGTGACCAGGTTGGGGATTTAAAGGAAAAAAGGAAGAAAATACATTAAAACCCAAGCAAACCACAGAATCTTGCAGCAAGGAGTGTGCAGTTTCTGCCTGGTTCTCTTCCCTGGGGGGAGCAGCTGGGGCTCGATATACTTGGATGAGCATTTGCTTCACAAGGTTCATTAACACGTACAGAGAGTGCATAGAAGTTTGGGTTTCACCTCTGACAACCTGTTCACAGGCACTGCAGGTCCCCGCTGGGCTGGGAGGAGAGCTCCCGGTGCTGAGTCCAGCTGAAGGCTCTGCAGCATTCCCGGGAAAGGGGATGAGCAGCACAGACAGAGCAGGTTGCACATTTGGGCTTTTGGACACCAATTGCAAAGGACAAAGAAAACCCAGAGGCTGTATGAAAAGGAATAGTAATAGAGGAAAGCCAGCAGCACGGTAAGATCATTAAGCAATGTTCAAAATAAATAAGGAAGGAGAAAACATGGGAAGCAGCAGCACCTGTAAACAGTTGCTATGGCAGACATAACCTGGCTGTTCCCTTTGGCAGTAATATTATTCAGCCTATTCGCAAGGTCCAGAACCTTTGAATTCGCTTTGCTTTTAAGCCACCTCTTGGGAACGGTGCTGTCTTGGCATCCCTGCTCAGTCCCTGTCTGTGGGCACGGCTGGACATCCTTGTTTTAACGTGAGCAACATCAGCAGCATCCCCACGGGGCAGCTGGCACAGAGCAGCTCTCACGGGTGCTGGGAGCTGGTGCCTGTATCCTCAGTCCATCTAAGATGTCTTGCTTTGTTCTACCAAAGGGAACAGCTCTGCTGGCCCAGCCCTGCTCTCATGCTTGGAGGGGCTGCTCACTAATTCCCACATGCAGCGTGCTATGCTTGCAAAGAGAGACCTATTCTTTACCTTGCCCTTTATTCAATATAATGCTTTGTGCTCTCCGATTGAAATCTGAGCCTTGGCTGAATTTAAACTTGTTATTTTGCCTGTGTATTTAGTCTGTTGTTTTCTTATCCATTTACCATCTTTTTTTCCCACCCAGCCGTGTGCAGGAGAGAGAGGCTTGCACGAAGGTCATTTGTACAGGAGCTGTTGGGCTTGGCCAAATCCAGCCCTGCAGCATGTCCCCCACTAGCAGCTTTCAATGTCCCCATCACAGCACTGCACAAAACCAGGTACCAGATATTCCCCTGCATCCCAGGCAGTCAATCACCAACTTGCATCAGTGTACAATGGGAAGATTAGTACACGGAGGAGGGAATTTTAAGGGAAAAATAAGAACTATCACAGTCAGCGTTGCAGTTCTTTCCCAGTGAAACTCTCCACTGATGAAGGCTGAGGAAGCAAAGCGTCGGATGTGACCCTTAGCAAAGGAGACTCTTTAAAAAGTCAAGATTTAATTGAAAAACTTGGGAGCCCTTCATTGCTTTGAGAAGTGGGCCAGATTTTCCTGACACTGAAAACACGAGCTGTGTAGTGCAAGCATGAAATTTAACACTCAAAGGGCTGTAATACACAGTAATTGCAAACAACAATTGAATTCCTTTGAAGGCAGAACCACAAGGATGGTTTCATCTGGGAGCACCTTCTCCAGACCACCTAATTGATCAAATACTTGAGATGTAACCAACTACAGTTTCTGGACGTTGCTACAACTCACACCAAGTGATTCAAACATCTTTACGGCAGGACAAACCATGTCCCATATTCTTTGAATGTGCATCATATTGTAAATCACCTGTTAAGGTGATAAATGTGTGCACTTAAAACAAAACACGTGCTCTGCTCCAAGGGGCTATTCAGCATAACAAAGTTAAATTAAAAGAAGTGTATTGCTCTTACTGGCTTTTCTCATGGTCCAGGTGAATGCACAGCAGCAGTTTCCCAACCCACTGCCTTGGTTCTGCTTTGCCCTGCAAGACGTCCCCACCACACTGACCTGAATAGATGCAGACAGCAAACGGCCAGGCAGGTGCTCTGCACACAGTGATGGGTGGTGGGACAGGGCTCTGTTGCACTTGGCATGCAAGGCTCGCCACCCAAGCAGACTTGTTCCAGTCAGTTAGCAACACTTGTCCTTCTGTCACACTGACTCCCTTCCTAACACCTTCATCTCATTACCTGGAAGGTTCTGTTTCACAGGAAAGATAATTACCTGGGTCTGTCAGCTGCTGTTTGATTTCTGGATTTCATTCCAGCCAGATTTTTTCTTATAACAATGACTTTGCTAATGGACAGTCCTCCGTGCTGCCCATTTATAACACCTTTCCTATTATACCTGCTAGACGAGGTCTGACACCGCACAACAAACATTACTGAATTAAACCTTAGCCATAAAATAAGCAAGCCTTATTATACCCAATTTTACACTTGGGTGAACTTACATCCTGGAGACATTTAAATGGCTTTCCATAGCATTAGAGAATGAGTTGGTGAAAGCAGAGAGCCTGGAAAAGTCCAGTTCTCACTCACTCGCACCAGGCCCCACTTCAAGAAGACAAATTTATTAAGCATGTGGCTACTGTTAAGCTTATGAGCAAGGGGGCATTAAGCCATTACATAGCTTGCTTCTTTCAACATGCCAAAAACCTGCTGCAGCCAGTGATGATGGGATATTAATCCTGCCTTCCACCATCCCCATGGTCAGTGGGCTGCAGTGATTTATCACTTTGCAACAAAAGGATGTGACATTCATGGCTTCTGTCACAGAAGTGAACGAATGTACAGTGGGATGGGGAGCATTTGGGGCCTCTTTGACCCCTAAACTTAAAGGAAAGCCATAGTAAAGCAAGCAAAGTGATAAAAAGTGATGAGGTTTTCAGAATCAAGAGAGAGTGTTGTCAAAATGCGCATGTCCCTTACAGGGATGCCAGCCATGCCAGGATTTGCTTTCCTTTAAATAGCATCAGTCTCCAAAGATTAGGCAACTAATCAGGTACAGGCATCAATGGAGCCAACCACTCAGAGGTGGCAGTCATGTCCGTGGTAGCCAGGGACCAGCTCAGCAGCAGAACCATCCACAGAAGAGGTAGGACTCCCAACCCTGACAGTGCTCAAGGCCAGTTTGGACAGCGCTTGGAGCAAGCTGCTCTACTGGAAGGTGTCCCTGCCAGTGGCAGGGGTTGGAGCTGAAGGAGCTTTAAGGTCCCTTCAACCCAAACCAGGCTGGGATTCTATGAACCAAGCCTGAACCTGCAGCACAGCTAGCAAGCAGAGCAGAAAGACTGTTAAATCCCAGCTTTATCATTAACATCCCTTCTGATTACCTGGTTGTCTGTAAAACAGAAGCATCTTCCTGTCTAAGTACCCAGTTCATCCTCTTAGCGCCATTCAATCGTGATGCCATTTCACCTTCCTCACATCACAGGTCATGGAAGCTGCAATTACTTTACAAACGCTGGGTTGCCATCAGGGGCAGAGCAAAGCAGAAGGAGACAGTGCTTAAGAAAAGTTTATGCAATAATAACCAAGGCAAATTAATGACTTGAGGAATAATGGCACTAAATGCATGTGCTGCAATAGAGGGACTTGGGGGTGCAATAGGAGATATTCAGGGTTTGGGGGGCAGGCTGGTTGGAGAATCAGCTGAGGAAAATAGTCTGCAGTGGGGAACTTTAAACTGAAATTATTCCAAATGAGAGAAACGGAGTCACCGTTGTATTTGGGAACTCCCCATCATGGGGAATGGTTCTTCACCGAACCTGGAATGTGCTATCAGAAAACACATGTGGAGCTGTGCTCTCACATCTCATTTTTGCAAGAATGAATAACTCGAGAAATTGGGAAAACAAGGACTTTTTAAACACTAAAAGAAGAGAGGTAGCTGTATGATGGGAGTAGGAATATCAGACTGATGCGAAGGGTTAACTGATGTACAGGGGGGGTAGGTCAAGCTGCTTGCTTAAGTGTTACTGCTTGCTCATGCTTATCGTACTTGCAATGTACAAGGGGGTAGATCAAGCTGCTTGCTTAACAATGTTACTACTCATTCATGCTCATTGTACTCACCGTGTATGCTAGAACAAGATATAAGGACATAGCTATTGTTAAGAAGTAGGGACCATGACTTGATTCCTGTCCTTTGGACGCCTAGGCCAGCTGAAATTGGCTCTGCCCTTTGGACAATGACCAAGCCTCCAGGGAGCATGCGTAATGACTAGAGGTGGAAGGTTCAGGCTTGAGGAAGACTCATTTACTTCATCTTGAGACCCTCGCCCATGACCACCAGGAGACACTGTGCAGGCGCAAAGGACTTCTTAGCTCATTATACTATGAAGTGGGGACAGGACATGAATATGTATAGATGTGTTGTGTAACCTCATGCATATGTATAACTTTAGAGGATAAATGCAAATGGAAAATGATGCTGAGGTGCGCATGCCTTTGGAGGAGCTATCCCCCATGCGCCTCAGCGCTGAATAAAAGCATACCTACTTTACAACTCTAACGAGTTGTGGAGTCTACCCATGTATCAAGACCACACTAGAAAGGAGTTGGAACTTGGTAACAAATTCATCCTTCAAGACATCCTCTTTACACCAGACCCCAAGCCCAACCTCTTGCCTGCAAAGCACCTGAAAACAGGAGTGTTCCTTCCCCATGATTCTAGCTCACTTTTGCTGCCCTAATTGAGTCTTTGTGCTGAAAATAGATTTCTTCCAGGGGAACAAGGAAAAGGCAGGACAAATCCTGGCTGCCTTCCAGGAAGCTCGAGTCATTTCAATATCATCTTAAGATTTAGACCCTAAAATGAGTTATAAATTGACCAATTTTGCACTGCTTAATGGAGACTTGTACAAGGCAGAGTGGGGATTCCAGGTTTGCTGCCAGATGGGACAAAAGCCTTGGAGGTATCATGCATTTCGTAACTTGGGAAAAACTCATTTGGGATTTCTTAGCAGCAAATTCAAGATGCCAGATAGGCCTCTCACACTGGTATAAACCCAAAATACATTGACTAACCCATGGGAAGGGAGGGAGGAAGGAACTGAGGAGAATCCAGGTCGCAGTGAGAACTCTGGGGGTCTGCAGAGAGGGGCGGTGGTGAACCTCATTTCAGTTTTTAACCATATATAAAGGTAGATGGGCAAAGGATGCTCGTGCAAACACCAGCTTGGAGCTGGAGCTCTCCCTCCTCTTTCCATGACACAAAACACAGTTTAACATCCCCAGTATTTTGTCACCCAACAGGACCATTTTGGCTGGGTGCTGGCACTGGCAACACATTAAACAGGGATAAACCTTTTGTTTGAACCCCTCAGCGCTCACCATTCCCCCAGACTTCTGCCAGACCTGTGAGGCCAGCACTCCAGAACTAATCATGCACAAGTTATTCAGCCAAGGACGGCTGCCCATCATGTGGGACTGGCTCCTTTCCTCCCCACTTAGGCAGCTGCTGAGGAAGGACAAGCACTAACATGCTCTTTGCTCACTGAAACGCCCCAGGGAGAGCTCTGCTTGCTGAGTCCCGATGACATTGCACCCCATGTAGGAGCTGTGACATTAAAACTTTCCCAATGCATATTACATAGAGACAAAGGAACGAGCTGAATTTCATCATGTGAACTTTACAAGCAGGAAAATCAAGCACGTGTCAGGACTGCTGCAATTTCATCCGCTCTCTGGTCTCCACAGCATATGGTCTGATGGTGCTATTCTATTTGCAGTCCCTGGGAGAGCAGTTTGAAACGGAGAGAAATAGCATGGTACATTGGAGTTTATGGGGTATTAAAAGGGCTACAGCGAATGGTAGCCAAGGCACCAAAGTGAATTATTTATAGTGCAATTGCACTTTCTTCTAGACTACCCTTCAGACAGGTCAGGCCTCGGACATTCACGTTAAGGTCTTGTTAAATCCAAAGAAGCCAAGGCTGCATCCAACAATGCAGATTTACATTAAACTGTGTTCAAGTAAAATTCCTTCATAGCATCACTCAGAATGACATTACTCGGTTCTCAGGTTAAGGGCAGACACAGATTTTGCATAAATCACCCCCCATATAATTTTTTCCCCTTTTTTGGGTGGCATCTAGTGTACCATGAGATCTGTATTTTCAAACTGCTAGAACAAACCCAGACTCCCTTTCTTTCAGCAATACTGAAGATGAGAGTCTGCCAAGGCACCTCTTTGAGCTCAGGTACCAGTTAGGTCCATGCAAACCTAATTTGCACAGGAAAATGGCACCAGTTCTGCACTGCAGAGTGCTGCAGTGATTTGCTGCATCACTTTTCTGCTGTTGCAAGGTAAACCTTGTGGTCTGCAGGAAAAGGTGTTAACCTTCCCCAGCTGGCAATGAAGATTTTGGCTAAAGGAGATTTTCCTGAAGCAGTGCATAGCCAAGACACTGCTCAGCACCCTGCAGAGCCCCCTTTTGGGTTTGCTTTAGCCAGTCTGGAACTAAGACCTAAAAGCCTATCAAATTAGGCAGGGCTCTCTAAGACAAAGATGCAACAGAAAAGGGATCAGAATAAAGCCTTAAGCATAATCAGGCTGCAATTCTCCAGGAAACACTGATATTAATGATTTACTTAGATTGCACTGTTGGATTCTGAGCAGGGCTGGAAATCACTGCTGCCTTCCTGTCCTTGGACTCCCAAGCATCCTACACAAATCCCCCCTCAAGCTGATCAGTTCCCAGCTCAAAGGGTGTGAGAAGGATGTTGGTCATCCTGGCTGTGAAAGGCCAGTACCCCCTGTTCCTAGTTCTAAGTAGCTGCCATGCTCCTCCTCTGCCTCAGCCATAAGCAAGCAGAGCAGAAACACTGTCTCAGCAGCAACCTAATGGGTACATATTTTTATGAGACTTGATAGCACTTTAATTGATTTTATTGCAATTTATGGCATTTGCATAACGATGTGAGTCAATATGAAGATAGGGAAGCAGGAGGTTATAAAAAGCATTTCAGAGTCTCTCTCTCAGGGAGCTGAGTCCAATCCCTGTATTTTAAGTTTTCAGTTTTCCTACTCTTGGTAACGTGGTTGTTTTACATAACGCTCTGAAGCAAGTAGCAGCATTCTGGCAATACACTGAGTAGAAACAGTATCACAAATCAAATCTACATAGTTAAATCCCTCTGCCAAGGACTTCTTCAATCACACCACAGTCTATCTTAGCCAGCAACCACAGAAGAGGTACCCCTTGTGGCAGCAACAGCAGCAGTGCCACCATCCTGCTCTAGCCAAGTGTGTGCCTCTACCAGTTCTGCCCTGCAGCTTAAGCTGTGCTCTTGCTCCAGGGACACAGGCCAATTCACCATCCAAAGCACAAGACACACAGATGATTAATGGGACAATATTATGACTTGAATGCAACTAAAGAAGATTTTGTTATCTGTGAGCAATTCTGTAGATTAGACTGTATGGAAGAGCTTATATATTGAGTCAACACAATGGGGTTTCATTTGAATGGAAGACTTGTAGGTAAGTATAAGATTACCATCATTATTAGGGTTTTTTCTTCCAGCACTGATGGCACAGCAGTTGTGATATAGAACTGCATTAAAGCAGTGCTCAGTAAACAAAGCTTGGCCAGCATCATGCCAAATGGCTGCTACAGATGGGAGCATTGCCCACAGACACCTCATCTGGCAGGACTTTCTACCTTGGCAAAAGCCCCCTGAAGGATCCATTTCCACTGAATATTACAATCCACTGCCTTCATCCCATTCACTATCAGCAGGACCAAACCAGGAGATTTTTCTTGTTCTCCTAACAAATGAACTCCAACAAATATGAATTGTTGGTATGAGATTCTAATTATAACAAAAAGAGCTATAATTAATGCTTGTTAACAAACTTGTGGGAGTAATTAGACTACCTTTCAGCACAAAACATCACATCAGTATCATAAATATTATTCTTAGTAGTATGAAATATTATCCTTCCTAGATCCTCCTGTCTCTCTGTGTAATAAACTCACACAGTGCTTCCAAGGCCACATTACAGCCCAGGGACTGCTGTTTCAATCCTAGCAACTAAAGCAGTTGAAGTAACAAAACATGAAGAAGACATAGGAATTAAGCAAGTCTCAGGTCAAGTAATTGTTTACTCAAATGCATAAATACAGGTTTGGTGCAAATAGCAAACTGGTAGCAGCTAGAATATGGCATACTTTGAAAGCAAAAGAAGCAGAAATCAATGTTTTTACAGTGGAGTCGATTTGAGTTCCTCTGTAGCTGGAATGACACCCAGGAAAACAATGCATGTGATCAGTTTGCTCTAATGGCACAAGATCATGTTATCACATTGCTGTGTGCTGCAATGGCATTGGCTGGGCAGCAAAAACCTGTTAGGAAGCACAAAGCAAGACTCAGGATACCCAGGGGTGAGAAGTAGGAGGCAAAGGAAGAACATCCCCCTGTTCTGGGAACAGGAATAGGGACCAGCAGCCCAGCAGTGACCAAAGGCTCTGGCCATTCCCCAAGAGCCCCATCCAAAGCCCAAGCAGGGGCTTGATAGTGCTGTGTATCAGGGACACATCTCACCCCACCATGCAGTCAATTGTGTGAGGCTCTTGGGGCAGAGCCACACAAAATGCAACACATGTGCTCTGATGAGAAGGGTTAACCGATGTACAGAGGGGTTAGGGTTAAGCCGCTTGCTTAACAATGTTACTGCTTACTTATGCTTACTCAATAAATGCGTGCTCAACACTGATGGTGCTTGACAGAACAGAGTGGGAGGACCAAGGCTATTGATAAGAGGGAAGAACAGTGACTCCTGTTCTCTGGACCCCTAAACCAGCTGAGATCAGCTTTGCAGTTTGGACAGGGACTGAATCACCAGGGAATGTGCGCAATGACTGGAGATGAGAAGTTCAGGGAAGACTCGTTTAACTTCATCTTGAGACCACCAGGAGACCCTATGCAAGCAAGGACCTCTTACCTCATTATAATATGAAGTGGGGATAGGTCATGGATATGCATAGGTGTGTTGCATAATCTCATGAATATGTAATAGCTTCGAGGACAAATATGAAGGAGAACAACGCTGATGTGTGCATGCCTTTGGAGGAGTGATCCCCCATGCGCCTCAGCGCTGAATAAAGCAGACCTGCTTTACAACTTTAACAAGTTGTGGAGTCTACCTGTGTATCAGTTCCAGCCAGCTCACCCATCTCTGCTCTTGCCTCTACATATGATCAAACACTGGCCTGAAGAAAGTTATCATAATTAATTGCAGAATTTAAGCAAAGCCGAGAACTAATACTGGTCAATTCTTGGATATTCTTTCAACTGGAAGTCCAAAACCCCTTTTAATTTCATAATCCTCACAGCAGCTGTGTGATCTAAATGTGATCTAAATGTTTTTCATTACGTTACTTTTATATATGTAAAGTGCAGGGACAATAAAATAAAGCCACAATCCCACATAAGCCTGACTTCGGGTTACCAGGAAGGTAACTGGGGTAAAAAGCACAAACGCTGGCCAAAAGGGAATGAAAATCCAATCCACAGTTCTGAGATGGGAGCATTTCTCCTTCCTGCCCCTTTGGAGGGCCTGAGAGGCTCAAGTCATTACACGCTGCGATTGGGTGTGCATGTACTCTGCAAGATAAAATTACATCTACAGATGGTCTAGACAAAAAAACACGGCTAATTTTAGCTTAGACAGAACCTCGTGCATGTGTCCGGGGGAATAAAATTAGGTGCACTTCATGTTCTTTCCAAATTATCAAGAAGAGCTTACTCCATAAATAAATATCAGCCAAAACCTGATCCCATGCTCCACACGATGCAATTCAGTATTTAGGTTTTTTCCATCACAAGTAGCAAGAAAAGCATATTTCTTTCTGTACATCTACACAGACACACCAAGAGCTGGGTATTTTTTCCTCTCTCTTGTAAAATCCCATTATCCCACAGTAATGTGTCCCTAGTACCCTTTATAGATTATTTTTCCGCTTTTCCAATTCTGTTAAATAATTAGTGGTAATTGCCCTAAGCAAACGGTTACCAAGCAATCCAATACTGTCAGCAAGCAATTGTGCTTTTGAGATGCCCTTGTCTTCCCATGGCTTCCATTAGTGGTGCCACAAAGGGGACAGCCAACATGAACATCTATTGTACTGATCTTGAGATGCAAGGAGGCAACTGGCAGGAGGATTAGCATCAAACCTGCCCACTTTGGCACTGGTGTAACTGAGAACATGGGGTCAGGAGGGTTGGGGTGAAGGACTGGGCTCCCCTGTGCTGGGGCCAGGGAAGAGGCAGAGGCACCACCATTGGATGTCTCCCATCCCCGGACTCACTCTTGGTGAAGTTGGACAAGCAAAGTACATGGCAAGAGCTATCAGGTTGGTAGGTAACAGGATGGGAAAGACCTTGGGAAGCAGGTCTAAACTGGACATCTGCAAGAGAGCATCTCCAGAGGGACAAGGAGGAGGAGAGTGGGAAGAGGCTGTATCTGCAGAGAGATGCTTCACATGCTTAGCATGAGCAACAGCTGAATTTTACCAGACAACCAGAAAAGCTTCCAGCCTCCATGCTTGTCTCTCAAACTATCAGATTCCCTGTTAACAACTGAACAAGCAGTGCTGTGGTTCTCCATTGCATACCCATCTCTTGCTCATCTGAAATTCATTTAGGTTAACATTTTATAGTGCTTGCTTTCTTTTTGTGAGAGTCCAAATGTGCTGTGCTTACCCCAAACACAATGAGCCACCAAAACACAGTACATGAAAGGAAGAACAGAGGTTTCTTACGTGCATGGCATTGTCAATTTGCATGTAGTGCATTGAGTCCCGGTCACACAGCCCAGCACCGACTGCGTTGGTTGCTTTAAGGAACCCGAACATCCAGTGAAAAACATCTCAGATTTTCAAGCCTGCTTCTTGCAGTAACAAAAGAAAAATAACATTAAAGGCTGTCAAATCTTGATACCATTGCATAAAATGCAAGAAATTCAGGCTAACTCTTCTCTGGGACTAATTATGTTTATTATGGCCAGTGGTCTTCAGGTTGAGTCTCAGCAGTCAGCGAGTGTGAATGGTAGGTACAGCCCATTACACTCCAGACAAAAGGCAATTTGCAGCTTTTACACAGTGGTGTGCAGGATAATGATACTGTTTACACTGCTCAGTACCTTTCAGATGAAGAATTTTAAGTTCCTCGCAAACAGTAACTTACAAGTCCCTGTGTGGGACATTTTACCTCCCCCTCATGGATAAATGGAGAAAAAGCTGTGTTTGCCTTTGGACAAGGCTGCAAAAAGTGATGATGCCCCCGTAGTGATGCCAAATCATGGCTCAGGCTCCCAATACAACCTTTAAAACAATATTTACCCTTCATTTATCACTATCATTGTATTACTTAATTCCTCCACACTGTCACTTCTTTGCTGATCCTCCATTCCATACTACATCTTTTAACAGTTCCCTAAACCATATTAGCACTATTAGTACTGCCACAGCCTGGATTTTCAGCACTGCCTTGTGCTCCTCTAATTTATCTTTTGACCCTTCAGTTCTTCAGAGATTAAAAATCAAACCTTTCTGAATCTACGGAATAAATTACCATCTTTATAATAAAGATATGACTAATATAATTCCAGTCAATTCAGAATTTTCTGAAGTATTGCTCATGGCACCACTGCTGGATAAAAATAAATGTTCAGACAATTTCATACTTCAGCACAGTGATATCTCCGTGATGCATCATCTTGGATCCACATAATTACGAAGTAAAACTAAAGTGTATTTTAAAAGACCTTCTCATTTCTCATATATGTAAAAGTCTCATCACTCATGCGTGCGCGAGCTCTGCAGTTGCAGAAGCAGCATTGTAGCATTGCTGTTTTGACAGCATATTCTGAGCAATTTTTCATTCTCAGGGAGTTTATTTTATTCTTTTTCTCTCTTTTTAATTCTTTTTTAACCAAGACGAACCCAATGACCCGTTTTGCATTGCTTCCACCAACATCCCCACCACCCAGTAACAGTTTTAAGGGAAGAGCTCCCCCAGCATCGCTGCGGCAGTCACCAAAGTGGAGGCACCCGGATGGGAACAACCCAGAGTAAGGATAACCAGCCCTGCAGCTCAGAGACTGCACCAAGCTCTGATCCCACCTCAAGTGCAAAGCAATTGCAGCACGGAACAGGACAAGAAATAAAGACAGAAATAAGGAGGTGGCCAGGCCCTTGCACCCCAACGCCATGGCTCTCCCTCCCTCCCTCCTGCGTGCAGGCATTCCCATCCATCATATCTGCCCAAACCTCCTCTGGCTGAAAGGTGTCTGACACACACCTGCCTGCTCTGCTTCTGTTAACTGACACGTTGTGCAGAGCCCCAAAAGCAGGGGTGTGGAGCAGAAGCAGCCTCCTCCCTAGTGAAAATCAAGGCACAAATCACTGTTCCTAATGAGGGTGCTGAGGCACTGGCACAGGGTGCCCAGAGAAGCTGTGGCTGCCCCATCCCTGGCAGTGCTCAAGGCCAGGTTGGACACAGGGGCTTGGAGCAAGCTGCTCCAGTGGAAGGGGTCCCTGCCCGTGGCAGGGGTTGGAGCTGGAGGAGCTTTAAGGTCCCTTATACATGTCTGGGATTCTGTGCTGGACCAAGGCTATAGCACTCAAGAGCCCACCTCCCCTCGAGCATCCTTCTTACCCAGGACTGAGAGGTAGCAGGATTTGACCTGATCAGAGCCACCTCGGTAGAGGTTATCTTTCTGCCCAAGCCACCCGTCTAGATACGCGTTACCAACAATACAGCACGTAAGGCACAGAAAGTGGGCAGGCAATATTTCATGATGATAAGTATTTTACAGCTATATGTCCAATCTCTCTTCTGGATTTCAGTGAAATCTTATCAAAATAAATAAGTCATTTATATGCAGGATCGTGGAAACACTCTCCACTCTGTCTTCCTGAGAAACTGGCAGGCTCCAATTGCCTCTGTTACCTGGCTAAACAAATTGCTAATATAACCAAGGTGTGTGATAATACTCCTAAAGCATCGTTTTACAAAAGGGCAGAATTATTTGACCCAAACAATTCCCAACGTGCTTAATGTGTTACTGTTGATAGAAATCTCTCCTGCCTCTCACTCCAGCATAAACGACAAAACAACTACAACAAAAGCCCTTCCAAATAAATTAAGAAATATATATCTGCAAATCTCCAGAAATTACTTTCTCCCTGACATGAGCAATTCTGACCTCATCGTAGGTCTGAGAAATTCCTGTTCTCATGTGAGGAACTGCTCGGATCTAGAAACTTCTGTTTTATCTGAGGTTGGATGGGCCAGACCAGGCTGCAGCTCACAAAGGGCTAAAAGGGAGATTTGGAGAAGTATTTAGGTACCTAAAAATGAAGATGGGCTCCTCATGGGATTTGAAATGGATGGACAGGAAGGAGGCTTTTTTGTCAGCCTCTGAAGAGTTAATTTGGGCTTTGTGAGAGCCAGGAGCACAACTGCCATCTCCATCACATTCCAGCACGGATAGTCCAAACCCATTCACATTCATGCTCTTGGGTGTTCAGCATAGCCCTACGTCCATACATTGGAGCTGGTCCTTCAGCTACGTGGCTTGGGGACAAAGTGGAAAGACACGAGTGTGGAACACAGCCAGTAGAGCCCTTGAGCTTCAGCATCTCCATAGGAGATGCCCTCAGATGCTACTACCATTGCAAAATGGAAACCCATAAAGATGCATACTGCATACATGGGCCATCAGCTGCAGTGGGTACTTTAACGGGTTCTGTGGGCTAACAGCATGTTAATCTCTTGACCAAAGACTGGGACTCACTCATTTCACTTCACCTGCAGACATGCAGATAGCTTTAGCAAATCACAGATGGTCTTTAAGGTCCCTTCCAGCCCAAACCAGTCTGTGGTTCCATGAACTCTGGGAAAAGGCTGTCCAGGTCTTTGGCAGGGATTATGCATTTGTATGGTAACCGTAACAATACTCACTACTGATGCGTGGTCCCATTGGATTGGAGTCTGTGCGGCAACATCCTTAAGCCTTCACCTGCCTTCAGCACATGGGTGGGGGATTGGCAATCAAAATCAGCTGAAAATACAGAAATACCCCATGGAATATAAATGCAGTTTAGGGGAAGCTGAGGTTGTGCAACAAGACTAGGGGTCAGGGGCACCACATGGGCATGGGTCAGCCTGTGCTACCCCAGCCAGGGGGGCACAGTCCCCATTAGCTCAGGGCACCCACTTTGCACTTAGGCTGCAGCACAGGCTTGTCCTAAGAAAAGTGGGTTTTTTTCCCTTAACCTAATTCAGATTTCATGCTCAAGGATGCCGGTTCTCAGCCCAGACACTGAGAACAGACTAAGCAGCATCTCATCTATTTCCCACCGGGTTCGTTCCCTGCTCTTCCTGCCCACAAACAGCCTTGTGATCTCTGATTTGCTCTTAGCAAACATCCACATCCTCAACCCCAACCCTGTCTCCCTTTTCTGACTGTTGACAACCAGTCTGTGCCTAAGTCCAGGGCTTGTGCCAAATGGCTCCGAGTTTGCATCACAATCAGCTGGCCCAGAGAGCTTTATTTCTGTTTTATTTCCCTCGCAATGCTTGCCACAGCCTAGAGACAGCAGGAGCCCTGCATCCCAATCAAGGGCCTGGCACTCCACATCGATGTGAGGGGAATCCTGAACATGGAAGCTATAGAAATGCTAAGTGTGATTAACCTTCCCCTTCGCTGCCCAGCAGCAGCCACTGAGGCAAATTTGTACATGCTTAATTTTCATTAACAGAATCAATGTGTGCACTTGCACAAGCATCACTGCAAACTGGCTTTCAAAACAACCAAGGAATGGGAGCCTCTTCCCCACAAATAGGCTCTTGGAAAACATTTTCACTGGCTGTGTTTGCCTGAAGTTATTAAACCACTCGAGGTCTTTGGCTCGTGTGTTTGGACATGGGTGCTAAACACAGACAGTTCAGTTCCAGATTTATGGTTAAATAAATAGCCTCAGTTTTAAAAAGCTAAGATCAAGAGATCTCGGGGGACATGAAAGGGCAGCATTTAAGTGGGAAAACAGTTTCTCTTTGCTTTTATGTTTTGTCATCATTGTAAGCATTCCGCAGGAAGCGTTTTTGTCCTTGGCATAATGATATTTAATAAACCATAATGGCCCCCATTTGCCGAGTTCCTAACGAGGCTGGTCTGAAAAGCTCCATTCTTTTATTCCTGCGTGTTCTTAATGAAATAAACTTTGTTCTCATCCCATCATCTTTGCCGGGGCCTTTCATCAGTAATTCTTGAGCTTTTCAACCCATTTCATAAGCTGCAATACAGACATTGCCATATCAACGCTGCTTTATCACCTCCAGTTAAGCAATGGGGCTAAGTGAGCTCACTGGGCATGAGGAGTATCTTTAGAGCACTCAAGCTGGTGTCTCTGCTCCCTTTGGCTTTAAATGTTCATTTCTTGGGTTGCCCCAGGCAGTTACAGAGACTTTACACTGGACAGAAATACTGCTGTTGGTTACCCCAGGCAGCTGCTGGGGCAGGGGGGATGGCTCAGCCCCACAGCAAGGCCAGAACAGCCAGGCTGGAGGAAACCCACGGTGTGTCACAGCTTCTCTAAACCCCCAGTCAACCAGAGCATCCCAGTCCTCCACCAATGCATGAGTAACTGAAGCTGCAGAGGTCTGTATGCTCAGCACTGAGCTTGGTCTGAAGTATTGAGCCACATGGGAGCAGAATGATGGGATGAGCAGTGATGGGGAACTGGGAAGCCTTTATCAAACCATTGCTGGTCTCCAAAGGACAGGGCAACCCTCCAGCAGCAGGACAGGGCTTCTGGGTAGGGTTAGAGCTGGCAATAAGCAGCTATAAAATGCAACATTCCAGTTAATGGCAGTCTGGGGGATAGAAGAAATACATCAATATATGCAAAAAGCATTGCTCACCTCATTTGTAAAATGACCTTCAAGAGGAAGCTCATTTCCAGGGATTCACCCCACATGAGCACTCAAGAGGGGTCCTGCTCTGGACAGACACGGCACCTTGGCTGTTTCCATGGGAAGGAAAAAGGCAGACAGAGTGTAGTATCAAAGACAACCATAACTCACTGTGATTGAGTGTTTAAATCATATTCTGACCCTAAATAATTCATCAGGCTCAAAGACGCACAAGCAGACACGAGGTGCCATGGGACTGGTACCCAGCTCCAGGGAAGACATTTGCCCTTTCCAGAAAGGAAGAAACCTTTTACAGCAACCAGAGGGTCAGGAGCCTTCTCCCTGCAGCAAACCCTGACATCTGCCTTGGCTTATAGAGGAATTTCTCTATGTTAAAGGCTCACAGGGCTACACAGGGATGCTCACACTGAGAGCACCCTAAACGCACCCTGTGCTTTACTTTCCTGTTCCCAAGAATGGCAGCATCCATGTCTGATCCCATCCTCAAGGCGTGCAGCTTCCCTTCTTTAGTATTAACAAGGGGTTAAACATTCCAGGGCTTTCTTTGTAAACTATATAAAAGCCAGCTGAAGTGCCATTCATACTGAGAAGCTGCCTCTCTCCATCAAGGCTTCTTGGACTAAACACAACAATATAACCAACATTGGCCATTAATAATTGAGAAAAACTCCTTCCCTGCATGCTCTTTTTCATCAGAATGATGTGTTATTAGTTTATAGATATATATTTTTTAGCTGAAGGCTTTTTTTGGCAGCAATTTGGCCTTCACAATAATGGACTTTACTGTATGTAAAGCCTTGGAAAAATTATGTTTTTGAAGAGAGGCTCAATAGTGAATGAGTCTGGTAGGAAAGGGAGTTTGCTTTACAGTGAAATAGAATAATAGTGCCATCTTTTGGGCTATGCAGCTCTGCCAGCCTCCTGGGCTGAGTGTCAAGATGTCCAAAGCCCACCTCAACAGCTGGATTTGGGTCTGGCTGTTGCTGTCTCAAAGTCCTCATTTTTCCTAAAACCATTCCTAAAATAATTCTAAACCCATTCCTAAAATTCTAAAACTGCCATCCTAAACCCATTCTTAAAACAATTGAACCATTCCTAAAATATTCCTAAAATCATTCTGAGATTCAGCACATCTGCAAAGGAAAGAACATTTATCCTCGAGGTCAGGGCTCTGCTTTTCACCCTCGCTGCCCTGCCCAGCTGCATCCATACTTACACCTTATATATAAACTTGTCTGTGTCCCTGAAAAGCACTGCAATGATGGAGTATCCAACTTTTTCCCTGGAATCTCACAGAGATTCCAGCTGTAAAGCAACAGGGGCAAATGCCATCAGCACCTGAGCAGCCTGGAAAGGCCAACCTCTGATTTACAAGTGTTTTCAGCCAAACCCACTAGTAATTAAATACAGCCCAATCTTTTTTCCTCTCCCTCTCTCCCTGTATCCTATATACCTCCATTAATCCATCCCAGTGCTCTGTAATCTTTTCAGTACTAGCAGCAACTGAACATTCAGCCAGCAGAAGGGCTTTTAGCATTCATCCCTGAGTCAGTCCCTGCTCCTTGCCCCTTCCACACCAAGAAACTGCCTCTGGGGGACGCAAAACTGCTGATTTTCAGGCAAATTGCCTGGGTGAAAATTGGGGGAGAATATGAACCTCAGCTCGACTTTCAATTGCTGACTGATGAAGGGTAGTAGCAGCTCAATAATAACTGCATTAAAAGGTTATAGTGCTGAAGTGCAGTATTGAGACATCCAGCATTCACCTCCTAAGGAGTGTGCCTTTTAATCAGTCTTTTTGTCTATACTCACCTTTTCCTTTCTGGTCTCACAAATGAGACTCTTCAAGCACTTCCCTTTCTATTCCACAACCCTGACTTACTGGAACGACTTGGGAAGTGTTTATTGTACTGAGACAAGGACACACTTTGGAGCTCTCTCTCCACACCAATGAACATTACTCCACAGCACTGCATTTCACAGCGTTATTTCTGTTTCCTAGGGTCATAGGGAAAACTAAAGATCAGGAGTGATTTGACACAGAAAAGAATCGTAGGTGAGCCAGCATCCAGCCATGGCCTGCAATTAAGATCCTGAGTTATTGACTTTACATCGACATCAGGAAGTCTATTAAATGCTGCTGTGGGCAATATGTATTTGACATTGCACAGGTGCACAACACACTGGCAAAGCATCCAAATGAATGACAAAACCCTACAGAGCTGCAGAAATACCCTCCAGCGACAAGAACGGGACACAGCTACATCCTGATTAGTCAGCAAAGGCTGCTAACGGCGGTGATGGAGAGGCATCACCAAGGAAGATCACTGTTCAAAGGCAGATGACATCTATTGAAAAGCCCCAAGAACATAAACAGATAAATATGTATTGAATTATAGAGATATACATATAGATAGAGCTTAAAGACAAAAGAATTGAAGGACAAAAGTCAACATGCATTTGATGGAGGCATTTCAACTGCTGAGCGCATAGAAATATGCATCTCCCATGGGGAGAAAAGACACTTTCCTTCACAATTTAGCTATGTAAACTTCCCCTCTTTATGCAGCTTTTGTTATGCTGTTTCTTCAGGCATCAGGGTTAGTTTGGCTTCTTGGTGGGGTGTTTCCTTTCTCCTTTTACACAGATAAGCTCCTCAAGGGGGGTCTCCTGTGCCCTTGGAGACATCAGGACTAGCTTAGCAATCATCCCGGGTTGGATTCAAGCTTTAAAGGTGAGCAGCAGTGTTTGCACAGGCATCACAGGGATATAGAGCAGCTTCGGCAATGTTTTCCCTATAAAGACTCTAATGATATTGTGCTGGGTTTATTACTGCTAACAACACTAAACCCCATCACAACCGACACCAGGCTTCTCCATCTGTGATAACTGTCATCTGCCAGCTCTACCCAACGCTTGATTTTCTCACTTAACCTGCAATTCCCAGCTTTAGGAAAAGCAACATTAAAATCCCTCCCCAGGTGTTTGCTTCCCAAAGGCAACAATTCAAAGCTTCAAACCCACCCCTAGCTCTTAACAGAAATCAGAAGGCCTAAAAAGCAAACAGGAAGAGAGGAAACCCAACTGCATTTCGGGCATTGTGCTGCTTGTTTTCTGGCTAGAACACGCCTGAGGTTGGTGGGTTTTAAACACCTTTTAGGAGAGAGCAGCTCCCCTGGATTAAATGTATGATCTGGAATCAAATCATCAACAACTCCCCTGTAAGCCCTACACAAACTTTGTGCCACAGCATCTTTTTCAGCTGCTCACAGTGCGTTTGCATCTCATGAACACGGATGTAAGAGGTGGGTCTTCTGGGGATGAAAAAACCCCAGACAGAGATCAAATATCGTTCTGATGTGTGGCAAATATCATCGGCCTAAATGGAAAAGGAGCTTACTGCAGATCCTATCCATAAGGCAAGGAAATTCCCTGCAGCTCACAGAAGATACTGCAATGTAAAAGGATTGCATTCTCTATCTTATGCTTATTTTTCTAGGAATGGAAAAGCAACTCTAAATAGCTACTGAGAGCCTTCCTCACTTTCAAGTCTCCCATTTACAGCTCTCATCCCTATGACCACTGCCAACCAGCAGCAGGGAATGAGCAGTAATGTCAGTTTAGCCCAGCCCCAGTTCACTGCAGGTCTGCCCCTTTGGTCCAGGCAGCCTTTTTGCAGGTGGTAGCTGCTGCTGCCCACAAAGCTCATTGCAGCACCCAGGCTCTGTGTGCTGTTCCCTGGCTGTCTTTAAGAGATTCCTGCTTTCAAATAGCATTTTAAGAGCAGGGTAATACATGCAAGTGGATTTAGGGGCCTCAATTCCCATCTTCAGACGTGACTTGGATTTCACTGGGATTTCTCCATCCCTGTCGCTGTTTATTGCATCCTAAGGCACTTCAGCCCTTCTGGTCTGAAAGACCAACACAGGCAGGTACCAAGAGCAAGCGTGTTCTGGAAATCCACTGCATGTCTCAAAAGACTGGGCATTCATTTGCCTTGGGATCCGACACTGATTCCATGGAGAGGCTCAAGTGTTGCCCTGGGAAACTCCTCTGACACCAGAGCCTTCATGACCAGCCTCGTGCCTCCCATGAGACTGGCTGGTTTTGACACCAAAGCCATGTCAGTTTAGTGTTATTGCTCCCAATCCCCAAATCCCCATCAAGCCACAGCACAGCACAAGCAATGGGAAAGGCTTTCTCCTTTTGCTGTGCTGTTTATTGTCTTATCACCCTCCCTGGCTAATGTCTGAAACCGAGACTACGAAATCAAACATCTTCACATATCTGCCCCTTACTCACTGCTGCTTAACCTGGAATGTATCTGGAGCAAAGCCACCCACAGAGCATTCAGGACGGGCTGCTTTTCTCCAAGAAGAGGCAAATAGATGCCCCAAAACAACAGAAAACACAGGGTGAAGATTAGAACCCTCCTGGTTTTGTTAGAACTGGCTTTGCATCCTCTCTCCTGCAGTTTGGACTATGGCTGGGCATGGTGACCAGGTATGGCACTGCAGGTCCCATCGGTCCATTCCCCAGCAGCTGGCAGTTCCAAGAGTCTGGTGCTTCCTCTTCACCTGTCAAAGAGGCCACGTCCACCTCTGGCCTTGTTCTCCCGCAGCACTTAATACTCACACTTGCAGCACTGGTGCAGTGATGGAGCCCAGCAGTTGAGCCTCCGGTGTTTCTTCGATCCCCTTGCAATAAGCAGAATGATGTTGGCCTTAACACTGCTTCCAGCTGCCTGTCACTGAATCACTGATCGGAAGAATTCAAACTGGTCGCTCATCATCTGCTCACTGAAAAATTCCAGCATGCTACGGATGCTCTTTGCATGAACCCTGCTGCCGGTGGGAATGGAGCCAACCTGCCCAGCGCCCAGCTCCCTTACAACACAGAGCCAGCCCCAAACCAAAGCAGCACCACAGGCAGACCTGGGGTAACGAGCACCACAGGTCTTGCCCCCGCAGTCGCTTACCTTGCTTGACAAGACCAGATGGAACATTTCATGATGCCTGCAGAGGGCACAGAAGCCTGCCCAGCACAATGCTGTGACAGCAAGAGGAGTTCTCAGCATCTCACAGTGCGCAGGCTGGGGAATAGCACAGACAAACAATCTATACAGCACCCACAGCGCACCATGGGCATCTAATCTTGGGGTGCTGCTGCTTTCCCAAACCTCCATCACTTGCAGGAGCAGCCCAGAGAGCCAGCACTGGAGCCCAGCATGAGACCTTCATAGGAGCATCAAATCCCAGCCTGGTTTGTGCTGGAAGGGACCTTAAAGCTCACCCAGTTCCAACCCCCTGCCATGGGCATGAGTTTTGCCATGTAGCAGCATCCTGCTGAGCAGCGAGGTGGACTTGTGCTGCTCCAAACCCACTCACCATGCCCAGGACTGTTGGTTGTTCAACACAAGGCGTGTTTACTAATAAGTGAGTTTGAATTTATTATAAACTTGATGGTGCCTAACCAAGAGGCCTGAAAAAGGAAGCCAATTATCTGGCACTGTCAGCTCCCATCCTAAACCAGATGTTGGAGTATATAAAATTACGTTGCGAGGCTTGGAATTGCAGATACAATTACAGCCTTCATCGTTACTGCTGCTCATCAGCGTTAAACGCAACTACATCTACATTGGAAATGCAGTGATTACCATTTTCCTTCATGTCTCCCAAGCCCGGATTGACTCGCAGCAGTCACACTGGTAATTACTCTCCTCGTCTGAGAGCAACAGGGGAATGAATGGAGGTGTTTGTGGAGCCCATTTACTGCTCATCCTGTGCAAAGGACATAGGACATGGAACTGTTGGAACAAGTCCAGAGGAGGCCACGAGGATGATCAGGGGCTGGAGCACCTCCTGTATGAAGACAGGCTGAGAAAGTTGGGGCTGTTCAGCCTGGAGAAGAGAAGGCTGCGTGGAGACCTCAGAGCAGCTTCCAGTATCTGAAGGGGGCCTATAGGGATGCTGGGGAGGGACTCTTCATTAGGGACTGTAGTGATAGGACAAGGGGTAATGGGTTAAAACTTAAACAGGGGAAGTTTAGATTGGATATAAGGAGGAAATTCTTTCCTGTGAGGGTGCTGAGGCACTGGAATGGGTGCCCAGGGAGGTTGTGAATGCTCCATCCCTGGCAGTGTTCAAGGCCAGGTTGGACGAGGCCTTGGGTGCCATGGTTTAGTGTGAGGTGTCCCTGCCCATGGCAGGGGGTTGGAACTGGATGATCTTAAGGTCTTTCCAACCCGAACTATTCTATGACTCTATGATTCTTCCTGTGTTTGCTTCTAGGTTGACGGGGCTATGGGAGGCCAGTGTCAGGATCCAGCAGCCCAGCAAAGGCAGGAGAAGGTTGAATGAACACGGATCTTCATTTCCTTCCCATCTTTCTGTTAGGAACACTTCTTACAGTTGGCGTTTTCAAGGTTTTCTTCACAGCCACTCGAGCTGCTGACACATCCCCCTGCGAGCATCATCAGCTCGCATCAGCTCCTGCCCCCAGCACCTGGAGCTCCAGGAAAGTGCTGCAAATTCAGGGACAAACCTCACGAGATGATGCCAACAGCCTCAAAGCTCACAGTGAAAACAGCCCGGGCTCCAAGTGCTCCTCTGGAACCACGGTTGGGCGATGCTTTTCCTTCCAGACCTGGAGGAAGTAAAGCTTTACAACCCCACAAAAGGGCCTGGAGACAGATGGGGATCATAGAACCATAGAACAGAGTGCAGAGAAGAGCATGGCTTCTATTGGGTGGGATAAACATCACGGATGAAAATCATCCACACCAGCAAGGAGGAAATCTGGAACGTGCGCTCGGGCAGGCTTGGAGAGCTCTGCTGTGACCCCCGTCCTCCTGCACTGATGGCTTCAGGAGCCGCGTTGTCCCCACACATCCATAGCCAAAGGGCACGGGAGAGCTATGGGCAAACCCAGGCTGGGGTCACTGTTACCCGCAGGGTGCTGGGCCCCGGCCGAGCATCGCAGGGACCAGCCCGCTCCAGCTTCTGCACAGGCGGGGTGCAAGGGCGCCGGTAAAACCATGGGCAATGCTGCCCTCTCGTGGCAGCTCCTTTTAATGCTCCTGTTTCGAGGAGAATGGTCATTTTCAGGTTAAGCATTTAAAAAACACACCCAGAAACTGCCTGAAACCAAAGATCCTCGAGAACAAAACAGGGGGAAATAAGGGGTGAAGGAGATGAAGCTCATCTCCCATCTGACCTGGCAGCGCATCCACCCGCATCCACATGTACAAGGCAGGGAAACGGGGCTGTATAGGGAGAGGAGAAACCACCACTTGCACTGGGGAAGCAAAGAACAAGCAGCCGCAGGGTTTACAGGCTCAAGAGGCCACAGCGATGGCTCCCTCCTCGCTCCCCGCCCGGCGCCGAGATCACCACCCAAACCTAGAGGGAATGGTGCCCCAAGCTCCCGGCCCCAGCATCCCAGCAGAGCGAACAAACACCAAACCCACTCAAAGCCTGGGCAGCTCCTGCGCTGACAACAGCTTTGGAGCCCAGCAGCCACTGCTGCAGCTGCAGCCAGCACCTCTTCCCTACACGGTGGCACCTCAGACCCTATCAGGGATGCAGCACCCATGGGTGTGCATGAGATGCTCTCGCAGCTGCTCCCCCGCCATGGTGCAAGGTGATATGGGGGAGACCCAGCCTCGGTCACTGTCAGGACAAACACAGGATCATAGAAAACTGGGCTGGAAAAGACCTTCAAGGTACCAATGAGGCCCCCCCTGAGCCTTCTCTTCTCCAGACTGAACCCCCCAGGTCCCTCAGCCGTTCCCCATCACACCTGTGCTCCGGCCCTTCATCACCTCCAGTGCCCTTCTCTGTCCCGATCCAGCATCATCCACCTCCACATTGAACCTCCCCACCAGGCTCTGCCCAGCTCCCATTCTCTGATGGCTGCCAGGAAAGCGCTGCTGAAAGCAATTGCTATATGTAGGTTGTTTATTGATTCCAACATATTAATAGATTGGATAATAAACAGTACTTTTAAACATTCTCTTAACCAAAAATATAACAAATATTTACAATCACTCAGTAAAAATACAAAAAGCATACAGAGGCACTGTCTTTCTAAAAGACATAAGTGTAAGAGGTATCAAAAAATAGGAGACAAACATTGCTTGTTACAGAATACTTTACAATCACTGACTTGTGCAGTACAATTGCTATTGGAATATCATTACATCTGTGCAGTTTTGCCAATATGCTCACATATTTAGAATTAATACCAAGCTCAACTGCATTCCAGGTCTATCAAAAATAAAGAGAAACCAAGAGAAAGCACAACAGAAGCAAAAGCTGGGTGGGGAATTCAAGGTAGATTACCCTCTATACAAGCGTCCTAAAATATAATGTGTAAAGCTTTTCTAAAGAGAGAGTATCCCTTTTTCCTTGTCTTTCTGCAAAGGCAGCGATAAGTTTATCCTTGAACTCAAAATGAATTCTGATGCTCGATACCAACTGAAACGACAGGCTCCTATTTCCACTGTTGCCTGCATGAAATGACGTGGGAGATGATGCACCCAAGCGGCAGCACGGACAGATCCACCCCTTGGGGAACTGGAATGCCCTGTGCCTGCGGTGGGTGCTTGCAGCCCTCAGCGCACTGTGTGCCCCATCCCAAGCAACGGGCTCTGACCAGCTCCCAGTGAAGCCCCACTCACCTGTGGAACTCCTTATGGGATTCAAGGCAAGGAAGAGCCAGGAAAGTGACACGCTGCCCATCATCAGCCAACACCCACCCGCTCCTGTGCGTCCACGCTGCACCAACGCATGCTGCAGCGTCTGCAGACATCACCTTTCCAGGAGCTGGTGTATTTGGATGGAGAAGCTCCATCATCTCATTTCTCCCTTTCTGCCAGTGGAGAGGCCAATGAGATATTACACCAGCGCAAGGGATTTTCAAGGACTTACTTGGAAGTTTCATATTGAGCAAGGTTAATGAAATACTGCATGGTTAAATCCCAAGTACCTGAAGACATCTCTTTCACCTGGAAGTCAACAGCAGGACGTGAGCAAGCTGAGGGCAGTGGAAGAACGAGACATGGGGCGTTTTAACTGTTCAACCAAATCAGAGCCCGGGTTAGGGGAACCCGGCAGAGGTACCAGGTCTGGGATCAGGGATGCAGAAGACACCAGTGAGGCAGTGCACAACAGGAACTAACCCCATGCCACATCCACCTGAACGACTGAAAAAGGGATAGCATCTCTTCAAATCCACACCAGACACACTACATTTGGCTACCGGCCCCGATCAATGTGATCGGTTTAGTTAAGAACAAAACAAAAGCTCCCAGCATGGACCTGGGCAGAGGGGGCAAACCACACGGTGCGGGGAGGGGAAGCAGGAGGAGCTCATCTGTCCATGGGTTAAACGGGACTTATTTACACCAGCTGTCTTGGAGATAGGAAAATAGGATTATAGCAAGGCTTTCACTCACTTGAAACGCTCGCCAGAGCCCCGCAGAGCAGGCGGATGCTGCTGATGTGCAAACACCATGTGTTGGTGGGCATTGGTTCCGTGGCTCTTTCTGCAGAGCCCAGCCCTGCTCCTAGAGGAGCTGGACCGTATCCTCAGGGACAGCGCTATGGGCTCGGAGGGAAGGAGGAAGTCACTTTGGTACCAACCCCTCATCCCTTCTACGTTTGTTCAACAGGCTGAAATAAACTACAGCTCAACACCCGAGGGCACGGGAACCGTGTGCTTCAATTCACCTGGCACAACACAGACCATTTCCTGGCAAAGAACTGTTGTGCACTCCATGCAAGAGTTAACAAGAAACTAGAGCTGACAGTGGGATTGCTCAGACTTGGGTTTACATCCCAGGAGATCAGCTTAACAGTTACATTATCAATGTTCCACGTGCTGTGCCCTGCAGTGCTTTCACACCGACGTGAATCTTCGTTCATTAAGGCCTGTGCAGGTTCGTTGTGTTTATTAAGGCCTCGAAAAAGCAAAATGTGGTTATTGTTATACCTCACCTGGGCTTTAATACATTGTTCTCAACCATTTGCTCCTCAGTTACTTGTGCCAGCCAATTAGGAACAAGGCATCCCTTCCTCAGCATCACTGTTGATTTAACACCTCCCAAACTCCAATCAATGTGGGTAAGCTCCAGCCACACGGTAACACTGAACCTGGCATCACTATGAACACGGGCACAGGCCGGGTCATACCCATTCCCCCGGCCCCATCAGTCCCAGGCTGCAATGGGGAGAGCACATTGAAGGCTTTGGGTTGTTTTTGGTACTTGTGTCACTCTCAGAGAACATTGCATTCCCCTGCACCCCCTGCACACACACAGGAAAAGAGAAAACAAACCTTAAAGCTCTTCACAACTATGGATATAGAAATCATTTTTGAGGCACTGTAAAAATGACAAACATCATCTTCCTAGCTTAGGCTGTAAACATCACAACAAGGATTTACAATTAAATGTTTAAATACATATTCACACATTCATGTCCAATTGTAACACTAGAATGGGGCATCGTGTGCTAGAAGGAAGAAAGAAAGGAAGAAAGAACCTGCAGGTATTTCCAGTTTTACCCCTCTGGGCTCTGGCTGGCTAAGCAAAATCAAATAAGCCATTCAGTTGACCGTGGTCAAACACCAGGATCACATGGGAATACTGGCTGGCTGGAAGTCAAAGCTGCCATTGACATCCACAGCACCAGGATTTTAACCTAGGGTTTAAAACAGTGTATTTTGAGACCATCTGTAGTTCCCAGATGAACACAACAGAGGTTTTTAACCCATCATAAAACACATTATACCCTTATATAAGCATTACGCCGCTTAATCTCCAGCTGCAGTGATTTTACTGTGAAATGAGGGTGATTCAGAATGTCTGTTAAAGATAACCTTTGCACCTAAATCCTGTGCAGCTCTGGCAGAGGGCCACCACGTGTGGGATGATCCCAAAACCCACAACACACGGCTCAGGGTTTGGTTTCTAGCAACAGGCTTCGCATGTGGATCTCTGCAGGGCAGAACCTGGTGAAGCTTCAAACTCCCCTGCGGGCTCCCTGCCAGCCTCAGCCTCCACCTTTTAAACTGTTACTGAACAGGGGAGGAGAGCAACTCCTGCCTTAGTTGGCTGCCAGCTAAATCGCTTCCAAATAGACTTCCAAGGAGAAGGGTCTTTGCTGTGGCCAGGTAGGAGGGAGCAGCAGACGGTGCCGCTCTGCAGGGCTTTGTGCTCCACCTAGCTTGAATCCAACCCCACTCTAAAATCCACTTATTTCTGCACCTGATAACGTTCTCTTCCCTGTTCCCTGTGTTTGAGAGCTCAACAGTTTGTGTAGCTACTTCACCATCACTTTGACTAAACATTTACATTAGCCAACCAGAGCACTCCCAACACGAATAAAGGAAATTCCCATCAAAAGAAGACTTTAAATTAATAAATTATTTTCAGATACTTCAGCAATGTCCTTCGCTTTTGCTGACATTTTGATAAATTCTTTCTTTTTAAAGTTCATAAAATAACACTCTTAGACTTAATAATGGTCATGTAGAAAATTAACGACGATGGAAAACTACCCACGGATTACATGGTATCATACAGAAGAATGCTTCCAAGTGTCAAATGGTGGTGACAACTGGTCCTCCCAAATGCATGAAGCCTGGTCCATCTCTGGACACTGAGGTCAGCATCCAGGCAGTCAGAACACTCCTTGAAAATGGTTTGCTATTTCACAGGCAGAAATAGCCTTCTGAGGCGGTGGTGGACTGAAGTAAGGTAGAGATGTGATCCAACCCGTTCCATCTTGTCCATGACAGAGGCAAACACAATGTCTGAGGTTAGTAGCAGCAAGTTGTTAGCGTTGGCTAACAGAATCATGTGGTCCTTCTCCCCACATCCCTTGTGTTGTGGTTTACAGAAACAGCCTGATGGTTACACTGCTGATACTTGTTCATCTTCTGCAAAACAAGAGGAGAAAAAGGGTCAATTAGTCCACCAGTCTCTTGCCTCAGACACCGAGGGTACAGGCCAATACCCCACTATTTGATTACAGCGATTCTGTGAAGACTTCACTACTTCAGCGTGATGTTTTCACTGGTTTAATCACTGACCACTACATATTCAGTATTGCCATTAATACCCCAGACCCCTTGAGGATTTGATAACAGTCATACAATAAAGATGTATTGCAGAACAGAAAATCCCAGATCCTCTGAAAAATTATTAGCATGCAGCTCCCAAGATGCCAAAAGCTATAGATTTGGGAGAAAAGCCAGTAAATTCACTTCCCATCATGCAGTGAGCATTGTATCCCAAAGAAAATTAACCAAGCACTGTAAAAATAGGTGTATCTAAAAGGGTATGGTTAAATTTAGTTTAGAAAATTTGGGATTAAGATGTTTGAAGCAATTACGTCTTTATTTTTACATCAGAAACACTGAACACCACAACTGAATTCATGTGGGACACCTTCACGTTTCACCAGGAGTTTGAATTGAAGTATTAATATATATGTTAAACACTGTTTAGGTATTTTGAAGGGCCAAGATAGGATCATTTTGCATCAGAAATTGTTTTCATCTAAATCCAGGCTCATTTGAAACCCGACTGAAATGGATGGAAACCACAACGTTCTAATAAAAAATGAGTTCAGTGGCAAAGGGTACAGAGAGATCACATCAGTGCACAGGGATTAAAAGCGAATCAGCACATAAAACAGTTAAGTAGGAATTCCCCTGACTTGATGTTCTGACACAATATAAGAGCAGTCTTTTGCAGAAGAATCTCTTGCGTTTTGGTCACCCCATTCGTGTTGTGCTCACAGCGTTGGCTGTTGCTTCAAACAAGATCATGACAAATGTGGCTCTAGGAGACACTGTCAGGCCACGCTGGGCTGGGAAGCCAGGTTTTATCAAACCCACTTTTCGGAAGAACACAAATTCACTGTTATTTTGATCAATCATTTTCAACTCAACCTCCAGGGATGTCTGTTGAGGAATAAACAGTTTAACAGGAGCACATGGGAATACAAATGGGAAACAAAAGTCATACAACAGCCCAACAAATCCAAAAATACCCATTTTAGATCATCCCCCTAAACCAGGGGACATCAGTTAATCAACCCAGAGAGGATGGGGCTTTCTCATGTATAATTTATAGCCTGACAGTGTCCCTTAGAGTGAGCATCACCACTGAGCGGGGATAGATTTTAAAGAAAACAAAACAGCATCTACATGCTCTTAAGTGTCTCAGTTGTGCTTTGGGAGAGCTCATATGTATATTTACATATATACATTTATAGGTAATTTAGAGTGTTTGGTGTCAACATGCTTTTCCTTTTTCTTTTCTAGACGTGTATATACATGCAGACATATATGCATGTGCATACAGCCATACAAACGTATTTGTATAGGTAGAGATTAACCAAGTCTTAATCTCCAAGAATGACCAAGAGAAAGCCCAGACCATGGTTGCACAGATTCCCCCAGCAGTTCAGTTAACATCTACCGAGCCAAGTGTTGCACATACCATCCTCTTCACTATCTGCGTCAGTCATATCTGCTAGTTTGGGGTTGGACGGCTGCCGACTATGCCACTGAGGCATCTTCGATGCAATACAGGCCACCGGTTCACTACCGAGAGGAGCTGATGAAAGTCTAGAGAGGTCACTGTGCAGCATCTTTGACCTCTGCACTGCCACACTATAGTCTGGAGGTTTTAGGTGTGGGTGATGGGGCGATCCTTCCTTTATGTCCGCTAAAGATATCCCCATATATCCCGGAGGGGTGGGCGGTGGCTCCCTATACCTATCGTCCTTCTTAGGTGAGGTGACACAGTACACTGGCACAAGAAATAAGCAATGGAAATGTTAAAGAAGAAAACAAAGGAAACAAAACGTTAAAAAATCATGAAATGTTACAATGGCAAAACAGAAACTGATAACAAAATGCAAATGCAGAAACACTGGTTATAACGACAGCAGATACTTATGCTTTCATTTATGTTTTCTGTTTAAGAAGCCAGAGTGGCAAGAAAACCCATGAACTCAGTAGCCACGGTGCCAATTGAGTGGAAACTGCACTGTAACCTCTACATTCAGCTTGCACTTACAGCGCTCATTAAAGTCCCTACTCCTGTGGCACTGTTTTCCAGTGGGATGCTATGAGCTCCCAGTATGGATGGAGAGCCAGCACTGCGATGCTGCCGGCTGAGCCTGCAGCCACTCTGTGACAGGCCAGGAAACTAAAGAAATCCAGGCCACCAGCCCAAAGTTACTTTGCATAGTGCATGAGTGACAGCAAGAACTGCTGGTTGACTTCCAACATCATCCACTGCAGCACCCAAAAGGGTGATGAACAGAAATTCATTATAATAAAATACCATTGTCCCAACTGATGTGTAATAAGACATTAAACCAAGCAATCTGCAATGCTAAAGGAATTAAAAACGTAGTATCACCATAGAATGGTTTGGGTTGGAAGGGACCTTCAGAGGTCATCTAGTCCAGCCCCCCTGTAATGAGCAGGGACACCTTCAACTAAATTAGGTTGCTCAGAACCATATCGAGCCCGGCCTTATCACACAGAACTGCACCCACGAGGCAGACTGGATATTCATTACTTCACATTTTCTAATAGAAAATAATGGCTTATCATGTCCACACTTTTTTGTTTTGTTCACTTTTAAACCTGTATCTTAAACTGTGTTCTCTGTTTGTAAGTGAGAAATAACCAGGAACAGCCATGGAAACAAAAGCCTTTGGGAAGGCTGCATTCCACCTTTTGCAGCCACGAAATGCCTACACTCAATAATATTTATGTGCAATGTCTATGCCACATCATTTGCCTTCCTGCCCTGTGCATCAACAGCTCAGGTCACACAGGCTCTCAACCCAAACCTTAACTTTATGAAGTTCCCTTCCCTCCCGCCTGCCCCCAGGTCTGGGGCTCTTGTGCATGTTAAATTGGGCTTTTCCATGTACGCGTTGCAACAGGAGAGTTTCAAAGCTGGGATCATGTTAAACATCTACTAGTTGGGTGAATCTGCATTCTTTTTGAGGATGCATTTTACAGAGTGCATTGTGATGACAGCTCCATTATTTAATGTGAAAGGATTAAAATAAAGGAGTATTTCTTATTGCATTGTGGACTTGGGAGATTCTGGGTGTTGGTGTCAGGAACAAGAGCTGGTTCATACACCATGACCTCAGTTCATGCTTGGGCTGATAGCAAAACAGGATATGAATTCACACAGGTTGGATTTTAGCGGATACACGTGGGTACAGGCAGGGATTTATCCTGCTCATTTATAGGAAGCATTTTCATTTAACTAGCATTTAACTGGGCCCCTGTGAGAAAGGAGGGAAGTGATAGAGGCTTTCTTCTCCTCAAAGGGCTGGGTCCTCTGAGCAAACCAGCACCTCCTGTCTGCACTGGTTTTGCAGGAGGGCTGACAAGGGCTGGTATATTCCCCTCTGAAGGGGAGAGCTTCAGGCTTCCTAAATCCAACATCTAGCCTACTCTAAGAAGAAAAGCAGGAATACCATGCCCTTTTGTAAAGTTCCAATTCATAGCATTTCACAAACTCAATCAAAACAAAAGCATCCTAAAAGCTTTTCCTGCCTGCAGCATTAAAGCATCCTTAAGCTGTCACCCACCCAGAGGCTCAGGAGGTCACAAAACCCTTGCACAAGGAAACCCCCTTTGCAAGCAACTGATTACTCCAATACTCACTTCGTAAAGAAACTAAGGTGGAATTCTACACAGTGGTTAAGGGAAACGTAACTAAAAGGCAGTGATACAAATTTTGGTTCCTGCTACAGGTAAAAGAAATGGAAAAGCTTTTTCCTTCGGAGGCAGAGCAAAGGCACATGACCACGTCCCACCTCCTCTGCTGGTAAAGCAAAGGTTGCTGTGAGACACATTCAACATTGCAGAGGGTGGAGATGTGTGTGAAGTCATGAAGCCATCGCATTGACTGCGTCTGCCAAGCCCACATTCTGCCCCTGGTATGTGGGCAGCTGCCTTTCCAGCTCCGTTTTCAAGGTTTCAGGCAGGCAAGCCTGTGCCAGTGCTTTGGGGGGACTTTTCAACACCAGCTCTCATTAAGCAGACGAGCTGAAGATTCTTGTTTTGTTTATTCTGAACTCGTGCAGTCATTACAGACTGGCAACAAGCTGTTTGCAGCGAGCAAGCAACTGGTGAAATAACGTGAAATGCCTTTGGCATATTGGATGACGCTAACAGGTTTGCATTTGCAAACCAGAGATTCTATCCACCTATATTAGATCTTTGCTTAAGCAGACACATGCATGCTCTACTGAAGCATGTTGCTGAGTGTTTCTTACCAGCGTGCTGGACTGCACCAAGGTGGCAAGCTGTATGGTGCAGCGTCTAAACAGCATTAAAAAGGAGGGGAAGAGCTCTGAGCAATGACAGCAAGTACGAATAGCCAACATCATCTCCTGAAACAGCTCAGAGGCTCCTGAGAGCCTGTAAGGGCAGAGCACATGCACAGGAGTGAGTTGTGAGCAAAGCAAGGCTCCACCATGCTCACACAATGGTTAGGGTTGGAACTCCAAGGTTGCTGCCTTTCTCCTCCAAAGCCAAGGAGAAGGAATGCAACCCAAAACCTCTACCCTACGTGCGATGCTTATTTAGGCAATTACCTTTGATAACATAAACCCCTCTAGCAATCTAGTCAGTAATTAAACTGCATTTCAGCTGCACCTTTGACTTACAGTCTAGAAAGCTTTGCCCTCCACGTTTTATCTTGTTCCTAACCCAGTTCCTTTAGTTTTGGCTGCTGAACTCACTAGGACAGGAAAAGACATCTCGGTAGAACTATGCATCTTTGAAAAGGCATTTTATATGTTTTTCTCCTTTCATATGTAGCCAAACTGCAGCTGTATAACCAAATAAATGGCAGTTTAACATAGCAAAGATAGGCAGGGAGTCTGCTTTGCCCTTGAGCTTCCAGAGACAAAAGCACTATGGATGAAAGGTGCTCCAGCTCCAAAGGGTCCATACCCCTCAGCAGTCACGCTCTTCCTGCTCAGGTTCATGGAAAGCCTGTATTATATGGACTTCAAGAGGCCGTGCTTGTTGTTCCTTGACAGAGGACCATCTACAGTGATGAGTGTTTCCAAAATCACCCAAAAACCAAAGGGGCCGTACTACAGGGAGGAACTGCCTGACATTTTCATGCAGACGCTGCTCCTGCAGACCCATAAGGTGACTGGGAAGTGGGCTGGTTTAGTATTGCCATTTTCCTAATGCAAAAAGAGGCAGCTTGAAAACACAGTGTCTGCGTAGTGTCCTGATTCAAACCACATGTAAAGCTGAATTTAACATGCCATCCAGCCCCCAGACCTGCTGATGTCATCTCTTAACTTCATATCAAAACAAAAACCAGATGCAGGAGCTTCCATAAGCTGCTGGCTCACTTACCTATCAGGCCTTTCTCTGTGCTCGAAGTCACTGTTTTGTAAGTGGTATCAGCGCCCGGTTTAGAGTCCAAAACCTCCGTCTGCTCGGCTGTGGAGTTCTCCAGCCCCCTCCGCTTAATTGTCCCATAGTTTGTTTCGTAGGTGTCTGAGAGTGAGCTGGAGGAGGCCCAGCTCTGCCGAGACTGATCCAGCTCCACGCTGGCTTTCGACTGCCTGTTGGTTTTGGAAAAGGCTTCTGAATACAAGTAAGCCTCCTCGGAGTAACAGTTTGTGGGATCGACTTCAGCTATGGGTCCGTCCAGCTGCGTGTGACGGTAAGAATTGAGGAGATCCCAGCTCTTCTGGTTTGGGATATTCTGGAAGTTGTCATGAGAACTACTTGAGCACGAAGTCCAGCTTCCCCGGCCGCTATCTGCTGCCTCCACCGTGATGTGCTCGTGGGAGATCTCCTCGTTGCTCATGGAGGATGTGAAAGCCATCCCTCTGATGAGAGCAGGCCTGGTGATGGACCAGCTGCAATTGAACACCACAAGTCAGGAAAAACACTGTTCTAATAAACCTGATGTACTCAATCACCTGGGTTTAAAACCAACTCCGGTTTTAGAACAAGTAAGCAGCAAGGTGAAGGCACACAGGAGCACTGACAAGAGACACAGTTATTCCCAACTCATCACTGCACACGGCAGCAGGGAAGTTATTCCCAAGGGAATAACAAGTCTGCAACAGGCGTTTACAGGCATGACCCCAGCTCCATAAAAATCTGGTCCACAGAAGCTTTCCTTTATCAACTACAGCAAGACAGCGCTTGATGGAAAGCAGAGGAGTAATGCCCTCTTGGTTTCAGGCTCCCACCACCTTTTCTTTGCACTTATAAACTAAACCCAAAATAAATACTTAGCATAAAACCCCACCCCTTTTCTGGCAGCATCACGATGCTGTTTGGACAGAGTGGAGGTATTTGTATTTCAAGGACATTTGGAAATATTGGGCATAAATAACATTTGTGGAAACAATCTGGAGTGACAGATTCTGAAAAGCAAAGGACAAAACTCCATGTTTAACCAAACGGCTGCTGCAGGCTCTCATCACCGTCGGTGCATAATTAAGGGGGGTAAAATCAAGCCAGATCTGCCTGCATTTAAAGACATGAACTTACAATAGGTAGACATTATTCAAGTCTCTTAACTGTTCCTGGTTACGTTAACAAGCGCATGGGTAGCCCAACATTAAAACACAACACTATCCCTCAGCAGTTTACTGACACATTGTGAAATCGAGGAATGTTATTCTTAGATATGTGCAAACAACTTCTTTTCCTCCCTTGCTTTTCTATTTCATAAGTTCTACCCTAAAACCAGCTTTCTTCTTCTCCCAGCCAGTTCCAAGGGGCACTTCCTCAGCTCGCTGCTCCTGCTCTGACTGAACTCTCAGCATGTGTTAGGCCTTTTAGATAGAAGAATTATTTTCTATTACGAAGCACATCTTTAAATTCCCGTTTTCCCCCAGTGAAATAAATCAAATCAAGGATTTCTTAAGAGCTGCAGCACCTCAACAAACACACACTAAAAAGCTTTTTTACAGGTGAGAGATCACAGAATACTGGTATATTCTAATCAGTTACATAGCTTTACAGAGTTCAAGCATAAAAACCTTATATAGCGTTAGAGACGAGCTGTAAAAATCGGAATGGAAGGAGCATCTCTCATTTACTTGAATCCACAACATCTGAGGGCAGAAGAGGCTATCTCAAGAAGATTCCCACATATTAGATCTTATAGAGCAAGGGCTAACATCTAATAATACAAAACCAAAACCTTCCAGTTTAAAGTGTCATCTCAGGACAATGGCTCATCACACTAAAGTAGTAAGACCTTTTGTGTGGAAACTCCAAGGATTCAGTGGTAGGAAGCTTCCAGCCTGCCTGAGCAACAAATGATAATAAGAAAACTCCTTAAAAATCACATTAAGTATGTTAAGTGATTGGCACTGCCAACTCAGAGAGCACTGGTAATACCCTGTTCTGCTGTCTCTCATTACCACACTCAGTTGTTAAGTACCATCCTAGTTTTAAACACATTTGCAGTCCCCTGCATGGTATGTCCATCTGATCCCACCACTGGGAACAAGCTGCTGTCTACCAGAGTAATACCGTAAGTCTCTTGGGAAAACAGGCTCTTCCCATACAGAGCAGAGCTTAATAACGACAGCAGAATGAATAACTGTGTCCTCACCAATGCTTTGTTATCCCTTTTGACACCAAACAACACCAAGCCCAACCATAACCAGTTGCATCTTACCCAGGGCATGGCTGGCTGTAATCAGCCAGAGGCTGAGGATGCTCTTTCCTCTCTGGCCCTCCTGAATCCACCACAATGAGAGACTGGGACAAACTCCTCTCATCTTGCAGCGCTGCTGACATGGAATCCACTGAGCAGTTGCTCACGATGCTGGACCGGGATGAAATCTCACTGTGGCTGGAGTCTGAGAAGTTATCAGATTTAGTGGAAGGTATGAGGGCATAGCCTGGAGAAGAGGAGAACGTCTTGGTCAAAGAGCAATTCAAGTTTGCTAGGTATGACAATGGAACACTGACACACACATTGCAGCAAGGGTATTTAGAAGAAAACCAAATGAAACCCTGTTTGCACACTGCCAGTTTTTAGGGTACCAAACCTTTTAGCATCTATCAGCATCTAGCACTGATTTAACAATGCGAGTCCAGTGACTCCAATAACCTCCCTGCAAACTCCACTACTCTCCAGAGCAGAAGGTTAAACCTACATAACCAGGATTGACAGCTGCAGCATGAATAGTGAGTGGATAGATCAGGTCTTGCCCATCCTTTCCTGCAGTTCTCTAGTACAAATGCAGTGTATTTCCCACTATCCCTCTGCTCTACTGTTATGTGTGACTCAAAAAAGATTTTGGCAGTGGATGAAGAGACGCTGACTAAGGTAAAAGGCAGCTTTTAGCACTCAGGGGTTAGCCATATGGTCCGTTTTGGGTTTGTTACCTGTTCCAAAATTAACAGAGAAGGAAGCAAAAGCAGGAAACAGACCTTTGGCAGGAGCTGGATCAGACACCAGCGCTGCTCCTGCAGAGGGGAATCAGCTGGAGACATCACCAGATTGAGAGCAAAATATCTAATGTATTTTGTCTGTTTGGCTTAGCCTTACCCTCAAATAACTTCTTTCAAACACAAATAATGTTATAGCCCCATATATCCATCACCTCCTCTTCCTAGTACTTGGAGTGAACATAAGAGACTACTACAATGGGGATTTCCATGGGCTCTGGCTATATACGCCCTGTAGACACTTCTGGTATAACTAAAGTAACTCCAGATGTGACACCTGCCTCCAGACGTCTTCAGAAGAAGCTGTTAGTATGGAAAACTTCCCTGAATCATCTTTTTTTATGACCTCAGAGAATCACGGAAAGAACTGAAATGAACAGAACTCAGCAAAGGCAATAGGTTGTGGTTTGTTCCCCTTCATCTGAGGGCAAAAAGTCTTGGATTAATGAAGTTCCCAGTGGGTTCCTCTATAGCCAATCCACTGCAGGTCAGGAAATACATCCCTGCCTTCACTAGGAGCAAGCAGTCTATGTTTTGCACTACATTATTTGCATAAAACTACAAAATTGGAACCTTTATTTGAAAATACTGGATTATCAGCTGCTTCATGTACAGGAACACGAACATCTGCTAATGAATCTTTACAGGAGACCACATTAATACACTGCTGACACAGCATTCAGATAAGCATTTTTCCCCCCAATCCCTGCTGATTTCTCACTTCTTTTCTACCTCCATGTGCCTTTTAGCTGGACTGCCATATATTTACATCAATCAGGTGAAAATGTGAAATGACAAGGCAGCCTAAGAGCCATGGCAGCGATACACACAACTGAATACAGCAGATTGATGCCATTCAGTACAGGAAAAATACAGAGATCTCTTAATATGGCATTTGGAGCCACTGGCATACATGCCACTGAGCATGCAGCTCATCATTCAAGAGATTCCACAGTTTAAGCTTCAATATTGCTGTAAGATTTTAAGAGCAAATATGAGCATGTAGTATCGGTATTATCTTCATTTTAAGCTACTCTTCATCAAGAACTTACAAAAGGGCTCTTCATGAAAGAGATTAACACTATCTGAAAGCTGGGTTGTTAAAGAACAGCACATGTATATAAAGAGACTAAATGCAGTCCTTGCTGGGCTGAAAAGGTCAGCAGAAGATGTGATCAATGCAAATACACACCAACACTGGAAGTGAGCATTTGATCTACATCATATGAAGGACTATCTAGAGTCTAATTAAGAGAATGCTGCAGAACTTACTGTTTCATTGGCATTTGCAAACACTAAGTAACGGAACTGTCACTGTACCTGTGCCTTGATTTTCTAAACTTCACTTTATTGTCTTCACTGCACTGTAAGGTTGATAAACTACAAATAACTGACACAAATATCTGAAAGGGAAGCACATTGAACAGCTTAAGCATGTAAATGAAGAACTCTGAAATAACTGGGATAAAGTGAGGACATTTGACACAACATGGACATCACAGTCTTCCTTCTAGAAATACATCATATAGTCTTCCTTCTCCTTCTAGGTTTCACGCAGAGGCAGTAAGATGTCCACAGATTGCTGTTGCTATAGATACTTGCTATGCTCAGAGCATCACTGTCTTTGTCCTTTTGGTTTTCACTCCTTTCTGAGGCTCCAGTGTGCTCTGCTTCCCTTTTGGCAGTAAAAGCTGTTCTTTCCCTGGAGAAGATTCTTTCCCTAAGTCTTCTAAACTGGGGTCCCTCCGTTCTCCTGTGCTCACGCTCAGCTTCTGCCTTTCCATGCTCAACTTCTGCCTTTCCATGCTCAGCTTCTGCCTTTTCACGCTCAGCTTCTCTTTCTCCCTTTTCTCTCATGTCTGAACTGTCTCTTGCTTTCACAATCATCCAAATTCTCTTTTGCAAATAAGCCCCACCTATTCCATAGCTGCGTTGTCCACTGTTCTTGTTGCTGGCTTCACTGGCGAGTGATGAGGAAGAGCCAGAGAGGTTCAACTGACTGCTGTTATCCGACCTTTGGATGTTACCAACTGCAATAAAGTACACACAGGCACGTCTCGATCAGTGAGAAGTAACAGCAAAAACAATCTCCCGATTTTAAACGCTTTTATCTTCAATCCTATTTGCATATCACTTGGGTATAGATCAAAAGAAAATGAAATATAAGATTAAGTGGAACGTGTTTGTGCCTAAATTGTGTCTTTCAGCTGTCTGTGAAGCACCTAATTTTAGTTCAATGAGGTGTTAGCACTACCCATACAACAGGGTACGGATCACCTCAAATTACATCAGTGCTAAAAATATACTGAAAGCAAGTTGAATTAATGAAATAATCCCAAAGAAACAAAACATTTTTTTCAAAGACCCAGATGAAAGTTAACAAAAATAACATATCCGTAAGCAATGCTCAGAAATCTCAGTGGAACTGAGATTTGGCAGCCCAAGTAATTAAGCTTTTTATACATATGCTGTGCTTAAGTAAAATAAGTGGCATTCTCCTAAAGGAAACAGTATCTTGTGAAGGCAGAAGTGGACGGAGCAGCATGATCTCCCACTGAAAAGGGTGAGAAGGTGCAGTAAGCCACCATGCCGTGCCATGCCAATCCTGTGGCTTTGGGCTGTCAGTGAGGCAAAGCAGCACAGAAGAGAGGGAGAAATGCCTTACACCGTTCAGCACTGACCACACGGGCTGACTACAAAGTGGTGTTAACAGATTTCAACTGAATTCCCATCCAAGGTTGCTAATGATGAAGTGATGCAGGTCTTTTAAGACGAAGACATCAAAAATAAAGGGGTTCTCAGGGCATCATGATAAACAGGGATGTATACAAAGCCCTGTGCACAAGAACAAGAAGTATGAGTAACAACTCAAGGATTAGAGGGATGCACTGCTTTTGCAGAAAACCGTCTCTTCTGGAGAGCTACAAAACCATTTCCTCTCCAGTTCCACCTACCCATCTGATATTCCAGGTGCCTAAAGCAAAACCATACGGTGTCTCAGCAACCTGTTTCTGTGCAACACCTGTCTTCAAGAAATGCCCAGGTCTATGAACCCCATTCATGTAATTGGCCACCTAAATCTGAGCCGATAAGCTGGAACTGAAGAACTACTGGGAGTTCTGTCAGAAGCACTTAAGCAATTCCTAAGACAACTTTTCCTCTTTTTAAATACTGTGTGGCTTTAAGGCCAAAACATACAAGCACATTGAAAACCTTATTTCTATTCATAGAAAGACATGATTCTTATTCTAAATCTTCTAATATGAAGAATATCCTAAACTACTATTTATTTCTCTTACATATCATTAGCAATAAATACTCCTGCCACGGCCCACCCTGGTTTTAGTGCAACACAAGCAAGAGCTCCTGAGACTGATGCTGACAGTGAATATTCACCCAGCACACATACCTTTGCGTGGAGAGCCCTGAGGGGAAGCAGGAGGGCTGGAGTGCAAAGAAGATGCCATGGACATTGTGTCATCTGTTTGTTTCTTACTACTTACTTCCTCAGACAAGCTTAATGACTTCTGTGGGGAACCTGTGCCTATGAAAACAACAGAGCCATTGGTGCATACTATTCTTCTGTATCACAGTATCACAGTATGCTGCAACAGATTGTTTCCTGAAGCGGATATTGATACTCAATGTATCATAGAATCATTTCATATCACTTACTGACTGCAACTAACTGTTTACATAACCCACAGTTGTAGCTTTCAAATAATACAACAGTTATGCAAACAGGTCAAAAGTATTTTAATACATAATACTGCTTTGCAACTAGCAAATTCAGGGACAGAAAAAACCTGATGCTCACTAGGATCATTAATGAATTAAATAGGAGCATCAACTAATAATACATGTTGCTCCACTGGTCAATAAAGTTGTTAAAATGCTGTTCCAGAGGTTAAAACATTAAATCTCTGCAATTTGTTTCAATAATTTCACCTCAATAGATTATACTTAATTTTGTAACAAAATCACACAAGCAATGTTGTTCTACTTTGGCTGTGCAAGATCCCTTCAGAATGCAGAAATACACAGTGTAAGACTTAACATGGTACATGTGACCCGTTCAAGAGAGAGGTGTTAAGATAGCCCCCTGCTCTTTAGTTACTGAGCCTATCCAGACAGATACTCACTGAACGTGACGTGTTCCTTTGTCAGTCCCTTCTTCCTACTGGGGTATAAATTCACAGTTGGAACCTGAAGAACTTGACTCATCCTGTTCTGTTGATGCTGATGGGCTTTAGCGGTTTGCCCAATTGACCTCATGGGTACTGGAGACATTTCGGAGGATTTCCCTCCTCTTCTCTCACTTAAATTCTTTGTCACTGTGTTATAGAGAAACTGCATGTAAGTATCTTGCACTTTGAATTGCAGGATTATTACAGTCACTCTGAGTACAATCACCCAGACAAAGCAACCACAGTATAAATAAGATAAAACTTAATTGAAACCATTTCTATTCCAAACACACCTATTTCACCATCTCAGTCATTCTGTGATCTCAAATCGTTCTATGATCTTGTTACACTTAAGAGGCTGCTGCATGAAATGGCATTAAAAAAAACTAAACTCTTTGAAGTGTCATACAGACATTTTATCAAAGCCCCAAAATATGATTCATTTCTACCGTAGGTCCATATTTTAGATGTTTGCACATAAGATGCAAAAGCCTCACAGCATCTCCTTCAAGCTTACGTCATGCTACTGAAGGGAGGAATGGTTGTTTTGCAACTGGCATCAAAGCTTTCACTAGGTGGCACAATTGATTTACAGCACAGCACTGATGCAGTTTCTACTTTAATCACACAACAATTAACAAACTCTGAAGGTAAGACCATCAGAATTCTCCTTAAACTCCCTTGGAAAAGTCTGGAGTGCAGCATTACCGCTGCTCACTCCTTCTGCAAGCAAGGCTGGGAGAATCTTACTGCTGAGATAAGAGACTGGGGAGCTCTTCTCTTCTGGAAATGTGCAAAAAACCCCATCAGCACAAACCCAATCTGCTGAGGTTTGTTTTGTTTTCCTCAGGTTTTAAAGACAGGCACTTCAATAACATCCATTTATTTGTATATCTGCTTAACCTCCAATTTCCTTTTTTGAAGGTGAAGACAAAAAAGGACTTGATTACTGAACTGCACAAGGTAGAACACTCACTATTTATTCCCTGGTTTTACTTCCAAATATCCATAGCTAGCACTGTGCAAACAAGGTTTTCAATGATTTATTTAGAACAATTGAAAACCAACCTCGTCACATTTATGTTTGTCTCCTGGGCATAGTATGGCCACAGTTATGTTTGCACATAGATCATCTACCAAGAGTTCATCCTGGCACGCTTTAATTTATTGTGTCAGTGGGGGTGTAAAGCATAAAACCCACAGTGGTGTTACCTCTGAGCAGGAACATTCTGTGCTATGGCGTATCTGGCTGAACGCAGCACAAGCACATCCACTGCCAAGGGATGATGCTGTGCATCTTCCAGTCCAGAGGGAACCTGTGATTTCTGGTGACTTCAGGCATACAGCCAGTGTGACAACACAGAATTTAACAGTTTGAATACGGCCATTTCCACCATGCCTGCATCAGTGCTATTTAAAAGGAAATGTTAAAAACCAATTGCATAGGAAGGCACCTGAGGGAATAATAAGGATTTGCATTCTTAACAGTAAATAATGGAAAGGACTTAAAATTTTACCTTCAGAATGCCATCTCCTATTCATGCTTTCAACTTCTCATGTCAGAGACAAAATGGTGTTGGAGGACAAAAAAAAAGCCCTAGAATGCTACATGTGGGCAGCAGACAAGCATGAAACATTATTCTGATTAGCAAGGTTTCTACTCTTCTATTGTGAAACAAAGCGACCTTTCAAGCGAGTGAAAATTTCTATGGATCAAAATGAAATGAGATTACCATTTCTCATTTCTAAATGTGAATGTACTCAACTGCGTAAGCCAGCAGGTCAGTAACAGTTTCTTTACTTAGGCAGTTGCACACAAGTTCGAGTTACGGAAACTCCTGCTGCAGCCCTCAGTTTTTGACTGTCAAGTCATGTCAATCCCATCAGTCAATATTGACCTAACTTCTCCTTCTCAACAATCTTCATTTATTCTAAGTTGTAATCCATTGCAGTTTCTATATTGATTTTGTCTCTTTTCATTTTCTTGCTGTTCATATGGTAAACGTTACTTTTATCCTTCCTAATTCTCTACAAGGACAACAGGGCAAGAACAGAGCTAATGTACTATTGAATTTCCTTCCAGCCTGATGAGAAGACACACAGTTTAAGAACTAAAGGTCAAAATACAAAACATCACCAAAGTTTTCTGACTTCAGCCAAGATCTGAAGACAAATGCCAGCTTGTTGTAACTGTCAGCACATGAATTGACAAACAAGCACTTATGAGAGGGCTTTTTCTTGGAAGGGAGAAGAGAAAGATCTTAAATGAGTATATCTAAGGAAGGAACAAGTATTTTCTTATATATCTCATAGATCACAGACTCACAGAAGGGTTTGGGTTGGAAGGGACCTTAAAGCTCACCCAGTTCCAACCCCTGCCATGGGCAAGGACACCTTCCACTAGAGCAGGCTGCTCCAAGCCCTGGCCTTGAACACTGGCAGGGATGGGGCAGGCACCATTCCAGATCGCTGTACTTACACGTGCTATATGCAGGCTCGCACTGAAGTGACAAGATCTGGATCTTCTCCTCATCTGTCTCCACGTTCAGGTTGGACAGGTACTGCTTCACCTTCCTGGCCATCTGGGCATCCTCGTACAGCTTCTTGGCATTCAGGAGCGAGCTGCGCCGGGCCCGTTTTTTGTGAGCACCTCCCTGTACATCCAACATGTTCGAGTTTGTGCTGCCCTGGCTCAGAGACCTACAAGAGACAGGAGCAAAGCAGTCAACTTTCAGGTCTCAACAGTGGCAAAGAGCTACAGTAGCACACGCCAAAGCAGTTTAATGCCAATAATCTTCAGTTAGGGCTAGTGCATGCTGATGCAAATGAGTTAAAAAGATGAACAGCATTAAAACAATGCTTGTCTTAAAATACTCTAGGAAACTGAGAGCAGCAATTTGAGTCTAGAAAGAGTGTGGGACTAGGAAGAACGAGGCACAATGCTGCATATAGGACCCATGTAGCTCTTGCTTGGCAAGACCCACCTATGTCAACTGCAGATGGCAAGAGCGGACAGACCTGGTAACTGTGTTGGTTTAAGGAACTTGGTACCCACTGTATGCATCAGCTTACAGGAGGAACCTCTGGCAATTAGCTGAGTACAAGAGTGACTCCTGTAATCCTCTTAGGAAACAGCTTCTGACAGTGTTTAAATAAGAAGGAAAATGTGTTAATTGTGCCAAGTACATTTTATTAAATACTTAACTTCCTTCTGCAGCTCAGTAAGAACGTTCGCAGAAGAGCAGCTCATTAATAAAATGTAACCTAGCAAAGGTCAGGAAGACAGTGATAATACAGGTATGTTCCGATTTGCATCTATTGAAATGATGCTCCCAATACTCCTACTTGTGAGCTGCCAATTCTATCAGCAACTGAAGCAAAAAGAAAGAATGCCCAAACTGTCAGCATCCATCACTCTCTTTGACAGTCACTCCTATTCACACTGAAAGAGTGACCAAACAACTGATCTTGGTATACTTCAAACATACCCATCACCTCCACTTCAACTGGCAAAGTCATTTGGTCACACTAGTCCAATGAATTTTTTAGTGTAAATTCTAATGGAAAGGGTCAAAGTTGTTCAATGTTGGTTGGCTGTGGGGCTTTTTTTAAACATTTGGAGGAATAACTTCATTTTTAAAGGGTAAATTCTCTGTTTATCAAGATCCCGGATATATTCAGAGAATCACGAGTGGCAGAATAAACCATCTCCAGCACAATAACCAAGAGAGTCAGAACAAAACATCTTGTTAGAGGAAGTCTATGGAATCAAGCACAGTGAGCTTAAAAAGAAGAGATGGTGGGGAACAGCTGACTGCAGGATGTCTGAAGACGAGAAATAAATCAAGCCTGGAATACTTTCAAAGATGATCAATCAATCCAAGAGCAAACAAAAAACCTAAAACTGGCAGAAATTTATAGCTTAATTACAGAAAAATTCTATTACAGGCAAAGAGCAGCGAAAGGCATGAGGGACTGTTCACAGCTATTCAACCAAGGGGCACTCCCACCTCCTCCAGGTAAGAACAGAGCTAATAACTATTATATGATGAAATAATATACTACATCATCCTTATTTTTAATGGTATAAACATTTTATTGCTTACATACACAGTGCTTTTAAGTCTGGACTTACTTGTCTTTCTAAGGCAATTTAATCCAATTTCCTTTACAAATGATTTTTCCTTTATTCCCTTGTGTTCCCAGTAATCCCAAGGGCTAGAAACAACTCCAGCTGGGTCTAAGGGATTCCCCCCAGGTGCTGTACACCATGAGTGGGTGATTACCGACCACCCAACTGATTTCGCATCAGGGACTTGTACCCAAACCTGGGTTCCTCTAGCACAAGTTCTGGCACTGTCCCCATCACTGCTGGAGGGGTGAATCTGTTCTTTGCACTCAAGCACCTGAATACTCATAGATAACAAACTGAATTGCCACACTGGGATTCCCTGAGAGTGCAAAGTGATGGCAGGGAGGGAAAAGCACCAGGAGCATCCCTGACTCCATCCTGTAGGCACAACGTCAACATACTAACACACAGCTGGCTTTAAAACAGATGCATAAACAGAAGTACAATTTCAAAGTGCAAAGGCACATAGGCTCAGGTACACAAGTAACAGTTTTATGGTCAAAAAGACACATAAGAACACCTAAAATATGGCTACATGTCTTCCTAAAATCACTGCCGTGTGTCTGTCAGGAATTTTGTATCTCAGCACTCTCACTTGTAGTCATTTCATTATTCAATCCTTGCGCAATCAAGACTCCGAGGAAAGTCAAGGAGGATTTAGATGTTTGAAATGTGAGATACAGTTTAAATATATACTAAAAATAAATGCTTTGAAGCTTGAACTCAAACTTCAGGGGGGGATATCACCATATCATTATCACAATTCATAACGTCCTCATAGTTTAAAATCCAAAATGGCTTAAACCGTTCCGTTACATGTTAAAAAGCAAGTTATTTATTTCCCAAAATAGATTGCCTACCAATACAACTGCACAGCAGGGGTTTTTATATGCATAAAGCCAAAACTCAAGTAACTTATCCAATACATAAAAGCAACTCAGAATTCTCATAGCTGCAGTATAATGTTGACTGTAACCTCTTATTCCTGGTTTCCAAAATACATGTATTGCAGGGTTAATAAAATGCATGCTGTATTTCAGATGCATGCACTAAGGAGGAGGATGCAGTATGTTAAGAGTTGCATAATCTTTATTTATCTTAGTTGCATTCATCTCTACACTTACCCCAAACTTCTCCACCTCTTCTTCCTGTAAGCAAGAGCCATATACATTGAAGCATGTATTTGAACAGAAAAGCACAGGAAAAAAATAAAACAGTTGAGAGTCAGGAAGAAAGATGTAGACAGGAAAGAACAGAAAAGAAAGAGTTTCTATACGGCAAAATTGTTCTTGAACAAGAACACGATGTTGGAATGGAATGCAAGGGCAGGACTTGCACAAACACTTCAACAGGGAAGAACATCTATCAGTTTTCTGTTTCAAGTTTAACCTTTGAATTTAAAAACCAAGCTCCCATTAAGTTTCCTTGTTAAGTATTTCCCCTAAGACAAATTCAGTTTGGATGGAGCGAGCCAAAACGGTTCAACTTACTCAAAGTGAAGAAAGTGTGCTTCAATTAATTTGATCTTTGCACTAGCACTGGAGTAAGCGAATGAGAAACCATCAGTATTCAAGTTTATGATGCTGTTTTCCCTTGACTGCTTGCTGGAAAACAAGCTAGTCACCAAATACATGGTGAAAAAGTAGATGCTCTATATTAATCGGTAATGAACTCGCCAGCAAGTCTCATGATGCCACTAACAAACATCTTTTCTTGTTAATTTTTAATCTTCAAAAGCATTTATTGGTGCTTCAGAACACAAACTGATAGATCAAACACCAGAGGCAATGAAAATGAATATAAATGATGTTGAAAATGTGGATTTATTTTCTTTTAATCTTTGGCACTATCTCTGGTATTAGATGCCTGAGCATTTTATGTCAGTGTGCATCCTTTAAATGATGGTCATTAAAATGTGTTGTGTAATTGTGAAAAACACACTAAAGCTAACTATTTACTATTAAACTCATTTAATGATCAGACTTCATTAGGTTGTAGAAAGTGTATGGGGGCATCAGGGAAATTTATTTATAGGCTGATTTCATCTGTGAATGGGAAAGATTCTGTAAAGCAGTCCTAACTGACCAGTAAGTAGCTGTATAACTTTATGTTAAAGAGGGAATTTGCTAATTCAAATCCAACGGTATGAAGATGAATCTCCACTGTGAAACAGATCCATCTTCAAACAACATTACCAGGGATCTGTTATCTTTGTCTCAAAACTCAACTGGACCCATTTTAAACAAAATGCCTTTATTTCCTGACAGTCAGCCTTGCAAACATGATTCACCATCACCTGTGAATCCTTACCTCTGGAAGCCCACAGGGAGCCAAATCTCAGTGCTCTTATATATGCCATGTACCCTTGCATATGATATTTCCTTCCACTGCACTGATGTAACTGACTTCATAAATCCAAGAGGATTACAACTCGGAGGTGACCTATCGACTGGAATTTAGTTAGGGCTTGTACAAAGCTCATTTTGTGGTACGTGATTCAGCAGAGGACATCACCTTGTCACCAACTCCCAACTGCATCCCGAAGGATTTTTGTCTGGCCCATTAGTGCAAGGCCAGTGCAAGGCACCACTACCCTCCTTAGCAGGGATGTGCAGGTATCAGGACCTGCATGGACACAAGAGAGTCCCTGATGCTTTTCAAGAGATGCAGGACATTATTTAGCTCCAGTGAGTATAAACTGGAGCTCATGAGCACCAGATTAGAAGCTGTGGTGCTTTCATTCCCCAGTTTGCCAACACGGAGCCTGGTGATATTATGCATCAGGAGAAAAACACAAACCCCAATAAAAAATAAACCAAGCAAACCCCCTCCACTGCTTGCAGCCTGAACATATCACACATTATGTAGGCGGAGCAAGCTGTGCTTAGAACAAATAAAAATACTTTGTTTGGGTTTAATATGTTATCAGTGGGGTTTTGAAGCAGCGTTTCAGACATCTACATGGCTGATTTAGGTGCTTTTTATATCTATCATATACAGATGTTATATTCCCCTAATATTATACTTCTCCCAAAACTCTGCTGACACTAACATTTTATTTAGCAAAAATGTGAATCATTAAATTTAGAGCCTACTCTTCTTTCCTTATTAAAGACAGCAAATTGGTTCAGTGGTTATTAAAAGCAGGTCTCAGAAGCATCAATTGTATTGCCATAATTTGACCAAGACTGTGGTTCTGATGTAAATGTCAATGGGAAGTTACACCATGAAACACAAAGGCACTGATGCACACACAGCCCCAGGTCCCCACCCAGCCCAGACACCTTCAATCCTACTGTAAAGTGCACACCTTTGTCTGAACATCACGGCCGGATCCATGTTTGCCGAGGTCATTCGGACAACTTGGCGAATTTCCTTGGCAATCATTCGGAGCTTCTCGAAGTTCACCAGGCCATCCACTTTGGAATCATTTCCTGAATAATGGAAACACACACATAAGAAAAGAAAGTAAAAAACCAAACAAAGAGTCAGAAACACTTTCTAACAGGCAATGTGTTTCTAGTCACTCACAGTACCCGATCCTTGTCCCTCCATCACGAAAACTGCCCTAATGGCAAAACACAAATGGTCCACTCTAGTATTGGTTTTGTTAATCTATTTCTAAAGTAACAAGCATTAGCAAGAGGAAAAAAGAGTAAGTGAATTATGCCCAAATTCACTAGCATAGGTGATTAAATAATATATAGAATCCCAGACTGGTTTGTGTTGGATGGGACCTTAAAGTTCATTCAGTTCCCAGCCCCTGCCATGGGCAAGGGCACCTTCCACTAGAGCAGCTTGCTTCAAGCCCCTGTGTCCAACCTGGCCTTGAGCACTGCCAGGGATGGGGCAGCCACAGCTTCTCTGGGCACCCTGTGCCAGCGCCTCAGCACCCTCACAGGGGAGAGCTTCTGCCTAATAGCACTGACGTCCAACAGCGTTCACATTCTGAAGTTAGTCCAAACAGCTCTGAAACATCACAACCAAGAATTGGGCGTATTTGGAAATGCTTAAACTTAACCAATAGTGAACAGAACCTTGTGTAAAAGGAACAAAATGGAAACGTTTAAACAAAAGCCACTGAAAACACTGAAAGCAGGAGTAGGAGGTGTTAGATCATTGTAGCTGCCTGAAAGCCACAACATGGAACGAAATCCTAGAAACGCCGCAGCAACGAGTTCTTGTAAGAGGAGTATATACTTGAAGCAGTGTAGCTACCAGTTAGCACTCATCTACTGTTCCACCTAAACCTTTGGCCACCTGATGAAGATTAAGCATTGCTTTTAAAATATTAAAAATACACTTTTAATTTTTAATTTCTGTCTAGGAACAGCCTCTTCCATTATTCATGCACAGTTCTATTTTGTTTTACTCCTACAAAGGACGCATCAAAAGCATCCTACTGGTGGCAGCTTCTTTTAAGCATCTGTTGAATCAGGGCTAAAGCATATTCAGTGCTCAGTTTGTTATTTCTCTTGTGTCTGACATTACCTTCATGCAGAAAGGTGATATCCTTCTTGACAACAGGAAAAAGTGGAATAATTGGAGGCTGCATGCTCTGGCTGCTGAGGATGTTGCGGTATTTTGCCATGTTTCGAGATGGATCAAAGAGATCTTGAAGGTCTCGGAGGTGCTTTTCGTACTTGCTTGGTAACTTCTCCCAAGTGCCTCTGAGACGTGCTACTGGTGCTAGATTTAACCCACTGGAAGGCAGATTTGTTTCATTATTAGCTGTTAGTGGAATCGTTACCTTTCAAAAGGAAGCAAAGGGCTTGGGGTTTGTTTTAAGGATTAAAAACAGCTTTTCACAAGGCTCACTGTAAGTAAGGCTGGGTGAAAGCCAGGCTGCAAGCTGATCACAATAAACCTCTGCTGCTCACTCTTGTGAGCAAGAGAAAGAGAACTGTAAAAACCGTGACTGCTTCCTATTCACAAGGTACCAGTTTTTAGTTAGCCTGCCAAAACAATCCCTCCGTAACACAGGGCTGGTGCCCGTTCAATTTAAGCCCCACTTCTCTCCTGTAAAAACATGTACCACAACAAGGACAAAAGGGTGGAGAATTAATGAGGTGAATACACAGCTACAGTGGCAAGCGAGAACAGTGCACAGCTTATCCCAAGCAAAAGAGGCAGGACTGCAGAGGACCATGTTTGGAGCATTTGTAAATGAGCACCAACAGACTGAGAATCAGAAGCAGCAGCAATGCTAAAACTTGTCATTGCGCTCTCATTAAGTAAAAACACATCCAGAATCAGTTGGATGTGTACAGCAAATTAAAATAAAGGAAACAGATCCATCCTCCCTATTAGAATTTGTCACCCAGTTTGCTCATGGAATTCTGCAATGCTCACCTTGTAGCTGAGTTGGAAAGTGTCATTTCCTAGCATTCACCAGTAAGTCCAGAATCACACAACAAATCTACTATTCTAAGATCTTGAAAGCTTCAGAAACTTACTTTGTGTTTTCTTTATTCTTTTATAGAGATTGCTCCCCGTGTTATTGTCAACTCACAAACAAAGCCTTCTCTCACATGAAAAATCAGGCATATGCCACCACGCAGCCCCCCTCTTTTACATGCTACATTAGGATGGTTATCTTTCTATTTCGTGAAACATATGGCACCATATTGATATGCAAGGCAAGACAAGCAAGAGAACCCCCGTGGCATATGCTAACAACAACATATTCCTCTGGAAACCAGGGCAAGACAAAACCTAATTTATTGACTTCTTTTTATGACCAAAGACCAGTTCAGTCACGGCCTGATTAGAGTTAACTGAGAAGCAGGAAGAGTCACTTCTCCACCCACAATAAATGACGAGGAATTAGGGAGCAGAATATAGAAATTAGATTCACTATCCACATGTGTATTCACCATGTAATGAGCAGCCCCAGCCCCAACGGCTGCCCAGTGCCCTTTAAGGAGATTCATTCATTATTTAATGTATGACTAAACAGAAGGCAACAGCATTCAAGAAACTGGCTAGACATGGAAGAAAACTGTTAAAACTGGTGTTTTCAAAGATGCTAGGATACAGCAAGAATCCAAATCTTTGCCTGATGAATCACAGCACCTTTATTTTTCTTTCTTAAAGTAAAACCTGGGTATAAGATAATTGCAAAGAAAGGAACTGCTGAACTCATGCTGTTAAAGTAGCAGCATCTAGTATAAAACAGAAGAGAAAGTCTGAGTGTGCAAATGGAGAGGGAAATAAAAACAGATTTCCCTATCTACTGATAGGAGCAGATGACAGGAAAGAATGGAAAGGAAAATGTAACTAAAACCAGAGTGATTTGAGGAAGTCCTTACAATGAAAGGAAGAAATAAAGTAATTCCATAATCACAGATACAACTCGGAGCACACTGACACGGCAACAGCGACCGAGCAAAGAAGGGAAATGGGGTGCCAGAATGGAAATGACAGCAGTGCTCAGGCAGGTTTCTGAAGTTATCAATCAAACACTGCTCTTGTCCAACTCTTCTCTTTGCCTGCTAGGTAACGGTTAAAATAGAGACAGTCACATCAAGCACCAAGATGCACTAAACTTCTGAGGAGGAGGAAGGAAAAGATGGCAGCGACAAGGCACCTCTTGGTACAGTCTGCCTTCTGAAAAGCTTGGCAATTCCCCTCCAACCACCCCGTGCCACCAGTGATCTGTTCAGCATAAACCTATTTCTTTTCTTTCCAGTTATATTATCAGAATTGCCTTTGACAGCACAAACCAGATCTGACAAATGGAAGCGTTTTACCTTATAACTGCGAACATGGAATTGAAGTTCTTGCATTCTCGGCAATGGAGGGCAATTTTAATGAAATGCTTAATAATCTTCATCCTCTTGAGTTGGTTGGGCTCTGCTAGAATTTCCATGGCAACCCAGAAGGTCTCCTGATTGATGACATCCTCAAACTGTTTCAGGTGAGCATTTCCTGTCTTGGAGTCCAGCTTATAAAGGTCGTCGATGTATTCTGTAGGCTCAATATTGCGGAAGAGTTCAAAGTCTCTCATGGAGAGCTGAGTGGCGACCTCAATGGTGCTCAGCTGCAGGAGGGAAATCTGGCTTTCTCTTAGCAGCTCTTGAGCATCCTCATCAGAGCACAAGGTCTCTGTCTCCATATTGTTTTTAAGATAATACCTAGAGAATAATTGAGTTACAACAAAACATTAGAGATGTGCTTCAGAGGGTTTGCAAACACAAAGGCATTGAACTGCACCACTCAAACTGGACATCACTGACACCACTGGAGTGCTTATGTGAAAGTATTTGTGTGCTAGTGTTGACAACACAGGGTAAAAGGGAAAGACAGAGACAAGAAGGGACAGCATAACCTTGCACTTTAGTATAAGGTATCATCATTACTGAGGTAAAAAACCACTTCCAAAGCTGGTTTTATCTACCTCTTTGCTAGCATCTTCTGTTTCATTCTCCATAATACTGTATCTTTCACCCTTGGAAAAAGCTCACTTACTTTGCCATTCGTAAATTCAGCAGTGAAGTAAAATTTTAAATACACATAAGTCATGAGAAATCTCTTGTTAATGTATTTCTCCATTTCTCACACAAATTTAGTGGGATTTCTTACACAAATAGTGTGGCATATTACTATTTGCATGAAGCACACAGTATTGAGGAAATGAAAATGTATCTGGAAAATTCATTTCCATGGTCCCAAGCAGATCACTTTCAGGTACACCAAAGTTTCTTCCTCATAAATCCCCTCTGTTGCCTAGCAAAGACAACTGAAGTATTTTTTAGTTAATAAACTTTCTTCTGGTATGGACCAGGTCATCAGATAAAACCGAAGCACTTAACATGCAAGAAACGTTCATAACAGTTTACACAGAAATGGAAGAATTTATCTCAGGTTAGCATCAGTTCACTGCAACATGACATCACTGAGAAAGCAATTGTATGTTTTAATCCTGAACTACATGTGGAAAGTGTCAGAAAAGATGTTTCTCCTTTTTCAGTGTAAGCCACCATATATGTGTTATCCCAAACTGCTATATTTAGTTGTCATCGAGCAGCTGCTGTAGATTTGGGGAGAGGGCTTTGGGTTCACCAACACTGGACACTGTTAAGATTCAACTGGACAGTGCACTGGGACATACAGTCTAGGTTATGATTTGCCCACAAAGGTTGGACCAGCCGATCCCCGAGGTCCCTTCTAATCTGGTGTTCTATGACCTCTCCCTGAATGCGATGGGATCTTATGGATGTTTCAATCCTAAAAAGCAAATGAATCCCAATCGAAGTTAAAACGAGGCGCGTTTTTACCGTCCATTGAGTTGAATCCTGTCGGCCAACTTGGAGAACTGATCGGGGAGCCTCCGCTGTTTGATGACCCCCTCGGGGCTGACTGATACTTCACAGAGGGAGTAGGTCTCAGGGGCCCCTGTCAAGTTGAACTCGTGGACGGCGTGACTCACCACCTCTTTTGCTGTAGTGTCTTTGCTGATGATAATGTAACAGCTCTGCTGATCTGCTTTGAAAACCCTGATTACCTGATCCGGAATATCTGAAATAACAGAGTAACACCTTTAATGTGTGAAGGTACCTTTCCCTTGAAAAGAAACGAGGTCATTTACTGCTTCTTTTGATAGCCAGAAAACAAAAAACCAGCTAGCAGGGGAAAAAAAAAAGCCATGCTGGCTTTGATAAATATGCATTAAAACATTCAGCTTTGAGAAGCAAACAAGAGGACTCTGCTCCTCCCTGCATTTCCACAACTCTATGATCCCACAACCACAATTGAAGCACAAGGCTCTTAGATACACTGCTAAGCTGCACACTGCCCTTCTCAGCGTGTCTCAGAATCATTGGCAGCATCATTTATTCCTTCTTTGGCTCTTCTGTCTTTGTGAGACACGTGCCAGGGCACTTTTCCCGGGGATGGGAAGCCATGGAGCATGCATGGACGGGCTGCAGACAGGAGGCTGGGAAGAGCAAAGGAAATTTGGTTGTTCCCATAACTAGCTGCAAACTTTTACACTCACTATCTCACCCTGAAGGAACTAAGCTGCTGCCAGCAGTTAATTCTTTGGCTAGTGTACTTATTTATAGCACATTTCATGTATTATAAATGCATTAGAGAGCAGCTTTCTCCGAGGCAGCCTACAGCAGGAAATAAATATGTGAAGAAACACACGTTTCATCTACAGCTCGATGACTGGAAATAATTTGCTCCATTACAGAAGATTTGATTTTCATAATAAAACTGATGGGGAAATCAAGTCAAGAGGCAGAGTGAGCACTGATTTAAAACATAGGGAACCAGTTTCCTACCCTCCCTAAACTCTGAAGACTAAAACCTCAGCAGTTCTCTGCAGACCCAAGAAGGTGGGAGGCTCAGGCTTCTCCAGAGCCTGATGCTATTCAAAAACCAGGCTGGACGTGCCATAAACTCCTGGATCAGCAATTCCAAGAGAGAGAAGTGAAGAGCTGTTATTACAGCAACAGCCTCCAAAACAGTTTCTACCCACTGGAAAAAAGAAAGTCTCAGCATCACCTGTAGCTAAACTGGAAGATGGGACGAAACAGGGTGCTTAAAAAGCCCAATCTGATTGAAACCAAATTCTATTGACAATTTCATTCTTATGACTATCCCATTCCCAGAACAGTCTCATTAATAGCTGGGGACTAGTTGAAACTCAAAAGCTCCATGCATACATGAACGGGGGCAATAAAAGACAGAAATACATACTTATTTGAGAGTGAAAGTAGTGAAAATGATATACTGAATAACTGGAAATGCTGCACTCATAAAAATCATACCAAGTCAACAGAAGAGGCCAACATCTCTACCTTGGTATCAACATACCTAAGCATCAGAACACACTCAAGGTGGAAAACCAAAAACTGCAGTGTAATTTGGGGGGAAAAAGGAAAAAACACAAAACCCAACCAAAACTGAGTGTAACTTCTGACAGCTGAGGGAAATTTCTATTATGAACACGTCTGTCTTTGCTTTTAAACAGGTGAACTATATATATATACACATACATATGCATAATCATTTTCTTCTGCATTATTCAGCTTGTGTTGACAATACAAAACACATTTCAAGTGTGCATGCACATGGTTTTAGTTACACAGAGTCCAACAGAACACACATGATCTCAAACTACAGCATCATCTAAAATCTCAGTTTCATGAAAGGGACATAAGCAACTTCATTCCTCAAAGCAAGGCCACAGAGAAGCAAAGGAAACTGCTAAAGGTCATCAGTGTGTTGGTGGCAGAAATGGGAATAAAATGCAGGTCTCAGCCACAGCACAGCACCATGCCTGGCAAGAAAACCTATGGGTTTGTTTGATTTAAGGGAAGATTATGGGGCAAAGGACTATCTTACTGCCCTAACAGTAATAACATTGTCAACACAATGTATGAAAGTGTTAAGTTTAACAGGCAAGCCATGCAGTATTAAGGTCTACAGGATGCTGTAGATCAGGATACTTACAGTAAAACCCAACAGCTGCGGGCAGGAAAAAAGAAAACACCACATCAGCATCAAATCAAGATCTAGATGTTTACAGAACTGATCAAGTGTTTGCAGTGCACTGTCACAAGTACTTTGGTTTGCTCTGCTATTCCAAAGTGACAGCGTATTTGTTATAGTAAACATATAGTAAACGTAAAGGATTAGTTATCAACATTTGTAACTTGTACAGTATTAAATGAAGATTCTTAGAGAACATGTGTGTGACTCTCATGCAGACAGCAAGAACCTGGATTTTCAGCACAAAAGGGAACCTAACTCCTATGGACATTTATGCAGTTGATCGGATATATCTGCATACATCCCTTTTAAAGGGGAAACCTGCAAGTTTACCCTAAGTCATAGCCACAAGGCACTTTACATGTATTTACACATAGAACTTACACTTGAAATAGGGGAACACAATTCTGACTTGCCACATTTACAGGCATGTAATAAATGCCTCCTGCAGCCACCATATAAACTGTTCCTACAGTAACAGCAATGAAAGCCCAAACCACACATCCCAAAACATCCTGCAGCTTTTCAGGCATACATTATGTAAAGTTTGACATTGCATGTAAGACATTAATATCACTCTTGGTACCACGGCAGTCCTATGCCATCCACAATACTGCTTGAAATATATATTTTAAGATGATGGATGCACAAATCAAATCATCAGGAGTACCAGTATTGGGAAGAGATGACAAAAGTGATAGGTGCAGACAAGGACACTGCTTCCATCAGAGCTCTGGTAAACTCCAGTAAATCAAAGACTCACATAGGGAGCAAAATACATTCCTTTGTGAAAATAAGCTAAGTGTCACATTACAAACAAGCTCCAGTCTGGACCTGTTGGAGCCACAAGATAAAGAGATAACTGCACTCAGTGTGTTTGATGCTAAAAGATGTAAAAGATGTAATTTTCCCCCTGAACCAGCTGCCTTGTAATGATCCTGTAAATCAAGCTAATGCTGCTGGTTTACCTGAAGGATTAGAGAAATCCAGGATGCTAGTTGTAGGCTGCAAGAGGTCGGGGCTGCTGGAGGAGAGGGTTCCCGGAATGGGCATGATGGCCAGGCTGTGCCTGCACTGCCGCGTCCCAACAATGCTGTCGTCCTGCGACTGGCTCACGCTCCCGTCGCTGCAAAAGAGGCTGGGTTCAATTGTGTGCATTAAACTCCTTAGATTCATCTTGAGGTGAATCTAAGAAACTAAGAAAAGTAATGGCACTCAGATGTGTTAATTACACATTGCAGACAGGCTTTCAGAATAAGGACACACAAAAAGCATATCTGAAAGTGTTCAAATCGTCACTGGTCTCGTTCTGCATTTATGGGTCAGATTTGCAGTTTAAAAACCATATTTAAAACCCCCAATATAAGCAATATGAAGCTAATGACTGGAGATACTCAGCAACTAAAACATCATAACTTAGTAAGGAATGATTGCTTTGGGACCAGAAAAGCGTGACAAACCTGAACAGTTTTGGAGGCAAGATGCTGAATCGGGTCTTGTCCAGAATTTTCCTGATTCTGTTTCTCCCACCAGATACAGTGTTTGCTTTCATCTTCTTGTTGCCTTTTTCACGAGGAAACATCTGTTCCACATCTCCAGGCATATCTGGGATGGAGTAACGGTTGTTCTTCTTTTCTGCGATTTTGGGAATATGTGGAATTCCGTTCTTCTCTTGTCCTATCCTGCAGAGCAGCTCCTTAAACACTGTAAGAGAAGATACAGTCATTGTGATTGCCCTTTGCACACTTAAAACTTCACAGTGAATTCTCCTTTCCTTTCAACCCTTTTGCTTCCCACATCCATGCAGTTAAAGCGAGCCAGAGAGTTATAAACCAGGCAATACGTTGCATTTCAGCTTTGATTCTAAGGGTGTGAGTCTTTTCCCATTTAAGCTTTGCTTTTGATTACCTTGGCAGAAAGAGCAATCCCTTTAATGTTCCATAAAACAATCAAACATTCTGCACAGCACAGTTCTCCCAACTGCTTTTGAAATTAGCACGTATCACAGCAAATTGAACAGACCTGGACTGCTGTTTCAAGGTGGATTATAAGGAAACATCATGTTCATGGCAATCAGCTCTATGTATTTATTGACTGTGCTGTTTGCATCTTTGACGTAATGGAGTGCAGATGCTTCTGCAACGATAACTACAAGGCAGACTGATATTCTCCCAAACTGCCTTTATTTGCTTTTAGTAATGCTACTGAACAGAAGCTGCATCAAATCTCCTATTGCATTTATCAAGGTAAGCCAGTCTATTACCAACACTGACATCCCAAAGATCAAAGTCCATGGAGAAGACAGTGACTATGTCCTTTGTGTTTCTTCCCACAAATAAATTAAACACAAATCGACCAAATTGGTTTATTAATTCTAATTATTTCTCTGAAGATCTTTTCAAAAATCATTTTCAATCACATAAATCAGAAATCCAGGGTTTTCTCTTGTAAACGTGGTGATCCTGGGAGAACGCAGAACCCTACAGAGGAAATTACTCAGACTGTCCCTATGAGCAAAACAACCAGGACTTTCCGTATAGAAAATCCCAGTCAAATTCCTGATTTCTATCATGTAGTAGAATTTCAAGGCTACGAGGTTCACAGTACAGATTGAAATATAAGAACAGGAATTGCTCCTTGTCAGCACCAGGCGCTTAGCACTCCATTAAAAAGACAGGATAATAATTATCACTGTTGACAAAAGCTTCAAGACATGAATCCATTCAAATTTATCAGAGAAATCCCTCGGAAATCGTAGCAGGTAGCACAAAGCTATTGGAATCCATTGTCAGTGTATGCTGCTTACATTTATAATACAAATGAACCATCTATCCCTGTCTCAGTTACCATTCTGCCTCATTTTATGTCATTTCACATGATTTTAGACCACCAGTTACAGTGGGGTTTTAGGCTTTTTGGAATTAAAAAGCAACGGCTCAGACCTTGAAACTTTTCGTCTGCACTGTCATAAACAGAAAGTAATAACTGAAAAGAATAGTGACTAAAGGCAGGTAACTGGGGGAAGAAAGTGAGAGAAGGAAACCATCAGGAAGTCTCAGATACAACTACAGAGGAAGGAGCTATCTTGGGCACAGCCTCCTTCTTTCTGTAGCTATGGTTCTGTTGCCTGAAGGGGATTATGGAAACAGAACAGATGAGTTGACTGAGATTTTAAAGAGGTATTTATGTGTTTATATTCACACTGACAATTAAGAGCCAACATTTCTATGTCCTATCACTTTTTATATCCCCTTTCCAATATATCCTATCATTCTTACAGCCATTATCAAAATGTTGACAAAGCCCAGTTTCACATTTTTGCTGGGTTTTGGCAAAAAATCTTTTGCTCTGGTTCCCCTGGCTCCGTTTCAGCTCTATCCCATGAAGGGACACTAAAGCTGCTCAAACAGTCATTTGGGACTTCTCAGGGAGTACAGAGATGCCCATGGCTTTGTGCCACCCAACGTGCAGCCCCTGGCACATGAGAACTTCTCCGAGGAAACGGAGGCACAAGGAGGGGACTTCTGCACAACTTCTGGAGTGAGGTTGAGAAAGAAAGGTGGGATCTTAATGCACTTCTAGAGCCAGAAACACTGGAGTTTTCTTCACATACACAAAAATACATCATATATAAAGTCTACTCACCAAAAATGTTGGTTTTTACAGTGATGGAGAGGTGAGTGTTGTTCCGTAAGATCTCCAGAGCTTTTACAAAGGTAATGTTCTCAAAATTCTGTCCATTTACTTCCATTATCTTTAAGAAGAAATAAAGATAAGGACTATTAAGAGAACAACTATTTGACAGACTTACAAATACAAAGGTGACAATACAGGAACAGTGAGAACTTTCTAGAAGTTAACACAGCATCTTTACAGCAGTTGCAGGATGAAAACATTATTTGGAAAATAACTAGCTTCATCATGTCAGTGAAGTTACATCCTGTGACCAAGCCAGGACCTCCAGTTCTACATGACAAATTCTTTAAATACATTTATTTTCTGTCATCATCTTGCAATTGGGAACTGCAACTGAATCGAAAGTAGTGGATCATGAACCATGGAGCTGACATTTCATCTAAGGCTGGATGTTGTGGCTGCCCCATTCCTGGCAGTGCTCAAGGCCAGGTTGGATGGGGCTTGGAAAAACCTGCTCTAGTGGAAGGTGTCCCTGCCCATGGCAGGAGTTGAACTGGATGAGCTTTAAGGTCCATTCCAACCCACACCATTCCATGATTCTATGATCTTCACCTAGAGTGAACAGCCATTGTTCTATCAGCCTCAGTGAACAGCGATGATCCACACAAGGTGGGAACTGATCCAACAACCCAATCTGATGGCTTCAAATTAACCATATCACCGATCAGAAAGTTCCCTAAAATAATTTGGTTTCTTTTCCCATTCTGGTTTTGAAGTACTTTGAAAACTACTTAATAGAAACCCATTTAACACATGCAAACTGGAGCTGAACTGTGCCATTCACAAGAGGATGCTAGCCAGTTGCTTGCTTTCAGCAAACAGCATTATCTTCTGCCGAGAACACTATGGTTGGTTGAACAAGAGTATTTTACACGAATTTCATTCTTCTTACCTGGTCTCCACGTTTAAGCCCAGCTTCTGCTGCTTTACTGCCCATTTCCACAGTCTCTACAAAAATACCAAACCCTTTGTCGCTTCCTCCAAGGAGGCTGAAGAACAGAGGTGAGTCTCTAGAAGGTTTCTGCAGGGTAATTTGTCTCCATTTGGCTTTGGCAGCACAGGCAATATTCAGCAATCTGAGATGGCCTTTCATTTTCTGCAACACAAAAGACAGCAACATAAAACTGAGCTCGATTTTCCTAGCAATGGAAAAACCAGTTGTGAAAAACACCCCAAGTGCCAGAAAAAGGAGTTTTTGATGCCATGCAATCAAATCTTGCTAAATAAACCACATTAATGAGTGCCCTGTATACTATTTTATATGGGCTTTCTATCTAAATACATATTTAAGAACCACTTTGTCCATGTTAAAAGCAATCTATTGAAGACTCCAATGTGTTAGTGACTGGCAACACGCTGGCAAATGAGGAAGTGCACTATTAGGAAGTACAACCCCCTTCCATTTTGCTCCTACCGTATCTTCCAAGTTCTTTTCAAACTCCTCCAGGAATCGAGTCATAGCAGGATCTCCTTCAAAGTCATTAAAATGATTGTTCACCCACAGCAAGACCACTCTGGTAACCTGGAAAAAGAAAATATCAAATCATGTGTGTGTACCCATGATTCTTCTCCTATAAACTTTATAGATTAACATAGAATAACATATGACAGATTACTGCATCTGTTCACAAACAGAAGGAGAAGACATTTACAGTTGAAATCATCTTCTCTCTTCCTTTCACTGCAGGAACAAATCTTATCCCTAATTGTCTCCACCACCCAGTACTTACTGGTTCACAATTCCACCTTCTAAGTTAACTCTTCCTTATGCTGTTTATAAAACTTGTCTTCTTAAAGCATCCTTATCATCTCCTTAAAGAAAGTTCTAGGAAGTATGCTTTGATAATAGAACCTTTCAGTTAAATCTTCTGGTTGCTTTCCTATGTGCAACAGTTACTACCATTCGTTATAAATATTTTATCCACCCACATCATACAAAGGTTGGTCTATTGCAGTTTCTCCTCTAAAAAACAATTTCCTCTTTTATTTGCTGAGACAGTTCTCCTTTACTTTCCTTTTCTTAACAGACAGTAGTGCCAAGATGAACAGCATGCAAAAAGGTAAGAAGAGAAGCAGTAACCACAGCAAAAGACCCCTGACAATTTCCTACTCAAAGAAAGACAGCATTTTGATAGTCTGCTGGGTTTCCTTCAGCTGAAAGCTAGAACACAAAAAACCGCTGGTGAGGAACTTTACTGCCATCACATTCAACAAATTGGACAGGGATACAAGTTCCAAACCGTGAACAGTTTTCATGTGTATGTGCATGGATATATAGCAGTAGAACCTGGTTCTATTTACAGAACCAGTTTTTATCAACTGCACCTGTCTTGAGCAGAGTTTATTTTAAGTAGAGTTTGCAATAAGCTGCTCAAATAAAATGTGCTCAATACACTGAAAAGCTCTGCAGTAGAACATCATGGAAGACAAGCATAACGCTGCTGTGAAAAGGAAAAGGGTATGTCCAAGAGTTCCCTGAATATCTGGTGAAAAGGGATTTCAGAGACTGGCATTTACATCTTTAACTTAAACAGAAACAGTATTTATCATTCTGCAGAAGAGACGTAGTCAAACCTAATTTAGGATACTACATTATACACATACAACACACTGGAGAATCCTGTCTTGATACCAGTGAAAATACTTTGCTTTAAAACAGTTCATATAAAAGAGCTGGAGCATAATCCTAGTTTATCATCATTACAAAAGGGAATCTCTTTGGAGACATTTTCACCTGAAATACTCAACTCTCAGACTCAGACTGACCTTATCCCTGAGGCTGTCCACTGTGAACCATTCCAGGAGTTTATTCCCAACTTCCAGGGGGCTTGTTAGGAATGTTCTGTACGTTAGAAGGAAGTCTTCGATGTAGGTTGGATCCACAATCGAATGTTCTTCTATTAAGTGCATGATGAGTCGCTCAGGTGTTGCCTTAAGGAATTAAATGTAAAACATCACTGGTATCTCTCATCACTACCTCTCCCTAGAGAGTATCTGAATGTAAAACCATATGAACATTACACTCCCTTTTGACGTTTCAGTTATGGCAAAGTCAAGAGAAAACATACTAACGTGTTTAAATCAAGTCTTTGTGCTGCTCTCAGCCCAAATGTTTTACCTGAGATGAACAAAACTGAGTGTGTGTTCTAGATTCAAACCAAAATTGTATTTATTTACTAACAAATAAGGGATAAATAGATAGATGGAAAGCAAAGAAAGAAATTCACCTTGATAACTATGTGTCCTTTTCTGGTTCCACTGCGATCCAGCTCCCTGTGCTCCTTTACCATCACAATTTCTCCTTCTTCCTCCACTTTGTGAGTGTTTTTTTCCACGTGGTTCAGAATCCTCCAGTAGTCTTGCTGGGCTATACACACAAACTGCCCCCAGACAACAGGGGGTTGTTAGTTACTACCCAAACCATGAATGTATCCCCATCTCTGGGCTGCTTCAACACAGTCACAAAGGCATTTAATACCAAATCTGGCCTGTTTTGCCCAACTACATCAGAAAGTTCGAATAGGAGACAAATAGAACTGGTCACCTTCTTACAACTCCAAAAGGTGGTTCAAGTGGGCTACACATATAAAGGAGAAAGCCTCTAAGAAGTGGAAATGGGTATTTTCAATTTCTCTGCTCTTACTGCATGTCAATCCCATGCACAGCATGCCTGGGGTGGACTCAGCTTATATTTCAAATTCCTGTTTCTCACATAACAGCAGCATGAAATAAATCTCAGGCACTACAGAGCGTACAACTAACTCAACATCAGCAGAGCCCCTGACCCATAACATACCAACCTACTTTTTAATGCTCCTGGAATGAAGATCATGCATCAAGATCCAAGTAGTCTGTTTCCTTTTATTAAATGCTTAAGAACAGGAGATAGTTGTATAGAACTGCAATCTTACCTGACAATCATCTACTTTGGTTCTGACCACTCCATTCATGTACTGTTTGTCCAGAGAGGGAGTAATCCCAAAACTATTTCCCATACAGAGACTCTCACTCTTCCCATCAGGATAGCTGATTTCCACTGTGCCATTTAAAATAACATACCAAGAATCGAGCTGGAGGAAGTAAAAAGAAAGATTTCAAAAGTGAAGCTAATTCAACAACTTTTAGAAGCTGTTCCAGTGCTCTTATCTCAGAAAGGCTTATTCTTGTTGTCAGCTGAGTTTTGCAACATGTCATTCACTAAGAGGGTGCACTGTACGGCAAGCAATGAAGCTGACTGAAACAAGAACGCTTTTCAGCGTTCTTCATTCATTTCACAACTAATTCAGCAGGGAGGAATGCTGATGAATAGATTGCTTTTTTAATCAGTGGGCTAATTGCTACAATACATTTATACCATTTAGTGAGAATGAACACTCTTCCCCTGGGTACCCATTTGGTCACTACGAGAGATGAGAGCCTACCTACTCCTCTTGGGGGGGCAACCTGCTATGGCCATTCCAGACATCCTGATCCAAAGACAGACAGAGATTTCAAGACAGTGATTCAGAGCATCTATGCTAGGAGCCTGACCACTGACTAATTTGGACATCCTCCTACTGAGTATGTACGGAAACTGCTCCTAATACACAGGCAGTAACACAGTAATACACAGGCAGAATCTCCCAAAGGGATGGGCTAAGGTTTAGGTATTTTGAATATGGTGAGAGAAGAATTCTCTAACTTCTAAGTGTGGAAGAGGTGCAACAGATTTCCCAAGCCCTTCACCCCACATGCCCTTGCTAACCCACTGCCTGCGTAGGAAGCAGCAACTTACTTCTTGGCCGTCTTCAAGTATGATGGCTCCTGCTTGCTCTACTACTTCGAATATCATCACTGAGCAAAGTTCTCTCCTCACAGACATGGTCATGTTTGCAAAGGCAGGGAGCTGATGCATAAATTCCAGTAATTGCTCTGTTAGAAAAAGGAGACATGGGTAGGAAGACTGCATGGCACAGGGGTTCCTTAGACACCCTACCCTGCACAGGTGGATTAAACCCCTGTTAGACGCATGTTAAAATTGCTCAGTGGTGTCACAGCTCCCATTAGTGCCACTGGCTAAATGAGCCCAGTATGCATTTTGTCATCAAAGACCAGAACTTGACTCCACAGTCCCCTGATTGACTTTCATGGCAGCAATCTAGCTGGAGTGTAAAAAGTACTTCAGCTTCAAACATTAAGAAAAATTGAAAACACCCTTATGGTACAGTAATTACAAGCTTGATAGGAGCTTGAAATGATTTTCCAGTGTTTAGAGAAGTAATCTCAAGTATAGCTTAATACAAATTTTACTATTAAAACTAATGCCAATTTCTAGTCAAACACTGCAGTAAATCATTTTAATCTCAAACATTTTGCCCTTTATAATTAAGTGTATCTGTGCTGCAGTACTAGTATGTTCTCTCTGCCATTTAATAACTAATTCAACCATTTCAGGCAGTTAAAACTATCTTGCTACCTATTCCTCTCTTGTATCAACCCCTACAATGACTGTAATACTTCACACTTCAAGCACCTCAAAGACTGTTCTTTAAAATACTTAAGTTTCTCAGAACAAATACTCTTTCAGATAGGAAGAGAGGAAATCATTCAATTAACTGTATCTCTCGAGCAAAGTGATTTCTGGAAGGCATCACTATTTTGAGGACATACATTTAATGTTAACTCCCTCGACAGTTTTCAGATATGCTCTTACAGATGTCATATGATGCAGTTTTACACAGAGATCTTTTTTCTCCTCACCAATATCATCATCAGTTTTATCTGCAGGCTCTTTCTCAAGGCACTCTCGTACAACATCTCGCCCTAGAAGTGGATCAGAAGTCCTGTCAATGTCTTCGTCCTCCTCTTCTTCTTCATCTTCAGAGTCTACAGGTGCTTCTGGAAGACCTGTTAAATCAACGTCTCCCATCTCACTCTCTGTAGCCTACAAAGCAAACATCCATCAGACAAAGACTTCAGTGTCTGCACTTTAATGATTTATGATCTTAGGTAGCTAATACAGCAAAAGAAATTCTGTGACCAAAGATCTGAAGTAGAAATTGTAACAGTTCCCTTTGTGAACAGCGAGAAAAACACATTACACCGAAATCTACAGTCACTGGTTGGTACAAACACCATTGGCATAAAGCAACACCATGCTGCAGGCATTACAGTCACAAGTTCTGAAACAAAACTAATGTACTGGGACATTTGTTCTCTGCCTTTACTTATAACCCTCCCCAACTCCAATGAACTACAGGCAATATAAACCCAACAGTATTAACTGTGACACTGCAAAAAGCAAAGCAGATTGAGCGGCTGAAATGAAAGGGATTTGATCTCATTTTGGTATAATAGCATGGATTTTAATCCTAGCATGGAGCATGTATGGCAGGAGGAGCATAAAAAGGAAGGGAGGAGAGAGATAAGGATGACTTTTCTTTCCTCTGTTGGCTGATTCTCATTTGATAGCATTTACTCTGGTTTGCAAATTCACATAAATAAGACGTTTTTTCACACTGTGAGACCCTGTATTACTAATGAAATAATGCAATGATTCAGTACTACCACTGGTTACCCAGTGGTGTAAATACATCTCTACTGCCATCAATAGATGGCAACAGAGGCATCACACTGAGCAGACATGCAACGCGCTGGTGGAAGAGAATGCAATACTGGTAACAAAAAGCAGAATGGCACAAGACTCGCTGTAATTCCTTATGTAAAGTTTAAATGATGTAATTGCATGAAAATAACTTTGCAAACAGATGGGAGGCAAAGAAAAAAAAAAAGCAGCAGTTTTGAATTTGCGATCTCCACCGAGGAGTTTCTCCATCACTTTTTTTTTAGTTGAAGCCAGCATGCAAATCACTTTTCTGTTTAAATTCAAAGAGTTGAACAACAAGATGTGCCACTGAGAAGTATAAAGCAATTACATTGAGACTGGCAGAAAAGAGAGTTTAGCTTTTTAAATGAACACGTTGACAATATTCCCTTTCTCTTTAAGAGGAATCCTGGAGATTATACAAAAACACGGAACAAACCAACACAGCAAATGCTCTGCATGTTCACAAAACCTCCAAACCAAAGGATGGGATCCCATCCACCCTGACACTGAACACTTCAGTGATGGGAAAGCCGCAGCTTCTCTGTGCTACCTGTTCCAGTGGCTCAGCATCTCCTCTTCTGCAGTTTAAAACTGTTGCCCCTTGTGCCACAGCAGGTCCTGGTAAAAAGTTTTTCTTATAAGCCCCTTTAAGTACTGACAGGCTGCAATAAGGTCTCCTTGGAGCCTTGTTCCTTCTTCTCCAGGCACTGTGGACTTCCTCTTACTGCCACGACGTTGCAAGTAAGATGGAGAGTGCCTACAGCAGCTACAGCATCCAGCTCTGGACCTGGGATGCATCTTGTTGAGTTCCATGGACTTGTGTATGTTCAGGTTCCTCAGGTGGTCTCAAACCTGATGTTTTGTTATCATGGGAAGGACTTGATTTCCCGTCCCCACACTGAGGTTCAGGGACTTGAGAGATGTGGGAAGAATGACTACAGAGGCAAAAAATTCACTGCTGAGTGCCTCAGCCTCCTCCACATCACTGGTTCTCCTGCCTTTACGGAGGCAGGAGGGGGTGCATTCACCTCCGTTTATGGAGGGAAGGGAGTGCATTTTCTCTAATCTTTTTCTGACTAATATACCCTTCTTATCCTTCCCATCCCTTGCCAAATCCAGCTCCAACCATGCCTTGCCTTCCCTGATCCAAACCCCACACCTGCGGGCAGTGTCCCTGTCTTCCTCCCAGGATAATGTCCCTGGTCCCACACTGTGTGCATTTCCTCCTTGTGCTTCAGTTTGACCTGCGGGTCTTCCTCCAGCCACACTGGTCTCCTGCCTTCCTTTCCTCATACAAAATAACACTCGTTATAAGTGATTCAATCACAGCAGACTGTGCTGCCTCCATCTTCCCACACGCTCCATGTTGATCAGCTAATGCCAGCCCCAGCACTTTGACAGATGAGCAGCATTTCCTTCTCTGACTAGACAGAAAAATACCGGGATTTAGGTATCACCTTGGGCCTTTTGAGCTTGCCCTCTTTTTAATGGTTAGCCAGCAAACCTAAGAAATAAGGCTTAAATGATTTAACATCAGTATTTCTTTCAGAGGAGGGTAATGGCATATATAGGGTTAAATCTGTTTTACATTACATCACTTTACTGGCTTATGTAGCTCACATTAACAGTTCTGGAATTAAGCCCAAGTGCAAATTGTGCTTGGAGAGTCTCAGCAGCACATGATCCACACAGCATTTTATGCAAGGACTTTTCTAGCATTTCTTCAGCTAAATAGCCACAATTTACATCAACTTCTCCAGGCAGAGCAAGACAGGCTACAGAACTAACTCCCACTTTGATAAACTCAAGCTAAGCTAACAAAACAAGCAACAGGGTCTACTGAAAAGTGATTCTATTTCCATTGTATATTATATATAGGAAAAGAAGCCAATCTTCTCTTTTCTTGATAAATGTGATCATTTGATCAAGCTATGAAATAAGAGATGATCCTCAAACCGTGTTTCAAAGATTACATGCAGATGGTTGACAAAACGTTGGCAGGTCAGGCGGTGCTGGAAGGGACAGGAAGGATTTCATTCCTAAAGCCATCTGCAGAAGTGGCTGCTCTTCCCAAGCACCATGCCCCAGCTGTTTCCACTATCAAATATCAAAAACAGCCTTAATAGAAACATTTATGAGTCACTAATGTACAGACTGAAAGCAGAAGCTGCAATCCCCAAATCTTACACAAACATGGATTTTCAGGATCAGGAATATATGGCAAGATTATCTACCGAGAAGAGTGTTGGCACAGCCTCAAACGGTGTGTGTCAAGGGGATCACCTGGGAAGTTAGCACCAGATCATGGTCAAAACACTTATTTGCTATCTTAAAATACATTAGTACCCTATGTAATACTGCAGATTTTGCCAGTTAACATGAATCAGCTCTGTTTGCCCACTGTCCCATTGTGGCAATGTCCCAGCCACTGGCCTATGCTTTAAAGCTAAAGACGTTAAGAATCAGCCCTTGCAGTGTTGTAGTGACAGTGATACGTATTCCACTATCATGTGGGTCAGAAATATACCCTGACACCACTTGAAAGATTTCCTGTAATAACTCCATATGATAACATATTTAATGCTTGTGACTCCTGATGCAACCTATTAAGAACAAGGGATTTTTTTCCCCTTCCCTCATGTCAATTCTGTCAGGAGAAAAAAGTCCAAGCCTTTTTTCAGAATTGACAGAAAAACCCTCAAGTAAGGCCCACTCCCATATGCGTATTTTATAGATAATCCATTTTAATATCCAAGCCTTAACCACAACTGGAATTAGTGCTGGGCAATAATGTTGCTGCCCACAAATAGCATACCCTGCCAAAGTGATAAATGAGAGATCGAAAAAGAAGAGAAAGAGAGAAGCTTTAAGTACATCACTGACAGAACTAAGCAGATAAGAAACAATTGGCTGCTCATTAAGAGAACAGCATTGCAAGCTGTCGATACAGGGAACTAATTCATTCTAGTAGAGTGAGACCCTACCCACCTACATCTGGAGGGACGATGTGGATTACCTGCTGCTCTGGCCTGTCCCAGGAAACAGCAAAGAAAGATGCTTTTACCCTGCAATACCTGCTGCATTATTATATGAAGATACTTAATACAGGTCAAAGCAGCTGAGGGGTAAAATCCCTCATTTCAACTTCTGTAAGCATAACCATAGAGCTTCCCCTACTTCTGTGGTTCTGAAGCTAAGCAGAGTGTCAGAAATGGGTTGAATGAAAAACTAATAGCAATAAAACCCCACTTTGAGTAAATTCAAGTTGTTTTAAAACCTGTAAGGGAGAACTTACTTTATTCTCTCTGTTAAAATAAAAGCCTACAGTCCAAGAGAGAAACAACTGCTCTGCAGTATCCCAGGGAAGTTGGACTTTGCAATAGATATAGTTGGGCATTTTACCACAAACACACTGAAAGCTTCAACAGGGAGCAGTAACAGCACAGGAGAAGGGAGAAAAATGTCTTTATACATGTATGTTCCTGTGTTTCTGCAGCCAACTGGTGTCTCGTACAATGTGCTCGCAGGCAGGACTCCTTCTCTGCTGATCTCACCTCAAGCTTTATGTTCATCGCTTCCTGTTTAACATCCTGGACTGAGAGGCAGCTGGAACAAGCGAAACCTCATTTCAACACTGTCAATGGGTCCAGTGTACACAGAGGAACGGAAACGCCTTCCAGTATTCATAAAAAATTGCTTTGCTCTTTGCTTCTACCACTCTAATTGTGTTTTCCTATTCTGGAATTACGTTTGCACTACTTACTGTAAAAATTAATGTTAAAGATACCATTAATTCAAAAGGTCATTTCAAGGCTACATTAATCACAATTACTCAAAAATGCTTTTCTCTCTGCTGACATTAATGATACTCCTGGAGAGTTTGGCATGTTACAGATATGAAGCTGACTGTAAAAGCAAAAGCAAACCATCATTTTCCAAATGCTTCTATGAAAAGCTCTATTTTAATGCACCAAAAATGCTTTCAGCTACTGAGCCAATACATTTAATCAAAATGTAGGTTTATTGCGTATCAAAGAGACTCTCGGCTTTCATAATACCATGATGAATATTGGGGAAAACACTTCTCTTTCTGATTTCAGAATCCGTCTATATTGATGTGTCACCACAATATAATGCTGTGTTGAATACTCTACCATGACTTTATTGCACAGTATCTACCCATGCACTTCTAACTGTGCGACAAACACAAAGAGACCTCTCCAAAACTGTTATAGCTACTGCAGTAAAGTCCATAAAATACCTTTTAAGAGGTTACAATTTGCACATTCTGCATGCAGGAACCAGACAGGAAAAATTCACTAAAAAAGGGATTAAAAAACCAACTGAGGGTTGGTTTATTAACAATCTGGAGTCATTTTCATATTATTAATCATTCCTTAGGGTACAAAAATACATTTCACCACCGTTCATTTGTAACAGTGCATATAAATATGCTACTCCATTATTTCTTTATATAAAACTCATTTGTTTAGCAGTTGTGTTCTTCTGGCATTTTCTGAAGAGCAGCCGTAAAGCATTTCAAATGCAAGGAACGAGACATGACAGAGGAGTCACTCATTCCTAGAATGATAGTTTTCCCATCAATAATATACTTTAAGTGCTTTTCACTTAGAGCAACCTCTCCAAACTCATCAGGTAGACAGGGAGGCAGACAATGGTCAGGAAGACCCATCCATCAGTATCCTGATATATGAGATGTTAAGGTACAATACACAGACTAGTTCTGGTGATTCCAGCTAATTAAATCAATTCCGTTGACTCAGAAAATTAATAAATAAATAAATCAAGAGACAGAGCAACATCTTCCAGCACCATCAGAGAAAGCACAGAGCACCATGAAGACTCCCTCAGGGATTCCAGCTACTCCTGACCTAGCTGGCAGCAAGGAAATCTAAAGAAGTTGTACAGTAATAGATTAAATAGGACAAAAATGCTTAGAGACACTTCGTATTCTAAAGGGATTTTGGCTTTTAATGCCTTGGTTTTAAAGTTACCTAGCAATACTTTGCTGTAGATAGATGTAACACTAAACTATTTCACCATGTACAGCAATAGTACTCGGGTAGCACCAAGGAAAGGCAAAGGGCGTCTCAAGTCAAGTTACATCCGCATCATGCTCAGCGGCTGCTTGAGCATCATGTGGAGTACCCTCCTGCAAGAGTTGCAACACTAGAATTTCCACAGTCAGTCAGGGCAGAGAGTGTGTTTATTACCACACTTTGGCTTGCAGAACAGAACATCTGTTATTAACAGTAATACAAATCATCAAGGAAGGTATCTGAAACACAAGAATGATTTAATGAAATCTGTTCCACTTCAGAAAGAAGGAAGATGATCTGTTGAACATGAAATGGGACTTTTAAAAGCCACAGCACACTTGGGGCTTATAAAGATGTGAAAAGCAGTAACGATAGCTTTACAAGGAGTTTAGTTCACTTCTGTGTGGCTGTGGAGGTTGTAAGTCACACAAGCAACACAGGGATGTGCAGAAGCATCAAGAGGTCAAGCCTTGGATAAAAGGCCATTGGTTTTGGTTTTGGAATGTTTAACATCAAGGGAGGAAAAATACAACACAAATGCCGTTTTACCTGATAAATATCAGACAGGCTGCTGCTCCCAGAATCACTGGCAATGCTACATCCCGACTGGCTTGAAGGGACATGCGTCACCTGAGGATGAGGATTGTCGGTAAGATGCATCTTGGTAAGATCGGCTGGAAGCTGTAAGTAACACAGATTTGGGGAAAGAAAGGGAAATAAGAAATGTAAGTTTGATCTGAAAACAAAGTTATTTGTAAAACTTTTTGTACAGAATTGATTATCTATCTGTAACTTAGCTTTCTCTCAAAAGCTATGACAAGTTAGACTAAGCTTGACTAATCATAGAGTGGTTTGAGTTGGAAGAGACCTTAAAGCTCCTCCAGCTCCAACCCCTGCCACAGGCAGGGACCCCTTCCACTGGAGCAGCTTGCTCCAAGCCCCTGTGTCCAACCTGGCCTTGAGCACTGCCAGGGATGGGGCAGCCACAGCTTCTCTGGGCACCCTGTGCCAGCGCCTCAGCACCCTCACAGGGAAGAGCTTCTGCCTAAGAGCTCAGCTCAGTCTCCCCTCGGGCAGGTTAAAGCCATTCCCTCTTGTCCTAAATGAAAGACTACAGAACTTCTTCACTATCCTACTGTTTACCTTATTCTAGCTTTGTGTCTATTTTACTTACAAACAAAAGTGTAAGATACCCACCCTGTACATTACTATCTATTTCACATGAAATTGGGAAAAGACAAAGTCTGAAAAGCAAGAGATTGCTAAAGTCCCATTAAAAATAATACATCCAAGCAGTAGGTATAGAAAGTGAACTGATCCAAGCACAAAGGAAACGCAGCACTTTGAAGCCTATGTTTAGCTACCCAAAAAACAGGCTGAAAAATCTATTTTGAGGATTTGAGAACAGCAGAAAGGTCAAAACACTCAGCTGACAAAATCCAATCCAGTGGCCAAAAGATACATTCACTATCTGTCAGCACACGAAGCACGAGGTGACGTACACCGAGAGGTGACGTAAACCGAGAGGTGACCTCTCCAACAGCAATGAGATGTGTAAAAGGGAAGAAGGAAAGCTGAGATTTAATTCTGCTGCAGAGCACAGGCTGGCTTCGTATATATCCATCTGAATGTGTCCACGCATCTTTGTGTCACATATGGAAATAGTACGGACACCTATGGGCACAGGGCAGCAAGTGTTATATTATCTCCCTTAAAGCCTGCAGAGATTTGGATTTCCTTTTGCTGGTGACACCTCTGTGCTGATGGAGGTGGTTCCTCTGGCTTGTCCCCATCACAGTGCTTGGTGGCCCCATGCTGCAGGGTGACACTGCTCCTCTGCTCCCCACGTCAGCCAGCTGCTCTGCAAACACGCTGCAAGGCTATCAGCCATGCAGCAAGATAGAGGCACGCACGAGCAAGGTCAGTGCATCATTTGCCAGGAGGATGGCATCCAGCACAGCACAGTAGCTGCTAGCAAGTTGCTAGGCAGGGCTGCCGGCAGCCCCTGACACACTGGAGGTCACTGCAGCTGAAAAACCCCAGAGCTTTAGGAAATCATGGAACAAATCAACTCATGTGGATCCATCACCCCCGCCTTAATGAGAGCACGGATTTGCTGCAATCTCCCCAGCCTGTCCCCATCTTCACCATCTCCCTACCCCGAAAACCGGCTCCCCCATCCCTCAGCCAGTCCCACGCTGTGATAATACAGACACAAGGAAATTAAATTTAGACTCTCTCCTATCCAGATCCTCAAACCTCCAGCTCCAAGAACAAAGTAGGACCAAGAGCAGAACTGATCCTATGGGACTTCCCAGGACAACAAGGGCAGGTGCCTCTCTCTACCAAAAAACTGGCACTACCAAAGCCTGTTCTGGCTCAAAGATTCTTCTGTTCCCAAAGAAATGTTCTAATCAATTCATTAATCACTTTCAATTGATCTTCACTCTCCTTGCCACACTCCCCTTCATTTCTCTCACCTATACAGCACATAGGCATGTAAAACACTGCTGCTGGAGTCTGCAATATATTCTTGTAAAAGACATTTAATGCAGCTTGGATGCAAGGAAACACCACAATCTCTCTTGAAATTTGAGAGAGAGATAAGGTTTATTTGAGACAAGTGACCTTTAAAGTGTTGCTTGACACTCTACTCCATCTCCCAAAATAAATCACAGCTTCTGTCTTTTGTATGCCATTTTTATTGCCCAAACTGATTGTTCTTTCTTTCAGAGCTCACTAAGCATCAATACATGGGTAGGGTGTTTCTTAAACAACATCACAGCGGATGCGGGAAGGATGCGCTGGATGTGGTAGTGAACTTGCTGAAAGGGGCCTAAAACTGGCTTAATATTGGTGAATCATGTTCACTTTCTATTCAACTATGATTTTGTTTGTGGAAGAAACTTAGAACCTGTTGTTACAACTGCGTCCATACCTTGAAAAATTACATGTTGGGAAACAAGTTCAAAATCACAGTGCTCACCTGTGTCCACCTTAGAGGCTTTCAGACACAGGCTTATGTATCTGCCCTATCTTCTAGCTAGTTGTGTGCCCCAGCAGCCACAGATAGGAAAACCCCAAACAGCCATGAAATTCTGGTGAACACTCAACACAGAAATAAACTATTTACTTGCCATTTTAAACCGTAACTTCTACACATCACTTCTGAACCACATCTCACTTGATCTCACCTGAAACTATTCAATTTTCAAGCCACCCCACTTGAGATGTCTGATAACTGAAGATGCAGGCAGGACAAGATTTGCCATGCTACTGGGACACGAGTGTGAACAGAGATTTCCCAGCTAACTTATTTTAGCCTTGCAGTAGTATTTCTATCTATACCTATGGCAACACATGCTGTACAAGAAGTGATTTGCCAACTTCCTCCAAGTCTTATTCCAGAATTCTGAAGTTAATTGGAGTATAAATTCCAATACATGGTGTATCTCGCACGCTAACAGACCACTTCTACAGGCCCAAGCAGAGTGCGTCTGCAGTGATATTTACTTCCTACGTAAAGCCCATTTACTCTCAGCAGTGAAGTCACACAGAGTACTTGGGAATTCAATTAAAAGCTAATTTTGGTATAACAGGTTTTTAAGATTGTAATGCCCTGTACAAGAGAGCAAATTCCGTGAGCTTTGACGAGATGACCAACTCTTGAATCAACTCTTTTTGAGAAGCACACTAGAAGTGATTGTTAGCTTGAGGACAGCTTCCCTTTATGTGCTCCCTAGGAAGGTTTTAATACAAGTTAAGGCTATAGAAAGATCACTGCACAGTTTACAGAGAGAGAAAAGCAACCACAGAAGTCATAAGTGAATTAATGCCATGGAGAGAGAGTCCCGAGAGCTTTGTCTTTCTATTCCTCATTCCTTCCTAGATTACTTACTTTTGGATTTACCAATATCCCTATGGAAAAGCCACATGTGTGCCTTTTTGCCACAAGTTTTGAAGGCAAGTATCAGTGCTTCCTGGTACAGTTTGAATAACCAAAAAAACACATGCTGAAAAGATACAGACAACATGAATCTGCAAAATAGTCTTGACAGATGGACACAAGACACATGAATTATCTTTTTCCACATGTAAAAGAAGCTTCACCATTGCGATTTAACCTGCAACAAATGGCATGTTTAATAAACACATTCAGAAACATCCTGCAATGAGGGCAGCAGCCAAAGGACTCATCATCAAAAGCCAAATTACTACTGGAATCACAGTCCACACGGCTCTCCTGGTGTATGGTGTCCATTACAAATCCAAATTAATGGATGGAAAACAGGCAATAAGGAAGCAAAAGTTTCACCTCATTCTTTATTTGATACTCCTTGATAGCAAAGTTTTCCATCAGTTTTCCTAGGTCCCTGTAAGGATATTCACAACCGATCAATGTAGTCTGGACACAGGAAAAGCATCGGCCTCCGAGGGAACAGTGTGTCCTTTTATAGGCTGTGTAAGCAAATTTTCTGTCCTTGGTTTTACAGATTGTCAGTAACCTTATACCTTATTTGCTTTTCTGAAGCTCCCTGAAATGTTGCCAGCAAGAGCAATATTCAGAAACACCACTGGGTTTCTTTCCATGAAGCACTCGTACGACTGCTGGGTCACCATAAAACCCACCACGCGCTGCTACACCAACCAACCCTCCCACCCCTAAAGCCAGCTCTCAGCTCCAAGCCCAACTATCCCACTTTTAAGGCACGTGTATTTATTATTTTGTTTATTGCTTGAGGTTTTCCATTAAGAGCTTTTCACTGGTTTAAGCTGGAACCCATTAAAACACCCTTGGGGAGTGAACTGTGATGACACTTGGGAACCTCAGAGCTTTAGGAAACGCTCCCGCCTCAGTCTCCCTTGCACCCAAGTGGTTTAAGGGCAGCAATTTTCCTCTCCCAGACAATACAGAAAGTCTAGACCATAACAAAGAGCCAGTTAAAAAAAAGCATGTTTGCCTTCAGCTTTAAAACTTACATTATAATGCCCAACTAAAAAGACTGCTTGATCGTAGAGCTTAAAGTCATAGAGCTCTCGTCAGTGACTACATCCTTCCATTCCCTTTACATGCCATTTTCTTTTTGATACCCCTGAATGCACGATTCCTCACCCAGACATGGGAAGCTGAATTATTTGGAGGGTTCAGAGATGATGAGCGTTTTTCTGCTTAAGTCACAAGCTCCAAACCCCTACCACAGCAGAGGAAGCCTTGTCTGAGGAGCTGGAGGGTGGGATGGGTTTCCTACATGGCTCTTTCATGGACACCTTATCTCAAGACACCAGCAAGCACCCAAATGCATTGCACCATAGCAGTCCTGGCCTTTTGGAGCCCATCCCAGGCAGCATGGCCAAAGTAGATAGGACGCTGCTGGCTCTACTTCCACATACTTTTCCTTTCAATGGCATTACAGCATCCAGCTGTTTGGATGGTCTCACTATGTGCCTGAGTGTCCACCATCAGCTTGTGCATTTTCAGAACATAACTGATTTCTTTAATTAGCTCTATCTTTTCTTTCTTCACCCCACTGGAATCAGCAGTGATGCTCACTCCCCCTGAAACAGTCAGTCTCTCACCAAGCAGACCTTTCTGCATCCCTGATTTTGCTCTCATACATCCCACTCATTTCCACCTAAGACAAAACAATGAAAAGAAAAACCCCCACCTCTCAGATGTTTTTCCTTGGCATCAGTAAGGGAATTGTTTTAATCATCTCTCATACCCTGCTAGCAAAATAATGAGAAACCACCAAAACCAACTGGAGTTCTCTGAAGTCATTTTGCTGAATTTTCATTAGCCTTTTTTCCCAAGGACTGATATAAATTCACTCTGGTTTACGTTCCCCTTTCACATTCTGCTCCAGTTTAAAATACACTTAGAGCTGTGTTAATGGGAGAGGAGAAAGTTGCTCCTCTGAGATACAGAAAGAGGCCACTTTGGTATCCACTGAGAGGGTAAGACGAGCCCAGCTGAATTAGCGATGCTGACATCAGTCCTCAGCTAACTTAATGCAAACAAACCCATTTCCTCCTTCAAGACCACAGATGTTCCACCAGTGGCACAAAAGATTTCTTCAGATTTTTAAAGAGCAGCAAAGATGTCCTTTTGTTTTGAAAGCCAACTGATGGATCAGCTGTTTTCCCACCAGGATCAGACAAAATCCTGGAGCCTTCAACAACATCATGCAAACAAAACTGGTGCCTCTCCAATTATACCAACTTCAGATCGTTTTCCTTTCTAAAACATACAAAAGATGGGCTCACTGACAATATTTATGTCAAAACTTGTTTCGATTCATTAGCTACAGTACATACACACTCCAGTCATTATCAGTACTATAGACACAAAGCTCAACGAAATAATGACCAAGTTGATACCATTCACAACAGCCTCGCAGTGCCCTGGAAACCCTTGGAGCCTTCTTAAAATAACCCCAGGCTTACAAAAAAAAACCCCAAACCAACCAACCAAAACTGAACAAAAAAACATCTAAAGAAATAAAAACCCCCAGAGGCTTTTCTATGCCTCTGGCAGCCGAGAGCTTCTTGGTCTTCACGGCTCCTACAGCGCGGAGAAAATAAAACCCTCTCAAGTATTACGTTTCCTTAGTTACAATAAGGTGACATGAGGACAAAATCTCCAACTAAATTCTGGTGTCGCCTTAAACCATGCCTGCAATGCAATTTTAATTTGGTTTTCGTATGTCTAAATTATAGATTACTGCTATGCCTCAACTCACGATAACGTTAAGAGTCTGACACGCAAGCATCTGGGCTTCGGAGAAGAAGGGTAGGGGCATTGAAAATTCACCTGCAAAAAGACATACCAGTATTGATGAGAGCTCGTAATACTGGGAATATCCAACATGGAAACCCTAAGTTGCCTCTTTTTTGCTTTACAACCATCAGTTAATACAGAGCAACAGTGGAAGGTGTCCCTGCCCATGGCAGGGGGCTGGAACTGGGTGAGCTCTAAGGTCCTTTCCAATACAAACCAGTTTGTGATTCTATGACCTCTGGTCCATTCCTAGCACAACACTTTCAAAGTGTCAAGAATTGCACTTTGTTATTATGAAAATGTAACAGGAATGTTCAAATAGGCTTACGTGCAATGGCAGAGTTCAGATATTACTGAAAACTAATACAGTGCAAGACTAAAAAGAGCCTTGTCTAAATAACCGCAGTAGAAAACAAACTGTGGCAGCAGCAAGTGCTGCTGTGACTTGTAGAACTTCAGCTCCTTACAGAAGCCGTTACAACTCCAGCACCACGCAGGCAGCAGCAGTGTGACATGCGGGGAGCTCCCTCTCATCCTGAGACAGGTCCGCAGGGCACAGATATGCCAAACCTGCATCACGTTTCATCTCAGATGAATAATTTATAACCCCTTATATACACTGATTGGTAAAATGCAGCAGTGATGATGGTTCCTCTTCACACATCCTCAGGCTGCTACAACCTCACTTCACTGGAATGACATGCAAGTGGCAATCGGCTCCTGGATGCAGCTCACAGGGCTGTGAGGATGCATGGACACGAATGCTGTGAGCAGCACGTTCCCTCACAGCTCAATGCTGTAGAACGGGGACCTCATGAAAAAAAGCCAAAGGAACACCAATCTTCCATCTATGTTTTCCTTCTGTATTCAGAAAGAAATGCATTCGTGGAAGTGAGAGGAGCAAAGCAAGGTGGTTCTGAGCTGGGCTGTAGCTGTGAGCAGAACTGTAACTAAGCAGGTATAAAACAAACAAAGTCTAAGAGGAACTCAAGGAACTCAAGATAGGTAGTTATTTGCATCTCAAGAGCCAATTTCTGATAAAAAAAACAATACTTCAGGAAAAGGCTTTTTCTGTTGAAAACCAGTACAATGTGTACTTGCATTTAACTTAACGTACCCGAGTACAAGAAAATCCAGCTTTTCCAGAGTAAATGGCCACACAGCTCGTATTAAGCCATTTTTATCTTAAACTATCAAGCAAAAAGTGCATTTAAAAAGTTTTATGGAAGTTGGTTTAGAAAAGAGTTGGTTTAGAAAAGAGTTTAACTTTTAATTAATTGTAAGGAAATCATTCATCAATCCAAGCACTCACTCTTCAAATGCGCAGGGATCAGGGTACTGAGTAACAAGAGGCATTGCTCCTAAAAACCAGTATGAAGGAGAAACGATGCAATCCTGTGCAGGGAATGAAGGGGGAAAGATCAGAAAATACAGAATAGGAGAGTTCGTAAATACTCTTGAGGAGCTGGCTGAAACTCCTAAAGCTCTGTAGATGGCTAAACCATGCCACTGAAGTTCGTAGGAGGGAAGAGAACCACCAGGAACCAGAAGAGAGGAGCTCATGGGGTAATCGCCCGCTGCCTGTGTCTGCACATGGACTTGAACACTTGGGTTGAGGAGCACCCACAGGTCGTGCTCTGGGTGACGATGGGGTGCTGGGCTGGAAGTCACAGGTATGGACTAGGAAAGGCTGGAGAGAGAGGCAAGGCCAAGAGGACAACAGACGCCGTCAAAATTGACTGAGAAAAGAATCAGTTAATTCTATTTGTACTGAAAACATTTAAAATTCATCCTACCGGGGCTACTTTCCACCCTAAGTGCATTAGCAAAGACAAGGATGACACGGAATCAAATCAAGGACACACTATCCAAGCTCTGCTTTTCTTCTGAGGAGCTGAAAATAATCCTTAACTGCATGAAGGTTTCAACTCAAGATCTTGGAGATCAAATCGATGCCCTTTGGAATCAGATGATGTTACACTGATTTTACTTACGGATAACTAAAACCTGCATCACAAGCCTGTGATAGGGGAGCAGGAATAGGAAAGGGACTGAAAAATGACTCCAAGTCTTCTGCTCTAGCCCAAACAAACTTTCACAGAGCAAATGCATCTTGTTATTATGCTTCGCATTATTAGATTTTCTCTAAAGAACAGAGAGAAGAACGCCACTAAAGCCTAGAGGAAATAAATTACTGTCTACTGTCATAAGACAAGTTTAACATGCACCTGGGATCTTGAATGAAACTGTTTTCCTTCAGGAAAAAAACATTTGAGAAGCTTAGATGTTAATTCAAAAACCCTTATTTTCTATAAAAAGCACATTATCTCAAAAAGCATCCCTTTTTAAATATCCTCTGTAGATCCATTATCCAATCACTCCCTATTTTCCCCATCAGGCCCTCCTGCTACACAAACAGGGTAGCTGTGTATGCAGTCTGGGCTTGGAAAATTGTTAGGCTGTGCATAAAATTTCTATTACAGAAGAACCATATACATCTGAATCGTTAAGTTTAGAGCTCTCTTTCCAATGACTTCATAACGCATCTCCGGTTAAGAATCTAATAGCACAAAGTGCATTACAGATAATTTAACAGACACTGAGAAAGTTATGATCAGAATTCCAGAGACGATCAGCACCTTGCTGAGATACATCTGAATTATTTACATTTTCTGCTTTAAAATACTGCACTAGAATCCGAAGAACTGAGTGTAAACTGAATGCCTCATGTCCTGGTGAATACAACCAGCCCTGGAAGCAGACCTCCACCAGTCTGATGCAAAGATCCTTCACCTTGCTTCATTTTACTCCACAGACACAGTGGTTTGACAGCTGGGACCGCTTTGATTGCTGTTTGTCACAATCCTTGCTACTTATCATACTCACTAGGTTTACTTCAAGCTGCCTGTATCTATCTATCTGGTCTTAAGGTCCTTTCCAACCCTAACTATTCTATGATTCGTCTCATCTCCCAATGTCAAGCATTCCAGAAGGTGTACGGTCTCTGGGGCAAAGACCATCCTCATGTGCCATTCTGCCCCTGCCACTGGTACCTCCAGGCAAAACTGATGGAGGAACAACCATCATCTCCCTGTAAAGGAGATGGTGTGACCTCTCCTGGACATGTTTCCAAGTATCAGCATGGCTTTGAGCAACCTCTACAAGAACCTGTCTGGAAGGGCTGAAAGGTTCATACACAACGCTCACAGCTCTCTCAGCTTATCCTCCTTTTAGTAGCTCTTTAGGCAGGAAAACAGATGGCACTGATTACTGAAGTCTGTTCTGTCCCTTTTGCTCATGGAAGCCAAAAGCAACAGAGTCTCTGGGAGATGTGTGCACAATGCAATCCAGTGCAGACACCCCTTCTACTCAGGGAGCATCTTCCAGAGCTCCTAAAGCTGCTGCTGCAGGTCACTCCACAGCCACACAAATCAGCCTCCTCAGGTCAAGGTTAAGCTTCAGCAGTACTTCCCTTCAGACACCTTGACCAAAGCTTACCTGTCTGATTAGTCATATGAAACATGACTTCATTTTGCTCTGATTGAATCGAGGTATCATTACACCATCATGCTCAGAACAGCTCTAATTACAACTGAGTCAAGAGCCCATTTTCAGACTATTGTCCCATACCAGTTTAAAGGCAACTAATGAAAAAGGTTCTGGGATAGACATCTACAGAAATGTAAGGAATTATTAATTTAAGCACTGAGAAAGCAAATGATAAATCAGATGTTCACTGTTCTGTGGCAAGAAACAGTTCTAGTTTCAAAACAGTACCATAAATACCTGACATTTTCAAGTTAGAAGTTATGAAGCTGCACATTTAGAAATCTGACATCAGTTACTTTGCTATGATTATGTATTATTATAAGCACCCATCAGAAATGGATCTGTGGTACAAAGCTCAGATCAAACATAATGGAACAAACTCAGACATAGCTCAGCTCATCATCAATGTGCTTAATCCTTCACACAGTTCTCTCCAGCATTGCAGAACATCATGAAATGCTCAGTTTAAAAGTTTGGGGGGGGTTGTGGGAGCTTTGGGGTCTTTGTGGGTTTTGCAGAAGGGGACTAAAGGTGCTTTTGGGGTTTTAAAGATAAAGAACTTTTAGCTATGGATTGGAATGGAAACCCAGTTACACCAATTTTCATCAGCCATTAAAAAAAGGAAAGAAAACCCAAACCTCCCCATCCCCAATACTTATACCATTGTATCTATGAATAGTAAATGGGCGAACAAATGGCTTGACTGGCATGGCAGCAATCCACTGGGTACCATCCCCAGAGCCGACAAAGGGGGACAAAAACCTCTATCATATTTTACATCATTACTTTACCAAAGCCCCATTTGAGCATAGGGTTTCTTTTTTGTGGTTTCTCACTTGGGCCCAAACTCTAGGGGGAAGGAGCAAGCTCAGCTGAAGCACCAACGTGACTAAGCATTCCCATTTTTTAAGCAATGACACTTTCAGACCTCCTTAATAAGGGTGGTGCGGCTAAGCCGAGCTTAAGTAAACCCATCCTTTCATACGTAATGTCTACAGAGCAGGAAGGGAAAGCAGCAGAAGAGTCTACTTGAGACATGATGATGATACAGTCAGGCCAACCTCTGCCAGCAGGAACTCCAAGGTGAGGAGATGCAATTACCCGAGATGAGCAGACGGAGCCCATCTACCCCTCAAGGCAGCTGAGCACCAGCAGCTCCTTCACTGCAGGATGGGGTGGACTCAGCACACATGAAACAGCCAAAATTCACCAACACGTAAGCCTGCATGCTCACACATTGACTTTGGCAACTGCACATGGAAACCCTAAAGCCCAGCACTTTAACCCTTACGCACTGTGAGCTTCCATTTACTGATCAGCCATAACCCAACAGGGAGAACCATCCTGCACAGAGACTGCACACCCAGCTCTGTCCCTCCCCACACTATATCACTTAGGCTCTAAACTTTTTGGGAGCAAAGTCAAGAGCAAATTTCTTGCTCCAAAGTCAATGCTGCATCTCATGATGTCAAGAGCACGGGGATTGTGCCCACTGCCATCAGACCCTGCTGGCTTCACATGCAAGGAAGTTGCACAACCTTTATTCTTGCCTGCATAAACTGCAATATAAATACAAAAGAGTAATAAATAATACAGAATACACGCCTGGCCTCCGGTTTGAAAGCCAATTCCCACGTCTTTGGTGCCTGCTTCTTAGCAGTAGCATTAATAAAATACCAGCAACTCAGCTGATTTCCTGACTGAGCAAACCAAATAGTGAGAGTCTGACAAACAGTTTTTAAAGGCTTTTATCTCAATAGGTGACTTTGCCCGAATGTTCTAGATTTCATTACCTCCTTTAAGAGGAACACCCTTCCCTCCCCAGTCTCACAAAAACACTGCATCTTCAGACACACACAATTACTTGTGTCCTTTAAAGCTAATTGCAATTACATAGTTCAGCTAAATAATTAACCAGTTCCACAGTGCTGCACAAAGGGAACAAGCAGGACAGTTTCACACAGCTTGGGAATTAGAGCATCAGTGGGTTTGCACAGCAATATTTCCAAGTTAGCAAAAATCAAGCAGTCACAAAAATGCCACACTTCAGTAACACTTGCTTCATATTTCTAGACTAAAAAGCAAGCTTTACACATTTCATAAGGAAGCAGCATCTTTTTCATGGCTCCTGTTCATTTGTAAGCTATTGGTACCTAAAACAAACCCCGAGATTTCAAGGTCCCCCCTTTCTGTTTGGAAAGGATTCCATCAGAAGAGCCCATGCAGAGTCTGGCATCTCAAACCCCCGCGTGCCGCTCGGAGGAGAAGGGAACATTCAAACAGCACCACGGTTGTCAATACATGGCAGAGGAATGCAGCACAGACAAAATCTTACTTACTTTGGAGGCCCACGGTTGCAGGCAGTTGGCGTAACATCGAACAAGAAAAGCCATTTCTTAGGCTGGGGAGGGGGAAAAAGTTTCTTTCCTCAAATAAAAGCCACGGAAGGAAAATATTGAGCAAAATCCCTTCTGGATCCTCTGTAACAATCATAAACCAAAGCAGCAAACATACATGTATGCAACTTCTCAGGCTTGAATTTCACACTGAATTCGATTACAGCTTCCACTATAGCTGAGGAGTTTTCAGTATCGCAGTGAGTTAGCAGCAGCAGCAAGCCCTATGAAAATGTTCCAGTTATAACAAGCACAGAAATTGAAATCAAAATGTTTCCTGGCTTTTCAAATACAAATAGCCATCCGTTCCCCCAGGCAAGAGGCATGCACCCGAAAAGTGCTGCTAAAATGGAATTAATGCTGAAATGGATTAGAACTGCAGGTTAAAGCAACAATGCATTGAAAGGTGAGATATGAATTCTTCAAATTCCCTTTTTTCTCTTCACTCAAATGCATTGACAAGTGGCTTATCTTCGGGTCCACTTTTCGGGAACTTCACATTCATATTGTAGCTGAAATCCTGCACGGGTTCTTCAGCATCTCAGGCGATCCAGGAATCCCACAGCCTGGGTATTAAAGTTTCTTCTTTACACTCTTGTCCATCATAAGTGCAAAAAATCAGTTAGTGTCCAGATTGTAGCTCCAATATTTATGCTCTAACAGGTTTGCTCTGTGGAATGTATTAAAGCCTCTGCAATACAAACCCTTTTCTCTTTTGCTCCCCCCCCCCTTTCCTCCTCTTGTTTTAATGCAGTTTACAACTCTGCAGTGTTGCTCAGTATTCTAATGCATCAGTCGGACCCCACGGTTAATCCACGCCTAGCTTTTCCAATTAAAACATCTCTGTAACGCACAACAAAACAGTACATCCATGGCTACAGCAAGCCTGACTGCTGGAGTCCTAATTCCTACTATCTTTGCTTGCTTCTCAGCAGCTCCCTCAGGAGAAGCTCCCATCGATTGGATGCTCCGCAGCAAGATGAAATATCTAATAAGGAGGAAAGAGAGTGGGAGGGGAACGGAGCTAAAAGGATGACATCACCTGTATAGAAAGCCTTTAGAAACTGCATTAGATCAATTGGCTACTGGAGCTGCAGATGCAGCCAACAGAGCATCTTTATTGACCTGATATAAACACACAGATCGGTACAGCAACTGCTCAGCAAACCCCCCTGCATTGCATTTTATATCCTTTTATGATCTATTCATGCATATGTTGGAACTCTCAATACGTTTCCTTCTCAAAATCATTTTTTAAATGAACCACATGCATCTATTAACACTTTCCACAGTATTTATGTGGATTATTCCTCATCCCTGCCTCCAGATTTAGAAATAAGTACAATAAGTACCTGCAGCCGTTCGCATGCATGCACATACAGATACACCCAGCATCAGCTCACAACAAAACAATTCCTGCTTTCATGTATGTATGTCATACCACAGGCTCAAGGTTTTTATCCCATCCTATATACTCACAAGGAGATTTCTGTCTGGAATGAGAACTAAATTTCTTATTGGAAGGTGACATTTATAATTCTCAGTATTTTAATGGTTTTGAAGCCACGTTAAAAAGTTTCAGTGGGTGGGTTGGGGTTTTTTTTCCCCTCAATTAAGACCAATTCTAACCCAAACCGCCTTAATTCTGCTGTAGTCAGTTGAGATTGATCATTTCTCCTTGCTGCTAAAAGCTGCAATATTTGCAAGCAGCTCCGTGCTTGGAAGGCAGCCCAGCCTGCTGGAGAGCTGCTCCCAGGAAGCACCTATGAGATCCCACACCTTGGAGCTGGGGCTGCCGCCGTGCTTTCCATTCCTAGAAGGCAAATGACTTCTGCTACTGTGCAAGGAGGGAGGAAAGCATGGAAGAGGGAGGGGACCTGGGCTGCTGGCTCTGTGAAAGCCATTATCTAGGACTCTGGATCATTTACTTCAGCTACAAGAAGGGCACTCACTGCTTCTCTCTTCCTTTCTTTGGAAAGCATCTTCATCACCATATATCTCATTATTCCCGGTTTGCATCAGACTTGAGGGTGATTCTCCAAGACAAAACTATGACTGATAGCCACAACCTCCTGTACAGAAGAAAAGCTTCCAAAGTGACCCAGGGGCTACGAGAGCCAAAAATCCCTTTTACCGATTACTGTGCCAAGGGACACATGGACGAAGGTTCTCACATTTGTGATGCCAAGTTATACCAAGAGGACCCCCCCACCCCACCTCAAACCAACAGCTCCCTTCAGCAGTCATCCAGAAGCTGAATTCTTCCCAGCAGATAAGCCAAGTGATGCTGGGACTTGCACCTTAACTAAGAAAACAGCCTCCCCCTTCCTAAAACTGTCTAAAAGAAAACAACAACTGGTATTAAATGTCTTAATTTACCTAACCTCTATCAGATAATGAAAATAGTAACACATGCATTGTAAATATTACTGGGTTTACTTTGTATTTAAAGGAATATTTGAACTGCATTCCTCCATTTGCAAAATGTACAAACGCAAAGTCTATTTTATTAAAAGCTAATTACTTACTTAATTAATTAAAAGTAATTACTTCAGATCTCCAAAATGCACCACAGCAGCTATACAAATAGCTGTTTCTTTTCCTGTTCCTCCAATACTGAACAATAGGCTAGACACGTCAGCTTCACCTTGCAGTGACTGTACTGCATCCCTTCTCATCATTCACAACTGCATTCAGAAGCATCTTCAACATCGAACTGATCAACCTTCAGCAGCAATGAGCACTCAAGTACTTTCAGGCAGCGTTACCTGTGTTACAGTCATCACAACTGATAGCAAAGAGAAGAGAAATCCCACCCAGCTAAAGGAAACCTCTCCCTGCCTGCACGCCCACCGATAGCACACCAACTCCATCCCTGGCTAACCGAGCAGACATCCGCCTCCCACCCGCGACTTAAAACCCGCCGCAGCGGGCACGGGCTCCATCCCACTGGGGATCCTGGCAGGGACGCTGGGATTTCACAACGACGGTAAACACGGGCTCAATAATGGGAACAAAATCCCATTTCCTCCCAGTTTTGCCTTTAAGTGGAGATGACATCATCGCTCCGGCCGTCCTGCCAATGAGCAGCAACGGCAGTACCGCGGGTCCCGGGGGGCTGCGGCCGCCTCTGCCCCAGCCCTGAGCACAGGGAAAACCTGACCCAGTTCCACACCCGGCTTCTGGGGCATCCCCCCCACACACACACTCATTGCCGCTCCCTTTAGGGCTTGGGTTTTTAACACACGCATGGCTGCAGCCCCAGCTCCCTGCAGCACACGCTGTGAGTTGTTATACATCAGCTGGTTTTATACATCTCAAAACTGGAGCAACTGGGAGATGGAAGGAAAAAATAATCTAACACAAAGGCTGCTCCACAGCAATCACAATACTTGGGAAGAACTGCAGGATCGGCGGGAATTGCAGACAGTAAATCACCAGTCTTATTTCTAAGCCAGATTCCAAGTTTTCACAGCATCTTAAGGAAAAACCCCTACGGTCCACAGCCTGTGAATTAAAGGTGGTCTTTGTTTCTTCACAACAATTTCTTTCCATGCTTGAAATACCACTCCATACATCTCTACACATCATTCCCTTTATCCTCCCCTACCGCTATGTGAATCCTGCCGACTGTTGAATAAATCTGCATGTTCTAATCGCCTAACAAGAGCAAGTCACTGAAAAATGGGATGTTTTTAGAAGGGTAGAAAGGCCTTTCATAATTTAAACGCACGTTCAGCAGGATCAGAGCCTCATTTAAGGACACCACAAAGTGAAGTTGTGCAAAAGCAGAGCCCTCGCGGCTGACAGCGAAGGACCTGTCAAGCAGCACGACTTCTGATCCATCAGGGAGAGAAAAGCCCATTGTGCCGTGCCGGCGGGAGGACAGCGCCGAGCTCAAAGCCATCGCAGCTGAAAAGGCAGAAGCCACCGGCGAGCCGAGGGGCCTGGGTCAGGGATGTCTGTCCCCCTGTCCCCTGTGACCACTGGCATGCTGTCCCCTGCTGCTGCTGCAGCACCCAGCTATGAGCTGGTACCTTCACTTCTTCATACCCCCCATTTAGAGCACAGCAGCGAAGGTAGCATCCTGCCTCCGAGCGCACAATGAGGGCTGGGGAAGGAGCCCAGCTGCGTGGAAAGCAATCTGTCACTGCACACACACGGGCAAAGATGGTCCAGGCTAAAATAATTCATTCTAATACAGTTTTGGGAGTGGGAACTGCCAGTGTAATGCAGAAATATTTCAGCATTAAGGGCACCTGCATCGAGAGGTTATTTCAATGTATGTGAGTGCTTGAAGTGTTTTGGGAAAGGCGGGTGGATGGAGGCAGAGCCAGCTGCAGTGTGAGCTGGATGCAGCCCTGGCTATGCTGGCACAGCTCATTCCGTGTCACTGGCACGCTCCTCCATTTGACTTCAGCATCATAACGAATCACTGCACTTTGACTGCAGGGTTTGCCCCTCGTTAGGGCTCCTCGGGAATCCCTGTTGAAAGGGGAAAAGAAAAACAAAAGGAAAACATTCCAACTCTCCACCCTGTTCCGGACCCTTTTGGGAAGCAGAGGCAGGGAAAGCGGCGCCTGTTCCCCCTTCAGGGTGACATTCCATGGTGTGACCGCATCCTTACAAACATGCCTTTCCACGGTAGCACTTACTAACAGGCTGGAGAAAAATCCTACTCAAAGATCTGTAAGGCTCACAAGTAGTAGGAAAACACACTACATCCTAAGGGAGGGAGCGAGGGAGAGCGGGAGGGAGCGGGAGAGGGAGGGCAGAGACTGTCATCATCCCCGAAGTGATGTAAGCTTCTAAATATAGCACCAGCAATACAGAAGGAACAATAAAAAAGGCACCATGGATTCAATTTCTCCACCGCTTTCGCACTACCCCAACCCTCTTTTCTCAGCCGCTGTGTTAAGCAGGGAAAGGTCACCTCCTATTTGCAGCGCTCCAGATTTATGTGGTTTTTATAATACTTCCTTAAATATGTTTACAAATTGCAGCTCTCTCCTGCAGATCTGCTGGTGCACACTCGCTCTGCAGAGCAGGGCAGCAGCATGATCAGCATGGCAAACAGGGACCACGCCAACACGGGGGGAGAAAGGGAAGCCCCCTCTGCCACAGACTCAAACAAGAAGTTCATGTCTACGGTTTGAAGTGAGATGAATCATTTCACGCTCCTCCCTTCCTTCCTGACATCTCGTTCCGGCGAGGGGTGGGGATGTTTAGGAAGGTACACAACCCGAAATCCTTGGTGATGGGCAGGAGGGGATGCCAAACCCAGCAGGGTCGGTTTGTGGCATGGAACCCACCCAGAGGTACCGAAAGGATGATAGGGCTCTAATAGCCCACAGCACACTCTCCCAAACACACTCAATTCTGCCCACAGAACGTTACCTCCATCTAGTCTCAAAACTGAAGTTCCAGCCCAAGCCTAACACTGGCCTGGCCTTAATTTCATCAGCTGCCACCTACACGGTGACCTGTTGGAGCTTCACACTGGGAAACTGCAAAGCCCACCAACGTATCTGTTCATTTCCATGCCTCAAAACTCAGTATGAAAGCCCAAACTAAATACGCTTCTTCCCTCATGTATAAAACCTGTGTCTCGAGTTAGAATGAGCAGATGAAGACTACTTAATGTGGGAGACCATTAAAGTAGAAGGTGTTCAACCCCATGCGAGGGGGTTGGAACTGGATGACCCTTAAGGTCCCTTCCAACCCAAACCAGTCTGGGACTCAACTTAGAACATACGGTACCAGCACACCTCTCAAGCAAAAAGTCTGTGATTAAATGACCTTGAGAATAACATTAACACCACAGATGAGGTTAAAAATCATTAAAATGCCACTTCCAATATTTCTTCTGTCATTTTCCTCAAGGGCTAACACCAAACTGGAAGCCTGAAAGCAGGAAAGGGGGAGGGATCTGACTCCTGCCACATATCTCTCTAAGCAAGGGTGGTTTTGAGCAGTGAACTCTCATTTATCAGTGGTCAGGACATGCAGCCTGAAGAGCATATGTGACACAAGCATCATCTCAGGCACGACAGCTCATTAACACTTTTACTCCAGGAACAGATCCACGTCTGGAGGAACCACACTGCTTTTCTATGGGTGGAGTCCCCACCACCAGACTTGCCTGTGCTCAGGTGTTAACTCCATGTGCCAGCATCTCGGCTGTGCCTGGATGCAGGCTGGGACCCGCCAGGCAGAGCACAGCCTGAGCTTGGTAACAGTGTGAAGAGGGGAAGAAGAGGTGGGTAAGGCACTGGCAGAAGTGCTCCCAAGGGGTTTACCATCAGGGTGACCACAGCACAACACAATGACCACAACACAACATACAGATCCCTAAAACAGCTATGCTGGGGAAGCACCTTGCCGCCCTAGAGCAGCTCCACACTGGATGAAGCACCACAGTGTAGTGATTCCCAAAATTCCTCATCTTCTAGAATGATCCAGCCCTTATCACCTTTAGATACCCCCAGCATCACTTGAGGTCCCTTTCACTGAGGGCAAAACATGCACAAGCCCTGTTATTCTCACCCAACCTAAGAAACTGATCTTACCAGATAAAGCAATGGGTGGGCAGATGCTGTAGCTACGCTCCAAGCTAACAAACCACAACTGCTAACCAAACCCTAAAGGAAACAAAAATCACCAAGACAATACCAGCATTGTGGCTACATTACCTCAAACTAAAAGCTTCATCATATAAGAACAAAAAACTTTAATACTCAGCAATAGAAAGCAACTCCGACTTGCAAGAGCAAAGTTAAGTATCAACAAGGAATTGAGCCTTAATCATGGCCCCATTTAGCCAGAGACTTCATTTAATCAACTATTTCAAGTATTTCATCTGTCAAATATATCCCCATTAAGAAAGTCTCCACATATCAAATGTAAAATTACAAATGCTGTTAAATGTCATTAGATAGCAATCAGTTCTATGCCAAAACCAGAGATATTCTTTTAGCTATTCTCTTGTACAGACAGTGGTTTTGATGCCAAGTTTTTCAAGGAAAACAGGGCATCCAAATGCTTGCTTTATGCATTGACATTTTCTGATGGCAATTGTAACTGAAGCATTGCTCAGGATATTCTCAGTCCTTAACCTGGTCCAGAAGGCTTCCCAAGAACAGGAGTCAATACAGATTTCCGTACCACTTTAACTCAACGTTGAAAACATCACCAGCACAGTGCTTTAAAGAAGCCCCTCTGTGTTAGGTGACATTCAAGCCGACAACTCAGACTTCCAACTCTTCAGGATAAAACCCAAAATGACCCTTCCACTCCTCTCTAAGGAATGATGAGCCTAAAGCTAAGCGAAAGGTTGAGCTGGCTACAAATGAGAATACACCCAGGCTGGTACGCTTCAGTTCAGCATATTGAAGAGAAACAGCCCAGATGGAAGACAGGAAAGAAAACAGATCCACACGTGCCACCACCTCCCTGCGTGCAGGAACCAGCTTGCTGGCTGCTTTGCACAAGAAGCCACTCAGTTTGTCATTTCAAAAGCCTAAAACAATCATATCCAAAAAACAAGGATCTGACAAAGAACTGCAACTCAGACACAAAAGGGTTTCACAGCCCCAAAAAGCCTGATGTGCCTTTCTCAGGTGCAGAGCACTGCTCTCCATCATCAACCACCCGGGCGACGTGAGCCAGTCACGAGCAGTGGGCACAAGCCTCACTCATCGCTCTCAATCTCGTTTGCATAAGAGGCTGCTTATAAAGAATTAATGACTTTGGAACTGCCACCCAACCCCTCAGGCTCCATCAAAACACAGACTGACTCTCAACGTGCCACAGAAAACATATTCTCAGGCCTTTTCCAAGGAACTGAGCTCATTTCTACCATGCTACGCACTGAAAGAAGGAAGAAGAACTGGATAAATCATTGTGCAGAGAGCACATTATTGAAGCCTTTTGACTTCTTGTGCATGGTAATATGCAGGATATCCAGATTTGTTTCTACCACAAGGTGCCACGGAGCAACAAAAGGCCCAACAGAACATCCCTCCTGCAGCACTGCCAGCGCCAGGTTAGGTCAAGGTCTCAGCAGCTCTCTGGTTTGATCCCCTTTAACAGAGCAAAGAACATTCCCGGCAAAGCACAGACTGTGCTTGGGAGCAGTTCCTAAACAGTTCCAGGCTTCCTGGTGAAGCTGCTCAGTTCATGATGTGTTTGGGCTGCAAGCAGGGAGTAAGTGTGAAAATACCCACGAGTTGTTCTGGAATCATCACACAGACACGTGCCTGCAGGCCAAACAGAGGGCAACACAGACCTGCTGCAGGGATGATATTGGGATCACAGAGCTGATCATCACCCCAGATTCCACCAGCACCTGGGGACGAAGCAGTTCTCCAAATGAGTGCTCGAGACAGAGAAAGGCTTAAAAAAGGTCTTTGCAGCAAGAGCATAGCAGAAAATGATGATGGAAGCACTGGGAGGAAAAACAAGAGAGAAAATTCCTCCAAAGCCATTGGCAAAAAATGCATGAGCCCATGTGGCAAAAATCAGCTGCTGCTTCAGCTGTATAAAAGGTAAAAGATGGGTAAGTCAGCCCTGTGAGCAACCCCACAGTGTAGCTCTTAACAGTAACTCAGTACCTTGTTCCAGGACTGAAGCTGGCAGTCTGGCAGAGCAGGGAGATGCCCCTCTGTCCATCCATCCATCCTGCAGGAGAATGATGCCGCATCCCAACACAGCGCCCTTGCCCACAGGCAGGTTTGAAAAGAGCTGTACAGCACTGCCAGCAGCCAGACTCAAGTCAATACAGGTGCTCACTTAAAATAAACCCTCCCTGGTTTCAGTTTGATGTAGTTTCACTTGTGCATCACTCTTAAATGCTGTTAAACAGCTGCACGTGTCACCTCCGAATTGAGGTGATTCCTGTAATTCACGGTTTATATATAACCTGCTTGTCGAGTGCCTAAAACCTTCAGGGAAACTCTTGAATGCCAGTTTTGAACAACTACAACCACCCTCCTCATAGATAAATTGGGGTTTACAGGTTACATCTGTTATGTCTAATAAATAATTTTATCTGAAAACCGCAGATTTTAACCAAAGGGCAGCATTCTCAGCAAGTATTTTCTCAATCTGTGCACAGACTGCCCAAGCCGTCACTCTTGGCAGACGCTCATTAATCGATTTAGGGAAGCACCAGTGGTCTATGGAAATTCCTGGGAAGGCTTTTAATGCCCAGCACACTTTGAGGATTGGGGTTTTGTTAAGGACCATCATAACCAGCGCCAGACTTTCAAGGAGTCCTTGACAGTCACATTGCTGACAAAATGAGCAGACAAAATCAATACATGAAGTATGAGTGAACCTGCATTTGGCAGCTTCCCCCTTGCTTCCAAGAGGCAAGGGAAGCGCGCGAGGGCACTGCCTGGGCAGATGATGAACACGGGTTCCCAAGCTGGACACCACCAGGACCCTGCTGGAAGCTGTCCCCAGTGTCACTGGTGAAGCAGCATTTAGCCAGGGAAGCAGACACCTCTGACATCGCTTGTCACGACTGCTCCATCAGCCCCTGCCTCTTCTCTGCTCCTAAAGACCTGCCTGGAAGAAAGCCAGGGGCCCCAGACATGCACTTGCACAGAATCCCAGCCTGGTTTGGGCTGGAAGGGACCTTAAAGCTCATCCAGTTCCTAGCCCTGCCACGGGCAGGGACACCTTCCACTAGGGCAGCTTGCTCCAAGCCCCTGTGTCCAACCTGGCCTTGAGCACTGCCAGGGATGAGGCAGCCACGAACCTGAAGTCATCTGCTCAGGAAGTGAACATGCTGCAGACGTGGCTTATTTTTGATCACAGGAGCAAGAACAACACTTAAAATGGCAGGAGCTGAGCAGAGCTACAAGAGGCGACGGCGCACGTGGGCTTTGCAGAGGTCCTGTCAGCAGAGGCTCTGCACACACTGCTGCTCTCAAGCACCCTGACCTGTGTGTGGGGACCTGACCTAGGCCACCCAATAGTTGAGGATTAGAACAGGGAAAACCCTCATGTTGTAAAAACAGCACCAGGGAGAAGGAGCTTCCACTATCTCTTTGCATCGCACGACACCACCGGAAAGCTACCAGTGACATTCATTTCTGTACCCACAAGTACACAGCAGAACTCATTTATTTCAGCAAGACCCAAAGTTTCTCCTGATTTGTTACTGAGTAAAGCTAAGATTCTCTCAAGCATTTTTTGAAGGTGTCAGAAAGAGGAAGCGTGGACACAAACACATTGAAAAGCAACGAGCTGTGACAAGCATCATCCTCCAGCTCAAGAACAAGTGATTTTGGCCACAGCCTTGTGAAAACTAATCCCAACAAAGAGATGCCAGCGATGCTGCGTCCAAGTTCACCAAGGGGCAGCTGGAGGCATCCTGTGTGCTGGTCTGGGTTGGTTTAGATCAATAAAAGGTACCATTTCAGCAAGTCTACCTGGTGGTTAAAAATAGATTATAAAAGATCCATAGTGTTTTATAGCATTTAAAAGGGAAAGGATTAGTGACGGTAAAGCACCTAATGGGCTTGATCCAGGGCATTGAAATGTGACTAAACTTCCTACAATTGTGAGCTACCCTTCAGTAACTCCAGCCTCTGACAGGATTACATTAAGTAATGATCAAAGAACAAGAAACTTGCCACTCAAGCAGTCCTCAGCGACAGCTCCTCTGAAGATAAATGCTGCTACAAGGCTCCAGGAAAATTCTGACATGATGTGAGCATTAAGATAGTGTCCGTAAAACGTAATATTATAATAAATCTTTTAAACCTCATCATCCTCCTCCAAGGGTTTAAAAGAAGTAAATTTGCATCTCTGAAAGAGGGGATTACTACAAAAGTTTGGTACCAATTTCTTTATTCTGTTCTACAATGAACTAACATTTGAAATGCTGTCACAACTGCGTAGAAATACACACTGCATCATACACACGTTGTTTTTAAAACACAAATATTCTTCATTTAAAGAAAAAAAAAATCAGAGACAATTGTCCAAAACATAGGTAGGTAATAAATTAGAAATACTTTATTCAAATAAGGTGAGATTTGAGTAGAAATTCGTATCAAACTATTATACCCCATTTGGTTTCAATCCCTGCAGGACATCCAAGTGCAAAACTTAATGTCTCAGGGTTTATTTTTTTACTTGTGAAGATAAATACTTGAACCATTTACTTGCCCATTACTTGATCCAAGATCAAAGCAGCAGTTTAACTGTTACAGAGCACCAGAACTACCATTAAAGGCTCTTCTCCTGAGTTGCTGGTCTAGCTGTCAGTGAGTAAGCACTTCTGTATGGCCATCAACATTTGGGACAGCTGAACAAAGATGATCACACCTTTACCTTAGGGATCTCCCTGGCCATAAAAAGGAAAACCCCAGCATCAATGGAACCTTGACCCAGCTACTGCTCACCCCTGTGGATTGAAGCCAGAGCTCAGCTGGTCACGTTAACAGGAGTGAGTCTAACGTACTTCCTTGCGTATCTACTGCAAGAACAGATTCACGTCACTATGCACTTTGAAGATATAAACAGAAATACAAACCTGTTCAGTTTGAGTTTGAACACCATCAGCATATGTTCACTGAACTTCCCTGGGAAAAACAACCTTAAATACCTATTCTGCAGGAGAGCAGTGCTCTTGTGAAATAAAACTGCTCTACAAACCACAAAAGCCTAGTAAAGGAGTCTGAATGGTAACTCCTTCACCAAAGAAACCAACCAGATGATCCATTTTTAATATTAGTTCATTCAAAGGGAAAATAAAAAAAAGAAAATAAATGAAGCCACCCACAACAATGTGAATGTCTCCTATCGCAAAGATGCACAGTTTAAGCACATACTAGGCCTCTTAAGTAAGAAACATGAGTCAAAGGAAGAGCTTCAAAGATGGTAAAAATCCTGTAAAGCATTGCTTAAAGTATCTGCGCACAAATCTTTGCTCCATGGCCAAACACAAGGATGAGCTCCAGCAGTAACAAGCAGGGAGCTCCCTGGGAGAAGCAGCAGCATTATAGCAGAGAGGAAATGTGCTGGCCAGTCTGTAAACAGTTTTCCCCACTCTGGCAGGAACATTATTGTGAGTTCCTGTCAAATGAAAGTTTCATTCAAGAACCCTCATCCTCATCCTGCCCATTCCCACAAGGGCCGACACGAAGGCCTGCACTACAAAACCTGTTTTTCAAGATCACTGACATCCAATGGTCACACACAACCAGGCTCATACAAGTAAGAGTTAAACCAAGGCACGGAACAAACCATACATCAGGAACATTCATTATTTTACCAAATTATAATGGAATATGGGAAAAAGAGAGGCACCCAATTTTTATTTACTTGCCAAAGAGGCAGCTGGTTATCGTGTTCTGATTTCTTAGTCATCTGTTGAGTTACAAATTACTTTTTTGCTCCACCAAGTACTGTGAGTATGACACTTTCCTGTTAGAAGCTTACAATCTACACAGCAAGGGTTGGGATTTCAATTCAGACTGCTGAAAACCCAACAGCTTGCAGATTTGCCATCAGAGAGGAGGTTGTTTACTCCTTGCCACTTAGCTCTCACTTATCCAGAAAAACACCTAGCAGTGTTAACGGGCCTCTTTAGATATTCCAAATTAACTGACATAAAAGCAGATTTAGGAATGTGCTGTTGATTTATGATGTTTTACCATTTGCCATCAAATGCTGATATCAAAATATATATACATTTGTAAATCTGAGAAAGCCACTACATTTGCAACAAGAATCTATGTGCAGAGACACGTGTGCACTCTATGGTGTTGGTAACAAAGGAATAAATCAAGATAAAGAAAAATCCTAATGAGGACATCATTTGTTGACTGATCACAATCCTGTGAGGATACCACACTGACTCCTTGCATCAATAACCGTCAAGCTCTGAAATCATTCAAGCATGTAACTTGGTCTTTCTTAGACCAGAAGATGCTAAGTCCCTTCTCACGTGCTCCTACAGGCAAGTTGCGCAGGTACCATTACCATCACTGCTCCTGGGATTCTCCCCGTCTTAGCACTGAAATCTAAGAATTACTTTCTGTGTGCTTATGCATTGTCACAAACACCAAAGAGACAGATTTTGTCATGCATAGACCGCAATCTAATTCCTAATAAAGCCTCATGCACGACTGCCCCGAGTATGAGGATCCAACATCTCATTTCAGCAATAACTAATTCAACGCCTTACTAACGATAAAATCCAACCCATGTGACAGTTCTTGAATTGAGATGGCAGAGGTTAGACTTCAAGCAGCATATTCTCTTCCTGTCACATCAACAAGTGCTCCTCTGTGAGTAGAGCTTGCTTTGTGTTGTAAGCAGACATACTAATGCTGGGAGAGTCTGGTCTAGAATCACCACCTGCAGTCCAACAGCTACCAACATGCAGTAAAACAGCAGTTAGTCCTGAAGCAGAGGACATCTTTTAACTTTATATGTATTCCATCAGGTGTTTTGAAGTGTATCAACTAAGAAGCTTTGTACCTTTTGGGGAGACGAAAAGGAAGATGGGACAAGAAAGCAGAGAAATTGGATTTGTTTCTTTTCTATGCGTGAAGACTGCTCAGGGTTTGTGTACTTCCAGCATTAGGGCTGGGGTTTAACCTTTGATTTTCAAAGCAAATCACAGTATCCAGAACAACTGTTTTCAACAAAATAATTTGTCAAGATCGCATGTATGTATCCTGCTACCAAGCAGGAAGTTTATATGCAAAAAATAATGTGAGCAACCTTCATAAAAGCCTTGCAGCCCTGAAGCCACAGCTGTACGCGCCTGCACACAGCGCTGATTGCAGAGTCTGTGATGTTGAAGACTAGCAAGTGAGCTGCCGTTACTCATTTGATGCATGAATTACCACTGTACTATTTTTAAGCAAGTAAACATGAGGAAATAGGACAGTGTTAATACTGAAATCAACTGCATTTGTGATTGAGTCAATTCCAAACCACAGTTCAAATTTATTAAGGAAAAAAAGAAAACCAATTCTTACATCTTACCAAAGGAACTCCAGGTAAAATGAACAAAAAACTAACACAACCCAAAACCGACCATTTCTCTGTCCAGCCAACACATTACTTACGGTGCTCAACTGAAAACCCCACCATCAAAAAACCTCTTTTCTAAGTGGTGGCTGGATCTTCACTTCCACCTTTGGTGTTTGAATCTGAAGCACCCTATTGCTCCGCAACAAGAGAAAACTGTGCCCAAAACCACCACACATGGACTATTTCATTTCCCCAATAAAACAAGCTGCCAAGCACACAGACACAATGCCAAGGAGGCTGGCCAAGGGAGAGCAGACTCACCGACTGGTAACTGCTGGCATCCACGTTGTCGGTGATGGTCTGACGCTCGCCCCTCTGGTTGATCTTCCTAAACCTCCGGCGGGACTGCCTGAGCGGGACTTCTCTTTGCAAGATGTTCTCCTCATTGTCTTTGGAGTTCTCCACCTGAAAGACATGTTCAGGCTCCTGGTTAAACATCCAGTTCTTCCATATCACCGAGAGCCGATGGAGCCGTAGGAAGCTCATGGGGAAGGAACAAACATAAGCTCCGAGCAGTTAAAGTGTTCTCGAGCAAACGGCTCGGGACGTTTCGGAGAACCAGCGCTGCGTGTCTCAGAACTACGTTATTACAATGAGCCGGAGGCCACAGCTTCCTTCCAGGAAACAGTTCTTTTCTTTTTTTTTAAAGCAAAAAAGCCCCACATATCCTCTACACAATGTCACTCACCAGCAGAAACCCTCCTGCACCCACACACGCCATGCAACGCGCCTTCAGCACTGCTCAGTCCAAGCATATCTTCAACACAGAAGTTACCGTTTCCTTGCGTATTTGCAGCCTGGTAAAGGCACTGAATGATATCCTATTTTTATTGGTGTAACTTTTAAAAGTGTAACTTATTGCTGGTACCAGGCACAGCCAAATAGCTTTAAATATTCCACCTTGTTATATATAGCCACTTCACCTATGGCACACGGACTTGTAATCGCTTCCAGGAGGCTGAAATAAATGACGGGACTTGATTCATATCTTGATGTTAGATGTTATTTGTGATTGAACATCAAAAATTAGGTAAATTTATCTCATCAGTAAAAGCCAACATAAAACCATTTTATCTCACTGGTTACAATCCCTTTTTTTTTTTTTTTCTATTAAAAGCAGTCTCATCCTTTCCCATTTCCTTCTGATGTTTTGGAAAAATATCTCCTAGCAGGAAGCAGCACAGACACACAAATAGGCTGCAGCCAGGCAAGGAGCTCTCTACAATGCATTTACTGCAAAGGAGTTTCTAATGTGCTCAGTGATTTATGGCTTTTAATTCCACACACGTACAAATTTCACTCGGAATCCTAAAGATAAGGCTTTAGCGCTGGAACAGGAGAAGCAGCTCTATGTGGCCTTACGCAGCCCTCATTCACATACGTGGGTAAATGATCTCAAATAGACAATGCAAAAGGTGTAAAGGATGGAAAGCAGAAAGACTTAACAGAAAGGAAAAAGAAAGCAACCAAAACACCTGAACCATCACAAAAGCAAGATCACATCTACTTTCCACCAGCACTTGTTCCAAACAGCTAAGTCTGGCTGAGGTCAGAGGAAGGGGTGAGCAGCTGGGCTTGCCTGGTGGGTTATTTTTAACTCCTTAGAGGAAAGCACACATTGACGATATAGGTTAAAGCTACAATGGTTAAAAAGGAAGAGTGAATCTCACACCACTCTGTTGTCAAAAAGAGAACACAGATAAACAAAGTTCCTCCAGCAAGGGACAATCACACTTCTCCCTAGAGTTTTACTACCTGTTTGCAAAGGCACGGGACAACATGCAGACATTTGGTAGCAGAGCTGCTGAAAGTACAGGATGTAAAAAAACACCAGGGATGCAGGCAGACACAAAAACAAACCAATCCTTTTAAAACCAAGCCATTTGATATCATCTAAAAAGTGGGAAGACACTGGATGTAGAAGCCCTTCTTCCCCTAGCATAAAATATGGGGTTTAGTTAGCAATAAAGTTGCTCTCAAATTATAGAGAATCACAGAATCCCAGCCTGGTTTGGGCTGAAGGGACCTTAAAGCTCCTCCAGCTCCAACCCCTGCCACTGGCAGGGACCCCTTCCACTGGAGCAGCTTGCTCTAAGCCCCTGTGTCCAACCTGGCCTTGAGCACTGCCAGGGATGGGGCAGCCACAGCTTCTCTGGGCACCCTGTCCCAGCGCCTCAGCACCCTCACAGGGAAGAGCTTCTGCCTAAGAGCTCATCCCAGTCTCCCCTCTATATGCAATAAGAAGTCCCAGTTAGTGTCGTAACTGATTGGTTTCCAGTCAAGGGTGTTTTATGAACACTGGCAGCAGCAGAATGCTTCCATACAGCCAGCTCCACGCACAGCACTTGCTGCCAGGTAAGAATCCCAGAGGATCCCAGGCCTGCCCTCAATTTCACTCTGCAGTCCCTGCCAGCAGTGGAATATTTTCCACCTCCAAATACCTTGCTGCTCATCTGAAATCTTACTTTTAGATCTGAAGAAGAAAATGGAAGCACCACGGAACAACAGAGAGGACACTTCAGTACACCCAGATACGCTGCAATTCTGGGCCATCTTCTTAAGTGATAAATGGACCTATTATTAATTCAATAGATTGCTCAGCCTCCAAAAATATGAGCTACAATGCCCATTCACACACTATCTGTTATCCTCATTAACTTAAGTTGACCACATTTTATGGCCTTTAAAATGGGTCAGTTCCCAGAGGATTCCTGCTACAAAACTGATTTACATTCGAAAACGAAAAGGAGGGGAGGGAGAAGAAGCAAAGAACTGTGGTGTTTTAACTACATTAAAGTAGCTAATTCTTTTGCTTGAAGATAAATATTCATTATGAAGTAACCTCATTAGTATGTTGCAAATTAAAAAGAGAAAATAAAAGGATTAAGATCAATTAGTAAGAATTACTCAGGGAAATGAAACTTGGGTACACCTTGTGTTGGTGCAGATCATTAGCAAGGTGCCTGCCACCACACTGATGCTTTTCTTCCTCACTCTGTTTGAAGTCCTACCTAGAAAACTGACAATTAATAGTACCTTTAGCTACAATTACCTGTAAAACATGAACATCGAAGTAATGAAGAAACACCTTTCACTTTTAATTCCCTCATTTTCCTAGAGAAAATAAGTTCCACAAAATGATTTAAGATACCTTCAAGTGCCTACATCCGCACTGGCATTTAACTGCAGTTATAGAAAATTCCAGATGTTTAAAATGGAGAGGACAGTGAGTTTGTCTCCAGGAACACTCAGCAGCACCCGACACTGCTGCCATGGCCAGCATTGGCTTCTCCAGTGTGCTCCTCTGAAAACACTCATCAGTTTCTTAATGAAATACCTTCATAAGGCAGCTTCTCTCTGGCACAAACACTGCACAGTAGCTCCTCTTTTATTTGCACCTTCCTGTATTATGACAATGGTGATAAGACCAAAGAAGGATGTAGGTATTTCCTAAGAATTCTGTATTATCACATGCTTTTGCCCATTCAATGCGTAACTTGCAAACACACTCACAAGTGAGTCACCCGCCAGCATGGTGGGGAAAGCCACAGGCTTCCCATGCGCGCTTCTGACTGCGGCCACCAAGTGCAGCGGGAGCATCACCTCCTGCTTGGGTTTTGGAGGAATCACAGACTGGTTTGGGTTGGGAGACCTTAAACATCATCCAGTTCCAACCCTGTGCCATGGGGGGGGTGGGGGGTGGGGGGCAAAAATGGGAGGCAGCTGTGGCAAACCAGAGTCTCCAGGGCATTCAGTGATGCGGCTGCACACATCACCACACAGGCATCACTGTGGCATCCCTCAAGGCATAAATCCCTCCCCTAAAACTCCAGCTGTGAGAAGAAACTGGATAATTGGGGAATACACAAATGAACTATTTCACTCCAGAGGACTGAGGCAGGCTTCTTGCACTCTTACCTGTGCTTACTTCATGACCGGGCAGAGCTTAAAGCATCTGCTACAGCAAACAGCACGTTACCGATGCTAAGCCATGAGCAGACTCAGGCTGATGCTGCATAGCGAGAACAGCACAAAGGATGTAGCAACATACCCAGCTATTCCCTGCCATCCACAGCTATTAGTGTGTTATCAGAAAGTTAGTTCTCACAGAAGCTAAATATTCACCTACTCAATGTGTAAGAGACATCATGAGGTATTAGCTTTGGTGTTATTGTACCTAGATATATGGAAGCTGAATCAACAGCAGTTTGGAGATCTAAGCCTGCTCAACAGACAAGTGGCTTCTCACAACAACAGTTTTTGTTCCAGCTTCATCAGCAACACCTCAGAAGATCAAGGTTGAAGGAGACCTTCCTGTGTTGCCCAGCAAACGGTGCAAGGCTGGTCTGTGCTATTATTCCAGCTGCTGACAGCACATGTACACCAACCTGGGAAGGGCTGAGTTACAAGCCGTAAGCACATATGAACTTGGCAGTATTGGGAAGTGTTGTGAAGAAGCACAAGGAAACCTGAACACGGAAAAGGTCGATGTCAAGTAAGCTGAAAACCTTATCCTTCAAGCTTGGCTAAGCACTCTTCTGTTCTCTCTCCTCTTACCTTAAAGCTTTCATGCTCTGTGGAACTGCAAGGACTAGGAATACGAGGGCCTTTCTGTCCTTACTGGACCCAGCACAGTCAGTAAATAGCAATGCTAGGGGCTGTGGGTACAAATAAAACATTCCAGATAGTAGTCTATCGTTGCCTGACTCCGGAATGCTCGATTCAGCCATAACTGATAGGCTTTTGAAACTCAAGTAAGCATAATTTCAGAAAGAATGACCTAATCATCATCACCATTTACCCATCTCGATTAAATTTACATAGCTATTGCTGTTACGATGGCAGCCATAGGTATAATTGAAATCAAGGCAATTCTGTTGCAATTTCACAGAACACTTTACAATAAGCTTTCTGCTATAACCCAGAAAGAATTTGCTGAAACCAGCAATAGATTTAAATACATTTAAAAAGAAAAAAAAACATATCTATCTTACCACAATCATTTCTGAAGGCTCCAATATGATACATTCGCATCCTCGCTTTCCTCCAGACTGCTTGCCAAAACTGGAGTGGGGTGGAAAAGAAGCAAAGGAAAAAGAATGAGCTCAAAAAGCCTGTTTTACCTTTTCAGTAATAAAAGCAATTGGCACTGATGCATGTTGCAATAGCCTTCAAAACAAAGAGGAACTGATGAAAAACTACTGTGTGAAATATTGTGACCAGACAGCACCGTTATCATGCTCTTTTTCATTTACTCAGCACCTCTCATCTTGCTTGCTACGTAATGCCTGAATATAAAGAATGGTCTTTTGTACACTCATTATTACTTGCAGCTACTCAAAAGCACTCACAATGCGTTCCAGTGTCGACAAGAAAACATGAGTAAATTTTAATTAAGCATTACACAGCCTTGGTAAAACAAATATACATAAATTCTGAGAACTCCAACGCGCTTCTTTGCACGCAGCACTGTCAATAAGCATTCCCTCAACTCTCCATCCTCCCGTACAGGAGGACAGAGAACCTCCTCTCTAAAGCCAAGCTTTAACTTGTGACTTCTGCCTTTATGCTGCTGCTTGCACCACCACAAGGAGCCTATCGCCGTGATGGGTTCTGTTTAAGGTACGTGAAAACCACACAAATGCAACAAAACATGATGGGCAGCATTAATACAGTGACCAAGGAAAGAGGCTAAAAGCAATCTGACGTGCTTCAGCTGATCAGAACACACAGGACCAGAGGTGACTTTAGGGAAATCCACTCTGGACATGGTATTATCCAAATAGATCTATTGGTACCAGAACCACCAGTAAAAAAGACACTGCTGGGGGGGGTATCGGGAGCGTTACAGTCATATAACCTCTTAAATCACTTCATTTGTGACTACAGCAGCACCTGGAATTGCAAATGCCTGGCTTATCATAGGAAGTATGTTTGTCTTCACTCCAGAGCTGTTAGTTGGAGTTAGGTGTGCTGGACCCACCCCATTCACTGAGCAAAAGTGATCCCATACAGATGCCAAAGAAAGAAAACCTCCTTGATTAACAGCATCGCGGCTGGATTAGCCGTTCAGTAGTTGTAGCTGCCATGTTACAAATTCAGACCGTCAACAGCAATCCTGTTTTAACACGTATTAGCAGGTGCAGTAACTCTATAATCAGTTAACTCAAAGCAGAGATTAATGTGTGAATTAGGAGGCTGAGATAAGTGCGGAGCCAAATCCTCAAAAAGTGGGTCAGCTCCATCTGTTTTCACTAAGGTTATGCTTGGAAAGTACATTGGAAACTTCAGCCACACAAACCCCCTGAACTACACACATGGTCCTCTCGACAGCAAATACCCACTGAAACATGACCACTTTGTAGGGAACATTGAGAGGACTCATGATTTAAAACTATGTGATAGGGGAGCATAAAACAGCTCCTGTAGGATACGTGTGTTTTCAGGAAAGGAACTTGAGCAACTGAACTGTGAAGTTGAGCAAGTGAAGAAGGCTCTGGGGAGACCTTAGAGCAGCTCCAGTGCTTAAAGGGGCTGCAGGGAACCTGGAGAGGGGCTTTGGACAAGGGCCTGTAGGGACAGGCCAAGGGGAATGGCTTGAACCTGCCAGAGGGGAGACTGAGCTGAGCTCTTAGGCAGAAGCTCTTCCCTGTGAGGGTGCTGAGACGCTGGCACAGGGTGCCCAGAGAAGCTGTGGCTGCCCCATCCCTGGCAGTGGTCAGGGCCAGGATGCACCTTTCCGAGTGCTCTTCTTTGGTTTAGGTTTGGGTGCATTTGAGAGAAAAATATGGACTATGTCATGAAGAAATTAAACCCCATGTTTCTAAAAGACATTGGGGATGTTCATTAAGAAGAATGTTAAAGACTAGTGTTTTCAAAGCGTGGTGGTGGTTACAGCTCAGGAAAACCCATTTGATGCCTCCTCTTCTGAGGGAGCTCTGTTGTGCTAGAATCAATAAAACATCCCATGATGCGCACCAGGAAATAATTAAACTTGACCTATTGACTTGTAAATATGAGTAGTTTATTCCTTAGGCTTGGAAGGGTGGGTTTTGTCTTTGGAACCTAATCCTTTTCTGAGCATTTGGTTGTTGCAAAGTGCTTGATGGACCAGAAATGATAGTGCCAAGAGCTTGACCTTTGCTACAAGCGATCGGTGTGCTTTTCCTGGCATTCCTGTTTACTGCCATTACTTCATTAGCAGATGCTGCAACATAAGCAGAGGGGAGCTTGACAGCAGCTGAATTCCAGGGATGTGTTTATGTAAAACAAAGCAAACAGAAAGCAAACCTCCCTCAACCTCCAGTAGTTTGATAAATTGTTGTTATACAAGAAAAACACTGTGCTTGAATGACCTTCAGCATGAGACTGTAGCTTTCCCCTAACCACTGGGGATACAGCAATCAGTCATCTGCTTTGTGATAAAGCAATAATGATTATTTCTGTTATGAAAAGCTGCAAAACCCGAAACTTCCAATTTTATTTAATTCCTTTAGAATTTTGTTTTGGGGGGCGGGGGAAATCTGCTGTCTTTAGTTTTGTATTGTATGGAAGAGAACTGGAACAATTTAACTTGGGTAGGGTTTCTTTGCAGTTGCAATTGATGCGTTAGCACGGTTATCTTCACTTTGGTTTTGGTGAAGAAATCATAACATGGAATTTCATTTCACCCCAAAGTTACAGCTGAAATGAAAAGAGACATTCCTGAACTAAATTAACTCTTGTACTAGTGGGAGTAGTTTGGCCATTCTCTCTGTTGTACCACAGATACATGAGACTGTCATGCCTGCATCACATGCCGGGTGGAAAAAACATGACGAAAGGCATGGATTTGCTCACCGTAGCTGTGTGAAAATGCCAGTTTCCTGTGAAACTTAGAATCACAGAATAGAATCACCACCCTCACAGGAAAGAATTTCCTCCTAACATCCAATCTAAACTTCCCCTGGTTGTTTTAACCCCAGCCAGGCTGCGGGATGCACGGGGTCACAGTGGCAGAAAGCACAGTTTGTCTTCATGCTCCTCAAAGCAGCCTGAGAGACAAGTATATTCATAAGAGCAAAGTATCTGCAACAAACGGCAACCCATTTGTTTGTTACACTGATAAACAGGGGTATCAGTGTCCCAGATGTAATACAGGACCGAGTATCACTGCTGATAGCTCTATCGACATTTCATCACCATGGCAGATAGCTGCGTGTGTCACTGATACCAACTTTGTGATTCTGTAGCTCCTGGAAAACACAGAACAGCTCTTCAAGTGCCTGACATCTCGTCATCGAAGGCTTTGATGCGTGAAATGTCTGAAAATACTGATTCAGGATGTGGTAGAGTACTGCGGATTTGAAGATGTCTGCTAATGAGTGTTCGACCAAATAAGAAGGCATTCTGTCACAGCCTCCATCTGTTTGTAGGCTGAAAGCTCTTCAGGACAGGCTGTGTGTGTGCACCTTGAAAGCACGTACTGTATTTTCAGTACTGCAGAATGAGAAACCATCACCAGCAATGAACGATTTCACATACTGATCATGGAGAAATTCTCCAGTTAAATCTGACTGCTGTTCCATACATTTGTCAGTCTTGAAATTCCAGATGCGTTTCAGCACCAGATCCTGGGGTTGCTTAACAGATGGAGATGAAGCAATTTTAAACGTTTCTCTTCAGAAAGCTGTGTTTGTGTACATCCTATTTAAAGAACTCCTTTATTGTGTTAAAGATACGTTATGGTGGAGGCTTTTCTAAGTAGCTTGCTTAGTTTTAATCAGTTCTGATCCAACCCCCATGTCAGTAAAATCAAATGTGTAGTCAGATGCTTATATCTTCAAATATGAAGGTTTTGGAGCTGGGGTCTGCAGTCACAGGGGTTTTTTTCCCTATATTAGCAAATGATGGCAGTGGAAAAGGGACAGATGAAGTGGGTGAAATGGCTGGTGCTGAGAACAGTGCTATTTGCAGTCCTGGGCTTTGACGTTTCAGCAGCTCTCATCTGCTCCTGTGGCCTGAACGCCCATTAGTGGTTGGTATGTGATGCCATGCCAGTTTGACTTACATTCCTGTCTCACATGACGCAATTGCTTAAGCATTTTTAATTAGGAATAGCAGTGAATCAGGAGGAAAACCAGGTTTCTTGCAAATGAAGCATCCATAAATCAAGGATAAACAAAGCTGCCTTTGGTATGTGAAGGACATTTTTTTCCTATGACAGTGTTGTAAGCCAGGGAGCGAGTGTCTGAAAATTAATGATGCAGATGTAATAGATGAATATTAAGTGACAGGAGCTTACAATAAAATTATAAATAAGAAAAGTGTCACGTTGTTTTATGAAACATGACTTTCCTGGGCTTCCAACAGGGGGAATAATGATGTTAAATGTAAGACCTTATTAAAATACGTGATTAAATGCACAGATTGAGCAAAGTTTTAATTGTTGGGTTGTTTAAAATCTTCATGGTTGTACCTTTGGTAGTATGTCCTTTGACATAGTTTTTGCTGTGTTGTAAATAGACCTTAATTTACATTAGTTTCATGTTTCCTCATGCTTTCACTATTGGTTTAAATTCTTAATGGGATTATTTTTCCTACTCTCTGCTTGAAAGCACCAAAGCTCAGTGAGGTTTCCCCACCTTTCTTTTGGATCTCATCATATATAACATCAAGACAAGCAACCTCATCTAGCGGAAGGTATCCCTGCCCATGGCACTGGTTGGAACTGGATGAGCTTTAAGGTTCCTTCTACCTCAAACCATTCTATGGTTCTATGAAGCTTCAGATTATTCCAACCATGCAGTTACCAGTGTAATCCAGTTAGGATAAAGCACTGCAATTAACACGAGCACAGCAGTTTAAACTCTCAGGTTTTGATTGTGCTTATGGTCTACTGGGAAATCTGTGCCATGGAGTCACAAACAGCAACTGAAATTCTCACCCCATGCTACAGCAGGCCAGAGCAGCACAAGTAAGCAACACAAGTAAGGGTGGTGAGGCACTGGAATGGGTTGCCCAGGGAGGTTGTGAATGCTCCATCCCTGGCAGTGTTCAAGGCCAGGATGGACGAGGCCTTGGGTGCCATGGTTTAGTGTGAGGCGTCCCTGCCCATGGCAGGGGGTTGGAACTGGATGATCTTAAGGTCCTTTCCAACCCTAACTATTCTATGATTCTACAATTTCTCAATGCACAAAGCATCTCGCATGCAAGCACACAGCTTGGCCTGAAGAGACAAGCTGTATAAGAAATGGATGTGCTGTTTGTTGGGTATTTGTCACAAGTCAGGGCTTACCTTTCATTTGAAAAGCATTTTACCTTTTGAACAAACAGCTGCTCCAGCAAACACCCAGGATACCTACTGCAGTGCAGCTGCTGTAAAATCCAGTTACCGCTGAATGTACTACACAGGTATATTATGGATGGCTTGGAGCAGCCATTAGAATTATTAAAACCCAATCTAAATCCTCTAAAAATGTAATTTTACACTTAAATTCCTTGTCATTGGCTGGGAAGTAATGCAGAGGGGAAACCTATATAGGCATGTAATCAGCAGAGACACAGACACATGCACTGCGGATGGAGAGCGCAGAATCCTGGTCTATGAGTGTAAGTGACACCAAAATCCTCATGGGAATAACTTGGCTTTCTGTGCATCTGCATGCAGGTCTTAATTTCTCAGATTGAGCATCATCTGACACACTGAGCTGGGGGAAACCTCATGGGTCCCTCACTGGGGATGCAATAACACAGCTCAGAACCATCAGGAGCCCACGGAGCAGCATCTCCCACTGAACTGCAACCACCTGAGCAGCCCCACAAGCACCCTGATCTGCAGAACAGAGTAAGGAGATGGGGATAAAAGCTTACATGAGCACAGAGCAAAAGCTTCTGCGAGTGCAGGTGGCAGGGTTTACACAATGCTACAGGCTGTGCAAGGCCTCAGCATTTCAGAGTAACTTAAACTCAAAAACACTACTTAACTCCATCAGAACAGGGTTTAAAGGCAACCTGAAACCACAAGATCACAGAAGGGTTTGGGTTGGAAGGGACCTTACAGATCTTGCAGTTCCAGCCCCCCTGGCTGAATGCATGATACCAATTTCAATTAATGCTCAGTCATCGAGGCCATTTTCACATTAGCTCTCTGGAACAACACCACTGAGCAGGTTTATCTCTTCAGCCTGCTGAAAGTTTTAATTGGGAATGATTTTGGAGGCTGCATGACATGCAGGCAGCACTCGGGTTTATGGGCTGCACGCACAACATGTCTATACTAATTACTTTATACTCTGAACACGATGATGCTTTGAGGAAGCCTGTATCTTACCTACCACCTTCTGTGAAGCTCTGCAGCTATTCCAGGCCGTGTTATTAGATAGTCCCAGTAAAATTGTATTTTAGCTATATACAAACTGCACATTACTGTTAGCTTCCAATTTCACACTTCTTGGACTTTTTTAGTTTAACCAATAAAGAAAACCTATTTCTGTGGTGCAATCAGGATCCTTTGCAGTCTATAAACCTTTGTAGGGCAGCTGTTGTAAGAATAGAAGGAAATCACTGAGGGAGCAGGACGATGGACAAGATTATCTGGGTATTTAGTTGTGACAGATTAAGTGCAGTCTTTCTTCATTCTTTTGGCTTTCTTAGAAGACTGTTCCATGTCAAAAAAGATGCTTTTAGTTTGCAACACCTTCTCAGCCCTTACTCAATGGTGGCATCTCCAGTACAAGGAGCAGCACTTGGAGAGACCAGGACGCACAGCCCCTCCTCACCACTGCATTGCCTCTTCCCATCCACGCTCCCTTTTCCTCAGGGTATTTTCATTTCAGCACCATCCCTGCCAGAAGAATTTCAATAGCAACAGCCCTATTGGAATTAATTAGCTTTACAAAATACATTTATTGGGAGCATTCCCAAGCTGTTCGTTTACTTCCTGGCTGTCAGGCACCGTTACAAGTTACAGCCACCACTTACAGAAATACCCGGGGAAAACAGCACCTCCGAGAGCCACAAACGCACTGAGCAGCCACGGCTTCTGACCCAGGGTATTAACATCCATCCAGTCTTGAGAAGCACAAGGGATGAAAACCTCAAGCTGTCTTTTTGAAAGCAGTATTATCTACAGCACCAGTTGCAAAAGCTTCCACATGTGAAGCCAGCACACGGAGTGTCACCCTAAGACCTTTGTCACACAAAGAGCAAGAAAGGGAAGGCACTGTTGTTCCAACAGGTATCACCATTCACAACCTTACTGGCAGCTGCAAGTTGGTCAAAAATGGTGCTTGCTGTATGCCAGCAGTGGGGTGGCACACATACGTGTTTAGACCTCTGTGGCTTATGGAAGAAAAGCAATATTCCACACCACAGCCACCAGGACTCATGCCAGGATGGAGATGAGAATGAAGAGGAAGAGCTAAAGAAGCACCAGGACACAGCTTGGATATGGCAGGTACGCTCTAAAAAGAAAGTACTATTTAACAAAGTTGAATCTGGAAAGGAAGGATCAGTGAGAGAGAAAAGCCAATACACCTCTTACTGGCAGGAGCTGGGAATGCAGGAGCTCCGAGCTGCTGTTTGCTTTGTCAGTGAATGGCACAGACTCAAGAGCAGCTTGCAGGAAACAGCAGTGTAGGTTTTAGGAGTAAAACTGGTCGGGCTTTAGATGATATACGTGAGGTACGAATACATTTGAAAATGAAGTTACAGACAGCAGAATGCCAACTTTTCTAAAATGCAAGAAACTGAAGTTGTGCAAATTGCAAGCCTTCAACCTGGGCTCTTATTATACTGCTATGCAAGTTCTATTATACTGTTATTCACAACTATTAGTATGAGCCAAGCTAAAATCATTTCAACCTGAGCTGCTCTTTGCAACACAGAGCTGGGGTTCCTCTTTCACTATGACAGTTTTCTTGACCCCCGCATTTGTGCCTCCTTTTACCCAAGAAGAGAAAGGGAAATGACTTACTGAGTCATTGAAGCACCTAAAACTGTCATTGAAAAGATACCACAGTACAACCATGAGTCCATTTCGACTAAAGTCAGTGTTTTTAGCCAATAAATGCACTACCTGCAGAGGACAATGACTCCTATCCTCTTCTGGGGTTTTGGAAGGGCTCAGAAAGAGACGTGTTTGTTTTTACTGCGACTGCATCCTGAATGTTTCAAGACTTTGTATTTTTCCCTTCAAGGTTCAATTCTCACAGCTGTAGGAGGCTGTCATGCACATAATTGGCTTCAGAAGTTCCTCCAGGCCCTTTATATATCTCCTATGGCTAATCTCGCTGTGAGTAATCTCCTTCAAATATCCTGTTCACACGAATTAACTTGATTAACAAGCAAGGTTAACACAAAACCTCCTTAACTCGCTGACATGATTCCCCTTCCACAAAATCCATCAATCCTGTTGGGTTGTGCCAGCCACTGCTTTCATGTGAAGAAGCAAACTCTTTTCCTACTATGCCAAATCTATTGACAAATCCATTCTCCAGGCAGGAATCCATAATCGAGGTTATGCCATCTCTGTACCTGATATTACTGACTGATCTGCTTCTCGCCTTAAAAATCTTATAGGGCTTTTCTCATCATGAGCATCAGTGTCAGGATATCGAACAGATTTATTGTACCTGGCTGCAAGCTTTACTCCTCCAATTTTTAAGCCAATTTCTGTGTTATGGCTTGCATACAAATCCATGCAAGTCGAACAGAAAGCCCTTCTCAAGCACAGGGAGCCACAGCTTACACCCTTCCTCATTCAAACACATCTAGAAAGTTAACAGAGCACTGCCTGCCCACCTCCTTATGCTTCCACGGGGCTATGCCTCTTTCAAGCCTGAATCTGCACACTACTTCCAAAAGCTCTGCTGAAGAAAATGGAGGTTTCCCTGATGCTCTGTTGACTCTGCAACTGCCAACAGTGGATGCAAAGGAAGGTGAGCTTAACCTACATCCTAACCTTATTAAGTTTGCAGTTGTCTACTTACAGTCTCTTCCTACCTGTCAAGGTAATCACGGGGCACATGACAGAACGACGAGTATTGTTGGGGAGGTACCAGGAAACAATCAGTAAAGGATCACTACCTTCCAGCCTTATTTATGGAAATGGAAAGGATCTCACCACTAGTCCATTGTACAACAGTGTCTCATAGAGTTATTAAGCCCAAGTTGCTAGGCAGGTAGTTTATAATGAAATCCTGAACTTTGACTACAAAATGAAACAGATTCAAACCAACAAACAAAAAGCCCTGACATGTACAGAAGTTCTTTAAACACAAAGGGTTTGTCAGATGCTCCAGAGGACAAATATGAGATTGGCATTACAATGTCACCATTCAAAAGCCATAACTGGGGAGCAGAAGTGTTACAAAGCATACACAAGGACTGAGTTCCCAACTAGAACCCGTTTGCTAACTGTTACCTGTTTTGCAGAACTCCTCTGTCTGCCCAGTTCTTCCAGACTGACAATTATGCAAACCTGGCTTTGACCTTTTTGTGTATGTAAACCTCCTTTCAGACTGACTCACGATCAGGAACTTGGTTGGGGACAAGGCAATAATGCATAACATTAAGCATTGCTTCAATGTAATTAAAACTGTGCTAATTACCATTATCCAAGGCACTGATTCATATGAAAAGAGCCTGTAAATGACTGGTCACTGTGCAGCTCCCTCCACTAAAGATGTGTCATATGAGCTATTCAAGACCAGGGAAAGTAACTTTAGTTTATCCCATTGTACTTAAAAACAGGCAGAAAAGCATCGTATTTTAAATTCTGCATTGAGGTTGGATAACGAAGGGATGTAAGTGGAACAAAACGGGAAGTGAGCTGTGCTCTTCCTTCTCCTGTTCCCATGTCCAAGCAGCACATCTCCTTCCCTACCCATGCATGTATGGCACCAGGGATGAAGTAAAGGGGAGAAGGGCTTTATATGTGTCCCAGAATCAAAGGCACTGGGGGAAACAAAACGGTTCCAAGATTTCAGCTTCCTCTTGCACTCCTTAGCTCCTAATTAACAGCAATTTTAGTTTCTCTAATTGTACATGTGTGCATTTCTCCTTCGGCTCCTCTGACACTGGAGAGATCCTGCCTTAAATAACAACAACTTTACATACCTGCAAGGTGGTAAAAACATGGAATCCTTCATGAGCACAGACCCAGAGAGCAGTATGTACCAGCATCTTGCAATGGTTTCCGAGCTGTAGGAAAAAGAAATCATTGGCATCTACTTTCTTCTTACAGCAGCTCTGAAATATGCATTATCCAAGATGTTATTGCTGTAAGCTAATGATCTGCCACTCTATCAATTCGATATGTGGGCTGGAAATCCACAAACTTTCACTGAATGCTACCCAGAACTAACTTCTTTAAAAGGTCTACATCCAAAACGTTCCTTATGCCTTAAAACTTGGCATTTCCATCAACTGAAGTATTTCTTTCATGAAAATGAAATGATTCACTTTCAGTAAAAACATTTCAGTCCAGTTTAAGTGCACATAAAGCTACAAATACAGGAAAACTGTTATCCCATGCTGAAGTAGATGAGCAGTTCAACACACGATACTACACAGACCTGTCAAGTGTCACAGGTAAAATAGGAGACACATACCTGACTCCTTCTTTGCATTCCTCCCTCTCTGCATTCGCATAGCATGCACACGTGGCACTATGGTCCCACTGTGCCACTGGATCCCAGCTGGATGGCCAGGGGGACAGCCAACATTTCAACCCACAGCCCATAGGTCTGCACAGAGGTTTCATTGCTGTGGATTTTGAATCTTCCTAAAGCACTGCAATGCTACCTCCCAGCTACAGCCCAACACCCCCTTCCTTTTCCAGCACACAACCACACATATACACAGACCTGGTGCTGGAGCAGGTTTGTGTCACAGACACCCACAATATGAACTAGTAGGTGGCATCTCATTTTGGTTCATGTACTGGGAGATGTGGCTTATACAGAAAGCTGGGATTAGCTGTGAGAGGATAAATACACCAGAAGCAATGCTAAAATATGAGGGGGGGGGGATATATTTGCCTCTTGGCAGAGACCTAAAGAGAACCCTGCACTAAAATACTAATTCTAGTGATTTCAAAAGGAGATGGTGTTTGAGCTCCATCCTCCTCTGTACAAATACTCCCACAGTCAGTGCCAGCTCCAGGGGAAGAGTGCCACCTACTGAGTTGTCACCACGGCTCCCACGTGTGACACTAATTGCTTTTCCATGGACACGGCCTGTGCACAGACACACACTTCTGCTGCCCATGGGAGCTGTGCTAGCAATGCACGGGCACCTCTAAGATGCCAACATCATACCACTGGTACAACCGCCTCCTGCCAGAGCTTTTAACCAGCCCGGACGAGGTTAAATGTTGTAAAGCCTTCTATATACAAGGAGAAAAGAGGTAAAAAGTGATTTATTACAGCGTGCAAAGCAGTGATTCTGTTTACACTTTCACTGAAGAACTCCAACAAGTGGTAGGTACTTACCAAAAGAGAACTTGGTTGCCCTTGTACCTCTCATAGCGGGCACTTGATGACATTATTCTGAGAGAGAAGGAGAAGTTTAATTCAATTTTAATCCCCAAAGACCATAAGCCATTAATCACCACATTTCAGCAGAATCCCTTTAAGGCTTAAGACCTTAAATTCAACTATTTTTATGTTCTAAACAAAGGATGTGCTTAACCATAAAATTCAAATTATTACGGTGTTCCTCATTATCCAGATAGAGGATATACAGCATGTTCCCTAAGTGTTTAAATCACTCCCACACGCTGGAATTACCCATAGCAACAGAACTGAAGGAACTAAAATACTTCCAACGCACTTTTTGTGCTTTGTTGGACTTCTCATTTTATGTATTCCAAGATTATCTGAATGTCTGAGGCACTAAAAAGCTTTTGTGATGTGGACTTAACACAGGGCACTGTCTACACAGGCCTTTGTAGGCAGATGGGAGCACTCTCTGCCTTCGTCCTTAGCAAAGCTAATTAGTTTGGATTCCACGCCACGTTATTGCAGTAACTTAACTCAGCAACGACTTGGCCAACGCTCCAAGTGCCAGCAGACAAAAGCTTTGCTCATCTCTGCAAAACCACAGCCATGGCTACCAGCTGTGCTGAGCAACACTAACTAGCTCCAGAGCGCTTACCTGAGCTGGTGTTCCCTGAAATGTGAGAGTATGTCCAGTCCATGAAGGAAAGAATAGATTGTACTCAAGTCCTAAACAGAAAGAGAAAAAGAAGACAAGACATGAGCAACTTTGTTCACAGCATCTTATCCCTTCTGCATCACCTTCTCAGGGTCTGCAGTAAGTTACACAGACTTAGGAGATCATTCTAGAGACAAAGCCCAAATGAGTAGATAGGTCAGGACACAAGCAGACTTGCAGAACCCTGTCCACGCTTAAGCTGTGAAAGCAAAAGAGTGAAGTCCAACTGATGAATAAATACCTGAAAAAGGGTTATTGTAAGTATCTCTGGAAAGATGATTTACACGAACAGATAGAGCAGCAAGATGTGGAATAGGCCAAACAGGACAGTCCCGGCCACCCAAGGTCAAAAAGTGCTGAGACTTGTAACACCTCTTCAAAGAGGGAAGTTTGCAAAATAGTTTGCTAGTGGCAAAGAACCCTAGTGAAAACCTAAACCACACGGTTCTCTGCACCATATATAGTGGCTAAACTGCTCTTAATAGTAACAGGGTTATATTTAGAGAGAAAAAGCTATTTCATGTTCACCTCAGACCTAGGCAGCAGCCCTACTAGAAACTCTACTCCATCCTACTGCCTCTCTAACCTAACCAGAGGGTAACAGTACAAGTTGCTCCAATATAACCCTCAGTAAAGATGAAGACAACAAAGGTTTAGATTTGTCTCCCATCTCCTACTACCAAGCCTCAGCATCACATCAGTGCAACCACAGAAGCAAAGAGCGTTTTTGAAGCAGCAATATTAGAACACGAAGATTATCTCCCTTTAGGAGCTGGACTCCACGTGGATGCTGTAATGAGGAGATACAGCTGTTGAAACTTCTCACGCCACAGAACCCTCTTCAGACACAAAAATATCTGTGCTGATGGTGCAGACCACATGCTGGGAACAGCTCACTGGGGCTATTCATCATTTCATTTACTGTCCTGAACAGGTGGGCTGGTAGCACTAAATACGGGCACAACAAAACCTTTATACGCCCCACAGCAGTCTCTGCAGCTCGGCCTTGGAAAATATGCTCTGAGTTTTCAAGTGCTGCATTTACACCGTGTTTACAAAGGATAAATCAATATGAAGGCCGGCCTCGGGATTTACAATGGATTTACTTCAGAAAAGTTCTTTGGCTTAATAGTCAATGTTTAGAAATACAGTGGCTACAGACTGTTAGATCAAATGAAAGGTCAGACGTAATTGCAGGCCATGTAAAACCAATAAACCTCCAGAGTTCTTCTTTTTTTTAAATGTCATTACCCAAACCCATGAAAATTAAACAGGAGGCCTGCATGCTGAACACATACACTCATAAAGCACCCCTCTCACACACACCAACCGCATTTTAATCCTCCGACAGTGAATTGCCACAAACGATGTTTGGAGCCAAACACCCAAGAGCACTGGCTATGAAGCAGACTCCAAAGCCCAAAGTCACACACAGCCTGCAAGAGATTTCTATCTGGCCACCAAAGGTCGTCTGAGGTACCAGACAGATCAGGTTTTGAGCTCTGCCCTATTCCAAGCAGGGAACTGCTTCGACTTCACCACTTGTCATGGGAATGCAGCAAAAATATCCTTCGACTGTACAGTGTCTTGTAATAGTATCTTAGGAGTTAAAGGATTCATGGAGCAACTGAAATAAACCCCATGAGCACATTCTTCCTCCTCCACCTGGGCATCCGCCTCTCTTGGACTGGCTGTAAAGGAAGGATAAGCAGTGGATGCTCTCAATGGATGCTCTCAACAACTCTTGAAGCTGGGCTTACAGGCAGCATGGGGAATCCCTCTTCAGTGTTACAATTAAAGCTGAATTTCTCAGTCTTCACAACTCACTGCATCTATACATGCTTTCCAGCATTTTTCACTATTTTTCTACATAATTAAGACTAAGATACAAAATAATATCTTTAACAATATGGTTTAGATTAGCACTTCCGTTGTTTTAAGTTACAAAAAGCTATAAGCAGAACAAAAGCTTATCTTCATAATTCATTCTGGCTGCCCCATCCCTGGCAGTGCTCAAGGCCAGGTTGGACACGGGGGCTTGGAGCAAGCTGCTCCAGTGGCAGGGGTTGGAGCTGGATGAGCTTTAAGGTCCCTCCCAACTCAAACCATTCCATGATTCATGTTTAATCACAAAGTTCTGAAGTTGCACACATGTAAAATAACCACGTCCTTACTTAAGGATTATTCTCTACTGCCCCATAGCAAATTAATGCAGCTTGGGCTGCCTCCTGCTCTCCACCTGCAGCCAGCTTGACCAAACAGGACTACCGTAAGGACCCAGCATGCTTACTTAGGGGCTTGATGAATAAACAGTTGGTAAATTAAAGAGATAAGCATTTGCTTAAAGGGATTCATGCCTGGAAAGCATTCCTCAGCTCACATGTGGGCTGAGATGTGCAGCAGCAGAGGGAACAACAAGGGGAAGGCAAAGCTTCCTATCCCCTCAGGGCAGCAGAAGGCATTTAGCTTACACTGACCAGTTCAATGATAAATGACATAAGACCCATCATATTGTGCACTACCCAGCAAGGTGATGTTTCAACCAGCTAAATATACCAGCTACTCAGACATCAGTTTCTATGGGCGTTTTTAAATCAGGATCTGTATCACTCCCCCTAAAAATAACTGACTTTTAAAGCAATCACCTATCCTATTTAAAGCAGAGCAGGTAATTTTGTTGGGTGCCACTAAGCACAAGAGTAATCCCGCAATCACATCTCCCGGGAAGGGCTATGGGCTGCCCCCATCCTGTGGTGCACCAGAGGCACTGGTCCCATGTGCTTTACACATGTACACATGTGCTTTACATGTCTCACTGAAATAACGCCTTTTTATTTGTCTAAATAGATCCTTCACAGCCAGATAGTGCAGTTCCTCCTCTCCCTCCTATGCCACTTCAAAGCCTAAACAGGTTTTCCTTGAGGTCCCTTCCAACCTGGTGTTCTACGATCCATGGAGGTTACGTGCAGCTCATCCAGCCCATGTGAAAATCCCTATCAGTCGTACTCGGCAAAGTTTCCTCCCTTACTCCCACCTCATTTAAGTGCTCATAACTGCACTGATATTACATTTGAGAGGCTATGCTGAGAGTCTCATGTTATATTTCCACAGCCAAGGAACACAGTTTAACCCACTGGGGCTGGAGGCAGTGAGAGGTCAATGCCAGGCACATGCTGTGCCCACCTCATGGAGAGATGCTGCCAGTCCAGCTGCACCATGCACCCAAAAACTCCTCAGCTGGAGTTTAAAGTGTTCATTGCTCAAATTCCAGGTTTATAACCCTGAAAATAGGATTGGAAGCTGTTATTTTTTGAAATGGAGTTATGTGGCTGCACCAGTTATAAAGAGCAAACACAACCAGGGTACAAAGGGTAGAGATAATTTGCACCAGTACCCACTAGGAATAAAAAGGGCTATAAAAGAGCAATGCCAAAGGCCAACAGTCAGCATCACAACAGCGGAACACAAAGTGTTCACTGGAAAGTCACCCCTTCCATGCAAGAAGTCTGGGGAGGAGCTATTTACAAGGGTCTGTAGGGACAGGCCAAGGGGAATGGCTTGAACCTGCCCGAGGGGAGACTGAGCTGAGCTCTTAGGCAGAAGCTCTTCCCTGTGAGGGTGCTGAGGCGCTGGCACAGGGTGCCCAGAGAAGCTGTGGCTGCCCCATCCCTGGCAGTGCTCAAGGCCAGGTTGGACACAGGGGCTTGGAGCAAGCTGCTCCAGTGGAAGGGGTCCCTGCCCGTGGCAGGGGTTGGAGCTGGAGGAGCTGAGGTCCCTTCCAAAGCAAACCAGTCTGTGACTCTCTGATACCATTCTCTGTAATCTCTTTACATAGGTCTTTCTGCCAAAACCCAACAAAACACATAATTATTAATGTAAAACAATTTCTCCACATGCTCTAAACTAGGGACCAAGATCAACATTATTTTATCTTGTAATCTGTATTTTCAGAGCTTTTCAGCAGCTGAAATAATAGCTGAAACCAAAGCACAGTATCGACCTTCAAGCGGTTTGCCCACACATAGTCTTCAATCTTTGACAGAAAACTACCTTGCTGAGGTTACTTAAGAAGAAATTAACTCACATTTTCTATCCAACTAGCTAAAAGTGCAGCTCCAGTGAGCCCAGGGAAGGAGGGGAACTGAGCAAGGAGTGCAGGGAAGCGTTGCTGATCTTGCAGGGAAGGAGAGCATTGAGCTCATGAGCAGAGGGATTCTCAGCCTCTCTGTTTAAAAAGTGGAGTAAATTTCTCCATGTTCCCCATGTGAAGGTGAATACACACAGTATAAAATAACAGAAGAAGAGCAGAAATCAAGGGATTGCTCTGCACTGGCACCGTTATCACCAGATCCAGCCACAAGGAAAGCCTGGCTCAGCACCGACACACCAGCAGCCCCAGCTTCATTCAGCAGCAGCTTTTATCATCGCAACACACACATCCTCTTGTTACCCAGCTGCTAAACCAAAGGCGGTGCAAAACCATGGAGATTTTAGTAGCAATTTATTATATGAATCAGCTTTCTTCTGCAGGCACATCCTCACCCCAATATACTACAAAGGGAGCCACTTGAATAACTGGACCACTTCTCCTTTTCCCTGCCAGATGCCAACTCATGCAATTACCACAAGATGCCACAACTATAGAATAAGGGAAAATAAAAGCAGCACACCAAGCAACACAACAGCCTCTGTACCCTTCTATTAACCCAAGACACTTGCTGAAGCACAGAGTATTGGTGTCCCATGGCTAAACTGATTTATGCAGCCACCTCTGAAGTCTGGGATAGCTTTTAACAATTCAGTGTCCATCATCATTAAGCAGTTTATCCCTGCCTCTGTCATCTGAGCAAAATCCGAGTACCATTCCCTTGTGCTTCACCCCCCTTTCTCCCAATCTTTTGTCTTTAACTCAAGGAGCAATTTGACAAAGCTTAGATTTAAGGATCCAGTGGAATGGTGGCAGTCTCAAGCAGGGAGGTTCTCAACACAAAGGTTTCCAATCAACCAACAACCAATCCAACCAGGACAAGTGTAATTCCCAGGAACCGCATTCATGTGCTGGAAATCCACAATGAGGTCCAAGACAAACTCCCCTGAGGCATTAAAAGTGGGCAAAAGCAGTGTGATGCTCCGGAGTGAGGATGAGATGATTGCATCAAGAGCAACTTGGCTCTCAATAAACATCAAATGAAAACCCAACGCCTCGCTTGCTGTGACCCCAGCCAGGTGTCCCAATGACACACGGCTATTTTAGAGCACTAAGCAGGAAATCAGTTCTATTTCTAAGGAAAATAAATTGTTCTGAAATGACCTCATAGCTGCCAGTTCCCATACGTTCACAAAGAGCCATCCTCAGCGATTGCACGGAGGTGTCAGGGAAGCTGCGGAAGCCATAAATCCTTCCAGAGTCCCTTTAGCACTGCCCAGCTTCATGTCCTATGACAGAGGAGAGGCAGCAGAGGCCGGGACCCAGCAGTTCCCCAATGAACTTGAGCCTCACGGATGCCCATGACCCCTATGGAACTTAAGCAAAGGGTCTCAAGGAACAGGTATTATTCCCTGAGCATGGAGTTTTGCACAGGGAGTGAGCAAAGAGCAGACACTTACACAGCAGCACCAGCACTTCAAAGCCGCACAGAAGAAACGGCTGCGTCGGCAAGTTCCAGGCAGATTGCTCTCACATGCAAACCTGCCCCAGAGAGCCACGCAGAACCTGTCTCTCCATTCCACCCCAAACATTACATTCCTGTTGCAAGAACATATGCTTGGCTCACTCGAGGCTCCCCACACCCAAGCCACCCAGGACTCCCCGCTCCGCACACAAGGACCTGCTGCTTACGGAAGCACAAAGGGATTTTGTACCCGTACTTTTTCCAAGGTAAGACAAGACAGTTGCCAGGATCCACATTCTATGTGCTTCAATGCAAACAAGAGTGCTATTATCGCCTCCAGATCTGTCGCAGATTCAGCTGTATTACAGATAGCACACTTTAAAGGAAACAGACGTAAGATGCCTTTGAAACAACAGCTAAACCATATGGTAACAGCTTCCCAAATTCCACTGACGTTCAATAGAGACCATCAGGTACAAAAGCTCCCAGGGAAGGGAGCAGCATGGCTGAAAGCTGCCACAACCTCCCTGTTACAGAGAGCTGCTGCTCTCCCTTCAGTGCTCTGCCCAGAGAGCACCGAGTGGGAACAAGCTCCAGCGGAATCAAGCACTCACTTGGTACCAGGACAAGGATTTGAACACACTCTTGGACAGTGGCTGAATTTCTCTTCACTGTTATTTAAAGAGCCTAGATTTCAGTAGAGCCAACAGAAGTAATTCCTGGAGCACGGAGAGCAGGTTGGGTAAGCCATAAGTAGAGGCTTTCCTCCGCCTGCTGCCATGACTTGCTTCACCGTGATTCAGCAGGCTCCTTATAGAGACTGAATGCATCTTTTATTAGGAATCCTGTTGGGCTCAATAAGGACTCTGTCACCCTTCAGGGGGTGTAGCAGAAGAGAGGAAATGTTACTCAGCACAGTTTATGGTTTTCATTGCTTCCCTTCCTGTTACTTCATCGAAGGCTGCAATCCGCGCCGTTTCCTTGATTCTCTGTTTAAGGCCAATTGTAAAAATAGTACTCCCAAATTCTTTCCCGATACTGTAATACCAGAAATGAAAACACAGAAACATGCTGAAGTTCTCTGATCCACACTGTGCACATTCACATATCCATGCAGCCAGTTCACCAACCCCAGTGATGCTGGCTGGAGAAGCCCAACCTACACAACCCAAGGCAGATGGTACACCCCCATCAGCTACCCCTGGAATGTGTGGGAGCAGCCATCAGCTATATTTAAACATGTGGAGCAGAGTGTATGGTCCCTTGAATAAAAGGGAGATGATGAGATGGACCAGAAAGCAACTCCTCCATCTTATTGACTTTCCCATTCAATGGCATGAACATTTGACTTTCATTAAAGTGCAAGTGGTGCAAAAGAACATCACGGAACCCCAGACTGGTTTGTGTCAGAAGGGACCTTAAAGCTCCTCCAGCTCCAACCCCTGCCACAGGCAGGGACACCTTCCACTGGAGCAGCTTGCTCCAAGCCCCTGTGTCCAACCTGGCCTTGAGCACTGCCGGGGAGTAACAATTCACTTTAAAGATTCCTCTTATTTACCTGGAGACCGTTTAAAAAAGTCAAAAAGAAAACAAAACAATTTAAGTACAAGCACCAAGGCACTATTGAGGAGAAAGGATGGATTAATCCGTCTGATGAATGACAATGTTCCCAAAAGACTTAAATGAAGCATCCTGCAGAGAATGACACAGCTGAAGTAGCTCTCCTGAGGAGGGAAGCTCATCTTGCCTTGTAAGAAATACCACCAATTCTAAAAGCCTAATTGAAGTACTTCTCATAGACCTCACTAGCAGCAAGCTCCTGCATCATCTTAAATCACCCCCTGAGAAGGCACCCAGTCACATCTGTATAAAATAAACTGGTTCACAGCTACTGCAGACCTACAGTCTATTACTTAGAGTAACATATATCCCCGAAAGAGGTTTCCCACCTACAGTAAGAGGTGATGGATTTCTGGCCCCAGCTGCCAGTCTGCTCACCGCAGGCATCCTGAGCAAGGCTGGGTTTTCCTAGGACCTTGCTAAAAATCAGAATCCCCTTATTATCAGTTTGCAACTGAGGATCACTGCACCTCATCCACTGAACAGCTTCAATTGACCAGGAACTTGCTTTCTTAGATGTATAGACTTATATATGCTCACAACCTCCTGGTGCACAGGTCCATCAGACAGCCTTGGACCATACTATGACCATGATACAGGAATCCTGCCTAACCTCAAAACTTTACATTTACCCATATAGATGACAGATACTTTTTTTTTTTTTCCAAATGAGGAAATGTCAGTTGAGTTATGAGAGTATTTTATACAGGAGAAAAGAGATTAAAAGGGACTTCATCTCACTCCCTTCTAAATCCAGGAAGCAATTGGAACTGACAGCATCAGTTAATAACAGTATAGCCCAGAACAGGAAACTAAAATCTGGCTTTGGTTTTTGCTGATTCTCAAAAGTAACATTTGCACACTTGGATTTTTATCATCCTTTTATGTTCCTCCCCTGCACAAGCAGCCAGTCTCTCAATGGGGCTAATACAGCTTCTTTATCCATTATTCCCTTATAACATGCACACAGGGCTACAGGTACAGACTGAAGAACCACACTCCACTCTCAGAACAACCATCTCCAATAAAGTGTGAAAGAACAGATCATACTTAAGCACAGAGGCCCCAGAACCACTATTACACTTTATTTTGAGACTGGAAGTGCCTCCATTTGGCAGAAAACTTCTGAAACTACAAAAAAAAAAAAAAAAGCAAAGTATTTCTACATGAAAATAAAACAAAAAGGTTCTTTACTCACCAATAGGCCCCCACACCCAATACAGATAAACACCTTCACCTAAGAACGCTGGGCGATGTTGATACAAGACTTTGGTAGGAAGAAAAACATTGAAAGGAATGAGGGAGGGGAAATTTCATCTTATTTTTACTGCTGTTTCATCACTCCGAGTCAGCAGTTCTGGAACCCCGACTTCGCCAGGGAAAAACTTCCTTTGGAAAAGCTGATGTTGCAGAGTGAAATACCGAGGGCCCTGAACTGGGGAGACAGGAATGCCAAATGTCATTGCTTCAAAGCAAGCAGCTGATGAGTTTTGAATATCTGAGGCATAGTTCAGCCCTTATCATTGTTCAGAACAAAAGTACAGCTACAAAAAGTACCTTCAAGTAGAGGTTCCCAGACACTCATGACTTAATTTGAATACATCTTTCCCACTTGTATGTTGGGAATAGAAAAGCAAAAGCAAGCTGCCTTGACAACATTCGAGTTCAATAGGATGGGAAGCTCAGCAGAGACAAAACCTCAATGCTCACACCTATCAAAGAGCAGGCTTTTATAACAAACATTTTCAGTAGGAGATCAAAGACCATAAAAGCAGCCTCATCAGGCAGGATCTTGAAAAACCACCCAAAATCAACACGCAAAACAGGCAACTTCAGGCTTCCAGGTCAACCAATGCTTTGCCAGTCAAGCAGCTCAGCGCTTGTCACGGTTAACAATGTCCCTCCCACAGGACAAGCAGCCATCAAATAGGAATAGCTCAGTTACATCTTTTTTGTTGGAACTCCAAACACACCAGCTTCTCTGGTTGACAAAGAAACTCCTGCTATTTTAAGAGGAGTGGGAAAGAAAGCACCACCAACACCTGAAATTCCCTTTTAAGAAAGGAATCGTGGTAGGAAAGGTAAGGACACTGAAAAGCTAAGAAAAAAGTAGATTCGTATTAAACAAATCTGGTACATAGACGTGGGGATGAAAAAAGAGAAGGTAGAGGATTACATCCAAAAATCCAAAGGTCAATTCTATGCTTATCAGTAACGACAACTTGGGAGTGTGGCTCTAGGCAGCTTGTGTTGAATTACAGAATCTATCACCTATAAATCCCTGTAAGAGTGCTCTAGGTTTTGTTCTTTCCTCTCTCTTGGACTAGAGCTCCATGAACTACTAAAAGAGATTCAAAAGGCCTGTTTTTAAGGAAACACACTCCTGTTAACTCTAAACAAGATCCTGTTCTAAAAGAGTAGCTCCAGGATAGGTGCTGAAGAGCGCACAGATGCAGAGGCAATGCTGCCTACCCAGCACAAACTGGTCCTGCAGACACAGGAATGAAGGATGAATTGCAATGATGCAAAAGGCAGACAGATGAACAGACAGATAGGTAATAGTAATACACACATAAAAAGGCACAAAGATGTGCTATTCAGAAAACCATTAGTGCTATTCAGACAGCCACTACAGCAGCTGCTGTTTCATCTTTCACACACACTCCATGGGAAGGGTTTCCTCACTCATTTTCACCATGCTTCACCCAACGGATCTTTACAGCAAGAGAATGCTGCTGTCAAGGTCCTGTAACTACAGCTCCTGTTCAACAGGTATCTCAAACAGGCAAAGACTAACAGGCAGAACAGACACACTTTATTGCATTCGTTTCCACCACATTAACTGTCAGATTTTTATACAAATGGATTACTATTTTCATAATGGCACATTTATCCTTTTGCTCTAAATAACTTCCTATTTCTTTGAGAATTCAAGCAAGCAAAGATCATGTCTGTCAGGAAATTAACTCCTGCTTAATAAATACTGAAGACAAAACGAGATTTCTTATCAATACTGTAACTTAGGTCACCAACTTAGTGCCTAGGTAACGGAGAGGAATAGAGCCCTACGGACTGTATCAAAATGTTTTGGTGTATCAGTAAAATATTACAGTCACCACACTGCTTTCAACCAAAACACTGTGTTTTCATTTAACACTGATGGTAACACATTGCCACATGAGAAAACACATGAGAATATACTTTACTGCTAATTCCTCCTGCATCCTGGCATTAGGGTACCCAAGCACTACCAGACAGAGCAATCCAGAAGAGTTACTGTAATGTACAGTAGGCTGTAGCCCTTACAGATGTAAGTTATCTCAGTGTGGATTGCCACAATTACATTCTACTACTGCCACGGTGACTACACTATCCTCTCATGCAGAGGAATGCCAACATGCCTGTGTAATGTGCATCCGCGCATTGGCAAACATACATTTACCCCACACCAAGCAGAGAGGTGTGATCAGAAGCTCTTAGCATCTTCACTTGTAGTACAAAAGTAAGCCAGACTGACCCTACTGCTACATTTGTCTGCAAACCACCACAGCAAAACTCTAAAAACCTGCATTCTGCCACTGCTTTAAGATCTACTTCTGCATTCCTCAACCATACCTGTGCCCTAAACCACAAGGAAGCTTCGGGATCCAACCTGAGGAGCTATATTCTATGTATATTCATATATTGAGGTTAACAGGTTTCAAGTTTGAAATCAAAGCAACAGAAGTATCAGAGGTACATACACCTCTGTGCTTCCCGAGTAATTACAATTGATCACTGATGCATAATGATACAAAGGAAGTAATTCCAATTAAAGAAAATTAGCAGCTTCAGCATTAGGAGAAACAACAGATGAGTGTACTGCCAGGAGCTGAATCAACCACGAGATGATAATGTTACTCAGGGATTTCTAGCTCCAAATCCCACAGGCTACCCATCAGGCACGCAGCTTCCCAAAGCATACAACCTTGACATCCATAGGATTACAGACAAGATGCAGAGCAACTGTCCCCACCACCTCTATGCTAAATCAAAACAATACTGATTGATTACAGGTGAGACATGGGCTGCTTCGGTTGGATTGTAGTATAGGTGATACGGAAACCTCTTGTACTCCAACCAGCAATTCCAACCTTAGAGAGGCCAAGAACTTCAGAGACTGTAATTACCTTTGAATACAAACCCAACACAAGCCAATCTCAACTTTCTCATTCCTATGAAACCATGATCTACACTAATTTGTAAAGCAACGTGCCAGAGATTACTCCAGCACCTCACCCTTCCAGTGTTAGCCAACCACAGCCTCTACAGAGGTATAATAAACCTGCTTTTAAACAAAACAGCGTTTCATCTAAAAAGACTTGTGATTTCAGCGCAAGACTACCATTAATCACTGAAGACGAGGGGGAAAAAAACCCTAATACTAAATTTAATCTGAGTATCAAAGTCAGGTTTATAAGCAGCAATGCAATGCATTAATTTAAGACTCAGACTTTTGACTCATCAGCTCACATAAAAGAAGAAGTTTTGTACTGGGTGATGAAAGGCAAAGTCTGGACCCAACAGCCGAATGCTTCAAAGGAAGATTACACCACCAGGATCTCTGGACAGTTGTGCTTGTGACTGCAGATATGGAGAACATACATTCTAGATCCCAGCCCCAGGAGAAACAGAAGGATCCGGTACTGCAGCTCAGTCATTTTACACAATAACACTGAACATTAATACAGCTTGGCAGTGTATCTGCCTGAAAAACAGCACATTCAGAGCATACAAACTGCTCATTCACACAGCTACTCCACTGCAGGACTTGGGAGGTGCACTCTGCATGAGTGCCAGGAGCGGTGGAAGACCCGTCAGCAAAAGCTTCTTGCTCTATTACATGAGCATTCACAACTGCAAGAGCTATGTAATTATTTCAGGTAAAAATACATTAAGGAAACAGAAGTCTGACTAGAGGTTTTGAAAACTCAAATCAACGATACTGTTCATGATATTGAACACTGAACTCCATGACCTCTACGTTCTACGTAGTCTTATTTGCTGGATTTGAAAGGCCTAAACTAAGCATAATGGAAGCTCTCAGCTTTATGGTTGTGATCAACTCTGACTGGTTGTGCAACATCTGTAACTACAGCTCTGCTATACACCATAATCCCCTTCTTTTAGCCACTGTGTACACAGGGGCAAACAAAACAATGCAAAGTTCCTCTCTTGAGCCATGAACTCCACCCAAAAGAGCAACCCAACATGCACAGGAGTCATGCTGCTGCCATGCTAGGCTAGCACAGACATGCAAGCAAAGAGATCCTTCCCAATGATCACACCAGCTGGGTTATGCCCCTTCATTTCTGTACTAAGACTGCCCATCTGATAGGAAGAACCAGCATGTGCTGAAGACTCCACCAAGCACCTTGTAAATCACATAAACCAGTATCTATGGAAGAGTGTGCTGGAGAAACCCTTACAACCCAACACAAATGGAACCAACAGATGTATTTGATGGGAGTTCAGTAGTCTAACACAGGACTGACAGTTTCCTTCCTACTTCAAATGGGAAACAGGAACAGAAACTCCTTCTGCAACACTTGGAAGGATCACTTCTACTTTGGCAAACCAATGGAGCCTAAGACTGGACAATGTCACACAGAACCCTGAGAACATAGGGTAAAGTAAATCAGATTTAAGTAGAATATCCTCCCTAGATAGCCCCCAGTATCTAGCAGCCACTGGCAAGCACAACCCCTTGAGACAAGAGCATAAAAAGCCCTCCCAGAATCAATATGCAACAGCAGAAATGACCCCATTGCTTTGTAATACTAAATACACAGTACAGTTTACTAAGGCAGATGCTCTTTCCAATGCAAACTGTCAAGGTGAAAAACATTACAACAGCTCTGGAACTACCTCTCTGTAGGAATTCATACGCAGCCAAAAGGCCAAACTCTATGTGCCCTCAACTCAACACACCACACCATCGCAAGAATTCCTTCCCTCCAGACCAAAAGGACCAACATTCGAGGCCCATTAATAACCATTCTGCTTAAATATCAATGCTTTAATCAGGCACAAAGATGACAAAGAGAGAACCCCTTAAGGTAGTTATTTTTGTTTTATTTAGCAAGAATTTGCTAGCCCCTCTGAACATGCTAAAAGATAACCAAGAGTTAGCAGAGCTGAGGAACCCACAGAAACCAGATGCAGAAGGGTAAGTAATTTGTGCTGCTTCCCTGAATGAGGGGTATTTCCCAAATACTGCACTGCAATCATCAAAAGAGGAAGAGGGGTGTATCACAGTTTCATCAAACAAAGGAAAACCCTCGATGTTTTAGCCTGAGGTCATTGCAACAAGAAGACCTCCTTGTCTTAGAAACTGCTCGTCTGGCAATACTAGCATGAGCAGTTTATCCAGGATGCTCCTTGGAAGCCGGTAGCTTCTTGGCCACTGAGGAGAATACCATGACCCACCTTTTAGTGCCAAGAGAGCTGTTTTCACCTGCAGATGCCCAGCTCTTTACACTCTTGTGATGGAAGTACATGTACAGTTGCATACAAAGGTTATTAGACAGTCATGGGGCAAACACCAGTAGAACATCATCGATGTTTGAAACAGCAGCACAGCAGGGATGCTCCAACTGCTTCAAGGAATCTGGCTTTCTTCCTTCTGCTCCTCAGAAGAGGGCCTGGCCACAGGTGACAAAAGCTGGGCACTTTGGCCCCAGTTTCCTCCCACAGCACACATACATGTAAGTTCACTACGACCGAGTGCTATTTTCTTCCCATTTATTTGCACTATGCACAGACATCCAGCTGTCCTTACACAAAGTGACATAAGAATCAGTTCTGTCAGGATAAACATTACAGAAACTCCTCTGCAAAGCTTATATGAAACCAGTTTGGGTGTAACACCACAAGAGAGGTTCTTATTCAAAAAACAGCCTTTTTTCATGATGCCCTTTTTACTCAGTGCAGCCTTTTGGGGCTTTAATATGGTTTCTCTGAGGAATGTAACACCTCCTCGTCCTGACTTCTTGCCCTCCAGCCTTTGCAGTTTTGGAGAACAAAAGCAGAAGAGAAATGTATTTTCCTTCCATTTGGTAACTTTCCAGAATGCCAAGTGTACTCGCAGTTCTCTCCCACCTCCTTCCACACCCTCTTCTCGCCCTTCCTCACTATCCCAATATCTCCAAGGAGTTCCTATTGCAGGGTCAGTAACAAGGCACTTTTAGCTCAGATTAACAGTTTTGCAGAACACACCCTCACTGCCTCGGAAGTGCCTGAAATTCACTGTTCAAATTCAGATAATACAACAGAAAACAGCGTCCTACAAATACGTTACCTTACATTTTACAGCTTAATTCATCAGTGAAAGCCTTCAGTTAAATTATTCTGCAGATGAAGCTAAGTGCATGACCCCATTGCACGGGGAAAGGTATATGCTGAAGGAAATAAATTCCAATAAAGAATTCCAGGACTCCGTCATAATTCCTGGTTTCACTCTCAGAGCTGTCACAGCTGCCATTAAAATGAAAAACCAGTTTTTCAGGAACAGTAACTGGAAGCAAGAATAGGAAAAGTAATCTTTGGGCAACACCACTTCCCTGGCTCCCTGGAAAATCCCTGCGAAGCAGCCACCCCAATTCCCTCCGACTTCATTTACTCTTTTAACACAGTTTAAGGTTAACATGAAATCTTACTGCCTTCTGTAAAGAACCAAACTGAGCCTGACACAGCGAAGTTACAGGTACTAACCACCAGTTTAACCATAGCAGATTGGAGTACAATGAGATGCTGCAGTCACTACCTGCTTGCTGACAACTACCGCGGCACACTCGATCCCAACAGCTCTTCTGTAGCATTAGAAGTCTTTATGACAGTAAAGTCATTTTTCACCCTCCTAGAAGCTAAACTTAGGTCCACCCTACCCCAACAGTTTAGAGAACTAAGCCTCAAAACATTAGATCAATAATATGACCTAGTCTGCAAAATCACATCTGTTGAGCCTTAAATCCCACATTTACTGTGATTATCACAAAGCAAGCCGCTCTGAGCTCTGTTCTTTAGTTACAGTTACTTAGGCCAACAGCTTGAAAAAGATCCGTAAATACTATCTGTGTAAGTTCCTAGCATTCTGACAATGACACAGTGAAAACAGTGAGTTCCTGTTTTACAATAGCCTCCCAGATACAAAAGCCTTGTTGACAACTGTATGGACAGGCCAGAAAACCCCAGAACCACCAACTGCATCTTCTAAAGGCAGCTGCTTGGAACAAAATAGGAATAAGAAAAGCAGGAAGGATGTGCATCCCTTTCAGGACATCCCCCTAAGCCCCCTGAAAGCTTGCTGCTACAGAGAAAGATCATCCAAAGGCAGGCAGACAACAGCACTGCCACAGCCCAAGTCAAAGCAGAGGCCACCAGAAAAACCAGCCCAGGAGAGCAAGTGCCATGGGACCACCAGAACCCCCTGCAGAGGTGAGCCATGGTACAGGAGCTCTTCCCAGCTGCATCAGCATCATCTGGGGGATGCTGTTGAGACAGACCAAAAGCACAAGGCAGTGAGGTTTTAGCACAGCATGCCTCACAGGCAGCAGAGATGTTTGATTACCTCCAGACTCTCAAATGCCTTTAACCAACACCCAGCACTGAATCAACAGGCACAGTGCTAATAAAACCACAGCTAGAGTATCTCTCTGTACTGGGGTTATATCAGAATGAGAAGCTTAAAACATAAAACAAAATGAGCAATAAAAAGAGATCAAACCACACCTGGTAACGGGGTTCAGACAAAGCAGTTCCTACATATACCACTCTGGACACAGTAAAGCATGCCATAAAATACTCGAGAGCATTTCTTTTAGGCCAAAGACAGCTCTTCCAGAGGGAAGGTGTGTGAAGACATCACTACCATTACCATCTATCTCCCAGAAGAGATACCTAAAAGTCATACCCATGAGGTGTGCAGTAGACACCTACAGGTATGCACACACACAGAACAGCCATAGAAAGCAACACTGACACACAAACTACAAAGCCAAAATGTTTTGTTACTCTTTTGTTGTGGCCTTGCTTCCTTCAATGAACCCCAACAAGCAGGAGCAAGTAAGATGAGGCAACGGCCTCTGACTTTTGTGTGCAACTACACATGAGACAAACACTGTATTTTCATTATACTTAATGTTAATGTCCAGATTCAACAATACCACCGAGTACAAGACACAAGAAGTGCTGAAGCCACACAACCAGGCAGCACGCAACTGTGCTCATCAGTTTTGGTATCATTCCTCAGGCAACCCAAGGCTCTGATCTGCAGCTCTGTCTCAGCTAGACCTACCTACACACTCTGTTTAAGCTGGATTAACACCTTTCAGAAGGCCAAGACAATGCTTGAAGATGTCCATCCACTTGCTCCCCACAAGAGAACCACATTCCTACTCACCGCTTCATCGGAATGACTCAGAACTGGAAATTACATCCCATAGACAAACCAGGACAGTGGAAGGGCTTTTCACCTTGACATGCAGCTTGGTGACTCACCAAGCACAAGCCCTGAACTTTCTGCAAACAATGCCAATACACATGAGCCATTGTCCACAGAGCTGTTGGTGCGCTGCCATTTGATCTTCTCTTTAATACAGCCATGCTCTGTAGAGCAGACTACATTACGTGAAGGAATTTGTGTTAGTCATGAGCAAAGAGCAGCGGTTGGGAACTGGAAACCAAGCATCAAACTCAGCTGGTTCTGGCTGGGTTCTGAGCAGAACAGGTAAGAGGAAAAGGACAGGAAAGCGTGCTGAGATTCACACCAGTGGGTACCAAGATGTTTGCTTTAGAGAATCAGGTCCAAGCAGCCACTGCAAAGGAAAAGCAGCAGCAATGCAGTCCCAGTGGCTCTTCACAGACCCAAAGTTAAAGCAGATGCTTTAGAAACCAACGTGGCCATCATCAGGTCCAATAAGGGACACTTCCAGCAGCAGTGAGTACTTCACACTGTAATGAATGAGCACTAGACATGTTCTTAACCAAGGAAAAAGCCTGGATTGGACCTGGGCTGCCAGGAGATCAGAAACCATGAAGTCACAGCTATGAGATGGAAGAACCATGTGTTCCCAGGTTATTAGCACTGTGTTCTGTGTTGAACAACGAATGCTCAGTCTAATTGCGTTTCCTGAGTTTTTATTACAGTTCACTTTCTTCCGTACTTGACCCACCCTGAAAGGTGAGAAAGAAAATGCTTTGGGGAAGGTTTTTTGTGGATTTGGGGGGTTGTTTGGGCAGATTTAGCTCACAACGCTCATGCAAATATAATCAACCAGAAGAATTCATACACCTACCTCAGGGCACCTTAAGCATCACAACGTTTCTGTTTCTGTCCTAGTTTAACTCATTTCACTCATGCCCAAATCCTCCTTTCCAGGACAGTCTTTGACATCCTCAACCACAATATGGGTTTATATGGACACAGACTCTAAAACCAGGAAAGCTCACCCAATGGTCATGCTATTTTCTCTACTTGTTTAACCTAAGACTTTTTGAACAAGGAAACTTTGTTAGACAGCCTCTAAGAGAAAACCTATTTGTCAATGCCACTTGAGTAGAGCCAGGGTATGTACTTGAAGTTAAACTGTGCCCTGGAAACCTGATTTATTTGGTTGGAACCATGAATCTATATTTGACCGAAGTCAACAGGCCTCAACTGTTAAAGAAAACTGGAAGAAACGTTTATTCCTGCAAAGCCCTAGCAAGGTTTCCTTGCAGGTATTCCAGATGGACACCAGCTGCCCAACAGCCAAACCAGGAGCCCTCCTCTGCCAATGCAGTGCCTTGCCCAAGGCTCAACACAGCGTTATGTGTGTCTCTGAGACACGAGTAATCAAAAGACTATTCTGAGCGACACATTCAGTCTTGTGAATGAAAGCACAGCAAAACCAAGCTCCAAAACCTGGCCAAAACCAAACCAAACTCCCCTCCTAAGACACACATTGAAGCCCTCGCAGCTGAGTATTTACGTATATTAACACTGGTTAAAACCTGGTAAATGCTCCAATATTGTATTCTGGTTCATGTAAAACAACAGATGGATTTTATTTAAGTGCAACTCATTCAGGGCTGATTTGACCTTCAGAAAGTGTGTTGCACTGCAGGTTCCAATTAGTGATAATCTGAGTTATTTGGGTACCAATACATACGCCAGGTTGATGAGTGCTTCTGGCCAAGAAACAGGTACATCAAGGCCAGGCTGGATGGGGCTTGGAGCAACCTGCTCTAGTGGAAGGTGTCCCTGACCGGGGTGTGCAATTGGAGCTGGAGAGGCTTAGAGGTCCTTTCCAACACAAACCAGCCTGGGATTCTATGGAATTGACTGTACGTCACAAGAGTGGAGCTGTATCCACATACCAATGAAAACAACTGCAATAAAATAACCCATTATCACTGATTTTAATTACCCACACAAGGGACTTGACCCTGCCTGGTCTCAGGGAGGGGTTCACCAGGTTTAACCTGCCCTGGTTTCTCAGGGATGTTTACTAAGACTGACCAAACACGCATCGATTGGTATTTACTTGAACTTTAGGAACAGAAGACTGGGACACATCTATTGAACAACATCAACCTTGCTCAGCTCCAAAACCAAGGTGCATACACAGAGTTTATGAAAAGGAATTCTCAAGGAGCATTTCACTGAGGGAGTACAAGAATTTGCATGCTTGGCTGTTTTATTACAGGAAAACCACAGGTCTAATTGAGATGAACACTCACAATACTGCACTGTATTAAGAAATAGAATAATAAGAGACAACTACCCACCCAAAGCACTCTTACACGACAAAACAGAGGGAAATGTAAGCTCTAAAAGCTTCCTAACTCCTGGAGCTGGCAGGGAAGAGACACAGCTCTCCCACAGCTCCCAGGCCTGTCCGACAATCCTCTGGGATTGTCCACACTGTATCATGAGCTTAAATACATTCATTTAATAAGCATGGAAAGAAAAACCTGTGGTTTTGTTTTCCCTTCAGCTGAAAGCTATGGGGCAGGAAGGGCAGGAGAAGAGAGGAGGTTCATGACTGTTTCACTGAAAGTAATGAAGAACTTCAGGACCTGCTTCATTAAGAAGAAAACCTGTATTGTGCTTGCAAGACCCAAACTATTTGAGGAGCTGTCACGCACCAATGCAACATTGAAGGTGCCACTCCTCAGGTACCTCTGATCTGAGCTTTAATTTAACCAGATGGCTATAAAAAGAAAGAAAAAAAGCTTTCCAGCACATCTTATTCCAAGAGACTAATCTAATATTTAAGAAATGCTGACAGTTCTGGGTCTTTCATAGCCTTAGAAAGATGCTGATAGAACAGGGTGTCTGAGAGGCAGCGCACGCTCAGGTCTTTCTCTAAGGCTGCAGTTACTTAGCAGTTTTGCTACTAAAACTGACTTTCTGCATTTGATTTTTCAATCATACAGAGCAAAACTAAACCTGTAACTGTTGCCTTCACAAGGCCGCTTCTGAAGTAGTCATAATTATACGACAGGCTTTTATGTTCCTCTAACTGTAAATAACCATTGTCATGTGCACATTGCCCTTCTGTACTCAGAAGGTGCCCAACGACCCAGCCAGGAATTTATCAGTAGTAAGTCGTAGGCACGTCAGTACCTGTTAAGCATCACTTGGGTTATCTCGCAGCAGTAACTAATACATCGATTATAAAGGTCTCTGCCAACTTCCAAGCACAGCCACGTGAGAAGACAGAACCAAGGATCTCTCAGGTAAAGCATGAGAGCTTTATAGCACTGGTCAGCTCCTTGTTGATAGAGCAGAGAGCTACAGAACAATCTATTGGTCATCTTCACTTTGAGCTCCAGAACTGTTATTTGCACAACAAAGTCTTAGAGAGCATCAGCTATAACGCAACATATCACTAACAAAGAAAGGGGGGGTGAAAATGTAAGACAGAGGTTAGGTAGCAGAAAGGTTAGAAGTAGAGAGAGGTAGAGGTTGGTAGAAAACTAAGGCAGGAGTCAAGTTTCCATCACTCTTTCCCTGTTTTGGAGGCCCACACACTAACAGGAAGGAATCTGTATTAAATACAACCCAGCATCTGCAACTTCATTTAATCCATCTAATACATTTTTGCTGTAAGATAACGGCAAGATTTTTGCAGTGATTCCACAATTCTGAGTACATTTAACGACCATCCCAAAACACCACTGTTGTTACATCAACACCTAAAAGCTCACTGCAGGAACAATGGATTTAACCCAGGCTAATCCCCTGTTTCACCTACCGAGTGTACAGAAAATTACTGAAAAGGATGAAAAATCCCGCTTGAAAATACCAGTTATTTCTGGAAACAAGAAGCAGATGTTCTCCTCTGTCTGGCTCAGCTGTGCTCCAGTACAAGAGTGCCTTTGTTATGCTGTCAGCAATCATTTATTTTATTTATTACAGCCATTTTATAATGCCCATCAATGTACTATTTGTGCATGATTTAGATCCGTCGCAGATCTATTTCTTTATATAGAAGCCGTCAAGAAGCATCACGTACACACTCCGAAGAGCAGACCCCATTGTGTCTCAACTGTGCAAATTAGGGGTGTTTTTCCTCTTTCCACTGGATTAATAAAAAGGGAACAGGAAGAGAAGGAGGAGCCGCTATTGCTAAATAAAGTTGAATTAGCATTAATCAAGGACCACTGAAACAAGGCAAAGTTGGGAAAATACAAGAGCTTACAGTATAAAAATAGACTCTAACTCTTTGAAGTGCAATAAAGGCAAAGCTCTCTGAACCATGGAAAGGAAACACTGCCTAGAACAAAGTCCTGTGCTGGGAAAAGGATGAATTCAGACTGGAAGAGAGCATGCTCATAGGGGGAGAGAAGGAGGGAAGAGAAAGAAAAAGGAGCATAATAATTTACTGTTTTGCCCTATCAGCCACCGAGACCTTATCTGTGGTAGGCATTAAACCACTCCCCAAAGAACTAACATCACAGCCTTTGCACGGATCAGATAAGGAATTCTGGGCCTCAAAAAACTAAACCTTTAATGAGAGCATACACGGTGCCATTCGCATTCGCCCTTCCCTCCTACTGCTTCAAACAGTGCTTTCCTACTATTGAAATACTCCCAAATTACTAATTTAATTATCCCTCTCACCCCCGTGACAAGAAATAGGTGGGATGATGTGCAACACAAAGCTGCAGCACCTCATAGAGGTAACTAAATCCCGTATTCCCAACCTGCAAGAAGGAGGATCCGCATTATAAATACCATCACATTTAACACCATGCAGCCAGCAGCATCACCCCAGAAGACTAATGCAGATAGTAAAATACCAAACAAGAGTATGAAATCCTACAGTTCAAATAGAGGTATGAGTTAAGTGATTAAGTGTCCGATTTAGTGTGAAGGTTTCCTCTATCTGACAAGCCAGTGTGCACAGGTGATTTCTTAGGATAATCTGCTATCAAAGGTACCATCTGAGGGAGCCCTCACCAATTCTGCACTTTCAGGCTGAACTTGAGAGACAGGCAGAGAGATTCATACAGTGGCAGCATCCGGTCACACTCAGTCCACGTAACCAACAGGTCCCAAGTACCAATGGAAGTTACCAAAGGGAGTAACAGAAGAGTAATTGCATTAACATGTTTATATCATTAAATGTGAGCTACAACCTCTAGGAGTTCATCAAAATACCCCCCCATCGGCAACTAAATTAAAGATTATAACACATGAAGTATCTGAGCAACAACAAAAAAACAAAATCAAGTGTGTACATGTCTAATATGCATAGCTTATACACTTTACCAATTAGCAAACAGTGGAATGTTACCACAACACTGAAAACTTGCCCTAACACAGCTTTTTCCAAACAAAAACATTTGTAGCATCAAGAATGAAATATTTCACTTGAGCAAAGTCATTGAGATCATTCCCAAAAGAGGCAAATCATTAGAATATTTTGATATCTCCTTTTTTTTGTCAAGGAAAGGTCCTAAAAATCAAAATCATGTGGATAATTGTACACTGGGAAGCGATATTTGATGTGTGGATTATTTATCTGTACTTTTCCAGGCTGCTCTACAGATGATGGGTATGAAGCACCAGACCACATTACTAATCAGTGCAGCCCCAACCCTGTAATTTGTAATGCCCAGGTAAACTGCTCGTATAAACTCCAGGATCCAAACAGAGAAGGGGGCAAAAGGGGACTGTAAGCAACTGAAACCCATGTGGTCAAGCAGCATTGGCTTATCAGAAAATACCAATCATGGTTTAGGGAATTTGGGGGTGGTTTCCTGTATAAGAATGCGGTCAAAGTGCCCCACGCAGCTGATTCCATGTGGGAGGAGCTGATGAGGCCTTTCTATGAGAGTAGGAGGGGAGCAATGAAGCTACAGTTATTGCCTGTGCACAACTGGATACTTGAGGACAGGAGTCACCAGCTCATACACCCTGTGCTGGGACACCCGAAACTGGGGTCTGACCCCGCTGGGCTGTGCTGAGCGGGTTTCAGCCTCCCTGACCCATGTCTTGCAGTGTAAAAGAGAGAGCTGACAAGTCCGGATGCTCAGTATGGTTAAAGAAATGAATGTAAAAACTACACTGCAATTGTTTGCTCTGGTCCCTGCATCACCCTATACCCATCTGTCAGCACAGCTCTGAGCGCATGCCTGGGAAATCTGGCACAGAGTGGTTTGATTTAACAGGTAGGACAGATGCAGAATGGGGACTCCCAAATGCAGCCCAGAATGGGGAAGGGGTTTTCTGATGTCAGGGAATTTCTAAAGGTATATGAACCTTTAGAAAGGCACCCCAAGAAATAAAAGTGGTTTGACTGTAAGTGTCCACAGAGCAACAGGCAACAAGAGCAGAGGACCCAACCCTGCTGAGTTTTAACTTTAATCATGAGTAGTCTGGCTATGCAGGGTCCTGAGATTCAGAGGCTCAGATTTACCAAGGAATTAAGATAATTCATTTGAATCATTTTAGAAGTGTCATTAGTTAGATTAGGGAAGATAAAAACTTATTTTTTTCATAGAATCCCAGCCTGGTTTGGGTCGAAGGGACCTTAAAGTTCATCCAGTTCCAACCCCCTGTCACGGGCAGGGTCACAATTGAGATACCTTGGTAAATCCAACCCTGATGTCAGCCTCAGTGGGAATCTGCACAGATCCACATGAACCCACGAGCACAGTCCAGTGCAGCTGGGCATCATAGAACCACAGAAGAGTTTGCTTTGGAGGGGATGGTAAAGCTTATCCAGGTCCAACCCCCTGCCATGGTCAGAGACACCTTCCACATCATGTTGTCTGACAGTTACCATTACAAGGTTAAGCAAAATATTTATTTTAAGGCTGTTTTAGCCAAAATAAGGCGACAACCCTAAAAAAAAATCCATTACAGTTGCTGGGTGGGGGGAATGTGTCATGGCTAGGAAGAAATAAAGAACAAAAAGCCCTACAGAGCCACGAGACACGGGCAGTGCAGGAGGCAGCAGTGGGCAGATGTTTCAAGCCACAGCAGATTACCTGTTCCCAAAGTCAAAGGGTGACAAGCCAGCACGGTATGCTGGTGCCTGAATGCCACTGCTGTGATGAACCCTGTTGCCCAACACTGCAAAGCACAGGAATCCTGCTACATGAGGAGTACAGCTGGAGAGGGAGAAGGGCTGAAGCAAGAGGGGAGTGATAAAAGGAAGAAAACAGAGCAGGGAGACTGCCTCATTAATATAGGGAGTAGGGACATAAGCAGAAACATACTGGATACCCCTAGGTGAGGAAACATTGGGACTGAATGTATTTCACTCACACGAGTGAAACTGAAGGGGAATGGGGGGCTCTGTCCTGCTCGGACACACGCTGAAGCCATCTCCGCAGCAGCTTTCCCAAGTAACCTCTTGATAATTAACTTATAAGGAAGCCCAGGCAGGACATTCTGCTCTCATGAAGTACCAAGGGAGAACAGATGTTTCCCGGTCTCAAAGGGACAAACTCAGAGCGTATCTTTTCATACCACTGACCCTTGAGTGCATCGAAAACACAACAAATCACAGCAAAGGAAACAAAGCAGCAGCCAAGGTAAGCAAGCACCAAACTCCAGTCAGACGCACATGTACTGCAAACGCTATCAAACGTATTTCACTATGACATTAATGCAATGACATTACCATTCCCCAAAATCCACGCTGATTACAGCTTGTGGGGAAGGGACAGAGGAGGCAGCCCACTGAAGAGCGCGTTTTATTGTAACTAACCAGGCTCGCACATTTCTTCCCTCCCACTCACTGGAAAAGCAGCTCTTTATGAAGTCTGAAGCATAATTAACTTGGTTTTGTTTAAAATCTGCATCGCCGCACAGGTAAGGAAAGCCTCGCAGCTCCCTCACTTTTCCCATAAGTTTTGCATGGCTGAAATAGGCACAGTTCTACTTAACAGCGCTCTGCCTCCCCTTTCCCTACAGCCTGGCCCGAAGGAGCTCACCAGCCGCCCTGTGCCCATATCCAGGGTGTTTAAAAGGCTGCTGGCCTCCAGAAGTCCAACTTTGGAAAGGAGAAATAAATAAATAACGCCGCTGCACACGTCCGGAGCTTGCGAGCGCCAGCCTGGCCATGTGCCGCCCGCAAGCACCCGGCACCGGGCGGGACGGCTGCGGAACGGGGACAGGGCAAAGGGAAAAGAGGCGCAAAGGACTCACCTCCGGAGTCCGCTCCGAGGGCTTCTTCCGCAAAGCCTGTTTGATCCTGGGGTCCACAGGAGCGCTCATTCTACTGCCCTGCTCCTCCGGTCCGCAGCGCCCGGGGCCGGGCCGCGGGGGGCGATGCCTGCAGGCGGTGCGGGAAGGCGGCAGCCGGCACCGCGCCTTCAGCCGCGGCTCCGCCGGGCCCCTTTCGCCGCGGCGGGGCGGGGACGCGCCCCGAAACTTTCCCCGCGCCGGCGGCCCGCGGAGGCCGCGCCGCTGCGCACGGAGCCGCGGCGGGGCCCGGGACGGGAAGAGGCCGAGGCGGGAGCGGCGGGGGCGCGGGGCGGGGAGGCCCCGGGGCGGGCGCGGTGCCCGCTGCTCGCGGTGCGGGGCGGCTGCGGGCTCAGCGGCGGGGCGCGGGGCAGGTGTCGCCGGCGGCTCCCGCCGCGCTCCCCCGGCGGCCGGCGCCGCTCCCCATCGCGCGGGTCCAGGCGGCGGCGGCGGCGCGGCCCCGCCGGGACGAGACGAAGCGTCCGCGCGGCTGCGGGAAGTTACCGGCCGGAGCGGGACACCCCGCGCGCGCCCAGCGGCTCCGCCCAGCGGGGACGCACAAAGCGACGCGGGCGGGTGAGGAGTTTCACGGCGCGGCGATACCAGCTCCTCCGCTTCACCGGGGGCCCGCGGCCGCGCCCGCTCCTTCCCTTCAAGCCGCCAGCAGCCACCACCGCCGCCCCGAGCCGCTGCTCCGCTCACCCACCGCACATATCCCCCCTGGGCGGAAAAGCGTGAGAGCGGGCTCTTTAACCTAGAGATTCAGAGAAACGAGCGAGGGGCGGGGCGGAGGGAGGGGGCGGAGCTTATAGGGTCCCGCCCCTCAGCCCGCGGGAGGGGGGGAAGAGGCGGGGCCAAAGGGCCGCGCGGAGGGAAGGCTCGCGAGGGTTGGGAGGGAGTCTGCGCGTGCGCGCTGTGGGCGCGGCCGGGAGGGGGGAGGTTTAAGCTAGAAACACCGAAATGGGCCATTTTGCGCGTTCAGTCCACATAAACATCGCTTCTGTGAGCGTCCCCTTCTACTGTGAGCTAGGGAGAACCCCCCTGCAGCCCTGATCCAGGTCTGGGGCAACAGCACGAGAGCGATGTGGAGCTGTTGGAGCGAGGCCAGAGGAGGCCATGGAGATGCTGCAAGGGCTGGAGCAGCTCTGCTCTGGAGCCAGGCTGAGAGAGCTGGGCTGGGGCAGCCTGGAGAAGAGAAGGCTCCTGAAGGGGAGAGCTTAGAGCAGCTCCAGGGCCTAAAGGGGCTGCAGGAAACCTGGAGAGGGGCTTGGGACAAGGGCCTGTAGGGACAGGCCAAGGGGAATGGCTTGAACCTGCCCGAGGGGAGACTGAGCTGAGCTCTTAGGCAGAAGCTCTTCCCTGTGAGGGTGCTGAGGCGCTGGCACAGGGTGCCCAGAGAAGCTGTGGCTGCCCCATCCCTGGCAGTGCTCAAGGCCAGGTTGGACACAGGGGCTTGGAGCAAGCTGCTCCAGTGGAAGGGGTCCCTGCCCGTGGCAGGGGTTGGAGCTGGAGGAGCTTTAAGGTCCCTTCAACCCAAACCAGGCTGGGGTTCTGTGAATGCAGTTTCTTGATTCATGAGCTTCTAAAAGCCTGTGCCTCCCCAGCCGTGGTCTGGGGGGCTCAGGCTCCCCACACCTGACCCCATCCTGCTTTACCCACCTACCAGTGTGGCTCAACTAGCAATAAAAGCAGTTTTCCAGCTCAGAAACCCCGTGTGGTTTCACCAAGCAGCCCTGTGCTGGTTCCCATGTCCTCCCGAGCCCTGGGACAGCAGCCCCTTGGGGACACCAGGATGCAGCCGGGCATCAAACACGCCTCCTTCCTTCCACCGAGTCCAGTGTGTCACTGTAGGAGATCAAAGCTGCAGGCACACAGCTTGTGTTTGTCCTTTTGTTGCCTCTTTCCTTCCGAATAAACAAGAGTGGGTTTGTTTCTTCCCTTTCTCCTGCTATTCCTTCCCGTTCGCTTCACCGCTTGCCCTTTACGGCACAATTGTCTGTCTTGTACCGATGGACTTGGTTCCAAGTTGGTTTATAATATTTCTAGTGTTTCCTTCAACCCCAAATCCAAGGAAAAACTGACATTTCCTCAACTGTAGGCCCTTGGGGCTGTGCCTGGTATCACTGCAGGCACAACAGCAGCGGAAGGGGAAGCCTGGGTCTTAAAAGCTGCTATTCTTAACATCATAGAATAGTTCGGGTTGGAAAGGACCTTAAAATCACCCAGTTCCAACCCCCCTGCCACGGGCAGGGACACCTCACACTAAACCATCTCACCCAAGGCTTCGTCCAACCTGGCCTTGAACACTGCCAGGGATGGAGCATTCACAACCTCCCTGGGCAACCCATTCCAGTGCCTCACCACCCTCACAGGAAAGAATTTCCTCCTTATATCCTATCTAAACTTCCCCTGTTTCAGTTTTAACCCATTACCCCTTGTCCTGTCACTACAGTCCCTAATGAAGAGTCCCTCCCCAGCATCCCTATAGGCCCCCTTCAGATACTGGAAGGCTGCTCTGAGGTCTCCACGCAGCCTTCTCTTCTCCAGGCTGAACAGCCCCAACTTTCTCAGCCTCCCTTCATACAGGAGGTGCTCCAGTCCCTGACCATCCTTGTGGCCTCCTCTGGACTTGTTCCAACAGTTCCATGTCCTTTTGATGTTGAGGACATCACTAAATCATTACACTGCAGAGACAATATACGATGCTCTCAAAAATGACAACCAGGTAAGGACACAGTTCCATCAAGTCTATCAAGACTGATTTATTACTTACAACTTCCATGGTAAAATGAGCATTTCCAAGCATCTCGTCTGTTGTTGCTGCAGAGGTCAGGGGTTTGTACTCGTTCCTTGGCAGAACATGTTCTCCTTTTTCAACTTTAGTACATCAAATATGATTTCCAGTAGTGTGGGACTCTTCTGCAATTCCCTGCCAGGAACATGAAAAGCTGGACAGAAAAAGTTCTCCTGCATAACAGGGGAGAAGCAAGTAGAAAAGAACCGGAGCATGAATCCTGGGTTAAGAGATTCTCCTGTTTTTCCTTCATGTTTGTTTTAGGTTTTTTTTACCAGAGATGTAATAGCAAAACAAGTAATTTATCAGCTCATTTTATAGTTAAAACTCATGGAAAAGATAAGTCAGTACTCTCCGAGTGCACATCACAGGTAAACAGCTTTAATGGGAGACTAGAATAAGAAGCAAACTGAAATCTGTGCTATGACAGTCCTCATGGATCTGCAGTAACTCAAATCCTCACCTTGGTGTTTAGAAGGTAACTCATGCTGCCACCTAGGCGAGTTGTTCAGCAGTCCCACAGTCAGAATAACACAGGAGTGGGCATGCAGTGTAGGGATAAAAGTGGTATCCTAAGAATCCCTTTTTCTTTCGCACACAGTTGTCTTATTTATGGTGCACCAGCCAGCAGGCACGCACTGAGCAGTAAACACAGGTACTCAGTAGGAGCCAGAGCTGCTGTTCCAGTTTTATTGCTTGGCTCAAATGACCTGGGAAACAAGACTTCCCTCGCTCCAAAAAACACCTGATTGTGGGTAGGTGATGCTCTAACAGCTGCAGTTATTCCAGGGCTATTCTAGCTGCCTGGGTTATTTTCCCAAATGCCTGGAGAACAATGGAAACGCGTGTCATGCTCCTAACTGCTCACCCTAACCCTAACCTGTACTCCACGTGGTAGAGCCTGCGTAGTTAAACACTATTAAGCTTTCACAAGAGAGTAATTTCAGGGCTGGGATTAAAGGATGTGGCCAAGCAGGATGCCTGTTGCCTGTGCAGAGGGGAAAACTTGCTTCTCTTTTGCCTGGACTCTTATCACTCTGCCCAAATAAAGCATCATTACTTATTGCTTAGGTTCTCATTTGTTGTAGAAGATTATCTGTAGTTTTGGATACAATACTGGAAGGTGTCTTGCTATTTATACAGATGAGCTGCAGCCTCAGGAGATTAAATGTTTCTGCTTGAAACACCCGTGAATTTGAGATCAGCTAAATTACAAAGAACATCTCCTCCTCCTGCTATGTTCCCTCCATTGTTCTGGTTCACTCTGACACTCCCAAGGATGTCTCTTAATCTCACGCCTTTCACCACCATGTGCACGCCCCAGATTCTTCAGGGTAGAACTCAGCTTCCTCCCCTCTCCCAGTGGGAAAGAGAGAATCATCATCCACTGAAAGAGGTTTTTACTTGTAGTTTGATGTATTCTGTTTCTTGTACCCATGAGTTCTGTTCCAGCCTGGCAGTTTCCTTCCTCTCCTCCAATGCTGTTGGTTTTAATTCCTTAGTTTGGAGGGGGGGGGAGAGTCCTTGTCAGAGATTCATGCACATCACTGGCAACAGCTACTGGCTAAGTGTGTGGTTAGCACAGCACAAGGAAGACAGATTCATTCTCTGCTGGGCAGGAAAACAAAATGTTCTGGGATCTCCCAGGGGAAAGAATTTCTTCAGACCCTTTTACCATTTATGCTTATTCTGGTGATTAACTTCCTGGACAGAACCTTCTGGGGATAGTTCAGTGAAAGGGGGAGTACTCTGGTGCAAGCGTGCCTTTTGCAGGTAAGTTACCCCTCTGCAGATGGCACAAGGCTGATCAGCCCAGGCACCCGGGTAAGAACATTCACCTCCTGCCTCACCCAGCATTTTGTAGCTCTGATTTTCATTTCCTGAAATGATGTCCTGCAGAGTGGGAAAGAGCAAATCACTTCTGCAGAATCAAACCCAAGAATGCCCATTCTGTTTTGTACCACTGCTTTTTGCTCCTTCTCAGGCACAGCTCCTCATCGTGCATATTCCTAGAGCTTCAGTGCAGAGGATAATGGTAAAGAGTAGAAATGAAGCATGAGAATTGGGAGATCTTTTCCTGCTTTATCAGAATAGCTGGAATTAAAACCCATCTTTGGTCTTTACATGTTCCCTTCCACATACACATTTTCCTGAAGGGTGAAACTGGAGAGCCATGTACTCATAAGCATTTAGAGTTCATCATAACAGTCAAATCCTTGTTTTTCAGCCTTCCTCAGCAAGACTGAAGCACATGGGAAGCCTGACACCTTTTAAATGCAGGGATACAACACTTTCTCTACTCATGCTTTACCTTCAGTGGCAACTTCCCTTGCTTTTCATGACCCCTGTCACACATCTTTGATGGTCTCTAAGGTGCTGAGTGCTGGTGTGAACGTACTGTGAATACAGTGAGCATGGAGATTGAAAGGTTTTAAGATTACATTAACATGCAAAGAGAGGGGGATGACAAGCCCCAGCTGCTCCCTGGAGCAGGCTGAACTGCAGCTCCGAGTGGAGACATGAAGGATTTCCTCCTCTTAGCTCCCAGCTGAAGGGAGCATCTCTCAGTTGACGGCACTTTATGGGATATCCACGGGAGAAGCTTCAGGGAGGACTGGTGGAAATGCTGAAATAACCAATATTCCATGCTGGAGGATGCAGAGTGGGGTTTGTGCCATCACACACTGGCTGCTGTGTCAGGTAATTCCCAGCCAGTCACACACCGGGTCGCTTCTGGAGTCCTAGTTCCCAAATTAGGAGCAATCTGCTAAAGCAAGGAGTGAATTAGGTTATTTGCTGTTCCTTTACTAAGGTTTCTATGAAAACAAAGAGGCACATTGATACAGACTCTCTGGAAGTTGCCAGTGAGGATGGTAAAAGCTATTTCTATAGACCTGAGACACATACATGCCTGTTCTCATTTCCCTCCCATGTCCACAAGTGAACAGACATGAATCCTGAAGGGCATTCCTCTTCCTTGTCCGCTGCTTGGAAGGTGCAGCTGAAGCAGGAACGGGTGCCTGCGCATCCAGTGCCTGCGCCACACTCCTCTGAGTGGGATCAGGAACAGAAGGAAGTGCTCAAGGCCAGGTTGGACACAGGGGCTTGGAGCAAGCTGCTCCGGTGGAAGGGGTCCCTGCCCATGGCAGGGGTTGGAGCTGGAGGAGCTTTAAGGTCCCTTCCAACACAAACCATTCTGTGACTCTCTGATTCCGACTCCTGCCAAGTCACCAGAGCATCCAACCCGCCCCCAGGCATGTTATAGTGTAGAACATTATCACAAGTGTCTGATCAAACAGAGCAGGAACTGACAAAAACATTCAAAATTGTTATAAAACACTATCGAACATAAAAAAACAGCTGGTTTGCTCAAAGGCAGAAGTTTTTGCCCCAAACAGATACACATTCCACAGTGGAACAGCTCTGTCTGAACCAGGCTCTTTCATCAAATGCTTTTCTGTCTTCTGCCGGTTTATTTTTACTACACACAACCTACAGATATTTGATTCCAGCCCCAGCACTTTGCTGGCAAAAGCTAGAAGAGCATATGGACCTGTCTAGATATTGGAGGTATCCAGCAACAGTATACAGATGTCCAAGCTCTAGCCTGAAAAAGCTGAAGATGGGGGTGGCAGGGGGGAAACCTGCCCTGACAGGAGGCAATCTGGAGCCTAGTGACAGCCCCATTTGCATTTGCTTTGTTGTTATAATCAGGTTAAAACCTCAGCGGAAAGATTTGCTTCATTTGTGGTAGGAAACCTCATGCCAAAACCCATTAGAAAAGAGGGGGGGTAAAAGAATGGGGACAGATAAAGATGAAGGCTGTAAAGAAAGAACTCTTGCTATGGAAACTCCCCAGCACTAATCCAGCATCAGCAGCCACTTTAGCATCTCTCATTCCAAACATTTAAGGTCTCTTCCGTTAATGTTGGGGTCCACTTAAAGTTATACAACTACAAATCGCAAGATGTTTTCCCAACCAGTGGGGACTTTGTGACCTGTTATAACCCAGTGAGAACATGCAATGGTTATTTGTATTTTTCTCCAGAGTAGCTATTTTCAGAGGCAAAAAGCCAAACACTTGCATAACTCACCACTGCTGGTCTGTGTATCTGTGACATTTGTAAGGGGACAAGGCTTTGGCTGACGGTGTTGAGCTAGGAAGAGAACAGGGCATGCGGAGAGGAGCCAGGTTCAATGTGATAAAGAGCAGAGTAAATAGGATTGCAGAACTTCCCCTTTTTTGAAGGGAACGGAGTAATTCTCTTGAGCATGTGGAAAAATAACAAACAACCTCTGGTGCAGCCAAGCAGCAGGCACCTCGTCTAGACTTTGAGCTGGCCATCACCTACATGAAGAAACTGGGAATAAACACCAGACATGCTGGTCCTCTGCTTTCTGCAATCAAACCCATGCTGCTTGGTTTTTAACTCTTATGAATTACATTATGAGTTATACTCATATGAATTACACTATTACAGCATTTGGATCAAGACCAAGGCTGGGGAAGAGTTGCAGTTCTTACCATTTCCTTGCTCGCTGGTGCCAGGGTGCTCTGCAACCATGAGCATCGCTGCTGTAGCCGAGACGGGTGCAACAGTTGAGCAGCATCACCCCAGCTTCGCAGTGCCTGCAGATGTGTCTGTGTTTCTCTGTGTGTGGATAAGCTATAATTTGATTACAGAGAAGTGTTGCACAGCTTAGGAGGCTCAGTCCAGGCCTGGGAGCCAGGAATGCTCGGTGAACTCATTGCAAAGTTATGTAGGCCAAAATTCCCTGTATCATCCTCTGCTTTTAAAGTCACATTTCGGTGCTGTCGGTCTGATTTGTTCTCATGAGGAGACTACAGACAGCTCCCACTGACATTAGCATTAGAAGTGCTCAGCTCCTCCACACTCCTCAGTTGGGTCCCCTCTCATTGAAGCACTCGGTGTCACAGACTTTTATCATCTGTCTTCGCATGATGACATGCATCCTTATTATTCCCTATGATCTGTTCTCCGGCTTTTAATGACCCTCCAGAGCTAATGAGATGTTTGTTCCCCCACCCAAGCACAACCATATGGATGAGATGGTATCAGGCAGCTCGCTGAAACCAGTAATTCTCAGGCATGCAGAGTATCCAGAAAGTTCCTGTTTTCAGTGCCTCGGTTTTAGTCTTCAAATGCAGAAGTGTTCGGCATTGCTCACATGATGCCAGCAGCACAACAGAACAAACAGTCTTCTGCAGACCAAATCCTGCCTATTTTTAACTTAAAGATCTGCAGATGACTCTCCTTCCACTCGGTGTGGTTTTCCTCCCCCCCATGGAGAGGCCTTGGTAACGCCACAGCCATTCTGCTGTGCAGTAGATGTGATTGATGGTGGAGGATATTGATGCACAGCAGTGTCCCAGAGCCCGTGGTGGCCTCTTGCCATAGCCCAGAAGCTCTCCTGCAGTGGAAAGCTGAGGTGCTCCTGCTGAGACACCACCAGGCTTTCTTTTACCTTCATGCATCAAACAGCTAAGACATCCGGGGATGCTGAAGGTACAGCAAGGGCCAGTGCACAGGGCTGGACTCCTGGAAAACCTGGCATTATCCCGCTCCACTTGGCTCTTGTCAGGCCACCCCTGGAATACTGTGAGCAGTTTTGGTCCCTGCTGTACAAAAAGGCTGGGGATGCGTTGGACAGGGTCCGGAGAATGGCCACAAAGGAGATCCAGGGGCTGGGCAGTGTGTGAGGAAAGGCTGGGAGAGCTGGGACCGTGCAGCCTTGTCCCCATGTGCCAGTATCTCAAGGATGGTCCTTGAGGTCCCTTCAAATCTGGGATTCTAGGATTCTCCTTCCAGCACACAAGAAGGGGAGGTACCTTCACTGCAAACCCACCCCAAGGGGATGCAGGGCTTTCACCCGAGGGGAGGCTGTGACTAACGTGCAGCAACTCCTGGAGTTGATGCGAGGGGAGAGGGAAGCGTTCCTCCATCCCATGCTTTTCAAGGAGAAGATTGTCCTGGATGGGGTTTAGAATGCTACCAGCGCACCCATGCGCAGTCCTCAAATGAAAGGAAGCATTGTGTGTGAACCACGGGGAGGACCTCCCTTACTGTAAGTGGCCGGGAGCAGGGGAAATAAAAGCAGAACAGCAGCGAGATGAAGGTCAGAGGATCACATGAATCACACGGTGATGACGTGCTGGCGTGTGCGGCTCAGTGCACCGCCCAGCGACACCAGATGCCACTGGAGTACACAAATACCATTTACCTACAGCCACTTACCCACACGGGAGTGGTTTCTCAAAGTGGGGTTTTTACTCCTTCCACTGGAGCAGGTTGCTCCAAGCCCATCCAGCCTGGCCTTGAGCATTGCCAGGGTCTGACTGACCATGAGCGGAGCTGGGTACCAGAGCCCCCATGAACATGAAGGCGGCTGGGTGTGACTGTGGCACAGCCCCACAGTGATGGTGCTCCAGCAGTGAAACTGTTGGCAACACAATGGGCCAGGAGGGTTCTGTCAGCGGAAGCATTTTCCTTGCTGCATTATCAAGACCCCACATGCTCAGGGTGATGCTCAGGGTGATGCTCAGCTGCCTCTTCAGTTGACACTGAACAGGGAACAGCCGCATCACAGATTCATTAGAGATGCTGAATGAGCCTTGTGCTTTGGCTGCAGGTGATGAAGGCAGGGGCAGGCACTCCTGCTGGAACAAGTCCTCTAAACCCGCCTCTGTTGTGGGTGTTCTGGAGAAGAGGGAATTTACCCGTATTGCTGAGCCTGACGACTTGTCCTGGGTGGAATCCGCATGGACTCCTGCCGAGCCACTGACCAAAGGCAGAGCTGCTGCAGGAACCTGCAACCCCGCGGGGTCAGCAGCTTCCCAGCCAGCAAGCCTGGGAAAAACCAGAGCAGGATGTGACAGTGAGCTCCAGCACCGCTGAGAAGCTGTGGTCACATCAAGGATTGCTTCCCCTCAATGGGAATTCAGGGCTGGGAAGAGCTGCAGTTGCCAGGAGCAGCGAGGGTTCGCTCACCCATTGGTTTTGATACTTAGATCAGTTCATGCTAAATCACTTCAAGCCTTTGGTTTTTACCGATCTGTATCTGTTTCCATAGGAAGAGCCTGCTTTGCACTACCCTATGATTTAAGCAATGATTTGGAGATTTAGGCTGTATCTGCCTCCAGGCTGATGGCTTTTACAGCATAACCAGCCCCGGAACAATGCTGTGTGAAACGACAGAGATCAAGACTTCAACTGTTGGAGCTGCACAAGGAAAACAAGCCTGGAGAATAAAGCCCACAAGCATTAATTATTGCTGCACAAACCACACAGCTGTAATTATCTTGTTCACCAAGAAGGTCTCCAGCAAATTTTATCAGTCCCATTGTTAATACATGCAGACAGGAGCCCTCATTCTCTCGGCTCTTCGGGTAGTGATCAAAATTAGCCAAGATTTCTAGTTACGGCTGCTATTAATAAATCGAGTCCTTGAAAATCGGGGAGTTAATTTCTTAGGATTCAGAGCACTCAATCAGCTATTGAAAAATATAATTGCTGGTGGCTGTAATTTGGAAGTAATTAGAGAAGAATTGCTGAATGTAAGCATCGCAAACGCTGCGAGGTTCTCCAGAGGGAAAAGTGTCTCCAGCAGGAAAACCGAGCGCACAAACCCATTTGTCCCCTCTCCCCAAGAGTCACCATTCACAAACGCCTCTGTAGCTCCATGACCTGTCCCAGGCCCCGCACCAGAGCCTCTGAATGAGGGTGTTTGCTCAGGAGAGGTCCCATCAGTGGTCCAGTCTCAGCACTGGAGCCAACCAAGTGACTTGCCATCATCACCCCTGTACAGACTCAGGCTTTGGCTCCATGTTCTCTCACTGCTGCCTCTGTGCTGGCTCTGTGCTGTTCATAAACTGACACAGAATCCCAGCCTGGTTTGTGCTGGAAGGGACCTCAAAGCTCCTCCAGCCCCAACCCCTGCCACGGGCAGGGACCCCTTCCACTGGAGCAGCTTGCTCCAAGCCCCTGTGTCCAACCTGGCCTTGGGCACTGCCAGGGATGGGGCAGCCACAGCTTCTCTGGGCACCCTGTGCCAGCGCCTCAGCACCCTCACAGGGAAGAGCTTCTGCCTAAGAGCTCAGCTCAGTCTCCCCTCGGGCAGGTTCAAGCCATTCCCCTTGGCCTGTCCCTACAGGCCCTTGTCCCAAGCCCCTCTCCAGGTTTCTGTAAATCCATTTGATTCTCAAGAACACCGAAACACTTCGCCTTTAGGAAGCAGGATGTTCATTTCTCAAGGGAGCGCTCGCTCCCATCTTTCTCGCACCCTTCCATCAGAAACCGCTTTCATTTTCTGTGCTGCTCACGGAAAACCCTTGTTTTCCATGAACAGCCTGGGTCAAACTCCACCGCCAGCTCTGCCATCCAGCGCTGCCACACAAGACACACACGTGTCACAGAGCTGCAGCTTCAGCCTGTCCTCCTCGAGGAGGAAACAGCAGTGAGAGCAGCCCTGCCCCTGCTGCAGCACAGCAGAGCCGCATGCGATGTGCACAGCAGGACGTGGCTGCAGCTCCCTGGTCCTCAGCGGTTTTCCAGCCGGGTCTGTGCTACCAGCGGCACCAGGACCCGTGTTTAGGAGTTCAGGAAGAAGGAAAAGCGTTGGAGGAAGCGGCTCCCTCTGCTCACGCAAGGTTCTCATTTTGTAATGGGAAGAGGATGAGCCAGGGCAGGATGCTTCCCTCCGGCCACCCACACCCTGAGGTAATGAAAGGTGAAGACTTCTTGGTCTGGAACTTCATCACTGAGAAAAAACATCTACAGAGAAACTGCTGCCGATGGAGGCAGCTCCTTAAGGAAAACAGCAGCAAACAAAGCACAAAGGTGTTTGAGCCCCTGGACTGGAGCTCTGCTCCCTGGCTGGAGATGGGGCACATCAGGGCATGTGTCACAGGAAAAGGCACCTCCTTACCTCCTGTGCTGCTCCCGAAACACAGGACCAACCTCCAGCCCAAGGAATTCCTCCTAAACCATACCCCTTCCTCTGGTATGGTGCAATAAGGACCTGCCCCTGGTCCAGGGTGCCTCATGGGTGCTGATCAGCAGCACAGCTCTGCCCTGGGGCGGGCTCCTCGCCCTCGGTGGTGGCTGAGCACCCAAACAGATGCCGAGATGGTATCACAGGGCTCTGGTATGGAGCTCTGGTGGAAACCTGGCCCTGAAACAACCATCCAGACCCACGAGCACAACCTGCCCTGCCCGCAGCCCGGCCACCATGGGCATTGCTCAAACCCAGGCCTTGAGCAACAGGTACCGGGCAGAGGAAGGGCAGAGCCTGGGGAAGGAGCCTCTGAGCTCCTTCAGCAGACAGGATCTTGCAGCAGAGGTGGCCACGCAAGGGGAGCTGCCGAGTGCCTCACCACAGCACAAGTGTGACGATACTCAGGTAGCAACGCCCTGAACCACAGGACCAGCTCCTGACTGTCCCCTCCTCCTCCTGTGCAGTGGTTACCAGTGATGGGCACCAAGAGCTCCTCGTGCCCCGCTGTGGCTGGTGCTGAGCGTGGCTGAAGGCAGGAGCTCGGGCAGTGGCTCCCCACGCTCGGAGCAGAGCAGATGTGCTCAGCTCCAGCTGGGAGCAGCAGCTGGAAGAGGCAGAGGTTCAGGAAGTAAATTCTGCCACTGCACAAATGGTTCTGGTAATGAAAATAAACAGACATGGGAGTAACGTGCTTCCTGCTGCCACTGCGCTCCCTAGGAGAGGATGGGCTGTAAGGGAGCAGAGGACCTGTGGGAGACCCAGCCTGCAGCCAAGCCCTGTGCTGCTGGTTAGGAATGATGCCAGTGCCTCCACATCCGTCTGTGTTTCATGGAGTCACACAACAGCTTGGGCTGAAGGGACCTTAAATCTCATCCAGTTCCAAGCCCTGCTCTGCCATCAGCATGTTCTGGATGCTGCAGTGATTCTGCTGCTAACAGCAACCCCTGGCAAACACCTCCCAGAGACACATGATCATGAGCCAACCTCGTGCCTGCCCCATCAAGAGGACACCTCATGACCATCTACTCTGGTAACACAGAATCCTCCATCCTCCATTGCAGGGCTCTGACAGCAGCACACACGGGTGCACCCCATATCCCAGTATCCTGACACAGCAGCTCCCTTCCTCTCCTACAACATCCACTAAGGATGAGCATCTCCTGCCACTCATCGAGAGCAGAAGATGCAGCTACTTCAGGCCACAGTCTCCCATCTTTTGCTCTTTTTTATGCCCTTTTCAAGAATACAGGACCTGGATTAACTGAATGCCCCAAAAGCCATCATACATACGCTCTGCTATGTCTTCCCAAGTTAATTCTTCCTGTTGTATGATTACTGCTTCGCTTTCCTTGACAGCCCTCTATCGTAACTTGAACTTGGATTCATAAACCTTATGAAGACTTCTTCATTCCTGGGAGACAAAGACAGAAAAGGGATTGTAAATGTGCAATGGGCACAAACTTCTCCTCTTCTGTGCAGAAGAACTGCAAACACTCGACTAGTGAGACGAACAGCTTTGAGGTGACCACACAGACCCATGCCAGGACCACAGCTTTATCTGTGCTCTCCATGCAAAGTCAAGCATCCTCCAGAGGGTCAGGACCATCTTGTGTCTTACTGCTGCTTTTGCTGTGGCCAGCAACATTCACACCTGAAGGGACAGCAAATTCAACCACAGATTCCCATTTGAAATGATTAATGCCTCAAGAGACCCCAAAGCCAACGGCTGCAGCACCCCTAAGTAGCAGGAGGTGTGCACCGAAGGGACGGGAGAGTGAAGCTGGGGATGGTTGTAGTTCACACACTCACCACCACCCTCCTACTGCTTGTGTACAGACCAGACACCGAGTGCACCAAAGTAAATCGACATACTGTATTTATTGCACAAATTTCCCCTAAAATTGGGAATGGTTATTATAATACAAGTGCACATCTTGGGAAATATATACAAAACCAGAAGAGAGAACAAGTATGTACATTTTACCCAGCATTTTACAAGTACCACCATCTAAATAATTTAGAGAAAGCAAAAAAAAAAAAAAAAACCTGTCATAAAACATCTCTAACAACTAACAGGGAAAACACCCGCGAGGTGGAAAATCCTTTCTTTTCAATAGGGTTTGTTCTTAGCAGCCCAGCGTTGGCCAACTGCAACAACAACTTTGCTCAGCCGTGTGCCTTAGTACACTTAGTTTTCAGCTGGAAATTAAGACATGTTAATGGAGATGGGTAATAGTGGAAACAGAAGAAATCAAACATTAGTTTTCTATTCACATAAAACCATCGCGATACACTTTAATGGAGTCCTGTAGAAGATCCCTTTTTGTGTTGTTTAATACACAGACATTCATACCGTGGTGTTCATGCACCCTCAAAGTTCACCTACGGGAAAACATCCCATCACACAGGGTTTGGGATGAGTTGGGACCAATGTGCTCTTCAGGATGGGGATGAGGAGGCCACATCCATGGCCCTTCCACTGGGACAATGCTGAGGGGTCCTGTCAGGCAGGACACCACCAAACCACCACCTTCTTCTCAAGTTAATACTGATTTCAAGCTGTGCAAGGGCCATTTGAGAGAGTCAAATCCACATCAGCAATGCCAACAACTCGCCTGATCATGGTTAAAGGGAGGAGGATGTGGGATCTTCCTTATAAGCATGGTCCAGGGGGTTGTCCATCTATTAGGGGATGTGCTGTGGATGAAGCCACATGAGGAACCACACAGAGGCAGGGGCAGAGATTCCAGAGCCAAGCCCATGCTGACACCACCAGGTTACAATTGCATGTCTGTGTATAATGTTCCGAATCATAACTCCTGGCTCTAGAACCGAGCACAGCAAAGAGTTCAACATCCCTGTGCTGAGCTCAAGGCTGTATTGCGTGAAAAATGGGTTTACACAACTGGGCCCCTATGTTCTGTGCTCATTCCAAAAGCCAGATGTAAAATAACGGTGTGGTGAAGGAAGGACATTTGAAGAATAGGGGAGAAATGTCCTTGGATCACATATTTAACCAAGGTTCTTCCCTGCAGCAGTCAGTGTTAGATTTTATATACAAAAGAGCTCCCAATGCCTGTATTAAGGTTTGAGTTACTAAGGGGGACTCAGTCCTACATGGAAAGGGCCATGGGTTTTCCATGTGGATCTTCCCTGGGACAGAGTCTGAAGTTACAGCTTTAAGTAGCACTGGAATCCTGGCGCAGGGAGGAAGGGAGGAGGCAGCGCTGGGGCCGGGATCTCTCCTATTGTTTTCAAGTTTATCAAATGGTTAAAATAGATTCTGTATTTCAAATACCTCCTCGAACAATAGCAGGCGTGCTACGCTATTGAATAGATGATTACAGAGGGACATATTTATAGAGCTGTTTATAGAGTTCAGCGACTGTGTGAGCACATATCTCCTACGTGTGTGGCTAACCCATGGCTTCCAACGTACTGAACGTCAGGGGTGGAACCAGAACCTAAACCCCAGCAACATGAACTGGCTGCCAGGACAAATACGCAAAGAAAAGCCTCTAATGAAGTGTCCAGTTAAACTGAGGTAGTAGAGCCTTTGAAAACATAATCCACCTACCACTGTATATTTACATTACTTACAGCAGGCTGGGTCCATCAGCTATTCGTACAACTGTTGTATATACAATGACAAGACAGCGATGGCTGAGGAAAGGAGAAATGCTGAGAATAAAATAAACAACATTTCCTGCTGGTAATTACAGAAGTGAGTAGAAAAGGGATTAGAGTCATCTGCATCGAGGGGTGCATCTGTCCAGAAATAACTGGTGTTACTGCACTGTGGTGTAAGCAACGTCCTGGTTTTGTAGAATGGCTTTAAAAAACAGAGCAATTTGTTACCTGAGCAATTTTAAGGGTAATAATAGTCTATCTGTTTCTTTCCCACTGCTTTGGTACAATTGTTTCTAGTTCATCACTCCAGTAGCTGACTGACTGCTGTAAAAAGAAGATGATGTTGCAAGAATATTGGAGACCATAAAAAAGTTAAAGAGGTAAAGAGTCACCTGGGGCCTGTGGGCAAACCGCAGCCAACGCTCCCTTAGAGATGATTCTTTTCTTTAAACATTCTGATTACGTTATGGAAGAAAAGCATCACTTGGTATAAAGCAACATGGACACGTTAGAAACATTTAATACTGGTTACAGCACCCAGCCAAGAAAGAGAATCTCCATCGCTGTTGGCCTCCTCTTCCTCCTCACCCCTGTGCCCACCCCAGCTATTCCCTCTCCCCAGGAGAAAGATCATAAATTAACCTTGGAGCTGAGTGTCATGAATGAGCTTTTTACAAAACACCCCCCCCGCCTCCCCCCGTTCTTCCTCAGGGAAGTGCCCACACCTGGACCGTGACATGGAAAAGGAGAAGTTGTTTACAACTCATTGCAGCTTGAGAGTTAGAGACTGAAGGAGCTCCTCCTCGGGCTGAAGGCAGCTGCTGCGTCCCCTCGGTAAGTCCATAACCAGCGATGGCATCACGTATTCCTCAAGGCAGCTCTTCCTCACGTCCCCCACCTGAGTTACACTTGGCCACGGTGGCAGAAGCTGCTCAGAAACGCAGATCTTCCACTCCTGTCTGTGGGTGAAATCCCCGGCTCGCTCTGTTTTCCTTTCTTTATCCTTCTTTATAAACGACCAAGTGGGAGAGGAAAACCCTCCAAGTGTTTGCACAACGTGCAGTCATATATGGAGGGGCTGCAGCTCAACGAGCAGTTTGTTTTAATGGCTTCAAAGAGAAAGGAGCCAGAACAAGTTGTCTTCTTCCACTTTGTTTCCAGAGGGGGAGGAAAAAAGTCAACATCTACAGCCTCTGGTATTTTAAAGTAGTATCTGGGCAACGTAGGGAGAGTGAGTGCTTGCTACAGCTGCCAGCAAAGGGAGGTCGCTGGATTCAATCCTAAAGGCAAGCAGAAGAGTCGCATTTAGTCCAACCCAAAACGCACATCGGTCACCGTGCTCCAGCCCCAGCCTTTGCCTGGGTCATGAGCGTGTCCAGCTCAGAGAGAGAGGACACTGGAAAACTGAATCCCACTGAGCTTCCCTCCTAACACAGCCCTGCCAGCTGGGTTACACACCCCAGCCTCCACATTGCTGCTATCCCCGTGTTGTTCATGCTGAGGAGCGACCGCTCCGCACTGCGCTGCTACTGAGTTCCTTTGAACAGGGCCAGCAAACTGGTGAGAAGGCAAATGGAGGGAGGAGAACAGCAGATTGCCTCCTGCCCTCCAAGCAAAGGAGCAGTAGCTGGGGAACAATGCACAGGAACCGAGGATTAGGTTGAACTGCAGCAGCTACCAAGGCAGCCCTGGCACAGTGCTGGAGCTCACCCACTGCAGCTGCTCCCCATCTCCTGCTCCACATGTGCTCTATGCGCCTTCCTGCTCACCCTGTGCTCCTCTGCATAAAAAGCTATTCAGAGCCTTCCTATAAACACCCCTTAAATAGCTCCTCTGCCTCTGCCCCACACCCACAGAGAGGCATTATGTGCCTTACATGACACAGAAGGAGTTTTCTGCCATGTAGAGAAAGTCAACCTGGAGCAATCAGGTGCCCCACGTTGTTCAGTGATGACTGACTTAAGTAAGCAAAGCATCTGATAAGCTCTGGAGTGCTGAGCCCACCTTCCTGCCCGGAGGGAAGAGAGAAAGGCTGGGGGATCCTCGGGATCAAGCAATGGCTAAGGAGAAGCCCGCGGCCATGGGTTTCTATGAGAAATCCATTCCCCTTTAGGAATCCATTTTGCTGTGCTTAGAACAAGCCCAGGAGGAGGATGTGGCACCAGGAAACCCGGGGCAGCACTGCTCGGAGGGATTTGTGATCCTACCCCAGCACCACGCCCAGCTCCTTCACGTGAACCCTCATCTGGCCCTTCAGATACTCGGACAGCATCTTGCTTTTGAAGTAGAGCTCCTGCAGCCGGTCCTCCAGGTGCATAACACACTAGAAAGCAAAGAGAGTTGTGTCAGGGAGAGGAGAGCACTGCATCCAGACTGCACCCACACAGCACAGACCCCAAACACCTACTGCCTTCCTTTGGCTGTGTCTAGGAGAATGATTAGTAAGGTACTCACTGGCAAGACTCTTCTGAGCAGAAGCCTTTGATTGCATGCTAAATTGGAATTAATGAGACAGCTGCCTTGATTACAGGGCAGGGTTTAAATGGGCAGCTCAAACAGCTCTGTCAGGGGATGCGCTGGCTACTGTGACTGCAGCCCTGGCTTAAATAAACCCGGCAGAAGCTCACAGCCTCTGAAGCCATGCAGTGAAAGGATGCCTTCAAAGCACTGCCCTCTCCATCGCTCCTCGTACTTACAAAGTTTGGAGATAGATTATGCTTGTACAGCTGAAGAGTGGAATGCAGCAGGTTGGAGACGAGACTCGACACCAGCACCTCCTTCCCCAGCTTGTTGTCAATCATTCGCCTCTGGCTACTGGCCACTTGCACCGTCCATTTGTCCGTGTCTGCGATGATGCAGACGGCTTCCGCGATCGGCTCATCCAGCACGGGATGCTAGAAACAAAACAGGAATAGCAGAGACCTGAGGATGACAAGGGACCACGCAGAACACTGAGGATAACAACCACGGTCGAGCCGTGGATAACACGGTAACAACATCCTGGCGAGCAGGGATAGCATCCCAGGCACTGCTTTGTCTGTAACATAGGAACATCCGCTAACACTGTGCTGCAGCTATTAAAATCAGAGTGTTACTGTAAGCAAGGCACAGCTTTAGCAGGATAGCTGCTGGTTAACATTTTCTTCCAGGCTTGGATGTGTGTCACTGGCTGACAACTGTATCTTTTGGTATCGGATATAAAGAGCTCTGACATCTCTAAAGTGTATCTTAAACCCCTAAAACGCAAGTACCCAAGCCCCAGCTTGCTGCTCATCGCGGCAGGGTGAACAGATCCGGTTTACTCCTGGTTGTGGCAGCATTCCCGTGTCGAGAAGGCCAGCAGAGGGAGTCCGGAGCAAACCCTGCACCAGCTCCTCCACTCCTCCCAGCCAGGGAGGTTTTAGAGGGAGCATTTGGAACCTGCTCTCCTTCCCCCGTGCATTTTGGGGCTGCACTGTTCGGGAGCATCTCCTTCCAAAGCGCCGCAAGGACGTCCCACAGCGCTGGGATGCAGTTACTATTTTCCTTCAAGAGAAGCACATAAAATCTTGCCCAGCCCTTTCACATCCTCCCAATCTCTTCCCAAGTCTCCTGACAGACACAGACCACAGTTAGGCTGTATTTCAGACACATCTGTTTCACGGCTACCTCAGACTGCTGCTTCTGTTGCCTGAAGTTCAGTTACACTTCACACGTGGCTTAAATGCAAGCACACAGGGAGTGAAACTCAGCCCCTGCAGGGCTGGGCACAAGGAAAGGGGACACTAACGTGAGGGACGTGATTCACATCTTAACTGGAGAGGTGTGGAAGAAGGGGATGTTCAGAGGCTCCCAGGGGACTGCCTGCTCCCTATGCTGTGTGTGGCTCCTTCCTCATCCCCCTGGGAATAAACCAGAGGGGAGCAGGATCATGCTTTTCAGTGACAGCCTGAGGAAAGGAGGGAGCAAAGGGAGCTCCTGCATGACCACTGCAGCAGGACCCCCATGCTTGGGAAGGGATGCACAGCAACCTCAGCCCTTGGTCTTGTCTAACATCATCTCACCCTGTGGGACACAGCCATCAGTGGCTGCCGTGCCTACAGGAGATGATGGTGGCTCAGAGCAGAGATCCATCTTCCTAAGGGCACAAGCCCCTCAGCTGGCTCCAGTGGGAGTCTGTGCCCCAGATCCACAGGGAAAATACCCTTGTTTTCCAGATGTAAATGAGGGAGTTGAAGAAATTGGTGACCTGGGACTGGAGCGAGCTGCGACAGTAAATATTTCCCCTTGCAGCAGGCTTGTGCATTCACAAACATTTGCCTTTCCCTACTGCGACAGAGACATTTACCAAATATAGCTTAATTACCTGCACAGCATGAGACAAATCTGACACCAAACAGTGCCTCAGCTTCTCATCGCTTCCGATGCCTTGCAGCACAAAGTCAGGGACGTAAGAGGAGCAGTAGCCACCTAGTAAGGATCTTCCAAAATTGGCGATACTGGGCTGGACGGAGTTCACTTCAACTAGTTTTGACCTGCAGGAAAGGCACAGCAAAGAGATGGCCAACAGTAAACAACAAATGCAGCTGGCAGCGAGGCTGCGTTTTCACTTCTAGCATCTCTTCTAACAAGGAGTCAGCTTCTGCAGCCAGCCCAGTGTGGAAGGAGAGGACACAAGCCAAGGTCTCGGTGCACAATTAGTACTTTTTTCCACACCACTGATCTCTCTTATGTTCTTTTACAACCAGCGAGCTCAAGAGACACTTTTCCAACCTCTGATGCCAAGTTCGGCTGCATTCCTCCAAACATGTGACATGAGAAGAGGCTCTGCTCTTTTTTAGGCTCCATTACTGCCGAACGCTACTTACCCAGGGAAGGGAATCTCGTATTCTTCTGCCCAGTCTTCCTGCTCTCCTCCGTAATAGTTCCCGCTCAGCCTCGTTAGGTCATGGCCCGTGTCCTCGCTCTCGCTGTCACCCAGGGCACTATCCGAGCTCTCATTTCTTGGAATGTCCCAGTCAATTCCCGGGGCCACCTTTTTCTCTAAGTTTTCCCTGTCCCCATGGGGGACACGAATAGAGATTTTCTCTCTTTGGTCCTGCTCATTGAAGCAGTTTTTGTAGGTCTCCTGTCGAACGGAGTCCATAAACTTACAAAACTCACTCGGCGCTTTGCTGCTCTTTGTGCCGAGCTTTTTAGAGAACTCTAAACTCCTGTTGTGAGCAAGGAGGTCTGGAGCTGCCTGCCCTGGAATATCGTCAGCAGTCCGGGTCTCAACTGCACTGTCATCAGTGAAGTATTCATCAAACAGACTCATGCTCTCGGCGTTGTACGGGTTTGGGTTCCAGCTCGGATGCTCGCTCGCACCTGCAGGGAAGGGTTCGGCTGTCCCACAGTCTCTGTTTTGGTCCTCAACAGCTTGTTTGGCTTCACAGTTCTGATCAGCAGGCGCTCCTTCCTCCGGCGCGGGCGCGCTGTGATGCCTCGCGATCTGCTCCGCCACCGCCTGGCTCCTGAGCTCGATGTCCGAGTCGGGTGACATGGAGTCTCCAATGAGGAAAGTCACCTTTGTCTGAGCCTCGGCAGCGCCGCAGGGGAACGCCTCGCAGAAGAGCTTGTCCGGGGGCTTCTTCTCCACCGCGATGCCGGGTGACCGCGCTCCACCGCCCGCCTGGCTGCCCGCTTCCAGCGCCTCGTCCTTCCTCCACGTGTCTGCTCCTGGCTCCAAACCAGGCTCTGTCCCCACACGCTTCTCTGCTGAAGCTGACCCTGCGCACACCACGGGCTCCAGTTTTGTGTCCAGGCAGGGCCGCGGCTGCTTCCCATCAACAGCATCCTCCTGGCAGTCGTCAGGAACAATAGTTCTGTTCTCATCCGAGGATGTTTCCAGCTCTACCTTAGGAGTGCTTTGTGTGTCTTCTCTCTCTTGCTGTGCAACACCCTCTATGTTCTGTGCGAGGGAGATGGGGCACTTGCAGTATTTACAGCTGCAGTTGGGAGTTCTCGTCTCTTCAGACTCCGTTGGTAGCAGGTTACCCCTGTTCTTGTGCATTGTGACAAGCACATACTCAGATTCCTCGACTTCTCCTTTCTCCAGCGTTGTTGTTATAACAGTTCCGGGCATGACAATGGCTTCATCTTCCCCGTTTTCTAGCAGATGTGTCTCTTGAAGCTCAGAGCATCTGATGAAGTAAGTAAGGAAATAAAGCAACCTCTGTACCAGGTCATGCCTTTTGCCAACCACAACTGTTTTTGCTAATCTCACAGGTGATCCAATAGCTCCATACAGGTCACCTAGAACAGGAAAGAGACGATTATTTTGCATCTTTAAAATGAATTATTCTTCTACCAGACAATAATTGTGACTGGTTTTCAATGGCCAGGTCTACAGCAGGAAAATACCAAAGCACAAGTGATGACAGCTAGGCTAGTATTTTGTTTTCAATACAGAGAATCCCAAAGATGCTGTTGGTATCGTATGTAAGGTGACACACTGGTCAGGGAGACATCTGATCTCACACGTTAGGGAGCATTCGCAGCACCTAACTTCAGTGCCTAGCTTTGGAGGCTCATCTCCTGGGCTCCTTATATAGCCACAGGCAACAGGAGGCACCTGCTCTGAATTACCCTGGATAGTCTGGAAACCGGGCTGAACTCTTACCCACAATGAGAAAGAGCTGAGGAGGAACAAGCCTATGCCAAGAGCGAGGGCAAAAGTGACAGTGGTGGGTGCAAAGCTGAAGCCAACCTCCTTCCCTTCGCTCCCCTGGAGCTCTGCTATGGGTCGGATGGGTTGCTTTGCCTGTACTCCAGGTTCACATGGGGAAATGTCTGTGCATGTCTTGTTCCAGAAGTACAAGGGCACTGCATGAATGCAGTGATGAGGAAACAAGGGTTCCAAGAGGCCCTGAAGGCCAGCCTAACCAGAGCGTATCCCCCGAGTCCCATGAGTGCTGAAATCAAGTCTTCTTGCCAACTCCCTGGCCATTCCTGCCTGTACCACAATAGGGCAACCTTGCACAACTTTCCTTTCCCTTCCCTAACCAAATTCCATCACAGTTTGTGTGCAGAGCAGGACAATCTGACCGGAGAGTGGGAAGCTCACCCATCCCCAGTACTCAGCAATCAGAAGACACTGTGACCAGCTACCCACTCAGCTGAGGCTTGAGAGCTGACCTAGTGGCTTGCTAGTTATGATTTCCTGCACTGTGTCACTCCTTTCCCTTGTTGTATTGAGACCATGTTCATGTCTTATCAGAAGATGGATTCCTTTGATTTGTTCTTTCCAGAGCCAGGCTTACTGGCAGCGGCATCCCCAAAAGATACAGTGATTTTCCTTATAGAGGGAGGACCAGAGGAGTGGAATCCCCCATCATCACCTTTAAGAGAACTGACATAGATGACTTTTTGGTGGCCATTTTATAATTGATAATGCCTTAAGAAATTAAAGCGCATATAAAAACCAAAGTGAAACATAGCTTGAAATCCACACTTTTGTCTCCTTTTGGATCTAAAGAATTAACTCTGGGGGGGAGGAACAAACATCCAGGAAACCCACCACGCACCATTCATGATGTGAAGCTGTTGGGGGTTTGGAGGAGTTTGTCACCTACCGAGCTGTGCCCACAGCGGGTTGTAGGGATGAGTTTTGGCCAGCATGTCCACGCTCTGGGAAGAATGCTTCTCCAGGAAGATCCTGATGGGCGGCTGGCCGTTGGGCATGACGGTGGGGACCCAGGCCAGGTGGTTGGTCAGGACAGCAGTCAGCAAAGCCGGTAAAAACCTGAAAGCACAACGTCCAACATCATTGTATTCCAGGTACGCACTCAGGATGTCAAACTGACAGCAGTTCTGCATGCTGTATGGATCAAGGACTGCAGAAGCAACCCAACAGAGTTGGCAGACATCATCCCTTTGGGTCCTGGTTCTTTGAGGAGAGAAGGGAGAGCTGCACCTTCCCTCCCACCCTGCAAAGCTCTTTTTGAGAACATTTAAAGTAAAAGAAAACCTTTCAAACTGGTGGCATCTCAGTCCCTCTGGTTGGCAATTATCTGAGACTGCCTATTCTGCAAGCTTTGTGTACAACACCTGGAAACCAACTTACTTCGGTTCGCTGTAAGGTAACACTAGCACCGTGTGGCCTCGGTCCTCCAGGAAGGAGATCCCAAACCCTTAAGATCTGTGACTCCTGAAGAGGAGGAAGGCTGCTGCTACCAAACCTATACAATAACTGGGTGCTGCATTCATTCATCTACGTGTCAGGCGATTTAAGCACATGTGGCTGCTCCTTTCCAGAAATAACCCCCCCAAGCTGGGCAGCCCAGGCAGTGAGGTTGTGTCCTTACCCTGGCACAACAGCATCCACCAGCTGAGCAAGGAAAGCAAAAACCTTTCTGAGGAATGTGAGCTATCTGAGGTATGGCAGTGACAGAGCATGGTCTGTGCTCCGTGCAGGGAGACTTTGCTTCCCAGTCCCTGTTCCTGGCAGGAAGAGGGAGCAGAAGCACAGCCCAAGGCCCATGTGCCGACAGATGGTGCTGGTAGCTGCTGCAGTGGTTCAGGTGCTGGGGAGGGGAAGTCCAGTGCCCAAGACCAAAACTAAAGCTATTTCAATAGTTTATGTACAGCATCAAGAACCTGCAGCTTAAATTTAGCTGTTTCCTCACCGGAGGCAGCCAAAGAAGGAAAGGAGATTTAGAACTGGCTTGAAAAGGACACAGGGTTTGATTTTCCTCTTGCTTCCATCAATGTGAATCTTACTCTATTTTAACCAACGCAATAAAGCCAAACAAATGACCATTGGAATGTAACCAAGGGCTTGGAATGGCAGGGACCACAGGGGTTAATCCCAGGAACACATCCACTGCAGCAGGAAGGCATTTGCAGAAAACACTTCTGAACCCCTCACAGCTCCCTGTGGCTTCTCCCAATTGCACTGCGGCAGAAGGACCGCACTGACCACTGTCACCTCCCACTCAGGGACACAGAAGGCGACAGCATTGGTGGCAAGGCTGGAAGATGGTGAGGAGCAGCCCCTTCCCTTCCCCACCCTGCAGAGAGCAGGTCCCCCAGAGCTACCAGCTGGTCTCCAGTGCCATTCCCACTCCACCTTCGCATGTTTGTGCTCGTTTCAGGACTTCAATGGAGCCAAATGCGTTAAAAACTTCCCCTGTTCGTGCCCTGGGGAAGCAGGATGAGGTGTTGACAAAGGAGTAAATTTATCAGATTCTCCTGAGTTTATCAAGAACATTCTCTGCCTCCATTTCCAACACCTGCTCCCGGCTCTGGCCAGAGGGCAGGAAGGTGAGCACCAATGGAACACACCATTCCTTCAGTGGAAGTCGGGTTTAAGAGCAGTTTGCGGTCAGACAGGGTTGCAGACACAGCTCTAGCTGATGTCTGACCTCGCTCATCATATGATAACTGATTCTGAAGGGCAGATTAATGCATTTCATAAGGTATGTTCACCCCCTTCCAGACATCATGCGCTTCCTATGGACACATTTCAAGCGTTCAGCCTCTACCAAGAGGCAGAGGGCTGGGGGGAGCAGGCGTTTAATGGGATACCTCACTTTAGTTTTAAAAAGGAGGTATTATGGATGGCCTTTGGAATCTTTGATTTACCACAATTTTAACAACTGATCCAAAATTGGTTTGAAATAAAAAGGCATTAAAAAGATGTCATTTAGAACAGTGAAATCCAACATACTGGTTCTTAGAGGCATTTTCCATCAAGAAGGTGAATTCCTTCATGAAGCGATGGCAAAGCTGGTTCTTTTCCGGTGTCCCCGACATCATTGTAAGCCAGACAGGCTCCCCGATCCGCGGCATCGTGTAGAGATTGCAAATGGTTGTTCTGGAAAACAAACCCCAAAATCCGTAAGACTAAAGGAAACCCCAAAGGCAGAGATCCCAACTCGAAGGATTTACTACAACAGTGAGTTCCAGCTGACATTCCTATCAGATACAAAGTTCCTCTTATCAACCATCACCCATTAAACAGTATGAATTCACCCTTCCACCCCAGAGGGTTAAGCCTCAGGTTGTTCACACATCTACCTAAGCTGCTCCCAAACACAGTAACATTCATTGTCCCAAGTCAGTATCTGCCTTGTTCTGCATGGAAAAGAGATGAAGGATCTGTTGTCGCTGTCTCCCTCATTTCTCTCCATTTCACTCAAAACCTGTCATTCCTCTATAGTTCTGCTTGACTTATGACTGGGGGAGGTTTATGTGTATCCGACTTATCAAAATACCTCAACTTCCTCCCTCCTTTAAGAAAACCAGTGTATCTCTAGGCCAAACCCACCACAGGATGGATTTCTAGAGCAGGGCTCCAGCTTGCTCCATCAGCATTAAATACAGCATGTGAGAGTCACAGTATCCATGGGTTCAAGCACTCTGCACCTACCCCCATCCTCTGTGACTGTACAGAGGACACTAAATGTGTGACTAAAACCTTGGCTCGGCAGTAAAACACCAGATGAAACCCCCTCAGATTACTGTTAAACCCCTCTAGGCTCTAAAGCAATGACAGTTTAAGTATAGCGCCTACATTACGACACCATGGGAACCTGTGTTTTCATCACAGCAAAAACGGGAGCCTGAAAAGAACCCAAAACAACGAAGGAAGTGACGGATCAGTTCAGGTTTCTCTCTATTCCCCAAATGCACTTCTATAGGAGGTATTTCTGCTTCACCAGACAAAGACTTACACGATTATCCCTACCAGCGCCTCTGATTTCTCAACGCCTTCTCTGGCTACATCGGTCTAAACATTCCTAGACCCCTGCAGCAGTAAAGCAGTGACTGTGCAGGTCGGGCAACCACACTCCAGCAGGAGCTGCCAGCTCTTCCACGGTTTAGTGTTTAAAGGGAAACTCCCTGGGAAGCAGAGCCTGGCACGGTGTGAGGGTGCTTGGGGAGGAAGGAGATACTGCATGGGGGTTCCATGGCAGAGAGGAAAGAGCTGCGTGGTGACAGCACCGAAGAGGGCAGCAAAGGTGACTGTGCCCTGTGCCATAGTCACTGGGGCTGCTCAGGAAGATGGGGTCTGGGGGGGACAGGGGCATTCTCTGCCTTATTTCCTCTACCAGTTTTCATAAGTACAATGTTCTCCTGTTCAGCCTGGAGAAGAGAAGGCTCCTGAAGGGGAGACCTCAGAGCAGCTCCAGTGCCTAAAGGGCCTGCAGGAAACCTGGAGAGGGGCTTGGGACAAGGGCCTGTAGGGACAGGCCAAGGGGAATGGCTTGAACCTGCCCGAGGGGAGACTGAGCTGAGCTCTTAGGCAGAAGCTCTTCCCTGTGAGGGTGCTGAGGCGCTGGCACAGGGTGCCCAGAGAAGCTGTGGCTGCCCCATCCCTGGCAGTGCTCAAGGCCAGGTTGGACACAGGGGCTTGGAGCAAGCTGCTCCAGTGGAAGGGGTCCCTGCCCGTGGCAGGGGTTGGAGCTGGAGGAGCTTTAAGGTCCTTTCCAACCCAAACTGCTCCATGATTCTATGAAAATCTATCCTGCAAGCTCACAATAGCCAAAATCAACCCCATCTTCCTCAAAGGTCCGACTTCCAGATGTTCCACTGGCACAGGGATAAGATGGAAAGCCAGAAAGCAGTCAGTGGGCTGGAGAAGGGGAAAGTCAAGTTATCCTTGTACTTACCAGCCCCACAGCCCTCCCCCCAGGGGCTTGCCGTTGGCTGGGCCAATTTCGAGCAGCATTAGAGGTGGGATTTATTAAGGAAAGGTTCCTGTTCACAGCTCATTAACTGCAGTGGATGTTAAAGAGGCCCAAAGCAAGGGAGAAACCCCCACTTCCAGGCGCAAAACTGCATCTCACACCCCCCAGGCACAGCGGGGGATAAATCACACAACACAAAGCACAGCTCCTTCCTCCTTCCCATGCAAACCAAGCCGTGTGCAGCCTCTTGCAGCTCGGCTGTTTGGATGAAAAAGAGAAACCACTTCTGTGCTAAAGGCAGCGCATTAAAGTATTTGTTTTCGTTGAGCAGATAGCCCCAGTCTTGTGATTGTTATTTACTATTCTGGTAACCCTGGCTGCATCTGCGGCCGATAGTGTTTCCTCAGCCCCAGATCAGATTGCCCTGGCCACAGGCCAGCAGGCATGTGACTGCAGCACAGGGAACCCTCCAGCCCAGCCGGCACACAAACCAAGGGCAAGGATTAAGCTGCTTTCCAGTCTGGTAAAGGCAGGAGAACCGCTGCTTGTGGCCAGGGGAGGCACAGAGACACAGCCGGGAAAGAAACAGCAAAGCAAAGGGAAATACGACTGAAAAAGGGGGAAAAAGAAAGGAAAAAAGGCAACAAAAACACCAAAACACGATGTGGAAGGCAACAGGATCTGAAAAACAACAAGCATTGAAACTCAGATTAACCCCTCTTGGCATACGGAGCAAGCAGCCCCCTCGGCTTGCCACCCCCCTGCATCAGCAGCAGCATGGGAGGGAAAGTTCAGTTAATGACAGAACCAGTTCCTTCGAGGCCTCATAGAACCCCAGCTTGGTTTGGGTTGAAGGGACTTTAAAGCTCCTCCAGCTCCAACCCCTGCCACGGGCAGGGACCCCTTCCACTGGAGCAGCTTGCTCCAAGCCCCTGTGTCCAACCTGGCCTTGAGCACTGCCAGGGATGGGGCAGCCACAGCTTCTCTGGGCACCCTGTGCCAGCGCCTCAGCACCCTCACAGGGAAGAGCTTCTGCCTAAGAGCTCAGCTCAGTCTCCCCTCGGGCAGGTTCAAGCCATGAGGAGCTGCCCAGCACTGCAGGTCAGTGTTCCCTTTAGGCAGGAAGGGGGCTGCCGAGGGATGCTCTCATGCACGTTCAGTGGGTGCAGCAGCAGGGGATGTGTCTCAGACTGATGCTGAACCCAGGACAAAGGCAGGGAAGGTCTGTGGTGTGTCTGGGTGAGGAGGGAGCTGTGCCATGGGCAGCACTGTGTGTGCCGTGGTGCCATCTGCACCCACAGAGCAGACAAACCCCAGCGGGTTTGCAGGAAGGGCTTTGCTCAGGGCTTCAGTTTCGCTTGGCTGGGCTGGGCTTGGGCTGGTTTCAAGCCACTCTTCCATGCAAAGGTGTTTCCTGAGGAGCTCCCCCAGCCCCTGCTGCACCATCACTGGTGCTGAGGTGCCCATAAACTGCAGCTGGAGTTCAGCGTCCAAATAGAAACCATTTTAAATGCACTGGCACAGGGTGCCCAGAGAAGCTGTGGCTGCCCCATCCCTGGCAGTGCTCAAGGCCAGGTTGGACACAGGGGCTTGGAGCAAGCTGCTCCAGTGGAAGGGGTCCCTGCCTGTGGCAGGGGTTGGAGCTGGAGGAGCTTTAAGGTCCCTTCAACCCAAACCAGGCTTGGGTTCTTGATGTATTCACACGCATTTACTCCCTATGCCCATTCCTTCCTTGCAAGGATGATAAAAAGGAAGAAGAAAACAAAAGCAATAGTCACTGCAGGAGTGCCCGAGCAGGGCACAGGGGCCAGCCTGCACCATGGAGCACCCCTGGGTTCACAGCACCATAAGCTGCTTACAAATGACTGGCATAAACCCCGGGCCCAATCTGGCTGCCAGACAGCAGGGTGGTGCTTCCCCGGCCCCAGTGTTCAGTGTTTCCCTGCCAGTCTGTGCGCTTGCACACAGGTATTAGCGAGATGCATAATCTGCATTATCAATGTGCTGCACTGGCCTCGGGGAGGAGGGAGCCAAAATGTTTATGCAAGTACAGTGGCTTACTTCATAAATCATGTGTCTGCACAGCTGACAGCCAAGGAGAGCTCTAAGCCTCCAAATTAAGTGTTAATAGCTAAATCCAGCAGTGCTTTAGGAAACTCAGAATTGCTGCGAAGTGAATAGTGTAGGCCTGGAGCTGGGAACTGAAGGCAAAGTTATCAACAGCATCAGTTTGTAGAAGCAGCCTAGAAGCTGCTCTCCCCTTGCAGAAGGGGAAAGAAGATGGGAAAGGGGAAAGATGAGAACAGAGGAGAAAGACAAGAGGAGAGGGGAAAGGAAGGAGATGATCCTCCTTACAGAAACCCAAAGACTGCAATGAGTTAATGCAGCACGGGATTACGCTCCAGAAACACCAACCCACTGAAGTCAGCACCCTTCTTCCCTCCAGCATGATTTGCTAAGAGGGCAGGAACCGACGCAAGTCTCAGGTTCACCAAAGGACTCAGGCTCCTGACTTCCCCGTGACTCCAGCGGGAAAGCAGACGCCTAAAGAGATAATCGTGGCCTAAATGGGTTTGCTGAACCTGCGCCAAAGCATCTCTGCATCCAGCCTGCAGCACTCAAATGTGCCTGTTTCCCCCCTCTCCTTACCAGACTTGTACTGTGCTGCTTTGAGAATCAAGGGGTTCTTGTGTGCCACAGGAACACCCTTCTGGATGGCAGCACATGCTGCCACCCCGAGCCACAAGGACCTTGCCCAGGCTGGGGCCACGGGCTGGTGCACCCACTGCAAATATAAAGCAGCAAACCCAAAGCAGCCGTGCCAAAGCCTGCAGCCCCGGGAAATTCGTTTGCACAGAATGAAAGTGGATTTCATTTACCTATTAAAGAGCAATATTTGTATCACCATGGAAACCTCTGCATGGAGCTGGTGCTCAGACACACGCTCCCAGCGCCGGTTGCGCAACAGCTGTGTCATGTGAATGATCCCAGTGCAGGACGGTGCCAATCCGCAGGGATGTGATTTCCCCTCCTCATCCCATCCCACCTCGCTTCCCCAGGAGGAGGAGGAAAAAGCAACCAAGTGGGGTTTGCCCTCTGTGCTCAGGGTTATGTCGAGTCGGGACATGCACCCCTCCCCAGTGCTCTGGCACTGTTTAACTTGGAAGGACACAGGCGACCGGGCAAAGTCCGCTGAGTGTATCTTGAGGGGGAATGTTTGAGGAAGGCCTTGGGAAGACAGCTGGGGAGGCGGGGATGCAGGAACCGGCTCTGGGAGTGAACGGGGAGGAGAAGCAGGGCTGGGGGCAGCCAAGTTGCTGAACTCGTCTCGGGCCCCTGGGCAGGATCGGCAGCTCCCAGCAGTCACGAGCTCCCTCTGCTCCCTCTCTTGGCACGGCTCACCCCATCCACCTCTCCCCGCAGCCCCACGTGCTCTCCCTTCCCTGCCTCCTGTCCCTATGGAACAGATCCTCTGCCCTTCCCAGTGCCTGCCCAGAGGTGAGGTTCTGAAACGTAAACGCAGTTTAAAACTACACCATGCCTGCATCCTGCAACAACACCTAATCACGGTAGGAAGTGGACTGCAGAGGAAGGAGTGAGCCCTCGGGATCCTTCGCTGTTCCATAAAGCACATCCTGAAGTCAGGATTTTCCTTTTATAACATCAGAGCACTGTCTCCTATAAAGTCTTTGGAAAGCAGCTCTGCACTGGTTGTATAGGAAGCTCCCTGCCACTCCCATGTGAGAGGAGATGAATCACTTGAAACAGACGGATTTCATTTAATTCCCTCCCCGTGACTTGAACTATGGAAAGAAAATACAGTTAAATGCCAGGGATGTGCTTATCTGCGTTACTTGGTGTAGTCACTGTTGAACAGAGAGGCTCCAGGTACTGATAGCAGGAGATTACAGTGCTGCATTTTACTGTGTGAAATAGATAGTCCCCTCCTCAGTAGCTGCTTATCTGAAATGCCTTTAGAGCGGAATTTAGAGCAGGGTAAAGGTCCTGCTTTGCCTCACACATCGGGAAAACATACACGAGAGGAGGATTTCCCTAACACAGCTTTGCAATGCTTTTCCCCATCTCAATGGGCCATAAAAGACAATTTAAGAGGTTGCTGGGAGCTTCCTTTCCACCTAAAGCACAGAAAACCTTCGTCTGTGTCCTGTTTGCACCAAGCCCTGCTGGATACACACACTTGGCAATATCTAAGAACACGGATTATTACTTCCTATCACCAATACCTGCATTGTACGTGCTTCCACAGAAGACTTTAGACATTACAAGTTACTTATCCTGCACTAAGATCCCTCTAAACCAGATGCTTTCGAAGACACAGACACAAGGAGAGAACAGCTCACCTGAACTCATTCAGGGCATCAACAATCCTGTTATAGGCCAAACTCCGCTGACTGGCATCAGCTGATCGGCGACTCATTTTCATAGCCTTGAAAACAATCATTAAGCAAGATAAGTAACACAGAGCTGCAGAAGCACAGAAAATGGAAAACAAAGTCATGTGTTTGACTTTATCTTCCCTGCAATCAGTCATGCAAATAGGGTTTTTTTAAAGTGATAAAGTGATGATGCAAGTGCCAACTTTCTTATCTGAGGGAAGACAGGTAAGGCACAGGCATTTGCAGCCTGGGCTGCTTCTGTGCTTGTCATCACTGAAGGCATAAAAAGGGTCAAAGTTTTCAGTGCCATGGCAAAGTAACCACTAAGTGTTTCCTAGAAGAGAGAGTTGAAGCAAATCTAACACATACTTGATAATTCAAGTAAAAGTAAAGGGAAAGAAAAACCCCTCAGCAGTTACAGCCTGCAATAGCCTAGAGGTAGGTTCTCACCCTGCGATCCACCTGACTCAAATACAGCTGGAACAGGGAGGTTGAGGTGGCCTTAAAAGCACTTTTCCCCTTGGCTGGTTCAGGATTACTGGGAGCTTACAGAGCCCCAGTGACTGTTCTCACTCTCAGCGATCCCTGCAGTGCAATGCAGCAGGCTCTGTCCTCCCCATGTTGTGGTTTTAAAGCAATAAGAAACATCACCAACGATGTTGTGGAGCAAAGCTCGTGGCTGGTGCAATTCCTATACCCAACAGCGAGTTGATCCTGCTTCTGCAGACTAGTAACAAGTGTTAGGAATTACATAGGACAGGGCTGGGGAAACAGCCAGCAATACAAGTGCAGGAATCAGAAGAGACTGTGTTTACCTGTTCTATTGCACTCTTCAGCTTGTTCATGTGACTCTCAAAAAGAGGGAAGTGGGAGAAGAAGAACTCATTAAATTTGTTGTTTTCATCTTCATCTCTTGAGAGGGAAAAAATAACCCCAATTGCGATCTTCTTCTTCCTAACAATTCCTGGGCTAGGACCAGAGCTGTCATCTGACAAGTTAAAGCTTTCATCCATGGACCTTGAAGCATGAAAAATAGAAAGTTAATGTAATGCACTGATTAAAGTGGTACATTTCCTTTATAATTCAATTCTTGAACATTTAACTTCAAGAAACACCGGCTGTTTGCACGAGTTGTCAAATCATCACCTCTGATGCCATTTTTGACAAGCAACCCTTAACTGATCCTACAAGCAAAAAAGCTGGAACCAGATTCAAAGTGTTTGTGGGATCAGAGGATGGTATTTTAGTTCTCTCCCATCTCTGCCAAGAATTTGTGTTTTGAGTAGCATTTTAGGGCTTCTTATCCTCAAAAGCACAGCCCACGGGTTTACATCTTGCTGCAGGCTTCCCAGTTAGTGCAAAACACGGAATGCCACAAAGCAAATGGATCCTAAAAAAGATCAGGCGTTGAGTGCAGCCTGACTTACACCCCTGCAAATACCCCACAGAAAGCAAGAGCAAGAGCAGATGTACGTATGCAGGAGCAGAATCAAGCTGACAATGACAGAAAACTCTTGGGCAGGAACCAGCACTCTCATTCCCAGCTCACCATCGAGGGAAGACCCCATTCTCCAAACTGGTAGTCTGGCTGCGACGCCAACGCCGCTGGTAACTGCTAGCACAGCTTTTGTTAAACGAAGAGCCCGGAGATGGAAACGGAGTGATGAGCAGACTGCTAAGAGATGCTGCAATAACAAGAGGAATAAATAAACATCTCTCCAGAGAAAGAGCGCTTGGAAAATCATACCAGCGACCAAACAAAGCCCCCCGAGATAAACTGGGGCTGCTTCTCAAGTGCCTCATCCCTTGTTTATCTGTATTTCTTATCTAAAAATAACCAGTTTATACTAACATTAATAAGATACAAGGGCGAGGCAGTCCTGCAGCTTTACATAATAGACAGCATACAGACTGCACCTTGCTCATCAACCCTGAATATCGGAAATGGATTCTTTGTGGAAAGGAGCAACATTAATCACAGCCTTTAACAGGCTTCCCAATCACTGAGTGCCCAATATGCTGAATTTGGGAGGAGGAGAGGGCTGTTGTGGAGGCAAGTGCCTGCTTTATCATTAGCATCCTCCTCAATCTGAAAGGAGACGACAACAGGTATCATTTAGAAATGCTGCAAGCTCATTTCAATATTTAATTTGGCTTGTTTATTTGCAGCAGGCTTTAATAAATTGCTCTGGTGTTGAGATTACCTCCGCGAGGTTCCTAATGCAATCCCCTCGATGCCTACACTTGTGAGTATACCTATAGGTATGCATTAACGCTTACATGTAACAAACCAGAACAAGCACATTTCAGCACAGGAAAGACTATCTGATGATGGCTAGATGTCTCAGTGAGTATCTTTGGAGCCTACAGGGTTAACACATGGAACAGGCATTACCAGATCTCGCTATTCCGCTGTCTCTGTCCTCATTCTGCTCCCTCCCAGGCATATCCATAGGGTTGCTATGAACTGTAAAACAAGAAATAGCAATTAGCAGGGGAATATACAATTCCTTTCCTGTTTGCAGATCTCCATGTAATTAATGAAACAAAACCATGCTCATTACTTCAGATCAACAGCACTGCACAAGGCCATCACCCAGAAAGGCTGCTTAGCTGAACAAGCCAAAACGCTCCTCTGAAAAGCTTGTATGTATGTTTCTGTGCTCTGCAGCACTTATTTTAGTGCAAACTAGAACTCTGTACCTTTACACAGGTATTCTTCAATGAAATTCCAATGTACCAAAAGGATGTCCGTCACATCGGTAGCAGTGTGTAGAGAAAAACAACATCATAGACCAATATAAACACGACTTCATTCACCTACCAGCTTTCTCAGGTATTATATGTATGATTTTAAGAGGATTTTACAATGCTGACTTGAAGAAAGTATATATGCTTTCAGATCAAGCAGCGTGTTGGTTGTTCAGCTAAGCCGTAAGCTGTCCAGATTCACAGTTGCATATAGACAAGATCAAGTGTCTCAGGCTCAATAGTCTTGAAATGTGCTACATTTCACAAACACGTGTGTGAAATAAAAGCTACTCGGCCATGGAAATAAGACCCGGGCACTAAAAGCAAGAAACGTCCATTTTAAACGAACCTGGATTAGCTTTAATTTGTACAGTCCAGTTGCAACGAGTCCAGATCAAAACAGCTTCACGCTATTGTGAAATATCATTTCCAGAAATATGAAATCCACCATTAAAGGGGTGGGTTTCCAAAAGAAATCAGCACAAAAGGAGGACCATTAAAATGCCTGCAGTCCTCTGGGCATTTAAAGCACATAACCAAAAAGGTAAGCGAGCAGGCATGGCTGCCCATGAAACCCCACATGAGAATCTTATTTCCAGGGCCAGACTAGGACTGCCCACGGTTGTGTCACCCCAGCTAGACTAGGCACACAGCACACAGCACACTGCAAACCTGCAAAGAAAGAGGCGCTCCGGATCAGGCGGAGCGGACCTTGCTCTGAGAACGCCCGCCTGGGGCTGCAAAGCTGGGAAAGACCTACATGGCAAAACGTAAAATACACAGGGGAGAATGAGGTTAGTAAAGCAGAACGGTCCGGAGGGAGGGGGCCAGGGCAGGGAGAAGAGAGAAGCCAACGTAAATGCAGAGTTTATGCAGGAGAACAGCTCTTACACTTAACAGGAACGTGGATTCACGGATAAGGCTTACAGTGGGGCTATACAGCATTTACAGAACTGAAATAATGGACCCAGCTTTACACTGTCTCCCATACAAGGATGGGGTTTCTCTCCATGGGTGCTTTCTTTGCCCTTTTTTTAAGTTGAGAAATGATTAATTTATGCAGGCTCAAAGCCCAACTGGATCACAAACACGAGATTCATCAGGGAGCACAATGTTTGGTTTAATGGCCACGCTGGTGGGGATGAGGAACAGCGTTGCTGAAGAGGACGGGGAGGAAGGGGGAGAAGGGAGGCGGAAATTCATCTTGGTAGAACCAACAGAAAACTACAGGCTGAAGGAGTTGTTCTGAGGACAGTCAGTGCATCAGCTCAGTGACATGATCGTGTTGAAAACCAGTATTAGCTGTCTCTGCAGTCCACTGTAAAAGTAACACTGGGTTGTAAGTGTACCAGGGGAAAAGCGTGTTTGATGTACACAGGAGAAATGCATGGGTATTTTTCATGAGTTAGCTGCCATTCTCTCTCCTAAATCTGAAGTCTTCTGATTTTGACACGGGCCTGTAGGGACAGGCCAAGGGGAATGGCTTGAACCTGCCCGAGGGGAGACTGAGCTGAGCTCTTAGGCAGAAGCTCTTCCCTGTGAGGGTGCCGAGGCGCTGGCACAGGGTGCCCAGAGAAGCTGTGGCTGCCCCATCCCTGGCAGTGCTCAAGGCCAGGTTGGACACAGGGGCTTGGAGCAAGCTGCTCCAGTGGAAGGGGTCCCTGCCCATGGCAGGGGTTAGAGCTGGAGGAGCTTTAAGGTCCCTTCAACCCAAACCAGTCTAGGGCTCCATAGTTATACAAAATACAAAGGCTGCACCCCAGCAAAGGTCCCCGCCATTCTCTCAGCTCTTCACTCATTAAAGGAAAGGACGTGACCACTGCTTGTTTTAAACCAAGGCATCTAAAAAAAGCAGCTTGTAAATAGTTCCCAACCAAACCACACAGACCCTTCTCCTATCACAGCCTGGTGAGAGCCAGTGAGTCAGGAGCTGCTGAACACAGTGGTCAGTTACAGATTAACTTCTTCACCTGCTTTAACCACGGTTCCCTCTGTGCTGAACCAAGAACTGCAAACACCCATTGTGGAACCGACTGCAATCCTGTGCAGCTCCCTTACAAAGACAGCTCCAGCATCCTCTTCCAGCAGGCAAACTCATCACTTCTCGCTGCACACCCTTGCACCGAGGTGCCAATACCCAGGCAGCTATCCTGCTTGGTGGGCAGGAGTCCTCCTCACCCGAGCTGGGCACAGATGACCCTGTGGCACTGCCTACATCTAAATCATAGTGAGCCCATGCCTAACAGCTGTGTTAGCTGAATTTGAACTCAGATCACATTGGTGATACAGCAAACTTTAGCCAAGTGCAAACCACAGCAAAACCCTGGAAGTTGATGAAGTGAGTTCCTCTCTAATCTTAGATTGGGCACCTCATGCACTGCTGCGCTGTGAAAAACCACAACTGAAGCCTGAAAGGAATACTGGATCTTAAGGAAAAATCTTCAACTTCCCTGACTTAGTAAATTCAGGAAGCATTTAATAAATAGGATTCTTACAACTTTAATTGGCTACCCTTATAAATGGGAATGGTTGTAATGAGGTATACAGCTTTTGAACCCAGAAAGCATTTAAGCCCATGTCAAAGCCAGAAACCCAGGTAGAGTAACTCAGTCATCAAGGTCACTCCTTCCTTCCAAGCCTAGAGAAGTGTGGTTTACAGAGAGCAGTGTTCTGGAAAGCGAATGTCAAAAGCAGCCCCTCATTGCACCTGCTACAAGAGCCATTTGCTTGGGAAGTGAACAGTCTAAACCAAGGGGAAGGGAGAACGCGCTGAAGAACCCCTCAGGCTGCCATACTGGACAACCAAGCACAGGATCTTCTTATCAGCTCTTTTCCAAAGGGAAGACCTAAGACCCCTCTTTCTGTTATCTGATGTTCATGGAGCCTTCACCCACAGCACCTCCACGAAGGCCAAGAACCAGGAGGCTCTTCCAGACTGCTCAGCTTCCATGGTCAGACAGTGAGAGAGAGGAGAGAACAGAAGATGTTGTGCCTGGTCTGATCAGAGCTGCAGCCCAACTGTGCCAGGTTAACTCTGACTGGTACAAAACCCACAGCCACACGTGCTCAGGTGGCCAGAGTACAGGACAGAATGCAAATGATTAACAACATAAACCCATGGAGCTGAGCCAGGCAGAGCCCTTCCTGCCTGATCTGAGATACGCTGCTCAGGAAGTTCTACAGGCTGGTATTTTCCATCTTCTGTAGTTGAACTTAAGTGTATCTCAATATTTCTACTATGTATTTTATACACACATACACAACGGTATGTACTGAACCACTGCCAACTGCTTGAACTGTGCAATCCGTTCTCCTTCAAACCACACCAACACTAATTTCCTCTTATACCTTTAGCTTTTTTTCACTATCTGACTCTATTTAGAAGACTTTCATATTCCAGAACCTATGTTACTCAGTTCAAGATACCAGGAAATCAGATCTGTTTGTAATTACCTATATTCCCAAGAAGTCCATTCATAATCGTACTGTGGTCAGGCTTTAACGTATTGCTGTCTTGGTTAATGAACTCGAGACTGTCCTGCAACCTGTAACACACATAAAACATACAACAGAAACAGTGTTTTGTGTTTCAGTAGAGTATAGTGGTACTTCATTACAGCCTGAGTGGAGCAGACAAGATAAGAACACAGGTTTCCACTAGAAAAAGCTTTCATAGCCTAAGCTACGTTCTCAAGTGGGTCAGTTAATACAGAAAACTAAACCCCGCACCCTCTGAAGCCAGATGGTTTTATAACATCTTTTCTTCATCTTGGACTGAATTCCCTAACCCCAGTGTTCTGTTCTCACCCCTTCTCCTGTGGTGGTTGTAAGTGCTTTTATACAGTATCAAGCTTCACCATATCAGCATTAAAGGAATGGTTCATTCCTTCACTTAAAGCAAACTGAGGTGCAGGCAACTGCAAGGGAAAGGTGAGGACACAAGTGATAGAATGTAAAGGATCAAGGAACAATAAGTTCTTTTCCTACAGAAAGTATCTGGAGGGTCCAAATGAAGTCTTCTGTGTTCTTACATTCATCTGCTCCTGTGCAATAGGTACAAATTGCAATGGACTCACGTATTCAGACTTCCATAAATGCTGCTTCCAGTGCGAGCTGTGAAAACCTTGCTGAGCATGAGCTGAGGAGGTGAGCTAGAGGACAACAAGGAAGATGTCAGTCAGAAACACAGTGCCAAGACAGGCTTTGCTTTCCATTGCACAACCCTGCAAACTTTATGGACCCAAACAGCCTTTTGTGTCAAAAGTAACCACAGAATAACCTTAAAGCAAACCCAGAAATTCCTTTTGCTCTGCACTTGTGGCATTCAGTTCATTACATGGTACACTAAGGAGTAAGTCTTCTGAAAAGAGCAGCAGTAAAACAGCAATCTTACCGGATCTGGTGAATCTTCAATGTGGAGCCCTTGTAGCTCATGGCCACAGAGCCAAACATCATCTCTCCAAGCATGTTAGCATCTGAGGAACACCGAGAACCCTGCAAAATAAGCCCACCAACATCTGGCTTTGAGTATTTTAGAAGCACATTCCTATGAGCAACATACAACTAAGGGAAAGATTCTTTCTTTAAAAGATAGACATGCAAACTATCTTGCTATCCCACTGCTGAACACACTAAATTGACCAGCTCAATAAAGATAATGCCAGCATAGACAGCGATCTTCACGTTGGCAGTGAGCTCAACCACTAAAATCACCAACTAACCTAACCCAGCACAGGGGTGAGAGGAAGCAGATGGCAACTGCGCTGAGTCAGGGGACTAAAATGCTCACGTGTTGATAACACACTTTACTGAACAAGAACCATGAGGCTTAAAGCTTGTGTCTGCTTGACAAGAAGAAACACAAGTTCCCTGAAGCTGTTACAAAGCCTGTGCACTGGAGCCAAGTTGGGGCAGTGCTTTCTCGACACAGACTGATCGATAACTTATCCATGGATGGTATTTTGTATCTGCTGCATCTTTCCCTGGTGCTCCTGTGATGTACCACCAAAGAGTTAGCATGATGCGAGGCTTACGCTGTGCTTCTCGGCTGATGAGAGCTTGTTGTAAGGCATGCTGCTAGGTACAGAGGAGGAACCTCACTGTGCCACATCACAGGCTAGAGCAAATACTGCACACAAAGCCTAGAATTAAAAAGTTACTCAGGGCAATCAACTGGAGACAATTGCTCAACTGACACTCATCTTGTCTGTACACTTTCAATGACTGAGATTACTGCCCCTTTATCCAGGGCTGCTTCATCTCTAAATAGGAACATTAGTGGCGGGTCTCCATTTGTGCCTTGGCCTGGACAATTTAAAGAGCTCAGGCAGTTCATAGGATCATAGAATGAAGAAATGGTTTGTGTTGAAGGGACCTTAAAGCTCCTCCAGCTCCAACCCCTGCCACAGGCAGGGACCCCTTCCACTGGAGCAGCTTGCTCCAAGCCCCTGTGTCCAACCTGGCCTTGAGCACTGCCAGGGATGGGGCAGCCACAGCTTCTCTGGGCACCCTGTGCCAGCGCCTCAGCACCCTCACAGGGAAGAATCTATTCCTAGTATCTAGGAACAGCTTAAAGCCATTCCCCCTCGTCCTGTCGCTACATTCCTTTGTCATCCTTCCAAGAGGTTCCTAAATCCAGTCACAGACATAATCTTCTGTTTGGAAAATGCCAAATGCCGTATCTCCATATCCCTTAACCAAGCTCTGAACTACCAGGATCCTCACCCGGATTCCTACACAGGCTTGGAATATATCTAACTCCTTTGCCTAGCACCAGTGAGCCCAGAGCATGACCAAGGCCAGGGTGTCCACACTGTGTATTCCTACCAGCAGTATGGAGTCCTATGAGAATGACCTCTTGATGTTTCTGCTTACACCAACCCACAGAACAAGGGAGCATGAATCAGCCAAAAGGCAACGCACTTGGAAGACTTCTCAATTTTTAGCTCTTCTCAAGCACTCTCAATTACGATGATGGTGCTTCATCAGACTCCTGCTAACCTCTGAAATCTGCTATCAGCGCAGGAAAGATAGGGGCTGACTTGAAGGAGCAGCCACAGCTATAAAGATGAGGATAAATACGACTGCAAGGTTTGTTAGTGTTCACGTTACAGGGCAAAATCTGATCATGAGCTGGGTCTCAGGGAAATTCCCCTCTTTCCCTCCTGGGATACTGTGCACTGGAGGCAGTACTGGAAAAACAAGACTTCAAAATCAGTCAGGATGAGCCAGCAGCTCCAAGGAAGCATAAGCACAGACATTAATGGCTCTAGGAAATGACAGGTCTGGCAGCATCATGAAATCCTCCAGGAAGAACACTGCAAATTGCTACAGCCAAACGTTACGATGGGTGTTTTTAAACCTGTTGCACATCTCCGATGGAAGGACTCACCCTGAATAAACGTCAAGCTCTTGATGGTTGGTTTTGGCTTCAACTTTCTGCTGTGGTGAGGATCTCATTCTAAAGCTGAAGCAAAAAGCTCTCAGCTAAAGTATTGATTTTCTTTGTCAAGCAATTGAATTAAGAAAAGCAAGTGAAAATCAGCTGCTTTCCAATTCAATTATAGGGGTTCCCCTTTCCTCTGAAAGACAGAGACAAGCAGTGCTAAAGGCAAAGGGTACGATGCACCCATGACCTGTTTCAGTCTGGCATTTCATCTACACTGAATTTTGCCATGCGTAACAGGAGATGCACATGTTTAATACATGTGATATGGAAACAGTGCTACAGCTCAACTCTGTGGGCCTTTAATGCTGTGAAAGAAAGGTCACTCAAGACCAAAGCAGAGCACACTCAACTGAGGAAAGGGGTGAGGTATCAAAAGCTCAAACAAAAAATAGCCAAGGAGCGTGTGGCAAAAAGAGCACAACCTCCAGCACTGACACCCACCAATGCTCCAGGTCAGACTTCCCAGCTCACATAGAAGCTGATCACAAAATACACCCAAAGTGTGTGTTAGTGTGCATTAGCATCTTAAAGGCAGTTCAATTTGCATGATTTGGAAATTACGTTTCTGAATATATTGACACCATTTAATATTCCGCTTGCTGCTTGTATTGTCTTAGCAATAACTAAGTACAGACGGCAATTAAAAGTGCAGAACAAATAGATGTCAAACCATGATCAACAAATGAGAAGGACTTTCAGACAGGCAGGTAACACTGGGGTAACACTCATCTCATATATGTAAGTTATCATGGGCAAGCTTGGAACCACATTCAGCTTCATCTTAATGGATTCTAATCACATTTGTGAGGGATCTGGATAGGACATAATTAAAAATAGGGAAGGCTGGAACAAAGCCCTGTGTTTCAGCTTGCAATGAGAGTTGCTCGTATACAGTCCAAGCATATTTAAACAAGGAAACATAAAGAACTATTTAAAAAGCCCTATAGCATTGCATTATTTGAACTTCCATTTTACAGCTTTTGAAAGCAAACAAACAAAAGGGCCTATAAATACTGCAAGTACATGAAGCATCTTCTGAGGCTTCACACACAGCAGTTAGAAGATGGGGAATGCTGGGCTGAGTGATGTCTGTGCAAACTTACTCCAGCCCTTCTGCACGCATAACACTGACTTTAGGGTGCAGTAAAGAACTGTTGTATTCACAGCTCTCTGCTCCCTCACTGGGAAGCAGGGAAGGAGCAGCAGGTAGTTTACAACAGATACCCACCAAAGCTGGAATCCTCACCACTTTCTGAGCGTGTCACGTAGCCGCGCATCATTTCAGCTCAACTCAGTCAAGTTTTGACTAAGTGAGGAAACAGGGACTTGAAAGGGAAAACTTTCCACAGCCTTAAAATACACCATCATGCCAACCACTGAAGTTAATTCCCTTTAATATCGCTGACCATTGTTTGCACAGAGCCTGCCCAGTAGGAGAAACAATTTCTGGATAGTGGGGGGCATCGTTTTTCTTGGTCAGACAATGCATAAGGGAGGTTATTCTGTGCTGAGAGGAAGCTGCTGACAGAAATGGCTCTTCCTTTCAGAACCGCAGCTAAATGCCCTTCCAGGAAGGGAGGATTGGAAAACAGATCTTCAGCCACCTTAGGAAAGCTGTGGAAAAGAGTGTGATGAGACAGAGAAAACAAGAATACGCAGCTCGCCAAACAGAGCAAGAGCTGTCGTGACAGTGGGAAAGGCAGCACTGAAAGGCTCTTCATTTATATCTATGGAGATTAAGCCATCGGTAGTACTGTACTGCAGAACAGGTTGTGGAGATAGCAGCTTCCCTCAAACACACAATTACTTCATTACAAAGAGTGGAAGAGCTTAGTTCTATTTTAGGGCGGCTTAATATAAAACACTTGTGATCCATGGAAGGAGAGATGACAGAAATATATCCGTGTCAGATGACTCCAGCTACTCTCACGGCCAAAATCTCTTATGTAAAATGTAACTCAAGCACACCGAATCCCTTGTTATAAAGCTGTTACACAGCCTCTCCCTACAGATAGTGCTTTTCTCTGTTATTCCCCTAGTATTTAGCAGTGAATTAAATGAACTACCTCACCTATACCAAGATAAGGTATTTGCGCCAAGTCTCATCGCACCGAACCAGTGTTATCACCCGCGTCACGAGACAGAACAAATGCCCTGGAGAAACCTCTGCTGTTCAAGAGACATCCCGAGAGAACCAGCTGGTTGGTTTTACACTTGTTCAACCCCGAAGCTACCGAACGAAACATTACTGACTCAGAAGCAAAGTCAGATTTTGACTGAAAACTGCTCTCCACTGCCAGCCTCCGATCTCAAGCCCTTTACAACATTCAGTACCTCACCTGACACTGGTATTTGACACAGGTTATGCAAAAAACACAAAGGCAAAAGTGACTCACCTGGTATTTTGGGCATTGCTCTTTTGGATCAGAGAACGAGGAGGATGAATTGATTGAACTGTCCAAGGAAGAAGAGCTGTCTCCTCCGGGCTTCAGCTGGCAGCACTTCCCAAACACTCGCACCTGAGCATCGCTGCAGAGTTTCTGAAACACAATGGATGGGACACGCTAAGATCCACGATCCGAAACCACTGCTTAGCAGCACTGTACCTACCTGTTCAGGTGAGATATTTAACAGCTCAAAGGTTTATGCCCCAGGAAAACAGTTAACAGAGGATTTATCAGTGTCTCTTGCAGCCTGGATGTACAAGAGAAGGCTGATCTGCAAGCCAGGAGCAAACAGGTCACTCCAGCTCCGTTTTCCTAAGTACCCATCCATCTCTAAAGCTTTACAAACTACTTTTTAAGACTCAGGATTAGGAGAAAGGATGGCACCAAAGCATTTAAAGGCAGGATGGCAACAACAGGCTCCAGCTGCCTTCACCTCACTCCCTGTACCCAATGGGGCAGAGGTGACCCAGCGGTGTGATGGGCACAGATCCCGATCAGGAGCAGATCATCATGCACAGGAAAACATGCTGATTAGGAATAATCAAGCAGGAACACCACAGGATTGAAGAGATTCATGTCACAAGGATAACTGAGGAGAAAAGTTTTATACATCTCTCCCTATGTCCCCATGCTATATTAAAGAGTAGCACAGAGGTGACACATTCCTCTTGTTTGCAGCCCAAGGGAATTGTGAGGCTGAAAATGGCTCAAGCTGAACAACACAGTCAGTGTTACAGGGAAGCCAGAGAAGTTTCACAGAGCGATGCAGAAATGGTCCTACGAGTGACTTATGATGGAGATGCAGGCATAAAGCATACTGTAAGAGGGAGTCAGGAGGGCTTGGATGGAGCAGGAACACAGTGGCAGGACCTGTGCCAACTGTGCACACACAGTATTGGCCATCACTGGCACAGGAGATGCTTCACTACTGTTTTCTTCACTGTTTAAAAACATCTATGATTCCCCCTGTGAATCTGGCATCCCAAGGAGAAACAGCACCCGTGTTAGTCAATGCCATTTGAAAAAGCATTAGGCAGCCCTCTTCACCTAAAGATCTCAGTGTATTTAACATGTACTCATTACACTTCAACACACCCACGTTAAGGTTGGAGTTACTTCCATTTGCCAGTGGGCAGCACCAGGAGACAGAAATAGTCTACACTGCTCTAAATTAGACACTAACTCTGCCCTAAAACTTTCTTAATTAACATGATATTAGGCAGAAGCTCTTCCCTGTGAGGGTGCTGAGGCGCTGGCACAGGGTGCCCAGAGAAGCTGTGGCAGCCCCATCCCTGGCAGTGCTCAAGGCCAGGTTGGACACAGGGGCTTGGAGCAAGCTGCTCCAGTGGAAGGGGTCCCTGCCCGTGGCAGGGGTTGGAGCTGGAGGAGCTTTAAGGTCCCTTCAACCCAAACCAGGCTGGGATCCTATTAACATTCCCTGTACAATCACCAAACTAGAAGAGCAAGTTGGAAGCAATCCCTATGGGAAGCAAGGTTCAAGGGACCAATGGAAATACAGCAGTGCTGTTACATAGCACAGCTTCACCTCTGGCCCCACAGGTCCACAACACAAACTCCCCCCTTCATTCAGGAACATGAGTAGTCTCAGTCTTGAACAGCTATGAAAAAGGCACAAAGAGGAGTGTGGAATAAAGGCACAGGGTAGTAACTTCATGACTCTGCTTGTTAACCAGCAACAAAAAGACAACTGCTGGACTGCTGCAGAGGGGTTTCGATGAGGGAGAAGATGGGAATCCCATGCCTCTGCCCTGGGCTGTGCAGACTCCTTACTTAGGGACAACTGACTTCTACTCAGCCTTAACTGGGGGTGAGAAACGTGTCAGGCAGGGATGAGCGAGCTCCACGCAGCATTCTGCAGTGCAGCTCCCAAGACAGAGCTGTAGCCATGGAAAGAAAGCCTTAGGGAAAAATGTGCAGACAAACCCGTAACCCTGCGCAGAGGGGAAGGAAGCATTGAGCAGCCCTGTGCTTCCCTGGCATGTACAGCCCCCCCCTGCAGCATCCTCTCCTTACGACATCGCTGTATTCATGCAATATGGAGATGTGCTAATGGCTCGAGCACAGTGCACAATGGCTGGAACATGTGAATGATCATCATATGACTTCAGCAGGAACTCGTGAACTCGAACTGCATTTTATCTCTGACACAAACAACAATGTCCCAGGCTAGGCAGGCATCATGTGATAAAACCACATCAAATCCACAGGGTTACAGCAGCTTTTGCAGGCAAACCACCGCTCGGCTTGCATTTTCCATCAGATGTTGAAAGTTCCTTCTCAAAAGGCACAATTCTAACTGAGCTTCCTGGGGGCTGGAAAGCCACAAATGCGTTCCTACAGGTGGAACAAACCCTCTGTGCATTAAAACCACACAGGCTATGTTTGCAAATTGCTTACTTTTAAATCATTTCTTCTCAGTATCACTCTGCGTTTCACTGCACAGCAACTTTCCTTATGTCCATTGGGGAGTCTGGTATCTTGAAGTAATAGCTGCCTGATTTAAATAGCAAACCAGGAAAACGGCTGCTGGGCCTCTGCAATGGGGTTTAATGAAGCAAGACTCCTGCAAGGAGCCTGTAAATGAGGCCGGGATCTTTCAGACACCCCTTTCCAGACCTTTTTGACCACTGAATCCCCCTTAAAATGCAGCTCAGGGATAAGTTTTGGTGTTTGCTCTTTTACAACTTCGCATGTCCCTGCCCATGGCAGGGGGGTTGGAACTTGATGATCTTAAGGTCCTTTCCAACCCAAACTACTCTATGATTCTATGATTCTATGTGCTTAAGACCAACCTGCTGGACAAGGAGATCAAGTACCCGCAGTGCCCCTCTCTGCAGTTTGAGACTCCAAATGTCAGTGAAACCCTAGCCCCTACCAAGCTCCAGATATCCTGCATCAAAGCAGTGGGATTACTCACATTCCAATATAATATTCCACAGATATTCAAGCCAGGTTCCCAGAAATACAAAGATAACTTAAATCATTAAGAGCTGCCCAAGGGAATGTTCGGGAGCTGTGGATTTTCCTCCCCAACACCGTTGCGACAGATGAGATCCCGAGGCAAAGCGCTGCCGGAGCCCTCCGGAACGCTCCCGTGTGCTGGAAGCACAACATCTGCTGGAAGGATGCCGCGGGCAGCTGCTGCTCCTGGCTCCGCGCTGCTGTCCCCGCTGCGGTCACGCTCCGTGCTCCTTCCCTGCCAGCTCGCTGCGGATTCTGCCCAGCTCCAAAGGCTTCCTGGCAATCACAGCTCTTACATTAGAGGTCATCATCTGCGGGAAGCCATGGGGACCTCTCAGGTAGAACTGCAGGTAACCCAGTCTTTATAGCAGGACAGGGTACAAAGGAGTTTCCTTCTGCAGTGCTGCTGCTGGAGCCTGTTCTCCACCTCTTATCAGCAAAGACTTGTAACTCTTTGCCACGAGGTCTATAAATTCCTCCGTGAGTGGAAAGAACGTGCCCAGGAAGAGGAGTTTCTGCTGGGCAAGTTTGCTTCGGGGATAAGAAGAAAGTTGAAAGGAGCCTGGTGTGTTGAACTAAATCCAGGCTGTGCGCATGAGGGCTGTGAGTGGCAGAAGGGAAGAGAAATGCCATCATATGCTTTACTCTTTGCCTCCTCTTCTGCAACAGCAGGTGCTCAAATACCACTGTGGTGGCAGTGACAGAGGGATCTGTACCTCCAAGCAAAGCTGACACTCTCTGCCCCTCATTTCTAGAGCAGGGTTTTCAGCAAAGCTGGGAAAATATTCCAGACTAGATAAATGGACTCTTCTGCTCTATTAATACGCGTTGGTCTGGATTTGTCATTGAATGTATGCATCCACCTAGGACATGAGAGTAACCCAACAGGAATTCACTCCTTCCCTCCAAGTGCTGCTGTAAAAATCCAGGTTCCTTCCTAAAATGCAACTGTCAAGCGCTGCATTCTCCCTTTATTTCCAGAGTTGTCAAGTTCCTCTGTTACTGAAAGGTCAGTGGATGGAGTGAAGACAACTGACAGTTGGATGAAGCCTTGGGTGCCATGGTTTAGTGTGAGGTGTCCCTGCCCATGGCAGGGGGGTTGGAAATGGATCTTAAGGTCCTTTCCAACCCTAACTGTTCTATGCTTCCATGACACCCCCCCACTCCACCAGTAACCCTCCATTCCTGCTTAGAACCCTGTTGACCGAGAGATAGAGAGACTGGAGTCTCATTTCACACAGCTCACCTAAAAGCCAAGGGCTCGCTATCCAGTTACTGATCCCTCAAAGCAATTTGCTGTCCAACACGTATCCAGCGCTCCAGTATATCGGAGCACGTGGCTAATCCTGGCTTCTTTAAACCAGCATTCCATTTCTCTGCTTTGGGATGAATATGGCATTTGGAGTGAAAGAAACGGTGGCGGCAGGAGATGAAGTGTCATACAGCCTTTCAGGTACGTTATCCCAATGATGAAGACAACTTGGTTATCTGGCAAAAGCGAACTTTTCACTCCCCAATCCACATCCACCTCTACATCTCACATTCTGCACCCCAGGACACTCCTTCTCTTTCGTTTCTTCCAGGAAACAAGACAAACCCTCCTGAAAATCCGCTTCTGCCTCCGGGTCCTGGGAACAAATCACTGCCCTTCTCCAAGTCCTTGTTTTTCCCCCTTCCCAGGGAAACCACCTGAAGCCTAGATCCCTGCTCAGCACATGCTTAGCGCTTGCTTTCTTTCTTCCCTCCTCCTCATGGTCCCTTCACATCCTGTCTTCCTCTCTGGACTCCCTGCTTTCCTCCAGGCTGACCTTTAGACTGAGAGAACCTTTCAGCTGCTTACACATCCATCAGCACCCCTCTCGAGTCAAACCCCAAAAGGTAACCTCTGTCCTGTCATGTGTCACCAGTGGACCACAGAAAAGGAGCAGTTACATGGGATTGCTGACCCCATCCCTGGACTCATTCAGCCTGCTCCAAGGAAAGCCCTAAAACACCATTCCCCTTCCCAGTTTCTTCCTTGATTTACTTCCACTTCTCCCTCACGGCACCTCCAGTTCTTTGGCATCTTTATCCCACCCAATTTCCAGCCCTTGGAGGAAAACTCATACTTCAGCTTGCCTTTGCCCACGGTGAGGTAACTCCTGTGCCACACAACAGCACAGTGAGGCACAAGAGAGGCGCTGTGTGAGGCTGGTGTGAAGGCGGCGTCAAGGTTGAGAAGCCAAGCACGGGGATCAGGAAAGGCAGAGGCGAGCTGAGAGCTCAGCACCAGCCAGCACCTGGCCCCTGCACCTTGAAAAGGGAAAGGAGCTGCTTGTTGTGCTTGGTCTGAAATCCAAACCAGGCTGGGAATCTGGGCCTGAGGAGCTTATGTGTGCTCACACACGGCTCCTGGCTTGGGAGCCCCATGGGATGGATGGATGTGTGTGTGCGGAACCTCGCGCAGTCAGCGGGGAGAGAACTGTGGGAGGAGAGGAGCAGACAAGCACTGGAATGCGTCTGCCAGCAGAAACCAGTGACTGTCACCTGCAAATCAAGTAACACAGCCCCATTGGAAATGAGACACTCACTAGTAATGAAGGACAAGCTCTGAGGCAACTCCGTAGATGAGGCAGTGGATCAATCCCATGAAGCTTGCCTGTCAAGTACTTTGATACCCCAAAACCTGTGGGAACCTGTGGACTAAGGCTATTTAGTAAAGGCATCAGTAATCCCAGCCTGGTTCGTGTTGGAAGGGACCTTAAAGCTCCTCCAGCTCCAACCCCTGCCACAGGCAGGGACCCCTTCCACTGGAGCAGCTTGCTCCAAGCCCCTGTGTCCAACCTGGCCTTGAGCACTGCCAGGGATGGGGCAGCCACAGCGTCTCTGGGCACCCTGTGCCAGCGCCTCAGCACCCTCACAGGGAAGAGCTTCTGCCTAAGAGCTCAGCTCAGTCTCCCCTCTGGCAGTTAAAGCCATTCCCCTTGGCCTGTCCCTACAGGCCCTTGTCCAAAGCCCCTCTTCAGGTTTCCTGTAGCCCCTTTAGGCACTGGAGTACTCAACGTGCAAATGCCTGTCCTGATGCATTTCCTCACTTCCTAGTGTCACAGGGCTGGAAAGGGCAGCCACTCTCTTCTGTGATGCTCTACCAAGACCCAGGGGAACTGCCCCATTTCCTGATGCTCATGACACAGCAGCCTTCCAGCTCCACTTACAGAGCCCAGGATCAATATCCCATCCTCTGGAAAGCCGGGAAGAACCTCTCCTGCTCAGCACCAAAAAAGGCATAGGAGGCACAAAGGGGGATCTCTCTGCCTCCCCCACGCCAAGCACCCACAGCTGCCCGCAGCGGATCCGCGCCCGGCCTCGGTGGGAACGCCTGGCACTGCCTTTGGCCAACATTCCCGGAGCCTCCCGGCTGCTGCTGCGCTCCGCTCGCCAAGTTTAACTCTAGCAAGAACAGGGGAAAGCATCACTTCTGTGCAACCAACATGCTCCAGTGGCCATACTGCACACCCCCAGCTGCCTTCTGTTGTGCCACTGTGCAGCACCCTCCCAACATGCTGGTGTACCGAGTATTTGGCTTTATTGAAGCACTAAGAGCCTGAAACTCCAATGAAAACACAAAATCCTGATTTGTGTTATAGTCTCATTTCCCTCACGGATCACATGAGCCCAGTAATGCTTTAATAATTAGAGCCCAGGTTGGTGTGAGCACACACTCTGCAGTTTTCACTCATCAAGAAGCCAGAGCCTACCTTTCTATATCCTGAAGCATCTGTGTCTGGAAAAGTTTGCTCCGATGCTCCTTGAATTTTATTACCATCCCTTCCTTTATAGAATCCAAATAGCGAGCCATGTTCAACCCTGGTCCATGACTCTCAACATAGATTAGAGATATAAAATAGAACAAAGTGTATCTCACCTTGCTGCAGGCCTACGACTCTTGAATTGTAATTGCTTTCACATCTCATGAGCAACTGAAAATGGGAACTGAAGAGCACAGCAATGTAAAGGAAACTGAAACCCTCCCAGTTCTCTGCATTAGTGATCAGACTTCAGCCAGCACAGCCTGGACACTGCCAGGCACTCCTGCAAACCTCCCCTCAGTGTTATCTGTAAATCCAGAGGTATAAATCACACTAGAAAATGGGGCAGGGAAGGAGTGATGCAGAAAGCGCTGGCTTTGGTGGGGTGCTGCACAGATACCCTTTCAGAAGGGAGAGTGCCCAGCCCACACACGTCTGGCTGCAAAAGGGCAAGAGTGCCTTGGAATGTGCTTGGAGCCAAGATGTGGCTTTGTACAGGCAGGGTGTGCCTTTGGTAAGGAAAATCATGATAAAGAGCGAGGAAAATCAACAACGCAATGCCTTGGCCTTGGTCAGAGCCTGCTGTGGACTGCACGTGCCTGCACTGAGCTGAGCTGAGCCCCTTCTGCACAGTTTTACCTGCATAAGGCTTCTGCTACTGCAAAGCTTTGTTCTACAGGGAAAGCTTTGCCTGGCATGATGTTCTCTAAGTGCTCTGTAAGGCAGGTATCATGGCAAGCAAAGGCTGCAAGAGATGCAAAGTCTCCTAATACACAAAAAAGAAAGAAACATATCAAGTTACTAGAGATGAGTACTGGGCACATCAACACCCTGGGAACAGCGTTCCTCCACCAATCTCACATATTCATTTCACAGAGATGGGGAATACAGCTAGTTCCCTCCCTTTCAGCAAAGAAAAAGGAGAGATTCATAAGGAACTGTATTAGCTTCATTATCAGCCTTTTATTCTGTTGCTGTTGAGCTGCCACAGCCATCAACCTTCCTGAAATAAGTCAAAGCAATGAAGTTTGCAAGTTCACTGTGCATGTACAGATAGGCTTTCAAGCAATCAGCTCAAATATGGCAAGAGGATTTATACTGTACACTGCCTTTGTTACTAATGAAGTAGCACTTTGCAATTAATGAAGTAATAGTAATAAGCACAGACAACAATTCATGCCAATAAACCACTTCAAAAGATACCTTGTCCTTAAAAAAATCTTTTCCTGGCAAGAAGCCCTGGAAGAACAGGAACTTCTAACCTATGAAACCATTCTACCAAGTTAAAATGAGAAAGAAAGATGAATTTTGTTCAACATTTGTGAAACTTGATTTACATCATCAGTTCTCAGAAAGTCCTAGGACACAGGGGTCTTGATTCATGGCTGTAGAAGCACTCTAGTAAGTGATGGAGGAGCCTAGAAGTTAGTGCCCAATGAGACACAAAGTGACTCCGAGAGGTTAGGATGTGCAGAAACAGGATATAGGGAGCACTTGGGATGAGCAGCATCAGACTGGCAGCACTCAGCAACAGGCTGGAAGAGTTCACAAAGCTGGATGAAGAATCTTCTGGCTGTATTCCAGTACCCAACACGAAACCCAGGGCTTGGGGTAATGTTATTTTGTGTACTCCTGCTTGCAGGATGGAGTAGGTGCTATCAGTAAAAGCAGCTGGGATCATGAATTTCAGTTTCCACAGTGCTTTCTGCGTGCAGAGCTTAAAATGGTTTGTGAATGTTTTTAGGGATGGTGAAAAGGAAGTTCAAAGCTGTCCAACCTCACACAAGCACTTACAATAGCGCTGTGGGTAGAAATTAATCCTCTGGCCAGAGCCCTTAGAAGGAAGTATCCTCATCTGACTGCACCCATCACAGTCTCAATTAACAGATTACCATGCAGGCCATGCCAAAAGGAAAAGCAGAGGAAAAGCTTTCAAGTAACTTTGTGGGAAAAACTGTCAGCAAAGCACAGAAACCCCAGTTGGTGAGAGCTGCCCAAACAGGACAATGAGGACACAGCACAGGATTAAGAATGCAGACCCCATCATGGCATAAAAGCACACCCATAAACACCAGTTTATGCCCCACCTCAGCCCCTAGCACTGCCTGCTGCATCCCCAGGAAGGAATCCTTCCCTCTGCAGGAGCAGAAAGTAGATGAGCCCGGGAAGGAAGAGATCACTACAGTATTTAAAGCTGTGAAGAGTGAAATCACTGAAGCCTGAATAATTTGCAACAGGCATTTAAATATAGCTCTGCATATAACCGATGTTTAAATGCTGATGTGAATCGAACAGAACCTTTGTGATTTAGCAACCTTAAAAGCATACAGACCATAGCCATGTAAGTCAGTCAAATACTCACCGAGACCGAAACATCCTCTATTTTCCTTTTAGCGCTGGAGTCAAACAAGACATTGCGTCCTCTCCTCTCGCAGTCCTGGTACACGATCAGGCGGATCTGACTTGGGTCAAACTCCGGCAAAGGCCAGCTTTGGTTGAAAAAATACAAGAACAAAAGGATCAATTACCACCACTCTTCACTGCACTGCTCTTTCTGCATTATCTGTATATACAAAGCATGAAGTTGAGCAAATGCAATGCCATTTCATCACACCCTTTCATCCTGTAGCCAGAATCATTTCTGGCATAAACGGTATCAATCCACTAAAACATACACAATGACTTGTGCAGCATTACCAGTCCTTGGACTCTGTTTTGTGATAGCGAATGTTTTCTTCAAGTTCCAGCTTTTTGAAATCAAAGTCAGGGGAAAACTCAGCTTTTGTGTTCAAAGACAAAAAACCAACAACCAGAACCCACAGGTCCCTCATCAGTGCAAGCACTAGCTTGAAAACACTCACAATTCAAAAGCAGAAAGGTCTATATGCACAGTGGCCTCTCCCTTACTGAGTCTCTGTGTTTGCAGCCATGGGTTGGCAAAGCACTGAACTCCACAGCTGAAAAGATGCAAAATACCTTTCCACCCTTCTTTGGGTTTCACGCTGTAGTAACATACACGTATAGAACTAACCGGAGTATTATAAACTAGAACATTCAGACTAATTCATATGCTCTGATGCTGGGAAGCCAAGCACCACATGTAGCTTGGTCCTGACTATATTCAGGTCCTCACTGCACTCAGAAATAATCTCTTCTAACACACCTATTCCCAACTGGTTTTGTAGGGAGGAAAGGAGCTTCCTGAGCCTCTGTCTTTCCCCAGTGCCTCTGACTCCAGAGGAGCTTGGCAAAGGGAGCACTTGCAGGGCTCAGTCTTGAACACCAACTGTATAACCTTGTCATCACATTCAACTTCCATTTTAAAACGCTGGCCATCACAGCCCAGCAATTCCTGTTGCCCATGGGCTTGGGAATCCATTTTCACTGGTACCTTCTCAGGTCTTGGAAACAAGATGCCCGCTCTATCCATGAAACCAGAGGGAATCACCTTTCAGCTAGTTACAAGCCATTTCCTAGATCAAGTGAAATTCTATCTTCCTCATCCTTGGCTTTTAGGCGAGCTGCATTAGCATGAAAGCCCAAGAAGTGAGAAACGAGGTGCTGGAACTTTCCAGCCGTTAATGAAGGGCACAGGCTCCCTGTTTACAAGCTGTACCTCTATTGCAGCAGAAAGCCATTCGTAGGAGATAATATGGATTAAAGTAAACCTGGCACAGCAGACTTCAAGATTATGGTGTGCTTTCCTCTGTCCCTCATTAGCCAACCAAAAGGTTTCCTTCTCTGCACACATGCTCTATGTGATCAGGATGTGAACAACGATTTGTAACCCAACAACTCCTATAACAGGTTGCAGCATCAATCTGATCACCAAAGCTGTGGTTGCCCATCTGAAGTTTTTAAGACTCTCCAACAGGCTTTACACCTACTGTGGTCCCAGGGAGGTGAAACTAAGCACCAAGACATACAGTTACTTGCTCTCTTGAGAGAGGAAATCCATTTCCTAATCTGCTCACCCCCACCATTTAGCAACAGGGGAGAAAAACAGAAGCTGAAGAGAAGAGAGTGAGCAACAAATGGCAAAAGCAGCTTATTACAAAAGGAAAAGCTTGAGCAACTTGAAGCTGAAGCAATGTGATGTGTAGATTTAGGGGCAAAGGCTATGCACCCTCTCTAGGTACCTAACACCAAGCATCACCCACAGAGGGACGTGCCCACCGCAAGCCAAGCAAGTCTGCCCCTTAAATCAAGCACAGAGACAAACACAGAGCAGAGCTTACAGCTACCGGGGGCTCTGCTCATGGGCCCCATCGTGCATGTCAGAAAATGTGAGACAACAAAACCCATGTTGTCTGATGTGTATTTGAGTGTGGTCAACTCAAAAGCACTACAGCCTGCCTTCAGCTAGGGGTGAGGAGGCGAGAGGACTGCTGGATCAGCTGGCTTCCTGGAGGAACCATCTCCATATAGTTAAATGAACTCCATGGAAGTCTGGAAACTCGTCTGGTTTCCAGACAGACCACTGTGGTTCCTATAAAGAAACGCTATGTGACAATAACAACGAATTCCTTGCCAAAAAGGTGCTATCGCTTGCTCCACCCTTGCAACGCATTTCATTCTCCTCCACACTAAGACAAAAGCATCTCTTCCATTACCTAGTGCTTCTGATATTTGACTTTGAAATTACTGGCAAAGAAGGGCAGTAGCTGTTCCAGATCTTAGGGAAGTCTACTTATAAAAAGCTCCAAGAGCAGATTACACACTAAGAGGAGAGAAAGCTAAATATAAAACTCTTGCTGTATTCGGAAACATACTGGATCAAGGTAACAAGAGCTTGTTTACTTCTCAGCTTCTTCACATGACATTTTAACTTTCTCTAGACGAGCTTTTAGGAGATATTACCCCTCGTAATTTGTGCTAATTCCAGGGAAGCGTTATCTCTGTTACATAATGGGGTCCTTAAGCACATTTCAGCCTCGCAGAAACATTCCCTGGCAATAGCGGGCCACTTCCCAAACCCAGAGAAACTTGACGAGAGCTGGGGGAAAGTTCATTTAGACAGACAGCAAACAAAGGCAGGCTGGCACCTCCAACCCAGCCCCACCAGGAGGAAGCAGGACACTGAGCTGCTTTGCTTTTGTTGCTAGCGGCTTTGGAATACCGCTAAACATGATACCTGGATAGACTATCCCTGGAAACGTACAAATTCCTGCGTGCAATACACAGGGCATGTTCTCAAAACAAACAGACCAGGGCAATACTCCAGCACCGATGAAAACTGACCTAGATCTACTGCAGAGAATTAGTTCTGTTTATAAATGGAAACCAACTTTGACATTTAACTGATGTTTTCCTGAGATCCTCATAGGAAAAGCAGGAGATGCAGAATCAGATGTTCCAGCAATGTTAATGCAAGGCGAGTCTCCATCTCCTGCATTAAGTGACAGCTCTCCTGTGTGACCTATCTACCACTCTTTGGTATTCCTTTGAAACTGATGGAAGAAAACACAGAAACGAACAGTGAACAAACAAACATAAAAGCCATCACTGAGAAAAGCCCAACAGCCCTTTCACCAGGGGAAGCAACTGGGAAGTTAGTGCTGCAAGCTCATGCGTTGAGCAAGAGCAGAACCAGTGAGCAGGACAGCAGCCCTGTGGAGATCTCCACTACACAAACAGTGGCTCTTCAATGAGATGTTCAGAAACATCCATATGAATGAATGGGGTGGAAATCCATTGATATATAAATGCTGGGTGGGATGTTTCGGAAGCAAATCCTGTACAAGCAGATGTCACTCAATGACAGCCTAGTTGAGGTCAGAGGAGACCTCTGGAAGTCATCCTGTCCAATCCCCCCCGCCACAGATGCTAAGTACAAAACACAAAAGGAATGGAATTCTTTGGGACAGAAAGGCAAACCTTCATGTGAATAATGATGAAATGACCAGAAACTCATAATAAAGAAATCAAGGCCTGGAAAATGGTATTTTTATGCATGTTCACACTTAAGTACTACTATTGTTCAGCTCTTTTATTTCATCCGTTTTGTTTTCCTGCCTTTTTTTACCTTCAACCACTAGGAATATTATCTGTAGCTTACATTTACAGCTCCATTCCATGCTTCCTGACACCTGCACTGCGAGTTTCAGGGCAATCCAGAGCTCCAAATGCTCTCCGAGGACAGACTTTTCTCACATATCTAATTCCTGGAGTTCATTACTCCCATAGACTCTCCTCAGCAAGAGGCAACCGAACGGCTTTAAATTGCTATTACTACACTGTGTGCAAGTTGCAACAGATGAAACAACAAACACAAATCCTTCATTACCACTCCACCAATTAAAACATGAGATTTGCCCCTGTAATTGAAAGCAAACACATTCCTTCCTCCTTGTTGTCACTGCAACATGAGCAGCACTTCATTACCTTCACGGTTTAGCTCAATGCTATTTTCCCCCCTGCCTGAGACTCCTTGTAAAACTATTTCATATTAACACAGCTTAGATAGTATCCGATTGCCTTTTAATTATTAACAAGCATTTTAGAAGTCTTAAAGAGAAGCACTTGCAGCAGACTGATCATGGTATTCAGCAGGTAGTCCTAAAAGAGTTGGCTAAAAAGTAAAGCTGCTCAAAGCCAGCCTGTGACTAACCATTGAAGAAGTAAGTTGAAACTATCAAACTATTGTTTTCCTACATCATGTTACCCATAGTTATAAAAGTTGCCTGGTGATGAATCACTTGGAACTATTTTTAAAAGCATCTACGCAAATGATATTTATAGGTTATGCCAGCTTATCTGTTCTGCGTGGTTTTCGTGTTAACACCTTGGTAAAAGGCTGCCAGGAACAGCCAGGGCAGAGCAGGTCTACCCTGCTCCATGCCTGCCATGTGAAACTTCTTCCTTTGCTCCTGTTGAGCATCAGGACAAAGGTACAGGGATCCCTAGGGCTCATCTCCAACTCCCGCAGGTGATACCCTCCATGTATTAGTGTTGTTACAGCGGTGCTTAGACCCAGCCAACTTGCACGCAGCATTGGACAGAGGTTGTCTTGAAGGGTTTACACTGCAAATACAAGCTCATTCCGCAGGGTGCACTGGAATGTTTCAGATGCAGATTATCTCCATAGAGATGCACATCCACATCAAAGCATTCTCACCTGTACATAACAAAGCCCAGCAGTATTTAGGCTCCTTCACTTGCTTTCTTATAGGGAAGAGTGATCAGAAGCAAAAGCAAAATGGCCCTTGCTGAGTGCAACCTCAGCACACCTCTCACCCTGACTGAGGTGTCTTTCCCAACAACAGATTCCCTTCTCCTGCCCAAATTCCTCTGCACGTTTATCTGCTAGTGATTTGCTTTCTCTTTCGGCTTTGAGAAGATACAACGAACGTTGAGCGCATGAGACACATGGGAAGGGTATCACACATTTTAATAGCTTCTTACTGCAATTCAGTAATTCACTTCTTACTGGTCCATCACTGTACCAAGACAGCTGTAGACCTTTCTGACAGAGCACAACTCATTTAGAAGCAATGAAAACAGCAATGTATGGCACGTTAATGATGCTTCCAGCCTTGGAAGACCATCCATCAGCTTTTTTTAAAGAAGCATGGGCAGATCATCTGTTTTTTTGCATAACACCACCTGAAACACAACAGAACTTCATGAGGATGCACATGACAAGGGTGATTCAGGATGATCTGCAAAGCTGGCTTTTTCAGCGAGAGATTCCCCTTTCACGCTGCTGACATGACTCTGAGGCTGTGAGGAGGAGGAAGGTCTCTAGAGAAACCACAGGGCCAATACTTGGAAGACAGCTTGCAAGACACTTGTCTTTCAAAAGCTGAGGTCACTGCAGGGTTGTGGGACCGCTGTGGTGAATGCCTGCTGATTCTGCAGAGAAAACCAGCCACGGAGGGAGCCCGTGACGATGGATTGCGAAGGAGCTGACCCAGCGCCATGGGTGATGCTGCTCTCCATCACCCTGACCTCAGGGGGGTTTCTCAGAAGCCAAGGAGTGGCTTGGAAGGACTGATACATGGATCACCTCAGGGACAACCAGCCATGAGGGGCAGCTGCTTGCTGCAGTTGCATTGTTCACGTTCATCACAAGGAAATAAGGTTCTGTTTAGAAAACAGAGATCCCTTTTCATGTCTTGAAGGGGGGTGACAGGTCCACAGGCACTGCAGCACCGCAGAGGTCAGCTCCATGCTCCATCTCTAAGTCTGTCTCATTTGGTTACCAGCTTAGCAATCCTCACCTTGAATAGCTGCACTACTTGAGCTCCAGGAAACTTCTCCTGCTTATACTAAGCACATATTGTACACTAGGCACACAGTCAGCCAGATACTTCACACTTGGGATAATAAACTTGGACCTAAACTTCAACTTTGACTGTAACTCATCTTTAACTGTACATGAAGCTGACTTTAGTTTGCTTTCATTGTCTTCCTCCCTTCTACTAAGTCACTTGGCTCTCATTAAGACACCTGATTAATACACTGAATTAATACATGAGCCAGATGCCTTTCCACAAGCAAAAAAGATGCAATACACACGAACTAGGTGCAGTCTGGTTAAGACATGAATCATAACCTGGAGCATGATACTGAAAATAAGACAGGTTGGAAGGGTTTGTTAAAGACACACAGCACTTTGAGTAACTTTGCAATGTACACAGCTTCAGAATCTATGATCAGTAACCTCATAGAGCATTTTGGGACTACTTCAGGTACGTCATTTCAGAAGGTACCTGCTCAGCTTCTAGCTGATTTAAGCACATGTATCCCTGCAAACACATGCACATCCACACACACGCTCTGTTTCTTCTGCAATATCTGTTTTAAAACACACGCACAAACACTCCTTAGTTAAACCCATTAGCACTGCAGACAATGTTGCACATTATTCCACCAGACTGCACCTCCCTCTGCAAAATTACAACAGCTACAAGCAACTCAGGAGGGGAAAAAAACCCATTTGTGCCGTTTAGCATGGAACTGTAAGGAGAATTGTCAATACATTAAATCCCTAAAAGCTTCACAGCTCTGTGAAGTTATTAAGCTTTCCAATAATGAAAATCAGCTCAAGAGCAGTGCAGTGACCGTACCTGGGAAGCATCTTTGTCCCCGGAGCCGCTCCACTTTCCAAAATCCCTATAAACTCCTGTTGTGCCCGGCTGCCAACTCAGGTTAATAATAGCAATGAGCCATATTCATCCAAAACCACAAGACTGTCAGGTGACATATCAAGAGGTCTGAATTTAACTCAAACAAAAGACTCTCCATGCTGCAACGCAAAAAAAAAGAGGCTTAATCCTAGCAACAGGAGCCCAGAAACCACCTTCAAGGCAGCAGCTCTCCGGGGCGCACCAGAGGCGTTGGTGCGGGGCTGCGGCCGCACTGCCCCGGAGTTTCATAACCCCAATCCTGCCCCTCCATCCTGGTGCACAGCCCAGGAAAACACCGCTTCCCCGCTCCGGTGTCTCCTCCGGTGTATTGCTGCAGAGATCAATCTAATTCAGCGGCAGGCTCAGCGCTGGACATGGCAGCCCCATCTATCCTCCTCCTCCTCTAGCGATCCCGATCCCAGTGGAGTCTCATGACCCCCGGCCGCCGTCGGGAATTCAGCTCGCTCGTGGGGGGGAAAGCACCGCAGCCTCCTTGCAGCCTGCACCCCCCTCCCTCCAGCCTCTACATTCCTGGGAACGCCGGGATGCTTGTGCCGGGGCCCGGGCAGCGGAGGCAGAGGCCGAGGGGTGGAAGAGCGGGCGCTGACAGCCATCATGTGACGCTGCTGTCAGCGCTGCCACCTGCAGCCGCCATCCGCCACCGACACAGCGCCAAGGGCTCCGAACGCCGAGCGGCACCGGGGGATGCTCGCGGGGAACGGGGAGGGGGAAGCGGGGCCATAGCGGCTCCGGAGCGTGTCTGCAGGAGAGGTAAAACCCGTCCGGGTCCGGCCATGGTGGCTGCACCCCCTCCCATCGGCTCCGATACGAACAAAGGCAGCACTGTGTGCCCTGCGCGGGCTCATTGATATGACAAGGGAAGCATCGGGAACGTGCAAGACGTTGGAGAAGAGAAGGCTCAGTGGCTTTTAACAGCCGTCAAATACCTAAAGGGGCTCCAGGAAACCCAGAGAGGGGCTTGGGACAAGGGCCTGTAGGGCCAGGCCAAGGGGAATGGCTTGAACCTGCCAGGGGGGAGACTGAGCTGAGCTCTTAGGCAGAAGCTCTTCCCTGTGAGGGTGCTGAGGCGCTGGCACAGGGTGCCCAGAGAAGCTGTGGCTGCCCCATCCCTGGCAGTGCTCAAGGCCAGGTTGGACACAGGGGCTTGGAGCAAGCTGCTCCAGTGGAAGGGGTCCCTGCCTGTGGCAGGGGTTGGAGCTGGAGGAGCTTTAAGGTCTCTTCCAACCCAAACGAGGCTGGGATTCTATTCCTGTACTATTCCATGGTGAGTGGATGGCTATATAGGTTTGCTTCTGGGGGGGAAAGATGTAAAATAATGCCCACAACGAAATCCTGACCAACCCCGTATCTATAATCAAGGTTTCATGACTGCTCTTGTGGTAACCCAGGCTATGCTAGGAAGGCTGCCTGGTACAGCATAAAAGCAAAGAGCTGGCTATTTAAAGAATCCTTTTTTTCCCCACTCTAAATTGTAGAGGAGGAACAAGGGAGATGGACAGGGAAGGGAGGAAGGAACCAAGCATCCAAAAAAGCAGTGCACATTAAAAGCCATCAGGTCTTGTTACAGGCATATGTGGGGCCAATCATTCACACTATTAATTTTATATTACTTTTGGACAAAAGTGAAAGAATATATAAAGGAAGGAGGCTGGAGTATCATAGCTACTACTTCAAGAGGTTTTTTTCCCCTCAGTGCCTTAAAACCCTACAGGTTTTGCAAATATTTCAAATACAAAGGCAGCAAAAATCCATTCAGCATCAGGATCATCTGTTCCATTGCATCCCACAGCACTAAGTTTAGGGCTGTCAATGATTCCCCCATTGCAAAAGGTAGGTGAGCAGATGCACTTGTTCATGGGCTCTGGCCCAAGACCCAACAATCCCAAAAGCCCAAGTGATGCTTTGCTCTCTGAGATAGATTCCACCACAGAAAACTGAGCTCCCTCTGATGCTAGTATTAAGTTCAGAGATAAATCCTTCATCTATTGACACAACAGCAGTTTTACCAATGCTTTATAGAAATGTAGTATTTTAATGTTTGGTGCTGGGCATGTTTTGACACAAAAGCACTAAAACTAAGAGACAAATACTTTCTTGGTCCCAAATCCAAAACCATTCCCTTTCATCACCATGAGTGCTTCCTAGGAAATTCCTCAGTCAGAAATGAAGAGTCAAGGCCCTGGCCCCACAAAGACACACACTGCAGACTTGGCTCTTCATACCTGACTAGTGCCAGGGAATTCAATGGAATTACTCACATGAGCAAAATGGGGCATGTGCTGTTTACAGGACCTATGCCTTAAAGCAAGATCTTGCCTTTAAAGCTTAAAGTGCCAAGCCTTGGGAGTTGTAAGCAACATCTGACCTCTCCTACCTTCCTGATCCAGTGCAAGCAATGTGCTGTGTGCAGTAACTTTCCTTACCTGTGTGGCAAAGGCATCACTCCCTAAAGGTTACTGATGTCAAAAGTGACCTTTTTTCCTTAGACATGCAATGGTGAGAAGTTCAGGGGCATGTATTATGTAAACATTTATTTCCAGGAGGAACAGCTAAGGTTTCCATTTTCCCTCAGGGTAACCTGATGCGCATTAAAGACAAATGCTTTGAAAGTGGACGCAGATTCCATCCACCAGGAAAAATACTGGAAGGAATTTCTCTTCACACAGAAACAGACTCAAAGAAGCTGTGGCCAGATCAGTGCACACTCACTGCTCAGCGAAGGACTCCAAGCACTCAATGTGGGTTCATATACGCTATCACCATTCCCACATCAGAGAAAGACCTTGGGCCTCTAAGATGTAACACACACCATCCTCTTCTCTAGGTGTATATCCAGGCACAGTGGACATCTTTTTCACTGATCTGGACCAGAGGAGGTAAGTTCTAAGAACCAGCATCTTGGTTCTAAATTGCTGAGGACATCCAAACCAGTGCTGTTTTAAACTTGGGCCCAAGTATGCACTCAAATCCAAACCTCCTGGCCACCAACTGCAGACACAAAGCCCCGCTCAGGCAAGGTCCTGAATACACTGAAAACTACTGCAAAGGTTCACAGGCAGCTTTTGGGTATAAATCACCTGATTTAAAACCAAGCAGACAACAGAGTTTGCTCCAACCACAGGCTAAGCAATGAAATGCTTTGGTTTTGGTCTCCATGGCCAAGTGTTTTCGGTCTTTCTCCTGAAAGAAGGCATCCCTTCACACATGTTGTAAAGTACACAACAAAGAGCCAGCAAGCCAGCCAAGAAATGTTTATTGCTGAGTACTGCAGGAAGGTAGGAGCTGGAAGCCACTCTAGACAAAGAGAGAGAAAACCAGTTAGGATTTGAGCTGAAATCTGACTGGGAATACTTGGATAGCACTTCTCTCCGAAGTACTCGCCTTGTAGGATCACCACTGAGGGAGACTTTAACAGTGCTTTCTGTGCATTTCTCTATCCCTGCAACAAAAATCCCCCTGGATTCCTCCCAGACGGAGAGGAAGAGCGGGCAGGATTAAAGCACAAACCCTCTGCACACAACCAGAGCACAGACACATACCTGCACGCCCCATAGATACGCACACACAAACATGAGCCCAGCCAAGGGTCAGCAAGAGCCAAGATGATGAGGAAAATCACTGCAACCTATGTGTGGGCTCTACAACACCCAGGGCACATTTTCTTTAAAGGAAACCTTTTTTAAAGGCTGAAAAAAAAAGGAAATTAAAATACTACTACTAATAAATCAAGAGAGAAGTGAAGTTTCTACATACCCAGGAACCTCACTAGCAGCAAGAGGTCTCATGACTGGATTAAACTGTCTCTACCAGCAGTGTAAAGGAGCATCAGCATAAATACAAACGCCTGGGAGCATTCCTGGAAGGCACAGTGTGGAATATCATCTTTCCCTTAACAACATGGATGCTGAGGCCTCAGCAGCTGGACCATCCCTTCACTGCTGTGATTTATCAAGCCATGATAAAAGATGCTTAAAGCAAAACTAACTATCAAAGCAGAAACCTGACACACGGTTAAGCTGCTGGCACATTGGTGTTTGTTTTGTATCGTGTTTCCAATTGCAAGCCCACCATAAATAAGACGCCAAACAAACCTCCTTAATACCAACTGGTACTGGGAGACAAGAGGTCATTTTCCCCCTGCCGAACAGTTAGTGCATTGTGCCCTCTCGGGTGTGCACAGCAGAACGATCTTCTGCTGCAGCTATTAAAACTGAAGTGTAAATAGTTCGGTATTGTGTGTGGTTAACGGAAAGTTGGGGAGAAAAAGGTTCCAGGACAAGTTGCTTTTGATGCACATGAATCGTCGATGGAAATAAAGAATTTTCTAGAAATCACACAAAATTATCTGGTGCGGGGTTTTTTTTCCCCTCCTTTACACTGTGTAATTCTGGATACATCTAGATAGGTTTTTCAATCCTTAACTTTAGACATAAAACTAACTTCTGCTTTCCATCCCCTCTTCAAGTGTCAATGACAGTATGACTCTCAGTGACATGCAGCATCTATATTTGTCCAATACACAAGTTTCCAGTGCACAATAAAGCAAACTTGGCCCCTGAAAAACAGCATTTACATTACATCTGAGGCACCACTGCTGAGCATTACTGGTATGATTAAAAAGTGACTGTTTCACAATGCTAGAAAGAATAAAACCAAGCTCACAGGCTTCCACTGCAAAATCTGCTTAGGTAACTTACTGGTGAATTAATGCTTCTTGTTTTGGAGATCACAGATGATACACAATGAATAGAAAAGAACATACACTGGAGTCAAGGCTGACTGCAAGAATTCTGTTGCCATGAAAATGAAGATATCTTAGAGGGATCTCTATAGCTCCGCTACTGCTGACAACTCCAACATTAATAAAAGCAATAAACCCTTGACTGACTCCTGATGTAATAGCAATGCTTTGGTTGCGGAATCTCAACATTTTCATGTGTTTAATAGGCAAACACTGAATTCCCTGTATTTATCTTCAGCTTTGCACAAGAGCCTGTAGGGCCAGGGCAAGGGGAATGGCTTGAACCTGTCCGAGGGGAGACTGAGCTGAGCTCTTAGGCAGAAGCTCTTCCCTGTGAGGGTGCTCAGGCGCTGGCACAGGGTGCCCAGAGAAGCTGTGGCTGCCCCATCCCTGGCAGTGCTCAAGGCCAGGTTGGACACAGGGGCTTGGAGCAAGCTGCTCCAGTGCAAGGGGTCCCTGCCCGTGGCAGGGGGCTTGAAATACCGCACCATGGAGCACCCAAACCACCGCTACCTCCAGCACCAGCGCTCGACAGCACTCAAACCACCTGCTCTAGATCTGCTGTAGAGCCCAGCGCATACCGCATGCACCCTGGGAGCCCTCCACCGTGTCAGGGTGGATGCTGCCATCTGCTTACCCTGATTAAAACATCCTGTAGTACTTGTTTTGGGGGTTTTATAAGGGGAAAAAATACTGCCTTGGTGGTGAAAGTCATACCGCGAGCTGGCAGCACGGGGACCAGAGCATTCCTTGGCCCAAGGCCATGTCCTGTAATTGATTAAGGTGGCTGCACTTGTGACTGAGTGATAATTGAGAGCCCAATAAATCTCCACACAAGTATTTGCCACTCAGGGATGGAAAGCGATTGCTGGGGACCCCTTGGAATGGTCTGCGAGTGAGAAGAAATACAACTTGTATTAAAACCATCAAGAATCCCCCTGGACCACTCGGAACCTTCTTGCCCAATGGTCACATTGTCTGTGTAAAACCCAGGAGTGTCAGATGCACAAGGACTACAGCTTCAAGCTTCCAGCTAAGTCACTCCAGCACAAATCCAAATCATTCCCATTCATCAAGAGTTTGTTGAGTGCTTCCAAGTCTTCTCTTCCCCCTACCCTAATCCCAATTAGCTGCACAGACAGCAGTGCTTTAGCTGAGTGCTGTGATTTTTTTTCCCCTCTGCAGGAAGAGGAGAGGGAGAGGAGAAGGAAAAGAGAAGGGAAAGAGAAGGGAAAGAGAAGGGAAAGAGAAGGAAAAGAGAAGGAAAAGAGAAGGAAAAGAGAAGGAAAAGAGAAGGAAAAGAGAAGGAAAAGAGAAGGAAAAGAGAAGGAAAAGAGAAGGAAAAGAGAAGGAAAAGAGAAGGAAAAGAGAAGGAAAAGAGAAGGGAGAGGAGAAGGGAAAGAGAAGGGAAAGAGAAGGGAAAGAGAAGGGAAAGAGAAGGGAAAGAGAAGGGAAAGAGAAGGGAAAGAGAAGGGAAAGAGAAGGGAAAGAGAAGGGAAAGAGAAGGAAAAGAGAAGGAAAAGAGAAGGAAAAGAGAAGGAAAGGGTGCTCAGGGTTCCTGGGAGAAGGAGGAAGACAGATGTAAGTAGTTATTCTCCAAAGATTCACCACGATCAGTGCCTGAGCAGCCTTTTACTCTGTCCCTCATGTGACTGTTTAATTAGGTGTTGATTCACTCGGTCATGAGACACAAGGAAACAGGGCTGCAAGCCCTCACGTCAAAGGAAAAGTAATGCCTGTTCTGCCAGTTTCTGTATTAGCAAAGCACAAAGGGGACATCCAGTTCTGAGAAGCAAAACTCATGTTTCCTTGACAAAAGCCAAACCATCAAATCACTTCACCCTTTCCATGTGAATAAAAAGAGGACCTAGGATTTCCTTCGGAGTGGGATGCTTGTGAGCTCCCTGACTATCCATCATGTCCACAGTGTGAGCTCCTGGCCAAGCTCAGGGTGTGCCCTTCATCTGGTAACCCAGGTCCAAGCTGCTGCAGGATGCATCCCTGCTCCTGGGGTTGGATTGTTTGACTCTGACAAAATGAACACAAGCTGCTTTGCTGTGGCTTCATTCCTGGCTCTTAACGCAGCGTTTGAGCCTTCTTCTTACCCAAAAAGCTGTTCTGTTATGGGGTCCGGTTGCCACAGCAACAGGCTTTTTAAACTATCAAGGAAATTCTCAGCATATGGTAGAACAATTTCCAAGTGTGGGTATTTGCAATAGGAAAAGCTGGCGGACCATTATTCCTAAACCCTCAGTTCAACTGGGTTTGACACAGGGCTAATCCCAAAATGCTGCTTTCAGTCTAAAGCCTGGTGTTGGAGAGGACTACAGTGAACTTGAGCTTCCTGGCTGCGACAGCAGGTCACTTATCAAGACAGTCACATATAATTAACAGACGATGCTCATTTTTCCAATGAAGGTGACATTTAAGCTCAGTCACTAACACATTACATGACCAAAGCCTTTTCCTGAAGAATACTGCCTTAAACCTCTGCTCTGTAGCGTCTGAAATGCTGTGTTTGTAGTCTCACCCTCCTCATTTTGGTAGATTTAACTCAAAAAAGAAATCAGGCTCTGGATCAGCAGCTTATTTAAAACACATGCCTAAGGCTGAGCACATGAGCGGTTCGTTGGGAGCAATGGAACCACTCACATGCCTCCAGTACAGCACATGGCTTAAGCAGAGTGCTGACTCAGACCTATCCCCCCTCAGCTTTCACCAAAAGCCCATCTCGGTTACACGGAACAACTGCAAACTAAAGACAGAGGATGATTGTATAAACACATATAACAAACTTGATACTTAGGAAACGAAATCCCAGCCTGGCCTATTCGTTTCTGATGCTCCTTTTTATCAATATCCCATGAGTGAGATACTGGGAGATGCTCCTCATCAACCCACAACTGACACCGCTGTATTTGTCACTTGGCATCTAAGCATCCTCCAACGCCTTCGAAAGGCCAGTGCTTGGACCAGTTCCGTGACCTTTCTGCACATGGAGCAGTTCCTTGCTTCCATGAGAGCCTTTCACCAACCCCTCAGTTAACCCTCAAACAGGTCACCAGGAACTTCACCGCATGCCAAGGCTACTGCCTGGCTCTGCACAGAAACAATGAGGGCACTTTCATAGACCTGCCAAATCCATCCCACAACTGCTTTTCAGGAGGGAAGACTCTTCTCACCCGGCTCCAGCCTGGGATTGAACATCCTTCCCTTACTGGCTCTACAAGTTGAACGGGCCCTACATAATTTGCTGAAGGAATGAGATCTTGATATTCCAACAGCCCCAAGACTACGGTGAGGAGCCTACACTGCTAATTCTCCAAGGCAAGAGTCATGCTGCTCAACTGTTTTCCAAATTAAGCAGGCAAAGGTGACCTGAAACTATTTCAGGTAGATCTATATAGAGCAGACACTAAAGACATTGCTTGACTTCACTTTTATGTAATTCATAAGGACAGGAGGACAAACCAAAATCAGATGCTTGAACAAGCCACACGGCCATACAAGTTCATTTAATACCTGCAAGAACAATGGAACAGCCTGGCATCTAACAAACCAATGCACTAGAACTGGGAGGTCCTCAATACTTTGGTTCCCCAAAGCAGAAGAGCACTTCAGCATGCTTTTAGCTGTCAGCCACTTGTGGTTCCTCTGATTTTATAGAAGCTGTTCAGTCTTTAAACCAGGCTTAAAGTGCTCTACTGGGTTTGCAACAGAGTGCTTTGCGCACTGCCATGCTGACCTCTGTACTCTCAGATTTCCCCTTTGGTTTTCTAAATCTCACTACATGCTCACAGTCTTGGGTTTCTAAGAACGGTAGAGACGGAATACAATGTAGGACTGGCTGTTGCCCCGCAATTATTAAGCAGAATAAGCTTTTCAACACAACTGTCCATCTAGAGGGATTTCCACTGCAGAACAGCTGAATCACTCAGGTCTTACTGAGGGTTCCACAAGAGGTTGCACATGCAAGCTCTGAGCATCAGCTGAAAACAGCTCCTATGTGTCCACAGAGCTTTGCTTACTCTTAAACTCTTGGTCTGTGATACAGAAGTTGCAGGTCGAGCTCAGCGTGCCCTCCCTGGGTATCAGCACTGAAACTCACTCCAAACACACACCTTCCTTATCGCTGGACTGAGCTGGAACATGCAGTCCAAACCAGCTCTGCCTCACCGCTCACAGAATCAACAGAATCCCTTGATAAAACCTACATTGTTCCATTGGGAGAGGTTGTACTTAATCAAGATATACATATATATATACACATATATATATAGCGTATGTTCAATAAACCCCTTTCTGCCAGTAGCACTGGATTTGCTGAGGATGCAGCTCCAGACAGCCCCAGCCAATGCAGTTTGCCAAGAGCATGGCTGGGGCACCTCCTGCCTGTCTCCTAGAGGGGTCGCAGCAGAATGAGCCATTTCCCAGCTCAGCATCAGCTCCTGCATCTTCTGTAGTCCACATACTGCAGCCTAACAAGAACAATAAAGCATTCACTGGTTCCTCTTTTGCTCTCATTCAGAAGTATTTTTCTTGCCTCATCTGTTTCCTCCCTATTCAGTGCATCCACACGAGCATCTCTAAGATGCGGGAGCCCGAAGCAGCCTAGTGCTGCAGGTATCCTGCCGTGAACCAAAAACAGCACCACATGAAGCTATTTATTCTGCTGCATCAACAGGAAAGGCAGGCTCACGTGCTGGACAGCAGTAGCTGTCATTGCCACCAGGACACTTTGGACTGGGTTGTTTGTAGGATTCTATTTATCTTAAAGGAGCTGCTGGCAAAGTAATCACTCACTTGGCTCTTGGTTTCCTTTTCCCCTTCTCATGCTAGCGCATGGCATTTGAAGTGACACAGCAGTAACCCCAAACAGGATGCACCCTACTGCTGGTGGCTGGAGGTGGAGGGGACAGCACAGCACCCAGAGGAAACCTGCAGAAGGGGGGGGGAACCCTGCAGGACTCAGCACAGAACCAAGAGGAGAACAGAAAAATAGAAGGGACAGGGAGCTGGGCTGAGTAATTTTCTTCCTCTCTTTGTATGCATAAATACAAGTTTCTAAAGCAGAGCACTAAACCACAGGGATGATGAGGGAGAACATTACGAGGGGCAGGGAATACCAAGCAGAAAGAATCCTGCAGGATGTATGCATGCATGCATTAAGTCACAGCAGCACCATCCACCAGTTCCAACTGCATTTACACACCTATCTTTACCTTCCTGAACACAGAGCAACTCCAAATCACTACCACTTTGTACTCACTACACCTAGTCCCATTAAAGAAAATCTGATGGCACGGTTTAAAATACGCATTTTCAGACTAACCAAAATAACTCATCTGAAGAAAAATGCACATAAGATACTACCAGAAAACCTACTAAAATTTACAGCATATCAGTTCTATACCACAGCAGTATCATTGCTTATCTAAAGAAGTCTGATAAACATTTATATTTCTATAAAGCCACAATCCTGTTACAGTGCCTTAGATTTCTTCTAATATTATTTTCTTTACATTCTATACTTCTCAATGATGTCTGGTTTGGAAAGAAAGAGGTCATGAGTTCATGATGAGCATCCCCTGTGTGACTAAAGAGCACATGAAGTTAAGAAACCAACATGCCCAAGTTCTCAGTATCTCAGCCCTCCATGCTGTCAGTGGAACAATTTCCTTTTCTACCCAGAAAGTGAAGTCACTTCCAGTAACTCACAGCTGCTGAAATATGTTTAAGAACTGAAAAAAAAAACCACACCCAACCACCTTTTTCTGTCTGACTATTTAAGTTCTATGCCAGAGTTCGGGCTGCCTTTAAACAGAAGCACCGCAAGCCAAGGCACTGTCCTAACATTTGAGGCACTTTAACTCTTGTCTTGGGGGGTAACAGTGTTCTTTTCCCTGTAGGAACAAGAAGCTTCTGGCTGCCTCTTTCCTGAGCAGCTTCTCAGATGTTCAGAGAGTGTCACTGCACTAGAACAAGTTCCAGAGGAGGAGCACGCGCTCCCCCCGTGCTCTGCAGCCTCTGCTCCCTACACACACGGTTTATAATCTGTGCCCGTGTGTCATTAACACCTGAACCAACACTGGCTTTCTACCTGTTTCTGGAACCAGGTTTCCTGAAAAGGGGTAAACAAGCCATTGAGCCACGTCTGGAATGGCAAGAACATTGCCTAGGTAGGGCTTGGAGGGGGGCAGAACCACCAACAAGGACCTGGTTCCTGTTTGATAGTCCCTTTCTCAGGCACCTGCTCACACGTGCTTCCTCTAGACTGATTCCTTGCTCTTAATTACCCCCAAATAAACTCAATGCTGAGTCCATTTTCATAGAACCCCAGCTTGGTTTGGGTTGGAAGGGACTTTAAGGCTCGTCCAGCTCCAACCCCTGCCACAGGCAGGGGCCCCTTCCACTGGAGCAGCTTGCTCCAAGCCCCTGTGTCCAACCTGGCCTTGAGCACTGCCAGGGATGGGGCAGCCACAGCTTCTCTGGGCACCCTGTGCCAGCGCCTCAGCACCCTCACAGGGAAGAGCTTCTGCCTAAGAGCTCAGCTCAGTCTCCCCTCGGGCAGGTTCAAGCCATTCCCCTTGCCCTGGCCCTACAGGCCCTTGTCCCAAGCCCTTCTCCAGGTTTCCTGCAGCCCCTTTAGGCACCGGAGCTGCTCTAAGGTCTCCCCTTCAGGAGCCTTCTCTTCTCCAGGCTGAATAAGTAAATGAAAAGGTTTTCTAAGAGGAGAGCGTACGACTGAGCACAGAACTGCAAGAGCCACCGCCTCCATAGGTGTGGAGGCTAAAATGAAAACCAAAACAAGCATCTAGCAAAGAAAGCAGCTGCTCCCATGGGCAATGCTCAAACCATACACCCTGCTTGCCTTAAAGTGGGAAATGACACGGGAACCGGGGTAAAGATACTGCTCAGGCTCAAACAGGCACAATGCCAGGACCTAAAGTCAGGGCTGAACGGAGCTCAAAGTTTCTTCATTTATCAACTAAAACAGATGGCAGAGAACTGTAATTTGGCTCCCGTTTCTTTCCAGTTATATATCACACAAACTGAAAGGGGAGAGGGTTTGTGGTACTCTTACAAGTTTTATGTTTTGTTGACATTTTGGCTGGAGCAAGGGAAAGACATTTGAAGAAGCTGCTAACAAGGCACACGCAGATCTGGAGGAGTATCGGGTACCATGAACACGCAGGGCACAAACAGTACCTATAGTAAAGGAAATAGGATTGTTTCTGTGATGTATTTTCATAGAACCATGGAATGGTTTGGTCTGGAAGGGACCTTAAAGCTCATCCAGTTCCAACCCCTGCCACAGGCAGGGACCCCTTCCACTGGAGCAGCTTGCTCCAAGCCCCTGTGTTCAACCTGGCCTTGAACACTTCTGGTCATTTTAGACCAAACATCACTGCTGACAACATTGTGGAAACATCCTGGAGAAACAGAGCAGGAGGAGCAGTGTGTGATGGATCACTTCCACACTTCAGGATGGCTGCTTCCAGCAAAGGGTGCCTCCTGCGTCCGCACTCGTGCTACAGCCCATCACACAGCACTGCTGGGTTGTTCACTGGCTCAGGCTGAAGGAGACAGGGATAGCTACAGCTGAGCTACTTGTTACTGAGCAGCACTGGCACCACTGCAGAGTCCTTCACCTATACAAACCAGGGGCTGCTTTCAAGGCTATAGTTTCACAAACAGCTACTACATAAGAGCTGAAGGATACCCAGATTATCACCCTGGAAGCATGGGGCAAGGCTGTTTAAAATAACCAGCTTTTACATGTAGTCAAACTGCTTGAAGTCCAAAAGTGTAATTACCTCATAAGGGCTATGAAATTACTTATTCAGAGGAGACAAAACTCTGTACAAACACAGTGTCCTCACAAATGCATGTTACATACAGGCACTGTTAATATCCTCTATGTAGCCTGTGTAGTATTGTGTGCTGCAATCCACGTGTTTGAACAAGTTCCTCTGCGGTGCAGCACACTGTGAACACTGGTGTCTGCAGCAGCTATGGGTGTCAGAACAGAGAGAGCCCGTGCTGCTTCTGACGCAAGCATGTGGAATCACCTCCATTAAAGCCTGCAGTTGGGCACCAAGCAACAGCACAGGGCATTGTTGGAGCAATAAATCAACCCTTTTCCACACAGAGACTACACAATAACTATTCACACTTGGCGCTGATCAGAATACATGGGGGCATGTATTTTTAGGAGCAAGTGATCAGTCCCACTGAGGGAACTGCCCCTTCCGAGCGTGATCATCACAGTCACATTCCCGAGGCAGAGTGGGATCAGACAGATTCTGTGCAAATGTGGGTTTTTCCAAGGAGTAATTCCATATGTGAATTGTTACTCAGTGCAAGGTGAAGCAGCTGGTGCCTTAGCAAGTCATGTACAGATGAGTAAAATGACTTCCTGTTTTTAATAGGCATAACCCCCCCTCTCAGCAGATACTTTATAGATTAAGATTCTTTATCTACACCACAGCGTTCTTCAGGCCCTCAGAGACACACTGTGCTCTTGGCCAGCTCCTAAGCCCAGCGCAACCAGGCTGTGGATTCGCTGCTGCAGCCGAGCTCTGCATTCTTCCCGACGTTACTCACTACCATGTGATCCTGCAGACGTCCTGCTCCAGATGTAGCAACAGGAGGGAGCGCAGCCTCCCAGCACGAAACCACCGTGTGCATTACTTTCCACTCCCAAACGGCGCTTCTGAAGGGGTCACCACCAGTGTTGGGCCAGGCTCCGGCTCCCCACACCAGCTGCAGGCTCCGAGTCGCACTGGACCGGTTTATCCCGGAACAGAAGCCTGAATCCGGCCAGGCTGTCACCAGCAGCATACCCTAACTCAGAAGGGTGCACACAGCAAAGGATAAAGTCCTTTGAAAACACAAGCAGGACGATGCAGCAGTCAAGCAGAGGAGCTGGCCGCCCCGAGAGAGCAAGGTTTACAATGTGAGGCATGTCAACACACCTTTGGGCACTAGAGAACGAAGGGAGGGATTGTTTGAGAGAAGGGGAAGCCCTCACGTTGAACAAACAGGTACACACAGACCAGGCTCTTGGCACATCTTCATACCCCACGACCTCAACTGGAGAAGAATGCGAAAAGCCAGCGCCCTTATGTTTGCAGAAACCCCTTCTTACAACACTTGCTAGTGTAACCCAAGTGCAAACAACCATTTTTACTCCAACACACCCACCTGTACATTTTCAGACATGCAGAAACCATGGCATGGAGTCACCACTCTCCTTCTCCCACAGTGGAGATGATGGGCCAGCTCACCCTGTCTCCACAGAACAAGGACCAGAGCAGGGTCTGTCTCAGAGGCCAGCAGACATCCACACGTTCCAGAGGGAAAACTGCCACATTTGCTTGTCTGGCACATACAATTGGAAATCCCAAAACCATTGAATCCCAGCCTGGTTTGGGTTGGAAGGGACCTTAAAACTCATCCAGTTCCAACCCCTACCATGGGCAGGGACCCCTTCCACTGGAGCAGCTTGCTCCAAGCCCCTGTGTCCAACCTGGCCCTGAACCAAGCAAAACTCAGAATGAAGATGAAAGGATTCACCTGATCAGCTGGCAAGATCCAAACCAGCACCATGGCCTGAAGGCCCAACCAGCAGAGATCCCAGGGGCAAAAACGCACCATGGGATTCACTCAGCCAGCCTCTCCTCAGAAAGACTGTAACTTAGAGGAAGGAGCTGAACTGCTGAGAGGGGAACCAAGAAAGCTGCTGTTGCAAGGGCAGCTCAGCAAGGCAGGAGACCGCAGGCATCCTCACACAACCCGTGCCATCCCAGGAGGAGGAAGCGGTATCGCAGGCTGGGAGGAAGTCGAAGGCAGCAACCTCGTGATGTCCACTAAGGGCAGCACAGCCTCGTGATGCCAAGTCCTCAAGTCACCACCACGGGAGATGCCAGTGTGAAAGGCAGTAAGGGTGACCCTTAACTTGTGTTAGCTCATTCTGCACCTCTGCCTCCTCCAAAAAGAGCAGGGAACAAACGAGCAGAGGGCTTTCCCAGTGCACTGTTCACATTCCCTGCTCCATGGGAAGAAGCTGAAGCAAAGCAAGGGCTTGGCACGGTGTATTCCCAACGGGGCAGAGGCCAGTTTTCTAAGGCACAACATCAGGTAGTCACAACAGCTTTCACATTATTTGGTCATTCTTTGCATTGCATGCACCAAGCATGATGAGGGCATTGATCCAAGGCAATTCCTTTGTATCTGGTAGTAGAAGTATCACCATATGGACCACTGACCCTCTGATCTGCAGCACCTTCAGCCACTGCACAGACCCAGCTCACAGCACCACCTTATCTAACATATCATTCTGAAGGAGATGCTGGATGTTCTAGCACGTGCCTACCTGGAGAAGCACTTGGGAGACCTACAGTGGTGTCAAGGAGGGCTTGGAGAGAAGTTGTCAAAACCTTCCCTGTGCTCCAGAGGTGCTTACTGGAACCTATTGATTTGTAGGTCTCTGCTTCCAAGACAAAAGCTGCCTGAAAGCACTTGGAAGGTACATAAAAGCTCAGATGACAGGAAATGCACAGCAGAATTTGGCAAAAAAGCAGTATTTTGGAGAACAGCAAAACACTGCAAAACACAGGCCAAAGTCATCACAGCCACAGAGAAAACTGCACATAAATCAGAGTGAAAAACCTGCTACACTCAAGCTAACAAATGCAACCAAAAAGCCAAACCCAAACTCTTGCAGAGATATTACGGAAGAGATGGATTTTTCTATAAAAGACAAAGCCTAGGGGACATTAAAAGGCCAAAATGAGCTTAATAAAAACACAGGAACATTTCTGATGTTCAAGAATGCGAAGAGCCTTAAAAAAATTAAGCGACAAAAGCTTTTTAGATTCATCACAGAAGTGGAAGAGAGGAAAAGCTGGAGCTATTGCAAAATGAAGAGCAGCTGAAGCTCCTTCTGAAGATAGGCTTGGAGGTGATGAAATTCCAGGTGTTTTACAGCTATTGGTGATAGAGTTGCAGAAGGCCAGATATGAACAAACATCAGAACACACGACTGCATTAACAGCAGGTCTCGGTCAGGCTGGGCTGAGGCACTGATGGCACCTTGAGGAACAGCTTTGAGGAGCCTCATGCTTAGGAATGTCCTGGCTGTGCTGCCCACCAGGATAACAGGGCTTGGGAAGGGGTTTACCTCCCTTGTCTATACACAAACCAGTTGGTTTCGATAGAAAAGCCTTGGGCTGGGTGGAATGGGAGACACTGTTTGCTGCTGAAGGTTCTATCACTAAGAATCTGGCACTTCAGTTGTTGGCTCTGATCTCCTTCAGCATCTCACAGAGCAGGGCAGCCTGTGGTCATAACCCCTGCTCTGAGCACAGGAGGGAGAAGCACAAAGCAGCCCCTGTACCACCACCTCACACACGTCACCAGTGCCTTCAGAATAATGTGAAACCTTACCAAGAACTCATGTGGGTAAAACTCGAACTGGGAAAGTCAATGTCAAGACAACTTTCATGTTCCTCCTTCACCTTACTCCAGCCTCCACTTTAAAAAGTCCCCAGCTGCACATCCCTAAATGTCTCCAAGTCTGTCTGCAGCTTATTTCAAGAAGTTAGCTCCTGATTCGAGCAGCATTTATGCTTTTACACGACAGCACACAGCATTTCTGCCATGCAAGAACAATAGCTCTACAGAAGAACTGGCTCATGAAGCATCTTTGTAGTGTGTGACCCACTTCCAGCTCTAGGTTTACTGCAATTCCCTTGATGAACCCCACTGCCAAAAAGCATGTGAAAAGAAACAAATCTCAAGATACCATTTAAAGTCACTGCCATGGAGAATAGAAAGAGCCTGGGCTGATGGGGGACAATGCCTAGACACACTTCAGGAAATACCACTTTGCAGCCAGCCTTAGGCCTTTCTTATCTCAGGAACCTGGCAAACTACTCCCTTAATAAAAGAGCAGCATGCACTATAGAAAGACCCCAAACCCTCATGTTTCCAGGATAATGGCCTTCTCCATAAATGAAGAAAACACTTGAAGTTACCTATTCCCGTATCTTCCCCCTTGGAAACCTGCACTCCTCCTCAGAAATACCCATATAACCAAAGCAAATCCCCAAAGGAAGAATGTGCCTGAAGGAGCTCCACACCATAGGGAAGACTCGAAACTGGAAGGGGTTCTTTCAAGCTTGAACAATTACCCCACAGCTGTAACTCTACAGCAGGTGATTCCACAGGATCAAAACAGTTTGCAAACACCAGTGGAATGCCCCTGGGGGCAAGATGGCTCTTTAGAGCTCCCTAGATTAATATACATATATATAAAAATACATATGTTAAGTGTATATATATAAAAACATATATATTGAAATGACATTGAAATTTTATTGAGCTGCAGCATAAAAAGAGCTGCTAATCAATAACTCCTCTATCCCACAGCTAGGTGGGAAGCATGTCTAGAGATGCAAGGGAACAAATACCTGACCTTTACACATAAGATGGAAAATCCCACTGAGCCTCCCTTATCCATGCAACCCCAAAAGTACCAGTCCCATAATCCAGTATTACAGGACCATCCCTCTCTCTCTGCAGGAGGTTAATAGTGCTCCAAGGGCCATTACTCCCTCAACAGACACACTCTCGTGCAGAACCCCTGCTGCAGTCCCTACAGCTGTGTTTGCCACTGGAAATACTGCCCACACATCTTCATAACAAAGATAGAAAGCCTGAGAGCTGTCAGGATTTACTGAGCTTTCGGCTCAGTACTGAGCCTATTCTGAAGACCACAACTCTGGTATCAGATTTTACCACGTAATACTTTGCAGAAATGCTTGGCTGCTTCTGCTCAGTTTAAGGAAGCTTTGATGAGATTGTTTCTGTTTTACTAGGGAAATCGATGAGAAAATCATGGCACAAGGCCCATTTAACTGCTACTTTGAAACGGGCAGACGGTTCAGACAGGTAGAGCAGACAGCTCACATAAAAATACATAAAGCTGTTCGCAACAGGAATACTTTGATTCTGAACCACAGAAAACAACAGACCTGAAACCACATATTCTTACCAGCTATACCAGCCCAAGCCTGGGCTGCGCTGTCACCAGCAGCACCCGTGCCAGATGCTACAACATGGCCAAGAGCTCCTATTTATAGTAAAAGTTACCCTCAGGGGAAATCCACTCACGTGAGGAGCATTTGCAGCAGAGAGCAGGTACCCTGCACCTCGGAACTGAAAGGTTTGCCTCTTCCCTGGAATACCTGCAGGTGTTTCTGTGCTGCTTCTAAACAGATTTTACCAGTGAAGCCTTGAATGTTGAGCTGCACCGAGAGGTTTCTGTCTCAGGGCCAGGCTTGCCAGTTAAACTAGAGCTGGAATACTAATGTAGAATGGATCTGTTGTGATTTCCTAAGGCTTCTGCTGTAAAATAAACGGGGGGGGGGGGGGGGGTTTATTTATATATAGAAAATAAATATACAAACATTTTATATTTGTATACATTTACTTTATATATTTATATATAAAAACATTAACGTCTCCAGCACCTAGCTCTGACGGATTTTACACAGTCTGGTTAGACCCAAACTCCTCAAGTTCCACAGACAGCACAGACAAGAGATTCCAGGCAGGAAAAGGAAAGCCCTAAACAAACCAACAGCAAAACAAAATAGGTTTCCACTGAAAAGCATTTATTTCTGCAGCATCATAAGCTCTGATTAAGTAGAATTGGTGTCCTGGTAAAGCTTCCCAGTAAGCCTGATGAACATGTAAAATGTATTCACAGTCAAAGAATAAGCATCAAAATCATCCTTAAGTCCTCAGCTCTACTAATGTCACTGTCAGAGGAGTTGGGCTTTCTGTCCAAGTGCACATTATTCACAAAATACATCAAGAGAATGGATGTATTCCTTAGGGTTGTTCTCCTCAGGAAGAGGACAAAGCTTTAAAACTGAGGACAGAAATAACAGCCCTCAGAATAATTCTGTTATTTAGAATATAACCAGACAGTAATACATCAATCCACAAACATAACCTTGCCCAAATGTAAGTGATGAGGCTGTTGCCTTCAAGTGTACCGGAACCAAGAACAGCCTGCAAAGCCAGAGTGCTTGTTCCCAGTCTGCAAGGGCCCGGCTGTAATAAATAACGGCCTGTGTATTGTCCAGAAGTCCCACCAGGAACTGATAAGGCCAAACACAGTGAGGATTAACTGGAGACTTAGTCCTGAATGGAAAACGAAAGCAGCCCTTAGGCAACATGCCCAGGGGGCATCTGTATTAGTCTTCAGAAAACAGTATTTGGCTCCTGAAGGGTCTCCCACCCATCCCAAGAGCCTCTGCCAAGGAGCCATCAGCCTCCCCGGGGGGTTTTATACCTGTGGGTCTGCAAAACCATCCAAAGAACTGCAAAATCACAGCTCACATCAGGAAGTGAAACAGCGCTACATGCACGGAGGAGGGAAGAGCAGGCAGGGAAGCACAGAAAGGTCTGGGTTGGAAGAGACCTTAAAGCTCAGATTGCTCCAAGCCCCTGTGTCCAACCTGGCCTTGAGCACTGCCAGGGATGGGGCAGCCACAGCTTCTCTGTTCAACCCATTCCAGGGCCTCAGCACCCTCACAGAGAAGAGCTTCTGCCTCAGAGCTCATCTCTATCTCCCCTCTTCCAGCGACATTTTATTTGGATTTCACACCCAGTCTGGTGCAGGAGGATGCAGGTGAAGAGGGAAGAAGAGACCCTGCCAAGCACTCACTATCACTCCCTTCAACACAGCCTTGATCCCTGTATTTCTGCCCCAGGGTGTGCACTACAGATGTTGAATCCACACAATCTCCTCATAAACCCATCACTAAGGGAAGAGGCAAGGCAATTGTACAAAGCAGCCCTCACACCCCTTCCCCACCAAGGGGCTCACCCCAGTTGTTCAGCTGACTTAGAAAATGAAAGACACATGCTTAAAATGGTTTTGTCTCTTAAAAAAGACCGTTAAAACAGGAACCACATTGACAGGACACAGCAGAGAGGTGCGTGAGCAGCTGTGAGCAGTGTCTATACAAGGTGTTTGCCAACAGCTAAAAGCACTTTAGGTACTGCCTGGGAGCGTGTCCTGATTCCATAAGGACTTAAGAGACCCATCAATATACCCTGTGAAAACCATGATGCTGAAATCACTGCAGATACACCATGAACCACCTGAACTGCTCAGCTTAAAGGTTGGACCAGATAATCCTCGAGGTCTCTTCCAACCTGGTATTCCATGATTACACCACTGCAGTTAGAAGGAACATCCCACCACACAAAATTAAGCCACACGAGCCAGAGAACTCCCCTTACATCAACCCAAGCACTGATTGATCATTTGCAGGTAACACACTGAAAGAGGGCAGGTGGGAGGAGAGCTTTGCCACCCTGTCTGAAGCATTTCAAGCAGCCCAAAACTCTTTACCAATGAAGCACATTGTATTTGCACCCAGTGATCTCTGCAGGCTGCCTCCTCCCCACGCCAGCCAGGACCGGGGCTGCACGGCTCTAGGCACAACCCACTCATGGAACAACACTCATCTTACAGACACAAAACTACCTGCTCCTAAGAAAATGAACCCCCAGGAAGCCCATTTGCAGGCCTCTGAGCACAAAACAGAGGGGAGCCGCTCCCTGCACCAAGCCCTATGCAGCTCCACGAACTGGGGCCACCCTGTCCATGGGGTTTGGGACCCCAAAGATGCACACAAAGGAGGGTTTGGGACACCAGAGACAGGGTTCGGAACCCCTCAGACATCCAAGGGGCAGGGGTTGGGACCCCACAGACACCCTATGGGGAAGGTCTGGGTCCTCTCCGAGGCCCCCCCTACGCGGGTTCAGGGCTCCTGCTCCTGCCCCCCGCGCTGTGCTCGGCACCTCTCGGCCGATCCAGTTCTGCCGCGGTTCAAACACGACGAATTCCACCAGAAACCCTTCCCCTCTCCCGGCAGCGGCCAGAACTTCACGTTCCCCCCCCCATTCCTCCACGTTCCCGAGGCTGCTCGCAGGGGATCCAGGCGGAATGGCGCCTTGCCCCGGCCCGCAGCATCCCCGGAGCGAGCCGCGGGGGGCCGGGGCCCCACACCCGCTCCTGGAGCGGGGACCGCCGCTGGTCGCGACCGGGCGAACCGCGCAGGAAGGCGGCGCCGGGCCGGGGCTGAGCCCCGCTCCGCACCGGGGGCCGCGCTGAGGGGAGGCAGCGGCGTGAAGGAAGGGGGGGAGCACGGCCCAGGCTTGAGGAGAGGCGGCCCCGACGTGGCGGCCCCAAGAGGGGGAAAGCTCCCGCCCAGAGCCCGCCTGAGGGGCCAGAACCGGGGCCGCGAACCGGGCCCGCTCAGAGCGCCCGGGGGGTGAGGAGAGCGGCGGAGCCGCGGGGAACGGGGCAGGGAACTCGGCGGCGAAGTTCGGGTGAAGGGAGGAGGGCGGCCCCGCGCTCGGTTACCTGAAGACACAATCGTCCCGGGCGTCCCTGGCCGGGGAAATGAGCCCGTGCTTCTTGTTGAAGAGCTTCTGGAACAGGGTGGGCGGCATCTTGGGGCTCCGCCGCCGCTGCCCCCGGCAGCCGAGGCGCTGGGCTCCGCGCAGCGCCGTCCCCTCGCCGCGGCTAGTTCCGCCCGCCCGACTCCATTCGGTGTCACAGTCATATGACAGACATTAGTCACCCGCCGCTGCCGGGAGGGGAGGGGAGGGGAGGGGAGGGGAGGGGCGGGCCGGCGGGGCGGGCCGGGAGCGGCGGCCCCGCGGGGGGAGCCGGAGCCGCAGCCGAGCTCCCCTCCACCACCACCACGGTGGGAACAACCCCGCGGGGTCCGCTCCAGCTCCTGCGGCCGCAACCACCGCGTCCGGAGGGGGGGGTGCGGGGACGCGCGGCAGCTGCCCCGGTCCGCGGTGGGAGCCGGGCGCGCACGGCAGGGGCAGGGCCGGGGCCGGGGTGTTCCCCGAGGGGCGGTGATAACGCGGCGCTGTTGTTTTCCTCCCTCCGAGGGAAGCTGGAGGCAGACGCAGCAGAGAGGCGAGGTGAGGTCAAGAGGCAGGCGCCAAGTCCTGCTCGGCTCCGCTTTCCGGTCCTCTCCTGCGGGGACGCAGCGCAGGAGGGTGGCTGATTGTGTCCCAGACAATCCAGCTCCTGCCCCGCTCCTTCCTCCCGTGTGCGTGAAGCGGTGACAGAACCAGCACAGCACAGATGCACCCCATCCACAACCCACACAGGAGGTGTTTGCATGCAGAAAACCATCCTTGCAAACCAAACATGCACCCGGAACACAGCACTGGGGACGTTAAACCCTGCAGGTGACCCCAGAGCAAACACACGAGCTAAAAAAAGGGTGACAGATGTTGTAATATCAAAAGGATCCATGGATTTCTGCAAAACTCTTTATTGGTGAATGCTTAAATGAAATGGAAGCACTGGTCACAGCAAAGCCTCCTTCAGTGTCTTACTGTTCAGATGCAACACTACTAGAAAGTTTAATTAAGAACTAACAAAAGTGACTCATCTGCTTTCCCTAGAAACTGGAATGGAACTAAAACAACATGATGTAAGATTAAATTAAGCAGATGATTTTTAAAAGGCGTAATTTAGTGCGTAACATCTATCTAATGATTCCTCACAATAGCCTCCCTATAGATAAATCTTCCTGCCTGTACCGAGAGCATGAGGTTTAACTGAAGTGACCATTCAGTGCACATTGCCTTGGCCCCACATCTCTTCCTTCGGTATTTAGAAGTGAGGAACTGCAACAGAACCACTTCCATGTCTGGTCTTTCCCCTCCACCAGCTACCACATCCACCCTATAGTGCTCCACTGGGAGAAGCGAGCATCTTTCATTGTCTCCAAGCACTTAAAAATCTCCTAGAAATACACTTGAGAGGATAAACCCAACTGAACAGTGTTAATGAAAAACCTCTTACAGAGGGTTTTTAATTCACTAAACACACTAGTGATGAACAGTACCTGAGTTGCTGCATGGACTAACTCACTGTGAGTGATCCCATTCAGACTTCAGCACATCCAGGCTGTGCTGAGCAGCCCTGCAGACACCGAGCATGTTTCTCCCCTGCATCATGGCAAAAATAAGCTCTTCTGTGCTACCCATGAACCGGCTGTGACCCATAACCTTTATCCACTAATATGGAAGAGCCTGTTTCCACTCTGAATGAAATCTGATGTGGTCATTCTTCAGTTTAAAACCAAACCATGGGAAAATGCCTTCCCTTGGAGAAAAGCAGAACAAGAGCAGATATTGTTGCGGCCTCAGAATGAATTAAATGGCCTTCCCTGGGGCAGGGAGCTGGCCTGGTGGGTAATTACACTTTCTCCAAGAGTCAGACAAAAGATGGCAATAAGGAGCAGCGCTTTCATAACTGAATGGAAGGACAAGGCAGATTATGGTTCATGATACTTCTGTCCTCCTGTACAGCCTCCTCGCATCAAGAGAAACAAAAGCGTAACTCGGCAATATTCAGGCTACAACCAGTTCCCCAGGTACGGGCTGCATTTTCCTCTCTGTCACTCTCCCAATTAGTTTGTCCATATTAGTCTGGTTCTTGTAAAGAAACTACAAAATGGTTTGGGGCAAAAGAAGGGGGTTTTCCTGGCACTCCTACAATACCCTTACAACAAAACAGCCCTTTTATTCTGGACCATCCTCTACTCAAGCAATCATCACAATCACAACTTACCCGATACATAACTTGCAATTTTACTTAAAGCTACATGGAGGAGCTCACCTCTGCCTCCCAGGGGCTCTAGATTCTTGCATCATTACCCATGGCTCAGTATTTGTAAGAGCAAGGCTATTGATAATGAGAAGCAAACCCCAGAGGACCCCAAGGAGTTATTGGCAGAACTCATGCTGCTAATGCTGAAAGGAAAAACAACGTAATGGCATCATTTTTAACCTTAAGCCATACACAGTGTTTATACAACACTTGCTCATAAGCTAATCTAGCAGCATTTATTGGCACTTCCTTCTAGCTAAGAGTAATGGGAAAAGGATCAGGGTCTGAACTATCACAGGTGTTTTCAGACATAGTCAAAGTAAGTAAAGCTGTGGATTTTAGACATCTGCTCAGCATGCTCTTTCTGGAAATAGAGAACTGTTGTCCAGGGCGTGAATACTCTGGGTGATCATACTGAGAAACAGACTTTGAGAGGCTTGGAAAGCCATGATATCATGTGAAAACCCTGAAAAACTTCCTTTATGTGCACAAAAGGGTCTGAGTAAGGGGTGTTGTGGTGAGAATGCTGCAGGGATCAAGATTACTTTAGCCTAACTGTGTTCTTGTCAGTGTTTCCAGAAGCATTCGGCACACTGGTGAAGAGCAACGTTTATGGATTAACAATCCATGAGCTGAACTGGAAACACTGGAAATCCAACCTATGTGCCACACAGCCTGAAACAGTAACCTGAAACTCCAGAATGCCAATATCCTCCTCTTGAGATAGTTTAGCTACAAAAAAGGTTTTTCTACCCTTGTATTCATGTAAGGCACCTATTTCCTCTGCACAAATCTGAAGCCACTAGAGGAAACAGTGACTGAGGTGGGTGACACTACAAAAGAACCACGATGAAATGGGAAGGACTGCAGTATGACAGTGGATATGTCTAGAGCAGCAACAGAGCAAGAGGCAGAATTAATTCCATGAATACAGTGTGTTCCGCTCTTCCCGAGTCACACGTTTGTAAAATCTAAATGAACTTAAGAACTATCTTTATGGAGTCCTTACAGAACAATGCCCAGAATAAGATGTAGTTGCTTGTACAAAATAATTTAATGTGAAGTGACTGAGTCAGGTATTTACAAGCTTACTGCAAAGCATTCTACTAAATTCAAACAATGTATATGGCCAAGAAAATAGGGCCATTAATTACTGATTTGTAGTTCTGTTTCACCTCTTTCCACAGCAGCAGACAGTGTTTTCTTCTATTGAATCCTGCTGAAACCCAGAAGCCTCATCTGCGTTTACAGTAGATCCAGTTTTTGGTACTCGTAATAACATCTGAGGGGGGGGGAAAGGTGGCAAGTTAAATACTATCAGCAAGGGACACATTCTGGATTGTAAGAGCAAGGTGTTTGGACAAGCTGGCTGGATGTTCAACAGACAGCTCTCATTTGGCTGGAGGAATCTGAATCTTGTATGTCAATTACCAGTGACAACGGTGGTTTTGAGTATATGTACCCTATTAATGGAAAAGAGGTTCATCCAAAAGACTCCTTGATCAGATCTCCAGCATAAAAACCCCACCATCACCTTTCTGCAGTTTAATTCCCAATTCCCAGACTCCTCTAGAAAAGTATTAACAACCCCAAACTTGTTCTGGCACCACCACTTGCTGATTTCCAAGATCCACTTGCCTACCAAGTACAACCTATGTTCTGTATTAGCACAATTCCCTTAGGCACACGGCTTAACACCCTTAATCCATGATCTCTACAGAAGCATCAGATGATTGTCATTAATACAAGCACACACTTAAAAGCACTTCTCTGCTTTCTAGCTGCTGTATGTAACTCAATCTGTAACGAAGTGGGAGAGTATCTGGACCTAAGACATGCAATTCCATCGAAAATTTGTGTATATTCAGTATGTTTGAAAGCTATTATGCCTATACAGCATCACTTCATTAAACTAAAGCAGCATAAATGACAAATACAACTTGCAGACATTGTAAAAGAACTACTTGAAACTTAGGCAGACATACGCCATCCAGTGGCGCACCGAGAAACTTCAAGAGAGATCAGGGGATTTTACCTCTGGTTGCAGAGATAGTTTGGTTCAGTTCTCATTTCTGTTTAATGAAAATCTAGGAAGTGAAGAAAGGAGCTTCCCCTCTGTTAAGGGTCTCAGGGGAAAAGAACAGAAACCTTTAGAGAGAACCTGGTACTCCCTAAAGAAAAATACACCCCATTATTTGAACAACTTTCGGGGGGGAAAATACTGGGTGCTAAAGAGCTGAATTCAGCTGAGCAAGATATGAAACACACCAAGGACTGAAAGCTCAAGTCAGACGTATTCACCCTAGAAATAAGGCACAGGATAATAATTTATGAAATAAGCTGTTATCTTTTCTAGGGATTCTCCATACCAGCAGTGAAGCTCAAAGCTGTGCTTAGGAATAACTTGAAGAGGTGCAGATATTCCCAAAATTATCTTGTGGCACATCCTGGCCTTAATCTAGCTGATAAAATGGGCAGATTGTATGAATTCCTACACTAAAGATCCTCAGAGGAGAAAACATCAGTGGAGTTTGTTAGGGAAGCACTGCTGTATGAGAACAAGTCAGAAACTGGAAGTTTTCAGTGTCTTTTACTCTTTAGCCGTGTGGTTTTCCAGATATTCAGACTTGAAAACAACCCAACCTTTAAACCCTCAAATAGCCAGTGAGCACCAGTGACCTGTTTCTGTATGCTCTTACCTTCAGGCACTCCTTCGGGAAGGGAAAATGGTTTTGAGCTAACTGGGATTTGGAAAAGCCTGGGAGGCCTCTGGCATGGTGAAGTTCTAACAATGGAGCAGATTTCTTGTCTGGCACACGGAGGCTGAAAAGATAAATGACAGTTCATTCACACCGCTGTTTCCAGTGAAGAAATACTCTTCTAGCTTTCTTCTAGGGAAATTAAGAGATGACAGGCAGAAGACTTGCTTGGTTTTAATCAGTAAAAAGGAGTATCAGGGTGCACACTCACATCTAGCTCTGCAGGCTGAGCACGACCATGATTCCTTAAGGCTTTATTTTCCTCTTTGTTCAGCAATCTCCTGGAACTCCTTTGCTAAACAAGAATAGAGAAGAATTCAGTGTTAGTTTCAAATTCTCTGCGGTTTTAGTCCTCCAGCATTCCCCATGTACATACTACTATTTATAACAACTTCATTTAGAATCACTAATAGTTCTTTGGGTTTCAATTCCCAATTCCTGTCATTCACTTAAGCTCTCCAAACTGAGTTTACCGCAGGACAGAACACACACTTCTCGGGTCCCCTTCCCAACTAGGGGATAAAGCACCTCCTACTGCTTCTCATATTTGATTCTTGTGACGACTCACAGCTCTCACTTCCATGTTGTGCCTTTTGCTCATGAGCAGGGTGCAGGGGGGACACTTACCACCACAGCATCTGCCTGTTTGGCTGGCAGCTCTTCTGCAGTCAGCCCCGCTGATCTGGCTGACGTGTTTGCTGGCACATCAACCTGAGTGAACAATGATGCAGCTTCTTCGACTGTAGTTTTCTCTTGTTTCTTACACTTCAGCCTTTTGGGTTTAGCAGTTTGAGTGTCAGGCTAAAGGGTGAAATAATTACATCTTGCGTTAGAAAGTGAATCTCTGTGGTCTGGTAAGCACTAATAAAGAGAGTCCCATTCATCCTCAAGCTCTACACAACTGATTCAGTACCACTGACACAGTCAGTCTGATAGATAGTGAGCTCAGGGGTACCCATGATTATTACTGCTGTCCAGAGGGAGAAGCAAGCTACATCTTCACCCTCTGTGGGTGAAATGGGTTCCAGGGAAATGCTACATTTCCAGGTGGAGTTTCCACCTCTACAAGGAAGGAGCAAGTCATCTGTGCCACAACCTAGCTGATTTATTAAGGATCTTTCACCTTTCTTTCTGGTCCTAACGGTGGAGGATGGTGCATACCAGTTTTTAGGACCGGAGTTCTCTCTCTTGCAGCTGTAATTCTACAGACTTTTTTCCCTGTGATAAATTTCCAACAAATGAATTAACTTTGAGACAAAACCCACAGCTACTCCAACACGTATCTTACAGGATGGTTTTCAAAGAGGGAACATTCCAAAGCCACCCCTGCAAACACACTTCCTCCCTTCAATATAATCCTCATCTCCCTCTCCCTGCCAACAGAGTTACTTTACTCCCCTCCCCTTCCTTATCAATCTTATGTTCAGCTGGCTATTTACTGCTGGACACACGTACTGTGGAAGCAGAGGAGCTACATAATCATAGCAGCCTGTGCCAGTGGCAACTTCAGCTGCTATTACAGTCCAGATTAAGCAGGGACAAATTACGTGGTACCTGGGCCACAGCCAGAATTGCATCAGTCACAGTTCAGAACTGTAGTTACATGAGGGACTCCTCACACTACTTGGGAAGCTGAATTAAGTTCAAGTAAGAAGCATGATACAGTTCTGCTCCTGGATAAGTTAAATAAGAAATGTTAATTTGCATTGAGCATCACAAGTGATCCAATGGAAAAAATGCAGAGTTTGGGCCTTTTTTTGTTCTTAACACATTAATTAGAGCCAAGTCTTACTTACAGGGAAGACTTTCAATTCACACTTTCCCTTCTACACACAGCTGAGCTTAGCCTGTGCCAAGGGGACAAATGACCCAGTGGAATCCTGCTCTGGTATTTTGCTATCATTTCAGTTGGGGTAGAATATTCTGTTGTCTCACAGCTACTGCAACTGCTTCAGGTCACATTTTACCTGCCAGAGTAGTTGAAACACTCAGTGCTGAAGAGCTATATTGGAAATTTGGTGGTCTCTTTCTAGGAGAGGAGGAAGAAGAAATAAAGTCAACAACTAATCTGAGTGAATATTAACATTCAGAAAAAAACCCCAATGTGTAAGGAAATCATAGGAAAATACAGCCTGAAAAGAGATACAGCTTAGTTGTAAAAATATTGTTATGGAGGTACTTCCTCACACTTTACAGTTATTTGAAGTTTATCCTCAAGTCACACAGCTTATTCTGAAGATACGTGGTATTTCAGACACATTCACTAAAGTATTCAGCACTGAAGCACATTAGGACAAAACATGTTTGAGGAACATGCAGGGGAAAATTAGGTTCACAAGAAAATTCAGATTGAATTGCATAGAGATCTGTAACATTAGTATTGGTATAAATGTGTTATGAATGGAAATGTTTGCATGGAAGACTGGAAACAGCAGTACAAGGGTTACAAGATATGATACTGTTGCTATAAAAACACTCAGGTTTTAATATCAGGACCTGACAGCAACAGTGTGACAAGGCCAAGTGTAGAAGACCCTTTGCTGTGATAAAACCACACCACAGATGACTTGTCAACAGGAAACCTGGCATCCTAACAACAGGAGGGTGGCAACAGGGTCACAGCTATCGCATACACCATACTCTCCTTCTGGTAGACATGTCCTCTGAATAAAAAACCTGACAGCAGGCAGCAACCTGGTCCAAGGTTAATGAAGGCTGGAGTCAAGCAAGATTCTGAAGCAAAGGAGCAAAGAGCAGAAAAAATCTGCCCAAGACCTAATTTTGTCCTGGGCAAGCACAGAACACCAGAGGGTTAACAAGGACCTGACAACAGGTACCCTTCATACTTGCACTGCAGGGGCAATCCTGGCCAGACCTGGGCACACACATCTTGCTGCTTGTGACTGAATAAATCTGACAGCAGAAGAGCAATGGGATAAAAGGAACTTATCTGGGGATTCTGTAAATAAATCTCACCATAAAATCTTCCATAAAATCTTTCACTAAGTTTTCTTACACTGATTTCCCTACATCTGCGAGACCAAAACAAAAGCTTCTAAGGCAAACTCTTACCTGGCTTCATGCACCGATTTCAAAGTTAGTGAGGACACAAGTAGCTAAAACTCAACAGAATCATTTGTAGGATCAGAGGCTTAATCATAGGGGCCTTTCTTTGAAATAGTATTCAAAAGAGAAAAACCTGAACATTTTGGTGCGTTAAAGAGCCTGTTTTGCAGATTACCTTCTAGTGCCCTGGCCTTGAAAATCCTCCAGTACAGGTTCTAGAAAAACACAAAAGCTAAACTTTAAAAGAAACAGCCAAGCAGACAATGTTTTAGCACACACCGAATAGCAAAGCAAAATATTAGAAGCAAACACAGACCACTAGCAGGGAGCTGGTCCCTATTTTGCAGAATCATTACATATTTAATACAAGTTTCTTGCACTGGAGTGAGATTTGTTTGGGTATGTATTCTGAAGCATTGTAGAAAAGAGTTACCTAATATTGCTGACAGATGTGTGATCTGTGGCATCTTATCTATGGCCACTGCTTTGCTGCAGTCCAGGAGAGTGGAGTTCTTGTACTTGCTGAAGTCCTCAGTGTGAAAATGACTTCTTTCTGGACATAAAAGATGTAAGTGCAAGATTCTTATGTTGAAGTTCATTGAGTTATTAATTTGGAGGTGTTTGACTCCAAGCAGATTTGTTGGTCACCCTCAATAAGCAGCTTGTGTCAACAGTGACTACTTAAAGCTTACGGTATGCTTCAAATTACACTTCATGCACACCAGATTGGAGGACCCAAGTATACACATCCCATCCCATGTTAAACAAAGGTTGGCTTATAACAAAGATCTGACCTGGCGAGTCACACTAGGAGAGGCCACTAGTGTTTCTGTTATAGGAAGTCCCCCCACATCGTTTTCTACATCAAATAAAGCTCAAAGACCCAGAAGTCTCACCTGAATCATCGTCTCTGAATATTTCAGGGGACGGGCAACTGTTCAGGTTGTCACTAGCACCTGCGTTATAATCTACAGTTGAATCTACATCTAAACACTCTAGGAAACAGGTTGTAACGCCTGTGGGAAGAGTCATTCCTGTACCTAGAGACAGACACAACAGGCTGCTATAAAAAAAAAAAAAGAACAAGTCCCATCTTGTACAAACCACCAAGATTTCCTTACATAAGATTCATTCCTCTAATGACATTGTCAAGTCAGTTTCTTATACTGATTCATAGTACAGCTGAAGAAGCAAATGAACAAAGGGCATCCTGAAGCCCAGTTTACACTGCCATAAGCTAACAGAAGACATCTTCCTTGTGCAAAGCTCGCTCGAAATACCTGAAGAATTTACCTTCTGATCAGGCTACTCTTAGGCTGATCTATTTTCAGAAGGACAACCTATTCAGGCATAAGCTTTTAAAAATGCAGGTTTGAGTAAATTAAAGAAGTCATGGCCACAATTAGTTCTGTCAATACTAAACCAGGATCATGTGGTTTTCAGCAGGTTGGGCTCAAGTCTCAAGTCTTGTGAGCCTCCCATCCTGCTTGTGCTGCCTACAATCAATTCATGTCTCTGGCCATGGCAGGGGGGTTGGAACTGGAGGAGCTTTAAGGTCCTTTCAAACCCAAACCATTCTGTGATTCTATTCTATGATTCTAAGCCACATGCCACAACAAGAAGCAGAAGTCCAGCCAGTGTTCTCAAAACCTTTACCTTCTAACATCACACAGTTTGAATCAGTGCAGGAACAGCACACCAGTGCTTTTATAGACATATAATTAAATATATATAATGAATGTTACATTTAGGTTTATACAAATATAGAAATCTATTTAATAATACAATGCATTGCCATTATACTCACTTGAAGTCACGTCATCATTTTTCAAACTGTCTTTACTTTCATTGTTGATTGTCAGGGACTCCTAAAATTAAATACCCAATGTAAACAACTGGTGGGCTCCAAATAAAAGCCTGTGTTATCAAGAAAACAGTTATTTCGTAGCAGTATCATTTCAGCCTTCTGCTGTAGCAGATTTCAGTTCAAATACCCCTGGTGAACTATTTTCTTGCCACTGCAGTATTGACGCTCCTGTAACAGCTCCACTCAGTCACCTCACTTTGTTCCAGTTTTAGTAACATGAGGAAGAGCACAACAGTAACTCGCCAAAGGTCTGTGTCTGAACTAGGAGCAAGCAATTCCCTGGAATCACATTCTAATGAAGTATCTGCCACACAACACAACTGCTACAGCCTGTCCTCATTAAGGATAATTAGGTTTGTGTTTTCCCATGTTACCAATAGCTCCAACCACTTTTATTCTGGCCAAAGCCACAAGCAAATATCACCAAGATACAGGACCAAGTTCACCCTGAAACATTCATCACACACGAATATAATTCATCTCTGCTTGATGAGAGAAAGAATTTAACATGTCACATGTCTTTTACTTATTCTGCATAAGTTACTTGCAGATAAAGCGCAAGGCAGGATGCTCACCTTCAGCGGTACAGTGCTTTCTTCAGCTGCCTCTTCTCTTGTATCCAGGTCTGTTTTTTCTTTGACATTCACTTGATTGCTGCAGTTGAAGAACAGAGCTAAGCTCAATACACGGAGCTACGCTACAGAAACTACAACATCACTTTAGGAGGTGCAACAAACAGTCTGAAAACCCTCCCTTTACAGAGAGTTCACACTCCCACAAGCCTCTCATACAGGCAAGGCAATGTAAGCATGCAGCTGGTGTTAATAATGGTGTGTCTGAGTGAGCTCCAACAGACCTTAGGTTGCACAAATCTCTCACTTGGGCGACTTCAAGGTTTTCTGTAATTTTGGGGAGGGTTTTCACACGGGACTTTCTCTTCAGGTCTGGAGAAGAAGAAGTATTGAGTTCAGTGATTTTAGTGGATGATGATTTCTAATAGGGCACCTTTAGCTGTTCCCCTCTTCCATGCCCATCACAAGCACTACAAATGCTGAATCTGCTTTACTTTTACCCAAGCTTTTTTCCAGCAGCAAGACAAACCAAACCCAAACCAACAACCAGGCTCCAAGATACAGTCCAGGTGCTTTAGAAACCTATTGAATTAAAAGGAAAGAAAAGCACAAACACCTTGAAAGTGACCTTTATGAAAACCCTTTTCATTACCAACAGATAAGCAGAGGGAACGGTCTCTTTTCCGCATCAGCTCCTGCTTTCTCCACGCTGCAAAGGACACGGATCTCAAGAAACCTCTTCCCAACCTCTCCCAGGAGCAGCTATGGGATGACGCTATGGAATGCCGAAGCAACATAACGCTGCTATTGACATGAACCTTCCCCGGAGGGAGGCTTAATGTGCCCGCCATCCGTACCCACCGCTCAGAGCGCCACGAAACCACCCGCACTACGAGGCCGTCCCCGCACCCAGCCTCCTCCCCGCCGGTGAAGCGCTTACAGCCGGGCTTCGGCCCGCGGGGGCTCCCGCTGTCGAAGAGGCGCCGCCGGCACCGCTGGGAGGCATCGGCCAGGCCGACGGCTCCGCCCGGCAGCAAGGCCGCCCCCGGCAGCGGGGACAAGTGCCGCTTCTTCCGCCGTGCCTTCCCGTAGCGGAGCCGCTCCATCGCGGGCCGCGTCCGCCGGCAGCCGCTCAGAACCGGGCGAGGACCGGAATGACCGCAAGGGGCGAGCACCGGCTCCTTAACAGCTGCAACCGGCGCCCCACGCCCCCAGCGCGCATGCGCGGCGCGGGGCCGCGGTACCCACGGCAGGCAGCAGGCGGCGCCACCTCCTCGCGGCGCCGGGCGGAGCGGCCGAGGGGCGCGGGTGATGCTCGGGGGGGCTCGGCCCGGCCGGAGCCGTTTGGGAGGGGAAAGGGAGGGAACGGGGCTCGTGCCTGGGCGTTAAACGCGGCTGGTGTGGGGTTTGTGTTGATTAGAACGTGAGCTTCGTTGTTTTGAGCCCTGAAGCTCAGGGAGCTCATCAAGGCCAAGCGCAAACGGGCTGGGGAAAACTGGATGGAGGAGCCTGAAGAGGACATTGGGGTGTTGGTCGACGAGAAGCTCCGGGGGCTGCACCCGCAGAGCGTGAGCAGCAGCTCAGGGAGGGGACCTCCCCCTGCAGCCCTGATCCAGACCTAGGGGAGCAGCACAAGAGGGACCTGGAGCTGTTGGAGCGAGTCCAGAGGAGGCCATGGGGATGCTGCGAGGGCTGGAGCAGCTCTGCTCTGGAGCCAGGCTGAGAGAGCTGGGCTGGGGCAGCCTGGAGAAGAGAAGGCTCCTGAAGGGGAGACCTGAGAGCAGCTCCAGTGCCTAAAGGGGCTGCAGGAAAGCTCCAGGCACGCAGGGTGCAGTGCATGCCCCCTCCCTGTCACTGGTTATCACTAACAGATGTGCCAACAGATGGGTTTTCTGATCCTACGCCCTGCAATAGAAATCATGGATGTTATATTCCCCTTACCTGTCAGATCCCATCCTTCAGCAGAAGTTTATACAGTTTATCTCATGGCTTCTGAGATAACTCTATGGCATCGCTAGACTTCATTTGAAGGGTGAGGTGCAAGCATATGCAAACACTGGAGTAGAGACCAAATGCTTTTAAACTTTATTGTTTTAGACACATAGTCTGAAAAAATACTATGCATTCCCAATTGTCAATTCATATTAAACAAGCATATACATTTGGTTACATTATTATTGATCTGAAATAAAAAAAAAGGAAACCATTACAGAAAGACTGCTGCATCTTCAGAGCACTTTGCAACAACTCGTTTTTGTTTGAGACTGCTAAAATCAATCTCAGGTCCCAATATTCCTTTGGTTGCTTTATAATGAGTATTAATCTGATCAGCCAACACGTTGGGTGTAGGCACGCGTCCTGCACTCCCATGGTGAGGCCAATGTGCTGGAGTGACAACGGGGTTTAGAAAAGAGCTTTTATTGTACCTTAGTCCATGAGAAAACCTTCAGAGAGGTTTGGAGAAGTGCGACAGTTGTAATTCCTTATAAAAGCCACCACATGCTGATATACCAAACCTGAAAACCCCTTTAATTACAGGTAAGATTGGGGGGGGTTACACAAATGGAAAGGGTATATTTTAACCCCTTCACTTCCAGCTGAATATAGAGCAGGCAGCACTTAGGACTCGTTTGCTGTTTATACTTGTCTAAAATACATACCAGAAAGCTGAAATGAAGGGCTTAAAGGGGCTCTGGATGCCTCAGAAGACATTTTATTTTGGAACAATTCCAGGGATCTAAACCTTTTTTCCCTCCCCAGGCTACAAGCATCCCAATTTCTCCTCCAGAAAGCACAGCCTCAGCGTTGAACAGAAGCAAAAGTGGAGCAGAAACCACTGAATGTGCAAAGTACTGAAGAATGTTAATGCCAAGAAGAAGCAAAGAGCTAATTCCTCTATTTTTTGGTTTTCCACGGACAAAACCAAAGTGAGCTAAAGATACAAAAAGTACGCCGATAGAATTGCCTCTAAATAAAATGCTTTTCCCACTTTCCTGTAAGGCATCAAGAGGTCTTTAAGTAATCTGTTACCATGCAAAAATAGTATATTCTTCCCCAGTTTACATTCATCTTGTAGCAATTTATTTACATAGAGATCACCCGGTTGTGCTTGTAACACATGGAAAATAAACGATAGATTAAAAGAATCTAAGTGATTTTTGTCTTGTTCCAGAAGATTTAAGTCAGGTTCTTTTCTGTTATGTGTAAAATGAAGAATTAACTTTGGAATTAGTTATCTCGAGGAGTAAAACCTTTATTAGACAGCCCTGGGGGCTTCTCCTTGGTGGTCACAAGAAGTAGTTCAGTTTACAAGGGCTCAATGCAACTTAAACATTCCTGGCATTTGAGCATGTTCGTGCCTAGCTCATGCGTTACACCCGTTTTCAAGTTTTAATCTCATCGTTATGATTACAGCAAGAAAAAGTGACCTGCAGAGGAAAATCTGATTGCACAAGAAGTATTAAAGAGAGCTTCTAGGTGATTTATACAAGTGCTGAAAGTATTCACTCTTTTCGGTGTGACAACACAAGTCCTCTCCGATTTCACATCGTTCCAGTGTGGCCAAGTCTGTGTTTTTGCTTTCTTATTCTTTAGGTGTCCATTTCTTTGGCTCTAGTGCATCTGACATTTTGCATCAGGTACCAAAAGAGGAATAGAGATATTCATTCAGCATTATAGATGTAAATGTGTCAGCCATCTAAGCTCTCAATAAACTCACTGGGATCTTCTATACTAATACAAGTCAGAGTTCAGTTGCCTAGAAAAGTGTGGTAAACTGGGAAAAAAGGAAATCAAATTAATGTGGTAGAAAAAGGTCAGTGGGAAATAGCTCTTTTGTACTTATTTAGATGACTTTTTAATTGTAATCATTTAGTTTTTAAAGTGTGTCCCATGAAAGCACACAGGAAATTGAACCGAAGCTAGTTCTTCATCGCTTTGAAGCAAGCGCAATGACTGTCTTTTGGCTGATACAAAAGGAGATGAGCTAGACTCCGCAGAGCTAAAAAGCCCTTATGACTTGACCCAAAGAGCAGATTTCATACAGTAATTCCTGCCCCATGCAGACGTGGCAGACACAGATTCCCCAGGGATGCTCTTGCTGCGTGTGCTGGTGACGAATGAACGTACAATCCTGTCAGATCACTGTGACGGGATTTCTTGCTTGCTTTGAACTGATATGAATCACTGCGCTGGAATCCAATGAGGAATTGGGCGCAAAGAGGAATTCAGACAAATAAATACTTCCACATCTGATAAATCAAATTGCTCTGTTCTTTATATGAGTGATTATGCTAGCTGATACGCTTCCTTTGGATCATTTTGTTAGGAAATTACTGCAATAAATCAGTCGTCGGGTAACACTAACTCATTAATCCAATGTATTTCATTTGGAAGCGTGCAACGGAATTGTAGAGGGAAAGTAAGAGATCATTTAGAGTGAAAATTTGGGGCTTCAAAAGTGGATTCCAGTTTAAGAGAGAAAACAAGTGTGCTTTCACTGTCCTAGCAAGGAAGCTCTAGCAGGCACAGCTCCATGCTAGTACGCACTGGTGCAACGAACAGCAGCTATTCAAATACACAGATACATGTAGGACCCTGTTTAGCAGAAGAAAGCCACCAACAGTCCAAGCGTTCAAGCGACTTAACGTTACAGTTCTCTTGTTGCTTTGTACCATGCTTTCCATCAGGAGAGGGCTCCAGTCTGTGCCTGTCCCCCAGGGGACTTACACCCTCTTCTAACAGCTGCCACTGGCTGTGAAAACTTAAGGTTTCATCCTGAAAACATGCTGTTTGTTCCATAGAGGTCACTGGAAGTGATGACAGTGGGAACTGAGGCTCCCAGGTGTCTGGGCATAGAGATGTTTTCTTCACAGGCCTTTCTACAGCCACATCCAGTGGTGTACCGCTACCGTGCCACCATACATCAGCCAACACAGCCTTTTGCCCATCATCAGGGGCCTGCTGGAGCTGCATCTCTTCCATTCCTGGTCAACAGAAGGAAGTCTTCTCCCAGCCCAATTTGTTCTGCTAAGTTCCATTCAGAATCATAGAACGATTTGTGTTGGAAGGGACCTTAAAGCTCCTCCAGCTCCAACCCCTGCCACGGGCAGGGACCCCTTCCACTGGAGCAGCTTGCTCCAAGCCCCTGTGTCCAACCTGGCCTTGAGCACTGCCAGGGATGGGGCAGCCACAGCTTCTCTGGACAACCTGGATAATCACAGCCTGTACTTCATGCTCCATTCCTTTAGCACTGTTTCTGAAAGGGAGTTAGTCCAACTGGACTACCCAGTATTAGCAGCATGTAAAGTAATAAATTAGGGATGAGAACTGGGGTTAATGTGAGCTCCCACAAAAAGCTGCCACAGAGGCAGTCGTGCTTTTGTAACCTTACCACTTGGAGCAGTTCAGATGTCCATGAGTGTTCTGAACTGAAGGAGGCCCTAATGAAAAATCAGCATGCCATGTATAAAATGAGTTCAGATGAAAAGAACGGAAGAGGGAATTGCATCCTACTGCTTCCCAACCCATTCTTGTAATTTCAAGGTAATATTAATCCATTAGATGTAAATAGTAATAGTTCTTTTAAGTACAAAGAGCAGGAGATTGGTTCCTATTTGTGTTCTGGTTTTTAGGACATTAATGATTAAATCAAATCAATGCAATTTATGTCCTGGAAAATACAAAAACTATCACTTAATATATAAACCAATATCCAGCTTGAAGTTCCAGATCAGGGAAAACAGACTTTCACCATCAATCACTGACTGTTTGAGGTAGACCGCATTATTGAATTACCCACGATTTTAGTTTCTAATGTTATTAGGTTATGTACAATCAGATATCAACAGACATACCTGAAATTTTCCTTATTTTAATTAAAAACGTTTGGCGTTATTAATAATGTAAGTTTCCATAATTTACTTGGTCATGGATTGAAATCTCTGTATATTTTGTGGCAATTTAACATCATTCTTAGTAGTACCCTATTGTGTACATAGAGTAGAAAATAAACTGTATTACACCTGATGGAAAAAAAAGAAGGAAAGATGTGGTTAGTGGTGAAACCCTAGAACAATGAAAGGCTCAGATGTAAGATTCAGATGCTTATCCGTTTCAGCTGTGCCCTTCTGGCTCTGTACTTTTGAGGATTATTCTAATATTGCTATGAAGTCCATTATTCAGAAGGTTCTTCCCAGGATTTCAGATGGACACACTTGAATATAGCTCTTCTATTTGTTTTTTGAAGTAATCTCGCAGTTCTGGTCTCTTGGCCTTCAACGTTGGTGTCAACAAACCGTTTTGTACTGAGAACATATCAGAGTGAATGTAAATAGCTTTGACCTGTAATAAAAGAGAGATGCATTTATAGCAGAAATGACAGCATCGCACTGAATAAGCCTAACTCCTTATGCCAGCCTCACTGTGCTACCTCTGGTTGTGCGCAGGGGACCCAGGATTTCCCTCACCTGCCCAAGTTTCCTGAGGTTCCACTAAATCCCTCCACCACCCCATACTGCTCCCTGCTCTTATGCTTGTTTTCCCATGTCCCACACAAGGGAGCTCTCTTTGGCCTTGCAAAGTTACCGTGAAGCTTTGTGGGCACAAAGAACGCACGTGGCGATGATCATCTTTAAGGATGGTGTTTTATTAGCTAATTAAAATGATGTCAAACCATTCAGCCCAGGCAAACAGGGTTTGTTCCATGCTGCCCTGGTCGACGGGGGTCTCCCTGAGCAAAGCAGGGAGCCTGGCAGTGAGGAGTGAGGGAGGCAGAAAAGGGCTGCATGACTGGCCATGGTCACTGATGGAAGGCAGAACTCCCCAGCCCTCTGCTGCTCTCCCGATTCCCCAAGCCAGACTGGTTTGCATTTTGTTCAGCTGAGAGCTGCAGGAATATACAGTGAGGATCCATTTTTAAACTCCTATTGGATATGTTGGACACTGTGGTCCTGTTCCTCCCCCCCCAGTGATGTCCTTCACAAAGCCAGTGTTGGTGCTATTAAAGCTGCACTGGCTGCTGGGTTCCAGAGCCCAGAGCTCTCACTGCCAAGTCAGAGATCCACGCTCAGGCCACTGGCACTGCAGGCAAGGACACAGATGTTAAGAGTCTCTCTTCCATATAGAAGGGATCCCATTCCACACAGACATGAACCCTAGTATCTGGCTTTAAGGTTTGGGTTTAAGATTGCATACTGCAACAGAGATCAAATTTTAAAGCCCTTTAATTTTGAAATGTGAAGATGGCAAGGCTTTTACCCCACTTTGTAGTTTATTAATTGCAAACTCCTGGTAGAATAGACTACTTGAGGACATTTCATACCACGGGACTACGGCAGGCACAAGCCAGATTTAGTGCCACAAGCAACTATGTGCATTATAAACCATGCTTCATTTCATTTTACTATCATTTCACTGGTATATGTAACTGAGAAATGAAGAATAACAAGTCTATGTTTAATGGTGCTGCTGCTGCATATGGTGAATTACCTGTCAGAATTACCACCCAGACACAACCTAAACAAAAGCAAAATTCCATGCTCATTCTATGTCATGATGAAGATGTTCATTGTTTGAACAGAAAGAAGCACCTGACGTTTTAAAATGTGATGGATTATGCTTTCACTGTGTTTTTAATGCTGTGTAAACCGCGGCTGATTTCTCATCTCTCCTCCTCAAGTGTCTGTAGCTCTGTTGCAACAATATTTACACAAGCCCCAGAAAGGAATTAGTGTGCTCGCTGGAAAGAAATAAACCAGCAGCATTTCCTGGGTCAGTTATAAGAAGGGTAATTAGTGACCCAGTTCCTCATCACTGCTTTCAGCGGCAGAAGAATCAGAGTCCTGCACAGATTTATCTCGACCTCTGGTTGTCGGGCTGCAGATTATCCATGCCCCTGGATTAGGTTTTCACTTCTGCATCTAAAACTTCACACTAAATTGAATTCAAATGTCAAGGAACTCGCTAGCAATAGATCTCTGCTTCCAAAAACACTGTGTGCAGCTACAAGGATATGGAGGTAACGTAACCAATGCTGACAAATCCCCATTCAATACAAATGGACAAATCACCTGAGCACGCTGAGTAATGTATTTGTTGTTTTACCTGCTCAAAGGAATGAAGTCCACTCTCCTTACCCAGCCGTACCATGTCTTCCATTATCGCTTGCTGCAGTGCCTGGGTTAAAGCACAGGAATTCCTCATGAAATGTCAGAGGCAACCTTACTTGCAATTGATGTCATTGCTCGCCAGGAAAACATGTTTCTGACTAAAGTTCAAGTGACTGACAGTTAATACATAATTAGCAAATACTCTGTTACAGAAATGCACGGTGTGATGATGTTAACTGCTTCCTCAGTGTGGAAAGTAAGGCGATGTTTTATATGCGCACAGACAGAAAGACAAACCTTATTTCTACAGAGCTCTGCATAAGATCCATCAAACCCTCTTTTCTTTGCCCAGCCTGGCATAACTTCGGAATCAGGCACCACAATTCCCACCAGAAAGGCCTGTAGGTGGAGGAGAAGGAGAGTTACAGGCAAAAGCTGACCAATATTTAAGGCCCTACATTGACATGAATACATAAGCCAGGTGAATTTGCTATGTGTTTATCATTTCTTGTGTAATTATGTCAATGATTTACTAACTCGTCATCATCAGTTATATTTGGGTGTCTGTGCCTTTTCCTCAGATAAAGTGGTTCCCTGTGACTGTACCATTTATACATGTTCAATCCATAGGCTTGTGAGCCTCAGGCAAACTCCTATGCCAGGGAAGCCTTGTGCTTGTGGGCAACGAATATGGAGGGATCAATCACAATGGTTTCAGAAGCTGTACATGGGTTTATAAATATCCAAAGAAATGGGACAAAATAGGTCAAAATGTGCAGGCAGTGGCTGTGGTGCAGCAGTGGCTTTGCCTTCTCTTGGCTTACCACAGGCAAGGTGGCAAAGGAGAGCATTAGGGACCCAAAGGGTGACACTGAAGCAAACTTAAAGGCTTGATCTTCAGCCACAGCATCCTCCAAGCTGCTTATGCTACTGCAGGGCTGGCAGCCAGCTCCACAGCAGGAGGGAGGCACCAGGGGGAAAACCTGACGTGATCCACTCACGCATTCCCCTCACACTCAGCTCTCTGCCCTCTACTTACACAGAGCAAAGCAAGACCTTGTGAAAGCTTTGTTTTTACCTGCAGGCTGTCTCCGTGGACATAGATCTGGGCAACAGGGTCACTGCGGATATAGATGTTCTCGATCTTCTCTGGTGCGATATATTCTCCCTGAGCAAGTTTAAATATATGCTTTTTCCGATCAATAATTTTAAGTGTCCCGTTCTGTTAGGAGAAAGGAATGAGAGGTTATTTAATCACAGAGACTCAGTAAGCTGGTTTTAACACAGCTCTTTACATGGCCAGAAAGCGCTTCACTGTCATATCGAGCTTATTCTGTAAAATATAAACCTAATCCTCTGTAAAGGCAGATCTGCTTGGAAATGTAAGTTGAGTACTTGGAAATTTAAATAGGATAACACAATTGACATAAGAACTAAGATTCTGATGGGCACGCACAGGTAACCATTTCCCAATGTCTCCTGTGTGAAGCCAGCCCTCCTGGTCCAGCGCCTCCGTTGTCTTCTCTTCATCCTTCAGATAACCTTTGAAAACGTTTGGTCCTTTCACACATATCTGCAAAACACAGAGTTGCAGAGAAATTGTTGTATTATTGTGCTGTAAATTACCATCAAGCTAAATAGCAGCTCACTAAAACTGAAATATGTTAAAGGTTCACTTAATGACTGTGCTCCGTGGAATTAAATGCACTGTGTTATGAAATTACCTATGAACTATGAAATAGGGCTTGCAAAACTGATTTGCTCAAAGTTGATTTGCAGCTAAAAACACCCCCAACGTTATTTCAATAAGTGCAATTTATGCGCAATACAGAAATAACAGCAATGTGGAAATCACGATGAAATTGAGCTTTTCTTAGCTGAACTAATTAATTCCATCTTAGCTGGAAAAGGAATCAATCAGGGCATTGGCTGGCAGTACTGCCGCAGCCCCTCTTTAACTTATGCTTTGCTGCTCTGCTGCTGAGCTGATGTTTTCCTTCCCCAATTGCAATATACAGCACATCAGCAAGCATGTGCCTTACAGAGGTAAAATGCTTCGATAACTACATAAGTACTTAACACAGTGTTACTAGGAAGGTTCTGATATAAAAATGTGATTTGCTACCTCTCCTTCTCCTTTGGAAGCAAAATAATTCAGCTCTTCCACATCCGTCAGTTTGATTAAGTTACAGGGCAAAGGAGCTCCTACATGACCTGGAAAGCAAAGTTATCAAGTCACTTGTCATCAGTCCTAGAAACAGTATATAGCACTTGCTTGCATGGTTGTAGATACACTGGATGTTCTAGCAGGAAATGTGTCTCTATGCAGCAATAATTTGCTTGTTAAGGTTTTGTGTTATTGAGACTAAATACCCAAACTTCCTCTTTGGATATAAACCCTGTGTTCAGACATACTGAGATACAAACTATGTCTCCATTACCTGTAAGGGACTATCCTTGTTTAAGCTGAATTCCTTACAAAAGCACACAAAGCTTTGGACTCTCACCATTTTAGGAAAAAGCATAAGGAAGAAAATCCAACCCAAACCAGTCTGGGATTCTAGGATTATCTGAACCCTGCTTAGTGCCAATTTTCATGTGATTTTGTCCATATTCAGAACCTTTGAATGCCTGAAATACAGAAAGTATGGCGTAGTGGTGGGTCTCTATTCAAAGCCTGGCTTTGCTCACTAAGTCCACGAATGTATCCATCTTTTCTCTGTTCCAGCATTTCATTCTAACAAACATTCATCTGAATTCACCTCAGGGCTCTAGAGAGGACTCACAGCACCAGCAGTGCAGAGATAAGAGTGTCACAAAGAACACCCAGAGGGACAGTTCCACACATCCCCAGGCAAACGTGCCCAGCATCTGATCCCTGTGCAGATATTCTGGCCTAAAGACAGTTTCAAGAGCATCGTATTTGCTGCAGATCAGTCACACCGTGGCGAATGCCGATAGCACCCTGTGATGTTACAGTCCTGAATTCCCTAAAGAAATCTTTTCTTTTCCCTCTGGAAAAGATGGAAGCAAATCATTACCTGATGTCCAGTCACCTGGGGTTGTAAAGGTGCACCCAGCTGTGCACTCTGTTTGGCCATAACCTTCGTAAACCTGGCAAAGAAAGGGGTATCTTTAAAACAGCACAGAGGATGTTTTACACACAATAAAAGTCTAAGCATTGCTTTCTGTTGTGCACCCCTGGAGCTGCAATGACAGGAGTACATTTTATATGGGACACATTCCCTTGCTCTTACCATATCCAGTATTTCACTGACATGACTATGAATTGTCTCTGGAGAGTTGAAGTAGTGAGAAGACAAGTTCAACTCTTTGCTTTTAAGTCAAGGAGTGTATTGCTTTCTGAGAGGAATTTATTAGTGAGGGAGAAAAATGGGATTCTTGTGGGATGTTTTGAAAATACACCTTTTACATTAATTTTGCCTAATTTTAGGCTCTTCAATGAGGCCTTGTAGTTGCCCTGGCCTTCCTGTCAAAGAGAAATAACACAGAGGACAGCTTAAGTGGGTTAAATTGCCCTCTGAAGATTATCTTTCTCCATTTATATATAGAATAAAGCTCACGTAACGAAGTTCTGAGCACATGCACCAGTATATTTAATTGCACATACTCAATTAAGTGCTGAGAACAGCTGGGATGAGTCCATGCTCTTTCCTGACAGCTGCCGGCAGCACAAGCAGCTCTTGTCTGCTGCTCCCTTCCAGGGCTACCAGGAAGGGCTCCTGCTCCAGCCCCGGGGCTGTGGGAACAGCACTGCTCTTGGACCAGTCCTGTCGAAGCTGCCCTAAACACAGCTCTGAGGTTCTAACCCATCTTCTCTCTTAAAGCAGTGTATTTCCCAGCTCGCAGTGAACAAACACATCCAAGCATCACCATGAGCCCACCTGGCACCCGAGGGCTGCACGGAGGAAGCCCAGCACGGTTGGAGATGCAGGAGCAGCGCCCGTGACGATCATTCGAACGCATCCACCAAGGCTTGCCTGTTCGATAGCAGGAGAAAAGGGAGGAAAGCGTCACAGGTTACTGCAGGTGGCAAAGCCAGAGGCACCCATGAGTACTGCTTGCACAGCGCGTGCACAGGCGCTCTCTAGAATAGAGGCATGGAATATCTTAAGGTCTTTCCCAACCCTAACTATTCTGTGATTCTATGAATACAAATCAGCTCTGAATCTTTCCTTAGGGATAAATCCAGCTAAACCTTAAAAGCAGTAACTCCCCCTTGCAGGTAGATACAGCGCCTAAAGAATAAGCCATTCAACATATGGAGATGAGAGTCCTCCATCTCTGGCAGGATGAGCAACATCTGCTCTGGGAACTGTGGGGTACAAACCAAACCCCTTCTCCTCCAGTGCTCTTTGCACCTCATCCGCTTTAATGAATAGGCTCCCAAGCCATCTGAAATAACACTGTCCCTTTCTTCAGGCAGATGACCTTCAAACGTTTCTGGAGGGTGCTACATCAACTCCTGTGTCACATTTTACTTCCTTCTCCCCCCTTCATTTCCTTTTTCTTAGTCTAAAAGAAGAAAGCCCAGCACAAAGGAAGAGAAGGGACTGAGCCTGCCGGTCTCGCCAGAGCTCAAATCAATATGCAGCCCGGCTTGCCTCGTGTCTGCGCGCCCGGCAGCACCATGTGAACTCTGCTCTGTGCACGCTGAGGACAAGTAATCTGCAGGCAAAAAGTGCAGTCGGTTTCTTTAGTTAAAAATAAAGTGGCATGTCTCCAAGGTAAGTTATCCGATTAGAAAAATGAAGCAATCAGAGCCTCCCGGAGCAGCAGAGAGCCCAAACCCCTGGGTTAAAGCCAATTTAGTCCCTTTTTAACAAGGAGATGCATAGCACACGGCAGGGCATTTGCGTTTGTTTCCCTTATTGTTAAGCCATGATTTACACGTGATTTTTTCTCTACACCCTTTTCTCCTTTTCATAGGGGAAAAAGCAGGTTTGAGTTTTTAGCTGTAGAGGTGCTTTGGACAAGGGCCTGTAGGGACAGGCCAAGGGGAATGGATTGAACCTGCCCGAGGGGAGACTGAGCTGAGCTCTTAGGCAGAAGCTCTTCCCTGTGAGGGTGCTGAGGCGCTGGCACAGGGTGCCCAGAGAAGCTGTGGCTGCCCCATCCCTGGCAGTGCTCAAGGCCAGGTTGGACACAGGGGCTCGTAGCAAGCTGCTCCAGTGGAAGGGGTCCCTGCCCATGGGGGAGTTGGAGCTGGAGGAGCTTTAAGATCCTTTCGAACCCAAACCAGTCTGAGGTTCTGTGATTCTATGAATATTCCCAGTTGAAACCCAACCCTGAATCCAATCTTATCTGTAGAGAATTTGCAGAACACTTTGAAGCAACATCTCATTGATCAGATACTCCTCCCTTCCGGAATTTCATTCCCATTGAGAGGAGACAGAGGTAGATTTGATGTAAATTTTGGCATCTTATGCACAGTGTTTAAAAAGAAATATATAAATAAAACCAAACGTGCCAAAAGTTAATGCAAAAGTGAGTGGAACAATAAACTGTGCTCCATTTTCTTTCCCTATTCAGTTTTCAGTCTGCTATTCACTAGTGGTACAACTGCCTGCAGTTCATCACAAGGCAAGCGGACCATGTTGACGTTAATGAACACCAGTCACTGCTAGAAGAAATGAGAGCTCTTTGACCTTAGCCTCACTTCTTAAATAGCTTACCTGTATTTTGTTGAAGAACAGTTTATCCCACAAGCTGTCATTTCTAATGATCCCCTTTCGAACTTCAGCCTTTTTCCTTCTTGCAGCAAACTCCAGAACCCAGCGCTTGAGGGACGTGTCTGCCTGGCTGAAGATCTGCAGCGCAGAGAGAGAACATCAATAGCTGCTCTTACTGTCACAGCACCCAGCTCTGCTGCTGACAGGTAGGGTGCAGGGATGTTAGTGGTACTGTTAAATGAAGCTGCATGGGGCTTTGTTAGTGGGGATATAGAGGAGTGGTTTGTTCTGCTCCATGCGCTATGGTACGTGGTGGTTACCCTGGGAGATAAAACAGAGGGGATGGTTGTTGGCTGCATTTACGTAGCTGCTACTTCTATATGATTTCCATGATAGGATTCAATGAAATCCTACAATTTGAGCAGCTGGGAATGAGCAACTTGACTACTGGAGCCGGTCTCGTTGCTGGCTGAGGAGGTGATGGGGGCTGCATTGACCTGAGCTTCATCACACACCAGCACGTACTACACCTCCACAAACAAGAAACCCTGATCCAGCAGTCCTGACCCTGGGGAAAAATTACACCAGTAGTTTGTGCTTAAGCTCATCTTTAGAGGGTAAGTCTGCAGAGGAGTAAATATTCCCAGCTGATCAAACACATTTAACATGACCAGATGTGTCTTTAGCACCTTTCAAGACTATCTCTTAGGTATAAAGATTTCTAGATCCAAAATCCACCCCACATTGACACTGCCTAAATCCTCATAGTCTGTTTGCAGCTCCTGATTTTCAACTGTCATTGCCACCAAGAAGAGAGGTTTAGCTTCCAAAACTGGTTGAAGGGCACAAAGAATCCTCATGCATCCAGGTTTGACCAGTGTTTCTGGGATGAAAACGTCCCTCATCTCTGGAAATGTCACTAGTAACGTCAGTGAGAACAGGGAATGGGGATGATACAGAGGGTTTAATCCATGTCAGCAGTCTGCATAAATCAACTTACACATTGGAGCAGCCCTATCACTTACACAGGGTAAGAGTGTGTTAGCAGTAAGGCAGAAACAGCATCATCTGCTCAGGAAATCTCTGTGACTGAGGGGATTCTTTCACATAAGTACTAGAGGGACATAAACTTTATTGCCACAGGAAGAGCCAAATTCCACTCACCTTATCATACATTCTGTTCAGCAGCCGCGGCACGACAGGGAAGATGGTTGGGCGCAACGCTTTCATGTCATCAGATAAGAGGCGAATATCGCCTTGGAAGAACCCGATGCGCCCTCCGTGGCAGTACACTACAGACTGATGGGAGGAAAAGGAACACGTGTCATATCCCTGCCTTTAATTCCCATGGCAGAGCAGCCCCCCCAAGCACAGAAATGCCTTTCCTAAAATCCTGCTTTCCAACATGGCAAAAAATGGGGCTTCAGAAATACATTAAAAAGTAACAGTAAATTTTGCACTGAACAGAAATATCCAGATAGTTCTGGGCATTTCAGTATTGGCACTTCAGCATCCACCAAATTTGCCACTGGTTCTGGAAGAACAGGGAACCAAAGCTGTTTTGGAAGGGAATTCCCTTTATCCCCTGCATACAGGGATGGAGAAGCCCGAGTTATGGTCAGATTCTGGAGCTGAACTTCTCCTTTAAGGCCAGGCCTACCACAGCAGCTCACAGCATGAGCACCTACTGTCAATAAAGAAATGGATATTAAAAAACGCTGTAAAATACTGAGCAGCGGCCGGGTTTTAGGTGTTAATACTTTAGTTCTATTTAAATACAACAATATACTATGTTAGCAGTACCGTGCCTGATCCTGTATCCCAGAAATAGAAGCCTCCTTCATAAAAGGTGCTCAACTTGTATGGAAACTACAGGTCCAGAAGGTTTTGCGCTTGGAAAGCAGACAGGCCACTTCCACTGGATCGGAATAGAGCTGGATATGAGGAGCCCTGGTCATCAGTAACCCCATAGAGGACCGAGAACATCAGCTCCCTTTGGTGCACTTGTCTCCCCCATATAACTAAACCAGTTTAAAACTCCTTTAAGACACACCTAAGTCTTTTTGTGGTACTCCTAATTATCCCTAGCACTAACTGGAGTGCTGTCACTGCTCTGCCGACAGAGAGTGTATCCATCAACTGAAACCACATGTGATGTGGTTAATGACCAGCACACTGCTGAATCTGTGTTCCACACTGCACATGCACAGCAATTGAAAAACAAGGAAAATATAATCAGTGGGGATTATAAATAGCTGCTAGAAATGTTAGCTTTAAAGAATGTATGTGTATAGTTTTCACTGTAAGTTCCAGGAACTGATGGTGTTGGGTAAAACTGGGGAAGCTGATGCAGTGCTGCTGTTCCAAATGCTTTTGAAAATGATTCTTTATCCCTTTGGGGAAAAACCTTCCTATAAATGAGCTTTTTTAGCAGGGAGGGTAAAGCTGAGCATCCTTTGGAGCCTGTTTCAATACAGCAACATCCTGTGAAACAAGGGGATCTCAGATGGCTTTTCTCCCTCATCAGATGACTTGTTATATTACAGGGGTGGCACACTGACCAGCTTGCCTTGCCAGGGAAGAAAGGCTGTGCTGTGATTCACCAAACCTTCAATGGACTTTCACTTCCAATTTGCAAGTATTTTAACAGGGCAGAACTTATTACTGCTGGCACCGGTGTTACTAAGAAGTGGAGTTTATACTCGGATGCTTGTCTGGCTCAAAAGCCATCACCCACAGAGCTGCAACTGAATCCGGATCCAATCTTCACGCACTGGACCAGGTTTTAGTTTGCAGCTTCTCAGGCCAGGAGAACTGATGGGATCATCTCATCCAGTGTGCCTGACACCCTGACTGCAGCACAGATCTTCACCTGGCTTTTCGGGAGGAGATGCGAGAAGTCAGTTCTCAGGCTGGCCTGAGTCAGCACTGCTGTTTGCCATTGTTTCCAGGGGACACGGACCAGCTCATGCCCACCAAACGCTGCCCTGCCAGGAGGATCACGAGTGGCACATCACGATCTTGGTTTCCTCTTTCTCAGTGTCTGCAAGTTTTCTGCAGAGCTGGTTATTTATGCAATAAAAGGGCTTTAGCTGATGCAGAAAATGGCACAAAATTATCCTCTTGCTCCCCTGATACCTCATCCCAAAGTGCTCTGAAAAGCTGCCCCCAGAACTGTGCAGGTGGCAGTTTCTGCTCATGGACAAAGGGCTGGTTTCGAACCTCAAAGACACCAGCGTAAGCTGAAGAGCTTGGGAAGCTGTTCTGGAATCGCTCTGGACTCATGGCAATCTCACTGAGACCAGAGACAGGGCCCTGGTGTTATACACATGGCACTTCTGGAGTACAAGCTTTTTCAGTGCTACAGGACATCGCTGGTTATTTAGTATCGTATTCATTTTATAGGGGTTTTTTCAGTGTGGAAAAGGATGATTTCCACTGACACCAGGACCTTACCTGTACCATTCTCTCAAACATGTGTGCTAAAGGCAAATAGGAAATGTGTACATCCTCACAAGTAGGAGACCACTGACTCTGGAAGAAAACACAAGGAGCCCCACGAGGCCTCGTCAGTTCGGGCAGGTTTCTTACCTGTATAACTCGTTCAAACATGTGAGCCAGAGGCAGGAAGGAGATGAGCACATCGTCCTGTCTCGGAAAGATCACTTTCTGCAGGTGAAGGGCATGGGAGACAGAAAGGAAAGAAACACTGACAGGAAGACAACAAGAAAGTCATAAAACAATAAAAAGAAAAATGGCACCAGAGGAGCAAAAAGGTAAAGATTGTCAAGAGAGGAAGGGAGCGGCGTACAAAGTGAAGCGTTAAGCCATAGCGTCAATGAAGCTCGGTTAGCAGGAGGAGTAAAGAGCACGGAGATGTACACAGAGGGCAGCGGAGAGGTCTCTCCGTGGCGGAAGGTGCATTGTATCCACACAGCTCACTGGAAACGAAGGCTCACCCTGACAGAGAATCCCATTTTATCCATTGCTTTCTACCAGGAGGTGCCGAGACCAGGATTCGTGCCCTCAGCTCTGTGCAGACCCGCAGGATCCTGGTGCAAACCTGCAGGAGCCTCCCGGGAATGCTCCGCAACGCTTCCCTTTTCCCCATTGCATGGAGCCCAGTGGAGATCACAGTGTTACTAGTGTCAAAGCTATTGATTGGTTTTCCTGCTTTTCCTTTGGTTAATCATTGGTTTGAATCAGAATAGGTGGGAAAAATTAATGATTGTTTTTCAGCTGCAAAAATTAATGACTTCTGTTAGTGTTCCTTGTCATTTGAAGTGATTAAAGTGGAATTTCAAGGGCATTATCACTGCCCCACAGACAGGCGCAGGGGGGAAATGAGGCTGGACAAATTATGCCAGAAATAAAGTTACCAAAGCCTTCAGTTTGCCAGGGTTTTAACTCTCTCTCACAGGCTGGAATAAACACAGCCCCCGGGAGCCTTACTCAACCCATGCCCTACCTGATTTACTACTTGCCTTTCCGAGGGTAAGGCTTGCTATAATATTACAGATAAGAAAACCTGAAAGCCTGATGACCCAGTAACTTGCCCCAGGGCCAGTGGTTAGAGGAAAATGGGTATAAAATCTATTAGCCCACAGTATTAGCAGTTTATACCCACTTTTTATCTCCACTGCTGTGATGGAATGGATAACCCATGGCCTGGGACATGGCACTGAAGGGAGGCACAGGAGATACTGCCTTAGGGAATATCCTATTGGAGTTAAATCTGGGCAAGTCAGACTAGAGGATATTCTCCCACCCATTACCTAGCGAAGTCAAACATGATTGACAATATGGGTGTTTTCAGCATCCCATTTCATATGATTTCCTGTGTCAGCCTGAATTAAGCCATTAGGCGCTGCAGATCTGATTATACATGGTTTCAGGTTGGCCTCGTTTTCTGCAAGCACAGGAATGCAAACCCATTAGCATCACTAGCTGTGCACTGCTTTTGTCTTTAACACTGCTTTAAGTGCCCAGATCATAAACGATTTTGTTTTAAATCAGACCAAAGTGATGACATTGAATAGTGCCTCACAGTTGGCACAGATGTCCAGTTAAATGCAGAATGAAAACAGCTTCTTAGCATCGGAGAACAACCTTATAAGAGCTCCAGGGTCACTTCAAAAACTGTTCTATTGATCAGAATCACTGAGCTAAGCAAAACTGGCACAGGAGTGTGTGAGCAGCAGATCTGCAGGGCTTCTCAGCTTTACGTATCTTGATTTTGGTGATTTACTGCTTCCAAACCTGTTGCGTTTTGCTCCATTGCATTTCTGTGGTTACGCATTGCCCTACTCGTGGGGGCCAGCTACAGGCATTTGCATTCCCACCAGCACCACTCTGGGGACTGAATGTGCAGCCACTTACACCAGACTTCTGTCTCCATCTGATACCTCCAAGATTAATCAGAGTATCTCATTGCCAAAGTATCTCATTGCCATCAGCAAAGGCTAAACTCATGTCTGGGGGCCAGTCCTGGAAGCTGCCAAGTTGCCCCAGCTCCCTCTAAACCAGTTCTCTTCCAACATAAATGTTCCTGCCCTTTGAAGCTCAGACCTATCTATGCACCAGCTTTCATTTGAGCATCTCGCTGCCTCTGATGCCAATGACAGCTCCATGCTGTGAAGCCCAAGGGCCGGCTGCAGCAAGCTGTTGGCATTTCATACTGGGAATTACTGGAGTCACAAGCCTTCAAATACTCAAGCACATGAGTTCAGAGAGTCTCCTCACATCACATTCCTTACAATACAGGTCTGGAAATCTGTGAAAGTTCAAGGATTAGGATAACTAGACTGCAGCATTTTCACCACCAACAGTAAGACCAGCAAAGGGTATAAGGTGACAGATTGTCCACCCGTGTGTACGTCACTGCTTTATGGAATTGCCATACAAATTATAATAAGAATTTGTATGGCAATTCCATACAATAATAATTGTAATCCAATAATAATTCTATTCAATAATCCAATAATAAATCCAACAATAATTCCATACAATAATAACTGCAATCCAATAATAATTGCCATACAAATACAAAAAATAGGTTCTGTATATTTGTTAGGTCCTTAGCATGCTGTGCTAAAGCAATTCTGCTTCCTGTATCATTTCTAAACACAAGTTTACGCTTTGCCTAAAACATTATACAGGTACTTGGCCAGTGCTATGCTTTTTTAACAGGTACTACAGAAAGTAATATATACTTTGGTATCAATGAAATTAATCATTCTGGTAAAAAACTTCTATATTTTACGTATATATAGATATGTACTTTATAAGCAGAGAGGCTTAAGCAAGTAAGGACATTGTATGGGCACAGTGGGACACAAAGAGCACAAGCGGACCCTCTACGCTTTTCCAAGCACCACTTGCATGGTGCTCGTTTGCTCTCCTTATTCTTCAAAAGGAGTTAATGAATTGGTTTGCAGGAGCCAACACTGCTCCTCAGAAGCACTTTGTGCCCTACAGAGCCAGGGAGCCACTGCTGGAAAGGGGATTTAATGCCCTCCAGTGCTCTAAGCTCCCATTTCTATGGATTTGGCCTTCCGAGGAAGAGAAATTTCACCCCTCATCTGCAAAGGCACCTTTCCTCTCCACAAAGCCCATGCAGGACACAGCTTAACCCCCCGGCCCCCTGCACGGGGCAGTGGTTTCTAGAGCAGGGTATTCACCTCCGTCACTTTCAGAAAGCCCGAAAAGTCCGCGACCACGTTCCCATGGGTCAGCATGGCACCTTTGGGGTTCCCTGCAGGAAACAGAGAGAGATTGGGCAGATGAGCAGCAGGGAAACTTCCAAAAGCTCGACAAAAAAACGCAACAGAAAGGGTTAAACCATTAAATTCTGCATTCGAAACCATAACTTTCTCAGTCATCTCCGTGCAGTGACCTGCACCGACAGCATTTAGTGCGGCACTCAGAGCGTCATAAAGTGATGCTGTAAGCACAGGTATTTCTGTTGGAGACTCTGAACAACACTTTCCATCAGGAACAACCCAACTGCAATTTGTGAGAGCACTGGGGTGGAGCAGTTCGATGAGCACGGCCGTCAGACCTCGCTGGCTGCTCCCAGCCTCTGCAATAGGATTTGTTTCACACAGATTTTGACTAAGAATGATCTTCAGTACCAAGCAACCCCATTTAAAAAGCTGTCAAGCTCTTACTTAGCCCCTGTGCTGGATAACCCTGTTATCCCTGCAGGAAACAGGCAATACACAGTAAAAATCAGGCTACAAGAAGGCCCTGTTCATACACCAAAATACTGTGTTTGTCAGGCAGCAGACAGTGAAATCTCCACCAACAAGAGCCAATGGTTCCATCCAAAACTCCCTGCTTATAGTGCTGGCTCAGAGGACTCTGCACATCCTCCTGCCACAGCACTGTCCCTTTCCATCACCCTCAGAGGGTTTATTGCTGAAAAGAAGGTGCAGGTCAGCTCGAATCAAGATTATAGAGCCAGCCTCTCTCTCCCCAGCGTGCTTTTAAGCAGATTGGTTTAATTCAATCACGCCACTGCAGCGTAGCTCCTGCTATGCCATGCGGAAGCTGATCAGAGGAGCTTTGCCCGTAGGTACCTTTCATGGCCCCAGCACTGGGATACCCCAGGAGCTCTGCAATCCTGTTACAGCTAATGATGGATGCAACAAAACTATAACCCAGCAGAGATTTTGCTCTGGTTTCCTCAGGTTAGGAAGGGGGCAGCGGTGTTCTGTGTATTGGTTTCAGCACAGGGAGACATATCTTAATCCTCTTGGTTTGGGGTCTGTTGGCACCCACGTGGCACAGCCCAGCTCGCTGCTGATCCCTGTGCCCTGCCTGTTCCCTGACACTGCCTCTACTCAGCCTTGCCAATAGTTAAATAAAGGCCCAAGCAGAAGTAGTCATCATTGCAGGCATTTACTGCACTACATCAAGACATTTTGTACACAGTGTATTTTACTGAAAACCCATGCTTGGTGTCCCAAGTGCCTGGGAGTAACTCGGTCCCAAATCCTTGCAGATAAACAGGGTGCACAGGGGATGTTTTGCTCTCATGTTCATCCTCATCCAAAGCTCAGACATGAAGCTGGGGCTGACAGCTTTGTCGTGTTGATGTTCGGTTAGGCTCCTGCCCCAACGTGTTGTACCTCAGGCTTGTGGCACCAGCTCATACAGGCAGGTTTCATTTACAGGCACTTATTTTCACAGCACACATGGATCCAGACATCAGGAAAGCTCCATGAACCAATGCTGGTTGATCCAGAAACCAAGTTGTATTTAGCCAAATACACATGCTCAGCCCTGGCAATTCCACCCATAACCAGACTCTTGCAGCATACCACGAGTTCTTCCATGTTGGCACCAGCAGGTCACGCAGTGAAGAGGATGTGCTCAGTTCTGGCTTGGAAGTTCAAAACTGTGCCTACCACCTATACCAATGGCAGATCTGGCTCCTGCACCTTGGCACAGCTCTGCAGCCTTCTTCTGGAAGATTTCATAGAAACCCAGACTGGTTTGGGTTGGAAAGGACCATAAAGCTCATCCAGCTCCACCCTCTGCCATGGGCAGGGACCTCTTCCATTGGAGCAGCTTGCTCCAAGCCCCTGTGTCCAACCTGGCCTTGAACACTGCCAGGGATGGGGCAGCCACAGCTTTGCGGGTGCTTTGAACTCAGACTCCTGTATCATCCCACCTCTAACACCAGTGATCTGCTTTGGCACCATTAAGACCACAGCCTGTCCAGGATCCTGAACCAGCTGCAAACAGGACACAGAGGAAGGACTTGCGATGCTCGCACTGCTCCAGGCGTGCCATGGTGCTCTGAGCAGAGGTACTGAATCTGCATCAAAGACAGAGGTGTTCCAGAACAAACCATGCTCCCATGGGAGCTGCAGCTCTTTGGGAAGGGGGATTGCTGCAAATTCCAACCTTCTTTAGTAGTTGTAACGAACAAAATGGATCCCTCTTGCTACGAGCCCCTTCCCAGAACTACCACTGCAGGATTAAAAGGTTGGCAGTGACACTGCTTTTCCTTTAAAACAAATCAATGCCAAACCTGTAATGCTGCTCTCAAGCTTGAATTCCCTCATCCAGACACTCCTTGTGAGTGTCCCGTTACAGAACAGGGCCAGGTAGTAGCCCGGGTATGGCAATTTCTCTTTGTCCTGGTGCCAGGCTGGTTTGGCAGCTCTCATAAGCAAGAGAAGGACCTTTTCCATGTTGCTAAATGGGTCTTCCGAGCAGCAGCTCCGGCACTGACTCAGTGGTGTGATCCATCAGCATTTTGGGATGCAAGCGCTGCTCTCCGCCGGCAGTCAGGGATGTGCACTGACAGGCTGTGAGGAAACACTGGGAAGCAATTTTTATCCACTGGGTTTGAGGTGGATCCTTGAGGAAATGACAGCTTGCTTCTCTGATGGTTTGGGGGCATCACTGTGCCTCTGGCCCACTTCCGAGTGCTGACGATTCCTGGGTACCACAATGAAAGCTGCTCGTGACATCTTGTCATCTGAGCTCAGCAGTGTCAGCCTCTCCCAGGGCAGGCATTTGGGCATCTGATCCTATCAAAGAAAAGCAGACATTAAAATCGACTTCTGGGGGTTGTTATAAACAGCTGGAGTTGTTTCCCATTCTACGATTTCCAGGTTACAAACTCTCCAGCTGAGGTTTGTTTCACACCATACAAAAGGATTTAGAGCCCTTGAGAACTGAAAAAGCCCTTGAGAACATATCCATTGGAAGAAAAGCCTAAATCTGGTCATTAAAAATAGCCTGGGATGGGCTATATAAAAAGCCAAGCCTTTTAGATCAAAACACAACATGGAAAACAGATCAGAGCGCTGATACAACCCCTGGAAAAGGTGTGAAGTGATGTGCAAAGTCCTCCAGCAGCAGAGGCTGGGCTGGTGGCTCACAAAGCATTGCTCTGTGAGTGTTTTGTTAGGAAATGATGTGCAGGATAAGGAATCTCAGATTTGGATGGGAGAAAGCAAAATGCTCCCTGGTTGTCCCGTTTCTGTAACTTCAGGCATGTTCCTACGAAAAGCACAAAGTCGGGAGCCAGCCCAGGATATTGCGTTTGTGAACAAAACAAATCAAACCCCTTCTCTGGTCAGAATGTCTTACTTAGAACTAAAAATATTGACAAAAACGTGACCTGAAAAGAAATCACTGCTCTGCCCTTTAAAACCCACACAAACACATGGTGCCCACTGTGTCTGCAGGCACAGCTCCTCTGGATTCCTGCCATTCCAGGTTGTGCCCTGCCACTTTGCACTGGCAGAGCCGGTGCTCCCAGCACACAGGCTGTGATGTCCATATCCTGCACTGGGATCAATCTTTTCCTTTTAGGGATTCCCAGTGCTAAGACAGAGCAGAGTTCAGGCTCCTTTCACACCGAGCACTGCCCTGGGGTACCCTGAAGCGCCCGGACCTCAAAACTAAGAGCAAAGGTAAAATCCCTAAAGCCTTTTAACACATTTTGAGTTTGTATTTGGAGTTGTTAAAGCAGTTGCCTACCTGACCTGCAGTACAGGTCTTCTCCAGGAGATGGAAGATGAAGATGTCCCCTCTTGTCCAGCCTCATCTTCAGCCTTTGCTCTCTGCAGGCTGAGCAGCACAAGCAGCTCCCCTTTCTGGAGGGCAGCTTGGTGTCAAGCAACATCTTCTGCTTGCCTTGATCAGTGGAGGCCAAATCAAGGATGCTCTGGGCTAGGACCAAGCGTTAGGCAACATCAAGAGCAAAGGTGAACCTGGAAGAGCTGGGTCTCTTTCTGCGGGTAAGTTCTCAAGAGCAGGAAATTCCTGCAAACTGTATGAAAATCAGGGTCTGGAGAGAGGGGAAAGCTGTGTCTGCTAAGAACAGGCAGGGAAATGATGCTGCTCCTCACTGAGAACAAGGGGCCAGTGGCTCATGAGTACCAGCGGTACCCCATGGCCAACACACAAGCAAGCTGGGGCTGGGGACACTGGTGTGCTTAGGATACAGAGGATGAAACATGTCACAGATTTCCAGACAACTGGAAAATGGTTCTACCAAAGTGTACATCATGGAATGCAAGTGAAAAATAAATATACCAGTACTTGTAATTTGCAGCCTACAGACATGTATATACACACATACCCTTAAACATTAAAAATGCATGGAAATATCCTTGCTATATCAGTATAACATCAAGTTGGCACCTATTAAGGTGGTATTAATAATTCATTTCATAATCTAGTCTAAGATTTTGAGATTAAAATGTCTCTTTTTTTTACCTGTGGTGCCACTAGTAAAACAGACAATTGAGAGGTCTTCTGGTCGAGGAGGCTGGAAATGCACAAGGAGAATAAGGAAATCACATCAGTCAAAAGCACACAGGTCAATGGCAGACTGCTGTCATTGTATAAACTTTAAGATCAAACCAATTCTGTTTCAGCACTGCCATAAAAAGCTCTCCTTCCCCTTGGCATATATAAAAGACCATCATAATAGTCTTTATCAGGATTCTTCAGCTGATGCTGACTCTATTCCTCCCTTATGTTTTGTTCCAGGTGCACAAAGGGCATACTTTAATGTAAGAGGACTTTGATGGAGTCTTTGTCTTGCTAGTGTTTTCAAAGACAGCATCTGTACCTGTAGGTGTGTGGGAAAACCTGAGATAATTTACTCACTTCCTCATAAATGCTGAGACATGGGAATACTCAGCAGGAGACAACTTCCCAAAGCTGTTTCCAGGAGTATCTCTGAGTTTGGCTCAACAATGGCATTCAATTACTGTCTCATTGAGATGCTCAGCAAGGATGAACTATCTCCATTAACTGAGGAGGGCAGGAAGCAAGTACTGCACATCCCAAAGAGGTGGTGGATGCCCCATCCCTGGAGACACTCAAGGCCAGGCTGGATGTGGTTATGAGCAAGCTGATCTAGCTGAAGGTGTCCCTGCTCATTGCAGGGGGTTGGAACTGAATGAGCTTTGCAGGTCCCTTCCAACCCAAACCATTCTGTGCTTCTGTGATCCCAGTGGATGGTACTGACAGTTCTGAGCAAACCTTTCCCTCTTGGGCACTGAAGTAAATGTAGGAGTCAGCTGCAGCTGTGAGTGGGAGAAGCAGCACATCAACACTCACCACAGGCACATGGCGACTCTCGCGGCCACAGTCCTGAAAGAGATTAAAGCAGCAAAGATGATTTCCACTTCGATTCCCATGGTGTAACCCACTTGCTAATAACCCACAAACCACTGAGGGACAGTGGGAGCTCCAGCAGAAACATCTGTGGCTAATAACTTAAGTCATCTTCTCTATCCAAAGCTGCTTGCATTAAGTGCAATCCATCCTTGGTTTTCAAGTAGAGCTTGGATTGCATGAGCTGGATCCAGACTGTTTCATCAGTGTAAGGCTGTAACTACATGTAGGAGGACAGTGTCTCAAACAGCAACCTCCCTTCCCAGGGTTAAATAGCATGTATGTGATATCTTCTGTGAGCAGAAAGGCTTGAAATGTTGGCTCCGCTATCAACAAGGAATAACACCAAGGGGCAGCCACACTGAGCATCAGTATCATCAGCAACAGGCTGCTCCTTTGTGCTCTCCAGACGCTGAACCTGCCACACAGCTCACAAGTCCCTGTTTGCTTTATTGGCTCTTTACAGAAGCTACAGAACAGAGTAAAAGGAAAGGAGCGCACACTTACCTCCACCTCCTGCATGGTCTGGATGCGAACTCCACAACGCCTCCCTCTCTCCATCAGCTCCTTTTCAAAGGGGTCCATCAGGATGATGGAGCTCAGACCCGGCGTTTCCCTCCTCTCCACGTGGTCCAGGAGCGTTCTGGCCTTTTCGGGTTTGTCACAAATGACCGTGGAGATGTCAGCTGGAAGAGAAGCACCCAAACAAGCTCTTTACATCTGTTTCCGAACGCCAGACTGCCTGCTGGCTCGTAGCATTGCATCAGTGCTGAAATTCACTTCAGAAATCCCAGAACATGACCAACATTTCTCTTAGGAAACCACTGCCATTTTGCCCAATCTAAATCAGTGCCAGAGCTGCGGCTGACATCTACGCTTGTCCTGGGACTCAGTTCAAACTGCTAAAACCGCTCACCATGTGGGCTAACAAATCTATGAGGCACAATAGGAAGCAGCACAGGAGTGGGTGGCCATGGAGTAATTCCCACAGCCAGAGCAGTCCCATCCACCACGGGGCATGAAAGGGCACGTGGGAAGTGCAGCCCCATCATGGGGACACAGAGCTCCTGAGGAACCTCTCTAAGTGACTCCAAGACAATGAGTAAACTCGCCCGGCTTGTGGAAAGCAAAGGAAAAGGAACCATTCTGAGCCACAAAGTGGTTCCTGGGAGGACATCAGTTCTGTCTTTACCTGTGTTGACGATGTAACGAATGGCTCCGGGACCCAAGGTGTCGTAGAGGGGAACCACCACCATGGAGTAGGTGTAGCAAGCCAGCTCGGAAATGATCCACTGCAGGAGGACATCAGAGCATGAGGGTGAGAAAGGGGCTATGGGAACAGTTTTAACCCACTTGAGAACAATGCTCAAGTTTAAAGCAAGCTCACAAGCCAGGAACATTATTAATACAGCACCAGTTGAGTTTATAACCTCACCTCTGGGCGGTTCTGAGCGAAGACCCCTATGAACTGCTTCGTGGATGGCTTGCAGCCCTGCTGAATTAGGCCTGAACCCAGAGCTTCTGCTCTTTCAGCCACCTGGAATGTGAAGAGAACACATAAAAAGATGAATATCAGCAATATCAGACTAAGTGGAGTCTGAGCTTGTACAGGGAGGCTCTCCAATGCTCATGTTTGCTACTTTCTACATTGTCATGAGCCATCGGTAGCTGACTAGCACCTGACCTCTGGCTGGCAATACCCCATGGGTTTGGAGTGTGTCAGTGCACTGTCAAGTGCAGGCTAATGGCATTGAGCAGGTCCCTGAGAGCCAGCACACCTATATAGCACCTGGGATGTGCCTGGCTGGGGAAACAGCCCTCACACAGCACATCAGCAACCTCGCGGTCAGTGCATGCAAATAAAACCTGGAGAGAGGCTTTGGACAAGGGATGTAGGGACAGGAGACAGGACCAGGGGAATGGCTTGAACCTGCCAGAGGGGAGACTGAGCTGAGCTCTTAGGCAGAAGCTCTTCCCTGTGAGGGTGCTGAGGCGCTGGCACAGGGTGCCCAGAGAAGCTGTGGCTGCCCCATCCCTGGCAGTGCTCAAGGCCAGGTTGGACACAGGGGCTTGGAGCAAGCTGCTCCAGTGGAAGGGGTCCCTGCCTGTGGCAGGGGTTGGAGCTGGATGAGTTTTAAAGTCCCTTCCATCCAAGCCATTCCTTGATTCCCAGCTCACCTCCTTGTAGGACAGCCACTGGTAGGGCTGATTCGGCTTCCTGAAGCCCAGGCAAGGGCCGTTTTCTGGAAGACACAAGCAGAGATGATGCAGTGAAGGTGCTGCCCAGCACCAACCTGCAGGGATGCAGCAGAGCCCCCAAAGAGTGAATCTGTTGCTATCAGGGTTGACTCTCACTCCTGGGACAGAGCTCACAGGAGTGCAACTAATGGAGACCAGCTGCTGGGATCCCCCAGCCCCTTCAGTCCTCCTCCCTGGGCTGCAGCGGGGACAGCAGCAGTTTGCCCCCATCAGCCTCATTAAAAGACCCTTCTCTGATGGCAGTGGGAGCATTCGCGTCTGCCGAGGGCTTCCATCCCAAACAGCAGCTCCCACTGCTTTCGCTGCCTTTTGATTTAAACACTTCAAAGTGAAAACTGCTATTTTTAGCCCAGCCTGCTCTGGAGGAGGGGAAAATGATGCACGGCACTATGTGACAGGAGCGGTATTGGAAATGCTTAATTCATTTGCTAACAGTGCTTACCTGCATGAGATCCATCCCTCCAAACTCCTCCTGAGTTATTTATCTACCCCTGTGCTGCAGGGTGGACTATTTGTAATTCCACTGAGGCTTTTGATGGTACCAAAAGTAATGTGACAGTGCAACTGTTGTGTTCAACAAGGCAGGACATCATAAGCAGCAGACACAGAAATAGTCATGGCAGAGGAGGGAAGAGTCATCGTGGCTTTTCAGAGTGGGAAATGAGGTCTCACAAGTGTGTAAGAGCTCTTTGATGATAACATCGATCGTGGGGTAAGGATGATGGAGTGATACCATGCTCAGCTTCCCTAAGGGCTTCTGGCAGAGCCCTTGCCCTGCCCTGTTGTGGGATATAGGGCTATAAGCTGTATGAGTAACTGATGAAAAGGCAGCAACAAGGAGAAATAGCTATCAGTGTCTGCAGCGGAGGAAGAGCTCTGCTGCGTTCCACAGTTGTACACCCGCATCAGCCCCGTGTAATGAATTCAGAAACACTCCAGAACTGAATAATGTATGATGAGCTTTGCTGACACTGCAGAATTCAGGATATTGAGGTACCTGCCAGTGGCAGCAAAGGGATCTTGTGGTACCAAGAGGCTGCACAGTAAAATTCAATGGCATTAAGGGCAAAATAATGCATGTTGCAAATAAGAACCCTAATCCCACATGTAATGGTCCTTTATAGTTTTGGGGCTTCCCAAACTCTTAGACTCTATACTGTCCAGGTTTCTGCACTTTATTGTCCTCCTGTACTCTTTTAGTCTCCCTTTCTCCTTAGCAATCATATCTCCTTCAGTTTCCCACTCTTGTTTCTATATTCTTCATGCCCCCCCCATACCCCTGGGGACTCCAGCAGTTTTTCAGCCTCTCCACACTATTTGTGCCTCCCCCATTCTTTCAGCCTCTACAACTGACTTCTACAGTTTTGTGGCTTCCCACATTCTGGTGGCCTCCTGCTCCTTTTTGGGTCTCCCATGCTCCGTTAGCCTTTGAAGGCCAAATGGGCATCTACACCACTGGTGTCTGCCACACTTTTATGGGCTCCCGCACTCTCAGCCTCTACACTCTCTAAGCTTCCCTAAGCCTTTGAGCCTCCCTCACCAGTTGGGACTCTGTGTTATCCTCCACCTCTCCCCTCCTCGGCTCCCACTGCTCCTCATCACTGTGCTCTCACCAGAGATGCTGAAGCCCCTCCTGAAGACCTCGTACATGGTCCTGGCATCATCGTAGTAGTGCGTCAGGAGCTGCGGGCTGTCCCCGATCACCGACCGCCGTGCTCCATCCAGGCCCTGTGTGACATGATGGGACAGGATGTGAGGCAGCACTACCCGATGGGCAGGAGGTGGGGAAACCCTGAACCAGAAAGCAGGATGCTCCACAGATGCCATATTCCATCCCCAGCACCCAAAGGGGTGGGAGAGTTAGGGTTAGGGTTGGCACCCCAGTAACATGGAGAACAGTGGAGATCTCGACCCGAACAGGAGATGGTAGATATTTCCCAAGGAGATCTGAGGAGGAATTATGAATCCATAGGTAACAAAGTGCTGGGGAGCAACTGCACTGGGATCCACAGATCCCCAGCGCTGGTACCACAGCCACCTTCACAAGGACATCTGGTCCAACAGGAAGGACAGACTAAAGCAGAGGCCAGGCTGCAGATCCAAGTGCATGAGGTTCAATAGAGATGGTTTAGAGTGCACAGGGTGAGAGTGACCAAACCAGGACTGTGATGTGAGCCAGAAAAAGCCCCACTAAAGCCCTAAACACAGGGGAAAGCTCTCTTGGGAAGTGTGAATGCTTCCAATCATTTTAAGATGTTGGAATTACACTGACATTTTAGAGGGGACAGCACAAAAAGCTTTAAAAATTCCCATCGCACTTTCAGATATTCATTTAAATGGAGCCAATTTTCAGATCTATTTCTGCTCTTTAAACCAGAGCAGCTCCATTAAACTTTAGAATCCTTTGCAGGCAAGAAAATTAACAACTCCTCAGGCTCTGAGCATGGGATCGGGTCTCCTGTTTGTTGTAACTACAGAGTTTGCATCAGCAGAGTCGGCAAACAAGCACCAGCCAATTTGATCCCATCAGTGGCTGCTTTTCAATGGTTTCTCCCATGCAGTGGCAGCTCCTGTAACTTTGGGTCATGGCAAAGCTAAGACCAAACTGTTGCTGAGAATCCAAGAGAATAAATCAATGGGCTGTGTTCTAGTTTTCCAGTTTACAGGTAAAGGTGAATTAAGGACAGGAGAGATCCCTGGCCTAGCGCACTGCATGTCTGATGTCAGGGAGTATTGTCTGGGTTCAGACTTAAACAGTGGAGATTTAGGTTGGATGTGAGGCAGAAGTTCTCTGTGAGGGTGGTGAGGCCCTGGCATGCATTGAACGGAGAAGCTGTGGCTGCCCCATCCCTGGCAGTGCTTAAGGCCAGGTTGGACACAGGGGCTTGGAGCAAGCTGCTCCAGTGGAAGGGGTCCCTGCCCGTGGCAGGGGTTGGAGCTGGAGGAGCCTTAAGATCCCTTCAACCCAAACCAGGCTGGGGTTCAGTGATGTCGGGGTGCCCCTGGCCTCACCTCGACCTCCTCCGACTGCATCCGCAGGTCGCAGGGCGGCTTCACGGCGCGGGGCCGGCTGGCGAACCAGTAGGCGATGACGGCGGCGAAGGCGCCGATGCCCACGAGCGCCGAGGCGGGCAGGCTGCGGAAGAGCTGGCTCAGGTCATCGAACTCGGGCAGGCGCAGGCTCCGCAGCAGCTCCTGAGCCTGCATCTTCTCCGCCAGCGACACGGCGAACTCTGCAAGAGCCATAGGGATGCGTCAGGGCAGCGCCCAGTGCTGGCCCTCGGCGGGCAATGCAAACGCTGCTCTGCAGCAGTCTTAACATTGAGAGAACAGCACAGAATCATAGAACAGTTCAGGTTGGAAAGGACCTTAAGATCATCCAGTTCCAACCCCCTGCCATGGGCAGGGACACCTCACACTAAACCATCTCACCCAAGGCCTCGTCCGACCTGGCCTTGAACACTGCCAGGGATGGAGCATTCACAACCTCCCTGGGCAACCCATTCCAGTGCCTCACCACCCTCACAGGAAAGATTTTGCTCCTTATATCCAACCTAAACTTCTCCTGTTTAAGTTTTAACCCATCTATGGAAGAGATAGGAGAATGGAAGAAACATCCCTACAAGGGTGAGCAGGAGCAGACGGCTCGCTCCTAAAGGGCAACTGAGTACACATGTGCATTGGGTGATGCAGCTGCAGTTACCTGCAGCAGGAAGATGCTGTGACAAGCTCTGGGATCCAGTTATGACTGAGCCCTCAGGGCTTCCCTGAGCAATACAGGAGCTGCTGGTGGCCACAGGGTCAGGCAGCACAGCACCATCCAGCTGCAAGCCCTCGGCTCATGGGGAGCAGAGCGAAGCCATTGTGCCTCTGTGTGCAGAACACAGGGCAGACAGCTCCGAAACACCGCCTTCACGCTCCCAACCTTGTGTTCCTGACGGTGTACATCAGGGTAAACGATAGGTGATTTACCAAGGAAGTTTCATTTCATCACTGAAGTGTTTCCTGGAAGGAACTGCAAGGACTGCAGAGCGGGGATAAGGCAGTGCTGGTATCAGGCTGGGAACACGCCACCGCAGGGCCCCCACCCTGCAGCCACACCAGACACGGTGCCTCCGGATGCTCTGTGGTGCCAGGGCATTCCCCAATGGGCAGCACCACGGTGCTGCTGTGGGAAGGGCTGGAGCCCCAGCCCCTTGGACACAGTGAGGCTGATGGGGACCCCTGGCACTGAGCCTGAAAGCAAAGAGAAAACCTTTTCTCCTTTGCTGTAACAAGGGCTGTGCACGGAGGAGATGGCGATGGGATAAGTTATGGGACAGGATGGCAACACTCTGCCCTCATTCCCTCTGTACCTGCCAGGATCGCTGTGCTGTGAGCAAGGGACTGGACCCATGAAGTGAGAGCTGATGGGGCATCCTTCCAAGCACCTTGCTTTACTCTTCGCACCCCTGGAGAGAGGAGCAGGGCAGCAATCCCTCTGCCCCTGGGGTACAAAGGTACACTGTCCTCAGGGGACTCCTGTTTGGGTGCTGAGCACACAAGCAGCACTGTAAATACCAGTAAGGGCCCAGTATCAACTCCTTGCCAGGGAGTCTCCAGTAACGGCCAGCCCTGCAAGGGACAAGCCAAACAGATGCTGCAGAGGAGGGGATCCAAACAGTTAAGGTTTCCTGTTAAGCCCCACAGCTCTATTTATGACTTTAACAGCAGTCAAGACCTTAAAGAAGAAGCTTTTCTGGTGTAGGAGCCCCTTTCCTCTCACCCTCTGGCCTCGCTCCAGCCTACGGAGCCACGGAGTCATTAACAGGGAGGCTTCACTCCCATGAGGGGCCAGGGCTTCCCGCACAATGGCACCAGTGATGTTAACACAAACCAGCTTTTTTCCTCCCGGGAACAGTGTCTGGGTTATGTTGAAGGTCAGGAGCACCCCCCCGCAGCCTTTCCCCATGCTTGTGCCAAGGCAGCTCTGGAGGCCAGCACAGGCCAGCCCCAGACAGGGGTACCCCTTGCACAGGGCTATGGAGGAGGTGTCTAAGTTTGCCCAAACAAAAGCCCACAGCAGACAATTGACCTCAACCACTACAGCATGGGGGGGGGCAGGAGGGAGGGTAGGGACAGGCCAAGGGGAATGGCTTGAACCTGCCCGAGGGGAGACTGAGCTGAGCTCTTAGGCAGAAGCTCTTCCCTGTGAGGGTGCTGAGGCGCTGGCACAGGGTGCCCAGAGAAGCTGTGGCTGCCCCATCCCTGGCAGTGCTCAAGGCCAGGTTGGACACAGGGGCTTGGAGCAAGCTGCTCCAGTGGAAGGGGTCCCTGCCCGTGGCAGGGGTTGGAGCTGGAGGAGCTCTGAGGTCCCTTCAGCTCAAACCAGGCTGGGATCCATTGAGCTTAGATTAGTAAGTGAAAGTGGGGAAGCAGAAGCAGAGTGAACTTACCCCATCAAAGGAAGTTTCCAGCTCCTTTGAGTCCTCTTAATTCAACCGAGACCCGTACTTCAGTCACTGACCCCGTTTCTGCACTACAAAGCTCACCCATCATGCCTTCTGCAACAGTTCATCTTGATTTCTGCGCCTAAAGTGATTCCTGATGAGCCCAGACTTGCTTTGCTCAGGGCAGCCAACCTGCTTGGGAAGGTGGCCAGGAAAGGGGAAAGGTGCGTCTGGGAGGAGCAGCACAGTGGAGATGTGGGAGAAACACCCCAGAACCCTCCTACCCATGGCAGCTGCTTGTCTCCTATGGGATCAGGGCTTGGAGCTGCCCGGATCCCAGCCTGCGCCAATGATGGGGACTGAAGGAGGCGGTTTGGAGAAAGGGAGAAGTGCTGGATCCTTGCTGGGAGGGAATAGCCACGGGTGGGAGCCTGGGGCTGCCCCACTTGGCTGGCAGCTTCCCACAGCAGGGTTGGGGTGAAGAGAGCTTCTGCAGCCAGCCCTTGTGTAGCCAGCAGCGACACCAGGCTCTGAACCATGAACCAGCCTTTGTGAAGAGGCAATCCCACAGGGACAGTGCTGATTTATGTCTTTTCCTCGTCACAAACAGCACTATTGTGCAGTTCCACTTTGATCTTTTCCTGCTGGAAGTGATTCCGTAACTCCAGTGCAGTCAATGGAGGTTCAGTGACATAAAGCAGTGTGGGAACAGCCTCTCGCTGCTGGGACATGCATAAGGCAATTAAAACTTCACCCGTCCTGTGCAGCCATGCGATCACATCCTTCCTACCCGGGAAGGAGAACTCCCTTGGAGCTGCCTTTATCTCCCTGCCCACAGTGTGTGGGACAGGGACCAGGCAGGTCATTCATTTCACTTGGAAACTGGGCAAAAGGTCTAATCCCTACCCCAACATTCAGGCACCAGAAAAAGGCTATTTACATTTGACTTGAGAGCACTAAACCCAAACCAAATAAGCAGCTTTTCAGCGTGTCTGAGAGAATTAACTGTTTGCAGTGAGGAAACGCAGCCAGGGTGCAGCGATGGCTCAGAGCCTGCAGACCCACAGCTCCTCTCCATACCCACATCACCCCATCCGTGTCCTTGGCTACGGCGCTGGCTGCTCACTCATATACCTGAAACATCTCAATCCAGAGAGGCAGATTTAGAGGGGTTTCACTCAAGCGAATCAGCCTGAGCCTTTTGAACTGTTAAAGCTGTTTTCACACATTCAGCTCCATAGACCCCACGCTCTTGAGATTTGTAGTTTCCTTCCAGAAAGGGGGTTGGTGACAAGATTTGCACAAGGAAGCACCCAGCAAAGTTTGGAGCATTGTCCCTAACCTTCCCCTGCAGAGCAAAAAGCAGTGTCTGTGCACAAGGTTCAGGTGGCTTTGAGACAGGGATTCAAATCATCTTGTGACAGTGTCACTACAGGAGAGTGTCCATTTACAGCGGGTAAGGGAGCATCAAACACATACAACTGGTGGGTATTAATTGTGCTGCATCACTGGAAACCATCTGCTAGCTTAAATGAAAGCTATTGCAGTGATGAATGCGTTTCTGATGTGTGCACAAAGGGCATCTGGGGATTTGGTGGATTGCTTGTGGAGCACTATTGTGTTCCTACCCTCTTCCTCTTTCCAAGCTTCCCGCAAGCACAGGATGGGACAGCAAACCCGGGAGGAGCTCCTGTCATTAAATGCAGCTCAGGTACCATTGACTTTTCCCCAACTTGGCCAGGGTGGCAGCTCCTGGGAGACCATGGGCTATGAATTCCTAATCACTGCTGTAATTAAAACCGGAGACGGTGCCAAGCCAGCCTCTGTTAACCTCTGCAAGGCTTGCATGGGCATAGAAGATGAGGAGATGGATGAAAACCTCAGTTCCCCTCCTAAAGCCTGTCTGGGTTGAGGTTGGGCTCAGCCAAGCAGTGGGACATGAGCTGTTCCCAGCAGATTGGGCTCACATTGACAGGGGTGTCCCTGCCCAGGGCAGGGGTTGGAACTGGAACTGGATGAGCTTTAAGGTCCCTTCCAACCCAAACCACTCTGTGATTCTATATGTTTGTGTGCACAGACACCCAAGTATACACTTGGTATATTCTCAGCCCCACTGACCCGCCAGCCTCCTTGTCGGCACCCCAATGCCAAAGGCAGGGCACAGACAAAAGGGAATCTCCAAGCAACCCAGAGGAGCTGCAGTGGCCTCTGCTTGCTCCTGCTCTGCTGCTGAGAAATGCATTTGCAAGGAAATGTGCTTGCAATACACGAGATCTTTGCAAGCATCCACTAAAAAGGGAAAAATTCTCACAAGGAGCTCAATGTCCTGAAAGTCTGATTTTACCGAAAAAGCACTGTAATTGCACATAAATAGAGGCATTTAAAGTATCTGAAATACCTACAGCAAAGCAGCCCCTTGCCAAGAGGAATCATTCAATAAATAATTCAGTGGCTGTGCTAAGAACTTACTTTACATGTTTGTAATGTTCCAAAGAGCAGAACCCACCATCCAGCTGGCTGGAAATGCCCCGTACTCAGAGCTACGCCACCAGCTCATCCTTATCCCCATGCATCGGGTGCACCTATTCAGCTGCTGAGTCCAAACCCCCCAGAAGCTCCATCCTCCAGTCCCACTGCCTCCTCCCTGCACTTGGGCTCATGGATCTGAGCCAACCTATAGATACCTCTCACACCCCTCAGCAGCGGTGCCCTGCAGCCACTCATGTACAAGAAAGCTGAGACCGGGATCCTGGTCCCAATCTGCCACTCGACTGGATACGGAAGCATTAAAAGCCTGTACAAGTATATTGAAGTTTCCTACCAGAATGAAACGCTCGTTGGTATCTCCGAAGTCTCTCCATTCCGTGAGTTACAGCGATGAGAAAGCTCCTCTACCAGCCGAAATGTCCTTAAAACGTTACCCAGCACCAGCATGTGATGAACGAGTCACAAGGTTTCATTCATCGGGATGAAAACACCAGCCAGTTGGCCGCAGTGGTTGCAGAGGATGAAGTTCAGATGGCAAAACCCACTTGGGGTACTTAACCCTGGGTCCCTCATTACACTTGTCTCATCCCTCTCATCCCGTCGTGGCTGCTGTGTGCTCACACTAAGCGGGCTCCCTCAGTTCCTCCAAGCTAAACCCAGCCAGAATGAAAAGCAAAGCCCCAGAACTGTTTGGTTTTCTGCCTATTTGGTCTTTTGCCTGCAGCTCTATCAGGACGGCTCCCACAGCTCTGCCAAACCCAGCTCAGGGCTGCAGTTTCCTCTGGGAAACCACAGCCTGATCCTTCCCTGCCCACTTCCTAGGTCAGGCAGCATAGCCCATGGGAACAACACCTGGAGGTGACTAGAGCAGGAAAGAATTTGCCTTTCAGCCTTATGGCAGAGCTTACAGGTGCCAGCGACTCCTGTGCAGGTCGCTGGGGCTTATATTGGTAGCTCATATGTGCCATCATGAAGTGATGCTGTTTCCTGTCCATGCTGTTGCCAGGGCTGGGGTTCAGCTCTGGAAGCTGCTTGCAGAGCATCTGCAAAGCTCCCTCTGTCCCAGGAGTACCTGGGATCATTCGTAAATCTCAGCTACTGTTAGGATGGGGTTTGTTGGTTTGGGGGTTGTTTCTTCCAATGCTTGTGGTTGGTTTTGGGGAGGGGTGGTTTGAGTGACACCGATGGGTGATGGTTCCATCCTCTGTTCCCTTCCTGAGCACTGTGTGACAGGCAGCGAGCAAGCAGTTTAAATAAGCATGTAAAAATAGTTATCTGGGGCAGAGCGCAAAGGGAAGCGCTGAACGGAGCGGGAAGAGGCAGCTGCACCCCGACAGCCCCATCTGCAGAGCACAAAGATGAAGGTGCCGTGCACAGCCCCTGATGGCTGTTGCCAGGCAAAGTTCTGACGTTTGCCTTGAAATATCAATTGCATTTCACCAGAGCTCAGCACTGTCTGCAGAGGCTGTGCTCCAGTGAGGAACCCAGGACCCTGGAGGTTCTGTGGCAGCGGCACGCACAGGCTGCGATGCTCCATCACATCCCGAGCTATGGGTGGATGGCACAGTGAGTCCTGCCAGTGCAAGGAGCCCTCCTGCCTGCAGCCCCTGGTCCCATTCCCATTCCCACTTGGCCATTCCCAAGCACCAGCACAAACATTTGTGCATTGGCCCATGGAATGGTGCAATCCTGTCTGGGATTGCTTCTTTTGGCAGCAGGACCAGAAGGAAGCGGGTTCTGAGTAACACTGAGCATCCTGCACGGCCACTGCTTTATATTCAGGCAAGCCCTGGGAATGCATCACCACAAGTGACATAGAAACCTAAACAAGCTTGTAACACACCTTCCATAATGCTTAAGAGATGCACAATGGCACGCTGAGAGCTAGCGCTGCAGAGGATAGGAAAGAAGGAATGTTTTGTACACCACTTCCCAGCCATGCATTCGCCCATGCTGGTTCACAAAGGGCTCAAACTGGACTGAAACTCTTCCTTGATCAGATCTCAATTTCATGTGATGTCCTGTAATAACAACACTCACACAGGAAGTGTCTGCAGCAGGGCTGAGCAGGACAAACTGCAGCTGGCATTGCCTGCAGCCATGAAGAGGATGGAAATCCATCCCATTGCTGTCTGCAGAATGCTGCCCATGCAGTATCCTACCGCAGATGTAGACAAAGGCTGAGACCTGCTAGCTTGTACCATATAACAGCTAAGCATTGTCTTTATTATAAGAAGCAATTCTCTATAAGCCAACATGAAGCTTGAAGAGCTCCAAAACAGAGGGACCTGACAGCGCAGTAAAAGCAGAGCCATAGAGTGAGCAGGCTAAAAGCCCCTCTGCCAGCTGTGAGCCCATCAAGTGTTATGGTGGTCACACTGGAATCTGAACCTGGAAAATGACATTGAAAATGGAGCTTAAACAAAGTAACAGCAGTGCCATGATCTAACTACAGTAGATACAGTCGCATCCCTCACATAAGCCAGCTATAATTAGACCAGGTTAATTACCAATCAAGTGCCTTGCGACTTGCAGTGCTGCTCTGAAGGACCCTGTCCACGCAGATGGGAAGGAGTGAGGGGACCCCAAAGGTGTAAGTGCACATGGAGGGAGCAGAGGTTTATCCACACTCTGTGCACACACGATGTGACCACTAAAACCAGGCCCAGGCTTTGTTCCAGAACAAATTAGCAGCTGATGAGGAAGGCTTTGATTGAGGTTTATCAAGCAGTGCAGTAAGGGGCAAGGAAAGATAAGGGGCAGGTCTGCTGAAGGACCGAAGGAGAGCAGCTCCCTCTCTGTGCTGCAGGTGGGCTCCAGGCAGAGGGGGCAGGCAGCAGAAGCCCAGCACAGAGCCTTGCCCACTGCCAGCAGTGTGGTGCCACCGAAACACGGTGCCCGCAGCCAGCCAGAGCTGCTTGGAATAATCTCCGTGTGTTTTCTGTGCAGGAAACATCACGGTGCTGTTAAAGGAACAGGGCTTTGTGTTCCTGTGGTGCACGTGAAAACCAGGCTGATGGCTGCAGAAACAGTCACTGCATCAGGGACCGCTCTCACCTCCCTGATAACAGCAAATAACCACACTGATGGGTGCAGAAGTCTTCCCAAGGAGGCCATGCAGGTGTACAGTTGCCTTGGGGGGTGTACTCAATGCCCAGGCCATACAGCTCCAGGAACCTCCAGGAGCATCTCTGAACCCCCTGAAAGCATCCTTTCCACATCCCCAGCACAACCGGTATCAGCATGCCAAAGGATGGGATGCACCAAGGACTGGCACACACTAATGCAGCATGGGAAGCAAGAAGCCACACTCCATATCCACAGCAGGCATTTGAGGCCTACAGAGGTTTCCACACTCTGTGCCTAACACCAGGACACACCACCATTGGTGCTGGCACCCCATGCACCAGCAGGCTCTTCCCACATGGATGAAGCACACACGTGGTTATGTGGTTGAAGGTGTGAACCCACACCGCTTGGTCAGGAACCACATCACTTGGTACATTTAACACATATGACCTGCTACCACAGCGTAGCTTTGGCAGGGGCACAGGTCAGCCACCAGCACCAGAGATCGCACAGCAGTGACATCCATCACTGAGAGCCCACCTCAAAGTCTGGGTGGTTGAAACTCAACATACAGGAAGCCTAGAAACCAGCGGGGTGTCGGAGAATCGTGCTTCTCTGGGCACCCTGTGCCAGCGCCTCAGCACCCTCACAGGGAAGAGCTTCTGCCTAAGAGCTCAGCTCAGTCTCCCCTCGGGCAGGTTCAAGCCATTCCCCTTGGCCTGTCCCTACAGGCCCTTGTCCCAAGCCCCTCTCCAGGTTTCCTGCAGCCCCTTTAGGCACTGGAGCTGCTCTAAGGTCTCCCCTTCAGGAGCCTTCTCTTCTCCAGGCTGCCCCAGCCCAGCTCTCTCAGCCTGGCTCCAGAGCAGAGCTGCTCCAGCCCTCACAGCATCTCCGTGGCCTCTGGACTCTCTCCAACAGGTCCACATCCTTCTTACATTGTGGGCTCCAGAACCTGACCCAGGTCTGCAGCTCAACCGCAAATAAACGAGTTTTCAGGTCTCTGCAGAGCTCCTGCGATCGGAAACAAGCCCTTACACGTGGGGCCGGGAGCTTGGGACAACAAAGCCCCAGCCAGCAGAGCCCTCCTGGCTCCAGGGACCAGCCTCCACCGCTGCATCCAACTGCCCCTGTCCCGGCTGTGCGGGCAGAGCTGCCGGTACCCGGGGTCCCCAGGCCTCGGGGTGTACCCCTGGGGATGGAGCTCCCCAGCCCATGCGGGACAGGGGCCGCTGCCATCACCATCCAGAGCCGCGCTGGGGCTCTCCCCGCCTCTAAGATCGGAAACAAAAGGAAACTGCAAGAGCCACAAACTCCCTGGTGCTGCAGCTTCACCCGCAGCATCGCGACCCCGGAACCGCACCTAGCCCCCCCTCCCGCAGCTCTGCACAGAGGGGTCCCCGCATCCCTTACTGTGGGGGATTGAGGGGGCTTTACCCGGCCCCCCGGAGCCCAACAGCGGCTGAGCCGGGGCTGGGCGAACCCCGGGTCCCGCACCGACACTTTGAGACTTAAACATTCAACCCAAGCGCGCACTTACCGGCTCGGGGAAGCCGGTTCCCTGCTCTGCCCCTGCCCGCCGTCAGCTCATGGCTGGCGTTGTGTCCTTGGTGAAGAACTGCTGACTGCAGGCCGGCCCACCCCCTTCCCATCTGCAAACTGCTGAAAGAAGTTAAGCTCGGCTAAGATCAGCTTAAGCGGCATTAGCAGCGGTGCCCCGGTAACCCTTGAGGCACCGGACGCTCCGCATCATCCGGCCGTGGGAGCCTTGCTCTGCGATGAGCAAAGCTCATCCCTTCTGATGCTGAATATTGCATGGGTTTGACACGTCCCCGGAGCTTTACAGCTCGAGGGGAGGGTTCTGGATGTGGAACTGCATACAGCCTTCCTGCGAGGACTCAGTGGAGAATGAAAGACAGCATCACTTCATGGGGCGGGTTTGGGGGAGAAAAATCACCATAAAATGAAGTTTCTGACACTTAGCAAGCCTGCGTTGCCAGTCCTAGATTAGAAACTTCACAGCTTGAGTAGAACAAATGTAAATCATCTGAACCAGTAAAACAGTAAGAGGAAAACTACTGCCAACATCATCCATATATATATATCTATATATATATATCTTCTGATCTTGAAGGTCCCTTCCCACCGTAACTATTCCATGATTTTATTGCTACACACATTAAAAGCAAAGAAAAAAACTGGCATTTGAGCCAAACCTTTTCCTTTCTGTTAATTTACACTGACAATAACAAAACAAAAACTCTGTGGTTCATTTGTGGCAGTAAAATTACCAATATTTGAGATCTGAGAGCTCAGCCTGAGACCTTTCTCTTAACTGAAAGGACATTCCTTTCAGCTGAGAGCCAGCAGGCCGCTTGCTTCCAGCTCCCCACCTCTGAGCAGAGATAACAGGGCGTGCGGCACCAGGAGCCTCCTCACCATATCAGAGTAACTGCTGAGTCCTTCTCAGAACTGGGGCACTTGAGGGGTCCAAGGGTGGATGCCTGCTCTGGGCATGGGGAAGTTACTGTTCTCCTCACCTCTTCTTTGTCTGACACCATGTATAGGCTGGATCTCCACAATCACTTGGCTGAGCACAGGGGGAGATGCTGTCCGAACGCTCTCGCTATTGCCATGGTTAATAAAGTTCCCTTCTCCCCTGTCCTAAATTGTACTTGCTGCACCGTGCACAAAGCAGAATTCTCCAAGAACACTTCACGAATGAAGAGAATGTAATGAGATCTCAGGCAAACATCACTGCTTTGGCTCTCATGTGGGTATGCAGCAATCAGCCTTTCATTCATCAAATCACCAGGGTAGAACTGGCCTAAATGGTCCGCAGGTGTAAATCAGCATCACAGTGCTGGCTTAATGGGACCTCAGCAACATTCACCAGCTCAGATTCCTGCCCTTTGTCCCTCAGAAGCCACAGCTTGGCAGAAACTTTGTCCTCAGGAGACCACTTCAGCAGCCCCAGGGCTACAGTGCCTGGAGCCACAGATAGAACACGGCCGTGCTCATCATGGAGCTTCGAAGGGATGCGGGAATACCGATTTGGATGAATTACGGGATTGAAACCAAATTGCTGTGCTGTGTTTATTCGTAAGAGCTCTTCTCTCAGGCTCCTGTTGGTAAGGGATGCTCATGCGCTTCAGTATTGAACACTGAGAGTGCGATCACTGACACTTCCTTTTCCCCGGACAGCAACAAGCAGTGGTTACGCTGTCTGGATGTTTTTAAACACCCGGTTTGTTTCCGGATCCGTGTTTATTTTGTTAACTAAAGAAGCAACCGCGTGTTTGTATTTTGGTTCCTCGTCGCTTCCACCTTCCGCTTTCACACCCTGCAGCTCCCTGTGCCTGGCACTGCTCGAACCGGCTTTTGCTCTCTTATTTCCCGGCGGTTCTCAAGCCTCCATGAAGACGTTCCTGTCCGTGCTACATTCTGCAAACTCTCCCCAAATCTCTGCTGCACATGAGCGAGTTTGCAGCTCGGAGATAGAGACACCTTCCTGCTGCCTCCTCCCTCTCCAGCCCCATTCCCTCCTGCAAAAGCAGCCTTTAAACCCCCCTTTCTGGCCATTGTAAGACGCGTTAAGACGCTGGAGCAAGGTTTCAAAGGGTTAAAGGGGGGAAAGCCCTCAGACAGCCCATTCTTCAGTCTCAATGACCCAGAGCTTTTGCCTTTTCAAATGTATTTAAGCAAATAAGGCGAATAGAGGATATGCAAGTGCCTTTTCCGAGAGGAAACACAGCGCTGAATTGTTGTTGGCAGGTCAGAGCATCACACCACCCTCAGCAGCCTCTCAGCTGCCGGGATTTGCCCGGCCCGGGGGGAGGCTGCACAAAACCCCCCTTTCAGGCACAATAAAACCAGGGCTCGCGGAGAGGGGGCAGGTCCCTGGGGCTGCTCCCCGAGGGGTGCGAGGACCCGCACGGCACCGTGGGTTCCGTCCCTTCTGCAAGGTCCAGAGGGTATCGGGGTTGGGGTGGCCTCTCCCGAGCAGGCTGCGCCCAGCCGGGGGTCGGAGAGGATGCGGGAACAGTCGGGGGGGAGGGGAAACAAAGCCTTAATTAGGTCATTTGGAGCGCTGGAGAGTGGTTTTACCTAAAACTGAGCTGCACTGGAGATACCAAGCGAAATACATTCAAGAGGGATTCTAACATCATCAGGGAACCCCAGCCTGGTTTGGGTTGGAAGGGACCTTAAAGCCACGGGCAGGGACCGCTTCCCCTGGAGCAGCTTGCTCCAAGCCCCTGTGTCCAACCTGGCCTTGAGCACTGCCAGGGATGGGGCAGCCACAGCTTCTCTGGGCACCCTGTGCCAGCGCCTCAGCACCCTCACAGGGAAGAGCTTCTGCCTAAGAGCTCAGCTCAGTCTCCCCTCTGGCAGGTTCAAGCCATTCCCCTTGGCCTGTCCCTACAGGCCCTTGTCCCAAGCCCCTCTCCAGGTTTCCTGCAGCCCCTTTAGGCATTGGAAGACTGTCATTATGCCTCCCATCCTTCCTACCACCACCAAAACCTGCAGGAGCAGTGAACACTGTATTGGAGTTTGGCCACTAGAAGATGGGTTTATCCAGGTGACCACCTCTGCCACAGAGAACAGAGGATAAAGTTGCTTCGCTGGGGTTGTTATTTCTCTGGATCATCTGACCACTGGTGCAGCATTCCCATCGACAGGAGTCGCTGCTCCCTGGACCAAGAGACACACTTGACCTCAGTGATCACAGCGGCCACCTCCTCCGACGCTGATTTTGCAGCACTACTGTGCAGTTGTAAGGTGGAAACTGCTCACTGCAGTTTACACGCGGTGTTCCCGAGATTGTATCTACACCACAGCGGCCACACCGTTGAGCAAATGGAAATGTGAGCTGCAGCCTTGCCGCACCGTAGTACACAGCTCTAAATATAAAGACTTTTCCTCCCTTGGTTGGGGCTTTCCTGACGAGATGGTGATTTCCACCGGGTGACACTTTTCATTTTTAACAAGTGACTCTTTCTTCCTGTGGCGCAAAAGAAAATGACTTGGACGAGGTGGTTGGATTCATCTTCTTTCCACGTTTTGGACAGTGGTGTACCACAGAGCACGGAAGACAGAAAAGCACCTTGTGTAGCACACGAGGGAGCTTTGGGGACAGCGAGTGCAACCTCTGAGGTTTGTGGGGAAATCACTGCAGGGTCTTACCAAAACCCGCCTGAACTGAGCCCACGCCGCGTTTTTAGCCCTACTTTTCCAAAGCACCTGCTACACATTGTGGCTACATCATGCCCAAGGAGAGCACAAAGGAGGGAGCATGGGGATCAACACCGGGACCCTGAACTACCCCTGTGGCTTTAAAACTCTTTCCTTGACTAAAAATCCCTGCTCCTCTCAGTCTCACCCTTTCTCACCACCAGGCACCAAGTTTTCCTTAGCAGAGTCTTCAGTAGAATGGTAAAATACTTAATCTATTTGAGCACGCTGCTCTAATGGAAGGTGTTCCTGCCCATGGCAGGGATTGGAACTGGGTGAGCTTTAAGGTCCCTTCCAACCCGAACCACTCTGTGATTCTATACACAGAGCATAAGGAAGAAGCCGAATCAGGCACAGCCTCAGGCCTGCTCCCTCCTCTCCCTCAGATCACCTTGAAGTGTTTATGGTCTAAGGAGGACTCAACACAGTAAATAGGTTGTCTTCAATAAGCGCTGGTAGCACAGTGCAACAATCAACCCCAGCCCAGCAGAACATTCACCTGTATCGAGCTGTACAACAAGTTCCTCGGAGTCTCCAAAACAGGGTTTGCAAAGACTGAACCAGCACATCTGGGAAGAAAAGCTCCTGAAGAGCCCGGCACAGCTCACAGCAAGGTACAAGAAGGTGCAGGAAGGAGTACGAGGGCTCCCACTGGGGTTTCATGGATTTTAGAGATAGATTGTTCCACATTAATCCATATTTGAAAGCCACGTGCTCTCTGACACACCTCAGTACACTCGTTTCTAGGGTAAGAGGGGATCTGAGTTCACAAGCCCTCCTGTTCAGAGGGAGAGGACAAAGCAGTTTGGATACCAGTACCTTCCCAGAGGGGATAATACTGAAAAGCTGCTGGAACTGAGTAATTCAGGTGCCCTTCTGGTACCCACAGCCCTGCAGGGATGGCAGCAGGGACAGATGGACTCCACTGCCAAGGACCTGCTTTTGGCTTGGCATGATAGCACAGGAGACAGAAATAGCAGTGATGGAGGAAACTCATTACTCGTATTGATCCATCACTGAAGAACACATGCAGAGCACTTAAAAATAAAGAAATGTATTAATAGATGTTCTTCTCTCCTGATCATTTCTGGTCAGGAGGAGGGTGATTAAGTCGACTGGTTTGTTTGGGTTTGTATGAAGAAATCATCTAACAAAGAAAGGAAAGAGCTGCCCTGGATGCATCCATCAAGAGGCAAACGCTACCCTCACTCTTTCAGCCTCACCCTGGCATGCCTCCAGTTAGCTCGCAGTTATTCAGGTACTGACTGCCACCACGCAGTGATGAAGGAGGAAGATGCTGGTATTGCTCTCAAAGAGCTCTCAGAAATGTACTAACAAGGGAAGGTTTGAACCCTGTGGTGCTCTGCAGCGTTTGGTGACGTCAAAACAAGGGCAGTTAGAGCCTCCCTGATGTAATGCTGTATTTCTTTGTTCCTGGCTTGCTCCCAAGTCAGCTTTCCTATTCCTGTGGGTATTCAGTTAATGCAGTTTACCATCTGTCTTCAAAGCTCTCTTCCTCTTTTCATTACTTGAATATATTTGTAATATCCATAGTAGTGTGGAGGCAAGAATCAAATCAATGTCTAGATTAGTCCAGAGCAGCAGAGGAAGCCTGCTATGCGCTGTCTTTGCCTGCAAGCAGGCTGGGAAATCCAAATACATTTACTCTTTCCTTTTGCTGCTATCTAGCAACTGTTCAAATGGAGCAGTAATAGAGGGATGGAGAATAAAAGTGACTAACTATACCTCAAATAACCCAGCTTCGCCTCTTGTGCAGCAGCCAGCCCTCCACGGGCTGAGCAGCCCTGGGCGCCTGCGGTGCTTCACACTCAAAGCACAGCAGGAAATGTTTCTTCTCCAGAGCATCCTCAAGGACTCCTGTGTCACAGCACAAGAGCCAGGAGCAGGGCTGCAGGAGTCCATTGGAACACCAGATGAACCTCCCGCACTGAGAAGCGTTTGGAGGTGTCCTGGTGGGGAGAAGGGACACTGGGGTGGCAGAATTCCCTTCTCGCACAAGTGCTCCCAACCACTGCCAGGAGAGCAAACCCATTTCTTCCTCCCTGCCAGGCAGGACTGACACAAAATGAGGGTGGAAGAGAAGTCCTGAGAAGTCTCTGGGGTTCCTACTTCTACTCAAGGGGACAGGACCAAGGGGTGAACTGTGACCTCCTCCTACTTCAACCAAACCAGCCCAATGTGCAGATCCCCAAGGGAATGTGTTAAGTTTTATTTAACTAAACCACTGTGCATCCATCAGACCACCCAACTCTGCACATTAGGAAATCAGCTTTTTCTTTCTCCGACTTCTGCCGCTGTTTCATTGAGTTGAACATTATAGACCCACTCTCAGCCAGTCAAAGCCCTTATAACCTGTGCCAGGGTCTCACCACCCGCACAGGGAAGAATGAGTGTGACATTAAGGGAGGCCACGAGTCGGAGCTGCACCTGAGCAGACACGTGCTTTGGGGTAGTGGGACTCACAAGGGAGATGGGTTTGGAGACAGCAGAATAAACACAGAGATGGGAGGCACAGGGATCAATACCACAGGGGGGATGCAGAAGCCCAAGAGCAGGAGCTTGCACATGAGACCTGATCCCTGTGGGCTGGTTCTTCTCCTGTTGTCATAAGCAAGTCTGGTTCATCCAGTAACACAGCTCAGGGCCATCCCTGGGGCCTTGGAGCCCAAAATACAGTAACAAACACTTGCCTGCAGCCTTGGAGCCAAGTCCTGCTTCCTGACTCACCCATGTGATTCCCTCTGGGCCATATTTGCACAGCGTGAGTTTTGCTACAGCTCAGAAGCAGCTGATCCAAGCTGCTGATCCCAGCAGCTGAAGCCCGCTGACCCTGATGGGAGCCACCAGGATATTTTCAGACACAAAATTCAGGGCAGTGATTTAAGGTCCCCATTTGTTTCAGTATGAAACACTCCTTTTCATAACCACAAATATCAGGTAGGTGTGAGATTAAATAAAGACAATGTTTTCCATTCTTGGTTCTCCTGCCCTGAATATTCCACGGAATCCTAGAACACCAGGTTGGAAGGGACCTCAAGGATCACCTGGTCCAGCCTTTCTTTGCAAAGCATCACCTAGCATGTGCTGCACCTAGATATCCCAGCGCCCTGCCCAGCCAGATCTTGGAAGTGTCCAGCGTTTGGGAATCCACCACTTCTCTGGGGAGATTATTCTAATGGTTGGTTCTCATTGGGCAAAAAAAAATATCAGTCATTCACCTAATGATGCAAAGGTGCTGTCTTTTAAAATCGTTTTTCCCCTTTGTTCTTTTTCCCCTTGGAAGTGTGCCTGCCTAGAGGAAAGATGTTTGATGGGTAAAGTGGAAAACAGCAGAGACACTAGCATTACTTTTCCTTAGGAAAGGCACTACATGCAGATTCAAAGGATTGGGGCAGCCTGGTGTAGCAGAAGGTATCCCTTCCCGTGGCAGGGGCTTGGAACTGGGTGAGCTTGAAGGTCCCTTCCAACACAAACCATGCTGTATGATTCTATATGACTCGAATCAGTGCAGCAGTCCACATTAAGCTAAACCTTTACACACCTCACAGAAACCTCGCATGTCAGACTCACACCAGTTCTCTAATCCAGACACACTGAACCGTTACCTCCTGCCCACGAAACAGCCGGAATCACAATCACCCTCTGCCCAGTGATGCCCAAGCACACACGGTACAATGCACAGGCATAGTGAGGCCCAAGCACACACACGCGTCCGAGCCCGCTGCCCTATTTCACATCTCACTACAGACAAAAGGTGCCCTTACAGATTTCCAGGGACGGAGCAAGGGAATAACCCCGCAGGGTGGTCTGAGCGGATGATGTAACGCGCTCGGCAGCGCCCGCTGCACCGCGCTGCAGCAAGGCCGGCGGATCAGCCCATTCCCATCTCTGCCTTTCCCATCCTGGAGAGCCGGCGATGCCCCTTTCTAGCGCAGGGCCGGGGGAGGACGCGGGGAGGGGACCGGTTGGAAGCGATCCCCGCGCACAGGGGTTGGGGGTGAGGTGAGGAAGGGGGGGCTCAGACCCCATGTGCCGGGGTGGTTCGGGGGGGGGGGGCGTCACTCACCCAGCAGCATCCAGCCGGAGCCAGCGGAGCCCAGGAGCGGGGCGAGCATCCCTGCGGCGCCGTTGCCGCCGCGCGCACTGCGCACCCGGGCGCGCGCACTGCGCACCCCCCCCCCCCGCCCCCCGCGCAGGGCGGTATTTTTAGCCGCGCACCCCCTGTCCTCCCCGCCTCCTCCTCTCCTTCACCCCCTTCTCATCCTCCCGAGCTCTCCAGCTCCAGCCGATCGCGGGCAGCCGTGCGGGAGCATCATCGTCCCTCCGCAGCGGCCAAGAGCACCGGGCAAGGCAGGGGAAGCAGCCGTACCCCTGCAGTAGATTGTAGGGGACCCGCACAGGAGCGGTTCTAACTCCCCCGCCCATCAGCGATGCCGAAACACCTGCAGCTCCATCGGCAGAGCCTGCCAGACACATCAGCACTGCTTCTGGCTACTTTAACACCCTAAAATGCAGCTAATGGGTACTTAAAGCAAGGAGTCAAACTCCATTTATGATGCTAAATGGGGAATAGTAGGTTTGTGTTCTTTATATTTCATCTTCCCTCCAACAAGCCGGTTGTAGAAAAATTGATCTCCAAGGTCCGTGGTACAAGAAGGGCTTTGCAGAAAAAAGGTTTTGGAAGGGCTGCACCAACATGAGAACACAACTCGCATCCCTCTGGCCATCACAGTGCAGTGGGTAAGCAGCACAAGAGTGGCAAGAGGTAAAAGATACCCTGTGTCGTTTCCCCCCAGCCTTTTGGGGGACTAACATGGCAGATCTGCAAAGTAGGCAGAGCTCCACGATGCCATGTGGGGCTGCTTAACTCTTCATGAGCACAGAGCAAGAAATACCCAAACCATGCCCTGCCTGTAGCAGGAATTAGCCCTGGTTCAGGTATGATTACAGCTGCCCAGGACACATACTTCCTTTGAAGAGCCTGTGGTGCTCTTAAAGGTGAGAATGAAGTTGGTGTAAATGAATTTCCATTTCATGGCAAACGACTCTTCCCAATATGGTTTCCTTCTGATTCACTATGAAAATGACTTCAAAAGCTTTCCCGTACACAGAGGACCAGCAGCTGACTAGAACTGATGTCACTTGTGCCAGGGTCACCACTGCCCACTCCTGAGAGCTGCTAGAAAGTCACCACATTCTTTTTACTCAAGGGCTATTTGGCTTCCAAGATCAGTAGTCTCAAGGCAGAAAACCATCTTCAAGGGTGATAACAAGTGACCTGGGAACCAGAGGCAAGTGTGTCTGGTTCCTCAGGCTACAGTTCTTACAGTAAATGCCTCTACAGCAATTGTGATTTCAGCTAAAGCTCATGCCATAAAATCAAATAAAACAGCTATAAAATAGGACTTGGCAAATACATCTACTGCAACTCATTTTGTTCAGGAGTAAAATAGATTATAGATTAAATACTGCACAATCTATTTTACTTAAGAGCTTTCATCTGGCCTATTATAAGGCACAACAGTTTCTACTCCACTCTTCACTTCCTCTCTGCAGCAAATTGTGTTGGAAAGCTGTTAGAACACCTTGTCTTCTGCAGGCTACACAGGTACCAGTGTTGAAGCAAACTCAGGCTTCCCCTTGAACCACCAGTGTTAACTGCTGAGCCCTGCCTCTGAGCTCCTGAAAACCTCTGTTAGCTGGTAATGACAATACTTGAAGCTCACTGATAGGACTGATTAAGTTGTCCCAGTGATATGGGACCTCTTGGTCTTTCAGGAGATGGACCTTTCCAAACAATACTTCCCTAGGAAGCTGAGAAACCAGTGGAAACTGGTTGAAGTGTGCCAGCTCCCACAACTCCACTGAACAGGCTTACAGCAAACAGATTTGCATGTACAGTTGCAAAATGGGTCCCGAAAACACCTCTCCTCCATCTAAGAGAGGAATGAAGACCACTGACAACAAATACCACCCAGCCCATCATACCCTTGCCTTAGGGAGCCACAAGGTGTCTGTCCTCTGCAAAGAGCAGCTTTCCTGACCTCATCTCCTGCAGCAGCTCCCCCAACTCTGTGCAGACTAAAAAAAGCCAAGTGGCTTCCTGTGTGTGACCACAAGCTTCCTGCCTCCCTGCGAAGTTCTCATGAACCTTCTTCTAACCCTTGGCTTTAAAACCTTCAATAGCTTTCTGGTTCTCTGTGCACTAGAGCCCAAGGCAAGCTTGGCCCAGCTGGCTCCCAAAAAGCCAAATTACAGCCTTTTCTGAAGTTGTTCACACCTCAACAGCAGCCACTTGAAGTGCTCCCACTTCATGTCCATCAACTGGGAGGCTGGTAATGGAAATGTCTTCAGGGGCAGCACAGTGACAGATACCTGTCATCACAATGCTGAAATTTTCCACAGTAAAAAGCCACTTTGAATCCCTTGAGTCACAGAAATGCCCCAAATCACTACTATGCCACAGAGCTGTCTCCTGCAATGGGTATACCTTGGGTTATCAAGAAATTTAAGCCACAACCACAGGCCAACAGCAACCTTCCTAATAGCCAGAGCAAAGGACACCATCAGAAAAGACTGTGCAAGGAATCTGAGCTTATATCCCCTCTCTCAACTACATCAGATTTTCCAGTTCACCCCAAACCCCATTACTACCAGACAAACCCCCTATTCTGATCTTTCACAGTTTAGTCTGGGTTATAGTGAACGCAGCACCCCCCTGTGAATAAATCCAAAGTGGGTCCAACTTGTCACAATTAGGTGCAACAACAGTAGTTTAGCAGAGAAGAAATATTGGTTTCTTATTTCTTGCTTGAATACATTTATGTGCCTATTGAATAGTCCAGTGTAATCTGTTTGCCCCAAATAACACCAATGTAAAAATAAACCTTAACTGTTCTGTTAATTCTTTTCAAGTTATATGCAATATATATATATATATATATATATATCAAGCTGCAACTTGTCTGATTTTTATTCCAGGCTTCTCAGCCTCTCCTCGTTCCCAACCAGCTGGTAAATAGTCACTATGGCAGCACAATGCAGAGTGACTCAGCACTCCCCCACATTTCAGTAGCAGCTCTGTCTGCCCTTTGGGTTCCTCATGAAGATAACCTGATAACCTCACCTTCCCTTTGTTTCATTGCAGAATTAGAGGTTTTAAGGTTCTTCCCTTGTGTCATTCAGCATTTATGGAGGGAATCAATGCAACAATCTGCAAAGTAAAGGCCACACCTATCCAGGATGCTATTTCAGCTTTCCTTTAATGTTTAGCACAAAGATGCTTGAACTGCCTTGGCAGGGGCAAGAACAGTTCACTTCCACTGGAGCAGCTTGCTCCAAGCCCCTGTGTCCAACCTGGCCTTGAACACTGCCAGGGATAGTTCAGCCACAGCTTCTCTGGGCACCCTCTGCCAGCCTCTGCACCCTCACACTTGGCCTTAAACTTCATGAAGTTTGCATAGTCCCACCTCTCAAGGTCTCTCTGGATGGCACCCTTTCCCTCCAGCACATCATCTGCACCACACAGGCTTAGTGTTGTTGACAAACTTGCTGAGGGTGCACTCCATCACACCATCCACACTGCTGACAAAGAGGTTGAACACCACCAGTCCCAATATCTATTCCTGAGGAACAACACATATCACTGGTCTCTACCCAGACATTGAGCTGCTGTCTACAGCTCTGGGACTGTGACCATCCACCCAACTCCTTATCCACCACAACCATCTAATTTGCCATGTCTAAAAGCATGAGGAAGTTTCAGTGAGACACTGGCTTATTAATAACCAATACTGATAGCAATGAAAGCTGCAAAGCCTCTGGTGTTGACTGCCCGGTGGCTAGAAGCGTGTGAGCTCTCTCACCAGGGCTTTTCCTGCAACTGAGATATTTGTTTTACCTTCTTCTGACATGTCACAGTACAGGTGCACAAAATGGCCAGCTGAGGATCTCAGCTCGTTGCTTAGCTTTTACTTTCTAAAGTCGTATCACAGTATGTTAGAGATTGGAAGGGACCTCAAAAGATCATCTAGTCCAATCCCCCTGCCGGAGCAGGAACACCTAGATAAGGTTACACAGGAACGTGTCCAGGCGGGTCTTGAATGTCTCCAAAGGAGGAGATTCCACAACCTCCCTGGGCAGCCTATTCCAGTGTTCCGTCACCCTCACTGAGAAGAAGTTTCTTCTCAGATTTAAGTGGAACCTCTTGTGTTCCAGTTTGTACCCATTTCCCCTAGTTTCCCCATTTTCGTAGTTGACAGGCTTGCAGGAAGCAATATATAAAATAGCTGTGGAAGGGGTTAAGGTCCTTTTCCAGTACAACTGATAGAAGTTGAGATAGTTTCTCCAGACCCGCAATGCAAAAATGCACCTGAGCAAGAATCATTTATTTTTCTGTAAAGCTCCTCAAGTGCCTTCCACTTCTCGCCCAACTGATCCTGAGCCCTCCCAACCCGGATATCCTACAGGAAGACCAGGAAGCCCGAGGCCCTTCCCGCTGTGGTTTCCCGGGAGGAATGATGGGGCCATCGCGGCCGGACCCAGGACCAGAGAGAAGCCTCCAGCACCAAGGACAGCGGCGGCTCCGCGGGTCGGTGGCGTTAATTAAGGAACCCCCACTTTGCCCCATTAAGTCGCTGACACTGGTGATGGGCTCGCTCCTATGTTCCGTGTTACTTGCAGGTATTCAAGCCAGCAACACTGATCAATGCATTACCTTGGAATCTGGGCTTGTTCCTTTCCCATCTTCTGCTTCTGCATCAGCTTCCACTTCAGACATTTTGCTTGCTTTCTACCTGTGGAAAAGAAGATAATTAGGTTCTTGGTGTACATTCCAATAGTAATCTCACACAGATGAATACGGGCCTTTGACCGAGGGCTGCAAGGTAGATTGTGTATTCCAGACAAGGGGAGGACATATGCTGGAAGGACAGCACACAGATCAGTGCAGCCCAAATCAAGATGAAATAATAGGACTGACATTACAATAAACTGGTTTGTACCTCATAACCAAGAAAACAGTACAAATTGCTGCTGAAAGCTATACTAACACTCTGTATGGTGCCACTCACCCTATCTGCCTGACCTTGGAAACATAAAGGAAGATATTTTGGCTAAATGAAGGGATAAGGCCAACCCTTTGTAGTCAAAGATAAATATTCCCTCAAGACAGTAGAAACATTTACTTCCTCTGACCACTACAGTACTTAAAGCATCCTCAGCTTTTGTGTTTTCCATTTTAGCTTGCACAGCATTTTGGTATGTTAGCAGCTCTCATCTAAACTCTATTTCTGTCAGTGTGTATCTATCTTACAGACAAGCATTCAGTTACACTCAGGGAGCCATGAGGGCTGACTTCTCCCTAAGACATGGGGAGCCAGGAGCCAAGCACAATAACACATCTCACCTCACCACTCAGGGCACAGTTCCATGGTATTCCAGCACAGCAAGCAGGGCAGGCCTCAGGGTGACAACTGAGGGCCATACCAGAGCCCAGACCATCACTTAGATACAAACAGCAGAAGTAGTCCAAGGTCAAGATGTCAACCCACAGGTTGGGGTCCAAATCAACAGAGCCACACAGCCACAAGCTGTTACTGAGCTGGAGATCAGTCTTCCTGCAACACAGGGCAGAAATAAAGCCTCCTGGGACTGAGCTTAAATAGGCTCCTGGGTCTATGGTAACAGTGTGGGCAGGAGCCCAGGTGAGGCTGGTCAGGACCATCAAAGCCTGTTAGTGCCCTCAGCACTCAGGTGTTTAGAACTTTCTGTAGCAAAAGCTGTCTCTTCATGTGTGACTCTAGGTACTTGGCATAGCAAAGGCTCCACGTGATACTGTAATAGCACTAATTAAATGGTTTTTGTCTCTTAAGCTTTCACATTAAAGACATTTAATCTGGTAAATGCATATATATACACACACACAAATTGCAATTCTTGGACTCTGAAGCAATTTACCAAGTGCAATTTTTGAGTATGTATTATTAATTTAATCAAAATTAACTTATACATGACTGTTAGCTGAGATGAATGACCTTAGTGCCAAAATTCTTCCTGGCTGTAAGGAAAAGGCTGGAGATAAAACCTCTATTTCACTATTGACAGGAAAAATCAGTTGATTGCCTATGCAAACTAGGAAAAATAGGCTATTTCATTTTGAGGATACAGAATAACCAGCAGGCATTAGATTAGAAGTGGTATAACGACCTAGTTTATTAGTTTGGCTTCTGTTAACATCCATTCATTGTCAGACCCTCAGCTATATCCGTATTTGTTATAGAACAAATAGAGATACCAGAGTTGGACAGAACTTGTTTAATCTCCTAACTCTTCACACCAGCTATGCTGAAATCACATGAGGCAAATGAGATATTGAGCTTCACCTCTTCTGGCTTAGGGGACATACAGCTTGAATCCAAAAGGATCCTGTCAACAAACAAGATTAAGCTCTGATCACACTTGTGCTGCGGTCAGGAAGGATTAGATCTGCTGCAGGAAATAGTTGCACCTCCACCAGACTGGGTGTAAACATCAACCCCTTTATATATATCTCAACATAAATATATATATCAACATATATATATCAACACAAATATACGTTGTCATGGTCTTTGAACTTTCCTTAAGCAAAACCTCTTTGGATAATGGAGAAACACCGGTATTGTGATTCAGCTTGTGGCTTATGAGCCACACCTCTCAACCAAGCAAATGACAAAGCCAACACCTGAGCACATGCAGAAGTGCCGCCTCTTCACAGTATTTTGATGGGAAATCTCAACTTTCAGTGGAATTTCAAAGGATAACTTACACATAGGAAACAATTCTGGCCCAGCTTTTGGATGGAGGACTCACCAGAGTATAATGGTTTTATATCAACTGGTAAACTACCTGTTCCCTTCTCCCCAGCTCTGAATGAATGTTAGGCAGTGGATGGATGGCGGAGCTGCTGTTACCACCAGCGTTGTGGTGTTCCGAAGCTGTGCATTGGCTGTAAAGAGGCAGACCGCTCATGCTGGTGATTCACTGAAGTGCTCATCCTTTCATTTCGAAAGCTGCCCCGCTCCTTTGCAGCTGCAAACGCTGCACAGGAAACAAAGCACTCTGCTTCCCCAGCCCAGGCGGGGAGAGGGATGCCCTCATGACCCAGTTCTGCCATTGATCAAGGATGTGACCTTGTCAACAGCGGCAGAGCAAGGCAATGAGCTTTCTGCTTTGCGTTCTCTGATAGCAATCCCTCTTGCCCCTCTGGTTTTGAGGAAGCTGCCATCTGCTGTCAGCAGCTCGTGCAGACAGACACAGAAGTGGGGATGGAGCCAACGCCAGTAAAAGCAGTAGCAGTCCAAGAGCTGCAGAAATAGCCCATTGAGGGCGCAGGCTGAAATGCCTTTTATATGACTTCTTATTGCAATGTATCATCCCACATGTTTTATTCATATACATAGCTTGTACAGAAGCGGAGCATCTTTTAAACAAGCATTTGTGTGCAGACAAGCAGCTATTTAAGCTAATGTATCAGGGCTTTTGGTGTCATTTGCCTTCTCACTATGACCAAGTGCCAGCTGCTTCTTTGAGTTGGTTTAATTAAGAGATAGAACAGGTCATGTAATTTTTATAACAGCACAGTTAAGAATTTAGGAAGCTGTTCAAAAGGAAGGATAAAAGAGGTGAGAATATCAAAGCCAAACATCAGTGGGGCAGGAACTTCTGAAGTGTTGTTGGAGCATCAGCACACAGTCCACTTGTGCCACATGGACAGACCACTCTTTACCAAGGAAACAGCAAAAGTGGCTGTGAAATAGTAAATCTTTCATTAATATTTTGAATCAAAGAATGCTTCTCACAAGGGAGCAAAACACAATTTACAGTCTGATAAAATGGAGGTAATAAAAATGAACCCTAGTCTGAAAATGTAGATACAGAACTGAAGGTGTAGAAAGAGGATGTAAGTAAAATCACAGTGATAAGGGATTTGGAACACTTAATTCAAAGGGAAAATGCCATTGCATGAAACAATTAATTTAGAGCAATAACTCACAAGAGCATGTGTCATCAGCAGGGTTTAAAGCCAGAATTAACAGAGCAAAAACCCTGAATTGCTTAATGTTCTGTGGAAAAGGAGGTGGATGTAATGTGAGAAAACATGAAGTGATGCCAAGGACTCTCTGTAGCTGAGTATGAGGTGCCCAAGTAGATCTCATACCGATGAGTGACTGGGCAAGAAAAGGGCACAGAAACCTCAATGCTGGTGAGCATAGACATGCACATTGGAAACGACATCACTAAAAATAGCAAAGGGCTCTCTATGAGTCTTACTCAGGATAGCATCACTGTGGGCCATCCTCAATGGCATCAGCTCCGTTGTGGGAAAGGGTAATAAAATATTCTGAATTGTTTAGAAGTGATTGGAGTACAATAAAGATAAATTGTGTGTAACGGCTGTGTCGTAAATACTGTTTGAGGTTGGATTGCTCCATCGCTGAAAGGGCACCGCAGAGTGCAAGGGGGCGCAGGGGAGATGGGGGAGCAGAGGAGCTTTCTGAGCCGGATATGCTAGGAAGAGGAGTGGTGGAAAGGGCTCTGCAGTCAGGAGAGGCAAGAAGAAGGTGAATAGCGAGTGATAACTCATTAGCTCTCAACACAGGAACACCGGAAAAGGATTTGGTGAAAATGTCAGGCAGCAGCTGGGGAGTGTAATGGCAAGGAAAATGGTGGCCTTGGGACCACCACTCAGTGACTTAGAAACGAGGCAGCTCTTTTGAGAGGGCTCCAAAGTCCGCTCTCGTGCTTTCAAAACCTGCCTTTCCACCTGCAAATCTGCACCCACTAATACAGCGCTGTTCTGGGTGAAAGCCAAGCTGCAGGCACTCAGGAATTACTGTGTCAGTGTTAGAACTGCCTTAGGGTACACATCCCAGACTAGAGACTCCTACAGAAGCGATGGCAATTGCTTCTGCAAACGCTGTACAGAGAGCTGCTACATCAGCTTTGACACCAAAGGAGACAGTGGAAGTCACTGGAGTCATGAGAAACCTCAAAGTTATGCTCATTTATCCTCCTATTTGTCGGTCCTCAGCAGTTATCAAGATTATTCCATGGGATGATGCTCAGTCACACAAGTTTTGGTGTCAGCTTTTAACTTAACAGAGGAATTAGCGACACAGCTTCAGGCTGACTTGAGCAGGGTTTGCAATCACGGCTGGGGGGTTAAAAGGAGGAAGTTGGTTAGAGAAATGAAACCTGGGTAAAGCTAGGAGGGGAAAAAGTGAATTATTTTGGTGGACTTTCTAGGAGAGGCAAGCTGAAACACAACCAGGTAACTTCTGGATTTAGGTCTTTCCCTGCTGAGGTACCGAGAAGTCCAGGCAGTATTTCTGTTATTCTGTGCTTAGACAAATATAAATCAATATCATGATGTAGCTGTTGACACAGGCTTTTGAGACTTTCCTATTCTAGAAGAAGAAACACGCCCCTGGTTTGATGGTGGGAAACAAATGAAGTGCTGCAGCACTGGGGACTGAGGATACAGGTGTGAAAATCAGGGCTAAGAATTCCATAGGTGGCTTTGAGTTCCATTTACATCAGTGCTTTGAAAACGCCTCTTGGATGTAACCCATCTGCTTTCAAGCACTCCGGAGACCTCGAGGTCTGCTCCTAGGCTGGGTCAGGCTGTTCCCTCTTCAGGCACAAGAGGAGAGCGGAAGCAGCTGGAGCTGCCAGCCAGCAGCACCGAGGCAAAGATGATGCTGTGCTGCCTGCGACACTTCTGGCTAATGGTGATGAAGACTCTGCCTCCTTTCAAATCACACACTTACTCCCTGAACCTGCTTCTCCTTTCCCCAGGGTGAGGAGTATTAAAATGCAGTGGTTTATTAGGTGATCAAAGGAGATCTGAAAACCTATTCCTCAGTGCCCAGGTGGGGAAAACCAGGCTGAAATCCTCAGAGAAATCTGAAATCTCCCTCTTTTTTTGACCCTGACTGTGACGTGTATTTGATTTCTTACTGCCATCCCCTTAGCTCTGTGGGGAAAGCACTCGAGAAGTCATAGAGCAAACACTGTCCTGTTTGTTTGAAATGGGTGAGAGATTAATGGTCCCTTTTTCTCTTTGTTTAAAAGCAGCACAGCGATTCTAAACACTGATGCTCCTCTCAGCTGATCTGGAAACGTCAGAAGCTTCCAAAGGATGTGATTAAACTTCCAGGCAGGGTCTCTTGCAGCTGCTGGGGAACCGCAGGGGGCTTTGAGACACTTTGCTCCACAAACTTCATCCAGGGCTCTTTAACCTCTGGCTCTTGGCATCTTTGTCATCAAGACACTGCTGATGGTGGAAACCCTTCTGCCTGGCAAAGTCCTGCCTGCAGCCATGCAGTAGCTGGAGTGGGGCTGGTCATCGCCTCTCTCCACATAGGAAGATGAAACATGTCCCGAGGGGTAAGATTAGGTTTTGACATCTCAGGATCCTCTGTTTTCAGTTTCACCCACAGTTTTGACCAACTACAGAAGAGAGCTGTGATGAAACCATGGTGGTTTCTCCACTATTACTCACACTGCTTCTCAGTTAGCCACCTGAAACAGAAAAATGTGATTTCTTCTTTCCTAGCAGTGAGGAAAAGGAAGGTGTTAAAGCAAAAGGGATATCCATCATACACTGATCAGTGCACAAAGCTGGAATGGATAGTTGAATGCCTATAATTGAAACAAAACCAGGGAAAAATAGGTTGAAAGATCTTTGTCCTTCTCTGAAGGCTGCCTATAAGCAGGAAGGCTACCTCTCAGAGAGGTACTTTGACTTTTTTCTAGGGATTTCCATGAAAAAGATGGATAAATGGAAAAAAATAATTCCCTGTGAGGGTGCTGAGGCGCTGGCACAGGGTGCCCAGAGAAGCTGTGGCTGCCCCATCCCTGGCAGTACTCAAGGCCAGGTTGGACACAGGGGCTTGGAGCAAGCTGCTCCAGTGGAAGGGGTCCCTGCCCATGGCAGGGGTTGGAGCTGGAGGAGCTTTAAGGTCCCTTCCATCCCAAACCAGGCTGGGATTCTATGGTTCTATGAAAGAACCAGTATAGTTTGTGACACAAAGAATGGCTGCAAGCAGGGAGGGATGGGGACCCTGCACAAGGCAACGCTGCTGGGGCTCCTGGGATGCTGCATGTCCTGGGCTGCATCACCAGCTCCCACACAGCCACAGGTTTTCTTTCCATCTTGCTGAGTGGGAGCTTGTCTTGAAGGCGTCAGTTCAGTAGTTTCTGAAATAGGACTCACTAAAAAAAGCTGCTTAGTAAGACTGAAAACATGAAAATGACCTTTCATCTGAAATCCCTATGGCCTTATATAGTGCAGTGCACGGAGCCTGTAACCATGTTGGTGTCCCTGTGACTCCACAAGGCACCAGACCTGCGATTTTGGTTTTAATTTTACTTGATAAAACCCCTCAAAATGAAGTAGGAAAACACCTGCCTGGAAGGATTATTAAGGTTGATTTGCAACATGAGAAAATGCTACAAGCCAACTGCGGCAGCCCAAGAAAGGTCACCTCTGAGCAAAGCAGGGGGTGAAGAAGCTTTTAATAGGGAAAAATATACAAACTATAACTAAAGAAAGTCTGAAAGCACAATGTAAGAAGATCAATTTATGGCCACGCAAGCAAACTTCCTGTTAGGATTTTCTTGCTTAGGAATCATAGAATCATTTAGGTAGGAAAAGGCCCTTGAGATAACCTTCCGAGTGTTCAACTTTGGTCTTATTAGTAATAAGGGATAAAGTGGTAAAATGATTCACCACACAGACAAAAGAAGAAGATGAAGTCGCATCTGTGGGACATGTTCTCAGGTCATCTGTATCCCAGGCTATTACAGACCTGTAAAAAATGCCCAAGTAAAACCCTTGTCTATAAGGACTCCATCAGCATCTGTGGCTTTGTGCTGATAGTTCCTTTCTTGGAGTTTGAAGGTTCATTTCATGGAAGATACTCATACATAAATCCATAAGTACTTGTAAAAACTGAACTGCCATTCCCTCTGCACTTACTGTGCATAGATGGCACAGAAACCACCAGCTGCTCTTTGATGCCTATGGAGCATCATCAGCTCACCACCACTGGGAATGAGGAGTTCCCAGTCCCTTCCCACCACTGCCTATGTCCCAGCATGCCTAAAGCTGCCTTCCAAATTACCACAGGGTTGGAAGAAGGAAGTCTGATTTTTACACTCATGGTTGACAGAGGTCTGAGGATCATCAGACTGTCTTCAGTAATTTGAATTAGTTTGAATTTATTATATAGAATACCCCAAACTACTTGTTGTGCTTAACTGTTCTTAAGAATACTTCATGTACTTATCAGTTACATCATTCTTGACTGCCACGTCCTTCCCTGATTTGTGTTTGTGGGATGATCATCATTATTGGCTTATTTCAGCTCCTCTTATCGCTATTGATAATGTCCCATTCAGGTAATGTTGATGCAGCATCTTACACTCATGTTATAAAACTATGCCATCACTGTACTTCCCTTTCTGTGTACAGCCACTGCTGAAGGCACCAAGTTTATCATGAGCTTGAAAATAAGAATAAATCAAGGAAAGCAGAAACAATAAATGAGTTCTTCCAGTCAGTGCTCAGATCATCACAAAATACCTTCAGGTACCTCTTGGCCATGTGGGAGCAAACTGCACAGAGCGAAGCGTGTCTGTCCTAGGCTCAATTCAGCAGCAGTGGCCAACCAAAACCCGGAAACCTTCGCACAACTCAGAGCATCTTTTCCAGAGTTCCATTTTGCAGTGACAGGAATGTGGATTCACACCAGAGTAGCGGTTGAACACGCGCAAAACCATTGCATTTCTGATGTCCCGATCAGATCTCACAAAGGATTTTCTATAAAAAGCACTTGCTATCTCAACTTGTGGGTTCTATGACAAAGCATCTGTAAAGCTTCCGTAGGAGACTGGAAATGAAGCCAGTGTGAGATAAATTAACTTTCTGACACAAACAGTTCTGTTACTCTTTTATCTCCTCAGGAGTTGGGTTAATTAAACTTAATTAACAGAACTATTTCATCAGGATCACCCCATATTCTATGATTCTATGATAGTTCCAGGAGAAAACATTGTATCTCTGTGAACATAAGCAACTGAAATAAGTCATTAGAAGAAGAGTAAATAGGATTACTGAGCATGGAAAAGATTTACCCTTCTACAGAAGCTCACTCAGAGGGTGGGCATCCCAAAGCTCAACTAAATCTCAGTTCAATGGGAAGCTGAGTGTGAGAGGAGTTCACTATCTTGCAGTACAGCAGCAGACAGTTGATTCTACATGCTTCACCTTCCAGCTGCCAGCCACCCCATTGAGGCAGAAGAAATCAAACACTTTCCTCTGTGACTGCATGTAATGAACAGCAATAAGAGCTGTGGAGGTGGGCTCACTTACAACCTGTACCGAAACACCTGGATTTGTTCAGTATTTACTAACAGCACCAGTATTTACTAACAGCACCAGGTTAGTACAATATGCTATGTTCAGAGAAACGATTTCATCTCATTGACATGAGATTCTGTCTGGAATAAGAGAGCATCCTTCCTTCCCTTGTGTTTTCTGGCACTGTTCTGCATGACCTCTCTGACTTTGCACATCTCCACACATCTCTGACTGAGTGGACAGGAAAAGCACACAGGCTGACGCAATAGTGCCCGATGACTATGCAGAAACCTTCCTCTACACCACTCTCCAATCTAGGTCAGTAGCAATAATTTGCCACAGGTTTGCTGTTTCCTTGAAAGCTGGTTCCTAAGAAACCTTTTGCAGGTTTCTTAGAAGGGGCTTGTGCACAGTTCTGGAAGGAATCTGTAGTTTCATGCATTGTGAAAGCTGGCATAGCGGTTGGATGCTCATGGTTTTACAAAATGCGATTGCAGTTTGAAGTTTTAGGCTTTGGGGAGATTTTCTTTAACTACACCAAAATGGGGCAAACTCTGATATGTGTTTGCAGAGAATAACCTAAGTGTTGACCATGGAACCTGCTGTAACTGGGTTATCTTTTTGAGGCTCTTCCTTTGCCACCAACACACAGCTGTTATTACTCATCTGCTGCAAAGATTCTGTAACCCAGGGTGTAAGTAGGAGATCTGGTCTACGAAACACGTGAGTTGTCTTCATACAGAAAGCATGAAGGAATATTCAAATAATATAACCATAGTTGAGTCTGCAGGACATGATGTAATTCATTCTCAGGCTCCTAAAACTCTCTGCAATGTGACTGTGGATGGCTGCCAACAATCCTGGAAAACCCAGAGGACTGTGGGAATCTCTGGGGGTGTCAAAAGGTTAAAACCAGCCTGGGGCCATAAGAGAAACACAGTGTTTATAAACCAACCAGCTCCGCTTGAGCTGCAGGAGAATCAGGGAACCAATTCGCTATCAGTCCCTTCTACTGCAAAGGAAGGTGGTTGATGAGTTTTGCAATAGTCAGTATGGTTTTGGGGTGAGACAAGATGTTCTTCACAGACTGACTGTCCTCAAGGGTGAGGGGAAGGTGCTGCTGAGCTCCTGGCAGTGCCCAGCATGACAGGCTGGAGACTGGAAGGATGGAATGTCTGAGGACATTTTCTTCAGAGGATGAAACGCCTTGTCACTGCAGAGGGAACAAGCTGTGGGCTCCACAGGCAGCTTTCCTGGCCCAGATGTCATCTACAAAAAGTAATAGTGAACTACTTGAATCACAGACCAGGGACAATCCACATCAGGTTTGAATGTGATGTGCTCTGGGGAGATGAGGCATAAAGCGTGACACTGACGGAGGCAAACAGCCAAAACACAGACACGAAACGGCCAAGGCAGCACCAAAGGATCTCAAACATTGGATAGATTTGCTTGGCACAGATTTTTGTCTCTTTTATCTCTTTTTTGCCTCTGCTCCACATTTTATAATGTGCAAACTCCCTCTGGGACACCCCAGCGGGCTGCAGAGATGAAAGACATGACTCTGCCTCGCACATCCCTGGAAACATAAGTAAACGTCTCGCTCCTGTAATGCAAAAGCCTTTCCCCGATGAAGCACTTCCTCAGAGGGATGATGCTGACACCAGACAGCGACCCTGTTTTTCCATAACCTCCTCAGCGCAGCTATTTGCTTGCTTTAAAGATCTAGTCTGAATCCAGTGAAGTAGTCATAGAAGTCATAGTCCTGGCATTTATCTCAGATTATCAACACAGAGTTTTAACACTGGCTTGTGTTTTTCCTGGCAAGCGTCCTGATTCCAGAACTGCAATGAGTAACTGCTTTGTGCTGGCCTGTGTAAACCACTTGCTGTGTTTGAAGTCTTCTTGCTAATATCTTTTACACCTGCTGGTTTTCCTCCTGGACCACTCATCCTTCTCTGCACAGACTCTCCCTCCTGTCTAAGCTTTCAGCCGGTCTTCAGCCCTCGCCTGCACACCAGCTTCCCTCCCTTGGCATGGAAGGAGGTGCAGGATGCTAAGAAATTCATCCTGAAATATGCATGACCCTGACAACTGGGCTAAAAATGTTGGGAATTACCAGAGAAGTGTCATAGATTATTGCAGGAATGTGGAAGGAATTATTAAGCATAGCTGGAATATTAGTGAAATGGTGAGGTAATTATAGCTCACTGCTGGAAACTGCCCCTCAGACGAAACATATAGATATGGGGGAACTGAGATGGTTGCAAGAACATCTGCTAATTAAGTGGTTTGATAATATGTAACTTAGAAGATAAGCTTTCTCCTTTCCCCTCTAACTTTATAATCTTTAAAGACCGTGCATACTCATAGTGTTGTCTGCACCGTGTGTATGTCAGGGTGCTGGTCACGGTGCAATCTCATGTCACAACAGGAGAGAAGCAGATTGCTAAAGTAGGGCTGATGTTTCAGCAATGAATGTCTTGAGGGAATTTAACAGAATGCAACCTAGAGATGGAAAAATACAAAACTATGCATGACCTGAACACCTCTGATAGCACAGGAGCTAAACAGAGAGGGAGCATCCAGTTCCCTGACCTGGAGGTTATAAAGCACGCACACATGAGCTAAGGGAGTGATGGCCCCACAGGAGATCCCCTTGACTATGGTCCAGCCAGGATAACACCACAGCCTGCTCAAGAGACAACCTGATTGTAAAACCTCTTTCGGTTTCCAGAACGGAAAGCAAAGTAGATCATGTCAAACAGAATGTTTGGAAAAACCAGTTTGCTCTTTAGGTTTCTGCTTCAGTTTCAATTCAAAATGGAAAAACATGATTTGACACCCCCCCCCCCCCCCGACTACAGCATATTTTCATAAGCGAACTCGGGGAAAATAACTGTAATTACTGTAGGAAGTTTATCACTGCTCAAAAGAGCAGGTAACCAAGGATTCACCATCAGCTTGCAAGGCTGTACTTAGCCCCAGCCATAAGCACCTGGTCTGGGGGTAAGAATCAGTAAGGATTTTCATTAGTAATATTGAATTAAAGAGCAAAGTAGACCTTAACAGAATTTCTGGATGACGAATGTGCACTCCTACTACTTCCTCTGAAAGTGGGCTAGGAATGGGATAAATACTGAGCAGAAGATTCCTTTGCCTTCCCAGGAGATGGCTGTAACCTCATCCAGCACCCACAGGGGCCTTCTCAGTAGCCCAGGAGTTAATAAATACCAGAGTATACATATCAGAATAACACTCTGATATGGAAACTATATTTTCAGACTTAGATAAACCATGGAAAACTGCTGCTTGGTTCCCACCTTCCCTTGTGGCCCAAGACTGAATAGTGCAAGATGCTCTAGGTCCCATCCAGGGTGAAGCTGATCTATCATCTCTTTGACACGGCTCCGGCATCCATGGCTGATCTTCTCCTAATGCCAGCCATGGGGACAGATGTTCTTATGAAATCCACATTTTTATATTCCCAGTCCAGCAAGCTTCTGAATCATTCTGAACCAAATTCCTCTATGTCATACTCATAAACAGCTTGTCCCGTGCACTGGCAGCTCTACCCATGTTAAATGAATTTTGATTGTATATTGCTGTTGCTGTTTGAGTTTTGTTTTTCTCCTGGGAAAAGCTACCCTGGAGCTACTGTGCCTTTCCTAAGAGCCCCAACGCGTTGGCTCCTCTGGCCTGACTCAGTCAAGTTGCAATATACTTCCTGAATTTAAGCCGCAGAATTCCCTTTGGAAACCGTACAGAACAGTTATGTCAGTTTTAACATAAATCCTAACCAGTGTAAATATTCTTGTGTTGAGCACTACAGCCCTAGTTTTTTGAGGGCATTCTGTACATCATCTTTACATGACCTCCAAGTTTTTGAGGATGCTGAAGAATTAATGTAACCCAAGATTTAGTTCTTCAGCATCTACATTTGTGTGCACATTTGTCTATGTATGTGTCCGTGATTCATACCCTCCACACTGAAGAGTTGTAAAGCCCATCTTGAAGGCACATCGTGCCAAAGGGTTCAGGTATAGAGCTCTGGTGCAGAAAGCCCAGATTCATTTGACTAGCCTGCAGATTTCACTCTTCAGGTAAATCTTCCCCGCCTCCCGTTTAGCAAGAGCATGTTTGTGGTGAGATATTAATCACTTCCTCCAGCAGTGTGTAATAAAAGGAGCCCAGGGCAGGGCCACTCTCAGTTCACCCAGCTGAAGCTCAGAGCTGACTTCATGCTGCTGCCTCAGGTCGTGGCTGTGCTGAGCCTCGGGATGCTTTGCAGCTCAGCACCGCTGCAGGCAGCAGCACCCACCGCTGCCAGCAGCCACATGCCGCAGGAGGAGCGCTCCAGGGACTTGGTTGTGTTGATCATCCAAGAAGTCCTCCAAGACAAAAAGAAGCTAAACCTAAATGCAGTAAGTTCACTTGGTTCGAGGGGCTCTCCCCTGCCTGCCTTTACACCCCAAGTTTTGTTTTGATGTTACTAACTTCATTTTCTCTCGGGCAGGTCCCCAGCCTTGTGACCGTGAATGCTACGGTAAGAAACTGCCTGCTATTCTTCTATTTAAAGTTATTGTCTCAAACCCCCAGATCTCTTTTCCACTTCAGAACCTTGATAGCACTAAGATAGCTCAACAAACCCAGGGAAATGCAAAGTTACTGAAGAACCTACAGAAAGCTGCTGGCAATGTTATTATTCTTCTGACGGCTCTCTCAATAGGCAAAGGTCTTACATGGGCATTGGCATCTTCTGGATAGCCTCAAAATTTCACTCTGAGCCCTTAGATCTAAAACAGTCAAAAATTACTCTTTGGTTTATATCCCACACACAGCCCCATTGATTTCACTGAGCTGTATTTTCCTACCATTGAGTGAAAAAGGAGCTTATTCTGGAGGAGATGAGCAGTACAAGTGAGAAGCAGGAGCCCATCTCCTGTTAACAGTGAGAAGGACACAAACAGCAGCAGCCCCTCCTACTTTCAGGGCTAAAAGTTGAAAATTCACACCAGCAGCATTAACTACTTTTATTTCATTAAGGATAACTCTGATTTAGTTTCAACAGAGACACAATAACAAGAAGCAAAGCCCTAATGTGGGATTTGCCTTTCTTTCCCTTGAGGGACAAATACTTCCAGTGTTGGACACCTCTAAGGTCTACAAGTCCAGTTTCTAGTGGCACCTGAAACTTCCACCAAAAGCAGTGGGAGAGCTATTTGTCCCTAGCGTATTTCTGAATGAGAATTATAGATTGTACCATGGTTTCCAAAACTTGCTGTCCATTACATTGCAAACCAAGGGATCATGTTTGAAAACACAGCTCCTAATTCCCATAGGTTATTGTTTTTCATGGGTATCTAAATTGTGGGGATATGATGCATTATTTATGTGGTACCAACGTATCACACAACTGTGGGAATACCTATTACACTGTCCTTGCAGCTGGAACGATGCATGCAGAGCCACCTGGAAACGTTTGCTGGCACCTTGGCAGCTCTCGACACACAAAGCAAATTCATCGCTTGGAAACTGGCCAGAATCAACAGCAACAAAAGCATCCTCCCCAAAGTGAGTTGGACTTTGTGGTATTCAATTGCAGTGTTCAACAAAGGCTGTTCAATAATAGGACATGGCAGCTGGGATGTGCTCTGGGTTGGCTGCAGTGGGCACTAGAAATCACTTATGAAAATCAGTATAATGAGGAAGGGGATAAATAACGTCCATTTCCTTCACTAAGTGAAGGCACCAGGTTGCCCAGAGAAGCTGTGGCTGCCCCATCCTTGGCCATGTTGAAGGCGAGGTTGGATGGGGCTTGGAGCAACCTAGAAGTTGACCCTGCCTGTGGCAGGGGGTTGGAACTGGATGAGCTTTAAGGTCCCTTCCAACACAAACCAGGCTGGGATTCTATGATTCTTCTTTGAAGCACCCTCCCTTAAGGAGCCCTGTGCTGCCACCTTTCCCTGTAGTAACCTTAATTGCAAGGAAGATAACAGATGGAGGAAACCACCCATATGGAAGGGGAAGCTGAGGCAGCAGTGGGTCTCAGGACATCCTCTGTGTGCTGCCGGGCTGATCAACTACGATCGGCATAGCATCGCACTGCCCAGCTCTCCAAACCACACAAAACCTCCTTGTTAGTATTCTGTAGAAATCGAGGTATCAGACAACAAAATATGGTATTTAAGTTATGGGGCTGAGTTATATTCCCCTTTTTATTTAAAGGATCTTGATGAGGAATGTGAGACTGTGGAAGTACCAAGTGATGTGTTCCTGGAGACACTGGAGAATTTCTTGAGGTTGCTCTCAGAGAAGGTACAACGTGCCTGAACAGAACTACACCAAAACCAAGAAGAAATGAAGAATCTGAACTCTACCTACCAAAATGTGACTTATTATTAACTTATTCTCAGGAATATGTCCATATAATATTTATATAGAGAGATATATGTTGTGTATATTGATTTATATATATATATTGCTTTTAAATATATATTTATGAAAAGTGACGTTATGACAGGAGCCATACTCTCTACAAGCATTCAAACATGTTGCTCCATTAAAAGACAGGTATTTAAAGTAATATTTAAATAATTTATGTAGTTTTAATATTTTAACTTATGTCATACTGATTCAAAGAGTAAATGTATTTATTTATTTATATATTTATTTATTAATGAATTCTATTTATTTCATTTGTTGATGGATACCTTGAGATATCTATTGTGATGTGACGCTGTATTTAAGTATTTACTTTAGGGAACTGTGTGAGGAGCTCTGTGGGTCCAGTCTGGGGTTTGCTATTATTACACTATTTCTCTATCACACTACTCCAAGCCACAGCCCCAGGGCTCGGCTCTGCATTACCCAAGTGCTCTCAAAACCACCCCTTGTGATGGGGCCACCCAGAACTGGAGGAGATTCACTTCTGTTATCAGCTCCCATCTCTGGTCCCTCCCTGGGCAATTGGATCCAGCCCTTAACTTCAACCACTGCATATTTTGTCATTGACTTGGCAGCGCCATGACACCCAAATCCAGCCAAATCCCAGATAATGCAAAAGCATTATTGTACTTGCTTTTCCTCAAAGTTTATCCAGCTGATAGGGGGTGTTTCCCACGTCTCCTGTGAGCTGAGTCTCACTGCGCTGAATCAGACAACACTTGAATTCCCATAGCTGTGGGAGGCACTGGGGAAGCGCACACCTACTAAAAACTGTCAGCTTAGACTCCAAAAGTTAATGTTTAATGAAACAATATTCAAGAGGAATGCTACTGCTCGGGCTGGTTTGTGAGGACTCTCGCCATGCGTCACCTCTACTGACATACCCGTCCCTCAATGCCTGTAACCTCCTGTGAAACCAAATGGATCTTTATGAAAATAAACAGATTTTCTTCCAGAATTGAGTGACTTTATTTTCTGAAGGCTCTGGGAGCTGCTCGGGGGAGCTGAGGGTGATTTCCGAGTGGGACAGACACATGGATGCTGGATGGAGGAGATGCGTCCTGCTCAGGGTGACCACCCACATCTGCCCTCACCCATCCAAACCTCCTTGAGGACCCAGAGCCCTGGCGCTCCAGCCTGGCCCCAAGCTCAGCTTTACTGAGTCACACTGTGCTTAAGCTGTGAAGAGGAGCTGCTGGGTGACTCATTCCTGGCTGCGCGATGTCCCCATGGAAGCAGAAGAGCTTCCAGTTGCCGCAGTAGGAAGCCTCCTCTCGCCTTCCCTGGCAAGGGAAGAAAACTTGAGAAGCATCCGTGTTCTCCGATAGGATGGGGATAGAGGCGAGAGCCTAACTGAGGCAGGGATGAGCACTGGAGAGCCAGAGACACACAGCCACAGTGGCAAGCACTGATGGAGCCAAACAGAATGCCTTGCAGAAACCTCCAAAAATGGGGTTTTCCCATGTATTCAGACAGCATCTCCCTGTGCACATGGTGACCAGGTCAGACCGACTTCACTAGAAATCTCTTCTGAAAACCAATATAATGAAGAAGGGTGTAAATATGTCCACTTTCTTCCCTGTGAGGGTGCCCAGAGAAGCTGTGGCTGCCCCATCCCTGGTAGTGCTCAAGGCCAGGTTGGACACAGGGGCTTGGAGCAAGCTGCTCCAGTGGAAGGGGTCCCTGCCCGTGGCAGGGGTTGGAGCTGGAGGAGCTTTAAGGTTCCTTCAACACAAACCATTCTATGACTCTATGAATGCCCAGACTCCCTCAGGTTGAATGGAGTTGAGGAAATCCCTGGTCCTGACCAGTCTCATTCAGTGCTGCAGTAGTTCAAATCATAATAAGAATCACCCTGAAAAGACTCCCACTGCTATTGAATTTCAAAGTTTCTATTAGTGATGAGGTGTTTAATTTTTCACATACATCATTTTAAATTACATTTATTTTAGATTAAATTTAAAATTCACCTCTCAAATAAATTGGAACTCCTGGCATCACGGGTATGTGAAAAAGAGAAGAAATTCAGGGTTATTAGTAGAAAACATCAATCAAGCTCAGCATTCCTGGCACAGCAGTCCAGGAAACTCTGACAGAGAGAACCAGACAGGAGGGGAAAGTGAAGCATTAATAACCCAAAGTCAACACAGGGCTGGCTGCAAGCAAACGCAGCCAGAGCTTGCTTCCGCCCAGCCTGCTCTGGTGCCTCATAGGGTGCAGGAAGCGGGATCCTAGTTCCACATCAGCCTCCCAACCCCAGTGCAGGGAGCACCCTCCATCACTTTCCAGCCAGTCACAGCCCTCCTCCCCAGTGCCCTGCCCAGACTGGGGAAAAGTCCTTTCTGCTGGGGTTTCCAAGAGCCATTCCATCATCCCTGGTCCCACGCTGGCTCCTCAATTATGTGGATGCCATTAAGCTGACCAGGAAACTCAGTGTAAACAGGAGTGAAAGGAATACCTGGTTTCGAGCAGTTGGCGCAGCCTTCTCAGTGCTATGACTGCACTGGTGTGCTGAGCACAGCTGCTGGGCATGACAACCACGGCGGCTTCATCACAGCTTCAGCAGTGCTGATAAGAACTTTGCATCATCACAACACAATACAACACACATGCCTTAAAAACTGAGCTAAGCCACAGCTTCGACTCTCGAGGCTGCTGCAGACTTGTTTCTGTTTGTATAGGAAGTAGATGTTTCATGAAAAGAGGATTGTTGTGTTTCTCACACCACCAGCAGGAAAAGCAAGAGCCCCACAAAGCCTCGCAGCCCCAGGTGGGGATGAGACATGAGATGGTGGCTCATGGACGAAAGTCTGCTTTCAGAGGCTTGTTCTACCTACAGAACTCGTAGGTGTGGGTTATATTTAGCATTCCCCTTTCGATAAGCAAGAAACTGTTCTCAGCAAAACCCATGTCCCACCACAGCAGCGGGAGAGCAGATCCCTCAGCCTGCAAGACCCCTTTGAGGTGCACCCCCGTGCCCATGGGTCCATGATGAGCTCTCCAAGGGTGGGAGAAGCCCATCCATTCCATGTAGGACCATCGACAGTCTTCTGGATGCCCTCCAGATCCTTAATGGGGGCAGCTGTCCAGTGCCAGCACCACAAGTAGGGCTGGGAGAAGGCTTACTGAGACACACTGGGGTCTAGGAGCACATGGGGTACACTACAAAGCCCACTCTAACACAGATCCAGCATCCCGAGGCCATGTTTTGCAGCTTGGTCCAGGGGTGTCTCTCTTGGAGCCCCACTTTCTGGGCTGCAGATGGCTCTGGATGAGTGGTGGGGCAGCCATGATGGAGCCAGGTCACCAGCATTGCCTGGAGGAGGCTGGCCCAGCCTGCAGGCAAGCTCACTGCCAGAGCCTCCCCCCATTTATGCCAGAGCAGAGCTGACAGAAAGCAGCCTGGACACAGAAACGCTGCTCCCTTGCTCCATCCTTCCCCTCCTGTTTGATCACCACTTCTGCTGCCATCATTTCTTAGCCCTGGGGATGAGAGGGATGGAGATCACCCATGGCACAACTCATCAGCTGCGTGTAGGGGATGGTGATGCCATCATGGCCAGATGAAGGCAGCCTGAACTCCATCAAGCAGCAACCAGCAGCTAGATCCAGATCAATACTACAGGGGTAGTTCCCCTGTTTTCTGTTTTTAAATATTCAATTACTCACTTTCTGCTGTTGTTTTACTTCCTTTTTCACAGTTCTCATTAGTCACTTCTCAGGATTCACAGTTTCTGTTTTCTGCTGAGCACGAACCCACTTGTACAGGCTCTGGATCGCTTTGGCTTTTCTCATTCCTATACGATGTCTTTGCAACTGAAAATGTCGATGTCCCTTTCTGGCCACCACCTCTCCAGCACCAGATTTCAGCTGGTCAGTAGGTGGGGCTTGAAACACTGCAGATGGTTTGGACTGATCACTGTGTTTCTCTCAGACTTACCTGGTTTCAGACGGGTGACTGAGAAAACAGTGAATCACCACCGAACATCCCCAGCCTTCTCTGAACGCTTACCAGCCACTGCCAAAGCCACCACACGTGTGTGATAGGCACCAGCTTAAAGATGAGAGAGGTGTGGGGCCAAGGCTGCTCCCAGGGTGCAAGCAGGGTCCTTGGGGAGCATGAATGGGATTTATGGCACCAGCTCAAGCCCAGAGATGTCTTGCGATTTCTCACATGGGTGGGAAGATGTAAGAGAGTGTAGACATCATTTCTTCCAGAAAACAAGGAAAACTACTTCTGGAAAAGGAGGGATGGCTTGAACCTGCCCGAGGGGAGACTGAGCTGAGCTCTTAGGCAGAAGCTCTTCCCTGTGAGGGTGCTGAGGCACTGGCACAGGGTGCCCAGAGAAGCTGTGGCTGCCCCATCCCTGGCAGTGCTCAAGGCCAGCTTGGACACAGGGGCTTGGAGCAAGCTGCTCCAGTGGAAGGGGTCCCTGCCAGTGGCAGGGGGAGCTTTAAGGTCCCTTCCATCCCAAACCAGTCTGGGATCCTGTGATTCTATGGTTTTCTCTGCTGTCAGGGCTGGAGGATGAAGTGTGCACATGAAAACAAATGCTGGCCCATGTGCACCAACCTGCTGCTGCTGCGCCTGGAAAGGCAGGGAAGCTGCCTGTGAAATCTTTTGGGACAAAACAGGCATTTCTTAGAATTTAATGCTGGAATCCAGAACTTCTCTCATGTCTAATTTTGCCTGGAGAGTAATGAATTTGATATGGATCTCCAGAACAACATCTCTGAGTAAGCAGGGAGATTTTCCTTGCTTTCCCAATATTGGGTAGCTACAAAAAACTCTATGAGTCCTAAAGCACCCAGACCCTGCTGACCCAATCAGAGACACCCTGGCAGAGCCTCAAAGGACAAAGTGAACAGAAGGCAGGGGGTCAGGGTGTTGATATGTGCGGAATGAGCTGGCTCTGGACTGATTTCTGGTGTCATTAGGCTGTACAGCTCTCCCTGGTCCTCCTAAGGAAGGGCATGCCACTGTGACTCATGGGCTTTTCTTCCTTGGAGGAAGCCATACAAGCCATGGGGAATACCTTCTGATTAAAAACGAGGTCCTTCTGTGCCCAGGGCCTCTTCCAAAGCGTGCAGCCTCTGCTCCTGGCTCGGACCCATGCTCCAAGGGCCACGGTCCAGAGATGACAGCCCACCTCCAGACGCTGGCCATGGATCAGTGCCCACAGCCAGAGCACGGAAGGCAAAAGGAATGTCCTTGGGCTGGGGAGAGGAGCTGCACGTCTGATGCAGATGCTCCGGCCCAGCACCATCACCAGCGAGCTCAGTGTCTACTGTTTCTGAGCAGCATTTCACATTACCCAGCAGTGCAGGGAGAGGTTTAGTTTCCTTCCTTGTGCAGGGGCAGACCACAAAGATACAAGAGGTTTAACTCCTTCCAGTATCAAAACAAGAAGGGATCAGTGCAAAGAACACTGTAATAAAGCATTTCAACCTCCTATGCTCAAGATTCATTTAAACTGGAAGAGATACAGAGAAGGGAGGAGGAGAAGAGGGAGCCCATTGTGCCCAGATTGCACAGGGCTTAGAGTGACCTGCTCTAGTGGAGGGTGTCCCTGCCCACAGCAGGGGTTAGAACTGGGTGAGCTTTAGGGTCCTTCCAACTGAAACTGCTTTGTGATTCCATGATTCCAAGTCACCCTTCAGCTGACTTCAAACCATTCAGGTTGATTTGTGGTGATGATCATACAATGATCATGTACGTGGTGATGAACCAGAAATTGTCCAGCAAATCCTTCACAGGGAGTGAGTTTGGTTCAGAAGGAGCAGTCTCTTACCATCACCATACTGAGACTTCTCACCAGGATTTCTTCTCCAGCTATGCAGAGCCCAGCTCAAAGCACATTGTGTCCCCAGGCTTCGAAAAGTGAATCTTTCTGTTAATTCTCAGTTAATTTTCTGTTATCTTTTTAGTTTCTGGATTAATTTTCAGTTAAGCTTTCAGTGAATTCCTAATGGCTCGGCCATCTTCTGCTCACTGATTCAGTTCTGTGCCTGACTAGGGTGGGTATTCCAGACCGCTCTGCCTAGGACTGAAATCACCTCAGTGGGCTGCATCTCAGCAGCTCATATCCTCCATGGCTTTTTGGTGGAGGTGGAGTTGGACGGAGGTGCTGCTGCTGAGCCCTCGCTGGAAACCCCCTCCTGCCATCTCAGCATCCCACAGAAGCTATCCCTCCAAGGGCAGAACAGGAGGGAAAAGTCATTGCAGGTCCTACCATGAGAGGAGCAAGGTGGTCACGGTGGTTTCATTTCTGAGTGACTCTATACAAATGAGTCACTCTGTGCGAGACCAACTGATCAGCGTACGTACGGGGCTATACCGCAAGTTCCATCTTCCTTTCAGATGCTATCATCATCTCTTTCCACCATGGCTGCAATCTAAGAATGTATTTGCATGTCATTAGCAGCTATAAAAAGAAGGAAGAGAACAAGGTGGAGTCCCCACTTCACAGCTCTGTTTTTTCCAGCAGTACAAGTCCGTCCTGCCCACACCTTTCCCTTCCGCCCTCTCTGCAGGGACTCTCCTTTCCGCAACTGGTTTTGACATGAAAGCAAATTCCCTGATAACTCACTGGTAAATTTAGCTGCAGCCCTGATCCCAACCGCATCTTCCAATGGAAGAAATTCTTCCCTGTGATTTGGCTGCAGTAAATGGTATCAGAAGCTGCACTCATCCACACAATACACAGGATTCATTGCTTCCCTGTAAATCAGCCTGCATTCCATTTTATCTCCAGCAGCCACAGCGGTGCCAGGGACGTGTAAAGTCCTGAACCCCTGGCACAGGGTGCCCAGAGAAGCTGTGGCTGCCCCATCCCTGGCAGTGCTCAAGGCCAGGTTGGACACAGGGGCTTGGAGCAAGCTGCTCCAGTGGAAGGGGTCCCAGGGGTTGGAACTGGATGAGCTTTAAGGTCCCTTCAACCCAAACCATCTATGGTACTATGATATGATTCTATGAAATCCCTTACTGGAACAAGGCAAAGGCATTCCAGTGGCCGCTGCCCCACCAAGGTAACACACGGTTAACACCAGGGAACAATGGGAATATGAGGGTGACTCCAGCAAACTCAGGGCTCAGCAGCAAGGCATCACAGTCTACTCTCTACCTGGCTTCTGCTTCCAGGGCGGCTCATCCAGCAAAGGCTCCCAAACACCAAGCTCTGGGAATGGCAGGGGAGATGCCTCATTCACCCATCCATCAGCAAGGTGATTGAAAGCAGAGAACTGAACAAGGAGGCTCCGCAGGGGAGGGAGGTGCCCGGCAGCATCTCCAAGACCTTATCTGTGGCTTCTGATGTAACGAAAGAGAAAAAGGTAGAATTACAATATGTGGTTTCTATACCTCAGCTCATGGATGAGGAAAACACAACACGAGCATAAGAAAAGCAGCCTTTGGGTTTTCATCACCTTGGATGGTACAGGTACGGGCGGCTCATCTGCCGTTGCCTTAGGGGAGGAGGAGCACCTCAAACAGAACAGTCACTGTACCTGTGTATGTATTTTTCAGGGTTGGAAAACGTAATGCACATTAAGGAATTATAACTGCACAGTAAAACCCCTGCAGTACTGAAATTGCAAAATCTAAATGACAGCAAAAACATGCAAATAAAAAAAATGGGGATTTCTGGAAACTGGGAATTCTGTGGGCACGATCCTGGCACAGGTTTCCTTTGTCTCGGTGCAGGCACAGAGGAGCTGTGCAGCAGGGCCAGAGGGGACTTTGCACACTCAGGACCCACCAATGCCACCCCAGAGCCCACCCTGAGCTGTAGGAGCAATTCTGCCAGAATCATAATCCATGGGATGCATCCCGATCCCCCAGACTTCCTCCAGATGCAGTCAGTGTATGGAGATACTGGTCAAATGGTTTCAACCTCATCATATCACTGAGTTATTCATGGGGTTCCTTATGACAACCACACAGAATAAGGCAGGAGCATTAATTAGCACAGAGGAGGACATTCCTTAGTGTAACTGTAATATTAAGCAGTGTAAATGTGAACGTAAAGATCTGAGCAACCTTTAGGCAGCTTTGATTTCTCTATATCGATCTTTGGATAATACCAGCTCACAAAAAAGCCTCAACATCTAAAATCAGAATGCGCACCAACATCTGAATTACCTACCTCCTCCTGAACTGATGCAGGGGGACACCCTTATTTTAGCAACATGTAGTTTCCTCAATCAGATAAGCTTCCATTCTACAGGTGACTACTCGCTTTCAGTTCAGGCATATTTGTGGTGAGGTATTAATCACTTCCTTGCCACAGAGCACATATAAGAGGAAGCCGGGAGCCAGCTGTCCTCAGTGCAGGAGGGGAGCGCAGCCCCTTGGCCATGATGCTGCGGCTGGTTGGGGTTATGCTGTGCCTTGCGCTGTGCCTCGCGGCTCCTGCAGCCCCCAAGGGCTGTGCCATCTCCTCCCTCATCCACGAGACCCTCAACGACATCAGGACACTAAAGCCTAAGGTGGTTTCCTTTTCCCTGTGCCCCTCATCCTGCTCCTCGTGCTAGTGGAGAACCTGCTAACGTGATTCTTATCCATCTCTTTCAGGGCAGCAGCGAAATCACGCCTCTGGTAAGATCACTTTCGGGCTCATGTTGCAGTGCTGGGTGCTTGCGGTGTGGCTAAGGCGCTTTTTGACACGCTAAGGGGGAAGCAGTTGCTGTTAAAGCCCATTCAGGATGTTTGCAAGCTCTTTCGGTCTTAAGACAAGTCCTAGATGGCAACCAAGTCATTCACGGGCGTTGCCAGAGGGATGCGCTGGAGGGAGATGAGCTGGTGCAGGCTGAGAGGTGATGTGCAGGGCTCGCATACCCCAACATAGATCCTCCTCCATCCATAGTTTCAATGTAGTTATCTCCCTGACAAACCAGTGCTCAGGGCTACTGCCTTCAGCGCAGGTTCATAAAAGCTTGCTTCCAGCCAGCAGAGGTTCTCTCTCTTTTCATGGGGTGCACAGTCAGAGCTGACAATGTCCTGAAGTCAGGTGGAGCCTGGCACTGGAAACTGGGGGGGGGACACACACACAATCTGTCCCCAGTGCCTTTCTGGACAGAAATACTCACTTTGTTTGAGACCAGTGCTATCAGTGGCAGCATCAGAGCACTTTGTGGGGAAGCTCAAGAGAAGCCAAGAGGAGGCAGCAGGGTTGGAGATCAAAGATGCTCCTCAGCATCGCTGCCTTCCTGTGCCTGAGTGCTGCTAAGGAGACAGTTAAAAAGCAAATGATGCCTGATCCCAAAGTCTCACTCTTTAGCTTTTGACGGTAACAGCAGCCTTCAGCAGGAGGGAAGCTCTGGGTTGCAGAGTGGGCTCCTTTAAGCTGTGTGAAGTTACTATAAAATTATTTCTTGTAGTAGGCATTTTAACTGCATTGATGTGGTACAACTTCTGCCAGCAATACAGAAAAGACAGCAATAACTGAACTTTGTTATTCCAGAACAACATGATGGAGATGGAAGGAACTGTATCCACCTATCTGGAAGGATTTATCAAAGCCCTAAAAAGCAGCAAAGAGGACACAAAGGAGAGACTAAAACTAGCCCGGAAGCTGCAGAAAATCCTTGTGAATGTAAAGTCATGCCTTGGGTGGATGGTACGTTTGGGCTGGATTTTCTGCTCCATATTTCCTGTTGTTTAGGTGACACTAAAGACCATGGCGGTGTTTGTCCTCATTGCACTGGGAACAAGCGCCTGGATAAAGCACGTAACTGTGTCCCTGTCTGGTGGCTGATGAGGGCAGCTTCCAGCCAGGAGCTGCCACTTGGCCACGGCACCTCTGCTCTGCCAACCTCTTCCAATGTCTCCTTGCTATGACAAAGACCATCACTTGGTGGAGGTGCCCTGGTGCAGATGGGACCTGTTCTCCCTGGGCTGCACTAGGTGCAACTTGTCCCATGTTCCTTGTGCTTTCCTACCCTGCAATCCTCCTCAGAGCCTTTGTGGTCTTAACATTAAGTATTAAGAAAAACCTGGAGTCTTGGAAGAGAACATAACTTGTGTGTCTGGGTTCTGCTCTTTTAATTGTTCTCCGTTCTGTGTGCCTTAAGGAATGGGAGCCACTGGAAGAGGAGGATTTCTTCAGTAACTTGGAATTCTTACTGAGGTTCCTGAATCACAATGCCCCTTCGGAGGATGGAATGTAGTCTACAAAGAAGTTTGAAGCACTCCTGGTCGAGCCTGGTGGGAGACCAGAGTTCTGCATATCCTCATTTGTGTATCTTTACTCCAATGAGCAAGGCTACTGGGAGCTATTATTTATTCATCTATCTATTAATATTTATTTATTCTATTTATTTGTAGAAACTTCAAGTTATTTATTTTTAAGGTGAAGAGTTGCAATAATTATTTACCTTAGGGAACTGCTGTTTAACGGTGCGTGAGGAGCTCTGTGGGTCCACTCTGGGATTTGCAGACACACTATTTCTCTATCACACTACCCCAAGCCACAGCCCCAGGGCTTGGCTCTGCATCACTTGAGTGCTCTTAAAGCTGGGGCAGAGCCACCCCTTGGGATGAGGCCATCGGTGCCCCTCAGCACCATCACCTCCTTCCCAGGCCCAGTCCTGGATGGCTGCTGGCTGCTCTCAGAGGTGGCAAAAGCTTAGGGGAGACCGAGCTGAGCTCTTAGGCAGAAGCTCTTCCCTGTGAGGGTGCTGAGGCGCTGGCACAGGGTGCCCAGAGAAGCTGTGGCTGCCCCATCCCTGGCAGTGCTCAAGGCCAGGTTGGACACAGGGGCTTGGAGCAAGCTGCTCCAGTGGAAGGGGTCCCTGTCCGAGGCAGGGGTTGGAGCTGGAGGAGCTTTAAGGTCCCTTCAACCCAAACCAGGCTGGGATTTTATGATATGATTCTATGAAACCATTGAAATACTGCTTGCAAACTTAAGACATAGTTTATAGCCACTTGTGGCATGTGAATGTAAAAATGATTTTCACCAAGTCTTACGAGTGCCACATAGGGATAAACCACATAAATAAAACCTGATGACCAAGAGCTTGGCACATACCAAATGACATCTTCATACAATGTGCTTTAATGCTCTCAACACTTGGACTATTTCAGCACTTTGCTCCTGCAGCTGAAGTTTCCAGATGCCTCCAGAGCAGTTTCACATCTCTTGAGGGGATTTTTCAGAGGAGAGTGTTGTAAAAAGAGGCAACTCTCACTTTCTAAATGATACTTGACCATGCATAATGAACTGAAGGTTTTTACTGCGCCACAGAGTGCCAATCACTGTAAAACGTGAAAAACATGAAGTGCAAATTGTGGAAACAGGACTGCTCTCCCAGCTCCGTGCTGCTGGCACATCCTTTGCAGTTAAAGGGTTGGGAAACTTGTATGTGGAACCCTGTGAAATGTAACCAAACTCTAACGGAATCTATGCAAAATAAAGCTCTTGCACTAAGGTGTAACTCTCATCATTTTTCCCTATTGCCATGGGTTATGGTGATGGAATCTATCTAGAAGAGTGAGATTGATCAAATTGGGAGGTTTTGCCAGTTTCAGGAGGGTATTATATGCAGAAATACATGAGTTGACTATATACTTTATAGAGGATTGAAACCCCTGTGGGGAGGGTCACCATAGGGTCCATCTATCACATCAGACCACTTGTGTTTTCAAACATGGGTAAAAGCAGCACTTAAGTAGTGACTCAGGTTTTGTTTCTTTCTTTGCCCTCACATCACAGTGAACATCTCACTGCAGCATCTCCCCTTTTCCAGCCTGTTGGATAGTCTGATTTTGGCAATATTCACCCATACAGAAGAAAGCAATCATTTAGCAAACAGCCATAACAATCCCGTCTGGGGATGGGATTGGGGTGAGAGCTGTGCCTGTGTCCCCATGGACCATCAGGGTTGCTGAGCACACACCTTCCCCTCCAAGGGGATTCTCCCAGGATCTGACCTTCAGGAAGCAATCCTCGCCCAGCCCATCACTGTTATTTACCTTTGCAGGCACCACTGAGCACCTAGAGAAACTTCCCTAAGTACCGTGGTTCATGGAGAATGGAGCAGAGAGCAGCACTTGTGCAAGCCATGGTGTGCCTGTGGGATCGCCCGGACACGACACTGCCTGCAGGTTGAGGAGGCAGGGAAATCCATGCCAGAACCTCCAGGGATTCCTTAGGGCAACAAAAGCATGTCTGAAGAAAACTGTTAATGGCACCTGAAGAGGAGTTTCTTGAGGGTGGGGGAATGCAGACACAGTAGTCATCGCCCAAACAGGAAAACCACCCCCAGACCAACAAAAGGTTCCATCACCATCACTCTGCCTCCAGATAGCCAAGAATAAAGCTTTAACCAGTATCTACAAAAAATAGAGAGCACATAGAAAAAGAGGTTCAACATATTCAGAGGCTGTAGGTCAGAGCAGCTCAAACTGCAAGGGGCAGGAGGGTGACACTGGGTGTATCTGTGCTTTGGGATGCTGAATGTGGGGCCCCTTGGGACAGCCCTGTGAGAGCCCTGAGGGGATGTTCTAGTCTGACACAAAGCCTGCTGAAAACCTGGTCCTAAATGGTGGTTATTGACCTTCAGCTCAAAGGCTGAAAGCATCTTGGAGAGCAGGATCACAGTCCAACATCTGCATCCAAAGCTGCTCTCTTGTTTGGAACTGGGTGCAGAAGAGAGGAATAGGACCTTCCAAGAAGGGAAGGGGCCACAACTGTGTAGGAAGTGAGGATAAAGCATGGCAAAAGGCTCAGACTGCTTCCAAAGAAAGTCCTATGTTTGTTAGCACTAATCTGCTGAGATGGAGGTAGAGCAATAGCCAGGACTACTGGGAGATGCTGTGGACCATTTCTCACGGTGGGGAAAGAGGGTTGGGAAAATGGTTCCCCTAGAGCAGGCTTGAACCCACCATCACTGCCAAGGGTATGGAAGAGCAGAGACACATACCCCAGACACAGCCTTCTCTGGTGCTTGTTAAAGTGCAAGCCACAATAAAAGTGCCATCACCATAAACTACATCACCTCACCCAGGCAGCAATCGGGGCTCTCAGGCTTGGGTAAATCACAGCGCAGGCAGCTCTCTGCGCTCCATCACCGCGCACACTCGGGATGTGCTGAGGTTCGAGAAGTGGTTTTTTCCTCCGAAAACGAGAAAACACAGCTCCACTAGCGCTGGTTGCTCTATAGGTGGCACCCCTTGCCTGCTGCACATCCCTCAGCATCATCCCCCTGCCGCTGGCACGGCCCAGAGGAGGGAAACGAGCTGAAAGCTTGTTATACGGTACGGGTTTTAATCAGCTTTTCTCAGGATTACTCCAAAGAGCCCTCAAGCGTCGCAGGAAGGTGAAGGAAGAGTTCAGAGCAGCAGCTCCTGAACAAGCCCCAGGTTCACCTGAGGCACCTGAGCCAAGAAACCTCTTTGTACAGCATCCCAGGCCTCAACGTTCATTATTTCTCACTACACTTTGGGGAATTCTGAGCTCTTGCTCATCCCAGCTGCTCAAAACTCCCTCCACCACCACCCTTGGAAACTCCTCAGCTGGTTACACATGTGAGCAGCCCTCTTCATACCAGCTTTGTCATAAAGCACCTTTTTCTTACCAAACGGCTTTAATAAACTACAGCTGCTTTTTGCCTCTCATTACAGAAAGAGTTAAGAGCAGAACAGGGTGGCTGCAGCTCTATCAGGCCTAAAGCACCTAAGACTGGCTGCGAGCAGGAGCCCGAGCATGGCCCCCAGGACTCGGTACCTACATCCGGCCCCTGCAGCATCATAGAAAGATGCATCCTGTGCACAGCCCAGGGAGCTGCTTTCTTCAAGCTTCACCCCATTGATAACATCTTGATAAGTCTCTCCAGCAGTTTTAAAGTGATTTCACATGAAGTCAGGGTTTTTTTTCCAGGTGGGTTAGTATTGAGCAATGCTGTTCCAAATGGTATCTGGTGCAAAAATCAATAAACAGATTCAGTCAGTGTCAGTATTTGCTTAGTGGATTAGATGAGCATACAGCCTACATGGTGGCTTGCGTCTGGTGGATCTGGATGTTAAATCCTTGTACACAATAAGATAGTGGTCAAACCTTATGTCAGCAGCTTCCAGGCACAAGTGGGAGAAGGTAAAGGAGACAGACTGTCCCGTCTTCTCTCCCACTGCAGAGTCAAAGAACAGAACAGGCTCCCTAGTGTTACTAAGAGGTACCCAAGTTTACGTAGGAGAAAGTACAGATATCTCTGTTGTTTTTTTACATCTTGGTGTGCCAGTTTAGCATATTCAAACATCCATTTTAGTGACTCATTTTAACCAACCTCAGGTTGTGGGTAGAAAAGCACTTACAGATGCCAAATGCTACTTGGTCTCCTAACAGCTTAGTTAAGGAATAAGGATGTCTGGACACCAGAGAGCCAAGAGCAGTCAGATACTAGGATTTTTGCCTGTAAGATAATGGCCTTTCATCAAAAAGGTGACCTAAGAAAGGCTGGAAAGTGCAGCCATGTCAATCACTTCCTATGTGGTTGTTGCTACAAGATCCTTTCACATTGAACAGGTAAATACCTGCTCTGCAAACTGGAGAAGTCAGATGAACAGTGAATAACGCCATGGTTAACAGGCAGACTTGCATTTTCTAGTAGGGAAACGACAACCCACAATGTATCTAAGCAAAGAATTTAGATTGGATGAGGGTCTCAAATTTTCCTATTACATTTAGAAGACCAAAGTGAAATGTATCCTTGACTCAATAGCAAAGATTTCCTAATCAAATGTGGTAAAACCCATCTGCCACTTCTGCACGTTGTCACATATTTTCTATGAAATACTGTATTTAAAAATCAAATACACATTTAGAATAGAAACTGAACCATATGGGAACTATTTAGGCCAGAGCCTCAGCTGGCACAGGTTGATGAGGTATGGGCAAAGCTTTGTGCTGATGTGCTCCAGCTGAGATCCTGGCTCTCAGCTAACCCCTTCAACTAGGGCTTGCCAAGCGTATTTCTTCTGGCACTATAAAGGACTCACAGGTCTCTGCTCACAGAGCAAAGTACCAGGTAAGGCAGGCTGGGTGTTCCAAGGCCAGGTTCCAAACCTCTCACCACACTGCAGTTGGCACTTCTGCTCGCCATTAGTGATTCCCCTTTTCTCCATGGCCAGAAATAATTCCTCACTGAGAGCTCCCTTGATGTTACTTATTTAATTAACCATAATACTAATTGCCACCTATCATGGAACAAAGTAGACTTTGTTTTCTTTAGAGCTGCATTATCTTCAAGTTATCCAAGCCCTGGCTCTGCAATTGCTCTGGCAACTTCTCTCTTCAAGTACAGAGTTATCTAGAAAGGCTTACATTGATGTGTCACTCTGCAATTAGAGGCTTTAGGAAGTTTACCAGAACATTAACCATAGATGTTTCTCAAATCAGATATGCCCAAGTTGTTGCTTTCCTATTTTGATGATATATGCATGAGATAAGATAGTAATCAAATCCTGCTCTTCCTCAGCTTCTCTATATAAGTGAGCTTAGTATCTGACAAGAGAGACAAGCTTGAATTCAAAGCCTGTTTCAGATAAAAAGGGTTGACCTCCCACATCTAACACCTTTAAAATGCATCTTCACTTGGTCCTGTTACTGTTCAGCTCTGGAGTGTCCAGTTACTTTCTCCCCCTGAAGGGAATGTGGCATCTGCAGAACAAGACCCAGTACACAATAATCGATGAAATGCTTTGCTTGCTGGATGCTGAAAAGGAGTCTATAAAAGTAAATAATTTTCCTCTTCCTCCACCTCAGATTTGCCTTTTGAGCTGATTGCCAGTTTGTAACTAACGGATTTCTGTTGCTTCCAGGAGCAGTTCTTCAGACCGCTTCACATAAAGGTAAGAAATTGTTGTTTCCTCTTCTATTGTCATCATTAGAGTCCCCAGAGGGAACTTGAGGCATAACCTATGGTACAGCCAGTCTGAGGACACTGAAAGGCAAGATGCAAACACTGGCTGAGGTGGGATTGCCAAGCTGGACCAGCCTCCAGGCTTAGCTTCATATTCCTCTCCACTTAGAGTCAACTGTGCTCCTCTTGCTATCCCAAAATCCTGATACAATGCCATGATTTAAAAAGATTACATGAATGTGGCTAGTAACCCATGCTAATTGTGATCAGAGATAAATAGTACGTCCCACCTCAGTTTCTATCAGTTCTGTTAACGCTTTTCCAGAGAAGTTTCTATTGGCAATGGTAAAGCCTGTCCTCCAACAGACTGGTGATATAACGTGGTTAAAGTAACTTCTGTAAGTGACCTACCTCCAAGGCAAAGACAAAAATATGACTTCAATTTAGACGGAACTGAATCAAATTCCCAGTGTTGTCACATTCACCAGTGACAAACTCGACCATTTTTATTGCAAAGTTTCCAATTATAATAGTTATGAAGACTGCTCTTATTATGTGGCTTCTTAGAAGCGGGTCTAAAAAGGAAAGGAGATGAAATAAGATTTCCAGAGAAAAACAGATGGGATGTTCAATAGGATTTATTTATAGGATTCAATGTGATATTCAAACTGGTTTAACAGTTCTCTTATCAGCAGTTCTCCCCTATTCAGGATTTATCAACAGTTCTTTTAAGAAAGAAAAGCATTTTGGTTGCACACTAGAACACTATTTGCTTTCCCTTTCTCTGCTAGAAACCAAGCTGTGCACATAATAACACTGAGCAATTTATTGATGAACTAAAAAAGATACCCAGATGTAAGTGTATGAAGAGAGTTGAAAAAGACATGAAAAGGCTTGAAGAAAACTGCTCCGGTTTGAAGGTGAGCTTTTACTATTTAAGTTGTGAATATTTTCGTGTCTTTATGATTTAAAAGAAACCATTGAGGTTCCCAAAAGTTCATTTCCCTGAAGGCAGCGGTTAAAAAAACATCAGCTGAAGTTGTTGAGCTTTGTTAGTAAAGTTATTGTTCCTCCTTTTTACCTTTGGGCCAGCTGCAGCCTCAAGGAAGGGTATCAAGGTTTGTCTATTATTCATGAATTCATTCATATATGGGCTATATTAATACAGCTCATTTAGGCCTCCACTAATTAAGATTAGGTGCAATTAATAGTGACCTGTACAGCTTGTCCTTCAGAAGGAACAGGGCAATTAAGAGCAAAAAAGATACAGACCAGGATTACTACAGTGAAAGGAATCAGCTTCTTGAATACAAAAGAGACCACGACAGAAAATAAGGGGATGGAAAACAGGGTCTGCATGTGTTCTCCTGCGGCTGTACTTGCAGCAATGACCATGCTTAGACATTTCACTGGAATGGAGAAGGAGGCTTTAGGAAGAAAACCAGAAAGGCACCAATTCACTGACTACTGCAGGAGAAACCAGGTCTATCACCTAAACAAACACAGGTTGAGCTCCACGCTAACGCAATGCGATCCTCCTCTGCTCAGCACCAAGAACAAGCACAGTGCGATGTTGCTGGGACCTGTACCACCCTCCCTCTGTGTCCCCAGGATTTGGGTATTATGAGAGGAATGTCTTGACCTGAATTCCCTTTTTCCCTTGCCCCAAACAACAAACCCAGAGAGATCTGCAGTACCGTGAAAGGCAAAGACAAGTAGCAAAGTCTTATTTGACTGATGGTTGTGGAAATTGTGTGAAATGGTTTGGGGCTGGTGGAGGCCTTCATCCTCCATCGCAGTGAGTGCACAGAGAGCATGCAGTATTTGGGTGGAATCTTTCCATAACTGGTGCATCAGCATCTACTCTTCTCCCTTAGAAATCCTCATCCCATGACAGAAGATGCGCAGAGATGCTAAAAACAGATTTCTCAGAGTTTAAAGAGAGCCTGAAAGAATTCTTGAAATGGGTCAATGAGAAGCAGAAGTGCAGTGACATCGTGGGAAGTGAGCTGGGTTTGTACCCGGATGGCAAATGCAGCTGCCCTGACCCATGGAGGTACCACAAAGGCTTGCTCTAGGCAAGAGCTGGGTGGGAAAGGGGGAAGAAATCGCTGTTATGAATTGGAACCTTTGCTAAGCGCTAATGCAAGCAGGTGAATTAAAACTGTACACAGCAATTAAAGCTTTGTATAATGAGCACAGCCACGTACTGTCATTTATATCATGTGCTTATCAAACATGAAATGTCATTGCGTCACCAGAGACACGTAGCAAGGATTGAAGTTTGTGCGTTTCTTGCCCGTAGGACAGAAAATCCAACCCTGACCCACGGGCTGTGAGACCATTCAGACACTTTTGGGATGGGGCCAGAGAAGGTTCCCACAGGTGGGTGCTTGAGGGTTGGGATGTTCAGAGGGGATTTATGGGACTCAGCACAACCACCTAGCTCAGAAATAACACAGGTACCTGTTTGCAAGATAAGTCTTGTCTTGGTGCTTAGACCTTTGCTGCTGCTGCATGCACTTCACCACTCTCCTACTCACAGTCAGCCTAACGTCCATGGATTTTGGACAAGGATTTGTGTCAAAGTCACTAACAACCATAGAAAGGATGGAGATGGGTGGTACAGGTCTCTGTTTAGCTGCATGCATCTTTCTGCATCCCGTGCAAGATGGAAACACCCACATCAGAGTGATATTTGAAAACTGAAATGAAATAACTTGCCAAAGCTCAAAGACTATGAAAACATTTGAAGTACCAACATGATTCAAACTGCAGCAGGGTTCTGAAGGGCCATCTTCCAACCACCGGGTAAAGGAAGAGTTTCTGTGGTTGCATGTGAAAGGATAGTACCTACATAAAGGAACAAACCTGCTGAGCTACTGTACTTGACTTCTTCACAGCACGTACAGTAAATGCAACCAACTACTACCCTTCCCTTTGGAGCAGCTGATGAGTAATACCTGAATTTTCTCATATGCTCAGCTCCACTTCACTTTCCAGACTTTGAAAAGCACCAGGCTTAGCACAAACCACTTGTCAAATGGGTATCTTCCAATATTTTCATCCTTGAAGATGCTGTTCCATGTTACTTGTCTGTGATTTTACCCTAGTCCCAGGGTTTCACTTGAGTGGATGGAGGTCCCTCACCCACCCAGTCCCACCATTCCAGTTTGAACACAGGAAGCAATTGGAGAGCACTTCATTTAGCTTCACAAACCCTGGAGATGGACAGAATTGCTCCTGTCCAACCCTATGAGGAAGAATAGATCCAGCCACTAAGTTTCCAGGAGCTGGCCTGTTCTCATACACAGCCACACACGTTAAGGGCTGATCAATATTTGCAGCACAAAACCAGAAACAATGACATCAGTCAGTGTGGAATGAGGTTCATTGACAGAAGAGCAGCGGTATCATCAGAAAGATGATTTGGTCTGCACGAACCCATGACTTTAAGGAGTCCTTAGCAAAGAACCTCTTTCCATTACCTCCTGTGGTCAGGTTTGCTGAGATACGTTTGGGTTTTGCTGCTGAGCATCTCCCTCAGGGTATTAACTTCAATGCAATTCAATTTAACTTCTAAAATCCTGAACATGACCCTTGGGCTTGCCTCAGAAACTGCGGTATCCCATTGACTTGGTCAGAAAGTCCTGCAGCAGCCCCAGCATGATTCACATTTGGGGATTTTTAGGTCATAAAAAGGGGAAAAAATCCCAACCACCTACTCTCCGTCCTACCGTACCCACTGCAGGTCACCACCCCCTGTACATGTTTACAATACATCTACTTGCAGCCCTCGCACCCAGGAAATCAACTCAGAATTAAATCTTAACCACCCACATTAGGCAGGTAATAGCATTTTCCTCACCAAATCAGGCATGCATTTACTTTGACCTTATACCATCTCCATAGGTGTTGCCTGTACTTTTCCTTTCACAGCACCAAGCAGGACCAAGCCACCTCTGCCAGTGCTGGCACAACCTGAGGAACTCTAGTAGCCCACGATGATAACCAATGTTTGCTTGCCTGGTCTTCTTCCCCTCTGTGATCTCAAATTATTTAGGTAGTGAGAAATACTATTTCTTTCTGAAATCTTATTAAAATAAACCCTTGTCTAATAATAGTAGCACCAGCAGTGGGATGGAGGAAAAATCAGTTAAAAATGCCATATTAAAAGAAGCCAGTGGAAGGAATGGTATTAAATCATTCATTTGAACTAACAGCCCATCAGTAATCCATAGACTAGAACTGCAGTTACCATTGATCTTACAAAGAATATATTTCCCCAAGACTTCATATCTACAGAAATCCAATCTAACTCTGGTAAGGAACAATCCTGAACCAACCCCAACTCTCCAGATCCAATTCCCAAAGTTATTTGAATCTTCATCCAGCTTTTTAAGTACAATGCTCCGAGTGTTCTCAATGACAACACGAATAGGAAGAAATCTGGATCTAATATTCTTGGCCGCAGCACAATCTCCATTCTAACAACTTCCATAAGCACTGGGTTCATGTCATTTTATCTGTGGTACGCTTCACATGCAAGGTCTTCTGATTTTAAACTTGCAATGGAATGTTCCTACTCCATCCCTCTGACAGGGTCTGAGCTTCCAGTGCAGGACAGAACTGAGGGGAGTTCTTTGGGTGCACTTGAACCCACTGCCTCTGAGCAAGCAAATACACCAGAAATAATGGGAAAGTCCCATCTCCTTCCTCCCCCTCAGCTATCTGTGAAAGCATCACCCATGTTATCTGTGACCTGGGCTGCCAGCAATCCCCCTCTCGCAGCACAAGCCCCATCTCACTGATCTCCTTCACCTTAACCATTGCATTCAAAACCTGCATGTTTCTAACAAATTGAGACTAATTTCAACAGCAAGAGCCAGAGGTGCTAATTGTTTTCCCAGCGGCCAGAAGGCTGCTGGATGCATCTAACAAATCTCCATATTACACCATGGAAACAAGCTTACCTTCCTGCTTTGTTTTTGTTGATGCTTCTCAGAACAGAGTAACTTGTGGCCCTTTCCTGCAAAACAGCCTACAATGGGAGAGGTTTGAAGCGTGTTTTAGCTTTTGAGAAGCTATAGAGGAAGGTTTAACAGCTAGAGGATAAATAAAGAGGTGTGATGCACCCAGAGACCTCCCTGAGATGGCAGCGTGAGATAGGGCTGTGGTTGAGGAGCAGCAGGAGCTGAGCTCGCAGGCAGTGGTCACTGCTTCCTGTGCTGGCCAGTCTGTGCTCACAGGAAAGCATCATCAGATGTAGTTAAAATGAGCTTACTTCAGTGTGAGATGAATGTTCAGGGATGGGTGACACTGGCTGAGGAGCTGCATCCCAGGGGTGGGTCCTGCCTTCTGCATCCCAAACCACGCAGCGCTGAACCTCCCTCCGGTCCTCATCCTCATCAGGCTGGGTCAGTCTTGCAGCACCAGGTCTGCACTGCACACTGGTGATCCTGCAGGAAGCACAGTGCCATTTCCAGAGGCTCAAATAAGCTTTACTTATGCGATCTCACCAAGACTGAAATCAATCATCAGGAACATCCTTTATCCAGTTGTTACTCACCGAGCTTCTCAGTTCTGCACAACACATCCCTGCTCAGCCATGCTCCTGCTTCTGCAGCTTTCCAATTACAGTAGCAGCCCTTTAAGATAAAATGCATTAAAAAGCAATGCTAGCTACTATCAGCACTACAGCCAGGAGCATTGATTTGAGAGGCTGTTTAAGTTGTAGTTGATCAATTAATCTTAAAGAGGAGGGATTTTGATTAGACAGAAGAAAGTCTTCCCTGTGAGGGTGGTGAGGCACTAGCACGGGATGCCCAGGGAAGGTGTGGTTGTAGATTTGCTACAGGTATCATACGAAGGAGACAAGGCCAATTCTTCCCTGGCCCCTCTCCAAAAGGATGTTGCATCAAGTTACTGTGTAGGCACAGGGAAGTTGCTTGCTGCTTGGGCTTGTCCTACGGAAAAATACGGTTTTCTGTTGTGCAAGTCCCAAGCTGTTGCTGTGTCCTTTCACCTGGCCATGGCTCAGAGCACCAGGGGACCCTGACCCACTGCTCCCACTCCCAAGTGCTGCCCTGGCTCCCATCAAAGGCAGTTACAGGAAGAGCATCAGTCATAGGTGCGAACCCAGGATTCTCTTCAGGAGGAAATGGTTTCTAACAGCACTTGGCAGATCTCAGGGGTTCTGCTTTCAAACAAAAGCACTTTCAATAAAGACAATCTGGTTTCTAGGAAACGCTTCAGCCCTGCAGCAGTCGGGGAGCTGGACAGGACAACGGCTGCAGGTCCCTTCCAGCTCAGCTGCTCTGTTCATCCCTCCCTCTCCAGCACCAAACACGCTCACACCATCGAGCCGCAGGCGATGCTGTGGCCAGGACTCACCCAGCTGGATGTGATCAGCCACACTGGGAGCCTCGTGGGAGCGAGCAGTGCTCGTGTGTACGTGGCACCCTGAGCACTGGAGGGCCCCGAGCAGGGACATCCCACAAGCAAGAACAAGGGGAAGGGTTAAAGTGAACGCTGGAGCTCAGGGCTGGCCTTGAGGAAATGAAGTTTCCCAACAAATTAACAGATTAATTTTTCCTAGAGAATTAAACCCAAATAGCAAATTCCTGGTGAAAACAGATGGGTCGAGTGTTCAGCAAACAGGGGCTGCTGCTTAACTATGAACAGCTCAGGAAGCTTTCCTTACACCACCAGCATCCTTGGGTAAATCCTTACTTTGAGCAAAGGGATTGCTTCATAAACTCAGATTGATTTGTACTGGAACGGACCTTAAAGCTCCTCCAGCTCCAACCCCTGCCACGGGCAGGGACCCCTTCCACTGGAGCAGCTTGCTCCAAGCCCCTGTGTCCAACCTGGCCTTGAGCACTGCCAGGGATGGGGCAGCCACAGCTTCTCTGGGCACCCTGTGCCAGCGCCTCAGCACCCTCACAGGGAAGAGCTGCTTCCCAATACAAGTGATAAATGCACCCAGAGTTGTATACGTGTTTCATGTGTGCCACTTCACAGTCAACTGCAGTTTGCCATTTCCTCTTTCCTGTGAGTAAACCCATGCTAGTGATCTAGAGAATTCAAGTTATCATTTACTCAAAACACACAGATGAAAAACCACAGCAGGCTGTGCAAACTTCTGATGAAGAGCACCAGGGTCAGGCTGGGTTTCTATCATGGGCAACGCAATCACAAGCTTTCTGGGAGGGAATATCCAAAGATGGGAACATGTAACAATTCAGATGCTTCAGTCTAGTACAAGACCAGCTCCAGCCCTCCTGGACTCACCAGTCCCCTTCACTGCTCACTCAGGGCTGTCATCAAGGGGCTGCTCTGAGCCAGGAGCACCCAAACTCTGGTCCAGGGTGCTCTCCACCACAGGGCATCAGCAGGGTCCAGCTGCAGAAGAGATGTGGAGGCTTTTGGAAGCAGAGCCCCGGGGGGAGGCTGGTCAGTGAGCAGAGCCTGAGCTGGGATGATGGGCTTGGTGAGAGGTTTCCATCCTTGGTTTTGGCACGGGAATAACTGCACGAGTAAGAGCTCCATGACCTCAGCTGCTTTGTCTGCTAATTGAAAACAGCTCCCTCCCAGCACAGAGATGGAGCAGCCAGCCGAGGGGCTGAGCTGCAGAGAAGCTGGGATCCAACCGTCACCATCTCCTCCAGAGAGCACGCGTTCCCCATGGGAGCTGGGGAAACCACGCTGGAAGCCGTGAGACCATAGCACAGTGAAGGAGGACACGGGCAGCGATCAGAGCTGGCCCTGCCGGCACAGTGACATCCACAGGCAGGCACAGTGCTCCCAGTGCGAGGGCTGCAGTTCAACCACAGCCGGCACCCCTGCCAAAACACACACATGGGGGCAAAGTGGGACCCGAGAGTACCCAAGTTAACACTGGTTAGGAAGTGACAGCCCAGGGCCACATGTGGTAGCATTAGGGCTTACAGCCTCATGCACTGAGTCACACGTGCTCCGTTCGCTTGCCATCGCTCTAGAAGATTAAAGCAGAGGAAATCAATGCAAAACCAAATGAAAACAGTAAGAGCTGGGAGAGATCCCACTGTCTTACAGTCACTGAAAACCTGCTATGGGATGCAAGAGCCACCAGCCAGCTATCCATGCTCATCACTGAGGTGCAAGGTACACATTAGTTAACCATAGCTTAGTGCTACTATTAACAGGAGACCTTCAGGCTGTCACTCAAAGACCCCAGAAAAACCACGCTTCCCTTCTGGGATCCCAAGAGATCCCATAAAGATCCGACCTGCCACTGCGCATCACTGCAAGGTACATGGAAGACAAGGTTCCACCTTCAGCCCGTGCTGCAGCAGTGTAAGGCTGGCAGAGCCACACAAAAGCCTCTCCAGCATTAAGGTGATGCTGTAGATTAGAGGGAGAAGGGAAGCCAACACAGGAGTCAGAGCAGCTGGAACTGGATCAAACACAAGGGCTCCTGAGGTCGCACTGGTCTGGAAGTGCTTAACTGGAAGCATCCTCCTCTTCTAGTTCACCTCCCCCTCAAGGGACAGGGACAACCACTCCAATGGCAGCACAGGGGCAGGAGCCACACGAGCACTTGGGAAGTGATTACCCAAATCACCAGAGATCAAGCGCTGACCTCTGGTTAAGCAAACACCTCCTCCCCACGCAGTCTGGGCAGCCTTTTCCCTGCAGGATGAGACAGATTCAGGACTAAACATGTGAAGTCAGCCTCTAAATCCCCATCACTTACAGCTCACAGGTGCTGGATTCTGGCTCTTTTCAGAGCCAGACAGAGATTACTCTCATTCAGAATAAGGGAACAGATGCTGTGCTGCACCGCATCCCCAGCACCAGAAGAGTAAAAGGAAGAGTCCTGGAGGATGTACTCTCCAAGGATGCCTTTTACTCACACTCCATCCTCACCTCAAATAAAGCTTGACATGATTGAAAAGACAACCCTTCTGTTTCCCATATTGGGGATTTTACAGCTGAGTTGAGGTACACAACTCTTGTATGATACAAACTCGGTTCCCACCCCAACAGAACATGCACAACTTCCTTTGTCCATCACAGCCAAACCCATTCTCCACTCAGCACGTTTTGGCCTGGATGCCAGTTTTCCCCTCAAAGATGATTAGGCAGATGATCTGCACATGTTTTTTCCACACTCACAGGAAAGAGAAGCAACTTCTAATGCAGACAAAATCACAGATAAACAGACCAATTCTTTAGGTGGTTTCCTAACCCAGCTAGAGGGCTGTGGCACCGCTCCGTGATGCAGCGCCTGTCCACCCAGCAGCACTCAGGCCATGGGTGAGCAAACCACATGCTCTAACTGGATGTGGATTACTGGCATGGGCTGGGGGTGGTTGCTCTTCAAATGACTGCATAAGCCATGATAAGAGAGCATCCTTCCATGAGAGTTCATGTGGTGCCTGCTTTCATCAGTACCTGTTATGCAGAGCAGCGCCTTGAAGACCTCATCAGCGAGACGTGACCTGAAGACCCCTCCGAAAGGTCCCACAGCACTTGTCCCCGGCAGCACTTGTCCCCAGTGAGGCTCTGTAGTGTGTATGAGTATCTGTACTAAGTACTTCAACCCTGTGAAATAGAGCTGAGGCAGCAGCATGCAAAGAGAAAAACCACTGCAGCCTGAACAAGACCCGAGTACTTACCATACCAGTGATGCACTGGCAGAAACTCCCTGTGCCTAAAAGGAAGGCTTATTTGTTCCAGCATATGAATCCCCTGGTTTAGTCTAAATACTAAATAAGTCTAAAAACTTATTCCATAGTCTTAATATTAGGCTAATTGCCTTACTCTGTTCATCTTCTAGAATGGCAGGAGACAGAACAGGGAACATGACCTGCCAGACCCCACAAACAAGCCTGGGAGGTTGCTGGATGCCCACGAATCACACATGCTCTTTTCTCTCAAATCACTATTATTCCTCAGACCAGATCAGCAGCAATTGAGCCCAGAGCACAAAGAGCTTGGCATTTGTATCCACACTCATCACACCCTACTTTAGGGATGGATTGGAGCAAGGTGGGAAAAAACTCAGAAAACCAGGGCTTTTCCCAGAGAAAACAAGCAAGTGAAGTCATATTTAAGAGCTCAGGATTATAGAGCAGTTAACACAATGGAATTCCCCAGCCAAGTACCCCGTTTCACAAGTGGGATGTGTAGATTTTTGGCCAGAGTCCTGACGTGAACTTCATCTGTCAACATACCACGTTGACAGAAACCAAGTAGATTCCTCTTCCTCCCCCTGAAATCCGAAGCGTTCCAAGCTGAGATTGCGGCTTTGGCTCGCCGGCAGCTCTTCACATCTGCGAGGCTGTCAGATGCCGAATGCTTGTTTTATAAACCCCTTTTTTCTTCAGTTTATGTGTGCTGAGAGATTTTACTAAGAAAACCAGAGGTCAGCAATGAAATATGCTGAGGAGCTAGCCAGAAACCACAACATTCAAGGCAAGCGAAGGAGCACTGAGCAATTAGAGAGCAATGATGGAGCTGTGCTGTGCTAGCTCCTTCAAGCTTTCAGGAGAAAATCCTGCTATTTCTATAGCGACCTGCTACAACTGCTCACATAATTTACTTACAGGACTTGATGCTCCTCTCATTTCAGCATCAGCAACAACTGGAGCTCAGCAAATCTCCGCCTCGGCAATCCCATCTCTGTTCAGTTGTGTGCATTAAAACTTTAGTGAATGCATGTACTTACCTGCTGCATCTAAATGACTACACAAAGCAATAACCATTAAGTTCACATGCAAAATTCAGGGCACACGAAGTTCTATTGCTGAGCTACATTGCTTTATTACCAATACAATAAACTGATGACATCTGTTACATCCAACACATCAAACTCTTCTGTTCCACAAGTGTTTCCCAGGAGGACAGCAGGTCCCTCGCTACTAATCCTGCCTGGCAGCTGTTTGAAGCATTACCTCATCCCAGCTCATCCAGTCCCTGCACAACATAGGGCGATGGAGAAGGACAAAGGGAACCCTTGTCTCTCACCTGACAATCACAACCTCAGCTGGACGTTTCAGTGCAGTTGAAGTTCCTTTCACTTTCTCAGGACAGTTTCATATGCCAGCATATTAACAACTGCCCAAGCCAGTCTTCAAGCAGTAAGTGATGGCTGTAAACCCAGCACCATTCCTGGCTTTAAGTTCACTGCAGTCATCCATAGTCCCAAAGCCATGCCCACACCGTTAAGTGGCCAGGGAGAGATGTGAGGTCAGCCCACCTTGCACGGTCACCTCTCGATGCAAGCCTGGTACTACCAGCAAGTTTTCACATTTCTGAAACATCTGCCTATTTCTCCATCACTTTGCCCATGTATTATTATTTTTTTAGCAATTAATCACCATTTCTTCTGAATTGTAATTCAGAAATGGGATTTCCTTTCTATCACAGACAACACTGTTCTCCACACATTGCCTTGTGGCCATTACCAACATGCTAACAAAGCAAAAAGGCAAAGGAGAATCTACATCCTGACATTCAAAGGACATGAGCATTCCCAGCTGTCTCAAGGGCAAGACAAAGATAGGCTCACAAGCCATTCAACTGACTTCAATAATAGTCAAGACTTGTCAACACCACTGAAGGTCTTGAAAGGCTTCAGATTTTGTTTGCATCAAAACCAGGCAGTATCCACACCAGCAAAGTTAACATCACTTCTCATGAGTGTCACTATACAGCCCCTCTGCTCCCAGAATGCATTATAGTTTCAATACATAAATTAAACCTTTCCAGATTCTACTGAAGGCAGAACAGTTCTGTGTCAAGTGCAGGAGTCTTAAATAAAACATTGCCCAAAACCACCATGTATTTTCTATGGAAAATGGGGAACAAAGCAATAGACCTTCAAAGGAAAAAGCAAGGGCCCACTGTTTCCTTATACATAGCAAGGACACAGAGTAGAGAACCACTTTATGGAAAGAACATTTATTTCTGATTCAGAACCTGTGATCCATAGAAATACAATAAAATCAACATGTACACAAAATTAAACAAACCAACTTGGGCTCAAAGAAATATTTAACATCTAAATCCTCTGAGGTACAAAAGGCACAAGACCAGGCACCCAAACATACCGAACGCACCACTACTACAGAGAAAGCTGGGAGGGCAGAAGGCATGGAAATAACAGCAACCAAGACACAAGTGCGTGAAAAATGCCATTTACTTCCTTTCACTGTTACATATTTTGTTGTTCTTTTTTTTTTTTGGTAAAGTGCCAGGACTCTTGGAGAGAAAGATGGATCATTTCTTAGAAATGAACTGGAACAGACAACAGTAGAAAAGGAGACAAACAAAGGCCTGCAGCATGTTGGGGTTCAGTCAACCTCTGTTCTCCCACAACGCCTTAAGAATTCGTTTCCCCTTTCGTGAAACCATTTGTTTGACACTGTGGAAACAAGGATGTGAAATTAATTACCACCATATAACCAGTGTGTGCATCACCGCAACCCAGATGGTTACTGCAAGTAAAGTCTCATCTCTCAGCCTGACCATCCCTGCTTATACTTCTCTATCCATCCATGGGAAAGACATAGGAAGATGTAAAGGGCTGGGGAAGAAAATATCTTTCCAATTGCACAATTTAGGAACCAATAGTAACAGAGCAGTGTATTCTGGGTCTGGTATTTGTACGTCTGCCACTCCAGGGGAATACCCTGGATGCTAGGGAAGGCGGGTATGGGATGACATGGAGCTTGAGAAGCTCTCGCAGTTAGCAGAAATCCCCAGTGCCCAGACAGCCACATCTACCTTTAAGGAGCTCTCCTCCGTTTGCAGTTAAAACTAAGCACAAATCTTTGCAGGAACAGACCTGGCTCTAGTCAAGTGATAATTCAAGTCATCCTGATGCTGATACCCTACACAAACCCAGGGGCATTCTTACACACTTTGTGCTGTCATTGACACAAGCTCATTAGAGAACCTACAGCTGAACAATGCAGCTGCTTGATACTACGTGACACTGATGGGGGGAGTTCTCATTATGGCCAAATTACTCCAGTAGCAACAGTAGCAAATCACTCCAAACAGCAACACCCAGGTTATTAAAAGCTGTTGTAAGGGTTCAGTGTGTCACTGGCCCTGCATACGCATGAGCCTTCCTAGGTTTTGCTCCTAAAGCAGTATTACTTACCCCATTTACACCCTACTAGTACTGGACAAGCTGCATGTCTTGTTCTATAATCACCCTCTCCACTTCTGAAAAGGTTGTACCAAAACACTGCTGTTCCCTGAAAAGTGAAACCAGACCTGGGTTAGTCAGAACCTGGGCAACGGAATTATTCAGGTCACAGTAAGGGAGAGCAGGGAAATGCCTTGAATGCTTTTATGAAGCATAGGCCACCATATGACAGCACACAAACTCCATTAGTCCCACTCTATGAATTCAGCCATGCTCAGAGTCAAGAGCTCTACCTGAACACAAGTTTTTGTTAACAACAGCTCTACACAGACACTGTTCATGTTACACATCGTAAAACAAAGGAAGCTTAGAGCTGCCTTGATACACAGCAGCCTGTCCATCAAGATGCAGCAAACAGCATTTTGTCACATCAGTGGCTTTTAAATGGATGCAGGACCATTGAAGAAGATGAGGCCAGCAGGAGAGAGGAGAAATCAAGCAAACACATTCAGACTCACCTTCTTGGGCCATATTGCTGCCCCAAAATCTGGGAACACCGTAGCTCCTCCAGCTTCTACATCACTCATCTGAGAAAACAAAGTCCACAAACTCTGTCCATTCACAAAGCTTTTTGTAGATGCAGTCCCACAAGCTAGAGTGCCCCAAGCCCTGACAGAGATTCCTGCTTGCACCTCTATGGAGGCACTAATGGGGAAAGGATGCTCTTCAACCAGCATGAGCTGCAGAAGTAACAGTGTCTGCTACTGATGGCTTTTGTTCAGCACTTCATCTAGATTATATATAACCCTTTGGACAATCAGCCATCAGCTGTGTACCTGCAGTGTTAATGAACTGGTGCTCTAGAACAAGGGAGAGGATTCAGAGTCAAGCAGCTTTAAGAATTTCATTCCGGTTTATGATCCAATTAGGAAAACAAGTGTCTGTTAAACCACAAGCTTCCTCATAAATTGAAACCATGTCTTTGGAACTGATGTTCGTGATTTAGTTCATGCATCTCTGTCAACCACTACAAACCCTACACAAGTTATTAGAAAGCCTCACTTTCTGCATTGTTCCTGTGCTGTTCGCCAGTGATGTTAGGACACTTCAAGTGCTTTATGCAGCTTAAGCTTCAATACATACAGCTATTTGACTCTAAAGAAAAGCATGTATCTTTATACTTTGCCCTACTACACTGGAATGAGCTTAACCTTATTGAATTCATCAGTAATGATAGATTCACTACAAACTCTAGACTTGACCCAAAACCCACCAAAGTTCCTAGAAACACTCCTGTTAAGAGAAGCATTTCTACATATTTCAGGAAGTTTTTGATCAGATTCTAATTAAAAGTAACAAGTGTGTCAGATCCAGCTCCTACTAAAACCAGCAGGACTACTATTAATACACTCCCCAAATTCTCTGCAGTAACTTGGATTTCTGTTTAAAGCAGATGTTATTACCACTCTGGTGTCCTCCTGCTTGGTACCTACAATGAAAGGGCATAAGATGCCATAGGTGCACAGGTTTTTGGCCCTTCCAACTAGAAAGCATGTGCATGCAACTTTGCAAGTTAATAGTTATGTCTTAGCAACATGACCACTCTTTTTAGTAGGGTGCTGGGACACATACGGTATCTTCTAGACAGGACATACAAGGGTAAATTGCCTTTGACCATGTACAACTGGCAGAGAATAAGGTATGGATCATTCACTTTAAATCAAGGCTTGTCCAAAAGCCTGAGAAACAAACAGAACACAGATTGAGACAATTTGAAATCAAAGCCGTTTTTTTGCAGCAGACTTTCATAGCTATCCATCTTATCTGGATTCTTGTTTGGGAGGTTATTTCCTCCTCCTGCCATATCAAGCTGAAAGTATTTCTGGTTGTTTTGAGCTGTATTTCACACAAAATACCACTCAGCCATAAATATTCATCACAGGATTTTGAATTTGAAGTTGTCTCACTCAAAAGTTAGACACAGAAGATTCAGTGATCCTAACTACTGATAAGTATAGGCTGATAAAGTATCAGAAGACTGCTGTGAATCCATTAGGCCACTAGTATCAGTGGCAGTTCTGCTCGATCCTGGTGTACATGGTCTGGAGGCTGTACCACGCATGCAACTACTGGACCTTTTCGATTCTGCTCTTGTAACCCACTTGCTCCAAGGTTACTAGCTATGTCTCCTCCATTTGCTGAAGGAACAGCTATGCTGGAGTGACTCCAGCTTTGACAGACAGCTAAAACAGAGGCTGACAGACCACAACATCAAGTGCTGTCGAACAGTGGTGGAAGAACATGACCATCTCAGTGTGGCTGATGGTCAAGCTCTCAAACTGCACACCACGTGAGTACCCCAAGCACTTGCCTTTGAGAAATAAGCCAAATTCTCCTCTCCCACCAACAGGACTCCAATAAAGTCAAAGATTTCATGGTAGGGAATAGTATCATTCCCCAAAAGGGGAAGCCAGGTCCTGTATTCAGATTTTCTGTTCTGAGGTGAAAGAGGTTAAAAACCACCAGAACTCTCTCAACTCAGATGGGACAGCACCTGATGCTGCAAGAACAATGCAATCCCTGCTTCCAGATGCCAGGGAATCTCTACAGATAACCAACTGCACACGCTGTAAACAAGATGCTGCTAAAGTGACACTCAATGTACAAAGGATCGGCATACTTACATAGTTTAAAAAAGTGGCCACACGATTTCCAGTCCCTAACCGCTTGAAAGCATCTGGCTCATCTTTCTATAAAATTAAATGAGAATAACTGCAAACTTCAAGCTCACAGACAGGAGACAAACAGAGGTACTTACATAGTTAAGAAACGTCGCTAGCCTATTTCCTTCCGATTTGAGTGTGCTGTCAAAGGGTCGCTGTAACAGACAACAACTTTAACCCAAGTTCCAGACAGGCTCACACTAGAGTTACAGACGTGTAGCTCTGCAGAGAGATCCTTAAGGCCAATTTAAAGAGTTGGAATTGAAAGGGGCTATTGATACAGGTCAATATTGAAGCCATTACACATCACAGCCAGGGTGCACAACTGCATGCACAGAGCAATCAAAGGCTATAGGGAGAAGTAGCACTGAAGCAGTTCTTAGGGCAGAGTAGAAGGAAGGTTTTCAGGGCCTGTGACACTGATGTTATCCCAGTAAACAGGCCATTACTGTAGGGGACAGTGATCCAAAGTCAACAACTGAGGTGAATATGAAAAACTCATCTCCAACGGCTTTAGACAATACACTTGATTCTGGTAAATGTACTAGTGACTTATAGAAATAGTGTCATGAGAAAAAGCAGTTTCTGCCAGCAGGCAAAACTGTAGAACAGTAATAGTGCGTTTCTTTTAGGTGGTTACTAGTTTGGGACTAAGCACCACATCAAAAAGATCAAATTCTCTTTATTCTGTAAGAAACCGTGAGTTTTGTTTGCTGAAGTATGAGATCACACTGGTGCCAGTTTCAAAGCGGAAAGAACATCTAGAACACAGATGTGTGTGTGTCTCCTCCCTTCAAAAACTGCAATTGAAAGTGTATTTACATTGCTCATAGGAAGAAATTTCAACCAGGAGACATTAAGGTGCAGTTTTCTACACAAAACCCATAATCTTTAACACTTAAAGAAGAGAAACCAGTATTAAAGACAAACAGCAAAGAAAAACCACAGCCGCTATCTCTAAGATGTTATAGCTGAATCTACCTGACATATATTTCAAGAAATAAAAGGTCTTTCCTGAAATGGGGTCATAAAACCCAAGACTTCTGTATCTGCATTGCAGATTCAATCCAAAAAGGACAATCTAACAGCATTGAGATGTACTCAGGTCCAGTCATGCACTTGTGAAGTTCAACAGCAAAAGACTTATCTATCTTTTAAGCAGCCAATAAACTCTCCAAGTTGTAATATGCAACTATTAACTTGTCCCTCTGTGAACTGCAAGGGAACAGAAAGCTACAGGGCAGATCAGGATCTGTGATGCACAGAGAGCCTGGAGGACCGGTCCAGAGCTATGGCAAATTCCATGGCTCCCTGAACTGATGCCTGCAGCCAAGGTTATGTTCCAAATGGAGCTCTGCCCCAGCTGCCTAACCCCAAAGCCAAGTCCACACTGGCCATTTTGATGGCTGAGGTCCTCGAGTTCAAAGGCTTTGAAGATAATTTAAGAGCATTTGCTTGATTCAGGAAATGAAGCAGTGTTTAAGTTAACAGGAAAACTCTCTCAGCAGGCCAAAGCTAAGGAATCTGAGCTTCCACAGTGCTGAAGTTCAGGATTGGCTTGTTTTTAAACAGGGCTAAGTTGGGTGGCTCCAACTCTGCACTCAATTATCAGGTTGTGCTCTGGCTGCAGTGAAACCTTCTACCAGCTAAAACCACTGGAACAGCCTGAATTAAGCCAGATTCCATTGAAATGCCACGGTTCTGCTGGAAACCAAGGCACCAGGTGGATTTTATATCCGAAATTACCAGTCACCACGGCTGTTCAGTGTGATTAGCATCTTCATAAACTGGTTTAGGGTAACAATCTGTTCCTCTTTTCTCCCCACTTGCAGCAAACCAGAGCCGTTATCTGCAAGGCAGAGCCCTCTAGTGCCTAGCGTGCATCTGGCACCCACCAGCGGCAAGTTCTGTTCCCAGTACCACTGCCCTCCTGAACCCAACAAACCCTCTTCAGACCCTATGACTGCAGCCACACTGAGGGCTCTGTAACCCATGAAGACGTCCGTAACAGCGACTTCTTCTGGAAGGATATAGAAGAGGTCTCCTCCTCATCCAGCTCTAGCAAAGTGCTTTAATATATGCTCCAGAGGAGGACTCAGAACAACCCTACTGAATTCAGAAGCCTGATGGAACAACAGACTCACAACCCAGGGCTTGCAGACCTCCATTTCCAAATGAAGTAATGGAAAGAGCATATTTGAGTGCTCAGGGCTGTCTTTTAGTGTCTCTGTACCATGCAAAGGAACAAAAATACACAGGCAGATTTGTTCTTTCTTCCCTTGAACTTTCAGCATCAGAGAAGGCAGCGCAAAGGCTTTCCAAAAGTCATCACCCATCCATGCAACAGGACTATACACTGAATGCTTTAATAGAAAAGGGTTTCAACAGTTTCCTCTTAAAACAACCTGTTCCCCCTCCCCACTAAGAAATAATTGACAGTGTGATCTTACCCTAGAAAAATCGAAGTGTGGCTCATACTGCCCTCCCATTCCATAGTTGGCAACCTACAGCATGAAAGAAAGCATCAACATCCATTGAACTGCAAGTGCCTGCTGCAGAAGACAGCATTTGCTCTCCAGAAATCCAAAACATGCTTTGAGAAAGAGCACTGTGTGGCAAGATTGTTATCTAGGGCATCCTCAATTTCTCTTTAGCTTGCCAGAAATGAGGTACGTGCATGAGAAACAACCCGAGTACAAAGGCACCAACCTGCAGCAGTTCAGCTGTTTTCACTGTCAGCCCTGTGATCTGCTGCATTCGTTGATTCACCTTGGCCACCACAGGATCATCACCTTCCTCCAGCCATGAGCTAGGACAAGGGAAGGATTGGAACACGTTATTTTGGAAAGCAAACACTATCACCTTTCCTAAGGCAGAAGGATTCTTCTGCCCTCACTCAGATGGCTGAAAGAGCCATTCACCACGCAGTTGTTGAGGAAGCTTTTGCTACATGCAGTTTTCAGCTGCAGGTAGCTGATGACAGGCATTAAGCACAAAACCCTTAGGGCTGAACTCTCTGCTTACCTTTTGGATACCCTGTAGCTAGCCACTGTAAGGACACCGGTTTTGGGATCACGCACTGTGGCTCGTGCCAGCTGTGTAAAAAAATCCCAAGGGGGAAGAAACACATCAGCTACACGTTAGGAAATAACCCCCTCTCATCTAAACCAAAATCAACCTGATTTGCCCAACTTCAGTGTATCACCGGATGAGAGTCATAGCTCCAACCCAGTTTGGTTCGATTTCACACTAGTACAGTACATGCAGAAACACAAATGCAAATCATAACTGGCACTGGATCTTGGATAAGGAATCTGACTGACTGCACAAGCCATGATATTCATTAAATCCATGAGTGCTGCTTGATGAACAGGTTCTGAAGGTACTTTCTTAAACAGCTGCACTCAGTATTAACAAGAGGGAACAACAAAAGTTAACAATGTACGAAGCTCAGGTTCTTGGCAAAGGGAAAATCATTGGATATTCCATGAATTTAATCAGCCTGCTCTTCACATGCACTGAAAAAACACATTCTAAGATGAAAAACAGCAAGGGAATGAGTTACAAATTACAGGACAGGCAAATCCGCAGTGGTAGAAAACTCCTGAGGGCACCTCTCAACATTCCCATGCTCAAGATGTTCCTGTTGGAAGACGCCTGGAACACTGATTTCACAGAGACAGCTTGAGACGTGTTATGACATTAGGGGGGTAACTCTGTAAAAGCACAGTCCACCTACACAGCTTAAACAGTGAGTTCTGTATCACCAGTCAGCCACATCACCACGTCTGTAAGGAAACACTCAGATCCTGGCAAAGCTGTTGAGGTTTGCTGCGGTGTCAAAGCAACGGGCTAGGGCTAGCATCACACAACGGGTCACTTCGGTTTGCTACTTGCAGCTGAGAACAAGAACTGGGACACTCCTCTGACAGTAAACACAGACCGCATCTAAATTTAACTCCTGCAAACCACAAACGCTTTAAATCCTGCCTCCTTCCTTCCACTTGATTATAGGTCACAGAAAGCCTTTTTTTGCTGCATTTTCCTCAGAGCATGCAGTCATTATTTCCTTGGTTTTTCCTCAAGTCAGCCTGCAGCCAGCTTCACAATCCGTGTCAGCTGTCTCGCCCCTCATACAAGAGCTCTTGGCACAACTGCTGCTGCAATTCTGACTCACTGTTATTCTGTTCCAGGTTCTCCTGCAGAAATCATAACAGAAGAGCCAGGCTGACAATCTTGTCCTTCACTTGTACAGTGAAGCATAGCTTTGGGATATAATTTCACTTCCCAAACTTTTCATTCTGCTGCCATTTTCAAGCTTGTACACCCTTGCTTGATTCCTGCACCTAGGATTTGATCTAAATAAATCAGAACTAAACTAAACCTGACCACATTCCTTGTTATTCCGCATCTCTTTCTGATAGGGAGGGTTCTTCAGTTAAGACATAAAATCTATACCTCACTTGGTATAAACTGACTCCTAAATGTGAGGCTTCCTCTTAGAAAAGGTGGAGAAAGCAGCCTGACAACACATTTGCTGGGATCTGAAGAACTGTAACCACGCTGGAGCGATCAGGAGCTTCACCCACTCTTCCTTAGTCTGCATTTAGTTTACCATGTGCCCCAATGGCTTTTCCTTCTGAAATCCTACAGCACCAAGCTCAAAGATGTGTGCCCCCCCTCCACACCTTACTTTTGCCTCTTCATGCCTGTATCGCATGCTTGTATTTGGGGAATAAGGTTCTCATACTTGCAGAGCAGATCTCTCCCTATGCTGCCCACTCCAATAGAGCTCAGAATTGCCCTGACCCATCCCAGTCAGCTCCGAGGAATTGCCTGAGAACTTGGAACTGCTTTTTGGCACTGGAGTGGAAGTGATTGCGTTTTGCAAAACGAGCATGCAAAGCCACTTGAATATAGCTCCCCTCAATCACATGCAGATGTTGTTCCTCTACAAAACAACAAGTATTGGCAAGCGTAAGGTGCAGATAATGTTAAAAGTGCTTGGACCCAAGAGGAGAAACTTCTTGTAGATGCATTTTAGAACAAGGGAAGTGCCCATCTCTGAGCCCAAAACTAACACACTACTTCAGAGCTCTGAAAGCTTCCATGATGGCTAACTAAACTTTCCTGGCTGAAGTTAAGCTCTATTTATTAAGGACCATCTCGGCACAGGGCTTGCACTTTCCGTTCCCTCAGCAGTTCTGCAGGATTTAAAGCTATTCCTGCAGCTGAGCCACAGACAGGTTTAGAGAACAGTTTAGAGAAAATGAGTGCTTTTAACTGGAAGCTTTAATCTGAACTTTAAGACTACGGTATTAACCTCTTAGAGGGACTAATCCCAGTTCTACACTAGATTATATGAGGAATTCCTCTCACAGTAGGAATATAAGCAAAACTCAGGGAGCAGGACTTGACTTCCCATAGAATGTCAAGGAAAAAGGGAAAAACAAAAAAAAAATTAACAGCTGTCTTAGAGTGTGTTTAATTTAATCTAATTTAATAGATTAAGTGATATGTTCTATATTTCCATTTTATCTGAAGCTCCTGAAGTGTTACAGTATGATGCAATAGGAAAAACTCGCTCATTTCTAGAGGTGAGAGTCCTCACCAAGACAGGAGTGTTCTGCCACCACTCCCATAGCTGGCTGGTAGTCATTGCAGTCCAGTGTCATAAACATCCCAAATCACTAATGATCTTCAGATGCATCAGTTTCCCAAACTGCTGTTAACAACTTATGTTCCATTTAAAAACACATACAGAAGGGTAATTCCCGACTGGAATTTAAGTACCACATTTCATAGCAGGAAGAGTACTAAAATGAACCATTCATCTATAAAAATGGGAATATTTCATTTTACATGCTTGTCTTACAGAGTAAGGTGCAGCATCTACAACCGACCTCACACTGTTCTGCCTCTGTCAGGAAGGGAACAGACAGGAAATCCCACCTCCAGAAAAAACAGACAAGATAATTACAAACTTTGCATTTTTTAGCTGCTTTTTGGTGTGCAGTCATCAGAATTCACATCATGAATAACAGGAATTACATCAGAACTAGGGTTCCTACTCCAAGCTGCTGCCTTTGAGCTGGATCTACACTTGGCACAGTAGCATATTTAGGTGGAAAAGTCAGATCTGAAGTGCTCTGGGTGAATGATTGCATTGTGCAGCCATCTTTCCAAGTACTTTGACCTTCCCAAGTCCAAGACCAGGAATTATTTAAGAGCTCTGCGTTAACAGTATGACATTATTCCCAACAAGCAGTTTGTGGCTTCAGAACACTGTGGTTCCACTCATGGATGCACCACAGCATCTGAAGTGCCTGCCCTGTGCAGGTCTTGGCTGTGGTTTAAACAGAAGCAGTGAATTCCAGGTTACCTGAATCAAAAACCCCCAGAACTCTAGATATTCTTCTAGCACAACTTCAAATCAACATTTTCTCCCATTTCTGCTGGCATTTGGGCTTCAGCCTTCTTTTGAAGTTCAGCTCCATTTCAAAAGGCAGATTTCAGCTATATCGGACACCTCTACCACTGTCAGCCAACCAACCATCTATTTTACAGGTCTAGTCCCTAGTTTCCTACAAGGTTCCCAAGCCATTTACTGAGAACTTTGCATAATTAAGTGCAACAATGCATAAATACCTTCAGGAGCCTGGGCTCTATGGTCCTACATCACCAGGCAGTTTCGAAATCGTTCCCCTTAGGCTCACAGCTGCAGTGTATCATCTGTAGTATGAAACCAGATCTTTCAAATCGTCTGCCTATTCTTGACTAGGAGATTAAAGCATGGAATTAGCAGTCATTAGTGAGACGGAAGAGGGAAAACTTACCCTTGGCTTAGCTAGTTGCTTGATTTTCTCAATCTCTTCATCAGACATGACGTCATAGTATCGTACAATATGAGGGCTATCCCATTCATCTTCTTCCTTGAACGGAGCTATGAGTAGATGAGGGTTTCTGTTTCCATCATGATACCTACAAAACAGCCTTTTCTGCCTTCGAGGTGTCTGGAACAAGATGTCAAACAGCACGCTGTTTGCTCAACCACTTTTCATGAACTTATAACAGGCAAGACACAAAAAGAGAGCAAGCTTCAGGCCACAAACACTGTAAAAGCCATCAGCAGACAGCAAACTTCAGAGGTAAGCATGAGTGATTCTGCAACTCGCTGCAAATAAAAGCCCATACACCACTCCAGATACCACTGCGCACCAGCTGAAACACCAACCTTTCAGAGAATTAAGTTGCAAGAGGTTACAGATTAAGCAAATGACTACATAAACAGCCAGCTGTAAAAGTCTGCTTCTTATAATTAAGACTATGCAGATGGAATGGATTCCTTTCCCTGCACTGCGAATTTAAAGCCATGTCTGTCAAGAGGTACTGGAGACTTGTCAGTTGAAATAATCACCCCAAAAGGGTGTTTCTAAGATGCAAGAAAGAAGGAATAATGTGATTCTCGAGTGTGGCAAAGCATAATCAGCTCTCAGTGGAAAAAGCCTCCTGTACATCTGCACTGTCAGCGTTTGAAACGGCTGAGCAGACACACCAAGGAGAATCAATTTTCAGCGACCTTTAAGAGGTACAGTTCAGCACTGCTCTTCTGTCTAGGGCTAACTAAAGGTAAAGAGGCCAAGATACAAATCTCATCCTGGAGAGAGCTACATTATGTTTTTCTTAGGAAAACAGCTTCACAGAAAGCAAACCTCCCCATGTCCCACCAAGCTCCATCACCCTCATGCAAAGGCAGCAGGCAGGGAATTCTTGCCTTTCTCTTACCATTTTTACCCCTTCACCCCTGCAAAGGGCCTCATAGATATCACGCTCTGGCAAGTAGTCAAGAGGCCTCTCGTAGGCACCACTTTGCACCACGGGTTCTGTTGTTGTCATGGTCTTGTTTGACTTCTCTTTCTCCTCCTCCCTCTCCTTCTCCAGCAACTTCTCAAAGTAGCGCAGATTACTGCCTGCCCTCTCATGAGTGCTGTCTTCATGGGGAGGGAGACACACAGAAGCAGGCAGTTAAGTGATCTCAGTTAGTACAAACAAGCCTTTTTAGCAAGACAGCAAAAACTCTTTCATTCTTAAAGCATCCTCAGGCTACCAGAAACACTGGCTCCAGTCTGCACTGAAAAGCAGCACTGGGATGCTTCTGGTTTTGCACAGGGAAGGTGGCCATAGTCTGCAAAAGAATCTTTTCTGGAAGGACCCATCACAAAATCTGCATTCCAACAAAAAGATGTTTTGGTCTTCACATCCCTGCTTTTCTCTCAACTTTTCTGCCCAGTTCTACCCAAGATAAGCAGAGATTCAAGCTAGTCCACATTTGCACTCCTCGTCTCCACCATGCTTCTCATCTGCACTGCACAGGCATGCTTTAATCAAGCACTGTGGAGTTCCAGCTACAGACTACAGTCCCAAATATGTCCTCCAAAGTCAGGAAGCCCAGAGGGACATGGTGGTGGTCACTACCAGTCCACCTGCAGCACCCATCTCTAGACACTTGTAATAGGATTACATGGGAGGTATCCTGCATCACTGACATCACTGGAACTATCATTAGTGATTTATTAATGATAGCTGGTATGAATCAATAAACATCATCATCAGATCTTTACCCAGCAAAACCAAGAAGGGACAATTCCGTGCTCACCAATGCTTCTGGACACTTGCACCTAGAACAGTTTCTTTTCCTTCTGGCCCTCCCATGCCTGTTGTGCTTATCTTGCAGAACTAACCCAGAAGGCCACTGAAATAACCTCCCATTAGAGCTCAGGCTAATAGTGGCCAGATGAGGAAGTTGAGCCAGAGCAGAGGAAGCTGCTGCTCCCATGGGGACTGCCAAGTCTGTTCCACTGTTTGGTGCTGATAAGGATTTACATTCTGGTACCAGTGCCAAGCTGTATTGCAGAGGGGGCTACATTAAATATTCATATTCTTGTATGTTTTAATCCATGAATCCCAGTGTCTACAGAAATTACTGATATTTATTTTTCAATAGATAGGCTTCACTGACACTCAGGATGCAGTTAACATCTAAGCTAAAAACCACCACTGATTAAATAAGACAAATGCATAACACAGTAGATGTTAACTCTAATTGGGAAGGCTAAACCTTTCCAATGCAGGAAGCAGGCAATGTTGGATAGGAAGCAATGCTTATTTGTTTACTCAAGAGATGGCTAGAAACAGACCAGAGATAAAATGAGGTTTTAAAAAACCTCAATCTGTTCTGGGTATTCAGTAATAAATACTCTAAGAGCTCAGGCAAGATATTCTTCTGCCATGGAAGAGTACCCACACTGAAGAATAAAGGGGAATATGTGAAGTCAATAGGACTTTACAGAAGATAACACACTCTGCCTAAATCTGGCAGCCCTGATCGCCACTTCAGACAACCTGACCAAACACATCTCAGGACACCAAGGCAAAGCACACAGATCCTGCAGCCAGACACACATCTGATCTCAGGTAACAACAGCACAAGACTGTAAGATAACTTGTTAAAGATACTTCACGTGTAAAGAGACTGTAGGTTTAACCCCAAGACCTGTAAGTCATCTGGCAGGACACCCTTCCAGTCAGCTCACCCATATGGACCCATGGCTGTTCTGGGCTCTGCTGCTGGCACCACTCCCTAGTGCTCCAAGAGCAGGTCTTTTGTCCTTACCAAGGGATATCAGCCGCCTGGTTAGCTCCATGGCTCTGTGCAAATCCCCAAACTGGTAAACTGCATAGCTGAGATAATCTAGGATCTCCACTTTGCTGACTGTCGTATCCTCCCCTTCATCGTGCTGTTTTAAGGCTTGTTCCATCCACAGTACTGTGTGATAGTAGTCTCCATCATTGTAAGCAGTCTTCCCCATACCAAAGCAGTCACCTACTGTTAAGTAGGACCTATACTTCGTTCCTAAACCCAGAAAGACAGCATATTAAGGAATATCAGTAATACACTTTTATCATCCAAAAAGGCTTCTAAAAGACAATGCTTCAGAGTTAAAGATTAAATTCTACCCTAATTCTGTGACAGTAATTCCTTTGGAAACCAAGAGAAGTTTAACAGACATCAGCGTTAAGCTATTGTGTTTTGCTTGTAGATAAAGGCAGAGCAGACCAACAGCTTACCAGGTTTAACTGAACCTCCAAACACTGTTAGCTGATCAGAGAAGCCTGACTACATCCAGGGCTGGCTTCTTTGCTCTTTACTGGAGATGCAGATTTGTGTGTAAGCCAGCTGATGGTTATTTAGACAAACTGGGTATCCATTTGACTGTATCTGCACTGATTTCCAGTTGCTCAGCAGATGCACAGATAAAGACTTGAAATTAAGTTCATTGTTAATAACCTCCACATAATAACTGAAACTGTTTTGCCAGCTCAGCTACCCACACTCTAATGAAGCCTATTGAGTTTTAAACAGTTCATTGCTAGCAACCATGACCTGCTCCAGTAAGTCTCTTACAAGCAGCAGCAACATTTATCAGGGCATAGATGACAAAACACTGATTCATCCCAATATACCTATGGATTGCCCAAAACATCTCACTGGGGCAAAACCTGTCAATCCCCATTTCATAGATAAGGAACAGGAGCATAATCACTCAACACATGCCTCCTTGGAAAACCACTTCCTTCCTCGTAAAGGCAAAGAGCCCTCTGTGCACTTACCTGGTAAGTTGCCTCGAGAGAGAGTTTCAGGATCCAGTTTGTACGTGTCCTGCAAGCGCATCAGAGCCTTCGCAGCTCCAGTCTCATCTTCTTCCGTTGGGAAGAACTGACGCTGAATTGTGAGATTTGCAATAAAGCCTTTGCAGTGAAAGGGAAGGATGTAACTGTCAGCATGTGAGTAAGTATCAGTAAGGGATTAACACAGAAGAGGAAGCATCTGCTTAGTTTGGGGAATTGAGATGCAAATAATCCAGACTTAAAGCCTCTTATTATGCTCTCAAGATATGAAAACATTGTTTTTTGTCCCATTTTGAGAACACAGCTCATGGGCAAGAGATAAAGGATAAAGATCTAAACCCCTCAGTTTTCTTGTGCCACACAATCACTAAAGTACAATGTGAATCTAATGATCTTTAAGTCTTTATGCTAGAAAGAGACAAGAAAATGAACAGCTTTCATCAGCTCTCTTGCAACGTCCACACAGACAACTGCAGATCATAGCACTAAATGATTTCAGACTCTGAGCTCCGGCATCTCAAATGGCAGCTCAGGGGGCAGAGACCCTGATCCAGGACCCCCTAAGTCTGGGTAGGACCTTACTCAGTAAGAGGCTTTTAAACCCCACAAGTAAGGCCAGAAAGCATTTAGAAATGGAATTAAGGGTACTACATAAACGTATCAAGGTTACGCTGCAGGTTGGTTGGGCAGATGTGGGGACCATCAGCTGAAGGAAAACCACCCAACCACTTCAAGTCATACAGCAAGCAGAACTGGGAAAGGACACCTTGCAGAAAGGATCAGACAGAAGTACTCAATAGAATTGAGTAATTTATTTCCATCTAGGATGCCTATTCCAAAAAGCAATAAAAATCTTGGCTGAAAAAACCTTCCAACTACCTAAGCTTTGGCATATGCAGAGTAGAACGGGAAAACATGCAGTGCTCTGCCTAAAAATGTAGCCTCTTCTCCCTTACTTACAAGGAGTCCAGTGAAAATAAACCTCCATTTAAATAAATAAGCTCTGGAAGGAAGTTCAGGCAGGCACTGACAATAGGATGCAAAACCAAGATTAGTAATGGAAATATTTGATTTAGGAGGACAGGTTTACAGATAGCAATTCTTTATTACCGTTATCAACAGACTGACTACAATATCTGCCACTTCCGAATGCTCCAATAATTCAGTATGTGTCTCATTTTGATTCTTAAATCTTATCTACTGATCAATGTGGTCGAAAAACAATGGTCACCAAGAGAAATACCACACTGGGAAAGCAGACGAGTAAGTTTATATATATAAAGAACACAAAGCTCAAGAACAGGGATAAAACAATGGTTGCCAACACAGGTGACAACTTCAGCATACCCTGTTCTTTCATTTTCCTCAAACAAAACTGGTATCAGTTTGAGTCTTCACTGAGATGTGCTTCAGTGGCAACTTTCACTCACTTGGGGAACCAGCAACCAGGAGCCAGTCCTTAGTTTAAATCTTAAACTTGGCAGTAATATTGAAGCCACAGCTGCGTTTGCAGCTTTCCAAAACACAAGGAGGATAAGCAAGTCTGTTGTAAGGCTACCTCTTGCTATCCCATCTCCTCTAACTCCTTACCATTCGTTGTATCCTGAAGAACCAGATTTTCCAATTCCAGCCAGTCGGTATTTAAACGCTTCACCAGCTTATATGCATTTACAGGATGTGCCAGGTACCCTTCTGGATCTGATGCTGATTTGCTGGTCAGCACATCCAGTTTTTCAGCCCAGCTGGAATAAGAAGTGTACAACTCAGTCTGAGAATGATTTATGAATGCATGTCTTCCTTCTGAAGTCATTGTAATTACACAACTAAAATCAATTTATTGCTGCTTTTGCCATCATAACCAGCTTTCAACTTCACACGGATAAAGTGAATTCCAACTGATTTAATTATAATAGTCTTTTTATTTTAAAAGGTATTTGTTTTCCTATTATTTTAAACCTTATTAAAGTAGGATGCATCTCACTTGCAGTAAGTCTTAGACATCAGTTTTCAGCATGTCCAAGGTGGGCTATAGCCAGGTTGGCAGCTGAGGAGAACAAGGCAGCAGAGCTGTCTCTGCCAACACAGAAAAGCAGCCAGGGAGTTAGTGTGCACTCCACAAGATGCCACTGGCACACTTTGCCATTATAAGCAGTGCTACTCCAGGTAGCAGAACGCTGGCACTCAGAGGCATTCAACTCACATGGAGAAGCCTGTCCTGCTTCTCCAAGGGAGCAGTGTGATGCTCCAAGGACAGGGAAGAATAGGAAGAGCCCAGCAAACAGGTTCTGAACAAGCAGACAAAGACTACACAATACCTGAAGCACGGCCCCCTCTTTGCAGGCTTATGGGAATTACAAGCAAGTTAGTACCTAAGGGTTCATTGTGATTAACTACTGAGGAAGTACTAACACAATCTAGCAGCAAAGAGTGGTGACAAAGGTGCAGCATAATGGAACACAGATGAGCCATTTTATCACCCTTCATTACACAAACCTCTCCCCCTACCTTTTAATCTGAGAGAGCTTGCTCTCTTCTGCTCTGATATAGTCCTTTAGAGACTGTACCAGGTCCTTCTCCGCATAAATCAGGTCTGTCATTTGACCTAAAACCAGGAGTATGAGCAAACATTAATCAGAGCTAAGAAAGGAACAATTTCCAACAGCACAGAAGACAGACTTGAAATGCTTTAGGGCCATTAAGACCACCACAAAACAGACAAGTTAAGGGTGGGCACTTCAGCACCAACGAACCACAAAAGCTGTTATATACACAGACGCGACATTCAAAACCTCCTTTTAGCATTACAACTGTATGTAAGAATCAAAAGAAAGGTTTGACATTAATGCAGCTATTGAGTCAAAGCAACAAAAGATCCAAGTAGTTGCTATATGTAGAACAGATGCTCTGAATACAGATTGGGTCACACTATTAAATTAATAGCTTAACCATCAGCATCACTTAAAATCACAACTTTTCAATGCAAGTAACTGTGGAAACACAACATTAAACACGGAGGCATTTCAGGCTAACATGTCCAGACTGACACACACACTCGCTCCCGATGGGCATTAGTGGTAATTGCTGGCATGTCAATCCTAATTGCTATGACAAACTTTGAGTTCAAAGACCAACCACTGAAAGACCGGATGAGATTTCTAACTGCAGCCACAGCTTAAGCTTCAGCATTCCGAAGTAATCATTAATGAGGCATGATTAAGTGGATGGAAGTCAGCAGGCTGTGCTATTTCCAGAGCTGGGGAAGAAACCACCAGGAGTTTTGAGTTTTGCCATTCACAAGCAGCTCCACTGAGCTCAGAGCATGTTGTGGAGGACAGCCAGGTGTAGTTAATCTCCAACATGTTTACAGGGGAGAACATCCCACATTATTCCACAGGAAAACATTAGACCAAATCACCACAGACAGCTCCATTGGTGCTTACTTTTCGGCTCTACCACAACCATACTTGCACCTACCACAGTTATTAGAATACAAGAACTGACAATTTACTTTCAGCGTTTATAACAATGTGCATTCCTCAGGATTTACACAGGTCCTACAAAGGTGGGATATTAATGTGTCCCTTCTGACAGCTAACTCCAACTTTAAGACAGGAGATTTCAGCTTCTGTCAAAGAAAACATTTCACATATTTATCACTTCCATTCTTTTCGTAAATCCCATTCAGGACTCAGCTTCTCAGCAGAAGGTCTGTGCTCTGTTCAGGTTGGCAGCAGGTACATAAGACACAGGCACTGTCTTATTTTACTGACAGAGCCCTCGGAGACTTGTGTATCATAGGTAACAGCACATCGTGACCATCAACTGCAAATGCTGCACTGACACAACACTTGCAATGCAGAACAGCATCAAGGATGCAAAAGGGTGGCTTTTCCCAATGCAGACAGGGTTTGAAACTGGCAATTGCATTGACTACATCATATCGTGCATCGGTTCTTTCCATACCTATGGATGTGAAGAACTCCGCTTCTGTGTGCCAGATGAGGAGAATCCAGGTAAAGAACACCAACTGCAGCCTGGGCTTCATCTTCCAAACAGCTCAAACCTGGAACAAATTAAAAGGAGAATGAGGAGTAAAAATTACTAACCTCTGAGGAAAAAAAGTCAGGTTTTTTGGGGATTGGAACCAAGGTCCCTTCCAACCCAACCCATCACAGGATTCCAAGATCTTCATCTTCTGTCATTTCACCCTCATGGAAAATTATTAAGTCCTTGAAAGACCAGATTCTCATCACTGAAGCTGAAAAGAGAATAATCTTCAAGCACAGAAACTGTTACTTAACAGTCTCAAATGCTATCTTGTATGCTCTTTGGGATTTACACACTGAGAGAAGCGGTCTACTGTCCACTGAGATACTGAGAACAAGGGCAAGCTCCATGCCTTCCACATCATGCATAAATATAGCTGGCAAACAGGAGAGTACACAAGGCTGAATCCTCTTCCAGTAATAATAGATGTCTAAATTAAATGGTCAGACTTTTAACATGCTGTAAAACTCAGTTATATAAAAGCTGTCTCGAAAGACAAATAGTGGGAGAGCCAAACAGAGGAACAGAGCATTCCGGAGCGTGGCAGCGGCGGTTGGAAAAGTTGAAAGCGAGATTTCCAGCTCTGCTTATTCAAGCTGCCTCATCCCAGCACACTGGCCCCTGAACACGGCCCTTATGGCTTCTGGATTTCAAAGGCTGTGCCAGGTTTGAAACCCAGACCCTCGAGATGGTGGCTGGAAGCGGACTGCTGTGTTTCCGAGAGCACGAAGGGAAAGCCCATGTGAGCAGACAGGCGGGTGGTGGATGAGAGAAGAAGGGGATGCGAGGTCTGCCCAGAAGAGCCTCCGGGGACCTGTACTTTTCCTGGTCGATCTGAGTGATGGCCAGGACTGCCTCCTCCAGGAAGCTCATGAGGAGCCCACCCTGCACTTGGAGCACCCACTGCTCACAGAGCCGGCACCACCACAGCCAGCCCGCACAAGCACTGCTGCTCAGTGAACCCTGAGCTCCCCTAACACCCATGCACACACACAGTGTCAAAAGGAAGATGACAATTGCTCAACTCATGGATGTATTTCCCTGCCCAGTGTAACTGGGCAAACTTTTCAATGGCTTTAACCAGAGGGGAGGTTGAGATGAGCTCTTCCCTGTGAGGGGTCCCTGTCCGTGGCAGGGGTTGGAGCTGGAGGAGCTTTAAGGTCCCTTTCAACCCAAACCAGGCTGGGATTCTATGATTCTATAAAACTTGAGGCTGGAAATGACCAATTGCAACCTGCTCTTACTCCAATTACAGTAATGAACATGTAACTGTTTGGGACAAAATGGAATCACTTAAATCTGATGAGAAAGGGTAATAGAGGGGAGAAGGGAAAGGAACACATATTGAATGTAAACACCAAACATCACCTGTGATAAAACCATCTCCAAGAACATTAGTAAGAGCTCTATTCTCTTCTCTGTATTACTGTATTATCACACAGCAAGACAACTGGTTTTAAATTACTCTTCAAATTGCTTTGGAAGCCTTTCTAAAGAATCAGACACATTTACCCCAACAGTCTGCGAGCATGAGTAAGCAGGAAAATGTCTCACAGCATCATAATAAAGTCTTCTTCTTTCTCTCTTCTGTTTCTCACCCCCCTGCAAACCACATATTCCCAAACTGCTTGTTTAAGTTAGTTCAGAACTAGTACATGGGTAATCTGAGAACTGAGTAAAGCTGAATGAACCGTACCACGCAGAGGTCTGCCAATACTAAAAGCCACAGTAAGTGATGTAGCAGAAAGCACAGCAAGTCAGGAGCAGTTGGGAAGTGCATTAATTCGGATATATTAAGCCACAACTGTCCATCTGCACTGCCTGTCATCGTTTCACTGAGTGCTTTCCTGGATGTGCCATACAGAGCCTGGCAAAACAATTACAAGGGAGTTTTCCAGTTAAAACAACACAACTCGACATCCTCCGCCCCGCGCCTCCCCACCGTGTTTTCGCATGGCTGAGGATATCTGCCAAGAACACTTACTACAGCTCGCAGCTTGTCTTTACAGCAGATCTTTAACAGCTTCGCCATCCTACTCACATTTACTTGAGTCAATAAACAGAAACCTCAGTAAACAGAGAAACGGGCTCTTGCTTGCACAAGCAGGACACCTGGCTGCAGGGATTTCATGCTGTTTGGACGCATTCTTTTCACAGCTGTTACTTGGGGAATGAGCACAAATAATGGCTTAAAGGAGGCTGAGCATGATGCTAGAACCACATTCTTGGACAGCACGAGCACGTATGCACACACACACGCCCATCCCACCATAGCGAAACCATCTGCTAACAAAGAGGCAGAAGAGACATTAGCACCTCCTACCTCAATAACAGACAAATCTTTATAAAGCCACTGTGCTTTATTCAGAGAATGGAAGAACCCAGTTGCATAGAAATGCCAGGTAAGAAGTCTGTGTAGGATAAACACTGCCTACATTCCTGGCTTTGTTTCAGCAGCATCTTCCAATGAAGAAGACATCCTGCTGGACACGTGAATTCAGGATCTCCTTTCATTTCAGTGAGCATAGTGACGTCCCTCCGCAACAGACTGCGCAGAAACACTGCGTTCAGTCCAGCCTTGGACTACAAACCCCCCCATGCTGAACTGCCAGCAGACAGTTCCCTTGTCCTGAGCTGGGGCTGTAAGCCCAGGACAAGCAGCACACTGCCCTGGCTCATCAGGCTACATCAAGTGCCATGAGCACAGTGATCCTAAGGCCATGTGTACCTCCAGAGATGAGCGCTTACACCACTGCTTTACCTATGAGACGGCTCTCTCTGCAGCGAGAAGCTGTTTCAGCAACACTGGTAGAGGAAAACTTCACTGCATACACTAACAGATAATCAGTGTTTTGCTCCTTTCCTTCCCTTCAATGTGCCCAGCCAGCAGAGCTGAAAAGCAAACCAAATGGATATAGTATGAACACTTTACTTCTTTGAGTATAAGCAGTGAATCATTGCTCCCATTGGAAAGATGCTGTCAGGCTTCAGGAACCACTGGCAGAAGGGAAAAGGTTTCTTCTACACTAAATGAATCAGGATGGGATTTTTTCCTCCACCATTTAGAGCAAATTCTTTATTAAGCTTCCTAAAAATTCTGAATGAAGAAGATACAAAACCATAGACCTGAAGCGTAAAAGAAGAGCTGCTGCACACCTACCAGGGTTATCGGTTTCTCACCCACTCCGAGTTTCACATCCAGTCATAGGGGACTGAAGCCAGCTCCCACTTGAGCCAAAGGAAGGGCTTTTTTTCAGGTCAGAAGAGGAAACAAATCCCCATTACTCATCCAGTCCCTTCGGGACTCTCACTTCTGATTGAACTGATAGGCTGCAGCCTCTTTTGTATACCACAGAACAAGAGCACGAGCCCCACAGAGCGCTCCTTTAGACAGAAGGCTCCATGTTGAAGCCCTAAAAACATGAACACCCCCACCATTTACCCCACAAAGAGTCTGAACTACCACAGTACAACCAACTTACAAACTGATGCTGCAAATAAAGGTTACAGCTGCCTCCTGTGCTTGCCTCTGCTATTAAAGACACCTGGAAAATCACTGCTAGAATCACTGCCTCTGCATGTCTCTAAATTTGAAGTATCTTGGTGAAATCTAACAAGAAAATGACTACTTCAGAGTCACCTCAGGCCACAGACGGATTCTTGGTGCAGATACAGTCGAGGCCCACACGCCAGGCTCTGAAGAACAACCCATCCTCAAGCAGCAATTTGAGGTTGGACTCTTGGATGGGGCAGGTCCATTTGGAGCTTCTCCAAATGCCAGCACTTTCCACCCACTGTTACTGCTTGCAGACACAGGAGGAAGCAGTGAGCTGGCTGCGCAGCTGGCTTCACCCCCTCCACAGAGCTTCACAAGTAGGCAACAACTTGCTATCAGTATTGAATGCTGTAGATAAGGCTAATTATATTTAAGTGGGAAATACACAATAGTACAAAAAAGTGCAAGACTTTTACATACTTTAGAGCCAAAAGATGGGCTTAATTATAAACAGATTTTCAGGATGTTGCCAAGGAAGAGCATCTCTCAATACCTCTGTAAGAAAAGCGGCCATAAAAAACATCCAGCTTGTAGCAGTATTTCAAGTCTTGCCTGCCACGTTAGCCAGGAGATGCCCAGCACATGATGGCAGCTAGGAAACTACTTAAATCATTAAATCCTAAGGAAGCATCAATGTTACCCTAAGCAAGCAAACCTTCACCATTGGCTGAAGACTCTGAAACAATTCAGGGCCAAAATTCATCATCTGCATGAACTCAGATGCTCCAACGTTCAACCACGCCTCTAACCCAAAGAGCTTCAGATTTCAATGCCTGCCAGCGTCCCACCCAGATCGTGCTGTTGCATCTTAAACCTCATGTCATGATTCACGACACTGCCAGTGCAGCATGCAGCAATTTACCTTGCTACAATGAGCCAGCTCTCAGTCACAACCAGGGACACACAAAGCACTGCTCCTTTTCAGCATTAGCTGCCTCCTTGCAAGTGAATTCTCTTCATCACTAACTGCTTCCCAGCTCCTTCCTCCAGTTGGATTTGCTGCTCAAAGCAGCTGATGCCAACATCACTACCTTCCTTGCCAAAGGGTGTCATGTGCATCTGAAAACAATTATAATTGCCTAGCAAATAATACATGTTTGCCTTGTATTTTGCCAGGCAACCCAAAAGAAAAGGAGGACAAGTTGTTCATTTGCACACACTGACATGGATAGAGGACATCCACACAAAGCTGCATGTACTTCTGGTATGGAATGGCTTGTGTTAGCTTTCACTATAATAACAACCTTAGGAGCTGTAATCATCTTGATTAGCTCCCAACAGGCTTTTTAAACCACAGCAAGGAATGTTCCTTCCACACTCCAGCAGGCCAGAAAATCTGTGCTAGTCGAAGGCACAGCAGAGCTGCCTGCATCTTACCCTGCAGCGTCTGCAAGCTCATCCCATATGAAGCAGCCTAGAGCCAAAGCCCACGCTGTTAGTGAAAACAGCAAGACTGCATGCTCTTTTTCCACTAGAGCTTATTTCTTTCATCATTTATGTTTAAACTGCATTTTACTGTGCTAACCACAGAATTTTAGTACATCATAATATTTCACATAGCCTTCCATATGCATTAAAATCTTCCTGCTTAGAATGGTTTTTTATGTCAGTGAACTGTTTCTTTCACTTACTATTGGCAATTTAAGTCAGACATTATCTCAGAGGTGCAGGGGTTGACTCTACTCCAAGATCGCTCCAGAACGTGCTCCCTACCACACTCCACATTCTCATTCCTCAGACATACAGAAGACCATACACAAAAATCAGAGCTAGTCATAGGAAAAACATCCATGTTTACAGCTTGCTGCTCTGGAAGCTTGCCAATATGCACAGCATGGAAATTACAAACAGATAGGATTCCTGACTTAAACCTAGACTGAAAAACTTCTTACAGTAACTGGGGAATCATGCTCCCTCTGCTGTTACTGTCCCTGCAATACAGACTCATCCTCTGGGCTCATGCTTCCTGCACTGCTTCCCAGAGTCGGATTAGCTCCATGAAGAAAATGAACCTCAAGAAATGATGCCTTAAGCAAGCAGCAAAATTCTTGCCTGTTAGTGTCATAGCAATGCTAACTCATAACTGCAGAACAGCGGCCTGCCTGCAAAACATCACCGGACTTATTGGTTGCTCTTTGTAGTTACAACATACCTATGGGATTATTTCCTAGGTCCACAGCACCAGAAAGCCAAAGTATTATTCTGGTAGGGGCTGTCGGTGGCAATGCAGCTCAGCTTCGTCCTCACCGACCACCTATAAGATTAAGGAGCAAAAGGTGTTACAAAAACATCTCCTGGGAAAGCCTACATTCAGTACTTAATACTAAGGCAATTCCTGGCTGGGAATACCGAGCATCACAAGGTCAAACAGCTCCACATCCTCTTTCCTCCTGGCTTCCAGGTTACAAGGGCAGCTTTTGCTGCTTGAAATGAAATCATCCCTGCCTGGTCAAGCGCATGTTTTGCATTGCTATGGCACAGCAGGCTCCGGTGCCCGCCTGAGCTGGGGCAACACTCGAGAAAGTGCCTTCAGGCCAGGCTGCCCTCCGCTGGCTCCTCGCCCAGCACATCAGTGCGCTTTACAAACACCAGGGCATGTGCTTTTGGGAAAACAGATCTCAGGTTAAACCAAAATGACACGGGAGGGGAACAAGCGGCGTTTGAAAACACCTTTATAAAGCTTAAGGCTTAACTGTGAGCCTGCGGCAGGCTGGAAGCGCACGTTACAGCCGGCTATTGCAGTGACTCACAGTCACCTAAGTGGCGATATCAGTCGTATCTAAACCCGAAAAGCAGGGAAAAGGGGAACTCAGCCCTGCCACAGCTTTCACTGACCCCACTTACAACCTCGTTACCCCAAGCCGGTGCTGCTGCCGGGTGTCACCTGGGGCACCCCCGGGAAGCGGTGCGCACACCGGGCTGCTCACCCCGCACCGAGCCGAGCTGAGCCGAGCCGCCGGACGGCACCGCGGGCACCCAGCACTGCGGAACGCGCTCCTCGGGGGCCGGCGGAGCCCGGACCCGCAGCACCTCGAGGCTGGAGCTCCCACCCGGCTGCCCCCCGAAAGCCCCCGCCCAGCCCCAGCACCCGGGCTCCCAACGGGGACCCCCCCCAAAACCCGCCGCGGCCCCTCCGTGCTTGGGATGGGGGGGTTCCACCTGCACCCCCCGCCCGCCGGACCCTGCCCCACTCACCCGGCCCGGCCCCGCCACGCTCCTCGCCGCTTTCTAGAACCGCCCCGGCCCTTCCAGCCGCGCCACCGCCCGGCCGGGCCCGCCCCCGGCCCGCTCCTATGGAGCCGCCGCCACGTCCGGAGCGCCGCCCATAGCCCGGCCCCGCCGCCGTAGTGCACCGAGGAGCGGCGCAGGCCGGGCAGCGCCGCGCCCCATCCATCACCTCGGGGCATGGGGCGGTACCGGGTCGAACCGGGCTCCGCAGGGAGGTCACACGCGTTGGGCACCGCTCGTACCCCCGGTGCTTTGTGGAAGCTGCTGTCCCCTCGGGATAGCTCTGCCTGCGGCTCCGGCGCTGCCGCTGAGCCGGCGGAGCTGGGCTGACTCCGTTGCTCAACATCGCGTAAGCCTCAGGCAGCGGTAGGGTCATAGGAGAAGGGAAACCGCGTTTGAAAGGGAAATGAGATGATTCCATTTTACAATGATGATGCCTTTAGACAAGGACATGTACCAGCAGGCCAAGGGGAATGGCTTGAACCTGCCCGCGGGGAGACTGAGCTGAGCTCTTAGGCAGAAGCTCTTCCCTGTGAGGGTGCTGAGGCGCTGGCACAGGGTGCCCAGAGAAGCTGTGGCTGCCCCATCCCTGGCAGTGCTCAAGGCCAGGTTGGACACAGGGGCTTGGAGCAAGCTGCTCCAGTGGAAGGGGTCCTGCCCATGGCAGGGGTTGGAACTGGAGGAGCTTTGAGGTCCCTTCAACACAAACCATTCCATGATCCCATAGTTCTGTAATCTCTGCACTGGCACCTGGGAACAGGGTGTGAGATTAAGGAAGCAATGATGGTCTTTGACTCAGGCAGGGTGGGCTCTGCTGAGGAGCAGCACAAGCCCTTGCTGCAGTTCATGGCCTCATGGCACAGCTGGGCAAGGACAGACTCCTCAATGGGAGCAGAGACAGCTGAAACAAAGCTGAAGAAGATAATTTCCCCAGCTCACCAGAACATCCATCTCATTCACTTGCTTTCCCCTACACAAACCAGTGATCATAAAGTCCTTTCCAACCCTAAATATTCTATGATTCATAGCAATTCAAAGCAACCATCATTGCCAATCATGGTAGCAATGACCTTAGCCAAAAATAACATCTTTTTAATATTAAATAGTCAGAAATCCAATCAGACCATACAAGACACCGAGAACAAGCTAACTCTCGCTTTCCACACTCACTTCACCATCACAGTCCATTTGCTGAACTAGCTAGCGAAATAAGACTGAAAAATGAGGTCTGGGGAGATGACTCACCCGATCAGAATCCATAAAGAAAGTGGAAAATAGGAACTAAATATCTAACAGAAGGCTGCAATTTCACTGAAGCTTTTAGCAACTGCTAATGCCATAAACCATAATGAAGTGGTCCGGCTGTCCTGTCACCAGAACATCCTAACAGAGCTCCATATGTTGCACATGCATACACTTTGTACATTAACATTTATTTGGGTGAAGCTGATTTCCGTCATGTATTTAGAAAAGATTGCATTACTGTCAATGAGAAAAGCACTAAAGATGTGAGTGCATTATAGAGACTGCAGAAACATCAGTCTTCAGAGACAGTGATGTCATTCAGAGACCAATTTCTTAGTTCTGATGGTTCTTCTCTAACCTATTTTTATTAAAGACTTCCTGCTCTTGAGCAGAAATTTCTCTGCTTTAGTGGAAATGACTAAAAATGTGTTTATGGAGGTGTAGCGGGTTTGCATGGCAAGAGGGAACACATGAATCTGTCTTCCACCATGGGAATAACCAGCTGTACAGTCCTTTGCACTGTATGTATAGCCTGTAAGTTGTGTATTAGCACAGAGCTGCGCTATTTAATGTTCCTAAATACCACATAGGGTGATGAAGGGACAGCCCCAGCTGGCACCTGGGGAGCTATGACATGGAGATCGGGTTTAGAACCACGAGAATCAAGCATCCTGTGAGTGCTTCAAGCCCTCACGTTCCTTAAAAGCGGAGTAAAAATCCCTCTGCAGAGAGCTTGGCTCCCAAATGCACACACAAGTATTTCTGGATGCCCCCTTGCCTCTCCTGTTACAAGGCTTTTGTCTGAGACCTTAGCAGAGGAAATATTAAAGCTATCTTAAGAGGTCTTACATAGCACGGTATTGCATTCCCCATAAAACAAAGCATTGAGTCAGGACGGAGGAGGCAGGGGCATGTCTGGATAACAGAACTCCTTCTGACCTCACTGTAGCTCAGGTTTCTCCCCCAGACTGCAGCTAAAAAGTACATGTGTAAAAAGACCTCGTACACAAATCAGCTCTAAATTTAGCTGTGTGTCTGTTGCTCTTCCTTTGGGTTTTTTTATGAATGAAAAAATAACCACAGCAGAGCCTAGAAGAGCAAGAATGGAAGCCAAGAACCAAGGCGTGCCAGCATCCATTGTGCTGTTTGACGATTCAGCCTGAAGTCTGACCAGTGTCTTTACCTCTACCACAGCCCAAAGGTCATTCTATGATATGGAAACGGTGTCTGATGAAGTATCATCTAATTATTAGTCTTCCTTCAGTGTCTGCACAGATGGATCTTGCAAGCTGAGGATGCGGGGCAAAAAGAGATCCAGCCTCCACTGTCAGTGTCCTCTGACAGAACCCAGAGACCCTGGCTGCAAACAGACTCCTCCTCTGAACGTTTCCCAAGCAATCAGACCTGCGCCAGGAATGGGGGAAAAGCCCTTTTTGCACTTAACACTGGGTTGGGAGCTCCATCCTGCGAGGTCCTGAGCTCCTCTGATGCTGTTGCACAGCCGAGCAGACCGGAGAGGCAGGAGGCAGCAATCAGAGCTATTGGAGATTGCACCCCTGGAGGACACTAAAGCGCAGCCAAGAGAAAGGAAAGGCTGGGATCTGGGTGTTAAATGCTGCGGGTCGTCTAAACGGGAGTTAACGTGAGATAAACGCGCAGCGATCCGATGGGAGAGCTCCGTCACACCCAGGGGCAGCTCGGGCTGTCTGTGTGCCAGGGCTGGGGAACCGAGGCTGGGTTTGGTGGGAGCGTCAGGAGCAGGAGCCCAGGGAGGAATCCGACGGCTCGTGTTCCTCTTTAACGTAATTATGGTACAGCTGAGGCTGCTCTGGCAGCGCTGGGAGCCGTGCCCAGCTGCACGTTCACAGGGCTTTTAAACTCCTGCAAATAGAGGAATAACCAGCAACTGCCTGAGCAGCTTATTTTAACCTGCCCAAGAGCACCCACACGGGATTAGGGGTGTCTCACTACAGGGACACGTTCCCCCCTCCTCATCCTGCTGGGGATGGACTCTTCATTAGGGACTGTAGTGATAGGACCAGGGGTAATGGGTTAGAACTGAAACAGGGGAAGTTTAGATTGGATATAAGGAGGAAATTCTTTCCTGTTAGGGTGGTGAGGCACTGGAATGGGTTGCCCAGGGAGGTTGTGAATGCTCCATCCCTGGCAGTGTTCAAGGCCAGGTTGGATTAAGCCTTGGGTGAGATGGTTTAGTGTGAGGTGTCCCTGCCCATGGCAGGGGGGTTGGAACTGGATGATCTTAAGGTCCTTTCGAACCCGAACTATTCTATGATTCTATGGGAACTGTGTAGATTTCAATGAGATCTTCCAAATTGTCCTGGGGATGTAGGGATGCAAATCCTAACCCTTGCTAAGCACTGGGAGTGAGGCAACTTCTGTAAATGATCATTTATAAATGGTTGTTTCTGATGTTCTCCTCCAAAATCTGTCCATGGGCACCTAAGGCAGCAGCTCTGCGAAAGCCCTGAGCAACTGCAGGCTCCATCGCTGTGATGTCCAAACTGAAACATGTTATAAACCATATCCATGTTTTATGGTTTTTAATCAAAGGTTGGCCCCCTCCTCAGCAAATGAGTAAGCTCTTTTGTAAACTTGGCTAGCAGGGATGATGAATCACCCCGTGTTCCCTGTTTGAACTAAGGGGGGGAAGCTGATGGATGCAGAGCTCAGCCCCAGCTGGGGCAGGCGCATTCCCATCTCCCGAGTCACTGCACACTGGGGTGTAAGCGATGGGGAATGTACCTGGGCGGCTGCAAGAGGCCCGTCTGACCTCTGTGTTCACCCCATAACGGTAATTCTTACTGTTAATTGAAATAAAGGCTTTGAAGTAACACAGCCAGACCACCCCAGCTAAAGCTACAAGGATTTAGCCTTGAGCACAGTTCACATAGAGCTGTGTGGAGGAGAAGCACATTTGCTGCAGAATGAAGTCCAAGAGGGGGCATGGAAAAGGTCTGGGGTGACCCCTCGCTGTGTGGTGCAGACCTTCCTCCCTGCATGCCCTGGACGGTAACACAGACTCTGTACATCACTGAGCAGCCAATGCAGAGCGGGCTCTGTGAGTCATCCCTTCGCAGACTCCAGCAGAAATCAAATCCAGAAATAGGAAAGGCCAGCTGGTCACAGGGTTGATTCCTTTTAGGTTTAGGGAAAGATGTGGCTTGGAAACGTGGGTGAAGGACCTGAAAAAACCCAAACAAAAATCTCAACCTGTGTTTTATCGAGGCACTCATTAGTGGGTGAAAAAACAGACGTTAAAAAATCACATATCGAAGCGGGCTGAATTCGGATCAGTATGAAACATTCCTCTCCAGAGAGAGGATAATCTGCAGTCACTGTGCTTTAGGTGGCTATCATCTTCCGGGCATGGCTCCTTCAATGCGTGTGGCTTTTCCACATGGAACTGAGATATATTTACCCAGAAGAGATTCCACAAATGGGGAAAGGTCAGCACATATCTGAGACTGAAGAGCAGCCCAGGCAAAGGCTGCTGAGACCCTGTGGTTTCACTGCTCACTAGCTCCGGTGCTGTCAGCTCCGGATCCTTACTCATTCAGAATCAGCCTGTGCTGGCTTGTCACATCCCTTCTTCGCACACAACATGTTTTACAGGCTCTTTAGAAGGGAAACCCAGCTGATGGAACACGCTCCTGCAGAGCACGCGTTAGCTTTGTGCTGAGGTTCTGAAATGTCCAATCTCAGGAATAAACTCCTAGGGAGGATGCCAGCATCCTTCCTGAACCTGATTGATCACAGGCCTCAGTTCCACGCTGGCAGAGCAGTGTTCACATACAGCTTCAGGCCTGCCAGCAGTGAGCACGCAAAGGGAACACATCTTTCCTCCATCTGCAGAGCACTCAGTCCTTCAGCTTCTCATCATTCTCACACACGATATCCTTTTATTCATGTTCTGTTTCACAGAATCACAGAACCCCAGCCTGGTTTGGGTTGAAGGGACCTTAAAGCTCCTCCAGCTCCAACCCCTGCCACAGGCAGGGACTCCTTCCCGTGAGCAGCTTGCTCCAAGCCCCTGTGTCCAACCTGGCCTTGAGCACTGCCAGGGATGGGGCAGCCACAGCTTCTCTGGGCACCCTGTGCCAGCGCCTCAGCACCCTCACAGGGAAGAGCTTCTGCCTAAGAGCTCAGCTCAGTCTCCCCTCGGGCAGGTTCAAGCCATTCCCCTTGGCCTGTCCCTACAGGCCCTTGTCCCAAGCCCCTCTCCAGGTTTCCTGCAGCCCCTTTAGGCACTGGAGCTGCTCTCAGGTCTCCCCTTCAGGAGCCTTCTCTTCTCCAGGCTGCCCCAGCCCAGCTCTCTCAGCCTGGCCCCAGAGCAGAGCTGCTCCAGCCCTTGGATCACTGTGATCACTCGTGGCTCGTGTGCAGCCTCCCAGGCCAGACCATGCTGGGAACATCCCTCTTCCCGGAGCTCTCTCCTCTCCCATCCCATCAGGAGCTGCTCCTGCAAAGGCTCTTTCCTGGATCCCCATTTCAGTGGTGAAGCAGGGCAGCCCTGGCAGCGTGGGTCCTGACCCTTCCTCTGAGCAGCCACATCTGCGCAGCGAGATGCAGCAGTGGGATCATGAGCCTGTGGAGTTCCAGCACTCCTTTCTGGCACATCACTCCATTAAAAACATATTTGGCTGACTCCAACAGTAGATCTTTATTCCTTCCCAGGCAGACGAAGCAGTACAGTGTGTGCACTGTATGCTCAGCATAAGTAAACAGTGAATGCCTGAGCGTGGACATTCACATAGAGGTATTAAATAAGGCAAGAGAATCCTTTCATTTCAGTTGCTGCAAGGGGGAAAACACATCTTTGACATACACCCGTGCTCAAGTCACACCGCACGCTTGCTGGGGTTATTTCAGAGCAAAGGCTATCTCTTGGCTTGGTTCTTTTGCTTTCTCTGCAGCTGGATGGAAATTCAAAGGCAAACAAAATGGTGTTTTCTCATTGCTAATTCAAGAACACATTCAAACACCGTGAGGTAAATCCTCATGCACCTTTCCCATCTGCTGGACCTGGCTTGTATTGAATGCTTGTCAGAGGAAACTTATCCCAAGGGAAGTAATTTTGTCCTACAGACAAATCTTCAGCCCATACCAACTGTAACTCCCAATAACTTCTTCTTTAACCAGCAAAGTTCCAAGCCCCAAGAGATGAAGCTATTTTTAATTAGCTGCGGGTCAGGCCCTGGCAGTGTGGCCTAAGACGCTGTCCCTGTAATGACTTTGAGGAGCCAAACTTCAAATGAATCCCCCTGGGTGAAGCTGGTGTTTGTGTTAGGCTTTCTATAAGGATGCAGCTGGTTTTACACCATAGACACAGGCAGCCAGCAGTGAAAGACTGCCCAAGGAACACACATTCCATGCAGGGAGTGCTGGCAGGGCCTTGCACTGGATCTGCCCTTTCCACATCACTTTAAGGGACCTTTTTGCTGCAGGAAATTAAACGCCACCCCTGAGATACAGGAAAACTCCCTTGGAGCCATGTGGCCGGCAAAGTGACCTTTCACTGTGGCAGTGTTACCTGTTTATCTCCCAGGAGCCCTCTCCATCAATGCCATGGTTTCTATTGGGAGCTCAGCATTGTGCTGGCAATGGTCTGCGCAGCAGCAGCACCCCTGGGAAGGGTCCCTAAATATCCCTGCTCACTGAGGGCTCCAGGTGAACGTCCTCCCATGAGGGGTGGTGCTGGAGCTGCTCTCCCCCGGCCCCAGCTTCTGGCCAAGGCACCCAACCAGCCCTCTTCCAGGAGGAGTAAACAAGGTTCCTCGTTCTTTATTGCATCCTTGAGTTGTGCCCAGCTGAGCTCTGTCCCAGTGAGACAAGTAACAAGAGATAGGACAGGAGGGAACGGCCTCAAGCTGAACCGGGGAGGTTTAAATGGAGCTGAGGAGCAATTCCTTCCCCAGAGGGTGCTCAGGCATCGGAACAGGCTGCCCAGGGCAGGGCTGCAGTCACCGTCCCTGCAAGTGCTCACACACCGTGGAGACGAGGCCTCAGTGCCATGGGTTAGGGGTGGCCTCGGCATTGCTGGGGACAGTTGGACTGGATGAGCTTAAAGGTCTTGTCCAACCCGGCTGATTCTGTGGACTCTGTCCCTGATCTCCACCCCAGTACCACAAACAGCTGAGCTCTACATTCTTCAGGGGACCCATTCGCTCTCACCGCAGCCAGGGGTACCAAAACCCACGTCCATGCTGCTGCACACCCCCAGAGAACCCCCGGGGTGCGGGATCCCAGCCGCCTGCGCTGCCCCTCCACCTCCATGCCCCTGACTGCTCCGCTGCTCTCAGATGAGCTCCGTCCGGGACGGCCGGCGAGGCACCGAGCACCCGAGAGAGCGGCCGCGGGCTCCGGACAGCGGCGAGACCCGGCCCGGCTCAGGACGCTCCGCCGGTGCCCGGGCTGCGATTCCCGGTGCGGCCGGGAGGGGTCAGAACGAGCTCGGGCCGCGGAGCCGGCCCGGACACGCTGCAGCGCAGGCGGCAAGGGAGGGAAGCAGGGGCTTGTTCATCAGTTGCTGCTTGGACATTGCCCTGCATCCCTGCCCCTATTTCGGCCGTGAGATGAGGACCGGCTCCTCTCCGTGCAGCCGATGGTCCCAGCTCCGCACATCCGTGCAGTGTGAGCTGCGCACGCTGCGGTCCCAATGGAGCCATCACCAGCAAAGGGCTTTGAGCCGCTGTGGCAGTGCTCCATGCTCTCCTGGCCTCAGTTTTGGGGTGGCTGCAGGAGGAGGGTGTGAAGGAAGCAGAGAAGGATCATGAAGAGGGAGTAGGGATGGAGTCACCTGCAATATGAGTGCATCCTAGAGCACGGCTGAGCCAGGGGTACCCACCACCATGCATCAGACCTTCCCTCCCCTCAGCTGCTTGCTCTGCACAAGCAGCACCTGACACAAACATTCCACGTGTAGCGTGGAATAGGGCAGGGAACGGGGGGTTAAATCGTTGAAAGAGAAAGTAAGAAAGAAATTGAGCACAACTCCCCAAAGCTAACACAGACACGTAGTGCAAAGGGCAGTGTGTGCGTTAAAATACAGCAGGAATTTAGGCAGGAGATGCTCAGGAGATGCTGCAGTCAGCTGGAGAGGCTTCTCATGGCAGTGCAGGATGTTTAATATGCCCTCCCTACAAGACGTTTGAAAAGCCTGTATTCAAACCTCACATGGAAAGGCCCCAGTAGCTGTGATGGAACCTAGGAAAAGCCAGCCCCAACGGGAGGACCTGGCCGCCCATGGTAACCCTGCTCCTCCTGCACAAACCCGGCCATGGGGCTGACTCAGCACCGCTCCACGGGCCTCCAGCTCCACGCCGAGGGAGTCGTGGTGTGATTGCCCCACCCTGCCTTGGGAAAGCCGCTGCTCTGTGCTCGCTCAAGCTCTTTATTCCTCCTCCTCCGTTGCTGCGATGCTTGGCTGTGCGTTTCGGTGATGCATCGCAGATGTGGATGCTGCGAGCCAGCAGAGCACTGAATTCCCACCAGCTTTGCAGAAACAGTTAATTTTTGAGTGTTCACCGTGGGGCTTATTGGGAGCCTGCTTGTCACTGGGTGTTATCTGTGCCTTGGGGCATCAAGGATGAGGGGGAATGGCTTTAAGCTGCTGGAGGGGAGACTGAGCTGAGCTCTTAGGCAGAAGCTCTTCCCTGTGAGGGTGCTGAGGCGCTGGCACAGGGTGCCCAGAGAAGCTGTGGCTGCCCCATCCCTGGCAGTGCTCAAGGCCAGGTTGGACACAGGGGCTTGGAGCAAGCTGCTCCAGTGGAAGGGGTCCCTGCCTGTGGCAGGGGTTGGAGCTGGAGGAGCTTTAAGGTCCCTTAAACCCAAACCAGGTTGGGGCTCTGTGATTCTAACAGGACTTTGCAAACAGAGGAGGTCGGGGCTGGAGCTGGATGTGATGCTGAGCTCTGTTCCACCAGCATCGGTAGGAACCAGCCCTGCCTATTTAAAGCACCTCCGTCAGCACTTGGGAGCTTGGCCGGGTTCTGCTGTCTGCAGGACACGTGTGGGGCAGTTTGACCTTCCTGCTCCTCCATGGCCTGGCGCTTTTATAGCTGCAGATGTGCTCAGTGACCACAGAAGTGCTCAGTTCCTCTTCGAGTCCTACTCATTCCTAAATGAAAGCAACCTAGTGATGAGAGTGAAAGATGAAAAGCCGCTACGTCTAACATCTGGGTACAGACTGCAGAAGGTCTCATGCATTTCCATGTTAACAGAAGATATTTATGTGGGTCGAAGTTGAATAGAATCTTTCATGTCTTGATGAAGTATTTTACTCACAGGAAGACACATAAAGAGGGAAATAGTCCTGTTTATTAATACAAGTGCATGAAAAATCATGCACAATATAGGATTAGATGATGGGGCAGTCATAAAAGGGACAATTTATAGTTAAAGGTCAAACAAAATGGAACATTAACCCACAGAGCAGCTCTTGGCCTTTCGTGCCCTGTTCTTTTGCTATGTCATTGTTTAAAGGCAGAGCTCTGGGCACCCTCCTCAACAGGCAGCCTTCCGCCTTCGGATGTGCTGTGCTCTGGTCGGAGCTCCCGTTCCCACGGCAACAAAACTCAACAACATTATGGGATTTTCCATACGATCATGCAGTTTCCCCTCTGCCCGGGAATGGAAGCCCTGTGGCCGCCGAGGGGATCCAAGCACATGGGCAGGGAGACATTCAGCCTGGAGAAGAGAAGGCTCCTGAAGGGGAGACCTTAGAGCAGCTCCAGTGCCTAAAGGGGCTACAGGAAACCTGGAGAGGGGCTTGGGACAAGGGACAGGCCAAGGGGAATGGCTTGAACCCGCCCAAGGGGAGACTGAGATGAGCTCTTAGGCAGAAGACCACACGATGCACAGCCACACTGTGGGGCCTCTCCTCACACAGAGCTCTCCTGCTTACGCTCCATCACTGGCTCTGCATCCCAGGGCTCATGCAGCTGGTGATTTATTTGCCCCTCAGTGGGCAAAGCGAAGCTGCAGGCCTAACACCTCTCTCCATCCAAAGGCATTCATTTGTTCCTGGGGGTTTCACCCTGGATGAGTCACTTTTCCTTTTAACCTCACTGCTCCGAGTGCATGGATGTACATCTGTCATCCCGGCCGCAGCTGGGGTAATGCAGAGGTCAAGGGGATAAATAGCAGAGGCTTTATGAACACCCTCCCTCCAGAATTCCCTCTTTGTAGCCAGGAAATAAAAATCACACAAAATCCATCAAATTACGTGCTTACATACTTAAGACATTGTTGTAAAAAATACCCCTATTGACTTGCTTTTCCTTTTTTTCACCTCCTTTCTACAAGCCCGTGGGATAGCATTCCCTGTTTTCCATGGTCTCCTGACACGGTGCCAAACAGCAGAGAGCAGCTGAGGCCATATTTTGTCAAATGACCCAAAAGCCAACATACTTGGCAATAAATAGACACAAGATGTTATGGTCATTTTGATACAATGAGTGGATTGCATTCCGGGCCAGTCTGTTTCATTGGCCTTCAAGTGTTCATGGCAATGCTCTGGCAGGGTGATTATCTTCATTCACAAGCAAGTTGCTAACACCATTATTACGCTGAATTACCAGGAGGGTTTGCAGCCCCTGCTCATGTTTGCTGGCCACCTCAGAGGCCAGAAATATGGCCCCAGTGCTCCTAATTTTGCCTGGAATTAAGTCTGGAAGAATAATCAGTGCATTTCTGCCTCTAAGTGCTCCTGACTATTAAAGAGAAGCCACAAGTCCAGTTGGTAAGGCGCTGGCACAGGGTGCCCAGAGAAGCTGTGGCTGCCCCATCCCTGGCAGTGCTCAAGGCCAGGTTGGACACAGGGGCTTGGAGCAAGCTGCTCCAGTGAAAGGGGTCCCTGCCCGTGGCAGGGGTTGGAGCTGGAGGAGCTTTAAGGTCCCTTCAACCCAAACCAGGCTGGGATTCTGTGATTCTAGTTTGGGAACACAAGGCCTGGAGGAGCCCCAAGGAGAGCTGCTGGGAATTACCAGCATGCAGAGCTGAGGATGAGGAGGAGGACCAAGATGAGGATGAGGTTGAGGAGGATGAAGCCCTGCGTTCCCCAGGGACAGGGAGGAGGAGGCAAGGCAGAGGGCTATGTTCTGCCCCAGATCCTGCCCCCCGCCTTGACCTCAGTGCAACACAGCAGCCCAGCTGTGCAGGGCTGTGTGTAGAAGGGGATGTTTGCAGCAGAGCTGGTGGTCAAACACAGTTGGGATAACGGATGCTGACCCCGGAGAGGGAGGGCACCGCTGCCTTCCCATCCCCATTGGGGCACTCAGTGCACCGTTCTAGGAGCTCCCTTGCTCTCCATGCAGACAGACATCCTCACTGATCGCGGTGCTTGGTGCCAGACATCCTCACTGGTCGCGGTGCTCGGTGCCTGTCCTCTCCCCCGCGGCTGATTCACTCAAAGAATCCAGATCCTGCCCTGCCTCTGCCAGGAAAAATCCATGCTTTAGAACCACCGCTGCTCCCCTCCAATAAATAATTAGCACCGAGTCAACCAACGCGTGGGGCCAGGAGGCAACCTGGCAACGCTTCCTTAGCGGAGGCACTCTCCAGACTGTAAAGCAAACAGAGCCTGAGCGAGCCGCTTACAGTAGTCGTGGCAGTGACTGATTGGAAGAGCACTTCCCAGCCGCAGGGAAGGGCAGCAGGGATGCAGCTCCCCAGGGCTCGGGCAGCCGCGGCCATCACCACGGCCTCCAGCCTCTTGGAGTTGTTCTCCCAAGCAGCTGCAACCACCGTGAAGGTGGTGACAGGAACCCGGGGGCTCTGGCTAAAACGCCTCTGTGTGCTCCAAGCCGGGGCCCGGTGATGGGAGCAGCTGGAAGGGAAGGAGAGGGCAGCAGCTGAGAAGAAGCCGCCTTAGGCAGGATGAGCGCAGCCCAATAACAATGAAGTGATGTAAACCCAAGGCCTATCTTCAGCTATTAATTAGCGTGGTTCCATATAAACAGCCCCAGTGGTAACCCCAGCTTGGCTTCTGCAGCGCCAGCAGACACTGACTCACACAACGCTGCACTCCGGGGTTTGGAATGGCTGTTTTGGCTACAAGCACATCGGAAAAGGGCAAAAAGGTGCAGGTGGGGCTTGAGGAATAAATAAAGAGCAAATTCTCGTGGAAGTCAGAGAAAATTTTAAAACAGGGTAAAATGCAATTTATTGTAAAACTTCAATGAAACACAGTGTCTTTGTGGGTTTCTAAATGAGTTCATCATACAGAAAGTTGTGGTTTATTGGGCCTGTAGGGACAGGACAAGGGGAACGGCTTTAACCTGAGAAGGGAGATTGAGATGAGCTCTTAGGAAGTTCTTCCCTGTGAGGGTGGTGAGGCACCTTTTATTTTTTCCCTTGGCAATCGCAGCCAGTGGAATATGTGATTCCTTCCACACATAGAAACCAACAGGTTTCCTCGGGGTTATCCTGAAGTGAACTCCATTTAGGGCCCCAACCCAGGCAGAGCAAGTTAAAAGAGATCTTTCCACTAACTGAGGTGGGAACTGAAAGCTTGTGAAGTAAATGTTGGCCTTTTACAACACAGGAATTTCATACTGAGTCTGCTAGGGAGTAATTCCTTCATTAAACACAGAAGAAACACAGGACTGTGTGTTCGTCACCATGAAGAGAAGCAGGTGCTCCTAACGTGACTTCCAGACACTGAAGGGAAAGAAGACCCAGCTCAGCCCCAATGCTCTGGCAAGCAGACATCGTGTTGTGCTGGGTTCTCCACGTGCTTTTGATGTACCCAACATGGAGAGCAGGGAACGCCACGGGAGAGGAGCCATGGATCCTTCCAGGATTGACCCCCCGGGCTGGCTCCTGCTGCCCACTGCTCCTCCAGGAGCGGTGCTGGCTCCCTGCATTCATGGGATTGCCAACTGACAGACACGGACTGCGCTGCTCTTCCCAAAGGCCTCTGTAAGGTCACTTCATTTCTGCACATCTCAGCTTTGCAACCTGGAAACAGGCTCTTCCTCCTGTCCATCCCACAGCAAGATTTCCATCCTCCATCCATTACTCCTGGCGATGCTGGAGGGTGGACATGCCAGCTCCTACCTGGTGCCCCAAGAGCCACAGGGCTGCCCTCTGAGGCCAAACCCTTCCCTACAGCTCCCCCATCAGCCCCACTGATGGACAAAGCTACAGAAAGAGGAGCTATTGCCACAAACACTTCTCTTTGCACTAAGAGGCCAAACCCACAGTATCCTCCTCACATCCATCATATGATTTATCACGGTGTCCCTGCCCATGGCAGGGGGGTTGGAACTGGATGATCTCTTAGGTCCCTTCCAACCCAAGCCATTCTATGATTATTTATGACAATCATGATTTATGAGATAGGTGTGTTTTGCTTCTGGAGGAGATGAAGCTCTACTGTCAAAAAAGCAAATGGATTTGCACTGACTCAAAGGCGTTACATGCATTTACACGTCCAGCTGTACTGGATGGAGTATGGGGTGTATCTAACTGAAAACCCATGGGAACTGGAACTAAATATGTGCTGAGGCTTAACAGTGACATGTTGGTGACAAAGATGGGTCTTAGTGCTTGTATGGGATATGCCATGACAGGAGTCCTGGAATGGTTTGGGTTGAAGGGACCTTAAAGCTCCTCCAGCTCCAGCCCCTGCCACGGGCAGGGACCCCTTCCACTGGAGCAGCTTGCTCCAAGCCCCTGTGTCCAACCTGGCCTTGAGCACTGCCAGGGATGGGGCAGCCACAGCTTCTCTGGGCACCCTGTGCCAGCGCCTCAGCACCCTCACAGGGAAGAGCTTCTGCCTAAGAGCTCAGCTCATCCCCATGGCCTCCTCTGGACTCTCCCTAAGGCAGCACACACTGTGCCTGCAGGGGTGGGCACCGCATGGACACACCAAGTGTCATTATGGTTTGTGCTCTGTGGAGAGGCAAGAGGGGCCACGGGTCAGACTGAGCCTTAGAGATGGGGCTGTGGGCACAGGGCTGGCCTCCTCCATCGTATCTGCTCAGTGGTGGTCTTATGGGGGGGTGTGTGGAATTTACTTGCAGGCAATAGAAAACAAATGGGGTGGTTTTATATGTCCCATAATGCTGGGCTAGGAAAAGCAAAACAAAGCAAGAGCTTCATTATGCTCAGGAACATCCCTGTTTCATTAGAAACCAAATACATTTTGTCTTCAGTGCCCATAAAGCAAATGCCTGGGAAATATCATAAGCAATCCATTCCTTCTCCTGGCCTGCTCTGAAAAGCCACACTGACGGGAATGCTCACGTGGGTTGGATGGGAGCCAATACACAAAATGTTTAGGGGCCCCTTGGTGCATTCAGCAAAAGTAAATCCCATTTAGGCTCCATCCTCGCTCAGAGGCTTCCCTCTCAGGCACTTCCAATGGGCCAGAAAGGTCTTTTCTGCACCCCAAAACTATCTTGGGGTGTCTGTACATGACATATTGCCTGGAATTTGTGTCTGTTGGTGTCCATCCACATCCACATGAGGAATGGACCCTAGATGTTATAGCTCTATAGGAAAACACTGGGCTTCTTTAAAGTGCTTGGCATCTCTAAGTAGGAGCTGCAAGCTTTCCATGCTGGGAGGAGGTAGGAAACCATCGGGGTGACTGCTCAAGTCCCACAGCCTCACACTTTTGTTCTCCACAGCAGCGGGTGCCAGCAGCCCAAGGTTGAGGCACCTGCATTTCCTACTGACACGCAGGCCAGGAATGCAGAGGAAGTGCCTGGGAAGGGCGATGGAAGAGAACCAGATTTCTTTATAAACTAACAAGCCTCAAATGAATGTTCAAAGGAAATTACTTTAGTTTCTTGCACAGAAAGTTTTAGGTGAATGTGATTTGATAGCCTCCGAGAGGAAAAAAACAGGAGACAGGAAAAAACCCTTCCAGAGAACACTTTATAGCAGCGTTACACAACCCTGGGGGTGCGCGTGGGGAGAAGCGGAGAATTCCAGCTACAGAGAAACCGTATCCAAAGCAGTGAGATGCTGGGATGTGGGAGACGCCAAGGGCTGGATTGTCCCCAGACAACTCCAACCGGCACCAGAAACCAACACCTCTACAGAATGAAGAAGTTTCTTTATGCCTTATGTCAACCCCTTCAACTTTAAACCCTCTATTTCTGAGCAGATCAGCACTGCAACAAAAGCTTTTCCAATACAAGAACACAAGAGTTCAGAGTTTTCTCAGTATAAGAGCATGAAATAGATGAGGCAAACTGTTAGCTGGCATGAAGCAGCAGGGATGAGCGCACTTGGACACAGCTCCACAGACTGACACCAGGCAGAGATCCAGCCACCCCCGGGGAGGGTTATAGAGAAAAGGCCTTGGAAAACACAGCAATAAACGTGCCACCTGGGTATCATTTGTGGATTTGGGTATTTGTTTAGCTCATCACATATTTCGTCTCACATGAAGCAGCCATAAAGTAGCGTCATATTCTGCCTAACGTCAAATAACTCCATAAATGGACATGAATTAACAAGAGTTCAGCTCAAACCGGAGTCAGGCTTCATGGTTTGTTTGGGCTCTGTGTCTTGCCTGCTCCCCCGCTTGGGTGTGATTCCACAACAGAAAGTCTTTCCCCTCCATCCTGCTTCCAGCTGATGCTCAGACCTAATGGGGTGTGCAATTTGGTCTCTTTTGAGCTTTTTACAGCGGGTGACCCAATCTGATGAGCTAACAGGAACCTTACATCATTACAGAGGAGAAAACTCTCTCCGGGACTAAAAATACCATGTTTGATTGTCCAAAAGGAAAGAAAAATTGTGCTTCCCTAAGCATGCTGTAACGATTCAGTTGGACACGGGCTGGAACGGCCTCTTATTCATTAATTCCATCGTCATAGTCACAGAAATAGAGAAAAGAGCTTCTAAGCTGCTCCATTCAGTGAAGAATATTTTCCTGACAGCACTATCCAAACGTTTTTCTGCCAAGTTCAGCACAGGGACTTCCACTGTTTCCTTTGTCAAAGCTCTTCTCGGAGAAGATACTCCCAGTTGTTGGGGTTTTCTCCCTGGTATCTGTTGTTGTCAGCTGGATTTCATCCCTTCCTGACAGCATGGAAGCAGTGTGTGCAGCGCGGGGTCTGTGGGAGGGTGGGATGGAGGCTGTGTGCTGGCTGGGGACAACCTGCCAACAGATCATTGCTGAGTGAGTCACCAGCAGTTGATGGTCAGTGGCGGTGAGATGCAGAGAAACCTCTCTGCTGGAGAACTCACTACGTGCCTGCTCCCTCCCAGCTTCAGCTTATGGACTGTCGAGACGATGGAGGTTTCTGTGGCACTTCAAGAGCACTGGGTATCTCTCCTTCTTCAGTTCATCAGACCCCATCTGACTTGAGAATGAGGTCTAATGACAATGCTGGCCTTGCTATGAGCCAGAGCTCAGGTCCAATGACCTCCAGAGGTCCAGTCCAGCCTCTTGTGCTCTGTGATCACAGAACCGTACAATCAAGCACATTGAAAAAGGCTTTAAGATCATCAAGTCCAACTGTTCCCCCAGTACTGCCAAAGCCACCACTAACCCATGTCACAGACTGCCTTGTCTACACGTTTTGTGAACTCTTCCACACTTCCAAGGACAGTTATAGGTGTATTTAATACACCTATTGATAATGATAAATAGTGCACCTAAACAAGGCCAGGCTGAACGGAGCTTGGAGCAAGCTGCTCCGGTGGAAGGTGTCCCTGCCTGTGGCAAGGATTGGAACCGGATGAGCTTTAAGGTCCCTTCAACCCAAACCAGGCTGGGATTCTATGTAAAAAATTCTACAAAAGCACAACTTGGAAAAATACCTGGGGATCCAGAAACTAAAAAGCTTCCTCAAACACATGTTTAAACCATTTATGCCTCTCCTGAGACATTCTGACCAGGCACAATCAGCTCCGCATCCATGAAAACAGAAAAGTAAATATCCACCTGTGCCAAGTATTTGTATTCTCCCTCCCTCGGCAGCGATACTGATTGCTTTAAAAGTAGTGCTGCAGTTAAGATATTGAAAGAAGCAGCGAGTGGTGTCCCTTGGGCCTGATAGGGTTTTCCTGAAGATGGGCAAGCAGAGGCAAGGCCATGGTGATGGGTGGCTGGGAGGCAGAGGCAGGGCAATAGTAGTGCTGCTGAGAAGAAATAAAGAGCTTTAGAGCACTGCTGAGATTTAAAGCCAACCAAAAAGCCATATTACATCTTCAAAGAGGCACAGAGGGATTAGAAAGGCTGAGCAGTTCATCCTTCCTGCACATCTTCCTGGCCATCTAGCCACAGGCAGGTCATAACCCTTCCTAAGAGAGCCAGAAAAAGGCTGAAGAACACAAGGGCTGCATATGTTAATAAAGAAATGGTGAGGTCTGACTCTTTATTAGGTGGAACCAATGATTATCCTAATGCTCACTGAACACTGGGGACAATGCTCATTTAAATGACATCCCCACCATCACCAGTGGAACCTTTCTATGGACATCACTGAATGTTGAATCGAAGTTTTCCGTGCTGTTAGGCATGGTTTTGTGCAGTATCACCTACAACCTTGCAGGTTCTTAAATATAATGTATCTTATTTAAACTCTGAGGACAAATTGTACTGCAGATCATGCGACACAGCTCTCTCCATCTAAATGAGTTGCCCAGATGCCGCCAAAGGCAGAACTTCAGCCTGGCCAGCACAGTTTCTGAGTAGCACATTTCTGTCTCTCCACTTCCTTGCACTCCAGTAAATGTCAGAGCTATTTCTCTGAGTAATGACAAATCCTTCTAAATACTTTAAACTTTTGTTCAGGCTCAGCTTTTCCACATCCGAGTAACTGCATGTTTGGAATGAGGGGAAAAGAAAATGCAATTACCATTTGTGCAGAAGCAGCTTCAAGGAATATGCTGCAGAAGGTAACCTAGCTCAGTGCTCTGAAGAGATCAGAGGAGCATCTTCAGTGGCAGGAGCCTGCAGCTTAATAGCCACATAATTATGTGTTAAGAACCTAATGATACCAGAGAAAAGAGATGGACAAAGATGTGCTTGGACTTCTCTGAACAGGGATGCTGATGTGTGTTGTCACTTTCTCACTCAGCCTGGACCATGCCCATTTTAACTGTCATTTCAGTCCAGGATGAGAATGCCCCACAACGAAACCTGATAAAACTAATCTTCTTTGACTGAAACCTATTCATGCAACCAGCCGAGCAGGTATGGGAAGGGTGCTGAGGAACCAGAGGGGATAACTGCATCGCCCACACAACTCCAGCTGAAAAGGATGGGCACCTACACCCTAAAACGACAAACACAGGGGAAATCCAGACAGCTCAGACCTGAGGGGGCAGGTACGGGGCTGGAGGGCCTGACAGATAAAAGGAGTAGTGATGGATGGTGTTGTAGCAACAGTCACCGCAAAAGCAGAGAAGGAAACAAAAGAAACAGGATACGGCTGTTTAAGGAGGTAGATATGTTACATTCCTGCAAGCATATATGAATTCCTGCTTATGTACTAGAATACAAATATTGCCAATTGCTTCTATTTCAGTTTTTTGCCTACTCAGTGAAGTTATTGCATGTACTCAGGGCTCTGGATTTGGGCTGTTCCATTTGTGTAATCTGCTCACACACATGCAAACTTCAGGAATATTATGAGAGAAATCAGACAAGAGACACAGTAATTCCAAAGGCCAATACTGAATTGTTATGGCAATCTTGAAAGCTGTATTTGCATGCTATTTGCCTGCTTTTGGTTTCACTTGGGGCCCAGGAGATTCACTTCCATAAAGAGCAAGCTTTCGGCACCAAAGCATCTTAATTCTGAGTTTCTTCATCTCATGCTCCTAGACGATGAATGCTTGTCTTCATGTCTAGCTCGAGTGCCTCAGCATTTCACCTCAAAGTTCAAGCAAAATATTCACCAAAAGATGCTTGGAAATCCTCCCCCAGTAATCCATAGAACTCAGGAAACTGGGAAAGCCCAAATTGTTTTAATGCCTCTCGCATCCAGGATAAACACCACCAAATATGCTCTGCATTTTCCGTCGGATTCTAGAGATGTCTCCTTCAGTTCCCCAAGGCAATTAGAACTGATGTGTCTGTATCAGTGGGTTTCACATGTGGTGTGAAGATGCTTGTGCCTCTTGAGGTCCTGCAAGTGATGAAGAACCGCCTGAGTGGAGGGAGGAAGCATCCATGCAAGTACTGAGCTGAGCTGTGTCTTACATCCTGTTATCATGCCCTAAGCAATTTTGTTGGCATTGCTTTGCCCTTGCCATGCAGGTTACACTTTGTAGAGTGCAGCCTTTTACACTGGATGAGGACTGCTCACTCTGGACACCCTCAGCACAGTATGAATAACTTAGCACAGGGTGAGACACCAGCTGATGGACTGGGATAAATGTATTCTGGCCGAATGCACAGGGATAAGGTATCACAAGGCTTACCCCCCTATATTTTAGCGTACTGCTTGTCCCTCTGTCCCTATCAGTGGGATGTTTTGAAATGAATGGGAAAGCTTCTGTGAAACCCACCTACAGAAACCTTTGCGATTCCTGAGGCTTAATACCGGCATCTGTGGAACTCAGCCTTTCAAGAACAGTTAGTTTGCTGTATTATCTCTGACTCATAAAAGGCAAACTCTCCTTGACCTGCATAAATTGAGAACATTCAGCTGAATTTTCTCCAGTTGTCTGCATTCTGGAGCTGCACAACACCCAAAAAAGGAAGCATCGCTATCAAGAGAGGCAAGAGTTAGGGCGATAAACGCTGACATCCCAAAGAAAGGCTGGGGACCTCCTTGGCTGAATAGGTACAATTGCTTGGTTTCTACAGCATGAAATACTGATACTGAAAACATACCAAATTTGTCTCCAGAACATGCCAACAGCTGACATCTGTCACGATTTCGTGAGAAAAACACACAAAAGCTCAGTATTCAGCTGCTCAGTGAAGTGACTCACATTAGACCAGAGGCTTTGACTTTGCTCTTCCAGGCACCGTTTCTGATGGGAAATCAATCAGTTTAATCCCATAGTGGGAACAATTAGCCTTACAGAAGAAGCAGATCAGTTGTAATCTCATCTTCTGCTTACAATTTCATGCCAATATTTCTTCTTACTTTCCCAACTGCTGCTCATCGGGCACATTGCTTTGCCTGCACAGAGGTTGCAGCTCATGGAGAGGAAGAGCCGGGCTTAATCCTGCCCTCACTGTCAGTGCCAGGACAGCAGCTGAAGCTGTTGGGAGGAGGTTGTGCCCCCTCCCATGCATCTGGTCAGTATGTTCATAGAATTACAGAATGGTTTGGGTTGGAAGGGACCTTAACGGGTCACGCTGCTGGCGATGCAGCCCACGACACAGTTTGTTCCTGTGTTCAAGCACACACTGCAGGTCATGGGGAGCTTCTCAGTGCCCAACACCCCCAAGTCCTTCTCCTCAGGGCTGCTCTCAATCCAGTGTCCCCCAGCATGTGCTTGTGCTGGGGATTGCCCTGACCCAAGTGCAGGACCTTTCCCATGGCCTTGCTGAACTCCATGATGTTTGCACTGGCCCACCTCTCCAGCCCATCCAGGTGCCTCTGGATGGCAATGGGTTTGTTTGCTGAAAGCACTATGAAATATCTGGTGAGCACTGCGAGCCCTGATGAGCTGCCTTGTCCTCCACAGCCTTCTGCAAGGCTGCCTCTTATCAAGAACAGGCTGCTGCTGTGCTCCGACACGAGCCGACCACGCTGTGTCATTGCTTCCCAGTGTTCCCCTTGGGAAATCCACCCGCTGGCTCTTATCTTGTGTTTAGTCTGCGATGTTCATGAGGTAGGGATTTAGCCTTGCTGCTCAGCAAAACCCCAGCTCTGGAGTCTGATGAACAAGAATAATACGCAAAAGTTGTCTCATGAGTACTTGCCAGCAGAATAAAGTGCATTTTGGGTCAGGCTCTGCAGCTTTTTACCCTTTGAACACATCTCAGACAAAGGCTTCACCCTAGTGCTGTCTGTGAATCTGTGTCTGCTTCACGGTGTTGAAGAGAATCAAAGATAGAACTTCTTGCACATAGTTTTCTCTGTGGCAATCCTACAAAGCCAGGAAGCCCGGGGGGAGGCAGGAGGCTGCTCCACCTGAAGGTGATTACAGAAGAAATTCTACTGGACCTACGAGGTTTCTTTCATTATCCTAATGATTTCTATCACAGCTGGGTTTTTCTCTGTGGGATGCTGAGATGGGCGAGATAAACCTTTAAGGAATGATTTAGACAAACAAATGAATTAAATCGAATTGGGAATGACAGTTCCCAACGCTTGGGCATCTGCCAAAGAACTCTCAAAAGCCAAAATAATAACTCAGATCTGAGAGATCCTGCAAAGCCTATAAATTAAGTAATCCTTGGGAAGCCTGCAGTTAAATCTGCCATAGGGTTGAGATTTGCCTGGACTTCATCCAAATACTGAGTTTCAAAATTAACTGGTTTCACAGGATGTTGGGTTTGGGGATATTTGGGAATTTTTAAACTATTAAGTAAAGAAATAAACTGAAACCCTTAAGAATCTGTCGTACATGAATCCCATCGGGTTAGGAAGGCACCAGAAAGGACTCAAGCAACGGAAATAGAAATGAAGATGAAACTGTCAGGGACTGATTAATGTAAGAAAAGATATTTCTTGGAGCTTATACATATTGGAGTATAGGTAACATATTCCAAGAAACACTGACTACAGGGAGGACAAATTGCACAAATGCCATGAAACTTTGCTTGCAGTCTTTCCTCCCACAATAGTTTAGAATTCCTGTGATTGAGAAAGGTCATCTGTGTTACGCAGGGATATGTAGTATTAATGCATTACAGCCCTCTCTACACCAAAGGCAGGTCAAAGCAAAGTTCAGTTAATACTTTCCGCAAGAGCTTTCTGCATGAAGTAGGGACCTGCCAAATGAACCTTTATTAAAACCTCTTGCAGTTTAATCACTTGTACTGTAACAATCACCTTCCCACACTTCAGACGCCCTTTCACTCTATGCCTTCAGCCAAAAAGCATCTAACTTTGTCTTCTTCAGTTGCCATTCCGTCAACAAACTGGATTACCGTTTCCAAATGCGCTCTTTCTAGAAGGGAAATCAGGCATGACTGATGGATGAGTGAAAACTGTAATTCCCAGCACATCCCCAGTTGCAGATCACATATCCCCATTGAATAGCTAATCATACAGTGGAACATATTCTGGCTAGAAATGGAAAGGTAGCTGCAGTAATTCCCAGGTTACAGAGGTGCCAGCAGTCACGCTGGGAGCTCCACAAACATTTGGGTGCATCTCCAGGAAGATGCTGCTGGTTTAGGGAAGTCAGAAGTGCCACATGAATGACATGAAGCCTCTTCATAATATAAGCTGTGCCTGCCAGGAATAAAGCAGGAAGTGCATGAGGATACAGTGAGCAACTTGCTGAGTTGAGCTGAAAGCAACCAAGAGAGATGCTCCTGCTCTAGCAAGTGGAGCGTACAGGTTGAGATTTTTAGGTCCTCATGTAAAACAAACCCCATCCATCAATAGAGTGGCTGAATTCTACCTCAAACTCTGAAAAATAAAGAAGCTTTATTTTAGCATCATTATTTATTGAACTTGCAAGGTTTATCAGGGACTTTTTCACAGTCTGAAATAAATCTGCCATGAAAGGCCTGAGGGCCATGTAAAGAGGAGGCAACAACACTGGCTGATAGTCAAATTGTGTCTATCCATCGATTTAGGGGTGACTAACTTCTGCAAGAAGGAAAGCAGTGAAGAAAATGGTCATAGCAACCTGTACACCAACTTACCACCCTTAAACTGATGTGAAAATATTAGAGCATCTCATTTCTACTTCCACTAGACCCTGCCTGCTGCTAGAGAGGACTCTGGGCTGACATTAGCCTCCTGAAACTGCTGTAAGGAGAAAAGGCCATAGTCTAGAAGGCAGTTTGTAGAGCAAGATGATCTCCTGGCCTGGAGAAGAACTATCAAACCATAACTATGCTTGAAGTCCCTCTCTCATGGGGAGATGTTCAAAAACAGCCTTGGGGGGTCATTATCAGGCCTCCCAGATAAGCATGGAACCTCTGCTAGACACTGGGCAGTGGGTAAATGGAAAACCTGAATGCACATTCAAAACGGGACACAAAGCTGAATAGCCATAGTTTACCCAGTCAGTCTGTGATAACAAAGGAAGGAAACCATGAGTGTCACCAGCGGCACAGAAGAGCCAGAATGGAATATTCAAACAAGAAACAAAGAGGTGATAAGGCTTCAGGGTGGAAAAATACTGGAAACAAACACTGAGGAAAGCATTGAGGGGGGGAAGATAAAGCGACTGGAGTGATGAGATTGGATTCATGAACACGTTTGACCTCTCTTTTGAATAATGTGTGCTCTGTGTTAGAGCTTGCTGCAGGGTTTCAGCACTCAGCTGAAGAATGAGCATGTTGGAGATACTGTGTTTTGGCTGGGTGTTGGGGCTGGCTCCTACAGCAAGGTTCATAGCATCTCCTGTTGGTTCTGCTAATCCCCCATCCAGAAGGAGAGCTCCGGTAAGGGTTTGGAAATGAATTATAGTTGAAAAGTTCTCAAGTGATCAAAGGCAAAGCAGAACTTTATGGTCCTGGTTTGGTTGATCAAAGTGGGAGCACGACTGGGCCCTTTGCAGGCTGCAGAACTGAGCTTCTCATAGACAGCACGTGGGAAAAGGTGTGTGAGCAACTGAAAGAGATAAGGCATCTGTGAAACATGGAGTTCTTTAGTTCATGTTCTCATTCCCCAGATCCTGGGGAAAAACCATCTATGGCTGACAGAAGGCTGCCAAATTAATTCCTGATGCAGCTCCGAAAGCTGAGGGCTGCTCTACCTGTGGCCACTTCCCATCAGCAGTTCAACTGCAGGTACTTTTATTCAGAGTCAAAGTGCCTCTCCTTCAGCTCAGTTCGATGTAGTTTGGAACACAGCCTCATTTGAAAGAAGCCCACCCACAGTTTTGTACCGATTGGGGTAATTATAATCATGTTTTACTTGGGTTGAGTTTTTGACAGGCTTTAAGTTACATGAGGGGTAACCTAGGCCCTGAGGAGAAAGCGCCTCGCAGCCAGCAGCGTTCCCATCAGCTTTTGAAATGAATACTTTAATAGTGGGGATTTCTGTGTTTTGATCATCAACCTCCTATGCCAGCAAATCACTCTGAAACCCCGGCTGTTTGCTGCTCAGCAGAGCCTGCCCCTCACAGCCCCCGTGCAATTTAGGTGATGAAGCCCCAGTGAATGCCGGTGGGAATCGTTTGACTCCACAGAGCTTGCAGGCTCCATTTTCTTCCCTGCTCTTTCCCTTCTCTCTGTTTTTATTGTTGTTACTCCCCAGCAGGCTTGGTTTCTCTTACAGGAAGGATTGTTTCGGATTCCCTTATAAGAGGATGGAGATGCCGGCGCTGACGCCGCATTCAGGCACATCTTTAACTCAGTCCCTTGGGCAGAGCTCCTCGGCACCAGAGCCAGCAGCAGAGGTGGGACATGAACCAGTCCTCTGCAAGACACAGCGTTTGGCTGGGTGGATTTTCTAACGCAAGCAAGGAAACCTCAGGCCAGCCTCCTCCCAGCCTTCGGCAGGCTGGGTGATATCATGCAGGAATGAGGAGGTATGATTCATCACCGCTTCACAGACAAGTCAGCTTTTACAGCCTCTCCTGGTGCAGGAGAACAAAGAGTAGGGGTGGAAGCTCTGCGGGTACCAGCTGCAGCTGAACCGCTCCTCTGGAGGCACCTTTTGAGCGAAGCAAACGGAGTTTATGGTGTTTTGGGTGCGGAACACAGGGCGCTCGCTGTGTTCACGTCGCTGCATCACAAGGCTGCAGCATAGCTCAGGAGTGTGTTTGAAAGGGACACGGTCACACAAACCCTCCTGTGTCAGGAGCCAACGCCTGCAGACAGATTTCACAGCAAACAGCCCGTAAATCAAACTCCCAGAAACTGGGCAACAAGAAGGTGCTTGATGAAACTGGACTTTCCAAACAATGGAACCTTTGTTAGGCCCTTTTCTCTGAAGTGGGATATTCCGGCACAGCCCTTTCCAGGAAGAAAGGGAGGATGACAGCCATTCTGAGGTTTGCTCTCAGCTCGGGGGGGGGGGGGATGCTGAGCAGCTGTGCTGACCACCCATCCCAACGCCAAGCTATGGCTGCGTGCCTATGAGCCATCACTTCGAACACCCTCTAAGCATCTGCTGGGTGCTCCAACAGCCACCACTGGAAGCTGGAATGTTCCACAGCACCTGGTGCTTCCCCTCCAAAGGCACAGTGATCACAGAATCACAGCACGGTCTGGGTGGGAAGGGTCCTTTAAAGCTCATCCAGTTCCAACCCCCTGCAATGAGCAGGGACACCTTCAATTAGATCAGGCTGCTCAGAACCACTTTGAGCCTGGCCTTGAATGTCTCCAGGGATGGAGCATCCACCACCTCTGGGCAACCTGTGCCACTATTTTACTGCTCTCATTCTAAAGGATTTCTTCCTCACATTCAGCCTGATTGTCCGCTCTCTCAGTTTAAACCCATCACCCCATCTCAATCTTTCTTATAGGCCCCTTTTTAAGTACTGAAAGGCAGCATAAGGTCTCCTCAGAGTCCTCTCTAGTGCAAGCTGATGGGATGCACTGGCCAAGAGATCCCCAAACTGATTTACACCCAAATCTGAATCACAGAATAGTTCGGGTTGGAAAGGACCTTAAGATCATCCAGTTCCGACCCCGCTGCCATGGGCAGGGACACCTCACACTGAACCATCTCACCCAAGGCTTCGTCCAACCTGGCCTTGAACACTGCCAGGGATGGAGCATTCACAACCTCCCTGGGCACCCATTCCAGTGCCTCACCACCCTCACAGGAAAGAATTTCCTCCTTATATCCAATCTAAACTTCCCCTGTTTCAGTTTGAACCCATTACCCCTTGTCCTGTCACTACAGTCCCTAATGAAGAGTCCCTCCCCAGCATCCCTATAGGCCCCCTTCAGGTACTGGAAGGCTGTTATGAGGTCTCCACGCAGCCTTCTCTTCTCCAGGCTGAACAGCCAATCTGAGTTAATCCCTTGGAGTTTTCTCCAACATACTGCTCACTATGGATGTTTACAGTTGCGACCACACATTTAAAGACCTATTACACCATTTTCCTACCGCGATGGAGGCGCACTAAGGCTTTACTACTGCGAGCAGCAGCTTTAAACCCCATTGGGGATAAAGGTCTGGGGGGAAACCCCCTGGTAAATCTCAGCCCCCCCGAAGGCCGGGAAGGGGTCGGTTCCGCCCCCGCCACGCCCCGCACGTGCGGGGCGTTGCGGGGGCGGAACCGACCCCTTCCCGGCGCTCCGGGGCTCGGCTGCTGAGCGCAAGTGGGAGCTGGAGCTGCGGTTGCTCGTGGGTTAGGCAGCGTTCCGCCGCTATGTCCCACTCGGTGGTCCTGCGCGGTCCTTCGCCGTGGGGTTTCCGCTTGGTGGGCGGTAAAGACTTCAGTGCCCCGTTGACCATCTCCAGGGTGAGCCCGGGCGCGGAGCGGGGTGGGCGGCAGGTGATGGGGAGCGGGGCTAGCGGGCAGCATCGGTCGGGCGCCTCTTAAGCACCAATTACTATCTTTAGCCCCATATAGAGCGCTTCTCTCTCAACTCAACGCGGATAGCCTTCTCCATGCTTTGGGGTTTTTTTTTGGTGGGGGTGGGGGGGTGTTAAATTCATAAAGATATACTCCCAAAGTGTTCAGTTCTCAGCACTAAGGAGGGCTTGGATTTGTGCCCTGAACTGAGTTCATAGGCTGTTGGAGGGTTTTTTTTAGGCAGGCACAAGTAAAGTCAGCAAGAAGTTTCTCTGTGCAGACTGCTGCATTATAGGGTCCCTGCGGGCTGGTAGTAATTACTGTGTAAGTGTGCTCGCACTTGTGTTTAACCTCACAAAGATGTATTTCTGGAAACTTCTTTCCTAAGACACGGCGGCTAGCTTGAGCTACGCTTTGTGAGTAGATGGATGTGAAAACAAACCATCCCCCGTGCAGGAAAGAGCATGGTGATGGGGTGTGATGGGCTGGGTGATGGATGAGGTGCTGCGACCAAGCCGGGCACGTTCCCGCAGGCAGTGGTGCTTCCATCGCCATCGGCTGGCTTGGGAAGGGGCTGGAGAGCCGAGGCTCCTGTCCTTGCACAGCGCCTTGCAGCGGTGTGGTAGAGCTGGGCTCTCCTGGGCAGCTGCTGCCGCCGGAGTGCTTGAACGCGCCCTGAGAGCACTGAAAGGCTTTGAGAGGAGCTATAACTTAAAAATGCTGTCATAGCACATCCGAGCTGTTTGCTGTCTGTTCGTTCATCTGCCAAAGCTCTGACGAAAAAGGGAAAATGCATTTAAAGAGCTAATTATGGAAGAGAGCATGTTTTAAAGAGGCTTGGTGTATATTTGGGTCCCAATGCACCGATTAGAGCTTTATGTCTCTGGTTTTACCTTGCGCTGTCCCTTACCAAGTGTTCAGAGAGGGCTTTTTGGAGAAGCAGCAGGATATGGATGGACGGGAGGGGAGACCAGGGCAGTGCAGGGAGCAAGGTCTGGCCATGCTGCGAGGGGAGGTACTTGGCTTCTGGGGCTCAGCCTGCACCTTCTGGGCACAGGGCTGTCCTGTTTCTCCCCCAGTAACGTGGGATATATTGCAACAAGACACAAAATCACCTCTCAGTGACTGTAAGAACGTTCCTTGTGCGGAAATGAGCATCCCAGTTGAGTGGAGGGAGCCTCTTTTCCTCTTTGAAAGAAGCTTGGTTTAATATTAAACAAGAAAAAACAAAGTCTGCTTCTGCCTAGGCAGGTGCCTTGCCAAATTCCTCATTTGATTCAGCAGACCTGGGAGGCGTGAGGCCCATTCGCATCAGGCCAGGCTTGCTTTGGATCACAGCGAGCTGTAGCACAAGCGGAGCTCATAGGGTGTTATTTCGTGGTACTTAGTGTGACAGCTTGTACATTAGATCCTGGTTTACCTCTGCTCCCACTGAAGAGAAGGGCGATGCTCCAATGTGTTGCTGCTAACGGATGCTCTTGGGGGTGATAAACAACTCTCTGGGGTGTAAATACAGGTGTAGGGTGCTCTGCTTGGGCTCCAGCCTCCTAATGCAAGGGGAGACCTCACTGGCTTTGCAAATAGCACCAGAAAATGTTAAAACTGGGGAAGAATTAGCTTCTGCTGCAGCTCCTGGCTGTGGGGATGCAGGAGGGGCTTTGCTTGGTCGTGGGTCCCTCCAGCCCTGCCTCTACAGAGGATGGAGCTGGTGTGGTGCCTTATTCCCTTTAATTCTGTCATTGTCTAACCAGGAAATCTGTTCTATCCAGCTTGAACCCCAGGCTGGGCTGGTGCAGGAGGGAGGGAGGCTCTTGCTGCCTAATTGCTGAGGCTTTTGGCTCACTTGTGCTTCCTTCAAAGTGCTTTTTCTTTTTTTTTCTTTTTTTTTTTTTTTTGGTTGGTTGGTTGGTTTGGTTTAATTGTTTTATATTAAAATGCCATTAAATTACAAACAGATTTTGAACAGCAGAAATTCTGCCGGGGGGCAGGACCAGGCTCTGGGATTCACACATCCATCTGTGTGCTGGCGTGCTGGGCTGGATGTGGCTTTGCTGTGCCTCACTTGTGTGCTTGAGGGGGACTGTGAGCATCCTCCCTGCACTGGTTACATTGGGAAGTCATAGGTTGCAGCTGGGGACTGGAGGCATCCGAAAGCCACCCACAGGCAGTGCTGGGTGCCAAAGGCTGGTGGCCTGCTTAGGAAATAACAGCTTGTCTGTGCAGGGGTTGGAGAAAAATACTTGGTTGCCAGCAAGTTGCTTTTCTCTACTCATTGCTCAGCGGCTGCAGAAACAGTTTCTCCCTAGACCTCCACTATCTGTGGCAGCACAGGGATGTATTGCTGCCCCAGGAGCCACAGCGAGGGATGCTCTGCAGTCTGCTGGGGGCACACCGGGGGGTGCAGCTTCTTCTCCGAAGCCTGTCTGATGTCATTGCTCCAGGTTAAGTGCAGGCAGAGCTCCTTAATGTTGTGTTTATGGGACGTGAAGTCCAAGTGTTGCTGTTAGAGGGGAAATAATGAAGCCATCGCTGGGAAAGGAGCTGCCAGATGAGGCTGAGCTGAGCAAGAGGTGCAGGGATGCAGCTGAACACTGGGCAGGGAGAGGTCCCCAGGAGTGGTTTGTGATAGCATTGTTAAAGGGATAAACTTGAAAAACGTGGATTTGGCAGCAAGGAGAAGAAAGATCACAGAGCTCTGCTTTGGAATAGGGCTTGTTTTCCAGGACTCGCCTTAGTCCCCTGCGTGGTCACTGCACTTGTGCAGGTGGTGATGCTGAGCTCGTCTCATGCAGATGTTTCAAATACACTCATGAAATCAAGCAAAGATGGATTTCTCTTGGAAGCAGGTCGCTTCCCTCTCTGGTCTGATCAGTCTTGGCTACCAAGTGGTAAAGATCTGATTGCTCAAGTGGCTGGGAACAGCTGATGCTGAGCATTGCCCTGGGGAGGCCACACTTGAGTTGAAGCATCAAGTTCTGCGCTATTAAAGATAAGGAAGGATAAATACAAATGCAGAAGGGAGTGTAAAGGCCATCTTTCTCATGTGGTCACACAAAGAGCTGGGTGTGCTGGCCAGCCTTCTGTTCCCTGCTTGCATTTTTGGGGGACCCAGATGAGCAGGGCTGGACATCGCTGGGGTGGTTTTGGGGGAACACAGCCTTGGGGTGCTGCAGCAGCCACAGGGATCTGCTGGTGTGGGGAGGGAATGTAACTGTAGCCCCAGATTGTGCTTTGGAGAAGAAACCTGGCTTGTTTTATACCCCCACTCAGAGTAAGCTAATGCCAGGTGTAGTACACTATAATTAATGGTTCCTTCTCCTAATGATATTTATAGGGGAAGGGGAATGACTCAAAACATCTGCTGAGAGTTGGCCTTAATACCTTGGTAGAAAGTGGTTTAGGTCTTAATTAAGTTTCTGGGAGCTGACAGCTGCTTTTCCTTGGTTGAGCAGGTTAACAACTGGGTTCTGTATTTGCCCTTCCTGGGAAAGGGGATTTACTGTGCCTCTTACTCCAGGTACCAACAGCATTGCCTTTGAGCAGCAACCGCAGTTAGGGAGCAGCAGTGGAATAACTTACTCAGCTGCTCTCAGTGTTGTGCTGGTAACCATGTCAGTGAGTGCTGCCGTTTGTGGCATCACATTGATCTACCCCTTGCCTGGGATTAAAAGATAATCATTCATTAGGGTAACGAGAGGAGCTGAATGTGTTTAATCACTTGAACTCGCTCGTCCAGCTCTTAGAGCAGTCGCTGTTGTCATTGACCCAACTCTGCCAGTGCTAAGCCAAGCAGTTGCTGCTGTTAGAATCATAGATACATTGCTTGCTAAGCAGATAATTGACAAATGGGCTGATTCCAGCCTGGTTTCTAAGTTTTTAGGACAGTTTTCCCTGTATCTGCTGTCTTCAGCATCACTTTACCCACTGGTCTCTAGCATTTTTCAGTGTTGACTTGGAGCTGTAACACAAGAAGGGCGAGGAATAATTGGTCTGCAATCCATTATCCAGGTATTGTTTGAGTTAAGGTTGACTTTCAAACTGAAGTAGCTGTTGTACTTGAGCAAGTACGTGTCCTGTTAAAGGTTAGGATACTCGAGAAGGAATTCTGCTGAGGGAGGAATTCCAGTACAAGTGGTCTTGTTGATTCTGTCGGGGCAAACACCTGAGTGCATTGCTGTGATCCCGCTTGAATGCAGAGTTCCCACTTGGAATAGTAATTTCCATGAGGCGTGTTCTTGCGTGCTCCGGGGTGGGGATGGCAGAACAGAAGGCTGGGCGGGTTTCCTTACCCCAGGAACTCCACGTGTGGCAGTGAAAGCAGGAACCAGAGATGCCACCAAAGGGAATGGGGCTTTTTGCTTTGCTTTCCATCAGGGTTTTCTCCTCATTTTACATGTAACTTCTATGGATTTGATTGTTTATTAAATGGAAGTGATGCACTTTGTGCAGAGCTCCTGAATGGACTCAAGTATTTGTGTTGATGAACCCCAAAACTAGGAGCCCAGCAGATTTCTGCTGACTTTTGGTGGTTTTATTGCCTGTATAGACCCAAGTGCTGGTAGCTGTTTCTCGGTTGCGTGTTAAAAATTGTTAGCACCTAATAGTTCAAGTTAGATGATTTTAAGTGGAAGGAAATAGTTTCTTTTCTGTTCTCATCATTCTCCCAGTGATTGCTTGTAAGGTCTCGAGTGAAGGATCTGGGTGGTTCCACTCGAAGCTGTAGCAGTACCCAACTGTTAATCTGAATTACAGGTGAGAACTAACAAAAGTACGTAGCAAACAGATTTGCTGCTGAAGTTATTCTCTCACTGTGGCTTTATTTAATAACTGAAAGAGAAGAATAAATGCTCGCACTGGTTCAGGAGACAGTAATGGTAGAATATGCTGGAATGAAAGCCTGATGCTAATTACTGTAATCAAGCACGCTGGTAATCCAGAGTGGGAAAGCAGGCGGAAAGAATGATTCATGTAGGTCCATTCAGGCAAGGGCTGACCTTGGGGCGAGTTGAGCAAAATAAACCCAGCACACCCTCGGAAACACTTGGGGCCTCTGCCAGGTTGAACAAAGCAGAAGGAGCCCAGTGCGAGGGGTTCTTCTGAGCTGGGGATATTGGGGTTTGTGGGCTGACAGTGGTGATGTCAGTTCTCCGACTTCTTGAAGGTGAAAGGTTGCTGTTGGGACAGGTATTCATGGTTAAAGTGGTTGCATCCCACATGATGCAGGGATAAAAGAGAATAAAGCTGGGTAGCATGCTCACTGAAATGGCCCTGTTAGTGTAGGAAGCGCACAAGGGGAAATATGCGGCATTATCCTTCCCTTTATTTTTGTTGCTGTATATAGCCCAACAGCTGGTGATTAATCCTGGTCCTACTTGGGGTAGATAAATCCTTTAATTTTAATACAAATATGCCATTAAGGATAGTGTGGGATTAGTGTCGTCTATTGCAATTCCTTTTACTTTAGCTTGGGGGCAAAGTGCACATCAGGAGTCATGCAGCAAATCCTGGAAGGCACAAGTCCCTTGAATGCGGTGTTTGTAACTGACTCTGTTTGATTTGTGGGCTCTCAAGACGCATGGACTGAGGGTTCTTGGATACCCAAACACTCACTGCAGATGTTTTTATTTTCTAAGTCATCTGTGACCGCAGGTGCTCGAGTGTGAAGGAAGCAGAGCATCTGGTGGTGCTGATAAAACCAGCTAAAGCAAACACGTTCACAGATCCTCTGCTTGACTCCCTGTCGGCCAGATGTGTGCCCAAGGAAACCCCGGTACCCAGCCACAGCCTGTTAATGGGGTGGATCTGTGCAGAGCCATTAACACTGCACATGCCCTAAGCCCTGGAAGATAAGGTTGGGTTTGGTTTCTACTTCAGGGCTTACACAAAGACGTCAGCAAAGCTGAGATTCATTGGGTTATTTGGAGCTGTTGCAAAAATGTTGAGCTGCAGTGTGACATTCCAGTGGCTTTTACAGCCAGAGAGACCTGGGATAAACCTGGCTTTGTCACACAGGGAACAGAGCTCTATTGGAAAGCGAAAAATAAAGAGAAACTTGCTGTGCAAGAGGATTTCAGCCCATAAATCCTCCAGGCATCGTAAAGATGCCTCAAAACTCAATCGCTCTTGTCAACCAGAGCACCTCAAATTCGCACCCATTAAGCCTTAAGTAGTTTTACACCTTGTGAGGACTGATAGTGGATTACGTGCGAATGACATGTTACAGTTCCAAGCCTCAGAAAGCAAAATATACCCGGTTAAAGCAGATTATTTGAGGTAATTAGTCTTAATTATCAGCTATGGGCAGTGCGCAGCTAAAAGAGGATATGGTTTTGAACTGACAATGCAGGAACAGGCACCATGGAGCAGATGCTCAGCTGGAGACTGAGTCAATCACCATAAACCACGTCCCAGAAACCTTTAGAACATGTAAAGCTTCTGGTACACAGAAGCTCCTGCTCCAAGTGCTGCAGGAGTTGTGGGTACCCTTGGGCTGAGCACAGCAAGCATCTGGCAAAACAAGCCAGATGTGGGTGTCTCAATGACCTCTGTCTTTCTCAGTCAGCATTTTGGGGTCTGCACTCAGGTTATGGGGCTGGTTGCTTTAAAACTCATGTCTGATCTCATTGATTCTCTGCCTTTTCCTTGTACAGAGATCTCAGCCTTTGAGCTGGGTTAGGATCTGCGCTATGAACCTGATTCTAAATTTGGATTTGAATCCATTAGTACTTGGATTCAAAAGGATTTTCAAGTTCTCACCTTTTGTAACACTTGTACTCTGGTTCTTTCCTTTTTATGCCCTCAAGTTTCTAGTTTCCTTCAGTAGTTAAATGAATTAAAGTTGCATAAGCCACGCTCTCACTGAGCTGTGCAGCATACCTACATAATGGCTTGATGCACTGGACGTTACATGAGCAGTTAGAAAGATGCAAATAGATTGGTGAGAGATGTGTCAGTTCAATGCAGGGTGCTTGGAAGTGCTGAAGAGAATCCCTGGACAGAATGCTTAAAGGATTTGGGGAATTTATCTTCATTAGTTAGTCATTTTGCTCTGGGTTCTTCCTGGTTTAAAGGCTACTGCTACCATAAGCTCATCTGCTGCCCCATAGCGTGTGTCCTGATAGCAGAACAGGCTGCCTTTGTTTTGAAGCTGAGAATTTTGTCACCCTATCTTGAAAGCCTCTCGAAGGCTTTAATCAGAGCCTTTTGATCACGCTTGCAGAACAGAAAATTCCCTCACATTTGGCCTGTAACAAATCGCCATTGATTTAAGAGAAGACTGGTGTGGTCTGTGTAGGCTTCTCCTATGGGATTGCACGTTTTAACCCATGAAATCCTGGGAAGATGGCTTCATTAGGTGATGGGATGCTTTGCCTTTTGGTGCAGTAGGGCTTCTTTTCAAAAGTGAAGGAGATCTGGCAGAGATAAAGCTGCATTTATTGTGTCGATTTGGCCTGAATAGGTACTTTTTGTTAATGGGAGTAAAAACTACTAGGAGGATAAGTACTAAGTTCTCCTTTCCAATGGCTGTGCCCAGACTATGCAGGTAGCAAGGAGGAACTGTGTCACTCACCCTTGGGTCTTGACCCAGGAGATGTTAAAGGCAGGTTTCAGGGGAAAAAGAGTTAAGAGGGGTTAAGTCAATAAAACAAATTAACCTTTCATTGAGGCTTTGGTTGTTCCAGCTTATGGCATTGGCCCAGCTCTAGAGCTTGAGCAAAGCTGCCCCTGAGCTGAGCCATCCCTGCAGGGGCAGTGGGACACCCATGGAGGGGACTTTGCCCTGCAGCCCTGGCACGCTCCCGTGGCTGCTCTCCAGGGGGGAAAGTGTAACGCTGTGTGTGTTTGAAGAGTAAACTCCTCTTGGTGCAAGTAATCTAGCTTACTAAATGAGATTGCGCAGCTTCCAGCACCAACTGGCTTAGCGCAACAGCTGCCTTAATGTGCTTTATTTTATTGGCCTGATGTCAGATGCTAGCACTCAGTAAATCCTAACGAGGCTCCAGTGGCCAGATAAGATAGCTGCTGCTGGCTTTGGGCTCTTTCCAGTCTGCTCCATAGCATCAGAGTAGCCACTTGGCTGCGGAGAGGGCTGCTTGAGGCTGGTCCCTTGAGGGAGAGCACAGATGGGTGGTAATCTTGGGAAAGGTGGTGGGGGAAATAATGGGAAAAACTTATTTAAAAGCAATTGGTTTGTGGTGGTGTGGGTATAGCTCACTGGTCACGTTCTCCTTTTACTGAGCCATCAGCTTGTGGGATGTTGATGCTACTGCCTGTGAGTCCCATTTCCCATCTTTATCCTCAGTGTGGAAGTGATGCTCTATAGAAAAATCACATCTTTGCCCTGGGTTTGGAGACCCTGGGTTTCCAGAGGCTGTCTGCATGGATCCGTGTGGAGCAAAGCACATAGGAACCTTGCATGAGGACTCAGACACAGCCCTGGCCTGTAACCAGGCTAGTAGGGCTTTCTGTGACATGTTGGGTGTCACAGCACAGCTGTGAGTTAGGAGAACTTGAAGTATTTTAAACATCATTCACTGCAATACAAACTCTGGACCAGACAGACATTACGATACTAATTCCCAAGCTGCTGTGGCAGCGATGCTGTATCTCAAACTAATGAGTTCTTGGAGTGCAGTTCCATTGCAAGCCCTCAATCATCTCCATGGCTTGCACAAATTGCTAATAGGAAGATACTGCCAAACTAATTTGAAATAAACCAGAATCTAAAAATAGGAAACATCTAAGAGCCCCGTTTATGAACAGCTTATTCTCCAAGGAAACTACAGTCTGGTTAGGATCAGCACAAGGAGAACAATCCATTGGACATGTAGACAGCATTGAATAGACAAGAACAAAATGCAGCTGTCCTGGGTCAGACTGGAGGGCTGTTGGTCCAAAAGGCCACTGCAGCTGGGGATGCAGGGCAAACACCCAGGGAAGTGGATAACAAAAGGCAGCCCCAGGGAGATGCTTCTGTGGAGGTGCTGGTTGAGCTTCTGGTTGACTTTCTGGTGGGTCTGGCAGCTTCTGTGGCTGTAGAAGGACCTTAAGGCTCTGTGAATGCTGCATCTTCTTACACAGGCTCAGAAAACCCAACAGGGCAAAATGAGCCTATGCTGGGTCGAAATGCCCTGTGTCAGAGCCTTACAGCCCGTGTGTGCTGTGTGCAGAGGTACCTCCCGTTGTTTGCTCTGAGTCACAGGGAGCCTGTGAGCAGGGAGGGAGTTGGCTTGGCAGGGTTTTGGTGCAAAACAGCCCAGCTGAAGCTATTGAAGAGCAAATGGCAAACACTGATTTACTCTGACAAGGCAACAAAAGGCTTAATTCAGGCTGCCAGCTCTACTTAACTGTAAAGAGTGGTTTGGAGCTCCTCAAACACCTCTGGGTTCACGTTTCAGTGGTGTTGGTGGCTGCAGTCACACAGGAGCGGTGCAGCAGGTCTGAGTTATGCTGGGTGCTGCCTGCCTCTTGCTGGCTGTTCGACCAGCCTTGGTCCTGTGAGCAGCCCCAGTGTGATCCACACAGGGCTTTGGTGGCAAGACCAGATCCTGGATAAACTCCCTGTGGAAACAGAACTGGGGAAAACAAATGAGGTGGAGACAGGGGCATGTGCATCCTTCCTTTTAGGAGACTGCCTGTTTCATGCTGGTTGGGGTGGGGGGGTCATAGCCACCACTTGGTCTCAATCTGTTAAAACCCATCCCTGTTTTACGCGTGTCTGTTTGCCACTGTACACTGCAGTAAGCTGCATCCAAGGGGAGGTGAAGGGCAGAACAGTGATGCTGTTGCCTGGATCTTCTGAGCAGGGTGTGATGGAGCAGAGACCTGAGGCTGGGGGTTTTACCTGTGTCAATCAAGAGTAAATGGATTCAAAGCACTACCGCACTCTCAATGCAGTGAGAAATGAATGACCAAAAGCCAGGCCCTACTTTCTCACTGGATAAACCATGTGGTCGCCTAGCGCAGCGTTAGCAGATGCTCTGAATGACTGGAGAGGAAATTAGAGGGCAAGCACGTCGCTATGAAGAGTTTAAACAGACACATTTGCCTGTCCTGCCTGTGCCTCGCATCACTTTATATTGCAGAAATTCAAACCACATTTGGGCTGATGTAAATGAAATGGTAATTCTCGAGGAACTCTTTTATGGGCTGACCACAAACTGTACCTGGCCCTGTCATTAGTTCCTCAGGAAAGAAGTTAGCAGTTTTATGAGGTTCTGGCATTGCTACAAAACCAGAAGGAAGGGGCTGTGGAGCCTTAATGAGCTGTGTGATACTCCACGCAGGGCTAGAAAGAGACAAGTCATTTGAATGATGCTCAGGAAAAACTGATGTCAAATGTGACCTCTCTGTGGGAAGCAATTAGGGGACTGCGTGTGTCTTCTAATTACATGGTTAGCCAAAGAGGAGGGGTCCGTGGGAGCTTTAGGGATTGAATCTCACAGTGTGATTTCAGGCCTGCAAGCCAAAGGAGTGGAAAGCATCCCTCTGGAAAGAGGGTACTGTGTTATGTCAAGCAAGAGACAAATCTAAAGAGGACCAGGTTGACAGAAAGCTCTTCCTTAAGAGAGCACTGTTGTAGGGGATTGGCCCCCAGAGAACTGGGGCTAACTTGCAATGCCTGCCTCTGACATCCAGCCTTTGGTTGATGCCATTGGTATGGGCAAAACACGTCTTCTCCATAGACAACTATTCCCTTATCTGCTGCTTATTCCAAGCAACTAGGCTTTCTTAAAGCTAAGCATTCTTTTAAGTGCCACTTCTGTTTCTCCCTGCCTAGATCAACCCTGGCAGTAAAGCAGCCATGGCAAACCTGTGCCCGGGAGACATCATTCTGGCAATTAATGGGGAGAGCACGGAGACCATGACACATCTAGAGGCACAGAACAAGATCAAAGCATGCATGGACCAGCTGCTGCTCTCCGTGAACAGGTAGGTCCTCTTCTGCTTGAGCTGCTCTTGTGCCAGCTTTGCTGGGTTCTTCACAGCAGGCCCTGGAGCAGCTGTGCCCTTAGGCTCAGCACTGGTGCATCCTCATGGTCTAAGTGTTTTGCAGTTTAAAAACCAGCATTATTTGTAAAAGGCCACCGATAGAAGAAATGGGTTTGGTTCATTTGCACCTGTGGGTTATGGTTTGTACGTTAAAGGCTTGTCCAGGCTGTGAGCTGGGTCAGGTCCTTCAACCCAGTGGAGGTTTTATGGACTCAAGCGTCACACTGGGATCAAATCTCCTTTGAGCAGAGCCTCACACTTCATTAATACCCGCCTATTATTTTCCTAAGCATCTGTTCAATAAACACACATCTGGAGGTCCTGCAAATCCACTTTTTTAGAGTATTTCAAAGCACAGTGAAAGCTTGGGGTTGTTTTTTGGTATTAATCCTGTAGCTGGAAGCTCCCAATACAAATCACAAATGATCCAGGCAGAAGGAGTGCTCCTTATAAGGCTCCCAAATGGCTAATGTTATCTGTGATAGGTTTAAATAAGTGTATACAAGTCTCCACTTCAGATTAAAGAGGCATTTCCTGCCATAGAGAGCTATCATTTACTGTTTATGCTTTCCTTGGAAAACACGTAGTTGGTGACTGGAAGCCTGGGCAGTGGGGAAAGCACTGCCGTAAATGGAGCAAAGCCTCTCTGCTTCCTCACAGTTCATCAGACAGCGGTGTCCGAGCAAAGGGGAATCCCATGAGCTCAGCCCATGCCATAGGGATGATGTGGCTTCAACACTGGGGAGTCAGCTAAGATGGAAACCCAAGGAAACCCTCCACACCGGTGGGGTTTCACACAGCCAAGGAGGACGGGTGCTTTGCTTTCCACTGGGAGCAGCTCAGGGAGATTGGATGGTCTTGTACTCCAAACAGGAGCTGCCCCCGGGGCAGGATGAGGGCTCCCCTCTGGGCTGTCCAAGGGGGCTGGTGGAGCATTCCCTGGAAGAGGTGGAAACCCTCATGTTGTGATGGGAGCTGCTGTAGGTGCTTCGGCAGCAGAACAACTTTGTCAGGAGTTAAGTTTTGCTGAAGACAGCTTTCACCTGCAGCATGGCAATGTTTTATTGTCATGTGTGAGGTTCCTGCAGCGTGAATCCATGAGCTGAATTCCCACTTTTCCACCTCATTTTAGCCACTGGTGTCGGTTGGTGTCCGTTTCTCAGCTGAGATCAGACCTCGAGTACTCCTCCAGGGTACTGCTGGTGCCCCCCCAGTCCTGTGCTTGGGAAGTGGTGCTTGAATCTTGCAGCCCGCTGGTGCCCTCTGGGCTCCTTCCATCCCGTGCCCTTTCTCCATGAACTCTTGACATTGTGTGACAGATAGAGAACAAGATGGGTTTTGTTTTCCAGCTGTGGTCAGAAAGTGCCCTTTGATGAGGGAGGAAAATCAGAGTGGGGGAAGATGAGAAGGGAGAGTTGGTGTGCGGTCTGACAGGATGTCCAGTGTGACCCATCTGTGTTTTGGACTGGGGATGCAGAGAGCATTCAATTTGATGGGAGGAGATACTGATTATCCTGCTTATGTGTTTGCTTCATTAAGACATGTGGGTACACTGATAGGGAAATCAGGAGATTTCAAGAGCCAGGAGCACTCACCATTTGTGAGCAGAGTAAGACATTAGAGTGCAGAACTGTCCCATGCAGCACAGGCAAAGCCTCTTCTCTGTACTTGGGAGGGAGCAACTGAAGTGGGATTTCTGTTGTGATGCAAGCTTTGGCCACAGCCAGGCATAACTATGAACGGCAGGACTGCAAATAGATCGGTGCATCTCACTGACCAGATGAACAGGAAGCCAGCTAAGAGAAAACAGCATCAAACCCAGTGTGAGGTTCCTAATGCTGGGCTCAGGGAAGCTCTGCATCTGATCTTCCACATCATCCTGGGGAGGCTGAGGGAGGCTGTGTCTGGAGGGCATCAGCAGCAACACAGACACTGTGGTGAGAAGTTGGCAGAGCTTGGGCATTTATTCTCCAGACCTCGGATGGAAAAGCTGCTTTGTTTTCTAACAGTAACACAGGCTTGATGAATCCCACCTGGAGTCCCCCTAGTGATGCGTGTTCATGTGAACAAGTGCTTGCACATTAAAATCAGTGATGTTTCTTGCAATCAAGCCTTTCTTATCCTGGAAGACAGTCAGTGCTCAGGCAAGTGCACACAGCAAGCCTAAGGCACAGAGATAACCCCCTCAGCAGCACAGCTCATCCTCTTCCTGCTTACATATTACTGTGTGTTTTCTTACCTCCTGCAAAGAAAGTCATTGCAGCCCCTTTGCACATTAACACCTCTCATGGTTATGCTGCAGCCCTGGTTGTTAGGGAGGACTTGGTCCTCAAATCAGGTTATGCCTCAGACAAAAGCAGCCATAAGCTTGGATCAGAGCCATGCTTTGCTTGAGGACAGCATTGAGTGAGGGCCTGAAGGACCTTGGGTGCTGGACAGGAGACCTTGTGGCCTCAGCGATGCTGTTCCTGCTGATGCACGCTGCGGGAAGGTCCTTGCAGCGCTGCCCAGACCTGCCCAGCTGTGCTCAGGGGGAAGAGGAGCCCGAGAGCTCCTTTGGAGCACGCGGTGCTGCATCCTTCCTGAGGAGCTGGCCACAAGCCCACACTGGGAAGGGGACGTTGCAGCTTCTCAAGTGCACTGGGGGATGTGGCTCTCTTGTCCCCTGCAGCACAGGGTCCCCGCTCTTGAGCTGCGATGAGGGTGGGAAAACACTGGCACAGGTTGCCCAGAGAAGTGGGGGATGCCCCATCCCTGGAGACGTTCAGGACCAGGCTGGATGTGGGTCTGGGCAGCCTGATTGGATTGAAGGTGTCCCTGCGTGTTGCAGGGGGTTGGAACTGGATGAGCTTTGAAGGCCCCTTCCAACCCAAACCATTCTGTGATTCTTCTTTAAGAATCTCTTCTCTGTCCTTTATCAAGGACTTTAACTCTCCATGGGGTGGTTTTCCCTTCTTCTTGACATCTCCATTCCCTAAAGTCTTTCTTGGATAGATCCCTGTCCCCCCTGAAGTTAATGGGTGCTCTGTCCTCTGTTTTGTGTGGGCCCAATATGTGTGGGGCCATTTCTGGGCAGTGATGCTATGGAAAGCAAAGCAGCACAGGAGCCTCACTGTTCCAAAATGGAGCAGAGCAGCTGTGGAAACCCCTTCCCAGCTCTGGATGTTGTTTTGCTCTGGGCAACCCTGGCAGGGCAAGGATGAGGGGCTGAGAAGGAAGCAAGTGATGTGCATAGGCTGGGAAAACCCAGACTCCATATGGATGCGTTGCACTTGCAGTGTGGATCAGATTTATTCTCATGTGCTTGAGACTGAGTGACCAAACCCAAGTGCAGAACTGCAGTGAGATTTGCAGCCACGAGCTGTGCCCTGCTGCAGGATGGATAACTGGATCCTGCTTCCCAGGGGATGAGCAGTGCACTGCTATGCTTCTGCTGAGTCTGCCTGGAGACTTGGTGTGAATACTTATCTTTATTCCTGCTGTCTGTACAGAGATGGAGCTTCTCTGGAAGTTTCTATGGGAGAAAGCCCAGTAATGATCCTGCTGGACATGGAGCCCCAGGAGTCCCTGGAAGCTCAGCAGTTGATGTTCTTGGGAGCCCGCCTCCCCCTGCTCGCGGAGGTGTTGTGGGGCTCTGTTTGCAGTGGATGGGAAGGATGACAGCGTGTGATGTTCTCGAGTTTCCAGTAAAAGCACAACTGAAAAAGTGAATCACGGCTTCCCCTCTGGAGCTCCTCAAGGAGCCATTGAGGGGAAAACCGGAAGCTTTCCAGAGCCTCGGTACACAGCAATGGTTTCAGCCGAGAGGAATGAAGGAGGAGAAATCCCACAGCTTCTCCTTCACGTAGCCTGGATGAGCCAGGTCCATGGGGGTGAAAACCCTATATCAGGATATAGGGATGGATCCAGCACCTTATGGTTATCACAGTGAGGTTTGCAATCCTGGGGAATTGGAAGCATCATCTGTAGCTGCTTCTACACCAAGTTCAGCTCCTGGAAGGCTAATGGCCATATGAGTGATAACAATCAGTGTGACCTTAGGGATGTGCTGTTGTAGGAGGTGAATGGTGTTCAGGAGGTGGGCAGGAACCCGGGGTCAGCCCCTCCCAGAAGGGACCATAGAGATTGGTGTGGTACACAGCGATGGGGTGGCTCTGGAGGTTTGCATGGCTGTTGCCTGCTCAGCCGGTCTGGCACCTTCCCAAGTGCTAAATGTTAGTTTGTAAGGGGATGGAGACATGAGACATTCAGTGAGACCCAGGAATTGCTGGGGCTGAAAAGGAGCTCTGCAAAGGGAGGGAACAAGACCTGCTGATCATTACCAGGTGGAAAAACATTGTGGTAGATATATGTGAGCCTGTGCAAGTAATCTTCTGAGGATGATGTTGAGTCCCTTAGAAAACAAGTATTTGAAGGGGGCCTATAGGGATGCTGGGGATGGACTCTTCATTAGGGACTGTAGTGATAGGACAAGGGGTAATGGGTTAAAACTTAAATAGGGGAAGTTTAGATTGGATATAAGGAGGAAATTGTTTCCTGTTAGGGTGGGGAGGCACTGGAATGGGTTGCCCAGGGAGGTTGTGAATGCTCCATCCCTGGCAGTGTTCAAGGCCAGGTTGTACAGAGCCTTGGGTGAGATGGTTTCGTGTGAGGTGTCCCTGCCCATGGCAGGGGGGTTGGAACTGGATGATCTTAAGGTCCTTTCCAACCCGAACAATTCTATTCTAAGTGCTGGGATATGAGGTGTCTGCACCTTTATTTAGCTATGTCTTGTTCATGGGTCCTTTTCCCACGAGGCCCCATGGTGAAGGCCTGGCGCTAACCTAGGTCAAGTTGCTTAGGGTTGTCCTAGTAGTGTTAAAATAGAGCGGTGCTGTTAGTGCCGGGTAATGATTTCCACATAGCTGCCTTTAATCCCCTACAACACAGCTGAAAACACTTTTCCCGTCCTTGAGCTGTAAATTAAACGACTCGGAACATTTGAGGGCAGCATCTGATCTCTCACCCGTTACATTGGCAAAGAGTGGTTAGGTTTTTGCTGTTGCCCAAACACAACATTGTGGCTGTTGGTAGCGTGACCCTGCTGCCAGGGTGGCTTGGGGTGGCCACCAGCAGCCCGTTGTGCAGGAGCTGCCCATGGCATCATGCTCTGTCAGAGCCACCTCCTAATCATTTCGGATTACCTGGCATTCTGCTGTTCCTGGGAAAAAGCAGTCTTCTTGTGTAAGCATAAATGCTCATCAAGCTTATGACTCGCGCTTCTGTTTGGTGAGCCTGGTGTTTCTCCCATTCTCTTTTGCCTTTAAAAGTGCTAAATAGAACCTAAATTGTGCTGTATCAGCTGGATTTCAGGGTGGTTCAAGTGGAAGCTGTGGCTGGGGTGAGCCTGGCTTTGTTCAGGCCATCCCTGTGAGCTGTATGAGGCTGTCTTGCTTATGCCAAGAACTTTTGGTCACTCTAAAGGACTGATGGCGGAGCCTTGAGTTGTTAAAAGCACTAATTATGAATGGGTTTCAACATGCAAACCCGAGTCTGACCGTGCCTTTAAGTGTAAAGACACCTATAATGACGTTTGGAATACCCAAGTTTAGGTGCTTTCTGGTACCTAAAGCAGTGTGATCTTTGTTGTTCAGGGGTATGGAGAACTGTGAACCCCCAACTAGGAGGCGTTGGCAGTCCCAGTAACTGAATGATGTAGCTTCATGCAAAGCATTTTACTGCTATTGCTATTATTTTCTGCAATCAGAATCTCTTTCTGAATCTTGATTCTTATTACCTGGCAAACTGAAGTCTTCAGGGATCCTTCAAGCTGTGTTTGGCATGGGGGCAATGTCATAACTGCCCCATGTCAGCAGCAGCGCGAGTGTGCATCAGACTGACTCCATGCAGGGGAAGAAGCACGGAAATAATAATGATGATCTCTGCCAATGTAATTAGGCATTTCCATTGTTCTGCGCCCCCAGATGAAATTTGTTATGTGGAAGTAATATACACAGCCCTGCATCGTGGCAAAAAGCGAGCTGGGATTGCTAGGAACGCTGCCCTTCCTGGGAAGGACAATTTCCTTTGTCCCGCCAAAAACAGTTGGAAAGACCCACCTAAAACCAAATAATTACAGTAAAGGTGATTTATCAGAACAGGACATGTGGCTATGAGAAGAGTATGTTATGCCCTGTTGGAAAAGCTGTGATGGCAGTGCTGAGCAGTGCTTTGGAACACACAAAAAAAAACTTAAATCCTCAGGGAATGCATCATGCTAAAGCCAGTGGGAGTCTTTGCTTTTGGTAGGTTTCGGATCAGACCCTGAATTTGGAGGGGTGGGTTTGTATGCTGATTGGTCTAAATGGAAAATACCTAAAGTGAAAATCACCTCAAGAATCCTTGGGTTAAACCCATGCTTATTTTTCACACTCGGTCTCTGCAGGTAATTAAACCAAAGTTGAATGTGGTATGTGCAGGGGCCAGAGTCTGATGGCAAAGGATGCTTGGTCACAGCAAGCGATCTGTGCCCATTGGAACATAACCTGTTTTCGTTAGGTGGTGCGGGTTATGATGATGAACAGGATAGTTTGTGTTTGAAACCTTTATCTTCATGCAGTCTCCATCTCTCATCTCAGCCTCTTAGCATCCAGAAAAGCCTGTGTGTGTGCCTGCTGGCTGTTCCTGGACCCCTGCAGCTCCCTCCTGCTCCAAGCACTGGAGATCACATTCCAGCCATGCCCCTGGATGCGGGGAAAAATGATCAGGCACATGGAAACCATTTGGAGAGTGGGAGGACTGAAGATGCAATTGTGAATGGAAACTGTATTTTTAGGGCTTTTTAAAGCTGGCACCTGCTGAAAGGGTCAGGATGATTCAGACAGGGCTGTGTAAGCCTTCTCCCTGAAAGGCATTGGTATAATTACTGCTGTATTCTAGTATATAGACTTGCCAGGGATTGCATATATATATGTAGATAGATATATATACACATAATCAAAGCCTATTTCAGTATTCAGAGCCAGAATAAAGGGGCAAAGCCAGGACCATGCCGAACAAAACCGCCACAAGCCTGTCTGCTGATTTCTTGAACTAAGTTTGTATCTTAAGCTCTGCACTAAGCTAAACCTCGTAGCTCAAGAAGGGTTTTGAGCTTCATGGTTTCAATAGCATGGAGCTGGCATCCTCTCTATTTACTGTTGTAACACTTCTGAGGATAACTTTAGGGAAACATGTACATATAGTTGTTCCCTGGCAGGCCTATATGCTATTGTATATTTGGGGTTTGTGGTTTGCTTGGAGGTTTTGGTCTGGTTTCGGTTGGGTGGTTTTGTGTGTTTGTGTTTTCAGAAGCCTGGTTTTTGCTGTTTGAGGGGGTTTTGAGTTTGTGGGGCTTTTGTTTTGTTCTTTAAAGTGATTTTAATTGGAGTTTCCTTCATTTCCCATTGCAGAGCTGAAGGAAAGACCTGGCCGCCTCCTGTTCTGGAAGATGGCAAGGCTCAAGCATACAGGATCAACATAGAGCCGGAACCACAGGTATGGCAGCAGCAGCCCTGCACTGGCTGGGAGAGGAGATCCATGTCCGGGGTCTGGAAAGCCCTCAGCTCTATCTGTAATCCTTGGAGTTTCTATGTGTGGGTTTAAAGCATGATGTTCACTAGACATCTATGTGCAGGTCTTGCTGTGCTTTCCTTTCCTGTGCTGAACCAGATCCCTGAGTCAATCTGCCTTACACCCAGCTCCATCACTGCCTTCCCCTCAAGCTAGGCTGTGTTGAATCAGCCATGAGGTGGGCAGGACCCAGCACAGACCCCTCCTTGAGGGCAGTGACCACCCTCATGGTCAGCATTGTGTTTGATGGAGCTGTTGGGTGCTGCCCCGATGCCTGCCCTGCCTGGAGCAGAGCACAGCACACCTGGGGTCTGCTTGTGCCTGCTTTGGCCGAGATGCCTCCATCTCTGCTGCTTCCAGCACCCACCGCACCCTCCTAATCCCATGATGCTGATTCACTTCATGTCCTGGTGTGGGGTTTTCTTACTTTTTTTCTGTCTCTTATTATAGAACCCCGGCCTGGTTTGGGTTGAAGGGACCTTAAAGCTTATCCATTTCCAACCCCTGCCATGGGCAGGGACCCCTTCCACTGGAGCAGCTTGCTCCAAGCCCCTGTTTCCAACCTGGCCTTGAGCACTGCCAGGGATGTGGAGCATCCATCTTTCTCTTCCTTCTCTCTGTTTTGCAGCTTGTCTCTTCCCTCTCTCTTCAGCTCTTCTCCCATCAGCATTCTGCTTCCACTTGCCCTGCCTTCCTGCCCTGTGATCTCTGAGAGGCAGGGCAAGGACATCCCTGTCTCCAGCAGCATCCTGATGCTGGGAGGTGGATGGATCAGAGCAAATCTCCATGTTCTGTACCTATCTCTTGAGTAGCACCTTGTTAGTGAGGTCAGGATGGCTTTTGTTCTCTTCTGGCTCCTTAAAGGGAAGAGGAATGGTGTTTTGCTCCTTTCTGCCTCTGAGCTACCCGACCTTAGGTTTTCTGGATGTGTTGGTCCATGATACATGCTGAGAGGTATCTGTGGAATGAGGAGGAGACCAGGAGGAGTGTTCAGATATTGCTTGTATGGTTTCCTTCTCAAAGGTGGTTTGTCTTACGGGCTGTTTCATGAGAGGATTTCCTCCAGCACATGCAGATGCTGCTGGATTAGCTCTGATGCTTGTATCTAGAGGTGGCTTATGCAGTGTCCAGGCAGGGGTCCCAAGGTCCCTTCACAGCTCTCCCTTGGCTCAGTCCAGAAGGAATACGAGACCTGCAAGGGTGTAAAAGGGCAGGATGATGCTGTAAGGAGTGGTGTTGGCTTCATTTCCCTTTGGTGAGGCGCGGGCAGAGAGCACCAGCAGCAGAACCTCCACCAAGTAAGGAGGATGAGTGTGAGGTTCCCCAGACAAGGAGCAGACCTGCATAGTCCCGCCTGGAACCTGTTAACTGCCACAGCCATGTGGAAGATGGAAGTATTTCACATTCCTATAGTGGGCAGAGGGGTTTTCAGGCACCAGCCCTGCACAACAGCAGCACCAGCAAACCCACGCCAGGGTCACAGACCAGCAGCTCGGGGTCTTTCCTGCCCTGAGCAGCGGAGCAGGGGGATCTGTGTGCTTGGGCTTTGAGTCCTGGCCACATTAGCTGCATTAATCAATTACAGCAATCTCTCCTGACAGATACTTTCTTTTTAATAGACTTTAATGTGCCTCAAACCCTGTGAATAATGTTAAATGAGGAACAAATGTGCAGCAGTCCCCTGCCAGATACAACATTTCTGAGGTTTAATGCAGACTGGATTTGAATCTGACTATTAATATATGTTACATATGGATCTCTTTAAAAATTAGACAGTTACAAAGACTATAATGAAGGGGGAGAGGTGGATTTTCCTGAATCCAGACCTATACTGAAAGCGTGTAAATCTGGGGAGTGCTCGGTGGGTAAAGCAGATGTGTTTGTGGCAAAGCACTGAGGCATGTGAACAAGAATAAGCAGGCACAGACAGCAGGTTCATATGATCATGGAATTAGGGCATGGTTTGGGTTGAAGGGACCTTAAAGCTCCTCCAGCTCCAACCCCTGCCACAGGCAGGGACCCCTTCCACTGGAGCAGCTTGCTCCAAGCCCCTGTGTCCAACCTGGCCTTGAGCACTGCCAGGGATGGGGCAGCCACGGGTTTGGCATCCATAGGTCCCTGCTCTTGCTCTCTTTTCGGTGGCTGTATCCCCACATTGTCTTGCTTAATGGCTTCTTGTGTTTCCCAGAGAGGAGATCAAGGAGATTGCATGCACTTATTAGAATGCTCTTGCTGTGATTGACTCCCCAGACTGAGACTGTGCCTTGAGCATGACGTCGACTGCTTGGGACACGTGCCAGCAGCTGTCCTAACCCCTGAGTTATTGCTGATGCCCTCACGACTTGACCGATGCTAAGGGTGATCATCAGCACCCAAGGGTACAGACCCTCACAGCGGGGATCCCATCCCCTGGGAGCAGAGATGCTGGTCATGGTCAGAGTCCCCTCTGGAGTGATGCCATGCGACCCTGGGCTGTATTCATCCAGCCCCTGTCGCAAAGGCGTTTGTTAGACTGTGAGGGAGAAAAGACTCATTATAAAGTAATGGCTTGGCTCAATATGTGTAACCTTTAAGCACGCTTCCTCACTTCTGGGAACAAACAAACTGCTTTGAAACCCAGTTCTGTTAGAAATCTGCCCTCGGATCACAGAAGCAGGGCTGGGGCTGCTCCTTTTCAATACCGGGCTGAGAATTTTGCTCCTTGAAAAGGGTTTTGAGAGCTTTACCCCGTGTGGCCTTTCCAGTAATGTGAAGCACATTTTCCTTCTTCCAGGCTTTACTCTATCAACTTTTCCATTGTGCTGGGCAAAGATGTCTTGGAAGTCTTCTGACTTGTGACTGGAGCAGCTCTTGCTGGAGGCCCTGGAAGATGTGAGCATGAGCAGAGTGCCTAAATCTGTGTGATTTCTAGGAAAGCATGCGCCCTGTAATTGGGTACATGTCTGTTTATTTAGGTGCAGTGTTTGTCTTGAAGGCAGTGAGGCTTGCAGTTATCTTTGTGCGAGAGAGCTTGGAAGGTACGGGCCAGCTGATGACCGCTCCTCTCTTTCTAAACGTGTTGTGGTTTCAGTTGAGCTTTGTGGAAAACCCCTACTTAGAGACTAAGAATGTAATCAATCCCCCCTCTGAAAACTTGGATTAAGGCTGTGACTGCAGGGAATCACTGCGCTTGCAACAGAGGAGGCTGGACTCGGAGAGAGCTGCTTGTTCGCAGTTAGAATCGACACTGAACAGGGTGGTAGCGAGTCACCTTCAGGAAATAATAGGGGTTTAAAAAGTAGGTTTTGGTTATCAGTTGGTTACATGGCACAAGTCTGGCCTTAACAGCAAGGGCCTATAGAGGAGGGCACAACCTCAGTGACATTCATACTTACATCCTGACTAATGAAGGGCTGTGTGTCTGGCAGGACCTGTGGGGATGCTGTGGGGTGGCTCAGTGCTCTCCAGCCAGCAATGCTGTCAGCTGGAGTCAGGGTTTCCATCACACTGGAATGACATAGCTGCTGATGCATTGGGATCTCTGGTCTCCAGGTATAAAATCACTGCTGATGCATTGGGCTCTTCGGTCTCCAGGTACAAAATCACTGCTGATGCATTGGGATCTCTGGTCTCCAGGTACAAAATCACTGCTGATGCATTGGGCTCTTCGGTCTCCAGGTACAAAATCACTGCTGATGCATTGGGATCTCTGGTCTCCAGGTACAAAATCACTGCTGATGCATTGGGATCTCTGGTCTCCAGGTACAAAATCACTGCTGATGCATTGGGCTCTTCGGTCTCCAGGTACAAAATCACTGCTGATGCATTGGGATCTCTGGTCTCCAGGTACAAAATCACTGCTAATGCATTGGGATCTCTGGTCTCCAGGTACAAAATCACTGCTGATGCATTGGGCTCTTCGGTCTCCAGGTACAAAATCACTGCTGATGCATTGGGGTCTCTGGTCTCCCTTTGCTGCCAGCTCTTTGCCCAGTGTCTGTGTCACTGTGGGCCCTGGCAGATGGAGAGAATGGGATCACCAATCCATCAGTTCCTGGAGATCTCACTGCCTTCAGGTTCCTGTAGTGTGAGCTCACTGGTCAGGATACCACCATGTGGTGCTAACAAGGGGAGAGGATGTTTGCTCCTTGACTGTTCCTTTACTGCCAGAATCAGCAGCTTTCTGGCCCTGGACTTTGAGGCACAGCCCATCAGTGCTAACTGACGGTAGATAAGTGTCTGGCTGGGAGGATAATTGCTGCAGGAATTAATTGGCAGCGTGTAGCCAGAGCTGGAATAGGATGAAAGTGCTCCCAGACCTGGACCCTTGGCTAAAATAAGCTACATGGGGTTGCAGGCTGGGTTTCCTCCGGCTGTCTGGGAGGGAGAGGCACTTCCCGCAGGTCAGCCTGGTTGCCGTGGGAATGGCATCCCAGTGCCACCCAGCCGGGACGCCGGAAGATCCAGTGGCATGGTGTTCCCAGGGGTGGGGATGATGGGTCAGTGCTCCTGTCCCCTTTGCCTTGGCCCTCGCTCATGCTCTGCTTCACAAGAAGCAGCTTTACAAGTCCAGCCAAGGGCTGAGCTCTGAGCCATGGAGAAGAGCTGGTATTTGTTAATGAGGATGAACGACTCCTCACTTAATTGACTCCCAGTCTTGCTTTGAGTTCTGGGTGTGCTGGTGTTGTGCAGGAGACTTCCAAACATCTTTGCAAGGCTTGGCACAGGCCACGCTTATTCCTGTGAACGGGGGGGTTAAATCCTCTTCGATGGAGAGGTGGGATTGCCTTTCCCAAGGTGACTGACCTTCCTTCCTCCCTGGTCCCAGGCGGGACGGGCCACGGCTGCTCCTGGGAAAGCTCTTGCAGGACCCTTGGTCCCAGCAGATGGGTATGGGACAGAGGGAGGGGAAACCGCCTGCCTCGTGCTCTGGGGAAAACAAAGAGGATGAGATAATGCCCTGGCATGGGACAGGCTCCCGGCACATGGGAACGCACAGCTTGTTGTTTGAGGGCTGAGTTAATAGCAGAAACATGCTGAATCCTGACGGCGGCTCGAAGCGGAATCAGCCTTCAGCTGCGGGTACTCGGGCAGCGTTTCACACCCAAACGTCAGGGGTTTATACACCACTGGAGCCCGCTGCTCTGATTTACTGGGTGAAGAGGTTGCACACAAGCTGGTGTGCACTCGTGTGCATTTCTCTCCTGTGATAGGTTATCGAGTCATTTGAGAGCAAAGGAGTTTCCTCAGTACCAGTGTACCGTGCTGAACCGTTGTAGCTGTTACCTTTCATGTGAAATCCTCCAGGTATCTCTAAAATCAGCATCTCCAAGTGATTTTCAACAATCCCAATATATGAAAGAGGTAAAAAGTAGTGTTAAGATAAAGGGGGGAAAAATGGGGATGGAAACTTAAAAATGGTGTTTTCTTCTCTTGAGGTAATTTAAATAGTTTGTTCTCATTGAAGGTGAACAGGAACTATACTGAAATAATAACACTGTGGGTTGATTTACAAAATGCTGGTGGATAAAGAGCTAACACACATACATACCATGTTATTTCACTTGATAACATCGGTTTCAGTGATGACTCTGTTAACACAGGTAAGGAAACTGCCTGCTTGTGTACTCAGAAATACAGGGTGTTTGGTTGGAAGCGTACATGTAGCTCGGTGTTTTTGTTCTTAGCCTTTGGGGACAAATAACTTATCCTATTTCATTTTCCTCGTTGCTTGTTTAAGATGAGGAATTACTCTTTGCAGTCACTTGTGTGACCTGCTGGGGTGAGAGCATGTGGAGAGAGGCTGGGACCAGAGGAGGGATGCAGGGAAGGGGGATGCTCGCTGTGGTCCCCAGACTCCTGTGTACCTTACCCTGTTTTTTACTGAAAGAGCCATTCAGATAAGCTGCACTGATGAAGATTGAATCTATTGGGTTTAAGCATGGGACTTTGTACAGGGGCCTATAGGGACAGAACAGGGGGAGATTGAGATGAGCTCCTAGGCAGAAGCTCTTCCCTGTGAGGGTGCTGAGGCGCTGGCACAGGGTGCCCAGAGAAGCTGTGGCTGCTGCATCCACTTTAAGGTTCCTTGAGCCCAAACCAGGCAGGGATTCTACCTCCCAATGCATTTCCAATGCTTGTGCAGAGCAGCTTTGTCTGCAGAGCTCTGCCCAAGGGCGTTTGGAAAACAGCCATTCCCTCCTGTGCCCCCCCTGGGCAGGGCTGTGATCCCCAGCTAGCTTGCTCTTGTATGCAAGTGTTAATAAACCCAGCACATCTGTACAAAGCCCTCCTCTGTCTGCTTGTCCAACACCCCCCTGCGCCCTTGATATTAAAAACATGCCCTCTGCGCTGCAGCAGGAGAGATAAACGGAAACACATTTTGAGCATTCCTGCCGGGCTCGGGTAGCTGCTTTCCATTGCTGGGAGGTTTTAAGAGGCCGCTGGTGAGCCAGGTAGCTTAAGGGATGAAGCTGGGGCATCGCAGCTCAGGTCCCTCTTGAGCTCCTTAATTCACAAGAGGGCTGTGGCTGCTCCCAGGGGTGAAGATGTTCTCTGAACCCACAGTCATCAGGCCCTTGCTGTGGCCACCACTGTGATCAAACTGAGGTGGAAGTGTCCATTCCTTAAGGAGCTGTGGAGCTCACCTCTAACAGTGAGAGACTGTCCCTGGGTTAGATGCTTGCTGTCCTTGTGCTGTGCAGTGTATAGTCCAGAACACGCACATGTGCAAATACAGAGCTGGAACAGCCTACCCTAAACCCGCTTGATTTTAATAAAACCTCATTTTAAATCAGAGCTGCTTCTTGTGAGAGCCCTCCTTTAGTAAGGGGTGGATGTCTTCCTCCTGGAGGCTGAGGAATGCATAACCCATGTTTAAAAATAGCTTAGACGTTTCCCTGTCCATGCACATGTGTTTCAGATGACTTTTGTTAAGGCTGTTGTAGTGCTGTCAAAAATAACACATCATTTAAGTGTATGATACTATAAATGAGCTATAGGAAACACTGAGCTTCTGCCTCTCTGATGCTGTTGCTCCTAATGCCGGTGCTCCCAATGGGGTGAGCCTCAGCCTGGCACCAGTGTGTTCAGCCAAGCCCCAGCTCCTGGAGTCGTGTGTTTATGGAATTACTCCTGGAAACCGAAGCCAGCCTGCTGTATGTGGAGGTACCTGTGTGGTACCTGAGGAAACGGGGGTTTGGGGCTGGAAACTCGCACTGACGCACGGTGGTGGGGCTGACCTCAGCCTGCTCCCTGCCGTAACAGCAATTACATGGGAAGCACTGGAGACTCTCACGTCGTGCCTTAGCTGCAGCTTGCGGGGGTTCCAGCAGGAATTGCAGTGTGTAAAACAGAAAGAAGCACTTTAAAGTGAGCCTTACTGCTGGGGCCAGGGCCATGAAGCTGAGCAAACCTGAGCGATGCTCACTAGGGCCTGACCCACGGGTGCTTTCAGCATGTCCAAGACCCAGCACAGGGCTGTGGGGCTCGTTTGGAGCCCCTGTCCCAAGTGCTCACTGCTGTGCACTAACATCCAGGCCTTCTCGGGGTCCAGAGCATCGTGGGGACGTGGGCTGGGACTCTGCCAGGCTCCACATTGAGTCGTGTTTCATGTGAACGTTGTCTGTATCCTTTTAACTGAAAACCCATCTGATCTCAAGGGTTTGGTCTCTTGCTTAGGTCTGAAAAATGAATTTGGTGTTTAGCTGATGACTGGGAAAGGAGCGGAGCAAGGAGGACGTGATGGATAAAGCTTTCCTTCAGGCTGTGGTATAGACTGAAAGAGGAACTTGGCAGAGTGTCTGAGACCCGTCTCATAACGTAACCCCCACACTCTGTTCATCCAGCTTCAGCAAACTACACCCAGCCTTTGTGCTTATCTGTTCATCTTCTGAGCTAAATAAAGGGATCGTACTTAGGAGACCTTTGTAAAGTTAGATTGAAGCCTGCTTGGTCTGTAAAAACAGCACCTCAACAGCACATCTGACCGGTGCTAACAGGGCAATGTGTGTTCAGATGTGTGTAGCTTTTAACACTCACCCAGCTTTGGGGGCAGCTTTTGACATGAAGTGATTGCCACAGGATTTCTCCTGCAGCTCTGAGCTGGAGAAGCAGTCCTGCTCATGTAAACGTGCTACTTGCATTCGGATGGAAACTGTGCTGTCCATCCCATGTGCGTCCCTTGTGGGCGATCACAAGATTTCCACTTCTGGGTCTTTTGGACCAGTTTATCAGGGACAAAGCACTGTCTTTGCTATTGAAGAGCTGGGGGGAAGGAGAGGAAGGTTTGCATTGGTGAGTTGCTGTTGTCTCCTGTGCAGAGAATGAGTTTCAGTCGCAAGGGTACAGGTTATCCTAGGAGGTTTCTTCAGGCACGTTTGCATGAAAAAGGACTTAATGGAGGCAGTAAAATTTCACCCACAAAAAGCACTGTGCCAGGACAGGTCAGAACCTTTGCTTCAGTGAAATCCTTGCTGTATCCTTTCCTTTTCTCCTGCTGCCAGCTCTGAGCCCTGGGCAGCCAGTGGTGCCAGGCACTCATTGGAGAAGCTGGGGAGCCCGTCACCAGGCTGTCTGGGCACACCGGACAGCAGACACAGTGGGGATGGGTCTCCCATCACTGCTCAGCCTTGCAGGAACCATGATGGGTTTGCTCTGAGCTGATCTTTTCAGGTGTAGCTATTGAGGCAGATGGTCTGATGGCCCTTTAATGGTAGTGACATCCGTTATCCCAGTCCTGCAGAAAGGATCTCTTGCCTCTTCTCTTCCATGGCAGGCAGCTGGGGGACCCATGCCAGGGACAGCTTTTAGCCATATATTGCAGAGGCAGAGAAGTGCTGGTGAGTTCTCTGCAGAATGCAGCTGGGCTCAATTACACAAGCTCAGAGCAAGTAAAACCCTGGTGAGGAGCTGGAATGTTCAGGCTCAGCCTGCCACCCCTGCAGGATGGACACTGGTAACCAAGTGTGGTCACAGAGGTACCTCTCACAGGTGATGCTCTGACCTCCCTGGTGCACAAATAGCAACACTTATATCTAATTCACCACTTTGGCAGCAAACTCCTGGCTGACACTGCTCTGGTTTTAGGAAATGGATCTGAAGCACAGCAAACAGAAAAGTGCTTTTGGCTGAGCCAAGCCGTTAACGACCAGCTCTGGTTAAGTCTGATGCAGGGTGTGTTTGGAACAGAGAGCAGGATGGGCTCTAGGAGAATAAACATCTCACAGGGAATCCCGCCTTGGGAACCAGAGCTGCTGCTGGTCCTGCCCCTGCAGATCATCTCCCACCACTGCACAAGGGGGCTTCAGGATGGGTTTGGGGCTTAGAGGTGTGATTGTGGAGCTGTGTTCAGCTCGCAGGTCTGCTCCCAAGGAAGGTTTCTAAGGTATTCCAAAGCTGTCATCAATCAAAGCCCTTCCACATCAGGCTGTGTGCACCAGTGTTTGCATGGAGGTTGTAGGAGCCTCTAACTGGCCTTTTAAATTATCGGTCTTCAGGTTTGATCTCTGCTAGTCTGGAAAATGAGATGAGCTTTTCTGTGTGTACTTCTGCCCTTTTAAGGGTCCTGATTTGAAGCACTGTGAAGTGGGCATTGGCCGAGGGTGCTCATCGCGCATCACGCTGGATCAGAACCGTAGCCATACGCAAACCACCCCAAAATCCACCTGCTCCCTGACAGTGGGGCTTCAAACTGCTCCTTCCTGGCTCTGCCTTGTGTATATCCCTGTGGGATGGCTGTGTGAACCGTGTCTGCCAGCAGCGGGAAGCCTGGGCTCCAGGAGCTCCAGATGCTGGGTGTCAGCTTGGTTGCACTCCATAACTGATGGTCCTAGAAGGCAAGCGTGAGGAAACAGATTGCATGTTTCTGTTTCCTAGGGGTAGGAGCTCTGCTCGGTGCAGCTTTGCAGGCCAGCTCCTGGGGAGGGTTTGCAAACCCTTCTCATTTAAGAGAGGCCATAAAAAGCAGGAAGGAAAACCAGCAGAGAAAAGCAAATTGAGGGGAATTTTAACTATCTTGAACCTGAGAACTGGAAGGAAACCATCTGGTTCTAGGGTCCTGAGGATGAATGCAGGAGGGTTGTGCACAGTGGGGTCTCACAGCCTTTGCCATGAGGAGAAGGAGACTGTCCTGAAGAGATTCCTGTGCAACAGGAAAAGTGCATGGCAGAGAAACTGAGCAAAAAGGAAGGCAGAGACCAGTGTGCACTGAGGGGTGAATGCTTTCTGTGTGTTAGCTGTCCCCAACACAAATCACAGCTCCCAAAGCCTGCAAAGAGCTTGGTGGAAGAGGCTGAGGGACTTCCATTGCTTCACCTCCATGGGATTGGTCTGGTAAGTGTCAGGGTAGTAGGAGTGCTTTGGTGTCTGTCAGGAGGAGCCTGTTCATCCCTATGGATGCTGCTGGCTCACCTGTGGCTTTATAAGCCCTTTATAACCTGTAAGAGGCAACTCACCCTTATGTAGTGAGGCAATGTAAGGGTGAGCTGCCACCACCATGAGCATCCTCTTCCCCCAGGGACCCCAAGGAACTCTGCAGTGCAGGGAGGGCTCTGAAATGCCCTGTTTCCATCACCAACCTCATGCCTTTCAGAGAGAGCCCAAGCAGTAAGTTTTGGCTTTATAGATGATGATGTGCAAATTGCTGAGCTTAGCAGGGACAAATGGGCAACGCTTTACAAGTTACCCTGCATTAAAGCAAGTCTGTGGAGATTGTTCCTTAGGTCCTTTGATGGTTTCCATTCCAGACATAACCAGTCCCATGCTCCCAGTGAAGGAGCCTGGATATCCCTGGTGCAGAGGAGCCTGTGGGAAGGAGAGCAGAGGATCCTGCCCTGTCCTCTCCTCTGCAGGCAGAGGCCCCAGTTGCTGTGTTCCTCAGACCAAGTGTGCATCACTGCATGGGTAATTAATGATAATGGGTGTCTAAAAGCATCGTTCTGTGGCTCTCAATAGCCTGCCAGCCAGCACCGGCCATTGCTTTTCTCCCTGAAATGTTTATGATCCTTCTTTTCCTCCCTGTGTCACGGTTGAAAGCGTTTTCTTTATTTCCCTTGAACGAATAATGTAAATCTGGGAACTGGAAACCCATAGCCTGGTTATATATGTGTGTGTGTATATATATATATATAATATGAAGAATATAAATCAGGGAATAGTTAAAATGGTATTATTCCTGGCAGCTAAACTCCTTTTTTAATAAACATTTTGATTTCTTGTTTTGGAAGCTGTTTGCCCCATGTGTGTATGCAACCACATGGAAGGAGCAGTGCAGAGAGGGCTTGGGGTGGCTGCTGAGCCTTCTGAGGTGGTGGAAGTACCAGGAGCTTGCTGGAGTCTGCAGCTTTTCAGCCGGTGGCAGGAAAAATGCGTAGTTAAGCCTGGTTCTTATCAATCCCAGAACCCCAGCCTGGTTTGGGTTGAAGGGACCTTAAAGCTCCAACCCCTGCCATGGGCAGGGACCCCTTCCACTGGAGCAGCTTGCTCCAAGCCCCTGTGTCCAACCTGGCCTTGAGCACTGCCAGGGATGGGGCAGCCACAGCTTCTCTGGGCACCCTGTGCCAGCGCCTCAGCACCCTCACAGGGAAGAGCTTCTGCCTCAGAGCTCAGCTCAGTCTCCCCTCGGGCAGGTTCAAGCCGTCAATGGGAGCTCTGCCTTAGGAAGAGGTGAAGAATTGGAATTCCAAGATCTTTTCCTAGCAGGATCTGGTTTTTATTTCTCTAAGCTGCTCAGTTTTACAAGGCTTGGGAACGCCGGTGCTCTCCGCTCTGCACCAGTGATGGGCATTTGTTTCCAATTAGTATTTATTGGATTATTCCAGTCAGAAGGAAGCTCTGTGTTAGAGCCCTGCAGGATGCGCTCTGTTATTTGTTCACAGGACGGTGTTTTCTTTTCCTGCTTGGTTTTGCATCAGTGTCGCTGGGGATCTGCCTTGAAACAGATTAAACCAGATTAAACAGATTACAGCCTCTTAAACAAGCGTCTGTTTCTTCCACGGGTAAGGGCATGTTTCAGACTCGCATGGCTGGAAATAGCAGCAGCCTAGAGCACCCTGACACCCTGAAGGCTGTGTCCAGCTTCCTGCTGCTTTTCCCAATATCTGGAATTAGCCCTTCTCTGGGGAAGGGGGTGCTGGTCACGGCGTGGATCAGATGGTTTGTGGCAAGATTAGCAGTAGGTACTGTTGGATTTATGGGTGTGCATGGGGATGACTAACAAAGCTATGGAAAAACACATAGGTAGTGTTTTATGTAGGGAAAATAATATGGAAAACTTGTGGTTTAATGGCATCCGACTTCCTGACATGAGGTCATATTTCCATAGTTTGCCTTGCGAATTAAAAAGCAAATGAGAATGCAAAGACTGAGCTGAACCTTTGACCAGTGCGTTTCTCACTGTGAGTGACTGAGAAAACCTCCCCAAACCAGGGATCTCTGTGGGCAAAGGTAGTGGCAAATAAGTGAAAATACCAGGATTGGCCCCAGGTCCTGTGCCTGGGGCTGAGAGCTTGGGTTTTGCTGGTGTAAATCAGAGCGATTGCCTCAAGTCAGGAGAGCGAGAGGGGCTCTGGAGCGATGTAACACGAAATGAGAAGCAGGCTCAGAGCCCTTGTGTGCGGAAATAACAGGCTTTTACAGGAGAATAAATGTGGAATACCTGGCAGTGGCTCCCCATGGGGGAACCGGCAAGTTCATTTGGTCCAAGACCAAGGAAAGGCGCAGAGATCCAGCAAGACTGAGCTGCGGGTCAAGCCTGAGTTTTCCTTTTCCCGCTGCATATCTCTGTTTTCCATAGCACATATACCATATTACTACTGCGCAGTGCACAGCCCCTCTGCATGCATCCTGCTAAGAACCAGAAAGCCCAAGGTGTTCCTGCTTTTTCCTCTCTTCCAGGACAACGGACCGGCCCAGAGCAGGAGGACGATGCCCCATGTGCCTGGTGGCAGCGCCATGGACAACAAGCAGATGCTGAATGTGCAGCACCACCACCCGAACCGGCTCTATGCCAACAGCAGCTCCGAGTCAGCTCTGCCAGGCCAGCTGAGTGGCCTCCACATATCTCCTGCCCACAGGTAGGATGAGAGCATGGCCAGGCCCTGGGTTCTCTCCTGCAAACTTGGTTTCAGGGGGATACATTGAGGCTGTGGTGATCCTGGAGCCCCTGGGTTCCTTCACCAGCTCCGTTGTCCTTCTCTGGGCTCAGCTCCTCAATACCTCTCAGTATGTCCCAGAACTGGAAGATGGGTGAAGGAGCTGGTTTTCCAGATCTCCGTAAGATCCTTCTATTGCCAATGGGGGTAGGTAGCTTAGTAGCATCAGATCCAGTCCGCAGGCTGGGATGAATGCCAGGGAGCATCAGAAACGTTAGTTAGATTGGATATAAGGAGGAAATTCTTTCCTGTGAGGGTGGTGAGGCACTGGAATGGGTTGCCCAGGGAGGTTGTGAATGCTCCATCCCTGGCAGTGTTCAAGGCCAGGTTGGATGGAGCCTTGGGTGAGATGGTTTAGTGTGAGGTGTCCCTGCCCATGGCAGGGGGTTGGAACTGGGTGATCTTAAGGTCCTTTCCAACCCGAACTATTCTTTGATTCTATGATTCTATCCTGGTTTTCCAAAGTATATAGGCAAGGCAGGATGGAGAGGTTTGCCCTCCTAGGAGTGGGGATTGCCCCACCACAGACCCAGGAGCAGACACTTGGCCTGGAACTGGAGGTACCCACAGGGAAAATGAGCCCCAGTAAATGGGGGTGTTTGGGAATGGTCGATCCGGTCCGTGCAGCTGTGCAGGAGGCTGGGAAATAAAGAACACTCCAAGGAAAGAAACAGCTTTTGTGTAGCCAGGAGGGGTTTGGGTGGAAGATTCGGGCTTTGAGACGGGCCAGGTTGTGGACTGCGATGCTTGCGCATGGCTTAGGCTGCTGCTGATTTATGCTCCTCCAGACTGGCAACATCCTGCAAGCAAGCAGTGTTCTGCATCGCATACAGCGAGCAAAGAGAGTTTCTGTTCATTGGGGAGCTCTCTGCCTGCACTAATTCATATTTCAGTGACGCTGCGAGCCAGCTTCTTCCCTGCGCTGCTCCAGGGGAGTTAATGAAGCTGGAAAGGAGGGATGTGCACAAAAAGCATGGAGAACAAAACCTCGTGTTTATCTCTGTGCGAGCCAAAGGGCAGGAGATTAGCTCGAGCGTTTGAGTAGAATTGGGGCAGAAGTGAATTTGTGCTTGATGGGGCCGGACAGGTCAAAACCTGCTGCTTTTCATTGAGGATGTGTGAACTGAGGTACGAGAGGGCTGCAGCAGGGCGCAGGGGAACCCAGGGCTGATTTTCTTTGTTTGAAAGTGAGTTTTATTTCTCTTTAATTCTGTTTCCATGCAACGAATGCAGTGCTGGTGGGGAAAATGAGCCAGACGATGGCTCAGATCTGTGTGATGGGGTTCAGGGCTCTCGCTGGTTTCCTTGGCTTTATAATGACCTTGGTGACCTCCTCCTGAAACAGGAAAAGGAGCCCCTTCCCACTGAGCTGTGCTGTGCTTTGGGGCCCCACTGAAGCACAACAGCACTCGAATTCACCTCTGCTCAGCAGGACACGTGCACATGTACCCAGAATAGGGTTGATTCCAAGCTGTGCTTGCAGTGTTTTGCTGTGCTGAGTGAACCAGAATCATGGTTTAAATGACTCTTTGTTGTCTGTTGTACCCCAGTCGTGCTGCATCCAGGCAAGGAGCAGTGTCTGGATGCTGGAGGTTGGGGGGGCAGTTATGGGGCTGCTCTTGTGTCCCCTCCACCACCTCATTTTAGCTGTGGCTGTGCCTGGCAAATGGATCTTTCCATGCGGTCACCTACAGGAATGCTAACTTCAAAAGAGATGGAAAGGGGATTTGCTGTCATGCCTGTGCCCGGCAGCAGCACACGTTGTCCCCATGCTGGGTGTCCCAACAGTGGTACAAGGGGTGGCTGGACCTCCTGGCCCTACCTCATTAAAGAAACTCATTGTTTTACCCGTTTTTCCCAATACATTCCATGTGTGGCACAGCAACTGGCAGTGCTTGTAAGCAGCTGCCCTATTTCCTGAAGGCATCTGGTAACGGGGCCAGCCCAAACTGCGTTGCTCAATCAGAGCTGAAGAGGGAACAAGTTTAACTTCCCTGGTTCAGTGGCTGTTCCTGGGACAGGCACCTCCAGGCACAGAAACCATGGGAACAGAGAGGTGTTTAACTGAATCTGAGGGAATGTGGAGGCTCCCATCGGTCCCTCGGGAGCTGACAGGCGCTGTTTGTATCTGACTTGAGCCTTTCTTTCTCTCCTTCAAAACAGCATCGACCCCGTGAAGTCTCTCCCACGGAACAGAAATGGGATTGATGTGGAGTCAGACGTCTACAAGATGCTTCAGGATTATGAAAAGCCCATTTCGGAGCCTAAGCAGTCTGGGTCCTTCCGATACTTGCAGGGCATGTTGGAGGCTGGTGAGAATGGTAAGGAGGTTGGCATCCGTAGTGTGTGCCATCAAGTCCTCCCTGCAAACAGGGCTGTGGCTTGAGCCATCATTTGGTCTCTTTGCACCCCCTTCCTTGGTCCCACACCCACCAAGCTGCTATTGGAGGCTTCACCTCCTTCTCCTTCCTTTACTGAGGTCCAGAAGCTTGGAAAGCCTCTGAAGGACCCATCTATAAGAGCTGATGGGAAGGGGCTGCAACCTCTTCTGCTTTGCTGCTTTACCATACATCACCCTGGTGCTGGGGCAGCTCAGCCCAACACGGGATGCTCTGAGCATCCTGTGAGGGTCCTGGCTCCCTGCACATCCTGGATCCCTGCATCTGGGTGGCAGGTTTCAAACCGGGATTTCGGATACTCGGCGTCTGGGGGCTTCCCAGGTTTTGTGGTTGACTTGAGCATGGTGTGAAAGTTGGGTTTCCAGGCGGCTTCTGCATGGCAGCTCTGCTCCCGGGACTGCTTGTGGAACACACTGGTCTGAGGTGGTTGTGTCAGATCACCAGTGGAGAGCCAGCAGCCTGTCTGAGTAAATGGCATTTGCATAAGGACGTGGGATGGTCCTCGGCAATGCAGGGATAGCGATCAGGAGCTCCTGGCTCACATCTGCCGTCTGCCACAGCTTCCTGCCTGTGTCGTTAACACAAGCAGGAGCCAGCTCCAAGCATTAAATAAGATCCCCAAACGATACATTTCAGCTTCTTTTTATTTGCCTCTCAACCTTGAGTCCACTGCAGCTTTTATGTTCAAACTCTCAGGCTTTGCCTTACAATCATTAGGGCAGGACTCTTCTTTCTGCTTCCTTCCAAGAGCCTCGTACTCCGATCATGTGAATCCAGGAACTTAGTTTTTATGGGAAAACACCAACTACTGGAAATCACATTATGCAGCTGCAGGAGGTAGCAAGTGGGGCTGCTGCACTCAAGTTTCTGTGTGTATAAAATGATGGCGAGCCCTGTTCTTTGACCAGTAGGGTATTGCTTGCTTCACAAGAAGCACGATCACAGGTAACTTCTGAGCATCGAGAGGTTCCTCCCGTTCCAGTTTCCTCAGTGGTACTGAGGTGTGTCTGCAAAGCATGAGATAGGATCAGCCTTGGAAGCACTGGATGTAAATACTGCAGCCCCTCCTAGGCTGGCAGGAAAACCAGTGCTAATGACAGGCTCCAGTTGTACCTTCAAGTCCTTCACTGAGAGCAAGCAGGAGTAGCTCCTTGTGCAGAGTCTGCTGCACCCCAGGCCTCCTCATTAGGAAGAATAAATAGGAAGCAACTGTGTTAATGCTGTGAGGCACTGGCACAGGGTGCCCAGAGAAGCTGTGGCTGCCCCATCCCTGGCAGTGCTCAAGGCCAGGTTGAACACAGGGGCTTGGAGCAAGCTGCTCCAGTGGAAGAGGTCCCTGCCCATGGCAGGGGTTGGAGCTGGGTGAGCTTTAAGGTCCCTTCAACCCAAACCAGGCTGAGGTTCTGTGTCTCCTCCCTTCTCTGTGCCAGGGGAAGGGAACAAAATTGGAGCTTTGCTGTTTTGCTCCTGCCTCACCTCGCATCCTGCAGTGCAGGGGGGCAGAAACCCAGTGCTGCCCTTTGGGAGGACAGGAGAAGGAAAAGGCTATGGGGGACAGAGAGGTGCTGGGACAGTGCCCGGACCCTGGGTCTGCCCCTGCCAGTCCTGGTGTCTGCTTGTCCCAGCAGTTCCTTGGCACCAGCCCATCCCCAGTGCAGTGTTATTGGGTTGGAGCCCAGGATGCTGCTGATGGGCATGAGCCAGGGTGGTGACAGGCTGGAGGGGTCCCTCCTGGGGCTCTGCCTCCCCTTTCCCCCTCGGCTGTGCTGGCAGTGGGGACGTGTGGCTGCAGGCACAGCCTGCCCCGTGCCGTGGTCGTTACACTCTGTTTACTTCATAAAGGATGAGAAATTAAGTGAAAAGCCTCTCTCCTGGCATAAAGCTCCATGATACATTGAGATTTCAAATCCCAGGAGTGTTCCTGCTTCGTTGTTTTACAGCTCCCACCCCTCCTCCTTCTTCCTTAAGCCTAAAATTATACATTTTGGCCTGAGCCTGCTTTGTGTTGTCCTTTTAAAGTCAAGATCTCCTCTCCTGAGGAGCTGGGTGTCTCGGACAACCACCTCATTTATATGGAGGGTGTTTCTACTGGAAGCCCAGCATCACCAGCCCCATCCCGACACCCTTAAGGAGCAATGCTTCATGCTGAGGATTTTGGGGAGGCTGGAGGAATCGCAGCAGTTGTCTCTATGGGTGCCCTTGGTGTGGGCAGGATGAGCATTGCAGCCGCAGACAGGGATGGTGATGGTTCAGATTGTGGAGTGAAAGCATCTCGCTGCCTGGCTGAGGACCATAAATTGCTGTGAGGCTGTGGGCTGGTAAACAGAAGGAAATGATCCGTCATTGGGAGGATGGGAAGCAGCTCTGTCTGCAGGGCTTGTTTTGCTGTAAAATCGTTTGGGTTCTTCCTCTCCTTCTCCTCCTCTCTTTTCTAAGCAGCTTATCCAAGCTCTGCCTGAGAGACAGCGACAGCTTGACTTGAATGCTGGCAATGAGCACGTCTGGTCCAAGCACGCCAGGTCCCTCGCTGCGGGAAGCCAACAGCTTAAGCAGTTGTTTCGGTTGATTCCCAGCAAGGCAGAGGAAGGACTCAGCAAGGGAGCTTGGCTGGAGCCAGCCCAGGGCTTGGGGGACCCCTGAGCTGGAGCAGCCCCGCTCTGGTCCTGGGCAGGCGCTGTCGTGGCTCTTGGTGTCTCCAGGCACTGTATTTGCTCTCAGGAGAGTGGGATTTGATGGGAAATTGGTTCTTTTGGGTTTACTCACTTGGCTTGTGTTGGTGTCTGGATCAGAGCTATGGCTGGAGATGGGGTTTGCTGTGTGAGGCTGCCTGCACATCCCAAGGGTGAGCTGGGTGGTACTCACTAAACAGCCCAGCAGCCACATTCATATCTCATGTCTGGATAAGGCAGCTTTGCCTTTGACAAGGTGTATATGCCACATTGTTAGCACAGTGCATGGATGTATCTGCTGGTGCCACCAAGGGCTTCTGCCATCACCCATGCTTCATTAGGATGAGCAGAGGTGAGCGCAGCGTCCTGCGGTCATCCACGGCCCCAGATGCTGTCTGAATCTACCTGGTCTCACTATTTGCTTTTTCATCCCTTCCAAGCGTGTTGTGACAAAGGCTCGCCTGAGTCCTCATCAAAGGAAGAAGAAACAAAAGCCGGGCGAGGGCAGGTTCTCAGTGTGTGTCTGTGTCACATCCCCGCAGGTGAGAAGCTTGACAAGCTGAGCAACCCCCGAAGCATCAAGTCCCCGGTGTCCAAGCTTGGCGGTGCCATGTCCGGGCTGCAGATGCTCCCTGAGTGCACCCGCTGCGGGAACGGCATCGTGTAAGTGTCACATCCCGATGGAGCCTCCGGGTCGGTGGGATGGGAATGCAGCTGGATGAGGTCCTACCAGATGTGTGGGTCAGAGTTTGAAGCAGAATACCTTACATTTATAGCAGAATATCTTGAATCCCTTTCTGCTCTTTGCTAACCATTTATAAACCTGGAATTGAGGAATATGGTTTGGCTTGTCCCTTTTAAGGGAATCTTGCAGCAATACAGGGATGATTCATGGGATGGTTTCTGCCCTGCTTATCCTAGTAACTGCCCAGGGACTATGAATAGTGCTGGCACTCTTTCACTGCCTTATGGAGGGAGAAACACTTTGAGGGTCAAGTCGAAGAGGTCTGTGGATGATTTTTGTTTGCTTATTGAAGAGTCACTCTCCGATGGATTGATGCTGGGTCTGATTTCAGAGAGTACAGGCATTTCCCTGCTTCATTGTGTTGTAATTTATGTTCTGTTGTAATTTACTGCTCAAGCCAGATTTGCTGGCTGGGAGCCTGCTCTGCAAATGCTGTAACCATGTTCTTGCTGGTGCTGTGAGCTGAGCAGAGATGTTCCAAAACCCACAGTGCTTGCATGTGCGCATCCCCAGCCCTGCCAGCAGTGCCTGGAGTGTGTTCAGATGCTGGCTTCTGATGCTCAGATCCAGCCTGAGTGTAGATGTTGAAGGCTCTGCTTTGCATCACATCCTGGAGCGATGCGGACAGATGGGAACGGAGCATCCCTTCCCACAGAAACATGATGGAGCTGCGCCTGGAGCGGGATGGCAGCTTTGGGTGGGCTGAGATGCTGGGATGGGAACCCACGATAACACCCTCACATGTCCCTGCATGCTGCTTTCCTTTGCTTCATTTTACTGGAGGGTGCTGAGGCGCTGGCACAGGGTGCCCAGAGAAGCTGTGGCTGCCCCATCCCTGGCAGTGTTCAAGGCCAGGTTGGACACAGGGGCTTGGAGCAAGCTGCTCCAGTGGAAGGGGTCCCTGCCTGTGGCAGGGGTTGGAGCTGGAGGAGCTTTAAGGTCCCTTCCAGCCCAACCCATTCTATGAACCTATGAATGTTTGTGCTCTTTGCTCCTCCACCTCACCCCAGCTCTCCCCATCCCTCCCCAGGGGCACGATCGTCAAAGCTCGGGACAAGCTCTACCACCCCGAGTGCTTCATGTGCGACGACTGCGGCCTCAACCTGAAGCAGAGGGGTTACTTCTTCATCGAAGAGCAGCTGTACTGCGAGACGCACGCCAAGGAGAGGGTTAAGCCCCCCGAGGGCTATGACGTGGTCGCTGTTTATCCCAACGCCAAGGTTGAACTTGTCTAAACCCGGGCTGAGCTGTGCAGAGGGCGGGCGCCCACCCACCGCCACCAGCAGCGCTGGGGCTGGAATCAACCCCCGTTACCAGAGCCCAAGTCCCAGTGCCTTTCCCTAGATAAAACCGTTTACAGTCGGGATCTCCGGGGGCTGGTGTTGAAAGCACACGAACAGGTTTTTCCCTTCTTTTTGACACTCTGCTTTTCGGGTTGCTGCAGTGGGATATTAGCCTGTGCCATAACCTTATCCAAGATCTGTGTAAATATTGATTAATTCTCTACTCTGTTTCCTACGAAACCAGTATTCCCCCTTTTCTGTCCCCGCTCCCCTTCTGAAAAAGCAAGGAAGATGTTTTAAAAGCTCGTAGAAAATAAGGCACTTTAACAAATGACGCTGACTCCAACAGCCTGACATTTCTCTCCTGCCTTCTGGCTGCCCCAGCGATTAAAACCCGACCCCCTGAGGAGCTGGGATGCGGTACCAGCGGGTCGGGGTTCCTGGCTCATCCCAGCTGATGTGCTGAGGAACGGTGGTCTCTTAGAACAGCAACTGGATCAGGGCACTGCAGAGTGAGGCTGACACGGACCGATCCGAGTTCCCCAGGAGAGCTCCACACTCATAATGCATGGAGGCTTTTGTCTCCCTTCTTTCACTCTTTATTCAGTTGTTCTCTGTCATCCAAACCCCCAGCACACCTTAAAGGACACTGAAATAGCACGGAGCCCACCTCGGCTGTTCCAGCTCCCTTGCTCCAGCCCCATCACTGTCATTGCTTTGCCTGTCCTGACTCTTCCCCATCATTTGCTATAGTTTTGTAGCCCTTTATTTCTAGATCCCATCCATGGCTGCCTCCCAGCGGGGAGGTGCTGATCAAATCCCTCCCGGCACTTAGGAAGTAACTGGAGCTGGTGAGCCCTGGTCCACAGGCAGCAGGATTGGATTTATACCCATATCCCAAGGCTCTGCTTTCAGCCAGGTCCATCATCCGCTTTGTTTAATGGGGAGAAGTTTTTGAGGATCTTGGAATGATGCTTTGTTGGAGAGATGGGGTTGTTTCCATGTTGGTGCTAGGAGGAGGGAGAGTTGAGTCTCCCAGTTTAGTCTCCCAGCTGCTGGGTGCCGATAGGAGCTGTGTGTTTGGTACCACAATGTTACTTCTGCTTTGCAACAGCCTCCTTCCTCCTCCTCGTTTGAGGCAGGGAAGATGTGGGGGAGAAAAAGGAATGTCTGTGCTTGCTTCTCATACATGGAAAAGGAAAATAAGAGATGGGGTGATGGCCAAAGCACTCCTCCTGGCTCTCCATAACTCAGAAATCTGGGACTGGAGAAGGGTTGGGAGCACTATCCAGCTGAGGCTGAGCACACAACCTCTTCCTACAGGTTCTGCATCCCAGAAGGGAGGAGGGATGTTAGGGTGTTACTGGGCTGTATCTAGACCTCTTCATGCAGTGCCTTAACAGGGATTGAAGCTGCTCCTGCCCTGTTCCTGAGCATGCAGCTCCCCCCAGCCGGGTACCACCTCAGAGCCGCAGGGATGCTGGCCTGCACCTCCCTGCCAGGAGCAGAACATCCACCTCCCCTCCCTCTGCCATCAGGGTTTGCAGTTGTTAAAGTACAGGAACACGTGGGAATTGTTATCACCGTGCTGAGCTCCTTGTCTGCACGGTGTGCTGGGTGGGGTGGAAGGGGAATACTTGGGACAACTGTAAATGATGAGGGGACTGAGGATCATCGGGTGGGAAGCATCTCTGCCCTGTTTGCAGGGCTCTGCTTGGAGCCGTTTGCCACTGTCAGAAGCGGTTGTTCTGAATTCCCCATCCCCAGGCACGTTGATTCCTGACTTCAGGCAGCTTCATTCACGTTACGGGGTTTGTAGGAGCTGCCACACGTGAGGCTCCCATGTCCCCCCTCCGGGAATGCCACTAAACTGTAACACAGGGGCAGGGCACTGTTTGTATGGAACACAAAATAAAGCTGTACTGATGGCTTTGTGTCTCGTGTCACTCTGCTCAGCCTTTGGCTGGTCCCTGATGACTTTGCCATGGCTGTGCCCTTATAGAATCATAGAATAGTTCGGATGGGAAAGGACCTTAAGATCATCCAGTTCCAACCCGCTGCCATGGGCAGGGACACCTCACACTAAACCATGGCACCCAAGGCTCTGTCCAACCTGGCCTTGAACACTGCCAGGGATGGAGCATTCACAACCTCTCTGGGCAACCCATTCCAGTGCCTCACCACCCTCACAGGAAAGAATTTCCTCCTTATACCCAATCTAAACTTCCCCTGTTTCAGTTTTAACCCATTACCCCTTGTCCTATCACTACAGTCCCTAATGAAGAGTCCCTCCCCAGCATCCCTATAGGGCCTATGTGTGGGGGTCCTTTGACATCTGGGTAAGGAGGAGACTGGATAAACTGGATGATCTTGGAGACAGCTGCACTTCTCATAGCATTGTGCATTGAGAGGCTTGCTTGAGGCTTGGCCTGTGTTCCTGGCAGGGTTTGGTTGGGGTTTTTCTCACTTACAAGACATTGGGACCCTGCATCCCATCAGGTCCAGAGATGGGATGGGCTGTTGTGTCTCTGCCCGTTATCTAGAATTCCAGCCTGGTTTGGGTTGAAGCGACCTTAAAGCTCCTCCAGCTCCAACCCCTGCCACAGGCAGGGACCCCTTCCACTGGAGCAGCTTGCTCCAAGCCCCTGTGTCCAACCTGGCCTTGAGCACTGCCAGGGATGGGGCAGCCACAGCTTCTCTGGGCACCCTGTGCCAGCGCCTCAGCACCCTCACAGGGAAGAGCTTCTGCCTAAGAGCTCAGCTCAGTCTCCCCTCGGGCAGGTTCAAGCCATTCCCCTTGGCCTGGCCCTACAGGCCCTTGTGAAGAAAGGCAAGAGGGGCTTGTGAAAGCTCTGTCCCACCTTGAATCATGGAAACCCACGAGGTGGTAGGAGCCAGAGGAGCAGGAGGGTGAGCACAGGCTCACTGGGGTTTAGCTGCTGTATCCTTGGGGGATTTAAAAAGACAAAGCCTCTGAGGCTCTGCTTGTGAAGGGTTTCCATGTAGCATGGGTCTGTGTAACCCCATGTCTAATTAGTGCACATATGCAAATAATTAGCATGCTTGTGGCTTTCCCATTAGTGATTTTTCTATTCACCCCTTGAATGCAGATGTATGTTGGATGTGTTTGTATATTACAGGGACCCATAGCCCCTCTGCCCTGGGCAGTGATGCCCAGGGGTGACACTGATGGGGACACAGAGTGCTTGGCTGGACCCTCTCAGACCCCTCACTGTCCCCAGGAGCCGCCTCCAGGCTCCTCATGCCATGGAAATGAAGGCATGTAAGATCAGAACCGATGAAGGGCATCATTATTAACTCAGTGAGGTGGGACCAGTGCCAAAGGATTCAAGTTCTAATTGTTTTAACTTTTTCCATGGCTCATCACTCAGGTTTCCCACTTGGCCGGGCAGTATTCCCACCACCACACCCCCGTGGTGCCGCTGCTGTTTGCAGTTGTTGAACTTTGCTTTTGTTACTGGGTGGCTGCTCCCGGAGACCTCAAAGCAAAAATCTCAGCTGGCCCATTTGTATTGGGATGAAAGTCCTTGTGCCGTAAGAGGGGAGGGAAAGAGGCTGCTTGGGAAAGCTCCCTCTCCTTCCTTTCTCCTGTGTGAAAGAGGCTCTTTTAATCCCTTCAGGGGGAAAACCTCCCTATGTGTGTAATGAAGCACAGAAAAGGGCTCCTCAGTGAGCGATTTCGCCTCCCTGTGTCTCTTGAGGAAGGCGCAGGCTGTCAGGGGGCACCCACGGAGCTGCCCCAGCCCGGGAGCAGCTTCTCACCCCCGGACACGTTAAACATGGGCAGTTTCTATGTAGTCCTGAAGCAGTTCTTTGTGCAGGGAGGGCCTGGGCTGCTCTGGGGGCTGACATGCACAGGGTCGCTCTCTTGCTGTGCGAGGACACGCTGCAGGCTTCCAGCTTTCCTAATGAGAACAACCAGGGTTTGGTTGTCTGGGGGGGGGGGTGTTTCTGCAGGAACACACAACAGAGTGCCCAGAGAAGCTGTGGCTGCCCCATCCCTGGCAGTGCTCAAGGCCAGGTTGGACACAGGGGCTTGGAGCAAGCTGCTCCAGTGGAAGGGGTCCCTGCCCGTGGCAGGGGTTGGAGCTGGAGGAGCTTTAAGGTCCCTTCCAACCCAAACCAGGCTGGGATTCTAGATAACGGGCAGAGACACAACAGCCCATCCCATCTCTGGGACCAGACCAGGCTGGGGTTCTGTGATTTTCCTTTGCCCCATCAATAAGCTTCCACCTGACCCCAGTGCTACACAAACACCATGATTAGAAGTCTACAAATTATCATGTGCTTCTTAATTCCCAGCTCCTGAGATGGCTACTGGGAGGGTGGCACATTAGTCCCACCAAGGCAGAGGATCCCTTGACAGCGGCCTTGCCCAGGCAGAAGAGAAAGAGCCACTGCAGGCAGCAGCCCAGGAGCCCTGGTGATGGCCGTGCTGGGTGGCAGTGTCACACAGGGTGAGGTGATGTGCCTGAACACACACACACCGGATGGGGCTGCTCCTCCATTGCTGGGCAGCCTGCAGCAGCGCAGCATCCCATCGGTGCTGCTTCCTCCTCCAGCCCCTGCCTGCCTGGTTTGGGCCATGATCGACAATGTGTTTGCACAGGAACAAGACTCTTGCACAAGAGAGGCTCCTCAGCTCTTCAAGGTCCTCCCCATCTCCCCCTGTGACAGAGCTGCTCCTCCTCAGCATCTCATTTCACTTTATAGGAATCCCTCCGACCTCGCTTCCCGCGCTGCTCTTCCTCTAACAGCCAAAGCGTGGTTTAGGAGGCTGCACTGAAATGCACTGACTGCTTTCAGAGGGGTCCCTGGGGAGAACCAGGACCTCCACACTGAATTTACTCCTCGCCTGCCCCAGCCAGCTCCCGGATGCTGATTCCGTGTGGTCTTCACAATCTCCGTGCCTGGGTTGAAGCATCCCTGAGGTTGGATCCCCCCTCTGGGTCTGAAATGATGGTCTGCAGGAGCTGGTGGTGCTGTGGCAGAGCTGGCTGGAACACGAGGTGTTAATAGGACTGCTAATTCATGTAGATTCACAATATAAGAGAAAACCTCACAGGGTGTTCATTTTAAAGACATGAAAGATTCATCTGCAAACCAGATAAGCCTGAGCGCACCCTACACATCTTCCCTTTTCTTTTGATGGGCTAAATGTGCAGTCTAACCACAGTCACTTAGGACTGCAAATTGTTCCTCTGTAAACTCTTACTGATGACTGAATAATTATTAAGATTGCATTAGCATTAATGTTTAAGACAATACCCTCCCAGTTCCCTGTTTCCTGGCAGAGCAGGCTGCATTGCCTGGTGTTAGGTGGTTCCTGCACAGCCTCAGGGCAGGGCAGGGCAGGCTGAGAGCTGCTGCCTGCGAGGCCCTGATCACCCAAATCAGCACTTGCCCTGCTCTTATCACTGGGGCCAGCTTCAGCTCTGGACTGGATCGGCTGGGCTGGAAAAGACCTTCAATTTCATCCAGTCCAACCGTTCCCCAGCACTGCTGAAGCCACCACTAACCCACGGCACTGAGGCCTCATCTACGCAGTTTGTGAGCGCTTCCAGGGATGGTGATGCCCGGGCAGCCTGTCCCAATGCCTGAGCACCCTCTGGGGCAGGAATTGTTCCTCAGCTCCATCTAAACCTCCCTGGTGCAGCTTGAGGCCGTTTCCTCTTGCCCCATCCCTTGTTCCTTGGGAGCAGAGCCCAGCCCCTCCTGGCTCCATCCTCCTGTCAGGCAGTTGTAGGCAGCCATCAGGTCCCCCCTGAGCCTTTTCCATACTGAACCCCCCAGGTCCCTCAGCCGTTCCCCATCACACTTGTGCTCCAGGCCCTGCACCAGCTCCGCTGCCCTTCTCTGGCCCCACTCCAGCCCCTCAATGTCTCTCCTCTAGTGAGGGGCCAGAACTGAACGCAGGATTCGAGGTGCAGCCTCACCAGTGCCCAGCACAGGTGAGCATCTGCCACTTCGGTCTCTTTCCAAGCAGGAGTTATCCTTCCCCATTTACTGCATGACGTGGGCTCTCCACCCCTTATCCCAAGCAGCAGCAGACCGCTGCATGGCTCGGATAAATGCTGCCATCTGCTCCTGCTTCCTAGGCATTGCCGCAGCCAGCGCTTCTCGGTCTGCTCCTCCACCTTCCATACACACACACAGAACCCTGCATCATCTCTGCTGCAGAGATGCTTCCCGGCCTGCCCTCATCCTCAGCTCTGCACACCCGAACTACCCCATTCCCGCGCAGGCACCGTGGGGAATGCCGCTGCTCCAAGGAGCCGCATCTTCCAAGTGATTCAGGACCAGTGTGCGTTTGGAACACCCGCGCCTGTCTGAGTGCCCCTGGAGTTATTCCAGAAGATGACGGCGTTGTCCCATGTCTGAGATGTCTCCGAGCTCAGGCAAAGCCCAGAGCCATGTGCAAAGCAGTGACCGTTAACACACACGGAACCGGAACAGAAAAACCTCCTCTCCCGAGGCCGCCGCTGACCCTGTCTGCGGGGTAAGCACGGCTGGGAAACAACACCGGGTGCGGATAGCGGCGGGTTCCCAACGCTGTGCCCGGTGCCCGCTGCTCCCCGTGCCCGCGGGCGCTCATCTCCCAGCGCCCACAGCACCGCGGGGCCGGACACGGTGCAGAGCTTCCGGTACCGGCCGCGGGGCCCGGAGCCGCCGGCAATAAATCTGTGCGGGGCTCTCACGGCCCCAGCGCCTCCGTGAGCACCGCGGGGGAACCGGGACCTTCGGGGCCGTGAGTCCCCACCGCCACCAGCACCAGCGGAACGCTCCGCCCCGCGGGGCCGGTCCGGGGCGGAGCAAGGAGCGGGGGTGTCCGCGGGCGCGCAGAGCCGCGTTGTGCCCGCGTTGTGCCCGCGTTGTGCCATGCGCGACTACGACGCGGCCACCGCTTTCCTGGGCGAATGGGGCCGCTTCCAGCGCCTCGTCTTCTTCCTGCTCAGCGCCAGCACCATTCCCAACGGCTTCAATGGGATGTCGGTCGTGTTCCTGGCCGGCACCCCCGAGCACCGGTGCGTCGTGCCCAGCGGGGCCAACCTGAGCGCGGAGTGGCTGAACGCCAGCATCCCGCTGGAGCTGCGGGGCGGGCGGGCCGTGCCGAGCCGCTGCCGCCGCTACCGCCTGGCCGCGCTCACCAACTTGTCTGCGCTGGGGCTGCGGCCCGGCTCCGACGTGGAGCTGGGGTCGCTGGAGCAGGAGCCGTGCCGGGACGGCTGGGAGTACAGCCGAGATGTCTACCGCTCCACCATCGTCACCGAGGTGCGCGGCCGCGGAGATCCCCAAAGCCCGCTACCCCCCGCCCCAACCCCCGCTGCGCGTCGCCCTTATCCCGGTACCCTACATCCACCCCCTGTTTCCCCCCGCTATGTCTGGCCGGGCTCTGTCGGGGCTTTGGGGGGGGGGGGGTTCTGCCTTGGGAGGGGGCGAACAGGGAGCAGCGACCAGCGGTTAAAATGCCTGTGGGAGAGGGTCCGGGTGGACGCGATGCAGTGGGGTGAAGGGGGGTACATGGGGTGCAGCGCCCCAGGAGGAGCCACTGGTCTCTACTCTCGTGCTGTACTGCCCATTGAAACCGCAGCTTGTTTGTTTGGGGAGGGCTTTTCTGCACAGGGGGAGGCCAAGGCTTTAAATAGAAGCCCAGTCATTTCCTTTGCTGGCATGCTGACTGCCCCGGTAAACTTTCCACCTGATGGAATCCCTGGTTCCCAGTGGCACTTTGCATAGGGGACATCCAGGTTTTTCCATCACCACAGCAGCAGCCTGGCTGGGTCTGGGACAGCAATGGGCCTTTGCTGGCCCGAGCACCCTGTGCCAGCGCTGTCAGCCCTGATGACATACATGGTCACCAGGAGCTGGGTGAGACGAGGTGTGCAAGGCAGGCGCTGCGGTCGCTGTCTGCAGCATACGAGGCTTGTTGTGAGCCTGGTCCTGGCTGTGGCCAAGCCATCAGCTTGGTGTGTAAGTGCGTGGTGGCCTCAGTGGTACAGAGCGTCTGTGGAATGGTGATGGTCAGGTTTGGCTTGTTTGGGTTTTGTGGCTGTGCAGCAGCAGGGATGTGTGTCTGTCTCTGCCTGTGCTGCTGAGGAGCCTGGAGCTCTGCTAGGGAAGGAAAACACAGCTCCAGTAAAGCTGCTGCTCCTTAGTGTTGTGTGAAAGGGCTTAGAAATAAAGCAGCTCATCCTCATGCCAGCCAGCATTTGGGTTTGGTGGCTGGCAGGCATGAGCACCGTGCCATGGATGCGCTGATGGCTCACTCTTGGGGCGCATGGCGCTGCAGGGAGCAGGGATCCCTGTAAATCAGCACCAACATCTGCCACCAGAAAACACTGCGTGGGGGGGGCACTGGTCCTGGCTGGGGGTGTGTGGCTGCAGGGTTGGGCCCTGGGGATGTGGTCAGGGTCTGTACTGGGGTGTGCGGACATGGACTGGGCTGCACTGATGCGTGCGGGGAAGGGAGGCAGCAGGGAACAGCTGCAGGGTAGGGGAGGGCAGGGATGCAGCCTCCTCTCATGTGCCCGAAGCGATGCCATTGGCACGTGTGACACTTGTGTGTGCCTATCTCCTGGCATTTGTGCTGGCCACCGGGGAGCCCTCACAACACCAAATCAAGGCTTGGGAAGCTCACCCTGCTCCTGGCCTTGGGTGAACCATAGCAGCAGCCCACTGCTGCACATGGACATGGCCGCCTGTATCCAGGCAGTGCCGTGGTGCTCGGTGTGAACTCGGAATCTCTGGTTTGGAGTCAGTTGCTCGGAGGGAGGCTGCAAATGAAGGGAAGGAGGAGAAACGCTTTTCCTTCTTACCAAGCAGCAAACAGTTCAGTTGGCAGATGCCAAACAAGAGCCATTCATGCCAGGCTGATGGGATGCAGCAGTGAGGTTTGCCATGGGACCTGGGGCATGCCGTAGAGCAAATAGCGCATTCAGGGATGCAAACCAAGTGCCAGGATCCCATCTGTGAGCCAGATGGAAAAGAAGGATACTTGTTTTGCTTTCAGATCGCCATGGACCTTTGGAAAACATAGAGAATTTGGTTTCAAAAGCAGGAAAACAAGGCACCGATGAAACCCGGTGGAGAAGCAGTTCAGTTAAACTTGAGCTGATTATTTCTATACCCAACGTTTTTCTCTGCATTAGGGCAGACAGGCCAGGACATGCTATCAGGAAAGCTCAGTGAAAAAGCATCTTCAGTTGAAGAACTCAATGGAGGGGCAAAATCTGATGGCACAAGATTAAGCTCTGGAAGTTTTGGTCTGTGCAGTTGTGTCAAATCCTGTTATTACGGCTGCTTGAGGGGAGCAGGCTGGGAGATGCCAGATCCATGGTATTTGGTGTGCAGGGACGTGCTAAACCCTGGGAACGGAGGATCCCAGACTCAGTCATCTGCTTGGTCTTAAAAATGCAGGTGGGGGCTGAAAGGAACCATGGCAGAGGGTGACAGAGCACTGTGAGGGCTGGAGCAGCTCTGCTCTGGAGCCAGGCTGAGAGAGCTGGGCTGGGGCAGCCTGGAGAAGAGAAGGCTCCTGAAGGGGAGACCTTAGAGCAGCTCCAGTGCCTAAAGGGGCTGCAGGAAAGCTGGAGAGGGGCTTGGGACAAGGGCCTGTAGGGACAGGCCAAGGGGAATGGCTTGAACCTGCCCGAGGGGAGACTGAGCTGAGCTCTTAGGCAGAAGCTCTTCCCTGTGAGGGTGCTGAGGCGCTGGCACAGGGTGCCCAGAGAAGCTGTGGCTGCCCCATCCCTGGCAGTGCTCAAGGCCAGGTTGGACACAGGGGCTTGGAGCAAGCTGCTCCAGTGGAAGGGGTCCCTGCCCGTGGCAGGGGTTGGAGCTGGAGGAGCTTTAAGGTTGAGCAGGTCCACATCCCTCTTGTGGTGGTAGCCCCAGAGCTGAGCATGGAACTGCAGGGGGTACAAGTCTCACAATGCCTTAATAGTGGTGTTCTTAAGCAGCTCTTACTCCTGGTGTTCAGAGCACTTCCTTGGAAGCTTACGTGCACTTTGCTCCCCTGTATGCTTAGCCAGGGACATGACAGAATTACTTATTTTCTGGTTAATGAGTAATTAGTCCAGTACAGACAGTTTGGAGGTTGTAGCTATAGATGGTGCAGCTGTGGCTGGGCTGCAGCTCTGGGGCCATGGTGTGCTCAGCACCGGCTGTGATGGATACAGCCTCTGAGGATGAGAGAAGTTAAATATCCCTTTCCCCCACGTACTGCTGGCAAGGAGTCAGCGTGCAATGAGTAACTGAAAGCCTTGTACATGGAAGCACAAGTGAAGTCTTCCCATGTTGACACATGCTCCATCACCGTGCAGCGCTAGGGCATGAGCCTTCGTGACAGCGAGTGCCTCTGGGGTGGGAGGCTGGTACTTTGGGAGAAGACAAGGTGTACCTATGGAGTAGGGCTGGATACATCCCTGTGTGCTGTGTATGGAGTTGGATCTAACGTAGGAGGTGTGGTTTCCTCGCTCAGCAGATTGAGGTATATGTGGAATCAGCTGGATTTGATGTGTTTGTGTGTTTTCTGGTCAAAGACAGCGAGTTCCTGCACACAGCTCTTCCTCTGTCCTGGGAAAAGGCAAAGGGAATGGCTGGGTGGGAGGCATTTGGCACCAAGGAAGCACAAGAAGCAGTTATTATTTAGCTGGGTTTATTTTGCAGCCAAAGTGCCTTTGGCACAGTGGAGGCATTTTAAAGCACTGACCCTTCACCATGAGCGACTGAAGCCTGAGAGTCCAGAAGCAGGCACTGCGCTGGCAGCCCTAGAGCAGGTGCTCAGCACCCTGATCATGGTCTGTATTGGTTCCAAATTCTGCCACCACCTTGTCACCAGCTTTCCCAGAGCAGGGAAAGGGAAGTGCAGCAGGATGGGTTTTCTTTGCCATGTGTGTGGTTTTCACTGTGATCATCCTTGACCAGATCGAGTGTTCCTGACCCATGTGCTCACATCCACCCAAGCAAATACAGTGGAGATAAGCACTGGTGTGTACCCAGGTGGGCTCATGGCAACATCTCTTCCTTTCCAGCAGGGATGAGGAACCATCTTCCAGAAACGGCTGCCATAGGTCTTCATGATGATGTTGTTATTATTAACACTATATCAATAATGTTCTGTTATTGATAGAATCACAGAATGGTTTGGGTTGGAAGGGAGCTTCCTGAGATTTCATCTGTATCTCCCCCGCGGCAGCTTAAGGCCATCATTAATCAGATTTAATTCTTGGAGGCACATTTTAGTCCTCAAATCTCCATGTTCCCAAATTCAAGCCCCTGTGTGTGTTTCCCAGGAAGAGGCATGGGCTATGTGGTTAAACCCGATTCATCTCTCTGTCATGTAGCTGGTGCTGCTCTGCAAGCTGGGCACAGGTACCCAGCTTCCCTCTGCTGGCAGGGTATATTCATTCTGCCTGAAAACAGGCACTGATTGCAGCTCCTTCCTGAATTAGTCCAGAGCAAACTGAGGAACCATCGCATCCCTCCCTGCTTGGGGCTTTCCTTCTCCTTGTTCTGCAGCAGAAGCAAAGCCCGGCCATCACCCCATTGATGGTTTGCTTATGGCAGGACCCACAGTGCTGTCAGATGGCAGCTGGATCTCTTTGCAGCCCAAAAGCTGCTCATTCTTGTTGCCTGTTGCTGAGCTGAGGATCCTGAGCAGCCCTGAGGGGAGGTTTCTGCTCCACTGCCCCTGCCTTGCCCAGGCTCGGGTGCCGCTTGCTGCGATGGCTCAGCCCATCCATGTCCCCAGCACTGGTGCGTGCCATGTCCTGCTCTCTGATAGCGTGGCTAATTATTAAAATGATGCTATACTTTGATCTGTGATCTAATTAGCTTCCCTCTGTGGCAGAATTACCTAATCCCACACTAACATGTTTGAAGTCTATCCATGCGCGCTCCCGGCAGACATGCCTTGGCTGGCAGATTAGTCACTGGGATGGAGCAAGCCACAGCTCTAGCTTCAGCGGGCAGAGGCTCATGATGCTGCTTTTGTTCGTCTTGTCTGGGGTTAGGAGCAGCCTGAGGTGGAAGTTTCCATGTTGGCTCCTGTCCTAAACCTCCAGCCGCAGCCAGGGCCAGTCGTGAGGCTGAGTGATGGGCAGTGAGTGAGCCCTGCAGTTTATGGGGATGGAAAGGAGCTTGGAAACAGGTTAGTGCAGGAGGAGAAATTTCATTCTCTGCATTGTCTGCATGTGGTTTGTCAACCCCTGAAGTTACAGGATTGCAGCAGGTGAACTGGAAACTGTCCCTAGCCAGGGATAGGGCAGTCCTTCACCCCTTTCCATCGCTCTGCTTTCCTGATAGGGAGCATCTCGGGACATGAAGAGCTATGTCCTAGGTGTCAGGGGTCTGATGTGGCAGTTGGGGTGTGTGGTGGGGAGATGGTGCTGGAAATGGGGTCAGGACAGCCCCCGGGCTGCAAACACCAACTGCCCATTGGGTTTGGCATTCAGAGGCGATGGGGTCCCATCAGATGGCTGCCAGTGTTTTGGCCTGATAAGGCTTGCCTGTGCTTTAACAGGGCATTGAGCAGTGACTTTCACTGTGGAAATGAGTGCTGGTGCCAGGGATGGGTGGGAACGTGGGTGTGTGGGAATGGAATTAAATTATGTGGAAAAATGCCTGTCTGCAGCCCATAACCCCTGTGCCTGGATGAGCATTATATATGAGCATCTTCTCTTGCAGTGGAACCTGGTGTGTGAGGATGACTGGAAAGCCCCGCTGACCACATCCCTGTTCTTCGTGGGAGTCCTCATCGGCTCCTTCATCTCAGGGCAGCTCTCAGACAGGTAACACTGCAGCTGCCTGTTGATGAGGAAGCCATAAAAGCCACTGGGTATTCAGCAGAGAGGCTTCCAAACTCAATGGGAATCTTAATCCTAAAGCCACCAACATCAAGTTCCATGTGATCTGAATTTAGTCTTCTGACTCCTGCCCCGGTGCCGAAGTCAGTCGGTGTTACTGCTTGAAAGGGAGATGAGATAATCCCTAAATCCCTCTGGTGCCATGTGCCCGCTGGGAGCATCAGACAAAGCGTGTGTGCCCCATCAGCCTCTCCCGGAGCCCAGCACCTCCTCTGTGAGCTACTCCCTGGGTTGCTTTGGAAGTGTTTTGTCAGTGAAGGGAACGTTCTGAGCCTGCAGCTGAGGGGTTTCCCCCTGCTGCTGCAGAAACCTCTGCTAAGTCAAGGGCTGCTGCTGGTGGGGTGGCCTGGGCAGCATCCGTGCACAGGGCAGCAGCCCTGGGTGCGCCAACCTGAACATAACCTTGCTTTTGCTGTTACCTTCCCGTAAGGCAATGCTATGGAGTCCTAATGCAGAGGGGCAGGTGAGAGAAAGGGTACAATGACAACTCAGACCGAAACCCATTGGTAAAGCCATTTAATACAGCCAAAGCACGATGGTGTTGCAATGTATAGATGCCAGTAGCCTAGAAGCCATCGCTTCCTAACTTTCAGCTGTGTGGCTTGACATCTTCACGTGTCTCACCTATGTAGTGTAGTCTGGGCTCTGTCTAGCGGCTGCCTGAAGTTTCCTTTTTCTTCTTGGTTAATTTCCTGCATCTTGGAAATGAAAATATTTTTAGTGCTTATGAAACTAATAACCAGAATTCTCCAAGAGGAACCAGACCTCAGGTTGTGCCGAGCTGCATTGCTTGAGGTTGGCTGTTCGTGCTCCCTCCTCTCCACCAAGACATGCTGTTGCAGTAACAATCTCTCTTTTGCAACAGGTTTGGCAGGAAGAACATCCTCTTTCTGACCATGGCCGTGCAGACTGCCTTCAGCTTCCTGCAGATCTTCTCCATCAGCTGGGAGATGTTCACAGTGCTCTTTCTCATAGTGGGAATGGGGCAGATCTCAAACTACGTGGTGGCCTTCATACTGGGTATGAACATGTCTGCATTGGATTCAGTATTTGCTTCATGTACTGTTATTTTCTTCTCCCCTCTGAGCATTTATGTAGACAGCAGTGAAGCCTCACTGGTACAATTCCTAGTTTAGGCCAGTGTGAATTTTTTGCTCTTGGCTACATCAAGCCTGTATTTCCTATAGGTTTAGAGGAAAGGAAGAGAGCAAGAAGACTGTAGATAAAGATCTGTTTCCTTCTTCTTTGGAGAAGAAGTTCAAGGCAGTGTTCAGGGTTTGTTATCAGCAGAAGCAGGTCTGAGATAGAGAAGGCATTCGGGTTCCTCCCTGTCGGGGGGAGTTATGGGGATGACTGATGCAGGCCTCGGGTGGGAGCTGCGGATTGGAAGAGCTGTCCTGTGTGTACATATGTGTTTATGTCAGGTTTTGATATCACAGAACCCCAGCCTGGTTTGGGTTGAAGGGACCTTAAAGCTCCTCCAGCTCCAACCCCTGCCACGGGCAGGGACCCCTTCCACTGGAGCAGCTTGCTCCAAGCCCCTGTGTCCAACCTGGCCTTGAGCACTGCCAGGGATGGGGCAGCCACAGCTTCTCTGGGCACCCTGTGCCAGCGCCTCAGCACCCTCACAGGGAAGAGCTTCTGCCTAAGAGCTCAGCTCAGTCTCCTCTCGGGCAGGTTCAAGCCATTCCCCTTGGCCTGTCCCTACAGGCCCTTGTCCCAAGCCCCCCTCCAGGTTTCTTGTTGGCCCCTTTACATATTGGTAACCAATTCAGGTATTTTAAATGTAGGTATTTTAAACCAGTTGCATTAGTATTACAATTTGTACTTCTTAATATGAGCTAGTCTAAATTAAAACCTAATAGTTAATGCTGTTCTTTCCTACCGCATGAGGCTTTAATGCTGGGGGAGGGAAACAGAGCAGAACATGATGTGAAATCAGTGCTGTGGAGGGGATGCACCCATCATGTCCCCGGGGCAGCCGTGAGTCACCGCTGCCAGTGGTGGAGGGAGGATTAAGTAGGTCAGGCTGTCAGCAGGGAGATCACTTGCCATTGCTGTTGCCATCCCAATGCCACTGCTCCCCCTGTCCTGGGAGTTAACTCCTGTGTGGAGCTGATGGAGCCAGAGCGAGTGCCTGCCATGGGAAAGCAGTGACATGGGCACGTATAAAGTCCCCATTGATGCTGGCTGTGCTGCAGCCCTGGCACCCCCCATCCCCAAGTGTTTGTCTTTCCAAGGGGCCACCTTAACACAGGTTTCTCCTGTCGTTCCAGCTTCCAACATCCAAACCTGTGTTGCTGCCCTGTGCCTAACACAGACCCTGCTCCAGCCTCTGGGGCTCTTCCTGCCCCTAGCACTGTTGCTTCCATCTTCATGAGAATAGTTTCCTCCCAGAGATGGTGGCAGAAGACTATAGAGATGTTTTTTAACCACATCCTGTACATGACACAGTGCCTGTAGGATGCTTTCATGGGCTGCTACCTGGCTACTGCAGCAGTAGCATTGTTAGATGCTGGCATCTTCCCTGGTGGTATCCTACAGCCTGTGATGTGCTGGTCCAACATTCAGCCTTCTGTTCCAAACAATAAACGTTAACTTTGTTTCCACCTCACTGTAATTCACATCCTTTCATCCCATGTCAGACCTGAAGTGCTCAGCAGGGAGCTTCACATCTTAGATCCCAATGGGTTCAGTGCAGGAGCAGGTTATGTCCTAGACAAGCATGTGAGAAAGGCTCCTGAAAGGCTGCTGACCATTCCCTGCCTGCTCCTACCCATCTCTGACAATGCATTGACCAAAGCAATCAGAAGTCACTCTTCATCTGAAGGTCCCCAATACTCCCAGCAGCTTTTCTGTACTGGGTGGGTTGTGTTGTGCTCCTCCTTCCTAAGACTGCTTAGCTTAACTTTCTCATAAACGCAGTGAAGTATTGAGTGATGCTTGGAAAGAAAGCGTTGAGATGCTAACCCACCCTCCCTTGTTTTGAACAGGAACAGAAATCCTGGGCAAAGCAGTTCGTATTATATTCTCTACATTAGGAATTTGCATATTTTTTGCAATTGGCTACATGTTGCTGCCACTGTTTGCTTACTTCATCAGAGACTGGCGGATGCTGCTGCTGGCACTCACGATCCCGGGGCTGTTCTGCATCCCGCTCTGGTGGTGAGTGCCGCTTTTCAGTCAAGTTAACTACCCGCAGAGCCCTGCTGGTGCTGGCCCGGTGCTTGAAGCCACTTGTGCATTGGTTTTCCACAGCAGTTGGGAATGCTGTATTTGACTTGTAGCTCTGGATGCTGCTAACCACCTGTAGTACCACTGCGTGATTTGTTCTAACTTTGCTTCCTTCCTTGTTTAATTTAAGCTGTTTGTTAATGTGGATTCACTTGCTGATTGGTACTAAAATCCCAGACTGGTTTGGATTGAAGAGATCTCAAAGCTCCTCCGGTTCCAACCCCTGCCACGGGCAGGGACACTTTCCACTAGAGCAGCTTGCTCCAAGCCCCTGCATCCAACCTGGCCTTGGCATCCACAGCTTCTCGGGTACCTCAGTGCCAGGCTGAGCCCATTCTCTCGCACGCAGCAGTTTGTTGCACTTGCTATCATTAAGCAGTTCATTGTGCTCAATGTCATTAAGTCGCAGGCCAGCCCTCTCCCACAGGCTCTGTGTGCCAGGAGCCCTGTGTCCTCCAGCCTTGGCTTTGGCTGCTGGAGCAGGACCTTGATTTGTGAGCTCTTTCAGCCCATATAAGCATCTGGTTAAGCCAAAGGTTGGCTCTTCCTTCTCCTGCTCCTGTCAGCCATCCCACGCGGTCCTCTTGGTAGCTGAGTCCATGTTATCTTTCATCTTCCCACTGCACTCACCCATCCCAGCTCTGGAGCACTGGTGACGTGTAGGTGCACCCTCAGTCACCCATTGCTGCTATGGCAAACTGTGAGGTTTGTATAGAAGGTTCTTATGACACAGAGCTTTTAAATGTACCCTGTGCATAGCTCAAGCGTTTCCACGTTGTGTGTGGTGCCCTAAGAACATTTTTGCTCACCACTGGCTAAGCTACCCCCGCCTGCTCTCTGTCTGGTGACATCCGGGGTTCATCTGCTGGGCATCACTTACCCCTTAAAAACCACCCACTCACGACAAGGGTGAGCGTGCATCTACTTCAGCACGGGGATAAACACATCCCATAGACTGGAATTCTCCTATTGATCCTGGTGGGACAAATCCATGAATTACATTGCCCACGTGCTTCCGTGCTGACTGCCTTCTGCTGCAAGCAATCTGTGAGCTGAGAGTGGAACTCATAGAGACGATCCATCTGGTTTTAATAACTGTATGTGAGAAACATTGAGTCGTTTATTGTGAAACCCATTGCAGGATCATTCCTGAATCCCCTCGGTGGCTGATCTCCCAGGGAAGGTACAAGGAGGCAGAAGTTATTATCCGAAAGGCTGCGAAGATCAATGGTGTGCCAGCCCCAGAAGTGCTTTTTGACACCGCAGAGGTATGTTGCATGCGTCCTGGTGCTTCACCTCACCAGAACTTTCCCCCTTTGGCCAGCTGACTTGTGGGGAAATGCCAGCACAGAAATGGTTTGCACCAGCAGCTCTTCAGGGCTGGCAGTGACTGTTGGTGCGAGGTAAGTGCTGGGTTAGGGAGCTCAAAATGAGAAGCCCGAGGGGCTTTTATGTGTTTGGTTTTTACAGTGAAATTCTCCTCCTCAGCAGTGCTTGGTTGTGGTTTTCAGAGCAAGGGTGACCCAGATTGCTTCAGCCTTTGGCACTGAGAAGACCTGAGGAGGATGTGGTTGTCCCCTTTTCAGCTTGGTTGTGGTGTTAGGGATTTGCAGCTTAGCAGCCACCCTTTGTAGGCTGCACAGAGGACCCTAAATTGGAACCCACATGTCCTGGGGCTGGGTGGCACAAACCAAAGCACCCCAGTGCTACACGGGCACATGAAAACCACAAGCAGCGATGGTGGTGAAGAATATCAAGCTCTTCAGGTCTGTTTTTCTGCTGTGTTTCACATGTATTGGTTAAGAGGAGAAAGCCCAGCACACCCCCAGCAAGCTGGGGAGCTGCTCAGCAGCGGCACGATGGCTGGTTCTTGGGCTCATCTCCCCCTCTAGTGGCTCTGCCCTGCCTGGAGCTCCTGAAGAAGCACAAACCTTTCTCCTGTGCAAAGAAACCAGCCACGCATCAGTAATACCCGTGTGTCTGTATGTGAGATCTCACTTCACTTCAGTTTGGGCCTCCTGATGTTCCCTGATGAAGCAGAAAACAAAGCACTGTGTGCTCCTTTGCAAGGAAGATGCTGCATGCTGCACCTCCCATGGGCTGGATCCACCCCTTCAATGTCATGTTCACGCTTTGGCTGAGCTGCTGAAGATCTCTTTTCCAAGTGTAAACAGAAGTGCATATCCCAGCAATTGGAAGCTCATCCTACATAAACCATGGGAAAGCATTTTCCTTTCTTCACAGCCAGAGGTCAGATGTCTTTCGTGCTGGACATGACTTTTCAGGCTCCAGTTAAGTGTTTTGCTTTCCATCACTCCTGTGTATTTGTGAGACCAAGCAGCAGCTTCGCTGTCCTTAACTGCATGGGAATCTTGTGTGCCAAAGCATCTGTCCACCAAAGCCTGAGGATGATGTTTGCACGTGAAGTCCTCCATTGGAAGTATTTCTCAAACGTTGCTGTAAAGCCATTCGTTGGAAACCATCCTCTCTTCCTAGGAAAGGAAATCCACTGGGTAGCCCCATAGGGAGGGAGGACCAGGGTGGTTCCCTCTTTGGGCTCGGGGGGAAGCCCAGTCATGAGCACTGGCTTTGTCCCAGCAAGGACTCTCCATGCAGGCAGAAGAGCTCCCTAATGCCACCCAGAAGATTCCAGCTTCAAGCCTTAAACTGGACCCTCTGTCTCCAATGATGCCACCATGCTGAGCTCTGGCAGCAGAGCTGGGTGGTTTTCTGCATTGAGTTCCCATTGCTTGTGAAGGTTGAATGGAAGAGTCGAGTGGACAGTGCACAGACAGTGCCTTTGGTAATGAGGTGACTCCTGGAAGCTCTGTGTTAGATCCGTAAGGAAATGTTGATGTGTCTGTCTTGTCAGCTGGCACCTTTTTCATTAGTCAGCAGGAGCAGTGGTCTCAGTGCTACCTTTCTTATAACAAAAACCTGGAAACTACCACGAGTACAGTGGGTGCACACAAGCTTTACCTAAGGACTGCCCTCCCTGGTGCAGAAGCGGCCCTTGGGCTCACTGGTTATCCCCTGATAGAGTCATATCATCGTAACTGCCCAGACCCGTGGGGGGCAGAGGTTGCTTTGCTCGCAGGTGTGTGGGAATGTTTTGGTTTTGTTTTCCTCTTTCCTTCAGATGCAGGATTGGAAGCCTCAGCAGCAGCAGAAGGCTATCCTTCTGGACCTATTTCGAACCCGAAACATTGCAACTATTACTATTATGTCATTACTTTTGTGGTAAGGAAATGTGCATTCCTACAGTACCCAGGCAATAGAACGCTTTCTGATTTGAGGGCACATGCCACAGGTTTAGATAATAAGTCTAAGCCTCAGAGCCCATCCACATGGTCCTTGGCCCTCAGTGTCCTTTCACCCACACTGCACTAATCCACAAGAGTATGGAGAGAACGGCATCGACTTAGATGTAAAATAGTTAAGAAATTGTAGGTAACAGCTCGTGTATTGCAAATTTTGTTGCTTTGGTTTCTTTAAAGAAGCTCCCAGCTCTGTAATCACTGTTTGAAGAGAAATGTCCTCCTTGAAGCAAAGGCAGCAGCTCAGTAGCATAACAAGAAGCAGACCCATGGCTGGTGGTTTTGTTTGGTTTCTGTACACTGCCCATCTCAGTGAGATCCTGGTCCCTGTCTGGGCAGCCACAAGGAATGAGGACCCAATAATACCATATAGACAAACGAGGACCCTTTCCTGTACATACTTCCCCCAGCAGAAGGGAACTGCCTAGCACACACTTTGGCATGCCAGAGTAAGGCATTCCTGAGATTTGAAACCCGAACATCCAGCTCTCTCATGAAGATTAAATAAGATGTAACGGAACTGCTGAGGGTGGGAGATCCTGTCACTGGAGTTGGCTACAAGTAGGAATGTAGTTGGCATGGGAAGCTTTCCAGAGTTACTTCACTGTGCCATTAATGACTCCATTGCAGTGAAAAGCCTTTGTGAGCGACCTGCACTAAGCCTTTTACTTGGTATAGTGTATGCAGGAAGGACAGAGAAATCAGAGGTCTCTTCCAGCCGCTGTGGATATGGTCACTGGAAGGGATGACAGAATTAGAAAGATGGGGATGCCACGATGCCCATGGCTTAATGGCGCATCCATTTTTTGTCACAACATCTGAGGCAACACTGGAGGCGTTCAGAGCCTGGTGTTTCTGGAATCATTTGGGTTTACTGCTTTCCTCAGGTTCTTCACATCAGTTGGTTACTTTGGCCTGTCCCTCAGCACTCCAAACTGGCATGGAAATGCCTACATCAACTGTTTCCTCTCGGCTGTGATTGAAGTTCCAGCTTATGTGATTGCCTGGCTCCTCCTCCGCTGCCTCCCCCGGCGTTACTCCTTAGCTGGCATCTTCTTTTTGGGGGGAGGCGTTGTCCTCTTCATTCAGCTGGTTCCTGCAGGTACAAGGTTCAATACACGACTTGAGCATATAAAATGCTAGAAATGGTTTATGGTACTGATAGTTATGTAAAATTGCTGGAAACCATGATCACGTTTAGGATTTGAAGTCAAGTTTGTGCTGATCACTTGCAGCCATGATGTGGTTTTATGAAGATGCTGAGCCATGCACGGCTGTCATTTATTGTGTCAAATTACTGAGCTTTTTATAGCCCAGGGGAACCTGGAATTGTAAAATGAGAGCCAAAAGTGTCCTGTGATTTATCTGGTTGTACATAGAGGCTAAAAAACCCTGCAAGTCTTCCAGATTTCACTGTGTGTAAATCTCTGCAGGATTTGATGAAAAAGGGTGGATTTAAGCTTGTCTTTTATTGCTGTGTAATCCAGTTTTGTTCTATTTCAAGAACGCGGTTTTACTTGGAAACAACCAAAATCTGAACAGTACAAAATAAACCTGAGCATCTACATCGTGTTCAGTGGGAAGTTTGGAGCCAAGTCATCTAGGGATGGGGCTAATACAGTGTAAAATTTTATATATACACACATACATATACATATATGCAAAATGTATAATGCATTCTATAATTAAACCAAAACCACAACCACTAGGAAAAAAACAGTGATCTGATCTTTGGGATATAGAAGAAATACAAGTAGCAAGCAGAGGATGTTGTTTATTCACCTTGGGTTTATTTTTTCTCCTCCAGATTTTAATGTCCTGTCTGTGGGCCTGGTGATGCTTGGGAAATTTGGCATCACAGCTGCGTTTTCAATGCTTTATGTCTACAACGTGGAGCTGTACCCAACGCTAGTGCGAAACATGGCAGTCGGAGCTACTTCCACCGCTTCCAGGCTGGGCAGCATCATTGCTCCTTACTTTGTTTACCTGGGTGAGACATTTTGTGTTCTTTGCTTTGTGCTGCACAACTGCCCAGAGAAATTATCTGAGCTTCCTTAGTGCAGGTTCAGCTTTTAATCCCTTCACTTGTTGTCTCTTAAGTCCCTTCTCTCACCTTGGGTCTGTACATGGAAATGATCCGCATGTTGCAGGCAGGAAAGGATGACAGAGATTAGGGGATTAAGGGTAGAAGTATCTGCTGATGTCCTGCTAAGGGAGTTTTGCTGGTTCACCATGGCAGGAAAGGGGAAAGGAGACTACCTGCTATCTGTAACTCACCTGTGCTGTCTCAGGTCTGCATCCCAGTATGAGTGTAACAAACTGCACCAAAACCAATGAAAATACACGGTCTTTATTTCATACTTGTACAGTGCAAATGTAAAGTAAAAGGGTCAGCAGGACTGTGATGCGCCTTAGGGTCTTCAGTCTCTATTGCAGCACAGGTAACAATAATAGTTTTTAAACCAAACTGTTGGTTGGGTTTTTGAGGTTATTTTTATGCCAGGTTTCCATAGGCTCAGCCTTTCATAGGACTCTTGTTCCAGTCATCAGAATAGTTTCCTAAACCTCAGGAGGTTTTAGGAGAAACTCGTCAGCTGCTGATCTTTGCTACAGCTAAATTGGGACCTTGCAGTTCATCCAGCTCATGAACACAGAAGAGATCAAATCACAAACTTTGACTCTGTGTGCGATACCCAGAGGTCTTCACTTTACTGCTAGTTTATTCCATACATCATAAAGCATGTTGCTCTAAACCAGCTTAAAGCTGACAAGTCCAGTTTGGTATTTTCTGTACCATAAATACTTTAACTCCTAGCTAATCCCTTTTCCTTGCTGTGCTATTGTGACTTGAGGATCTTGCATCCTGCCCAAACACTTGTGTGCTGGCTTCAGGCTGCTGGCAAGGGCTGCTGCCTTCTAGTCCAAAATAATATTCTGGGTAGAGCAAGGTCAGAGCCTCTTGTCTGTCGTGGGAGGCCTGATGCTCTCTCCCTGTGCACTCAGGAAGGTAACTAAGGATTCCCCTGTTAGCTGCCCATTAGTCTGTAATTGGCCTGTTCTTTTGCACAAGCCCAGCAGGAAGCACAATCCCAGGCAGCTGATGAGTGCTGGGCTGTTTGAGCACTTCTCCTCCCTCGTGTTGAATTATTTAACGGAGGATTTGGTTCCTGATGACAGAGTAGTATTGAAGGCTCCAGCAAGGATCCCAGCAGAGCTGTTACCTTGCAGAGATGTTGGCTATCCCAGCTGGAAGCGTACAAAAATCCTATTAGCTGCTACACAGACATGGGGGATGGCATGAAACCAATGGCAGGTGTTGACTATCGAGCACACGCTGTAGTCTTAAAGCTGAAAACATCTCCAGACAGATAACAGAAGTAAATTGGGTTTGGATTCACCTTTGATATTTATGAAGAGTTCAGCTAATAATTCTCAATTAATTCTGCATTCCAGCAATATTTGGAATATAAATGTTACCCGTGGGGTTGTTGGTTGTGCACGTTAAGTACTACTGTCCTGTCCTATGTTCTTACAGATGCTTACGACAGATACCTCCCATATATCCTGATGGGAAGCCTGACCGTGCTGATTGGGATTCTTACCCTGTTTCTCCCAGAGAGCTACGGCAATTCCCTGCCTGAGAGCTTTGAGCAGATGCTGAAGTTGAAGTGGTAAGGTGGTTTTCCTTCATCCCATCATCATGAGAATTCAGCACCTCTTTCTACATAGTCCCTTTTCACAATCAGTAAAGATGTAAATCAGTAAACAAGGCCAGATTGGATGGGGCTTGGAGCAAGCTGCTCTAGTGGAAGGTGTCCCTGCCTGTGGCAGGGGGTTGGAACTGCATGAGCTTTAAGGTCCCTTCTAACCTGAAGCATTCCATGAGTCTATGATTCTGTTACATCAGATCTTTCAAAGTGAACCTGAGAGCTGCTGTGCTTGAAAGTGGGCACCCAGAAAGCAAGGCTGACCCTCACATCACCTTCAGGCTGCTGCTTCCTATCTCCCAACACTTTTCAGTCCTTTTCTCGCACTCGCTGTCCTTAACTTTTCATTTAAGCTATTCATTTAGTGGGATGTCGTACATTCCAAAACACTTCACTCTTTCAGTGTAAGTTCATTAGGTACCATTCCAAATTAAACACAGGACTGCAGTTCTCTAGCCTCTTTCATTTGGGAGGCTACCAGTTTACCAGTTACCATCGGGGAGGGAAATTCTTGGGAGCAGCGGGCTTCTTGCATAAACAGATTGAAGCAGCTGAATGACAGTGAATTATGTTCAAGTTCCCAGTGTTGTTTTGCTGCACTACTTCTGCCATCCAGAAAGGTGTAGTTTACAGGGCATTCTGTTTTCCCTAACGTTTCTATTGGTGGTGTAACATGGTTATTTTAGTGGTGGTAATCAGGAGGGGGAAGTGTCTGATGACACCCTGTAAAATGTTCTCTGCCTTCTCAGTCTTTTACTTGATTTCAGTTTCAGAAACGGGCAACAAACCACTGGCATTAGGAATGCAAAGGAGAGTCCTAAGGTTCTGGTAACACCCTTGTGAAGAGGGACACACACTCAGAGGGGCTGAAAGAAGAACAACATCTTCTCAGAATGCATCTTCTGCCAGAGGAAAACCCAACAGTCAATGCTATTGCACCATAGTTGTTATCCCTTGTGCTACTCTACCCAAATACATAGTTTACTAACAGATGCTGTCTAGTCCTGTAGGACTCTCAGTCTGTAATTCAGTGTCCTGAAACTTGGGGCTTCTCCCTTGCTGAGAAATGGGGGCCTGCCTGTACTAAACACAATTCAAGGAGTAAGCTAGAAATGAGTGTTAGGAATAGTACAGCAATGACTCCAGTCAGTCGGGCACTCAGTGAAAGCTGCTTAAAGGAAAGAAAGGGTAGTGAACGTAATGCTCATGGTTTTTCTCACTGTGCGTGTTAACTGGATGAAGGGGAGCTGTGGTCTGTCTCTGAAAACCCAAGCACGTGCCCCCAAAGGGAAGACCTTCCTTTGAAATCTAGGACCAAAGCCTAATAGACGAAGCAGGATCAGGATTTAGTTGTAGCAAAGCAGACATGCACTTCAATGTAAGGATGTGGGATTCGTACAAGACATCAGAGTATCTTTTGATGTTGCTTTCTTTTCCCAGGAGCTGGGATCCACTTGTCCCTGTAAGAGCTGATGCTTGTTCATAAAGCCTGAGCCCACTGAAATCCTTGGGCTTCATGAACGTTTGGTATCCTTGGAGATGGAGGGGGAATCTTTAACACTGAGTAAGGACTACAGCTTGCTGACCACCTGAGGGGCTGTGCCTTCTTTCAGAAGACACATGGGCTTAAGCAAGTCAATGATCCCATCCAAACAGCTTTTAGCTTTCAGGTGTTTTGTAGTATATGGGCATAAGCGGGGTTTTTAGGTCTTTTGGGGTTGTGTTTTTTCCAAAGCATTTAATTTGAATATATACCACATCATATATATCACCTTCAGAGAAAGTACAGAGAAGACAGTTTTAAAAGCCTCTGCACAGTCTTTGTACCATTTACAGATTTAAAGGGGATTTGATGCTCACAAAAATCTGATGTTCTGTTCTGGAGATGTTCACCTGCAGCTATGAAAAACCACAAAAGGGCTAATTTGGGACCATAGGTTTTTTCAGAACTGAAAAACCCCACCAAGCCACCACCGAATCCAGTGTTCTGTTCTTCAGATCCTACAGGTTATGGGTGTATTTAAGTTCAGCAACACTAGATTGGATGAAAACAAAGGCAGAGTTTAGAGTTGTGCTACTACTGTTTAATGGATGCTACATAGCAGAATACCTTTTCCTATTTATTGGCAGTGCATACAGTTCTTGGGCACATAAAGTTGATCAGACCTGGTAGACTGACTTTTATCCTCTATAAGTATCAATTAGCCATGATCTAACTTCTGTAAGGGCCAGCAAAAACATTCTGTCTTGCCTCTAATGGGAGAGTTTGTGGCAAGCTGGTCTTGTGCTGGCACTGGGCATAGGAAGGAGGCTCTCCCTCCCAAGTTCAAGCACAAATATAAAGCTTTATAACATGTACAAGGAACTTGTGCAATTACTTTAAGCTGCCCTTTGGGATGCAGAAATACCATTTACTTTCACATTAGTTTGCTGCAGTTAGGCTTTTGCCATGAATGTAACATGAGGCAACCATTATCCTGTGACCCCTGATGTTCTCATCCCTTCTCAAGCTGGAATTTCTCTGATCAGCACTATTTAATCTTGGGTTTACTTACTATAAAGTTAATCTATAGAATAGCAGTTTAGACATAACTACATTTGTCAGCAAAGCCTTTGTATCAGCATGGGACGTGGTTTGACTTGATCAAATAGAAGTGGCTGTATCTTTATGAAGATTTTTATATCAAGTTGATACTTACTTTGTGTGATTGTGGGCTTGGGTGTTTCTAAAAAGTAAATATTTTTGTACTCTTGAACTCTGTGGTAACTTAAAAAACCTATTTTTCCATTTTTAAATAAGAAAAAGGGTTGTGCTGGGTTTTGGTTTAAATACCTTGTTTTAATCGGTCTCATTTTTCGTACTCGAGCTCAAGCTGGGGTCACATTTTAGTGTTTTCAATGGCACATTTAAACAAAGACAAATCTTTCCCAGCTGTGGAATAACTTTCTGAAAAGTACACGGTGTTGTTGCAAGGCCTCGTGGTGCCTGGGGATGGTGAAAAACAAGAAAAGGGGATTGCTTCAGCTCATGAAGCGTTTGCAAGGAGAATTTCTGTCCTCTGCCAATGGTTTCCCCAGGCTCACAATGGTCTGTGGAAGAACCCAACAGGGATGAATCTGAAGTGCCGGTTTCTGGCCAGTTACTATTCGCTTAGTTGTAAAGCTGAAGCAAACAGCACTGGTTTAGTAGCCACTGGCACAAGTTAAATGTGTTGCTATGAGCTATTTAAGCCTCTCCCTGCAATCTTCAGCGGGAAGGGAAGCACTAGCGGGATCGTTCTCACTGATTGCAGGGGCTGTTGCGCTGTGCCTCAACTGTCACCGCTGTCACCTTTATCTGGGTCTCTCTGTGCAACCTTTGGTCCTGGGCTGGTTAACTGGATGTGCTAAAGCATATACGAAACTGTAGCAATTGCCACTCATTCACTTATGTCTTCATGGTAATAAAAATGTGCGCTGGCATTGTATAACCTGCTTTCTGTGTGGAGTGCAATTGAAGCGTCCTCGCTTTAACGCTTTGGGCAAAGAGGTGTAAAAAGGTAGTTTAAAATGTTCTTGGCGTGGATAATGTATGAAAATACAACCCTAAAACCAAGCTCTTCCACAAATAAGCTATTCTATGCAGTCAGACTGTTATGGTGTAGTACAGTTATTCTGGCTTTCAGATGGTTCAGTCCTGACTCTGCAATCCCACAAGGGCATGGACACAGACCCCGGCCAACCTCAAGGCTTATTTTGAGGTTTAACTTCTTTTTTGTCCATTTTACTCTTGATTTTTTTCACAGCTTTGTAATTCCAACATGGAACTAAAGATCTTTTCAAACAGAAGCATTCAAAAATGCTGTAAGAGGTGTACGTTGGCTTTTATCAATTAGAGCTGAAGATGATACAGTCCACAAAAGGCTGGTCGGAAACGTGGATTCGCCCAACGTTGGCAGGCAGGGAGCAGCGTGAGAACCGGCAGCGGTGCTGCCCGCAGGGCTCTGTGCATCCCCGTGCACATCGAGGCCGCCTCTTCGGCCCTTGCTGTCAATACAAACCGAGGCGCTGCCCGAAGCCAGGCCTGGGCAGCACCGGGCAGCACCCGGCCGCGGCGGGGCTCGGAGCACCGGAGCCGGTGCAGAGCCTCCCTGTTGGCGCAGGGCATGCCGGGAGCCGCCTGGCCCCGCTGCGGGTGCCGCGCTGGGCTGGGCCGCGCTGGGCTGGGCCGCGGTCGTAGTGACGGCACTGAGCGTCCCCACCTGCGGGGCCTCCGCCTACAAACCCCACCCCCGGCCGCTCCCCCGCCGGCGAGGCCCGGCCCATGGCGAGGAGCTCCGCGGCGGCTCGGAGTGGCCGCTTCTTACCCGCGCCAGAGCGGCCCGCAGGTAGCGGCGGCCGCAGCTCGCCATGCGCGACTACGACGAGGTGGCCGCCTTCCTGGGCGAGTGGGGCCGCTTCCAGCGCCTCGTCTTCTTCTTGCTCAGCGCCAGCATCATCCCGAACGGCTTCAACGGCCTCTCCATCGTGTTCCTGGCCGGCACCCCCGAGCACCGGTGCGTCGTGCCCAGCGGGGCCAACCTGAGCGCGGAGTGGCTGAACGCCAGCATCCCGCTGGAGCTGCGGGGCGGGCGGGCCGTGCCGAGCCGCTGCCGCCGCTACCGCCTGGCCGCGCTCACCAACTTGTCTGCGCTGGGGCTGCGGCCCGGCTCCGACGTGGAGCTGGGGTCGCTGGAGCAGGAGCCGTGCCGGGACGGCTGGGAGTACAGCCGAGATGTCTACCGCTCCACCATCGTCACCGAGGTGCGCGGGGCGCAGGACCGGGGCTGCGGGGGGAAGTGCGGGGTTATCCTAATGCCGGGTCTGTTCGCTTTCCCTGGTAAAAGGAACCTCTAAGCGCAGCGCGTTTAGTGGGTGTGCGGCGGCTGCTGAATGGGCTTTATCCGGTACCTCTACAGCGGCTTGGAGCAGGGGTCAGTGCGGGGGTAGTGGGTGCGCCCGCCTGGTGTTTCAGAGAGATCTCATTAGGCTCGGGAGATCAGAAGGGTCTGGTTTTGTTGTGCACGATGCAGCAGTCAGGAAGCCCTGGCGTGATGCTGTGTCCTAAAGGACGCTGAACTTCATCTGTTCAGCCCACGATGCCGCTGCTTTGACCGAACCGGCTGCTTTGATGTCCCCATTCACCTGCTGGGGCAGGTCATGCTCGCCTCTGCTCGTAAGCATCCCAAGAGCCAAGAAGGCAGGCAATACGATTGAAGCTGTGCAAATGGTCCCTCTTGTTTTAAGTGAAAGCTGAAGTGATCTGCAGGTGCTGATCGACTTAAAGTGCAAGGAAATAGATTTTGGGGAATACTTGAATTTCCAAACATATATAGTTTGTTGGGGTTTATTTCAAAAGGTTTATAAAGCGCTTGTACAGTCCCATTGCCTGTTTGTGCCTGTGGACAAGCTTTACAGAGCTGGAACTATAATTGATGTTACTCCTTGTTTTGCAAAATGGGGTGTTTGGTTGGTGATGGGTGTGAGCATCTAATGAACATAAGCATTAAGTACAGAGCACAGAAGTCTTCCTCAGGAGGACTGGGGTGAGGAAGGGAGTGTGGGAGGGGAGCCGTGGCAGCACGGGGAATCATGGAATGGTGGCACTGGAGTTGTTGGAAACTTCCCTCAAACACACACAGCAGCAGGGCCTTGAGTGGTGCACAAGGCATCACCTCACCTATTCCTAAAGAGCTGCTTGAGAGGAAAGCTGCTCTGAGTCTCTAGGCCCTGCTCCTTGCTGAAATGCGCTGTTGTGTGAGGCTGAGCTGCTCTCAGGGGAGCGTAAGGCAGTTGGCATCTTCTCATGGCAGTCCCATTCACGGCTGAAATGCAGGTTTTGTTCCAGTGCCTTACTATAATGTTTCACTTGGCTTAGGCATGGTTTCAGCTTTGTCTCTGGAGCTTCTTCACTGAGTTTTGCCTTGGTGTAAATTAAAACATCCTGAGCTATCAGGGTATTGTCCAGGCGTCCTATAATCAGTGAGGAACAGGAGCTAACATCTTGCTGCGCCTCCCCAGCAGCTCTGGTTTTGGCAGATGTTCCGTGCCTGTGGGAGGTAATGTCTGTCTGCCCAGACATCGTGCACCGAGGCAGGGTTGGGGTTGGGGTTTTTCTCCCTTTATTAATGCCTCTGAGGGAGTTTTGCAAGAGCTGTGGCCTTTCACATACTTACAGGTTTTTGGTGTTAAACTCGTTGCATTTCTTGGCTTGCTGCTGCTGCTTTCATGATTGACCAATCTTGTGTTTTGTTGCATATCTCGCACTCGTTGAATAATCATGGGGACCTTTGTCCCAGATTTCCGCAGCCAAGGGAGGGGGAAGGGAGAATTGTTTTAAAGAAAGCTTTTTGCTGAATCTCTCCTGCCCCTGGATAAAGTCCTCATTTATAGTTCTGCTTTTCAGAGGTTTAAAACATTCAGTTCCCCCTCGCTTGGAGAGACACTTCCTTTTCTCCCACAGACTAACAACAGAAGGTTGTTATTAGCCTGTCTGCAGTACTTAACCAGTTCCCATGTAACCAAATCCCTTTCTGTCTTTTACTTCTTGAAATACTGTAGCTTGGGGGATGAGAAAAGCTTTGCCTTGGCTCAAGAAGCCATGTGTGTCACTCTTACTCCTCCATAAGTCCCATAAAAAAAGAAAGTAGGAGTAATAAAAGTTCCTATGTGGTAATAAACGGAATAAAACCCAGGGTAATTAAGGGAAAAGGCTAACTTCTGCCAGTCTGACCTGTTAGGGGGTTATACTGAATAACTGGGAATAGAATTGAGCAATGGAGTTAAGAGCTTGAGTGGACTAGAAATATGATATAAGGAGAAGGCGTTAGATGATACAGCAGTCAAAGCACTTTAGTCCACATGGGAGTAATTCTAACATACTGAAACATAAACAGGCACATTTGGTATACATGTGTTCATCCTCTGCTTCTAAGACGTGTTGTGTTGTTCATCGGTTTGAAACCAGTTCGGGGCAGGAGGTGTGCTCCAGGGCTGTGTGGTTTATGCCTGTTGTGCTCTTACAAGCTGCAGGGACTGGCTTTGGCAAAGGAAGGATGCGCGTGGTGAGTATTGCCAGGAGTCCTGAGGCTTGGCGCAGGGCTGGTGCTCTGTCCTGTATGGACATGCAGGGAGAGAAGGTTCTGGGCAGATGGGAGGGCCCAGAGGTTTACGTTCCCTGCCCACCAGGGATTCAAGTGCCCTGCTGTGCTGCCAGACCTGATGGAGATCAGCAGGTTATGCCAGACCTGCAGGAAGGAAGCGGAGACGGCAGTGGTGACATCTGGAATGACAGAAATGGGCACTGTGGTACAGTTGTGGAACCAGAGGTTTCCATTTTCACCCTTTGGAAGGCAGAGGGATGTATTGTTTTGCTTTACCAAAATAACCCCAGGTCATGGTAGACATTGCCCTTTTTCTCCAGCCCTCTCAAAAATGTGATGTATGAGGGGTAGTTCAATTTCTGCGCTGGAACTGTAAGATATTTGTCACTTCCCTTCCTATTCTATGCAGGTTTTCTCTCTGTAACAATTTAAAACAACAAGGGGAGAAATTGAGCAGCATGTATGTTTTGTGCATACAGACTTCTGTTTGTATTTGGATAGTGATCTTTAATGTCACATTTAGAGCTTCGAGGTATTTGAAATACACAAATGTATTGTCAGAGGAAAGGGTGTTTAATAACACTTACAGCTCTTGAGTAAGCAGAGTACGTTTATATAGGTATAAACAAGACCAGATTCCAAATCAGAGCTCCTGAGTCCTCAGTTGTGAGGCTGCGAGATTGTTTTTGAAGAGCCTGCCTCTACTCGCAGGGAGAAGCAAGTGGTAGGAGAGAGAGTACAGGAGATTGGATTGGCTTCAAAAGCTCTTGCTAACATGTTGACTTTATAAAGAAAATATTGGCACATGGGACCATCCCTCTTCAGTTTTCAACTGTGCGTTATTCTCTGTTAGAGGAAGCCAGCTGAAAAAGAAATAAATAAAGGAGTGGGAGGACACCAGGTGTTGTTGCTGTAAAAGTTCCTGTTCCTGTTGAGCTTTTCCTTCTATAACAAGGGTGTAACCGAGAGAGGCTCTTGAAGTTGTTGTATTTGTCACAGTTCATCTTTGTTCGGGGTTGTAGTAATGCTGTTGGGGAAGTGGGAGTGTTTCTGCGGTGGAACAGTTCTCTCTCATCTGAGAAACACCCTTTTGTCAAATGAAGCCCTAAATTCTATTGGTGGTGGGTTGCAACTACTTGTAACTTTCACAGTGTATTTGGTAGTGGTCTGTATTTGGTATATATTTGTTTGCTGTGATGCTATTGCAAGGCCTGGCAGTGTTTTGAGAACTCCTCTATAATTAGCCTTGCCATTTCCATGTTATGATGCATTGAAAATATGGGGCCAATTTTATCCTTACATAGGGTGGCATCTTGTTATTAGCAGCTAGAATTTTGTTATTTCCTCTTTTGCCATCTCTTACAAGGTGATATAATTGCAGTGGAAGGGAAGCAGGATGAGGGAGCTGCATCAGGTGTCTGGGTGAGAGCCACTGCGGGATTTAGTGTTAGTAATTCATGAGATGCTGGCTCTCCTTTCAAGGCATGGGGTGCTTTGCAAGTGCAGTGGACACAGAGCCTGCACACAGGAAATTACCCCTTCAGGTTTGGAAGTGTCTGGGGACCACAGAGGAACAGTGTTTTTTACCTGTGGTACAGCAGTATCTGCAGCTGGACTTGCGGCATCCTGTCTGCCTGAACTTGCCTTGCGGTTTTAGTGTGATGCTGTTATTTGGGGCTATGAATGCTGTTCACAGTTTGCAGTTTAAAGAACTTGAAATATTTCACCTTGGAGTCTGCATTTTGATTGTGGCTTGTGTGAAAACTACCAGAAGTTTCCTTTTTTGATAGAAGTTATATTAGTGTTCAGTTGCATGTTGGAAAGGTGTAGGAAATGTTAGCCTAGCAAGACTGACGCAGTTCTACAGCCGCTGCTTAGTGTAATCCTAGCTGAACCTGCCATAATACTTCTTGTTCAGATATTCTACCAGTCCCCTCTTCTCACCCACCCTCACCTGCAGCTGGTATCAGCCAGGAATCTCACGGAGGTGAATATCCCACCACACATCTCTACTCTGATGCAGAAGTAATTCTTGCTGGTAGGTGTGAGGATACTGATGGGCATCACCCCAGCCTGGTCACTGCTCAGGAAGAAGCTACAGCACAAGCTGCCCAAGTAAGAAGATAAGTTTAATCCGCAGCAGAGGGTGTCCCCTTCCAAAGTTGTAATAAAATGGAGTGAGGGATGCTCCGTGCCATGCCTAGAGCATTGAGTACCAGTGTTCAGCAGCTCAGTGCTTTGCAACAGCAGCAGCTGGTCTTTGAAACAAAGCTGAAGTGGTTTTCTCCTGTTTGGAGTCCCCCCAGACCTTGCTGGGGTTAATCTTACCTCATTCACTGGGGCAAAGGCCGTTAGAGCTGGCAGGTCAACTCAAAGGATACTAAGAAATGAAAAAAAGCACATGATTTTAGAGCCCTGGGTCACACTAGACCATGTCCAAACAGCACTGCCAGCAGCAGGATTCAGTCAGTAAGTACTGGGACACTCACTGTTTGTCATGCTGGTCTTCTATCAGTGATGCTCCAGTGAATTCTTGGGCAACATACAGCTGAGGGAAGGGTACGGTTGCGGAATGGTTCTGGAAGGCTGATGCCACCATCATTGACAAACAATAATGTACACCTTGTTGGCCAGTTATTAAAAAGTTGAAGACTTCAACATTCATTTACTGGGGCAAGAGGTAACAGACCTTAAAATCCCTTTGTTCTGATGGTTGTGCATCTGTGGAGTCTGTAAATAACTGGTATTGCACAACCAAGGCAGTTTTTCCGTGGTAATCTGGTGTTGAAGTTCACTTTGGTGCCTGGTTCAAGTGATCTTCAGCATAACAGCTCCGAACATTGCTTTAGGAGAGTGGAGAGGAAAACAAGCTGGTAATCATTGCCACATTTAAAGAACCACTGTGGTCCCAGCTGCAAATGCAAGGAGCTTTTGGCAGAACAGTGCAAAACATTTTACTGTCATGAACTCTTCCAAGCAGGTCTCTCCTCAGTGGTCTGAAGAAGTTGTTTGTTAATGGGCACAAGCACGTCAGTGTCTGGAAAGCCAAGTGGGCCACAGCCTCGTGTCAAAGTACAGGGGGATGCCAACTCACAAGTACAAGGTGGTCAGCTGGAACATAATGACTTATTTAGTAATGACTGTAAATCACTGAGCTAGAGTTTTGGCTAGGTAGCTTTTAGTTCTGTGAGTGAAGATGACTGGCTCCAGTAGCTGGTGCAAAGATGGTTCTTTGTGAGTAGGCAAGCCTTTAGTAATGCAGGACTTGTATTCATGGTGTTTGGTTTCCTGGTAAGTGTCATCATGCGTAGGCTTGTGATAACCACTGGAACCTTTGGCCTGCATGAATTTGGTAATGATCATTCACTGCGTAGTTCCAGCCAGGAAGCTTCAGTAAAATGGATCTGGCAACTTGGATTAGCCTCTGGGGTCATCACAGAATTGCTCAAACATTCTTTAATCTGTCATGAAGTACAGCTTTTATGGAATAATTGCAGAGTTAATTATAAATGTTAACTGCAGGTTTTAATCCACATGATATTGGTAACCATAGCACGTTAAATCCCTTATGTGAGTGCTATGAATTTGTTATTAGAAAACCACAGTTGTGACAGGAGCTTCTGTAATGATGTGTAATTGATGGTGTTGCAGGGTTTATTGGAGCAGTGCATGGAAGGCTGGTGCCTGTGCCTCAGGTGGTGGGAGGCTGGAATGGTTTGGGGAGTAAGTGCAAGAATAATTGAGAGTTATGAAGTCTGACATAAGGAGGGGTTTTTCAGACATAGCAGCCCAGCATCCCTTCCCATTGCTTTCCCAGAGCTGCATCTCTGCAGCAGGTTACTCATTCCTCCTGTGGAGGTTTTCTGTCCAAAGAGCACATTTTCATCCAGGCTCAGCCGAGGCGTTTCAAAGGAGGAGAAGTCTTAGAATCATAGAATAGTTCGGGTTGGAAAGGACCTTAAGATCATCCAGTTCCAACCCCCCTGTCATGGGCAGGGACACCTCACACTAAACCATCTCACCCAAGGCTCTGTCCAACCTGGCCTTGAACACTGCCAGGGATGGAGCATTCACAACCTCCCTGGGCAACCCATTCCAGTGCCTCACCACCCTAACAGGAAAGAATTTCCTCCTTATATCCAATCTAAACTTCCCCTGTTTAAGTTTTAACCCATTACCCCTTGTCCTATCACTACAGTCTTGTTTACCAGAAGACTTTCATGTTCTCTCTCTCTGCAGTGGAACCTTGTGTGTGACAACGACTGGAAGGGACCCCTCAGCACCTCCCTGTTCTTTGTGGGCGTCCTGCTTGGATCTTTCATATCGGGACAGCTCTCAGACAAGTAAAGTATATACACCAGAGCTGCTGGCTCTGCTTGATGTTTTGTAAGCAATTCTGTATGTGAAGTTTCCTGTGTCTGTCTGCAACTGCTAACACATCTTTGTTCTGCGACTGTCTAATCTGAATGTACACAGTGCGTAGGGAACACGTCCTGAACTAGAACAGAATGATATGAAGATTGTTAGTGGGGGTATCTTTATCTCTTTATTCTTTTCAGCAGAACCACTTTGGCAGCAAACTGGTTTTATGCCAGGAGCAGGTGTAGGAGATGTTTCATCTGGAAACATCACATTAGGGATATTCTCTTCTAATTACTTTGGACCATGATCAGAGGGATTCCTGAGGCTTGTTTTCCCTTTTTTGAGGTCAAATTTGAAACTCTTTGTGTAAACACCCGTAGCTTCTTTCCTCATCATCAAATGCAGCATTCAGATCCGATGATCTGCATGTGTGGAAGCTCAAAGCATGAGTGCTGCTCAGCTGTACTCCAGGGAAGTGAGGCTTTCTTGTCAGTGAGTACAAACCTTAATGAACTGGAAGAAACCATTAGTTTTTGTGGTGTCAAAAGTCATCTGGTTTGTTTTTCAAAGCTCGGTTTCCCCGATTCTCTCCCTGGGATTTGCTGTGCAGAACAATATGTGCTGTCTTCCTGATTGTCAGAGATCAGTATGTGGTCCTCTAACTTGCTGATTCACATGCAGAGTTTATATTTCTTTGAAACACAGTCCCTGTGCCATGAATCTTGTAGCATCGTTCAGGGCCGTTGCGTGGTTGCCTGCTCATCGGGTTGGACCAACCTTGAGCTTGGAGGCAGTGATCCTTGAAAACCAAGCAGCTTCCCTGGACTTCTCTCCAGAGCAATATGGCATGGATTTTTCCAAGTGGATCCCTGATGAGGCCAGTGTTTGCTCTCCCAGTGATCCTCCCTTCTGCCTTGTTTCTCCTCTCATGATCCTGCACTTCACCCATGGCACAGCCAGCAGCTGTGGCAGCCTCCAACCCTTCCATCCTCAAACAGCTCTCCTTGTTTGCAAGCTTGAGGTCCAGCAGTGTCTCCTTTTGTCAGCTCCTAAGTTATCTGCATTAGGAAGTTATCATGAATGCATGCCAGAAACATCCTGGGTCTTGTCCTTCAAATCCCCCATGATAGCCACTGTCTTTGAACACAAAGCTTCCCGTGGTTATCTAAAGTTGGCCTCCTTCTTGCTGACCAGGTGAACTGCAGTGGACACCCACAGCAATGCCAGTGTTGGTCTGCTTGCTAATCCTGACCCATAAGCTCTCGGCTGGCTCTTCATCCATCTCCAGACAGAGTTCTGTGCCTTCTGGCTGCTCTCACCTTTCCATTCTTCACTATGAGGTGTCTCCCACCATTTCATCCTGGTGCTGCTGCAGGGCTTGGGTGTTTCATTCAAAAGAGCTCCCAGCCCTTTGTCTGCTACAAGGATGCCACGTGTTTTCCATGGTAGCTGCCCAACAGGTGAAGCAGGAGCAGTTCTGGTGGCAAAAGCCATGAACTTCCCACTTTCAGAGTCACAGGAGTCTCCTCCTGCAGGTCCTTCACATGGTGATACAGGCACTGTCAAGGAGACCATTGGTGCAGCTCATCCAGTTACTCTCACAGGGCATTGGCACTGACTCCTACAACAGCTTGATGGGTTGGGTTGAGTTTAATTTCCTGTTATCTTCAATACTTAATCAGTAGAACTGCTGGAGTCCCTTAAATTGGCTCATTTTTTACCAAGAGGAATGAAGATTGCAGCATGGGATCACTTTACTGATAACAGCATCTTACACACCTCAGGTTTACCTCTCCTTCAGAAGCTTTCCTTCTTTGTGTTTTACCATGCTGCTCTGTGTCATGAACTGTGCACTCCATAGAAAAGGAGCATCTCATGCTCCTGCATTTTAAATAATTTGATTATTTCCTGTTCATCCTGTCAGTAAATAAAAAACAGTGTCCCAGCATGTACTTAAAGGCAACTTAAGTAGCAGCCCTTGGAATATTACGTTCTCTTGGCCAGTGGATGTTTTAATGTATTTAGAATAGTTGTGCCTGTGTCATGTTTCCTGAACCTCTGTTTTGTGCAGATGTTTTGTATCTCCCTGAGAATTTATATGAATAATCTTATTTTTTCTGTGGCTGAAGATTTCATTTGTGCTGTTGTGTAATAATCTCTTTTCTTCTTTCTTTAATCTGTCCATGGAAGGTTTGGCAGGAAGAAAGTGCTGTTTGCAACTCTGGCGATGCAGACTGGCTTCAGCTTCATACAGGTCTTCTCTACCAGCTGGGAGATGTTTTCAGTGTTATTCTTGCTGGTCGGCATGGGGCAGATCTCCAACTACGTGGCAGCGTTTGTTCTTGGTATGAAAGTCCTGCTGGGCACAGTATGTGTTCTCTCATCTTGTCCTTTTCCTGCTCCTTTTCAGTACTGGCTTAGGGTTGATTTGTTTGCCAGGCAGCACTGTAAGAGTGTCCTCACCATATGTGGATAACTTGTTCTCTCCGTGGAAGTTTCCAGTCGATAGAGGTGCAATCTGAATTAATTCTGTGGCTTACCATCCTAAAAAGGCAAAAAATCTGTTATTTGGAACAAAGTCCATCTTCTAGCTGGAGAGATAAGACACGTAAGACATGAATTGTCAGGGATTTCGGTTGTCCATTTTGGGGCCTGAATGCCCTTTTGATTTAAAATGGGTACATCAAAAGATTGCAATGCTTTTGGGGCTAATAACAAAACAGTCTTTCAGAAGGTGATACAGGTGAGGGACCTAATTCAGGCATCTCTGAATTATTCCATAAAGAAGCTGTTTTCTCTCCGTGAGCTAGAGATGTCCCTGTAGACATCAAGCTGAGGTTAACTGTTGTAAATGTTTTGCAGTATGTCAGGTGGGTTTAGTTCCTCAAGTAAAATGTGATATTCTGAGAAGATAAAAACAGAGAAGTATTAGCTACTGTGAGCCACGGAAATACTTTATGGCCCAGTTCCCTTTCTGCTTTATATATAATTACCTGGGTTGATGAAGGATCACTGCATGAAGCCGATCTGTGGTGACTCTAAAATCAGACGGCACGCTGCACTAAATGCTATAACAATCCCATATAGTGTATTTCAAAGCCAGTTGTTAGAGGTGGGTTTGGTGCGTTATGCGGTTGCTGTTAAGCTAAATACTGCCCTTCCCTCTGCTGTTTTGACCAGGCACAGAGATCCTTGGCAAGTCAATCCGGGTGCTGTTCTGTACCCTGGGCGTCTGCATCTTTTATGCATTTGGCTACATGTTGCTGCCACTGTTTGCTTACTTCATCAGGGACTGGCGGATGCTGCTGCTGGCGCTCACTTTACCTGGGCTGCTCTTCATCCCGCTCTGGTGGTGAGTACAAGTTAAAAGACTTCAGTCTTTAACAGGTCTTGTCTGCAGGCTTTTAAGGTCCAGACTCCAGTGAGCCTTTACCAATGAAATTCAGGAATGGGCAGCTGAAGAATGGACATTGTGTCCTTTACTCTTCCCAGCTGCAAGTCTGTAGCTTTGTGAGTGATGTGGCTCATGCCTGAGAAGCCTACTTACTCTTCATTTCTGTAGGCTTCTGTAAAATGAAGTCATGCACATACATAGAAAATAAAGTCAGTAATGCTCCTCCTTCTGTACCAGCTGAAATCCATGAGTAGGCCTGAACTAAGGGTAGAAGGAGAAACCGGTTGTTTTGGGAAGCTGGGCAGTGCTCAGGTGATGTAGATACGGCAAGCTACAAATCGGTACTTGCACATCCGAGACTTCCGTGTTTTCCTCCGTAGTCAACTACTTTTAGGTGGCATGTAACGTTCAAACAGTCCACACGGTGGTGGTGTTTCCTCACTGGCATTTGTAGCTCCCTCCAGTTTCTCATGGTATTGAATGACTGGTGATTTCTGCTGCCTGACTTGCCTTTATGTGACAGTATTTACAGTTACTAATTGTATGTGTGTTATTCTTCAAGATGCAGATCTTAACATACGGAATGCTACTTGTGTAATCACGTTTCTGAATTCCTTTAGCTGTTTCCCATACTCTGAAGGTTTTGATTGCTCTTTGTTCTCTGAGTCATTGCTAATTTCTTTAGTCCTTCTCAAACCCACAAACACATTTTGGTCTGTTCTTGTCCAACGTGCTAGTCTGCTCTTGTGAACCTGATTTCTGTTGTCATTGCTCGAATTTCTGCAAGATGTGGCAGATTTTGAGATCTGCATACCTGGAACAATGGGGGCTGATGCCTGCAGCAGTGCTTGTTACTCTGAACCTTTTATACAGGGTCATTCCGGAGTCTCCTCGGTGGCTGATATCCCAGGGAAGGTTTCAGGAGGCAGAAGACATCATCCGAAAGGCTGCAAAAACTAACGGCATTACAGCCCCAGATGTGATACTTCACCCGAGTGATGTAAGATTGATTTAGCATCCATTGGACCTATTAATGACCCTGTAAAGTGATTGATTTCCAGACATGAATTGAGTTATGCCTGCAATGTTATTACGTATTTCTCAGATGGATAAAAGGTCATCCTTTTCCTGAAAAGCAGAATACCCTTTCCTGCTTCATTAAGATTTGCCAAGCCCTTGCTGTCCCATTCCCATGGGAATGCCAGCATGCATTCTTTTTGATCCAGTTTACAACCACCTTTTCCTTTTTAAACGGTAGTTTTAGGAGGCAGGTAATGAATTTGAGGTACCTATTGCTTTGTGATCTGCATACCAGGGCTGAATATTTGTACTTGCACATTCTGGTATAGTTCTATAAATCCTAACACCAGGCTAATCCTGATGAGTGGCACTGGAATTAATGTCATTCTAGTTCGTATTCAATTCCGATTTTTACTCTATGCTAAGGAAAGCAAAACTTGAGCCCTGTTAGGGTGGAGTGGATAGCAGTATCTTTTCTTCCCACCTATTTCTTGCAACATGTTCTTGTTGCCTGTCAGTATCTCCCCTTTGTCTGCTCTGTTTGATGACCTTAAGGTGTAAAAGCAGTTCCACACTCATTCAGACATGGCCTCTAAAGGTCAGACTGTTTGCACAATCCAGGAGAATGGCACCTTTCTAGGCAGATGCGTAGAACCTGTCTGGGCAGTTGTGCGGTTGTGTTCTGGTTGACAGTTGATATTATCTTGTAATTTATGGGACAATCCCTTGTATGCTCACTTGCTCTTCAAGGCCTCTGTCCCAGGCTAAGGCAGATGGTTACACATTAAGTTTCTGAGTGTTTGCTGTTGACATTGAAAAGGCTTTGCTTGGGTTGAAGTTAGCTGAGGAGCAAACAAACTGCTTGTCCAGACTTATTTGTAGATAGTAGGACAGACATCCTGGCCTTGCTGGGACAGAGAGAGAATGTCAGAAGAACCCAGACCTTCTGAGGAGAGCTTTTTTCCCTGGATAGACATCAGGACATGGGGGTTTTTCTTTTTTTATTCCTCTTTTCATGCTGCAGCCAGGAAAACTCACCCATTGTGAGTGGCAGGAGAACAGAAAATTAGCTCTGGCTGCAACATCTGGTTAAGGTCACTGTCCCTGGAATCCTCTATCTCCTGTTCTTAGAAAGAAACATTGATTCATTTGCCATCTAAGAATGGGGTTAGATTACAAAGCAGCAGAAGGCAGGGGCAAGGAAACACTGGACAACACTGACTTCTGCAGCAGGATGGGCTGGTGTTCGTGGTGCTTGTTTATAGATTAAATCATTGCACATTAACTTTAGGAAACGCAGATTAACATTCCGGCACTCAAAGGGAAATGAGCTTGATGAACAGGCACTGTTTAAATGCAAAACTCCTGCCCATCTTCTTACTTTTCAAGGTCAAAGTAATGGCCTGGCCAAAAACAAACCAGTGCAGAGCTTCTCACCATCAGTGGTCTGTTTGCCCTGTTCCCATGTCGGCTTTCTGCAGAGCTGTGAAGCAGGAGGCTCACCGCCTCTTGGGTTTTCAGGAAGCTGATTCGCACTGCAGAGAGGTTCTTGGGAATCTGGCTGGCTCTCAGCCCTCCTGCCTTTGCAATGTGAGTTCTTTGGAACTCTCCAGCTCATGTTTGGAGCATTCCTCAGCCCCGGGCAGCTGGGGAGCAGTACCTGCAGCATTCAGGCTCTGGAGATTTCAGAACCAGTTAGGATCCCGCAGGTGACTGGTTGCAAACAAGCTGCAGAGCACACATAGAGGCTGCTTGATTCAGTTATCCCATATGAGGGGAGTAGAAACGCTTGGGTTACAGGTTTCAGCTCAAACCATCGTTTAGCCCTTCCTGGTCTTCTCTTAGCTTCTTGTTCTAGCCTGTCCTGTCAGGGATTATGTTGTCCGTTTATCCAGCTCCTAAAAGCCACACTCATTCTTTTTCTCATCAGCTGTGGCTGAATTTTGCTGTTCCTGGTTTTGTTTTGTGGTTGGTTTGGTTGGAGAGGTTTTTTTCCTCCTTTTTTTTTTTTTTTCCTGTTTGCTGATTTCTTGGCAGCAAATAGTGGCAAAACTGGAGAGTGCTTAGGAAAGAGCATGTGATTTATGAGAAAGGCTGGGAGCTGCAGAGCTGACTGAAGCTGACTGGTGGGAGGTTTGGCTTCAGGCAGAGGGAAAGCTATCAAACATGAAGAACTTTGCTTTTCTTAGACAACAAAGATTTATGAAGGCAAATACACTGCAATTGGGTGTGCACGAGCGTCAGACCCTCCAGGTTTACCCTCCAGGTCAGAGCAAAATAGCACTCAAAAGAATTTTCACCTGACTGCAGGGATTACCTAAACTTCATGTTCCCATTAGCTCAGATACAGTTTACAAGACATGGAGAAGATAACATATGTTTTGAGTTGAGAGACAAGAGATAAGGGCCATAAATCAGTGTCCAGCAACTACCCTGCCAAAAGAAACATCACTAACTGAATATGAAAGAGAGGTTGATGAGGAATGAAGTTAAACTAATGGTTGCTTTTGTCTCTTTATTGGTGTGTGGTGTCCTGCAATACATCCAGCTGAGCCAGCCTGATGTTTTAGGGGAAAAAAAGCATTGTAAGCTGAACTAACAGAGTAGAGGGTGGTATGTTAGACCAGGTGGAAAGAGTTGAGTAAAGGTTAAATTCAAGAGTAGTTGCACTCTACTGTAGCTACAACCATAGTTCATTTCTGTAGGTAACTTATTTGTACATACCACGAAGGAGTACCCGGTGCCAACAAAAGGCAATTCTTTAAGCATATTGGAATTTAATTTGACATCCTCAGGTCATGCTGACTTAAAGAATCAAGGAAGTGCTCTCTTTATACAGTTTATTGGCTTGCACTTCATAGAGGTCTGTCAGGCAAGAGTGAATCTTCTAGTTGTGGAAAGAGAAGGTGTTGGCTTGGCGGCTTACAGTTCAAAAGGTGCCAAAATACTTCAGTATTGCCTTTCTTCATTTCAGTTCTGAGGTGGGTAAAGTGCTAAGGATGCTCAGGTGGATGCCTGGTTTTCTTCTTGTTGATGTTCTTGCTGTAAGGGTGTTAGAGATACCATTAAGCTGATGAGTGAGCAGCTGTGATAAATCCTGAAAACACCATCTTTTGTGATAGCAAAGTATGACCTGGCAAGAAGACTGCGATTCTTCTGCTTTATCAGAGTTGATAGTTTAAATCAATGGAACTTGTCGTCTTAAATCAGCTTTTATATATTCTGAAAAGCCTGTCCCTGTTACTTCTAGTTAAGAGTCTGAATCTGAGGAGTCTAAAAAAGCCTTAAATTCTTTCCATTTTTACAATCTTACTGAGCACCAAAGTTGTACGTGTGCTTCATGGACAAGCATCTTTGCACTGTTTACATGGAAGTGGTTTTATATTGAGGAGCTGGAAAGTTTCATGGGGAAAGGAGAAGTTTGTTGCCTTTCTTTGCTTATATTCTTAGAAGATCATCTCAAAACCAGGCTAGGTAACGGTGAGGACTCTTCAACTCATTAGCCAGTTTGTCTCCATTTAAGTGCATTACTGTTGATGCAGCATGAGGAGTCATTTACTGAATCTATCCTGCTACAATTTAATCTTGTTATTTCTCGCCTGGTCCTCCAGGTCCGCTGCAGACAGTTTATCACTTCTGTTGCTGGTTTTTGAAGACCGTTCTTGGTCTTTGGTCTTCTGGCCCTAAATAAACCCTCTGCTTTTACAGATCATGTTTTTCAAGTGTCTTCTCATCCTTGTTGCTCTCTTCTTGTCAGAGTGCAGTGGTTTGCATGATCCTCGAGGTGCAGTGCTCAAAACTGGGTGTAAGACCCTACCAGCAGTGATGTATAAATCATGAATTAATGCTATCACTTTATAATTCACGTATAAAGGTAACAATAAGCAGTCGCTTTGTGGAGCCTCAGGCAGAAGAAATCATTACTAATTTCAGCCTAAATGTTAAGTGTCTTTACATGAGGGAGGAGCAAGTACTTTCACAGGTAGTTGGCTCTTATGGCTTATATGAGTTTGGGTAGAAATGAGGCACCTGTTTCAGCACTGCAGCATATGCTATGGGAGGGAGTTACTTTCACAGTAATTCTGCTTGCAGGAAGTTAATGTTCCCATGTTTGTTGTTGTTATTTCCAGCTGCAAGACCTGGATTCCCAGAAGCAGCAGACATACACCATTTTGGATCTAGTGAGAACCCGAAATATCCTCACTATCACGATTATGTCAGTGATTATTTGGTAAGCAAATGTGGTTCAGGAGTATATAAGCATAAAAGCAGCAAACCAGTTCAAACCTGCTCTTTGAACATAAAGGGGTTCTGAAGAGATTCATACAAAACCAGCTCAAAAGCCAGCAACCTGCTGGCTGAAGCAACAGAAATCTGGTTATGTAGGTTCTTAATCTCAGTTAACAGTCTGGAAACACATCTGGATTGTTATTCCTTTCTGAAGCAGTCAGGCATATCCTGAACTGAGCCAGAATCACATCAGCTGGTGATGATGTGTGGGAATCCTGCCTTATATTGGGCCTTGGGGAATGCTTTTCTGACTGTAACAAAGTCTTCAAAGAGGAATAAGTCATGCCCTGTCCTCCGGTCACAGAACTGCAGGGGTCTGAACACATCCATGCTTGACTTAGGGGGGAGAATCTTCCTATCACTTTTGTGTTGTCTATTAAAGGGATAAAGCTGCCTTTGAAGTTTTAATCTGAGATTTCCCTAGACTTTCCTGCTGGCTGCTCTGTCTCCCTGCCGTCTTCATCTGGGTTTTGCACTAGCTGAAGCCATACTTTGGTTGAACAGTTGTCATTTGCCTTTACTGGAAATCTCAGTGAAGCTGTAATTGCTCAGAGAAAACAGAGAGGGTAACTTACAGCCTGCCAAAGGCTATAAAAGTGAGGTTTAATTAGTGCATGTACCTTCAGTGTCCTAACCAAGAAGGTCTCTCAAGTGCTTTGGGGCTAACTAAGTCTATTTGCTGCCTTTTTGAACAATGTTCCTGTGCTTTAGTGGGGCAAAGCTTTGGAGGTCAGTTCACAGAGCTGCCAGCGCGTACAAGCTGATGTGGCTTTTTGGGTCAAAGGATGACTTGGCTAATATTTAAACCAGATTCCATTGCCCATCACCAAGAGTATCAATTCAGTTTCTGTATATTCTGCATTATGAACCAAAAGAGCTCATAAAAGCAGCTCTGTAAAAGAGGGTAGTTGCAGGTAGCAGCGTATCACCTTTACATCTTGCCAAGTGTTTTGTTCATTTTGAGTAAGTAGCAGCCTTTACACTAATCCCATTGCTGGGTTTGCATCAGGGAGGAGGAAGTTTGGCTTCTTCTCACCCTGGGGTGTGTAAATACCTCTAGAGGTTTTCTGCAAAATGTAGAACTGTGTCAAGATCTGCCAGTGTGATAAACTGAGACAAACTGCTGCTGCAAGTGAGTTCCAGCAAGCACAGCTTATTGTCTATAGAAATAACTCCTAGGAGCACAGTGTTGTGGAAAACACCGAGTAACTGCTTCTGAGAAGAATAGCTGTAGCTGGCAGGGCACAGCAGCAGGGGGTCACCCTCAGCTGTATGACTTCATACTTTTCCAGGTACAATGCAACTTATTTTAAGCAACTGGACCATGAAGGCTCTTCCATGTGAAGCGAGGCAGAGGAAGAACTAATCTTTTGTCAGTGACTCACGTTGTGCTGTGCAGTGATTTTGCTCCAGTTCTGTTAGATCACAGATGCTGAAGGAGATGAAGTGCTGAGTGCTTTGTACCCACCATTGCACCTGGACATCTCCTGAGCCAGTGCCCATTATTTCCTTGCTTATTTTGTGTTGCTGGTGAAGCATGGCCTTGTCTTCCCAGCATCTCCCAAGACATGACAGGATTTGTCTCTCAGGCCATTTGAGTGTTTCCGTTGATCGTGTGGGAGCCAGCTCTCATCTGCAGCAGCACAACTAAGGTGGCAGTGTTCCTGGCCCCCAGGCTCTGTCCTGCTGCACTGACCAGCCCAGGCACCGAGCCATGCAGACATGGCTTGGATGCTGCCCAGCCAGCCTGGGGCATGGCAGAGAGAATCCCCAACTGTTTGGGTCTGCTATGATGGTGTATTCCTTTTCTCTGACTTATACACAAAGCATGGAGGGTAATGACCCAGAAACAATGTTCTTCACCCAGAGCTCCCTGGTAAACATAATGGAGAGCTATGGTACACCACAGCAGCAGTAAAATTCAGTAGTCCACACTTTCAGTTTAAGACTATAACTACTCGTAACAGGAGCTGCTGTATCCCCACATTAGGGATGATCATCACCTATCTCCCAGGGTATGAGATATATGGAGGACTACATGAGAAGTAGTTGGCCCCTCTCCATCAGCACAGTAAGCAGAGACAAGTGAGATACCTAAGAGTGACAAGTGCCCAGAGCTTCCTTGCAGGATCTGAACAAGAGTGGGATGGACAGTTGCACAGCCATGCAGAGGCATCAGAAAAGATGTATGACCTCTCTAGCTGAAGGACCATCCAGCACCTATGACCATAGGCTCATAGACCTGTGCCTCAGCAAGGCTAGCAACAGCTCTGGAGTTACCTCATTGTGGTAATGCTGAATAGGATATTTTTAATCTTTTAAAATATATTTTATTCTTTGAATTCAAGAGCAACTTGGAAGATAAAAAGCATCAGCACTGTTAAATCGCTGTCTTGCTCTTTCTGAAGACGGCACTTCAGCTGCGTCAGAGGTGAAAGAATCTGGCACATGCTGAATTTGCCTTCCAGAGTGGTTTCTGTGCTTAACAGATGTAACAGAGGTTCACAGCAGCCTCAGGAAGAAGAGAAATTAGTCTGATCCTGTTATTCTGCTTCTTTCAGGATGATCATCTCTGTCGGTTATTTTGGACTGTCTCTTGACACACCTAACCTGCATGGAGATGTCTACGTGAACTGCTTCCTCTCGGCAGTGATTGAAGTTCCAGCCTACATTATCTCCTGGCTGCTGCTTCGAAATCTCCCGCGACGGTACTCAATGGCAGCTGCGTTATTCTTGGGAGGCTGTGTTCTTCTCTTCATTCAGCTCGTGCCTTCACGTATGGAATCGTTAGTTGATCTCAAATATGTATGATAGGTGAAGTGCAGTACCCTGTGCTAGGCAGATGTAGAGGAAAAGTGTGCTGAGGGGGACTAAATACAGATGTTCATTTCCTGTCTTTGTCCCTTGTCTCTCCGTGCTGCTGCACAAGGAGCTCGCATAACATGTCAATTCAAATGCATTTTGAAAGGTGGGTCATTGGCTTTGTGGTCTGTTGGCATTAGCATTGTAGTCTAGATTTGCCTTTCATGCACACGGTCCAAGTGTAAAACCAGGACTAGGCAAACCAGACTTTGCTAGGAGATTACCAAGAGGCTGCAGAAGTTACTCCCCAAGCAGTCAATGACTGTCTCTTTATGGCTTGTTTCAAGAGTTATATTCAAGGGAGTCATTGTTTCAAGGGAGTTATTGTGGAAGCATTTTTGCTTGGCAAAGATGCTTGTACTAAATTGGTGTCAATAATTCAGATAATGCTTGCCAGCTGGAAAGGAGGACAAAATAGCATGTACTGGATATCAAACCATATGTATCTTCAGGACACTTAGATTAATAGGGTTATGGACTCGTTACTGATAATGATATGGAATATGATGGGGGTTGTTGTTGCTTAGCACTTGTTTACGCTTTGATTTGTAAACAGAAGAGTGCACAAGAGCTGCCTTGCTTATGTTATACAGGTGATAGATGTGTTGTGAATCAATTGCACACTGATGCAATCTGTTTTCATTTTCAACTCTGTCCCAGTTAAAGTCAACCCAGCTTCCTACAATTAAATTATTGACTTGCAGCTAAGAACGTTAATGAGAAACCAGAGCAAGAAACCAAAAATAACTTCTTTCAAATGTTTAGTTTGATTCACTTTATTAAAAAGGGGTAGAGAAAATCTAGATGGGGATAGAGATTATTAAAAAGGGATAGAGAAATCTGAGAGGACCTCTCCCATTCTTGCTCTGTTCTCCTTATTGTTTGCTTGGCAGGAAGCCCCATGCCCAAGTGGAAATTAAAATGTTGAGTCCTAATAATTAAGAATTAAAACATAAAAACGTTGCCCATGCTTGTAGACATCTACAGGGAAAAAAGATGCCAGACACTGGGATGAATCAGGCAGGAGTTACACAAGCACAATGGAGTTGAGAGATGCCATGAATTGTCAGAGCTTTATTGAAGTCTTTACTGCGTTTTGATTTCAGATATTCGTGCACTATCTATTCTGCTGGTGATGCTGGGGAAATTTGGGATCACGTCTGCCTTTTCAATAGTTTATGTTTACACGGCTGAGCTCTACCCAACAGTAGTGAGAAACATGGGAGTTGGAGCGAGTTCCATGGCCTCTAGGCTGGGCAGCATCCTCTCGCCTTACTTCGTTTACCTCGGTAAGTAATCTCCTGTGTGTGTGGGAGATGCTGGTGGATGGAAAGCAGTATTTCCTACCCACATCAGTGTCCTACCTCTGCAGGTCGTTGGGCTTTCCTGCTGTTTAAGAAATGCTTTGAAGACTCAATCTGATTGACTGAACAGGGACAGCTCTTACGGCTGTTGTTTCCTGGTCTCTTGAATTCCTTAACCCACATTTATAACAACAATGCTTTGAACATGAGACTATGAGGGGGGCTGGTTGGGTTGTTTTCTATTGAAGGCATGAGTCTTGCATGGATAAAGCCCTGTACCTAGGTACAAACGTCACCAGCAACTTGGAACTGATACTAGATTGCTTGTTTGTTTAATGTATTCTGCTAGGTGCCTATGACCGATTCCTGCCTTACATCTTGATGGGGAGCCTTACTGTGCTATCAGGAATTCTGACTTTATTTCTACCAGAAAGCTACGGAATGCCTCTTCCAGACACCATTGATCAAATGCTGTTGGTGAAAGGGTAAGTGTCACCATGTCACCTTCTGATCTTAACACATCTGTTATCTATATGGAGAAGGGGAATTGACTTCCCCAGGTATTGCCATATTCCTCTTCCCATGCGTGTATGTTTTGGACATCTCAGCTCCAAATTTATCATTTTACTCTGAAGGCTGAATAGGAGTCCATGAATGCATTTAAGTGTGTTGCTCTGTACTGCAGAGTACAGGGACACTCTGTGGGTTATAATCTATCTTCCTAGGTTCTAAAAGTACTGGGGAAGGGCTGAACTCTTCCAGTTTAGTTAAATTGACCTAAAAATGCATTGAGAGCCTTTGGCCTTTTGCCACTGCTCTGAAGGTGGCACATGTGCATAGGCCTGGTGTAGGAAAGGGACCTGTCCAACTGAAGCCAACAGGATGGTGAAATCAGGAGGCTGTAATATCAAATAGGGCTCAGGGTATCAAAGACGTTTTTCCTCTATTCCCCATCTATTTTTTAAGTGATTTTTCTTTCTTTTGTTCTGTATTTCCTCTTCTTTTTTTTTTTTCCCAGATTAGAATACAGACCTGCCTTTAGAAACAAAAGGGATTCCAAGGAGGAAGAAGAAAATCCAGAGATCTTTAAAAGCACAGCTTTTTGATGGAACTCCTGTGTACTTCCCTGGTGGACTGGAAGTTAAATGGACTTTTTCTTCTAAAATGCATTCTAGAAAGGGCTAGTGGCAACACTTCCTGTAATTTTAACCTTATTTATTAATTTAAACACTGTGTTCCATATATTCTCTTTTTATATGAGCAGAAGTAGTGTATAGCCTTCAATGAGGTTTGTCAGCCACAGCTGGTTTAATAGAGCAGTACCATGAACAGTATCTGAGCAATCCTGTGTAACTTTAAGTGTGTAGTTCAGCTGAAAGATGCTTGAAAATGAGTTCAGGGGCTGGCAGGTACCTGGATTCCTCAGTGAACCTTCCCCACAGCTAATGCACATCAAGAAGTCAAAATTGCCAGACAAAGCTGCTTATTGGGTTTGATTGCTGAACTTCTGTCTCCAGACAGGAAACTTATTTATTAAGTGGAGGTGATGGGAACGTGCCCCTGATCTCACTCAAATGACTTTGCACATGCTGAGTTGGCCACCAAATTCAGGAAGATGCAAAGAAAGATTTTGAGAGTGAACTGGAACTTGGTGTGTTCTCACTCAACACAGATGGAAAGGGCTCTCTTGCACAAACTCTTTGTAAGCACTGAAGCTTTGCTCATGAAATTCACTTGATTCCAATGCTGGTTTTTGACTCTACCTGCACTGTGAAGCTGTTTACATCTGGCCCTGCCTGTGGCCTGCTTCCAGGCCAGGCTTACTTTAAATGATGCAGAAGGTTTTGTCTGTGTGTGGAGGGAGCGGTGGTATTTGGGGTTGGTCTGCTTTGGTGGGTGGTGGATGTTTTGTGCCTGTTGTTTTAACGTCTTCTGTGCAATTTGGATGGTGGAAACAATTCTGTCCTTGCTCTGTGCTTTTCACACACGTGCACGTTCACACGCACACAGTATATTTAGAGCTATGTTTTGTGTTAATCCGTAGCACTGTGGCCTCATGGTGGAACGTACTGAGAACAAACTTCAGAACATGTTTCTGAGCACTCACTCTCGATTCTCAGGTGCCAACACTACAACTACTGTGAGGTCTGTTATTTCACTCAGCTCTCATGTAATCACTCAGTTGTTCTCAACCTGTTTAAAGAAAGAGATCTTGTTGACAGTCTGCCAAGAAATTGTTCATTGAGTCGTGGGAGCACCCTTGGCATTACCTGTGTTCCTTTAAACACAGGCAGTATATCTGTACACCCCATCTCGTTCGTGCTGTTCTGATTATACTTGGACGGATGTGAATGGTAAAAGATTTCTCTCTTATGGCACTTGTCTGTATTTTGTTCTGTCTTGTTGAGACGTAATAAACAGAACCTAAACCTTTGTAGCCAAAGCTTTTAAGGGCCTTACTTTGCTGTGGGACCTGGTTGTGGGAGTTGTCATAGAATCCCAGACTGGTTTGAGTTGGAAGGGACCTTAAAGCTCCTCCAGCTCCAACCCCTGCCATGGGCAAGGACCCCTTCCACTGGAGCAGCTTGCTCCAAGCCCCTGTGTCCAGCCTGGCCTCAGCACCCTCACAGGTCACAGACACGACCAGGTTGGTTCTGTCTTCTGAATACAGTAGACATTGACTGATACCCATTTCTCATTAACCAAGACTTTGATTCCAGCAGTCAGACTGATGTGTGCCTTCAGGATTGCTTGTTGCAGAAACAAGAAAGCTGAAAACGCTGTATAGACTATACTGGTTTGTTTGCTTAAACTTCCTACCAGCGTCTTGAGCTAAAGGGTTTGCTCCCCTTTCCCTGCATTTTCTCCCCTACTTGTTCAGTACTTTGGTTTCTGGATGCAGCAGAAGTTGCCTGGTGGTACCAGCTCATACCCTCAGCTCTTCCAAGGAGAGAAATCCAAACGCTTGGGCAGGTTCAGTGTCACTTGTGTTTAAGTTGACAGGTTTAAGATGCAGTATGGGGTTTGGAGCTAGCGCAGAAATAGAGGATGGGTTTTGTAAGCCTCGCTGCACATCATACAGTTGCCCTGACATGAGCAAATACATGGCAGGAGAGCGCATTAACAGCCAGTCTCCCTTGCGCAAAAGACATGATGCAATTTCTCAGGCCTGTCCCCTTGTTTGAAACAATCATTGCAAACTTAAAAGAGCCTGTTCTAAACCCCAAAATAAGGTTCTCTTCTCAAACCTTCTTTCCAGGGGCAGGAACACGAAGAAGCTGCTGCTTTTCTGTGTGTTGCAGGAGAGTTATCTGATAACCACAGGAATCCGAGGCAAAGCACAATGAGCTCCAGCTTCCTTGTAATGAGCTTGCCAGTGTAAACAACTGTGGCCCGTGAGTCTCTTCCTCTAAACTGCTTCAGAAAACAATCCCGAAATGGAAGATCCCTGCTTCCCTGAGACCGGAGCGAGTATGGGAATTCCTGTCCTAAAGCACAGAGCCTATTTAAGGTCCAATTTAGCTCTTGATTCTTATCCACTGTTCTCTCCAGGTATGTGCCTTGACAGAGGGACTTTTGTTCTTGCATATTTAAGTATTGTGATGTTTACTAAAGAGGGAAAGGGGAAGGAATTGGGGGTTTTTCTGGCAAAAAGGGGAATTTCCTGGTTATGACTAATGCCACAAGCACAATGGCAGCCTCTGTGTCAAAAAATACTGGGGGTTTTTCCTTGCTTATGTTTTGAAATGTAGGAGTCGGAAACATGGGCTATACTTAATGTGGCATCATGGATACCTTTGTAATTCCTTTTCTATCCTGCTCTTTTCATGACTATCTCTAAAAGAAGGGTCATGTTCTCCTGGGTAGGCACAATCCAGCTCATAGGTATTGCCAAAAGAAGTTGAGGGAATATCTTAGTACAGGTGGGTGATGTGCATACAGATGAAAGGTCCTGATCTTGTCACTGGCAAATGTGAGTGGCATCAGTGCTGGCAAGAGGTAAGGCTTGTAGCACGAAGCATGGCAGTACCTGCAGAATAAAGTCCTGGTGCTGCACCGTGCCTTGAATCCCAATGGGAGTCACACACATTGTCACCTTGGTAAAGAGCTGATGGGGTTTAGTACTGGTACCTGGTGGCTCCTGAGCACTGGTCTTGCCTGCGTGTGCTGCTCTCTGGGGAAGTCAATGCTTTTGCTGCTGTTACGCTCAAAGAAGCAGTGAGTGATGCCTTACAAGGGGAAAGGGACAGGATTTACCTTTGCAAGAGGTGTTGTGATAAATCTATGAGTTGCTGGTACTGTGGAGGAAGGGAGTTCTGCTTCATAGGCTCACCACAGAGACTTCCCTTCAATGCTCTCCAGGGCCCTGAGCACAGTAAGCACGTGAGGATACTGATGCTCTGTGCAAATAAACACCTATTTCAGGATTTGTAGAACAGAACCTCACACTAAACCATCTCCCCCAAGGCTTCGTCCAACCTGGCCTTGAACACTGCCAGGGATGGAGCATTCACAGCCTCCCTGGGCAACCCATTCCAGTGCCTCACCACCCTCACAGGAAAGAATTTCCTCTTTATATCCAATCTAAACTTCCCCTGTTTAAGTTTTAACCCATTACCCCTTGTCCTATCACTACAGTCCCTAATGAAGAGTCCCTCCCCAGCATCCCTATAGGCCCCCTATAGGTCAGCTCAGTTTGGTGCATTGCAGGTTTAAGGAACAAGCTGGGGATTCTCCCCCTCTGCTGCACTCTGAGAGACCCCCCCCTGCGGCCCTGATCCAGCTCTGGGGCAGCAGCACACGAGGAACATGGAGTTGCTGGAGCGAGGCCAGAGGAGGCCATGAAGATGCTGCGAGGGCTGGAGCAGCTCTGCTCTGGAGCCAGGCTGAGAGAGCTGGGCTGGGGCAGCTGGAGAAGAGCAGCCCCATGGAGAGCTGTCAGCAGCACTTGTGCAATGCCGGCCGGCCACTGGGATCCAGGGCTGAGCGCCCGTCTTGCTCTTCCCCTTGCAAACCAACCCAGGAACGTGACATCCCTGTGGCCTCCAGCAGCCTGTGTGCTGCGGGGCTGCTTGGATTCGGGGTCTTTCTTCGGGGGGCGGGCTGTGAGGTGCATTCTGCTGTGCAGAAATGAGTGCTCCTGTGAAGAGAACCATGGAATCCCACGTTGGAAGGGACAATAGGGATCATCTGGTCCAACCTTTCCAGGCAAGGCACAACCTAGACGAGAGGTCCCAGCGCCATGTCCAGCCAAATCTTACCAGTGTCCAGTGCTGGGGTATCCACTCCTTCCCTGAGGGGATTATTCCCATGGCTGATTGTTCTCACTGTGAAGAATTTCCACCCTAAAACAGGGGCTGTGCTCAGAACCCCCTGCGCTACCTGCTGCTTGCTGCTCTGGTACAGCTTTACTTCGAGGCAAGGTAAATAACGGGAGTGATAAGCAGGAAATGCCAAGGTGAGGGATTACATCCCTGGAGAAACCAGCTCTGAAGCATGCAGTCGTTCCCTGGAGCGTGCAGAAGGACTAGAGCAGAGCATCTAGGGAGGAGGCTCCTTGTTCCTGCTGATTGCTCCTCTCCCCAGCTGTGTTGGACAGGGAAGCTCTTTCACTGTTGGCTCCCTGCTTCTGAGGCATCTTAATTGTGACCATCTGGAGGGTTCTTTGGCCCTGGGGTGAATTAACTTGATTCCCTTTAGATTTATCCATTAATTGTCCTCAGCCATCAGACATCTTACGGCTCGGGTAGTTCTTTCCAAGCTCCCAGTGTTCTTACAGCTCCTGCTGACACCAACAGGGCTGGTTGGGAGGAGTTCTCCTGTTGGAGGGCCGGTGTTTGCCCATGAAGGAAGCTGCCCCCCCCCCCATCCCAAGCACCCCATCCCCAGGCCCCACATCACCCCCCTCACCCTCAGGGGCCGGCTCTTTCGCATCTCGAGGGCTGCGGTCCCTCTGCCTGCTGCGGGTCACGGCGAGCACCGGGGAGCGGCGGCCTCGGGTCGGTGCCGTGCGGGCGAGGGGAGGCTCTGCCCCAGCGCCCATCGCGGTGCCGCCGCTCCGGGTTCCGCCCCGGCCCGAGCCGAGCCGAGCCTCCCGCAGCCCCTTCCCATGAGGGCGGCCGCGGCCGGGCCCGGCCCCTCTGCGCAGGGAAAGGGAAAGGGAAAGCGAAAGGAGCCGGGGCCGGGCAGCGGCGGACCCCGCGCAAGCAGCGCTGCGGGGAGCGGCGGGACCGGGGGAGCATCGCGAGCGGAGCTGGGTGCGTGAGGGGGTCAGGGGAGATGCGGCCCCGGTTCCCTCCTCCCCCGGCGCGGGTGAGTGCGAGCGCGGCTGGAACCCGCGCTGTTTCTGCCGCTCAGGCGGTGCTGACGCTTCCTCCATCCCTGCCCGCTGCTCTGCTCCTCGGCTCTGGAGCTGTCCTCCGTGTACGTGCCCCCGGAGCTAACAGGGCTGCAGGGAGGCTCGGTTCATCCCGTTCCAGGTGCCTGGGTTTCAGTTTCCAGTTGCTTTTAACTCTGCCGTTGTCAGTTGTTCGAGCTGAAAATGTTGCGTCCTGGATGCGCGCCTCAGCTTGGCTTGCATTGCTCTATCTATTGATTCCAGTCCAGCCAAGAGGGAGGGAAGGGCTGACCCTTGTGTCCCAGGCGGCCGTGGTGGTCCTTGGAGCAGCACTGCCTGCCCAGCTTCCCTCTGCTCCGAGCAAGGAATGTGCCTTTGGGAAGGGAGAACAGATTCTGTTGCCCAGGTATAAGATGATTTTGCAGATTCTGTAACAAACCGTGAGCTTTATTTCCTTCTGTGTCAGGTCAAGTAATGATTGCAGCTCTGGTGCCTTCCTCTGGGGACTGCAGAGGGCAGTGGCACCCGCAAGACACCCGTGGCCCCGGGTGCTGCTGCTGCAGGAGCTGCCCCAGAGCAGCGCCCATCGGCTGGGGAGAGCCCTGGGCAGCAGCGTGTGGGTCACTGCGGACCTCACTGGGGCTGCCTTGCTCTAAGGGAGGTCTCTGCAGGTGATTGTGTGTGCTGGGGGCTGTCGGGGGCTGTCCTGGTGTCCTCTGTGCTGGCACTGCCTGGCCATGGCATTGGAAATGTCCGCTCCAGACAAGACACAAATGAGGGTGCTGCGGCGCTGGCACAGGGTGGCTCTGAGAGGTCTTGGGGGAGCAGCTCCTGTTGAGGATATGGGGCTGCTGCTCCTATTGCAGCGGTCAGGAAGAAATTAATGCATTGAGTTCAGTGCATTCTGATCAGTCTGATCAAAGTCCTGTGCCGGAGCACTGCCTTGAGCACTTGGAAGCGTGCGTGGTTTATGTCCAGCCTCTTTGCCTTCCTCCACACGCAGCATCTTTTCCCTTGCCTGCTGGAAGCGCAGCTTGCACTTGTCCCCTTTTCCTCGATGGGCTGTTCCTCTGTTCTTGTTTAAAGCCCAGTGCTGGCTGTCCCCAATAGCTGTGCTGTGTGACACATAGCCCTTGCCAAGCTTGTGCCCACAGTGACAGTCTACCCTTGGGTCCCAGGCCTCCAGTGCCAGCACCCAGCTCATAAAGACTGGGCATGGATCCGTGTTGTTTCTGCCCATTTCTTTTCCCTCTGGAAGCCAAAGGCAGCCTCAGGCAGTGGCTTTGAGGTGCTGGGTGGGAGCCACATCTCTTCCTTGTCCTGGGACCCTTGCACAGAGCCCATTGACTTCACCCCTGTGTTGGGTTTATCCCCAGGGCTAGAGGTCAAGTCCAGGTTGAGGAAAGGAAGAGCAGGTTCTTCCCTCTAGAGCTCAGGTATGCCAACCCTGCAGTCATTCTTCAGTGGATTAATGAAGATTAGTCCAGCTTGATACCGTGCTGTTACTTGCCAGGCGCTGCTGTGATGTGACAGCAAAGAGCTTTAACATAGGCTGCAGCATGGAAACACATGAGAACACAACTGGCTTTGGTTCAGGGCCACTCTTGGCCCCATAGCGTATGTCGGCAGCATCATGGGGCTTCCTTTCCTTGGTGACCCAGGGGGTCTGTGGTCGCCTTTTCACCACGTGTAGTAGGTCAGGAGTTTCAGCCTCCTGCCCCATGTTTGTCACTGCTTGTTCGAGAGCTGACACCCATCCCACCCTTTCCTGTCTCATCTCAAGCTGCCGTAGCAGCCACACTTATCGCTGCGCAGCACCCGTGGACACGTGCCAAATACAGCCCCAGCCTGGGCAGCTCTGCTACAACAGCTTAAAATAAACCAAACAGGGTTTGTCCTATTAAATGCTGCAGGCTTTTCAGCGGAAGGTGCTGTGGAGCACTGGTGGGAGGCCTGGAAGGGCGGCTGTGTGTGTAGGAGATGGAGAACAGAGGTTTGCAGAAGTGGTCCAGGTCGGGTGAGGAAAGCATGGGTGGGTTTGGTTGAAGAGACAAGCAGAGATGATGTCGGAGCGCTCTGCCCTCGCTAGGATGTGCTGAGGGAGGGAAGAGCAGGTTCTTCCCTCCTGAGCTCAGATACATTCACCCTGCAGTCATTCTTTAGTGGATTAGTAAAGATCAGCCCGGTGCTATTACTTGCCTGGTGCTGTTGTGCCTTGCAGAGGTCCAGCGGAGCCAGCGCCTGCTGTTGTGGGATCACTTCTCCTGTTTCTCCCCCTTGGGTCGGTCTCTGAGGGCACCCAAAGGAACCTGAGATGAGTTTATCACGATAGACAACTCCTGTGACCACATTTTGCCACCCAGTTCGTGCTGTGCAGGACAGAAGTTGCATTCATGAGTGCAGTAAATTGCTCTGCTCATGAGCCCCTCCATCCCCACTAATCCATCCATGTATCATCTATGCCTCCTCCAGCAATGCTATCCATGTGCAGGTCCCTTCCAACCCAAACCATTCTAGGACTTTAGCAAAGTATATTGAATCATAGAATAGTTAGGGTTGGAAAGGACCTTAAGATCGTCAAGTTCCAACCCCTCTGCCATGGGCAGGGACACCTCACACTAAACCATCTCACCCAAGGCTCTGTCCAACCTGGCCTTGAACACTGCCAGGGATGGAGCATTCACAACCTCCCTGGGCAACCCATTCCAGTGCCTCACCACCCTCACAGTATCCACAACTTATCCTTGTGCTGCTAAGTTTAAGAGCCCAGATAAGTCTCTGCCAGTTAAGACTGTGCCCCTGGAGGAAGGGGAATGCCTTGTGTGACTTTACTGACCTCAGTGGTGTAGAGAAAAGCCTCAGGGCAGCTTCTCCTCTCTTCTTTACCAGCTGTTGGGAGCATCAGTCTCCTGCTGTTGGAGGCGATGGTTTCATGGGTGAGATGCTCTTGTTTCAAGTGAACGCTACTGAAGGAGGTTTTACACAGGTTATACAACTCCAGTGGTATTCCTCCGGTGCACAGTTCATTAACCCAGTGATTAAGCTGAATCAAGCTTGCTTGCTTTCCCTTAGAAGCACCTTGTTTTCTACCAGCAAGTTGGCATGACCCAAGGGCTGCAAAACCAGTTCTGCCACTCGTTTACGGGAAAGGGCTCATCTTATTTACGGTAGACGTTCCCTTAACTTCACTGTGTGAACCAGAGGTGCCTGCTGGCACCTCGATGTGAATCAGCAGCTTTGCTCCTGACTCTACAGATGAAACAGCATTTGCCTCATCCGATGGTGGAAGGTGCAGAGCGGGGAAATCCGGCCGCCCTTGTGTGTCTGGACCAAACCCCTGGGGGATGCTGCAGGAATGTGTCCCCATCCTGCTGTGTCCACAGGCAGGTCCCACAGTTTAGGAGCTACCAAGCAGCTGGTGGATGAAAGGCAACCACACCATCAGGCTTTTGAGAGTGAGAGTACACCAGAAGCCTGAAAACAGAATTCAGTTTTAATCTGGAGAAAACTGAGTTTTATCGGTCTCCATTTATCACATTTCTGTCTGTGTGGACTCTTGGAGTTAATGATTTCCAGAGGATACTGGCCCCCAGATGGGCTGCACAGTGGAAAGGTCGCATTAGGGACTACTTACTGTCACTAGGGCAGCAGTGTGTGTGCTGGCTCCTTTATGCAGCCGCTGCTGTCTGCTCCCCTGACTTTCTGCTGCTGAGGAAGTGGCTTTGCAGAGCAGCCCCGTTGCAGGTCGACTGATGTGATTTTGCTTCTAGTGATCTGTTATTGTGGATGTGTTAGATCGAGTAGATGTGCAGCAGCAAGATGGAACTGGAAGTGTTCAGGGTTGGACAGGGCTTGGAGCAACCTGCTCTGGTGGAAGGTGTCCATGCCTGTGGCAGGGGCTTGGAACCAGCTGAGCTTTAAGGTCCCTTCCAAAACAAACCAGTAGTTGATTCTGTGATACCCCTCTGCTTTTAATGCACGTTGAAAAGTTGCTCTTTATCACCTATATCTAGTTTTGTCAATGTGTTATGCTGCGGTTTAAGTCTTTTTGTTGCTGATGGATGACGTAACATGCCTGGATGCAGCAGGCTCTTGTGAGGTTAGCGATGATGGAGATGGCTGGAGCTGGTGAAGCTGACCTGATTTTATGCCCCTTATGAGAGAAGGGTGACTGAAAACGACATAAAAGAAGCAGGCATTGTAATTCCACGTGTGGTATTTGCATGGATCAAGGTTCCCTTCTGTAAGCCTTTCCTGGGGAAGCAATGCTACCTCTGCTCCTTGGCAAGGATGGACTGGCTCCCCCAGCCCCGTTTGCAGCCCAGGCAGTGCCACGGCTGCTGCTCCTGAGAGGGTTTAACTGAGCAGTGGAGAAACCAGCATGTGTTTGTGCTGAGATAATGGGGCAGAGAAGAGATTAGATAGAGAGAAAGGATTGTTCTATCCATCCAACCCTTGGAGTTCAGCCCCCAGGAGCAGCCAGAGCGGGTGCAGGGAGGAGGATGCCGGGTCAGGGGCAGTGCTGCTGCTGCTGCTCCGTTTCCCTTCCTCACTAACATGCACTAATTTTTGCATCCTGGCATTTTTGCCTCCCTTTCAGGAGGAAAAGGCGCAGCCAAAAGCCTTTTGGGGAGGTCAGGAACCGCAGCAGCAACCGTTCCATTTTGAGAGTCTTTTCTGGCACAGTAAACAGCATTGTATGAAATAGCCGACGCTTCCCGTGTAGCCATTGCATCACCTTCCTCTGCACAAGTATTGTGGTTAATAAAAGTCGAGTGTGTGACAACCTGCCTATAATAGCATAAAGACAGGAGGTCCTGCGGCACATGAGGGTGCTCTGGAAGAGCTGTCTCTAAAAGAACTTTAACTTGTATTGCCCTCTTCCGTAACTGGTTGTATTGGTTCCAGTAGGTGAAGAACAGTGCACTGTAATAGTGTGAGAGTGTCCCACAGGTACTTTAAGCTGGAATCACCTGCAGAAAAGCTCTTTCTTTCTGCCCTTCCTAAGAGCTCCTGCCAGCCCTGAGCATCCCTCTCCAGCTGGCACACATTGGATGGGGCTTGGAGCAAGCTCTTCTAGTGGAAGGTGTGCCATTGGACCTGGAGGAGCCTTAAGGTCCCCTCAATCCAACAGTCTATGATTCTGTGTTTTCCAAGCAGCAGTAGTGCAAACTCCCACTCCTCTCCATCCACATCCCGAGCTGCCCCGCGTGAGCTGCTGAGCCTTATTGCCAGCACTCAGTTCAAAGCCAATTTGGTTTCTTCTCTATCAAGCAAACAACAGACTTACGAGCTGAAGCAGGTTTTCTTGTGTCAACAACCCAATCTGCAAGTCCTCCTTGTGCTGATTTCCTTGTTTAGAGAGAACCTTCTGTTTGCCACAGTGTGCATCCCTCGCGTGCAGGGAGCGGCTGCTGTTTGCCATGGTGGAGTCACCACTGCTATTTTAAGGCACTGATGCCCCAGGTGAGTTTCTCAGCTGGGAAATGACTGTTTTATTTGCAGGGGTTGAGCAGTGAGCCCTCCCTCCTCTTTCTGAACTACCCTCCTCCCTAGTCAGGTATAGCCCCAGATGGAGAGGAGCTTTGCCATTGACTTCAGCAGATCACAGCTCACCCTGCAGCTTCCTTTAGATGCAGCACTGCAGCGGACCCTCAAGCTTTCCAACTTCGCTCTTTTCTTTGGAGAGGAAAGCATTCCCAAAGCGCTTTTCCTCCCGATAAGCAAATTCTTGCAGTGTTTTGATCCTCAGCCTGTTTCAGATGAAGTTTAAATGAGTCCTGCCCTGGCTGTAACGCTCGGCTGCACTCCAGCAAACCCAGGCCTGTGACCTTGATTGCAGGACTCACGCCATTAGCTCGGGTTTTGTTTGGTATGTTTGAGAGGGATGGAGGATGCTGTCTCCCAGCCAGCATAAACAGAACAGACAGTTTTAGGGGAGGGGGAAAGTATATCTATTTGTTGAAGTACTTCTTAGATTTATCTTGTCTGCACTCCTTTGTTTAGAACCAAGAGCAGACACGGAGCAAGGGACAAAAAAGCCTCTCTGTGTACCCTGTGATATGATTTTCACTATTATAGTACCAAACCTGCTTGAGAACGTCTGCTCTTTTGCCTCCAGAGCACGATGGGGAAATGAAAAACCTATCCCTTGTGGCTGCCACTATTTTCTTATTGAAGTAATACAGCTGGAATGTGGATAAGCTGCTGCCCTGGCAGTCATGTCTGTAGCTGCTGCTTGCTGTATGCTCTGGTTGTGGGGTTAGGTACACACTAAGGCAGAGATGTGCACCACTGCCCTGTCCCCCTTCTCCTCATGCCCTGCTTTCCATTAGAGGGCATTTGGGCTGGACTGGAGCATCCAGGTCTTCATCCAAACAGAGACAGCTGGAGAAGCAGAGCCAGGCTTGCCAGCCCGCCTTATAAATACCCTTACCTCAAAGGCTGGCTGACTGCAGACCATGCAGCCACGTTTCTGACCCTCTGCTTGCCCCAGGATGAGTTTGACATCCCTGTGTGCCAACGGCCCCACCACAGGAGCCGGGCTGGTGCTGGCTGCCGTGAGCTGGGGACTTGCGCGGTCTTTTGAGCCTGATGAAGGTGAACCCAGGAAGGTGACTGTGTTATGGTGAGCCCCATGGCTGTGTTATGGCCTTGAGCAGGAAGGATTGTAGCTTCCAAGTGAGGGTTCTGTTTGTTCAGGCTTGCAACGTTGCCGTGTTAGCTTTGGATGTGTTTTTGTGTACGTGTCGGGTTTCCTCTTGGCACCGCCATTTCTGAGAGCAGAGTGCATGGCAGTGCAGAAACAGCCCTGATGGCTGAGGCCGTGTTAGCAGGAGCTTCCCTTTGTTACTGGTATAATGCTGGAAAGAACACCCTGCTTCTCCAGCTCCAACCCTTGCCACGGGCAGGGACCCCTTCCACTGGAGCAGCTTGCTCCAAGCCCCTGTGTCCAACCTGGCCTTGAGCACTGCCAGGGATGGGGCAGCCACAGCTTCTCTGGGCACCCTGTGCCAGCGCCTCAGCACCCTCACAGGGGAGAATTCTGTGGGTGCCTCTATCACAGTGGGGTGGCACAACCCCGCGCTGCCCTGGTCACAGGTGGGAGAGGCTGAATTAGCAGGAATTAGACACCCTGAGAGTAAATCCTGTGGTTTTGAAGGACCAAACCCAACCACGGTGATCAGGCTTCCTGCGGTGAGGAGTGTCCATGGTTGCTTTAAACCTGGCAGGGTGGGTAGTGCCAGGTACCCTTGGAGCCAGGTGAAGGGTCACTATGCCATGGGTAAGAAGTCGTGATGTACTGCACGAACCTTGAGTCACCAGGACGGGAAATACTGCTGCTTGTAAATCAGCGTGAAGCAGAGCTGAGCAGCAAAGAGCCTGGCAGAGGCTGTTTGGGGTTGGTCTGGACAAAGGGAGCAGTTAAACCCATAGTGGGGGACCAGTGCAAACCCTTTTGCCAGAAAACTGGCAAAGCAGAACTGTCTTGGCTTTTTTGGATGGAGCTGGGAGCAAGCTGCTCCAGTGGAAGGCTTCCCTGCCCATGGTAGGGGTTGGAGCTGGATGAGCTTTAAGGACCCTTCAACCCAACCCAGTTTGGGATTCTATGATGATGATTCTCTCATGGAATGTTGCAAGAGCATTTTAACCTACTGGGAATGAAAAGCATCACTGAGGGAACTTCCTTGGAAATCACATAATGGCTGCAAGCAAAGTGCTTTGTCAGAACAAGCAGATTGACAGAACAGGTTTGTCTCATCCTCAGGCGTACGCAGTGAAGTGGACAGTGTGCTTCATACCCAGTTAGCTGCGGCCTAATAGCAATGGCAATTTTGGCTGCTGGGCTATACACAGAAAACTGCTCTCACGTCTGGGTACTGTAAAATGCACTCATAAAACAAATTGAGCTCTCTTGCTAAATTAATCCTGCTCTGCAGCATCACGAGTTGCTGATGGAGGTCTCTTTGATTTAATCGGGACTGTTTAACAAATGCAGCTAGCACTTTGGAGCTGTGTCACAAACAGCATTTCCTAGACTTATTTATGTAATTTAGTTTCATTTTAGCCTTGCTAGGTTCACCCTGAAATAACCCTTCCAGCTGCCATGGGAAGCATCTTTTCCTGTCCAGCAACAGGAAGAAATGGCCCAAGTCAGTCTGACTTTTGGGCAGTGAGGGGGAAATAAAGCCTTCCCGTTATGGATCTCTGACAGCCTTGCAGCATAACAGATTTGAAAAGGAATATTCAGTTGGGACTCTTCCCAGGGTCCTTAGCCATAGCTTTTAGCCTTGTCTCCTTTGCTTCCAGAGCACTGCCCTGCCTGGTTTGGGCCTTGTAGAGCAATTCTGCAGCCCTGGGGCACTGACACATGTGAAGCATCTACAGCCTTTTGCGGTTTCATATCTTCAGCCCCTTTCATCTGAACCTCTCTGATTGCCCCATAAACATTAATGAATTGTTTTAGTATGCATCACTAGGCTAGCAAGAGTGTCGGTATTCCTGTTTTATAGATGATGAAAGTACAGAATAGAGAGGAAAAGCAAATAGCAGCAGGTTTCCTGATGCTAATCTTCAGCTTCAAGCGTTGCTTCATGCTTCCTGTTGATGTAGAGAGTTCCCACCATGACCTTCATTACAGCGTTGGTTCACATGATTAAGGTGAATGAAATTATCAGAGTTACTCATCTGGGCAGGCAGCTTAGGTTTTCCATACTCCTGCTTTTGCTTTCTTGTTTTAATGTAATTGCTAGGTTGAATTAAGGCTTGATTAAGGTGATAGAAGAAGATGTTTGGGTGCTCCCGAGATGAAGCAATCTTCCTACGGGAACGAGCCGTTGCCCACGCACTGATTTTCCAACTCTTCCTCTGGCGCTTGCAGTGCTGGCGGGTAGCTCCAAAGGCAAGTTCCTGTGGTTACCTCCCTCAGCGTGTGCTATTTCCCACCTCGGATTAATTGTTCTCAAGTAATTACCTTTGAATTGCCTCCTGCTTCCTTCTCCGCAGTCAGGAGTGCAGGGCTGGGGTCTCCCTGCTTGCGGGGTGCTCTGTCTGCCAGAGCGGTGAGTGATGGCTTTAGCTTATCCCCATTGCCGTCGTATCCTCACCAGTATCTGGGCTCTTGGGAGCCTCAGGAATTGCACTTACCAGTGAGAAATGCTGCACTGAACGTTGTAAGGGAATGAGGGAATAAGGGAGGGGGGGGCGCACAGGAAAGCCCGGAATCACGTGAATTCCCAACAGATGCATTTTGATTGGAACCATCAGAAAGTGGAAATCTGAGAGAACAGTTCACCCCGTGTGAGGCTGACTCGGCTGTTCCTCAGGGCTGCAGTAGTTGCCAGCAGTGCCCTGTCCCTCGCTGCAGCCCTGCCCTGCCTCTTGCGCTCGCAGGTGGGTGATGCCCGATGAACATGGATGAGGGAGGAGCTGAGTGCTGCAGGACCAGCTGAGAATTAGGCATGGTCTATCCTCATGCCTCATCCACACCTCTGCTGCTGCACCAGAGGCTGGGCCCGGTTGGATCAGGAGCTGAGGTTGTGCATGGAGCCTCTCCTCCTCGGCAATCCCGTGTCTTTCAGGTTGCAAAGCTTTTGGGTGATTTTGCTGTGAGAAAGCTGACTGCATTCACCTGACATGGGAACAGGAAGAGCTTGAGGGAGCATTTGCATGTCAAGCAGAAAAAAGTTGAAGAATCAAAGCAGCGACTGATAAAGGGAAGAAACACTTGAGTACATTGAATGGGGCATCCAGTCTAGGTCTTGCTTTGCCTAGAAAGGTTGGAGCAGATGATCTTTGAGGTTGCTTCCAACCTGGGATTCTAGGATTGAATGTCCTCTGGTGTTTGATGCTGTGAATGTTTCAGCCTGGTGGCTTCCATCACACAAGTACGCTCACCCCTTCCTCCCTTGGTGTGTTGTATTGATAACTACATGCTGAGCTCTGCATGCGGGGAGCTGCAGCCCTCCCAGAGCTTGGGGACCCAAGAGGGTGAATGAGCAAAGCCCCAGGAAGAGCTTCTCATCCGTGGCTGTTGAGACCCAGAGCTGGTTTTGGAGCCTGAGTTCAGCATAACCCAGCACCTCCAAACCCTTTCTGTGCTTTATTAACAGATGAGAGCAGGGGGTTAAAGAGGTCTATCCTCTGCTGTCGTAAACTGGGGCGTGCAAGCTTCGTATCTGCACTCACTTGATGTGCATCCAAGAGTCTTGTGTGGACCTTGTGTACTATAGGGTTGGAGTTGGGGAGCTGTCAGAAAATGGAGTTCCTGCCGTTGGCAGGGTGTTGTTAGCATCCATTGGAGCATGTGTCTGCTCACGGCGCTTCTGCACTCACACCCCGCCAGTGTCATTTCCTCTGCTTTCCTTTCTGCCTTCAAGCAGGGCAATAACTCAGAGCCTTGGCACATAACAGCACTCAGTGAAGTTCTCAACAGGATGGGGAACTCAACGCAGGCCCCACAATGGGCATAAAAATGGAGGAAAAACAGCAGTGCCTTCAGTCTGCAAAGCATGTACCCAGCGGGAAGCCGCCTGGGAGCTGCCTTCCCATGGGGAAGCACCCAAATCCTTTCCCTTTTAGCTCTGAAGGGCTGGATCTGCTCTACAGAGACAGTGTTTGATGGGCTCTTAGTAAATAAGTAGGGTCCCCCCTGCCCAGCCTTTTCCACCCGCCCTGGGAGCTGGCACCCACCATAAGAACTGCAGCAACTGGAGCACGCAGATAGGCACGACGCCAAGGCAAAGATGCCTTTTGGTTGACCTAGGAAGAGCAAAAACGTTGAGTATGGGAAAAAAAAGACACCCTTGGAGGAAGTTCTGAAAAATCACATAAATAAGGCTGTGAACTTGGCCGCTGTACAGCGGCAGTGCTGGAAATAGCTGCACAAAGCAGGCTGAGCCGTGGCGAGCAGGGCTACAGAGAGCTGTGGCTTCTGCTGAAGCGTGAGGAGCAGGGTGAGAGGAGGAAGGTGATGCTGCAGCTCATGGCGAGGGCTCGCTCTGTTTTGGTGAAGTTGCCTCCTTTATCATCGCTCACATTTGAAGGTCAACTTCAAACTTGCGTTTCTTGGCTTGGTTTTAGATGGGCTCAAAAGGCGCTTGCTTGAGCTTGGAAAAGAAAAGCCATAAGCAAATGAAGCAGTCTCTGCAGGAAACTTTGACATAAGTTCTGTGACTCAACCTATTGATATTAGCAGTATTATGTAAGTTGGTCTTGATGTTTGCTTCTTGTCTTGTCAGTGTGTTAATGGGTGTTAATGGAGATAAAAGAATGTCAGGTATGAAGCTGAAAATCCGTACTGTCAGGTTTTTCAGTCACCCTTTCTAAATGCAGCATAGGAAGGCTCCCCAATGAGCTCCCCTCTGGGGGCAGTCACCCACTGCGGTGCTCCTTAGTATCAAAACAGGGCAGGGTGCACCAGGAAACAGGGCTGCATCCCATGGGAACAGTCTGGTTTGTGGTCATGAACATCCATGGGATAACACCAAGGTTAAGTTAAAGGTTAAATACATTGTGTTGTGAGTGGTGCAGGTTGGCTGAGGACTCTGACCACAGAAGTGAGGTCAAGAGGTGCAAAAGGTCCTTAGAAACTTCATGGGTTGATGGTGGCTCAGGTGGACACAGGTCAGGGCCTGAGAAAACCCCAAGTATTTCAGCTCCTTTCCACAAGACAGCTGCTCTTGGTGGGGTTTCTTGTTATAATAACAAAACACAACTGAAACACTTTATTTTGGGTTTATATTTATATGGGGTGATTTATGCTGGTGGGAAATTCCCCTTTGATCTAAATCACGTTTCCTGAGACAAAAGCGCGGTGATGAGCAAGCTCCAAACAACTCAGATTTCAACATTTGTTTTAGTTGTTTGAGACAAACAACGCTCTGCACATTAAAGTATTTGATTTCATCTTGTTTCATGATGTATTTGAGTCATCCCTTTATGTTCGTGTGCTTTCTATTGCTAACCAGTGCTGGCTGTGTACAAGGAGCAGGTGACGGATGCTGTGGGAGTGATGCCAGCTCATGTGGCTTTCCACTGACTCCATAAATAAGTAGGACTGCCACCAGCCCTCGCTGTTGTGCAGGGAAATTCAGCTGAAACATGGTTGGAAACCCTGTAAAGGCAGGATACAACCACAGCTGCTTCCCAGGATGATGCCTGAGTCCATCCCACCTGAACAGAAATGGCTTAGAAGTGATGAAGCTTCTGCAAAGGGCTTGTCCTGGGGTTTACATCAGCTATTTCCAACCTTCTTTTGAGTGGTTGATGGTTGTTGCTTATTAATATTGGTCAAGGAATTTTACGTCATCCAGCGGGTGTGTTTTAGGTTAGGGCTGGCTGCTGACAGGAAAGCATTGAGCAGTGCCTTTGCATGTATGAAAGAGAATAATCTGAAACGCACACAAAGTACGACGTTTTAGAGTACCAGAACAATCTGATCTACTACTTATTTACATTCCCTTTTCCAGAAGCTGAAAAGATAGAAATAAAGCTGAAGGCTGGAGCTTATCCCCATGCCAGAGCCATCTCTTGGGTCTTCAGCAGCGCAGAATTCCTTGTCTTGGTTCACATTTCTCATTGTATGCAGTGTGCTTGAGTTTCATTGCTTGGGTAGCCATAAACTCCAGAGCTTCAGATACCTCCTTGCTCTATTCCTAGCCAGCAGCAAGCCCTGCATTAGTCATTGTGGTGCACAGGACAAGGCATGGGAAGCCTGCAAGTCCCAGCACGGCCGAGCACCTCCAGCTCATTCTTGTTACAAGCTGGACATTGTCACATCCAAGTGTTTAAGCATCATCTCGGGTCATTCAGAAAGCAGATCTTAGACAGGAAAAGCACCTTTAGACAGCACAGGAGGTGAGGAATATGTGAAATCATTTTTCACAGTGAGCTGGGTACGCAGAAATGGGTAAATCTGGGGAAGCAGAGGCTCTGCGAGGACACCCACGGCTCTTGGTGGAGGGTTACAGAAGTTTTAGGCTCCCCAGTTTAGGTTTTCACCTTCCATCTGTACCGTGAGGAGAGAATCCTTGTCTTGGAAGTGACTTCAGGGTAGGAGCATTCGAAAATGCAGTTCTTCATCTTCACATCTTGCTGTGGTGATGCCTTCTGTGGGGCAGACCCTGCTGTCCACTGAAGGTAACACTGTCAGCTGGTTTGGTACCAGTGTGGTAAAAATATATGTGTATGTAACACTCTCAGGGAGAATAGGTATCAGCTGTAAAGAAATAAATACATTTTGGTGAAGACAGAATTCTTTTTATCAGCTGATCTAAGAATACAGTAATATTTAATACGTTGACATTGTCCCTTTCTTTACAGCTCCTGATGCATGGTTTATAGCCAGAAGAGGCACGGGAGGAAGCCAGAGCTGGGAAACCTCCGCACTGGAAGCAGGGATGTGGATGCTCATGGAGCCACCGTTGATGGGCTGCACACCCGGAGGCTGGGCAATGCCATTGGGAAGCTTTCCCCATGCAGTGGCTGTTGGGTGGCTGTTGTGACACAGGGACACCGCAGGGAAATCAGAAGAAAGTTGGCTGAGTCACTCCTGATGCTGCATCCAGGCTCTCAGCCACGTGCTTTGCAACTAGGAAAGATTAAGATCTTAGTTCTGGCGTTTCTCCTGCCTTCTGCAGCCAGAACACAGCCCGTGCCTGCCCTTTGTGGGAGCCTTGGGAATGCTGGCATTCCAGCTGTGTGGTTTTAGGTCACTTCCAGAGAAGTGGATCCATTCTGATGGGAGTAGCCGACTGCCTCGGCATGCAGCTGTGTTGTGAGGGATGAAGGGCAGCTCCCACCTCACATCGCGTCGCTGTCGGAGGTTTGGACCTTGTTTGTGTCCATCACCGCTGGATTTACCTTCACTGACGTTCAGACTCTGACCCTACCAAGGTTGTTATCAGGTACCTCTGGATTTCAGTGGCCAAATGAGCAAAACCAGGGATCCCAGCAAGGGCTTCCCCTGCCTAGTGCAAAATAAAGACCAACCTCGGCTGAACTGATTCATCCCACTTCAACCCTCTCTTCAGGAGCACTCTTTGCCTTCCTGGAGCTACTTGATTCATTAGGAATTGGCTTGTGAATGTATCAGGAGTCTAAAGCTCATATTCCCACAGGCACATGGGGACATGGTGGAATGAATGTGTATATTGTATCTCTACAGTACAGCCTTCTGGGGTTGTCACACTATTTGAAGGAGGTTTGAAAAAGGGACTTCGCTAACTGAGCAACTATACGTAGGTTTCTTATCCTAAACTATAGTGCTATACCTACTCCGATATTATTTAGAAAGCTTTTGATAAGTAGCACCATCTGCACTGAAAATTAAATTAAGGATGTTAAAGAGGAGTTTAATAAAACAGGTTTGTGGAAAAAAAAATAATCTTTAAAGCTCCACATTTTAGTTCAGATTTCAGATGCAGATTTCCTCAAGGATGCTGGCAGGATTCATTTCTCCTTTGTATATGTAACATTTATCCATATAGGCCATTATACAGCTCCTTTCATGCTGAGTCTTATACTGGAATACAGCAAAAGCCAGATTTAAGATATGAAACTGGAGATGACCACATTTCATACTGCATAAAATGCACCTCTGGAATTTTCAGTTCTTCTTTTTTGGTGTATTACAAATGTATTTATAAAGTATTGTGGCTGATGAGCTAAAAAATGGGGGGGTCGAGGGGGGAGAAAAAAAGAGGCAAACCCCTGTGGCTTTGGATATATTCACTTCAAGTTTGTGGTTACTGTTTCCCAGGCTGCTTAAAGGTGAGTATAAGTTCAGTCATCGTATTGCTGCTTCACCGGTCCCTGCTGGTGTTTCTAAAGGACTCTGATAGGCGATGGTGAACAACAGACCTGTAGTAAGTTGCATCGCCCTTGTTATGCATTTTAAGATGGGGACACAACACAGAGCCCATGTGTCTGGATCACACTCATTCCTTGCCCTCCTCCATCCCTGCAGCCTGCGGTGGGTGCAAACCCCCTGCATTCTGCTCTGAATGAACTGCATTACCTTGTGGCTCCAGCCATGCAGGTTTCCTCCTTTGCACTAGAAATCCTGCGCTAGGTAGTGGTGGTAGAGACACCAGATTTCTCTTTGATGGGAGGTAAAGAGCTGCTCGGGGTGGAAGCTGCAGTCACCGAGTACAGGACCCCATCAGCTGCAAGCATTCAAGTGGTGTGAACAGAGAAATCCTGAGCAGCACTTCCCTTTCTCACTGCTGTTATCTGTGCACCCACTCCCTAAACCCCTCTTTTCAAAACCCAGCTTTTTCCTCCTTCATCTTTGAGAGGTTTTACTTTAACCTCATTAAACTTCACTGCCAAATTCCAAAGCAGATTGGGATGAAACAGCCGATAGGTGAGAATATAAATGACAAACTGGTATTGAAGAAACACCCGCAATAAAACAGCCTCTCCAAATGTGTTTTTAAACAGCATACAACACCCTGAGTTACAATAGGAAGAAGCAGGAAGTCCCTGTTTGGCAGAGTTACATCAGGAATTAAACCAAGCCCAGTCTCTGAGTACAGCCAAGGAAGGCTGTTGTCTGTTGGCTCGTGCGGTCGGTTGCTGCGGTGCTGGGATACATTTATGTGTTTTATGATGTAAATATAAGCAAGCAGAAACCTAAACCTGCCCCTGTACTTGGGTCTTCTAAAATAAACCCGCACAACTACAGATCTGGAGGGAGGTGATGCAGATGCTACAGCCAGAACAAGCGCAAGTGTCTCTACTCAACAGCCTTCTGTGCTGGCCTGTGCTGTCCTGATGGGCACGAGTCGGGGGTTACTTTATTCTGGGGGTGTCTTGTGATCCCCATGTATGAGACCAATATGAATCCATATCCCAAAGCAACTTTTGGTGCTTCAGCCAGGGAGTTCTGCTGCTGGATAGGAGCTCAGTGCTAATTTGCCCCACCACTTCTGTAACTCTTCCTGGCATCCATCCACATTTGGGTACCAAGCTGCAATGTGTCCTCTACACCTGCAATGCTCTTTACTCTGCATCTTACTCCTATCACTTACACATTCATTTACTGAACCAAAACAGTCCTTAATGCCAAGCATAAGTAACAATCCTTTTGGTTTTAATGTTTTCTCCTCTGGGTAGAAAACAATTCAAGCGTGCCAGCAGGAAGCCAGACTTCGCAACGGAGGGGTTGTTCTCCCTATTGCAGCTTTTGCATGAGAAGGAAAATGGTGTCTTAAATATGAAGTGCTCCATGAATCATTCCTGCCCGATGGCGTATTTCCATTGGCATCCTTATACCCTCGGTGATACAGAGCCTGGCTCAGACCTCTCACTTTCCCACTCACTATAAAGCAGGAGTGACTGTGTGTGGAAGGAGGTGCCTGGATGTGAAACCAGCTGAGAAATATCCCAGCCACTTCTCTTTTCCCACCAGTAGATATTGCTTCAGTTCCCATTTCCTGATACTGCCTCTTTCATCGACTTCAAGTCCTTCTCATCACTTGCTTGCCAGGGATCTCTCAGCCTTGGACCAACACATACTTTAGCTATTTCAGATTAAGTCCTTGCTATTCCTATTGCATTTTATCTTCAAATGGGCATTTATCATCCCTTCTGTATTTTTATGACTACAAACAATACAAGCTAGAGTAAAATACTTACACCATGCTCTCTGGCCATGGGGATAATCTCTCTCCTTCGCACCTGACTTTCCCCACTCTTTTTAGCTAGACCCTTCTTTCTTTTCTCTTTCACCAAACCTTGGGCCACTTCCCTGACCTTTAACATTAACCAGACACCAACTGGTATCTCAGATACCCTGTACAGTGTGTGTCAGACCATTAGATAGTTGCTGGGATCCTTGCATTGAATCAGGCCGGAGCTGGCCAAGTGATACCTGCAGTCACACTCCCACCAGCTCACCCCTGCCTTGCTGTTTGTGTCTTTTTGGTGTATTTAACTAGTGCTGGTCCTACCACAGTGCCCAGGGGCCTCATTTGCCACCAGGGATGGTGCTTCCATTTGGGGGTCACAGTGCACAGTGGTGAGGAGGGGGAGGAAAGTGGTTCTGGTGATGGTGCAACGCACAGGGTCTGGGTGGTAGTCCTTATTCCTGCTTTGTGTGTCCTTTCCCCTAGACTGTGAGACCAAGCACACCTCAGTATCTGTGCAGAGACTCTCACAGTTCAATGCCAGGAGCCTTGGTGCTGCTTCAACATAAAAACCAGTTGGAATTTGGTTGTTTGCAAGAGACGCTTCGGCAGGCATCACCAGAAAAGAGCTGATTCAGACCCAAAGCTGCCTTTGGGCTCTGGCAGCCCCACGCTGCATCACTGAGCTGGTCCCTCCTGCCCCAGGCATCCCTAGATCCCACCACCAGGTATTGCTGTCACCAAATCTCCCCTCATAAACCACCTTCTGCACTGCAGTGCTTTGCACCTGATGGTACTCCAGGTAGGAAACCAGTAGGAAGGATCAGGCTGGGAATGGTGGGGCTTTACTCCCTATTTGCAATCAACTGTCCACAAAGCCCCTGACCTTTGCAGCTACTATTTTCAGAGCTCTAAGGAAAAGGAAATAGGAAGTAAAGCTGCTGCAGTGCATTTTTGTAGGGGCTCTGGTGTGTTCCCATGTGTTGCTCTTTATCTTGTGAGTGGGTTTTGTTGTCATTTGCATTTAAATACTGTGAGCAGCACCTGCAGCTCTTTGCCTCAGCTCAGCTCCCTGCCTTGCTCTGGGTTTTCCATGGAGCAGTTTAGCCAGGGGCATGTCTCAGTGGCTGTATCCTGCTTATCAGTAAGGGCTTTGTATGATGTTTACCTGAAAACAGAGCTCCTGGGGTGGCGCATCACAAAGTGATGTGCAGCAGAGCCAGGTTGGGAGCTGGCAGTGCATCACCTCCTCCTTTCACCAGGTACTTTGATATTGCTTGATGTTTTTATTGCTTGTTACCCAAGGATAGAAGTGCTTGACATAAACTAGGAGTGCAGGGCTGCTGGTGGGGATGTGTTGGGGTTGGGGAGGAGGCCTCCAGCTAATATATCGGGGCACTAGGCTGAGAAATAAAGGCAAGTAAACTGCAGGGTCTGGGGTTTAATAGCTCTTGATCTGGGGTGCCTAATGCCTTAGAAACATATCTAAGGAAGCTTTCATATAGTTGTTTGAACTGCGTGTGGTTTAAAAGGGCTACCTACAGTCATTCTTGGGTTTAATTCCCTGTTACCTTCAGATTAGAATCTTGCCTGCAGGCAATGCTGTCTGCAGGGCACTTGTTGGGTCTGGACCCGGTGGGATGATTAATGAATACCTGCAGGGATAAGAACACAAGCAAATGTAGATGCAGCAATCAGCCTGCCAGACCTTCGGGGTCATGAGTAATGACAGAGTCACTTCCCACCTCATGGGTGAGATGTGGAGTGGAAGGAAAGGATATTAGCTGCAGGGAAAGGACAATATAGCAGGAAGCAAGTCCTTAGTCCTTCAGGTATGGCCTTACCTGATGCCCACAGGGGCTTCTGGCACCACTCTGCTGCAGCAGCATCAGGCTGCACTCTCCAGCCAGGCATGCTATAGAAATGCCTTGATAGAAAGTGGCTCAGGCTAAACCCACCCTGTCTCGAGAGGCACTTTACAGCCACCCCCCCAGCGCAACCAGGGAGCTCTCAACTGCAGAACCTCAAACACCCCACAGGACGCACCCTGATTTAGGCACCAAATACCAGGAAAGGCTCTAGTGCTGTTTGCTGCGCTGCAGGCGGTGACGGTTGCTCCAGCATGTGCAGTATGTCATGCCTGACACCTCCGTTCAGGAAACAGTGGTTTGCTCAGCAGAGGTGCGGGAGGCAGCCGGTTGTTATCATGTATAGCATGAGCCTTTCTCATAGCTGCTCTCCATTCACTGGGCTGGAGGGCTCTGCACAGAGGGCACTGGTGATAGGTGCAGCACAGGATGTGTCCCGAGTGCAAGCTCTGGAGCGTTCTGTTGGGTTTTGACACCGTAGTGAGTTGGTTTTCCTGCAGGGCTGGGCTCGCATCCTGCAGACCTCAAGGTTCCTGTTCCTCCATCACAACGCGCCTCAGGTCTGCTGAATGCAGAGAGCTCACTGTGAAACTGCCACTGAAGTGGCTGCAGCCACACCTGGGTTGTTATTGTGTGAACGGTGTTGAAAGTCCCTTCCAGCCCCTTACCAAGAGGGCAGGGCTGTGCCAAGCGGATGCTGTGCCCATCTCATGGGTGGGAAGGCAGCAGTGGGCTTCCTGCTCTGTCCTACTGACTTTTAGGAGGTAGATCCACTGCTTAGTTGGGGTCATTCCCTTGCTGAGCTGTTTGTTGGGGATGGGGACGAGGGGGTTCTACCTGTGCTTCCAGCAATGCTCTTCACACCTCTCCATGAGGAACTGCTGTTTCCTGAAGACACTAATTGCCTTCAATTGCTCATGGCTTTCATGTGATGCTGCTCACATCAGAGCAGAGATTCTGGAGTGTTGGGATGAAGCCAGCAGCAAACAGGGTCTGGGAATTAAGGCCCCAGAATCAGTGAGCTCTGGTATGGCTGAGTAGGGGTATTACTTAGGGAGGTCCAAGCCTTTTTAAACCAATGGGAAAACTTCTGTTATCTTAGCTGTAAGGGACAATAACACTGAATCAGCTAAGAAAGGGCAGTTTAGTAACAGTGCCTGAATTAAGTGCACCCCAACCTGCGATATGGTTAGACACGAGATGTAAATTTAAAACAGGTTCAAGAACATAACTTGTAATTCCTGTGGGGTTCCTAAGTCCCCTTCCTCTTCTCAGTGGTAGTTTTCATCTCCCTGGCTCCTGGAGGAAACTCAGTGTTAGTGAGAGACTGATCACCCATGCATGGACTGTGCATGTAGCATCAGTGAGCTGTGCTGGTTTGGACCATTCCCATGTCTAGCTGGGTAGCATGAAGTACAGCAGCTGGGAAGCAGCTGGTCCCGTAGAACTTATGCAACCCTTGTGGTTCCAATCATGTTCTGTAGGCAACACTGAGGATGCTTTTGGTATGGCTTATATGCAGCTGCTGATTGTTGGTGTGAGCTTGATGGGTGCTGCGTGTTAGTACATATAAACTACATGAGATCTCTTGATGTGATGCAGCTTGTGCTGGGATTTTTGGCAGCCAGGCTGAGATGATACAGCCGTTCCATGAACATGAGGCAGATGAAGTACAGCTTCGCTGTGGACCCAGCCTGCACTGGGTCAGCAGAGACCTCACTATGGAGTGTGTGGAGCTATGGGACAGAGGAAATGACGGTGTGAATCATTCAGTCACCCTGGTACACCCCATGGAAAGTAGATTTTGGGCTTCCAGAAGCATGCATGCACAGAAGATGCTCCCAGAAGAAGCACCAGAGAGGGTGCTGCATGGGGAGGGGGAGAAGCCCTGGTGAGGCTCCTCCAGAGGTGATGGCAAAGGATGGCTCTGGGCAGGACTGGCAGCTGCTGGATGTAGCTCTCAGTTATTATTTGTGTGCAGCGTGTATGTGCTAACATGGTTCACTTGATGCATTTAACCGATGCCCCAGGTTATCTATGCTATCTCCCTCCAGTTCTTTAATAATAGCCTAAAAACCAGCCACAAGCCTGGGATCAAGCCAGCATAGTCCACGCTTCACTCCCTGCTCCCTCTGCTTTCTTCAGCAGTGATGCTGGTGAAAACAAAGTCCTGCCTGTCTGGACTTGGCTCCACAACAGATTTCCTCTGCCCAAAGACTGTTGGTGAAATGTTTATTGGTTTTAGCTCATGACAGAACAAACTCAGTGAAATATTTTCTTGTAATGCAGATCTCAGAACTGGGCAGGTTCAGTGTCAGTGCCTGTGGTTAGTCTGGGTCTTGTTATTTAATAGCCCTGCTTGCAAATAGCTAACGTGTAATGCTTGTGCTGGGTTCATTCAGAATTCAGGCCAGCATCCTTATGCTGTTTTGCATCCTTCATTCCCTGTGCTATCACTGCTGTACCACTGCATGCTTTGAAAGGAACAAGACCTCCACTACTTTCCAGTTGCCCAGAGCTCCTTTACCCACCCTCCTCCCAGTGAAACCTGCCCCTTAGCCGCTCCCTTGCTGTTGTATTTTTAACCACTGCCGCACGCAATCGAAGTCCTTCCCTTTGCCAGGGGCAGCCACTTCTGCTCAGGCGCTCGTGCGGAGCCGCTGAGGCTGAATTCCCCTGGAAGATCCCCAGAAGTTGCTGCAGCAGCATCTCCGCTTGCCCCAGCGTCTCTGTGCTTGGTGCTGCGGCCACGCGCCTGCAGCGGAACGGGTCTCACCGTGCAGGGGGAGCGATGCGCAACAGGCAGGCGCTCGTTTGAAGTGTGAAATTTCCTATCCCCAAATAGACGATGAGTTCATCTGCGATAGCCAAGCATCCTCCATGCAGGCAGTCACGTCATCGTTCGGGATGCCCGTGCTGGGTGAGCAATGCGCACTGCTGCTGTTCTGGACCAGGAGCTGGTGCTGCTTTCCAAGGGAGAGCTGCCAGCAAGTGGATGTGCCACCAGCTCAGCCTTCTCCTCCCCACTGGGTTTATGGTGACTGAGATGAGATCTGCGCTCTTCGCTGTCTTCTACACCCGTGGCTATAGGTCCCCCTGGGTACCCCATCCTCCTTGTCACTCCTGTCGTGCTGTCTGTGATTTGGCCACACACAGCCTGATGTGGCAGGGAGCCGCTCTGATCTGCATCCTGACGTGAGCAGAACAGGGAAGACCAAAGGTTAGAGGGGAATGACATAGTGTGCAAGCAGCTTGAGCTACACGTGTTGTGCTGCCTGCTCAAACGTGCTTTTATTATTGCCTTGTTTCTTTTGCACATGGGAAGGATGGGGAGGGACAGGGTGAGTTTAACAGGAGACAAAAAGTGAAGGGGAAGAATGTGGGAGGAAAAGGAGCTCTGAAGTGCAGCACTGCAGGAAGTGGTCTGAAAGACTTGGTATAGCAGAAAACACACTTGGAAACTGTACATTAAAATGGGAGTTACTTCCCTATGCCTCTGTCTAGGGAAGCTTTTTTCCCCATCTGAGCTCTAAACCTGACTTTTCTACACAGTGTTTCTCCCCTTGGCATTCCCTAGGGAGAGGTTTCTGCCCTGCAGAACTTTGTCCTCCTTGTACTGTGTGTACAAATATGAACAGGGGAAAATGGACCCTTGGGGAACTGGAAGAGGAGGAATGACCCAGCACAACAGCAGAGAAATGATGTTTGCAGCCCAAGACACTCGGTGGCAATCTAAGCAGCAGTTTGCCTTTGCACCACAAACAAACGTCCCACTGCTTTCTGCAGTTATAAATTCATACCTTTGGTCTGAAGCCTGCTCCCCTTTACAGGTGTGATACAGTAAGCCCTGTGACTGCCTGGAAATGCGTCCCGTTATCAGGATTCCATCACCTCAGCAAATAAAGGCAAAGCCGTAATTGCAGGCTCTGCTGCTGGCAAGAAAACTCATGCAAGGTGCCATCACTCCAGGCAGCCAGGAGCTAAAGACTCCTTTAGGAAGTGCTCAGAGATGGCTACTAATGATTAAATGATGAGCAATGAGCTAAGTGGACAGTGTAGGAAGTTGTGTTTCCCTCTAATTATGGAAGGGCATTTTAACAATCCATTTGGACAAAGATCAGGGGGAAAGCAACAACTCTTTACTTATAGGTCAAGAGTTTTCACTAGGAAAAGCTGCAATTAACAGATGAGTGATATCCTTCCCCCTGCAGCACTGAAAACCCTATTGGCAGGAACCAAGGTCTTCTTCCACCTCCATAGAATCACAGAAAGTTTTGGGTTGAAGGGACCTTAAAGCTCCTCCAGCTCCAACCCCTGCCATGGGCAAGGGCCCTTTCCACTGGAGCAGCTTGTTCCAAGCCCCTGTGTCCAAGCTGGGTTTGATGCAGGATGCTGCAGCAGCCAAGTCAGTGCCTGAGCCACTGAAGGGCTTTCCCAGGTTCAGGCTGTGGGGCTGTTTCTGAGGTGGTTGTGTTATTTTCAGGAGGTTTTGTCCTGTTGATGTCCTAAAGCTCTGAAACAAAACAAGGAGAATTTGGGATGGTTTCAAACACTTTAAAGGTTTGCAAGTAAACTGCAACCAGTGATGGTGGAAGTGTGGTGTAAGTGGTGCAGAGCTTCTGCTCAAGCAGCCTTTGGAGCCTGCAGCATTAACCCCATTCATTTCCTAAATGACCCCTGATTATACAAGGCCTCCTCTTGGTTTTCCAGCACAGAAATATGAGCTCTCTTTATTTTTTACAGCAGCTGCATTGCCTGTAGATCTTTCTCACCGTCATGCAAGGTTCATAGCACAGGAAAGAGCTGCTTGCTCTTAAAGCCCTACTATAAAAGCTTTATTTTATTGCTTTGTCTGGGTTTGGCAGGGATGAGCTGTCTCCAGTGACCTGCTCTCCTGGTATGGGGTTGCTTCCCAGCTGAATGTAGCTGTGTGCACAGTAAAGGTGAGAACAGGAAAGCCAGCTGAGGTTTGCTGGCTTTATGAAGAGCTTGGTTAGGATAGGCAAGTTCAGGAGAATCCATTGTCAAGGTTTGAAACCTGTTTTCATCCCCTAGCCTGTGCAGGAGGTTATCCTGAAGCCCTCATGATGCTCCTCTGGGTGCAAGCAGCCTAAAGGTCTCCTTAGTGTGCACTGGGTGACGAAATGTGGGTTCTACAAATCACCTGGAGGTGATGGAGGAGCCAGCCAGGCATCGATGGCACCGAAGCCTCCAAGTCTGAGCATGTCCTACCCCTCCTGAGCTGCAGAGCACGACTCCGCTTTTTGTTCCCCTCCCAGAGTTCAAACCAGCAAAGCCAACAGTGAAACACTTTGAGTTTGGCAGTTACCCAGGCAGTGAAGCAACCAGATGGATCAATTCCACCCCATCACTGGCGAAATACCTCATGTGCTGTTGGTCGCACAGGTACCTTGGCATGAGGGAAGCATCTCCTGTGTCCTTGCAGTGTGTCTGTGGGCTCAGTGTGAGGCACTGGCGCTGTTTTCTTCTGTCCTCAGATGTTGGTCAAACCTTTAACCTGTGAAAACTGAAGGGCTGGGTTTCTGCATCTGAGCATGACTGAAAACCTTGCTCCTTTCGATGCATGAATGGGCAAATTAATCTCTACCTTATTTTTAGCACGGCTCGCATCATAGAAGTTTCCCTTCTCTCTCCCACACCTCCCCCTGTGTGTAACAAACTTGCAGTGGTTTCTAGACAAAACCCACTTCCTGTGGTTGTGTGGATGCCCCCCAGGTGATGTCCCTTCCTGGGGGCACAGGGGTGGCTCCAGGTCCAGCAGCCCCCATGTGCTCTCCCCGGCTGTGGCACGGGTCTGATCTCTTGGATCACTTCTTTGCCTGCCCTAGACCTGTGCTGGGCAGGGTTTGATGTTGGTGACCCAAGGCAGCAGCCCTGGTACCCAGGGGGTTCCTGGGTGGATGGATCCCTCCCCAGGAGGTGGACCTTTGAGCCAGGCACTGTGGTGCAGGGGCAGCCGGGTCATCACCCTCCAAGCCATGGCCCTGCAGAGCTGGGATGAGGCCATAGGAGGCTGCTGTCTGGCTGCTGCTGCCTGCTTTGGGTTGTCTCAGACACGGCCGGTTAATGACTAACTGGTGCTGCACAGCCCTGCCCAGCCGCTCCCTGCCCGCGCTGCCCATCCACCTTGGTGTGCTGGGTTTGAGACCCACCACCACCTGCATCCCATGGCATGTGTTTCTTCCCCTTCTTCCCTGGGTAAACCCCACATCTGGCCCTGTGTGCCTGCAGGCTGAGTCACAGCAGAGCCTGTGCTCATCCCAGCCCTTTGGGCTGGATCTTCCTCTCCTGCAGCCTGGTGTTCTCCTCAGCCCACTGTTGCTCAGTGAATGAAGCTATTCCCCAGAGGCCAGCACAGCTTTGTTCAGCACAGGGGTTTTCCAGGCAGTAGCAGATGCTGGTGGCTGCAGTTGATGTGCCGGGCTCTTGCCTCCCACCCCAAATGATGCAATATCATGTCAAGCCTTTCCAGCCTGGAAGTATGGCAAATGAGTGAAATATGCAGGGGAAAACCAGCTGCTTTTCCCCTTGCCTTGTGTTGTGCATGTGCTTTCTTTTTAGGCAAACGTGACTTATTTAATCAAGGTCTTTGCTGCTGATCTTATCATAGAGGATGATGGCGTCACTGATGAGGACATCCACAGCAGGGACCTGGTGTTTAGGTTTGTTTAACAGCAGACCCCACCACCCAGCTCTGAGCTGCAGATGTTGGCAGATCAAAATCAACCACCCCACACGTGTACAGGACCCAGGACAAGCAGGATTCCACCCATCAGCTGCACTGGGATGAGGGGGGAGCTGGGAATGGGATCAAACCAGCGAATTCCATGTGCTTCCATGACTCATGAAAAACCCCCTGCGACAGCATGGCTGTTTGGGTATTTTTTAAGGAATCTGGAATTCATTCTTGGAGCTCTCCCATGAGAAAAAGTAAACATACCGTATATAAAACCTCTTTATTAAAACAAATATACAGCACTTTATGTACAAAAATAAAATGTACAAGAAAATAGACCATTACAGCTTAGTGATTTGATTCCTAGGTATAACACACACACACTGGAACCCCCCCCAGCCACGCTCCCCTGCTCGTGCTGCTGCAGGGGCTGCAGGTGCTGCCGCTAGAAGGGATCCCAGGAAGACATGGAATAAATAAAGAGCTCTGCCCCTATCAGTGCAAAAGTTGTCATGCAGCAGCTCTTCAACTACTATGTGGAAGTACATATGGCATGCCTATGAGCAGATAACATCCTATGAGTGGACCGGGGTAAGTGTACTATGTGGAAGCAAAGCCTAAACTGGGTTTTCACATCTTATTTACGCAGCTGAAAGATGAACTATGTGATGGAGTAAATCAAAGAAGAGAGCCAATTAGTGCAATTTTCCTGACTAAGTGTATGACAGTCTTTAAGCCCAATGTCACCAGTGTTGCACAGGTAAGCAGCAACCAAAACTAACGGGTCAGAGTCTCATTTGCAGCGTGTCTCCTAAGTACTCCGTGGGTAAAGTGTCCATCGCATCTCGCACAGGGAGGCAGTGTCTCCCCCCAAGACCTCCAGCACACTCAGTGGTACCCCACCAGGTCACATCCATCAGAAGCTTCACCTCCAAAGCAATGACAAGGTGCATACTGCTACTGAGCATCTTCGGAGCCAGGAGTCCTGCTAGTGATGGGGTTCCTTTCCCCTTTCTAATCGATAATGGAGTTTCCCTTGCTAACCTTTTCAGGCCTAAAAGTTAAAACGGAATAGAAAAGCTACTTTCTTCAGTCAGTAACAAACAATTTCTTCCATTCTCTTCAGGCTTGTCCAAGTTTCTACCCAAGAACAGTTTGTGGTCGGAGGAAGCCAGGGCTTTACAAGCCACAGGGAATGACTTGCATGGGAGCTCTCGCTGTCTCCAGCCAGGGAGACAGCAACTCGAGGCTGTTTTTCGAGTCAAAGAACCTGAACTCCAGCTCTCCTAGAGGAAACCAAACACAGGTGAGTACTGACTCGCATGCAGCAAGAGCAAAACTCTGTGTGTGTGTATACAGAAATGTATCTAAAATGGAAAGGTTGCTCTAATGTGAGTAAATACCTTAGGCTGATGTTTTGCTACAATGCTCCAAACACTCTCTACTGAACTGTCCCATTTCAGCTAAGTGTAAATACTTCAGTTACATTGCAAGGAGCTCCTGAAAGCTGACACAACCTACATATAACCTGTAGGATACTCCTACTAGAGGTAGTTTCTCTTTTTACCAACAAATTCCTTACAGCCTTCCAAGAGGCTCCTTGGAAACCTCACAGCACAGGGATGTGTGGACTCCTCCATCCGCATTGCTCCCTCCCTGCACGAAACCCGTGCTCTGCATCATCCCCTGGCCTTGCCCTTGGGTGATAACGGAGGAGTCTGTACCTGAAGTTGTGTCGATCTCCGCATCCTGCTCCTTGTAGCTGTAAGTGTTGCACATGGTCTGTGTGCCCAGCTCGTTGGTGAGGAAGCCTTTCCCCCCAACGCTGGTGGTGTGCCAGTCTTGGGCTGGTTCGAACAGCTGTAAGAGAGGAAGGAGATGGTAAAACCCACTTCTTCCCATGGGTGCAATGCTCTATTTCTTTCCCTTAAGTAGGAGACAGGTCAGCAAAAGAGATCCCATGGTATGTCCTTGTGCTAAGTTATATGAAATTTGGTTTACTCCCAGCCTAAAAAAAAAAGCTAATGCAAACCAGTGATGAACCCCCCATGTTATCAGTGGGATGAACGTGACACATCTGGAAACACAGATTAAGCTCCATGTGTGTCAGAGGTGGAGGGAAGAGCAAGATAAAGTCGTGAGGACTTCTGCAGACTCTAATACAGCAACCTCTACTTCCAGCAGAGCTTCCTCTGCCTTTCACATCCGAGTAAATAGCCCCATGGATGCATCCTCTCCATGTCTGCAAAGCAGCCTTCTCTTTGTATTTCCTTTTTCAGGCTCCCCCATTAAACAAGGGTCCTGGATTACATGTCCAGCTCTCTTAGGACTGATCAGATAGCTCCTTCCCTTCCTCCCTTGGTGCAAACAACAATTTTGGCCAATTTTATTCAGACCAGACAGGCAGGTTTTACCTTAAAAATATCCGAGTTCATTTCCTCTTCATCTTCGTCTGTGACTGTTTTGTAAGTGCATAAAAAAAGAGAAGAAAACAGAGAGAGATGTCAACTTTTCGCATGTTATCCCTTGCACTTCTGCTTCTTCACCACACAACCCACTTCATATTCTCTTGTCACACATCACCACAACCTTTTACTTCCCCCCTCCCCAGGGATAACATTGAGGAGGTTTGAGGTGGGTTTGAGGTGCAGTGGCCCATCAGCACCTCCATCCCCACAGCCCTTCATCTCAAATGCTCTTCAACAACCCAAGACTCGCCAAAGCAGAACCTGCTTGGTAGACAGCAGGGAAGATGATTTGCACCCTGAGTGAAGAACCACCCTGGTACATCTGTATCTATTATGGTTTTCCCTATGGGGAAGCATGGTTACCTCTACTGTTACTACTGTACCCAACTCTTGTTTCTCCTGATGCCTACTCCTTCATTCTGCTGCCTTGCTCCCAAATCCGTCTCCAGTAGACCAGTCAAAGACAGGGGTAAGGATAAAAGAAGCACCTACCTTCTGAGGATGAAGCCAGGGGAGACACCTGGAGCTGGTAGATGTCATTGGTGCTGTCAGCCATGGTGGCCTCCATCTGTGACCTCCAGTCGGTCAGGGAGCTGCTCACCTCACATGGGGAGATGTCTGCGGGATGCACCAGGAGGAGTTGGCACTCAGCAGAGACACGACCACCTCTATTTCCTCCCTGCCCATCTGATGGCCCAGCCCCAGGAGTCATCTTTGTCTTTTGGTGCAGAGATTATGGGTTACGCACGAACGGCACTTCCCACTCTGCTCAGAGAGTTAAAGCCGAGTCTCACCTAAGGTGATGGACGTGCTCTCAACCTCCACTTCCTGCCCCATGTAGTTGTGGACAGTGTAGCCGCTGTGGTCATCTGCTGGAGCAGCGTTGGTTAGCCTTTCTGCTGACTCCTCCATCCTCGTATCTTCAGGGGACTGCAGAAACAAGGGCAGAGCCATGACAAACTTGCCTAAGAACGTGCAAGTTCCTATATGAACGAAAAAAAAGCATGAAAACCACCAAAACCTCTAGCTTCTTCAGCAGCCTCCCCAGACACATACCTTTCTCTTGCTCCTGTTTCTGGCTTCTCGTGAAGACTTTGACTTCCTTTCTGTTAAGTAAAAACAAGATGAACGTGAGAAAGGGCTGGTATTTTGGGCGAGGGCTGAGCTCTTGCACCTTTAAGCCCTGCTTAGCAAGCTCTGCTGCTGCTGTCAGCAGCGAGTCCTGATCACCTCTGATGATGCCTTTAGGCTTGTTCAAAGAATCTGGGAGAAAATGTCTGTATAAACTGGACACAAGAGGAAAACTTCACAGTGAGAACAATCAGCCACTGGAATAATCTCCTCAGGGAAGTGGTGAAATCCCCAACACTGGGCCCTGTTAAGATTCAGCTGGGCAGGGTGCTGGGACATCTTGTCTAGGCCAGGCTTTGTCAAGAAAGGTGGGACCAGATGATCCTTGAGGTCCCTTCCAACCTGGTGCTCTAGGATTCTATGACCTGTTACCATTGGCAATAACCAGTGCCAAACACCAGTGGTTCCAACAGCAGCTGGATTGCTGAGGACTTACCTTTCTTCTGATCCTTTGTCAAGGGTGGCAGCATCCTGTAGACCCTGACAGCACTGGAGCCTTTGTTGATGCTTTTATCCTTCACTTCTTCGATGTCAGGCAGTGAATTCATAGCGCAGCGGAAATTTGCCTTCCAGGTTTTTGGATCAGGGTCTTTTTCACCTACCTTGTATCTTCCTGTAAATAAGAGATGGGGGGAGTGTTTGGACTTCGCAGTGCTACTCCTCTATTTTCTGACCCACACAATAGTAATTATAAATTATAACTACCTGAGGTGCAACTCAAGACAAAAACAATGCCTTGAGATATGGATGTGACTGAGGGACATGTAAAGCCAGCACACACCTGTATGAATGGCCCAGCTCCGGAAGAGGCAGGCGTCCTTCTCCATGTCCCAGCCATGCTTAGCTGCATGTTTCCATGGGATTTGAAACATCATCTTGTCCTGAAGGGAAACCCGTAGAGAATTGAAAGAAAAAGTGTCAAGGGCTAGTTTGGAGCAATGGATTTAACCCAATTTAACTTAAACCCAGTAGAAGCTCAGAAATTTTATAAACTCTCTGCTCTGTATCTTAATTAAATATCCATCCTTCCATCAGTGCTGTTCAAGGAATTCAAGGCTTTTAATGGCTTCTAAAACTGGGGAAAACCCCTTGTGTGGTACAGTAGAAGTAAGCAATACTGTTAACTTTATTGCGTAATCATTTAAATACATCCAAAATTCACTTATATTGCACCTAATCTATTAGTATGTCATGAGCTACAGTATATTGTCTGTGTATACTTCAGTAGAAAACCCCTTTTTAAAGTTGCCCATAATATCCTGCAGGAATCCTGAGGAAAATATGTCCCAGCTTAGAGATCACCTTGGGATGGATATGGAGAGTGCAGAGAATGAGACCTGGCTCCATAAGCCCTGTGCTACAGGTACAGGGATGTAGCTTTGGACCAAAACAAACAGCATTTCCTTCAGGCCAAATCTTAAGCCTGGGAGTCACCCTGAGCTGGGGCAGGAGGTGCGACAAGAGATCTTGGAGCTTTCTTGCTTCTGCACCATATTCAACCTGCTTTTATTGTAATTTATCCTTTCCTTCCTAGGAGTTTTCCCAGGAAAAATGGAGCTACCAACGCGGGTACCAACCAGAGCTGCGTTTTCTGCAAACAAAGGTAGTTTGTTTTTAAACATAATGCAAATTTTCTCCATGTTTTTCTCTCCTTTATGATCTTGACTCCTGTTCAGCATCATCTAAGAACAAGGATGGCTAATGACACAGACTTAATACTGATAATAGTAATAAACCACCCTCACCTTGTTAATCCATATCAGTCCTGGTATTTTATTGGAATTAATCTGCATTTCCAGCCAGGGCCTCATGCGCATTCTTGACACCGGCATCTTGCCTGAGGAAGGAGTAACAGGTCAGCCAAGTCCCCCTGCCGTTTGGGACATTCTGCAGTGTCACATACCCCCGTACCCTTTGTACCGCCATGGATGGAACCAAAGCTGCTTCTCGAGTCTCGGCTCCTCCTCGGTACCCGGTACCCAGCACCCCTGGCCGGGCGCTGACCCCGCCGTCGAGCACCGGAAACGCGCCCAATGTCCCCAAACCGGGAACGGGATTGGTTGGAGCGGTGGGTGCTGCAAGAGGGGAGCCCGGGATGGGGAGAGCCCCGGCCCCGGGGGGGAGCCCACCGGCAGCGGGTGCGCGGACAGGAACGGGCCCTCCCTCCGCGTCCCCCGACAGGCACCAACGGCACGGTCGTAGTTTACAAAGCTTGTTCTTAGTTAAGCTGCGCCCCGGGGGAGGCAGGGGGGACCCTGCTGAGAGGGGATTCCACGGTGGTAACGGCGACAGCCCCCGGAGAACTGCGCTCCAGCGGCGCGGGCGGCAGAGCCCCCCCTCCCCCTGCAGAAATAGTTTCCTGTTTGCGGTGTTTGTTGAAGACACCCGGGGCAAAACTTCCCAAGGAGCGCAGCACACCGCGCTTCCAGCCTGCCCGGCGGGGATGGAGCCTGCCGGAGCTGCCCCGCGGGGAGCGCGGCTCGGGCCGCGGCGCTGGCACCCGCTCAACAGCGGAGCGGAGCCTCCGGCTGAGCCCGCAAAGCCGCAGCAGCGCCCGGACATGCCCGGCCCCGCAGGCGGGGGGGGGGACACGACACATATCCCGCCCCGTCCAACCCGCCGCGTCCCGTGGGGCTGTGCGAGGAGTCGCTGCTCCCCGGAGGGATGCCCAGTGCCCCGAAACAGCTCCCGCATGGCAGAGCCCGGCGCTGACCCGCCGAGCCGTGTCCCCGGGGCCGCTCCCACGGACTTCTCCCTCAGCCCCGGTGCCGTGCAAAGTGGGGAGGGGGGGGAGCGACGGGACGGGGAGCACCGCGACCCACCTCGTTGTGCCGAGCCGTGCAAGCCTGTGCAAGAGGTGAGGTGAGGTGAAGCGAGCCGAGCCGAGCCGTGCCGAGCCGAGCCGTGCCGAGCCGAGCCGTGCCGAGCCGAGCCGAGCCGAGCCGTGCCGTGCCGAGCCGAGCCGTGCCGTGCCGAGCCGAGCCGTGCCGAGCCGAGCCGTGCCGTGCCGTACTGTGCCGTGCTGTACTGGGCCGTGCTGTACTGTGCCGTGCTGCGCTGCTCCGAGCCGAGCCCAGCCCGTCCCTCCTCGCCCGCCGCCCGCCCGCCTCTGCCGCCTGCGGGGCGCGCCCTCGGGTATAACGCGGCGCTGTCCGGGATTCCCCGCCGCCCCGGGCTCGGCCGCGTCCCGGCCAATCAGCGCCGCCGCAAGGGGCGGCCGCGCCTCCCATTGGCTCCCGCTGCCTGGCATCACTTCGGGGAAATCACGCCGTTGTAGCACCAGCGGCGCGGGGGGAGCCCCCCCCCCAACAGCCCCGTCCCGACGGGGGTCGAGGTCCCCACGGGACCCAGCCCCGGTGCACAACGAGGGACACAGCCCCTGTCCTGTGGAGGGGTCCAGCCCCCGGCCCCACCGCCGGATCCGGTCCTGTCACCACCAGGGGACCCAGACCCATCCTATGCAGGGATCCAGCCCCCCTCCCACACAGGGATCCGGCCCCTGTCCCCACCAAGAGACCCAGACCCCATCCAGTGGAGGGATTCAGCCCGTGTTCCAGGGATGGTCCCTACTGAAGGATCCAACCCCCGTGTTCCCAATATATGCAACCCCCATCCCTGGAATCCAGCCCCTGTGTCCCTGACATACCCATCCCCAATGAGGGATCCAGCTGCAGTCTCCCACGGGATCCAACCCCCATCTCCCCAACAGATCCAGCCCCAGCCCATTCTCCCTGTGTGGGGCTGCTCTTCATGGGCATCCCCTGCAGCTGGAGATGGCACAGAAATCCCAGTGCCTAGACTGTGTCCCAGTGCCTAGACTGTGTCCCAGTGCCTAGACCCGCAGTCTTGCCACCAGCCCACAGCAGCCCTCATAGATTAGGAAAGGAAATGGATAAAATGCCAGGTCTGGATGAGGCTGTTGCTGGGTGGGAGCTGCTCCAGCCATCTCCCGATCAACTTGCTGTGGAGTGCTGAGGAACTGGCCCCAGTGATGGCTCTGAGCAGACCAGCTCCTTGCACAGTACCACAGGACTCTGGGTTGGCACCGGCTCCATGAGACACGCTTTTGCCATTTGCAACAGGAGTAATGAAAACAGAGGGCAGAAACCACATACAGGTTTTGTTACTTGGTGTTAGCAAGCTGCAGAAGGGATGCGGTAGGGCCTGGAGTAATGGGAACAGTCACGGTTGTAGATAGGAAGGGCAATAGCAAAGGAAAATATGTGAAGATTGTGAGGGATGCTCCAGACTGTCTCCTCTGCGTTCATGCTCTCCTGGCATGTAACAGACAGCATGAAATGAGCCATTCAGCATCAGCGTAAGCTGGCCCAGTGATGCAGGGAGAGGGACAGGAATGCGCTGCTGCGTTCCAGTGTTGCATGCTCATTAAGTGCACAGCTCAATGAAACAGGTCCCTGGAGTCACCAGGCTCACATCAAGGTGCACCTAAGCCAGGGGACCGGTGTATGACACCATTCCCTGCCTGGCCTCAGCAGACCACAGTTCCAGTGGGAAGCTGTACTACGGACCCTGCCTGAAGCTGCTCTGTCATTGGTTTGAAAGCCTCCACAGTTGGACAGGAGGGGCTTGGGACAAGGGCCTGTAGGGACAGGCCAAGGGGAATGGCTTGAACCTGCCCGAGGGGAGACTGAGCTGAGCTCTTAGGCAGAAGCTCTTCCCTGTGAGGGTGCTGAGGCACTGGCACAGGGTGCCCAGAGAAGCTGTGGCTGCCCCATCCCTGGCAGTGCTCAAGGCCAGGTTGGACACAGGGGCTTGGAGCAAGCTGCTCCAGTGGAAAAGCCCAGACCTGGGTTTAAGTGCAGAAGAATGCCCTGTAGGTGTGTCCTGCTTCCCTAAACTGATTTGTTTTTCTCTGCTTGACTCTTTTACCCTGTGATAGGATCCTTGGTTGGGTCTTTGTGCTGGGTGAGGCACCAGTGAGCTTTCCTCAGAGGTGAAGATACAACATATTACGTAAATAATCAAAGCTGGGCAGTGGTGCATAGACAAGGTGTGTGGCACTGGGACATTTATAGTTTATGGTCTGTGAGAGGGCACGGGTTCACTCCTTAGCACAAGGCATCTGGAGATCTACAGGTATAGAAAGTACACTGAAAAAGAGAGGACAGAAGGTATTTGAGGTTCCAGTGCAGGTATCACCTACAAAAATAGCCACAGCACCATACAACCTAACGTTACACACATTATACAACCTAGGTACTGATGATGAAGATCATGCTGTCCTCCCTTTCACCCCTCAGCCAGCTCTAGGAAAACCAAATCCTGAGCTCCCTGTTCCGCCAGGTTAACGTGTGCACACGCTCAGTGTATCTCACATGCTCGAATGGATAGTGAAGAGTGACTTGTCTCATACATGACTTTGGTGCTGTTGTGATCCTTACTGGCTGTTTTTAGTCTGTGCCACCAGGAGCTGGCACCGGGCACCAAATAGAACAGGAACAGGAATGCACGAAGGAAGGTTAACGCTCCCAGCCTTAACTCTCCCCTTTCCCTGCTTTAAGCCCATACAGATCCTACTCAGTGGAGCTGAACTGACCTTTCTATCTGTGCTGTCTCCCATATTCGCATGACAAGCCTCCATGGAGCACGACCTGCCCAAGCTGGGATGCCTTACGCTTGTTTGCTGCACTGTTATCTCTCAGCTGCAACAAGGAAATAACAGCTTGTCTCCCCTGATGTTACTGCGTGTCAGGAGGTCCTTGCACTGCATCACAAAGCTTTCTCCTCACAAAACCAGCTCCTTCTCCCGTGTGCACCCCTACACTAACACTACACAGCAGCTTGCTTAACGTAGCAAGAACACACACTTGGACTTGACACGTACGTGTATAGAAGTGTGACCGAGGGGTAATACCTGCACCACCAGGAGTCATAAATGATTGGTCATAAAACCCTCCTGCTCCACCCCAGTTATCACTCAGCAAGAACTTCTGTACAACACAGAATCATTTAGGCTGAAAAAGACCTTTATGACCATCGAGTCCAGCCGTTAACCTGGCACTGCCATATCTCTGATTCGCTGCAGAGCTGCAGCCCCGCTCCAGCTCTACTTCACATCGCTCTTATCTCAGACACCCACTTGGCCCTTTGGCTCCGAACAACCTCTGGCATTCCCCCTTTTTCATATTTGCCCGTGCTCTTGTTTCAGTGGTAAACTGAGACACAAACAGATTGCTAAACTATTCCATCACATTTACCCAATCCAGGGCGATCCCATGTCTGGGATTGTTTTCCCAATGCAGAGGAAATATTTGATGGTATTTTTATCTAAGACCAACTCAAATCCCTGACTGATGCAACTCCAGCAAGTGGTATTTGTTATTCTATAATGGGCACTCTCTGTCTCGGTCAGCAGTGCCCTGAAACAGGCTGCTCCCAAGAAGACTGCATTTCAGGTAATGCTAAAACCCACAAACTATGTGGCATCAACCCCAGAGCTCCTGGAGTAGCCTAAAAGGAGAGTGATGAATTGGGTGTATGCGCTCTAAGGTCGTTCTTTGTTCCCCTCTTTGCTTGGTTAAGCAGCTCAGGATGACTTCATTCCTGGCCTATATGCACAGTGGTTAATGTTGAACCCCGTGTGCTGTGGAATGGCCAGGACCCAGCCAGCAGCACTGTGCACCAAACCTGCCATCTTCAGAGCACAGCCTGGCTCCCTCTTCCTTAGGGATAAGTGGCACAGGTTTCTCACCCATGGGCACCCAGCCTGGTGCAAGCCTGCCCGGAGCACGTTGGTTTTCCAGCAGCTCAAAAGAAGCATCTTTCCTGCCTTATCTCCGCTCTTCCTTCCTTCTGAGGTTACCTTCAGTGGGGATGAGGCCCCCCCATGCTTGCCCCCAGCCAAACCCAGCAGGCTCTGACCACCCAGAAACACCTTTTGAGATGCTGAGGGGTGAAGGGGAGGAAAGGAGCACACTCCAGCACGCACACAGCTCCCGGAGTCGGGCACACTGCAGAGCCACGTTCACCTCCAGGTAAGCAGAGCACTGGTGTACAAGTCCATCAGCTTTCTGATAACTGCCCATGCCAGGCTCCCTTCCAAGCTCAGCAGGAGGTAGGGTGCCCTTTCCTCAGGTGATGCTGCGGGAGCCCTCATGTGTGCAGCAGGACAGGGCTACCCCATAGCACCTCGTTTAGTGCAGGCACCATGCAGCAGCCAGCACACTGGCCCTGTGCTCTCCCAGTGCTATACATGGGGTATGGATGGGGCAGATGTCCCTCGGGTGTTAAATCCTTAAGGTGCCCCGAGGAGAAAGCCCTGGAGTATTTCACCTTGTGTTGATGGCAGTCTCCCTTCCCAGGACTCTGAATCCAGCCAAGGGAGAAGCTCTTTAGTGGGGAAACCCTGCTCTGGCAATTGGGAGAATGGGAGAGGTGGGGATGGGAAGATGGAGACATGGAGAGATGGGGACAGGGATTGTCACAGGAAGCTGCTCTGGGGACTGGCAGCGAGCCCCAGGAGGGAACAGAGCCCAGCTCTGCATGCCCAGGTGGTATTTGGGTGCAGGGAGCGAAGAAACACAGGATGCAGGAGGGGCTCGTGGAGGGGAAGAGTGGGAGCATGGCAAGAGAGAGCCTCTTATCTGCTTCCTCATGGCCCTGGCTGCTTCCCCCATCGCTGCATGGCAGCATGCGTCCTCATGCCCCCAGCCCTCAGCTGTCCTCTCAAACCCCCTCTGCGGGGGCTGTTCCTCCTTTCCACTTGTTTTAACAGAAACCTGCTCTGATGCAAATTCTCCCTCATTTCCCCCACTTGCCTTCCTCCCTTTTCCCTGTCCAACTCGGAAACAATTCCTTTAGGAGCTGCTAGACGGAGCACACAGAGTGGGTGTGGAGCCTTACAGAATCATGGTTTGGGGTGGAAAGGATCTTAACATCATGCAGTTCCAGCCCCTGCCATGGGTACTCCTTAACACTGGACCATGCTGCCCAAAGCTCTGTCCAACTGGGCCTCCAACGCAGCCAGTGATGCCAGAGCCTTCATCACCTGAAGGCTCCCTGCTCAGGGACAGCCACGGTACCATGCCCAGGTCAGCTCCGGGCAGGCAGCAGGAGAGGGGTTAATGCAGAGCAGACGGTGGAGGAGCAGGGGTGAAGCTGTCAGCTTTAAAACCTGCATTGGCAAACAGCACAGAGGGGCTGTCCCCTGGGTGCGTGGCCCCGAGAGCATGGGGTTCACAGCAGGGCTTGCTGCGAGCTCTTTCCATTTCTTATAAATGCCTCTGTTAGAAAAAGGAAGCTTGGATGAAGCACATGCAGGGGAATAAATAATGTCAGCAGTGTTGAAAGCCTGCCCAGGCGGCATGATGTAATAGCAGCGAGCGCTCTGATCCACAGGCTACAATGAGTATATCCTGGGATGGGCCGCTTACAGCTTCCTGGAATTGGAAGGACCCATCTCAGGAGCCCGCATCAGCGCAGCTCTCCCCACGGAGGGCACGGTGCGGGTTCAGACTGAACCCAAGTGAGATTTTGTGCTTGGTTTGGTGGCAGAGAAAGGAAACCCTAAGAACTCGACTCGCATCCCCGGAATTCCCCAGCCCCTCACTGCTCTCTCTGCCTCGCAGGAGGACATGGAGCTTTCCTGGAGTGTTTGCCAAGGAAAACCCTGGGAGCTGCAGGCACCTGTGGCGAGTTTGCCTAATGAGGGTGCAGCCCTGCAGCAGCCTGAGCCTCCTATTAAAGGTCAGAGAGAAGCAGTCATTCCTGGAGGCTGGTGGGGGGCATGGGAGCCAGTGGTTACATCATAGTCCTCCTCCTCTTCCTCCCCTCCCAGTGGGGCCATGGTGTCCCTGGATCCTGGCATCCCTGCAGCTGACCTGTGTGAAGTTGAATGAGGATTCCATTCATTTTCCAGCACTGAAGTCCCATCCCTGCAGCTGGGGCTCACATCAGTACAGGAAAGGTGAGTTGTGTATTAACAGTTAGCTGTATATTTATATGCCTTTAGAGCACCCCTCTGAAGGTCTCAGTGAGTGCACTTGCCCAACCAGCCACCTGAAGAGCAGGCATTAAACCGAAGGGAGCTGCAGCCTGCAGGAAGGCTGGTTGTGCCCTGTGTCCTGCTCCCTGCTGGGTGGGATTCTGGACTGATGGGAAAAGGTGCTGCAATTCCCAGGGGAAGAACAGGGGCTGCCCATGGGAGCGTGGTGCTGAGCCTCCAGCAAGCCCCAGCTTGCCCAGGCTGGAGGTCACTGAGGCTTCTGCGTGTTTCTGCCTGCACGTAGCTCCTGCCTACACCCTGCTCTTGCCTCCCAGGCCAACCTGGCAGCTCCGGCAGACCAGAGTACTGGGAGCATGGAGGCAGGGAGACCTCGGGGGCAATACTGTAGTTCTCCAGGAAAAGGGGACCTGGGAGTGTTTCACCTCTGCTCCACCTCAGGAAGAGCATCAATAGCCCTGCTTTGTTTGGAATGCTCCATCCCACCCTCGTGCAAAGGGGCTGCCAAAAAGGAAGCTCTTACAGAGGCCGCAAAGCGTTGTTGGGCTTGTCACGGTAGCACCGTTAGGAGCCGAGGGATGGGACAGCAAAGGTGGGATGTGCTGGGAAGGCAGCTCCGTGTCCCACCAACCGACCAAGACAGGGAAGGGAGCTCTGGCTGTGCTGTTCCAGGCTCTGTCGGGGACCAGGTGGGTCCCCAGTACCTCATACGATGGTAACAGCAATAGTGCCAATGATGTACTGCAAGCAACAGATGCCAAACGAACCCGGTCTTACTCCCTAGGCTTTATTGTTATTTATTGGCCATTAACCTTGGTGCAGTAGCAGCCACCTCTGTGCACACACAGCCCATAAGAAGCGAGCCCACCAGCCTGGCTTCATAACAATAATAACTTAAATCAGCAACAGCCAAGCCTGGGGCCTGGAAAATCTTTTTCTCTTTTTCTTCACCTTTTTTTTTATTTCTTTCCCCTTTTTCTGCCCATTTTTCCCAGATTTTTTCTTCCCACACCCTTTTTTTCCTTTTTTTCCTCACGTTTTTATTTATTCTTTTATTTTTTCCCTCCTTTTTTTTTTTTCCCCCGCGTTTTCCCCATTTTCCCTTCCCTTCCCCCTGCCCTCCCGGGCTCCGCTCACACCTCACCCCCCGCCGCCTGGTTTCGGTTCCCCGCAGAAGGAGCGGCGCGGGCGGTTGGAGCCGCTTCCGGGAATCCGCAGTTCCGGCCGCGGCCGCGAGGGGGAGCTCCCCATCCCCTCCGGGGCACGTGGAGAGCCGAAACCACCCCAAAACAACCCAAACCCGGCCGCAGGCTGTGAGAGTGGGGGGGCACCGGCACAGGGTGCCCAGAGAAGCTGTGGCTGCCCCATCCCTGGCAGTGCTCAAGGCCAGGTTGGACACAGGGGCTTGGAGCAAGCTGCTCCAGTGGAAGGGGTCCCTGCCTATGGCAGGGGTTGGAGCTGGAGGAGCTTTAAGGTCCCTTCAACCCAAACCAGGCTGTGAACCGCCGTCTCTGCTTCACAACGTGAAATCAGCGTTTGAATCACCGTGAAGCCATCAGCCGGTGCTGGAGCAGGGTCCCAGGAAGACAAACCCGTGTGTTGAGGGGCTTGTAGCTGAGGGGTATCAGGGGCACAGTGACTGCCAGGCAGCATTAACATTGAAAAGTTCCTTTGTTTTTGGTGGCACTGAACTGGTCCTGCTTTGGTTTATGGAGGTGATGGACAGGGGGGTGTTTTCTCCACCGCAGGCAGGTTTAACACAACCGTTTCTGTTCCTCACCCATTTCTCATTGCCATCCCTGTGGTGGTCTCCATAACCTTGTCCCACTGGCACAGGTCAGACCTTGCCTATTCTCCACCTTTGGGCCCTTCTGAAGTGCAGGCACTGAACCCATGAAAACTAAGCTGGGATCTTTACAGTAAGTGTTCCTGGGCCCGTACTTAGCTGTCACGCTGTGATTGCACCCAGCGGTGATACTCATGCTAATGGCTGCTTGTTCCTAGTCAATGACTCCTTCCTGCTCCAGTTACACCGGAGGCGAAAGGCTCGCCCAGTTCGGAGTTCAAAGCCTGTCTGAAGGAAAAGGCTGACTTCCGAGAAGCTGCCAGGGAGAGGGTTTCGGGGTTTGCATCTTGTATCTCCGGTCTCTTATTGCCACCTGCTGTCAGCCTTCCTCCCGTTCCGCTTTGGGAGGATGCTCTGGCTGGTGCGGGCAGAGCCAAAAGTCTTACAGATCAATGTCTGCACAAATAACTTTGGTTATTTGGTTTTTGCGGTCTGCACACATAATTTTGCTGATTAACCCTTTTTTTCACCAGCATCTGCCCATTCCACCCCTCCCTCCCCTTGCCCCCCATCTTACGGAGCTGGACTCTGAAATACTGTAGTTTTCCTTCATAAAAGTTAGATGATAACTCTTGAAATCACTGGGGAAATCAGTACTCATGTGGTAAGAAAGTGTTTTACTCCGGCATATGTGTTCTGGTAGCACGGGTTTCTCAAGCTTCAGTGAGGGTCTCTGAGATGCATCTGAAAATGGGCTAGGAATGGTCCTTAGCAGGACATGTCATGCCCAGGCATTCAGAACAAAGGCAGTCAGATGCCTGGGAACACTGTGATACTTGGATTCTCTCCCTTTCCATTTTAACTGTTGAAAAGGAGGGAGAGAAAGCAGTAAGCTTTCCTATGACCAGCCCCTTAGGTCTCCATGGCCCCATGTTCCAGCAGGGGCTCCCCCAACAGCTCTGTTAATGTGCCAGCTCAGCTCCATCACAGGGATGTGCACCTGATGGTTTGTGCCTCATTGGAATGAGCTTCCAGCAAGACACTTCTCACCTCAAGGATCTCATTCCTTTGACCATCAGAGATTTTACAATAACTAGATTTGCTTAAGTGTGGGAATAGCTTGGAAGAAATTCGTGGGAAGAAAAGAAAAGGCAGAGACATTTATTCACTTTATTAAAATTAGTAAAAAAACAGAATAAATATTTTCTCAAAAATATATATCTATAAAATTTACTATAATTTAAATAACACCATAAAAATAAATTCATATTTCTCTAAGCACTCCTATAGTTATTGTCAGCTTTAGAAGACCCATTAATTCTCTCAGTAAGTGGCACGCACTCCCATCCTCACAGATCTTTAGCTGCTGGGTTTCCACTGCTCCACCAGAACTGCAGGTAGAGTGAAACCAGTGCTTGGGGAAGATTTTGGGCAGAGTGCAAAGCATCCACCAAGGTATCATCTGTATTCATTAGCCTTGTGACTGTTCAGAGATGAACGTGACCTCTTCATGAGAAACCCGAAGGGTTTGTGCCTAGGTCCTTCCATACCCCCTGCACAATCTGCTTTATCAAGCATTTAGATTTCCATCTAGAAATACAAATGACACTTTGCCATCGATGCTTTTGGAGATTACACGCTAAACACCAACCAGCACAGCACCACTGAAACCAAAGGCATGCTCTGCCTCATTTTAACACGAAGGAGGAGTGCTTTTAAACCAAATAACCATCTGACTGCTTGTCTAAATCTACAGCAATTCTAGAAACCCGTCATTCTATGCTCTTGCATTTCTTAATGCTGCTTTTCGGATGAACGTCATCAGCTCCCTCATGAACGCTGTTGCGCTCTTCCTTTCTGTATCACATTCCTCCTGAAAAGTTAACCAAGAAAACGATTTCATTTAGTATTTAACCATGATCTGGAGCTTTTGCATCTTGAAATGCTTTTATAAATTATATGGTTCTCTTTAAACCTTAACTGTGCTGATCATCCATGGGAGTCCTTATTTTAGAGGGGGACTAGAACAAGGGAAGGGGACAAGAAGCAAGTTCCTACCTCTCTTCCCAGGCTTGGTGTGAGTGACTGCTTCAGCCTTTCAAACTTCTGGAAAAACCCACTGAACTTCTTCATGGCTGGATCCATTTTCAGCTGTTCTGCTCCTTCAAAGATGACGCTGATGCAGTTCACATCCTGAGATGGAAGAAACAGCAAAGCTGAGTGAGATACAAGGGTTGGTAACCATCGACCACAGTAAGTCTATTGGAAATCATCACGAGTTTCATGCAGCTGCCTGGTGGCAAATAAATTGTTACTGACTTTTGGACTCGTATTTGCAAGCGACTGAGGCAAACAGGCTTGCCTGATGTGCACATGTATTTACTCTGCAGACATGGCAAATGATAGTTCTGCGAGGGTAATGCCCACATGAACCATGTAATTCTCTAAAGACTTTGTCCTAGCTCCTCTGCAGCCATCTGAGAGAAGCTGAGTTTGATTTCTCATTTGATGTGCAAGTGTCAGCAGATAACTGTGGTTTACGTGTCCAGCTTGGATGCAAGATGCTTTCTGCCCCAGGAGCTGGAGCTGTCTGAACAGGAGAGAAAGAAAACCCAACCTGAAGCTACTCCAGCCTCTGCAACAACTGCATGCTGTGAGAGGTGGGGACAATGGCCACACTCTCATGTCACAGCCCTGTTTGCCTTGTCCCATGCCCTGGGAATCCTGGTCTTCTTCCCTAAAGTGGTAGCTGGCATTTGTCTCTGAGACCTCAGGGTCTGGCCAAGGTGACAAAAAGGGCATGAGGGGTACAGAAGAGAAGCAGAGGAAAGAGTGATGATGCTCACACTTGACAGCGTGGGGTTGCTTTGGAAGAGATCAGTTAAAGTCATGAAGAAGGCAAAAAGGAGAGGACACCGTCAGTGGCAGGAGCAGAAGGAGGTGTCATGGGAGAACAAAGGGATGAAAGATGAAAAGCTGATCAGTGAAGATGGGAGGAAACACAGACAGCATCGGCACTGGTGGAGAATATCATGGCACGATGCTGTCTGCATATGCATTTAAAGTCATTGCTCTTAAATACAAAGTATTTTAGGTATAATACAGAGGTAGCAATTTTAAAGCTCTCTCCATTTCCAATAACTAAATTTATGAAAAAAGCTAATTTTCTTTAAAAGAAAAAAGGGAGGTTACTTACATTTATGTCATCTGGAGTTTCAATCCTCAGATTCTGAAAAAGAATATATTAATGAAGCCTTTTAAATATCATCTTCATTACATGAGTGTAAACAAAATGTCACATAAATAGACTTTCAAAAAGGTTAGCTAGTCAAGACCAGGAGGATTCAGAATGTCAGATTTTAGATGACAATCATGGACATTGAACATACCTGACTCTCCTTGGCCATTGACTCTCTCATTTGCTGCAATAGCGTCAGTAATTCAGCCGTGCTGCTCATGTAGGGAGCAGCAGAGATGCTTGCAGCCAGCAGAAGAAGGTAGAGATGGGTCTTCATCGTGATGTGCTCAGAGAGCCCTGAAGTGGCTCTGGACCACTCTTCTCCCATTTTATGGTCTCTCTCTACAGGGAAATAACCGTTTTGGTTGATTTTTGAAGCTGATAGGGAAAAGGCCATTTGTTGAGATTTTCTGGAAGAGACAGGTTCCAGTAAAGTTGGGGTTTAACCTTGGGGCACGCTCCTTACCCAATCAGTGTTTCCACAGAAGTAGGCACTAAGCGTATAAGGATGTGGCCTTTCCATTTTCAAACACTAATATATAGAACGACCCCAAGCATGACCAAGCACTTGTCATCTCCACAGCGCTTCTCTAGAACTCAGAGTTTCTCTGATAACAGTATCTGATCTTCTGATAGGCAATAGGAAAAAAGGCTGTGGCGTAAGTGCTCCACGGAGAACATGTGGACCACTGCCTAGAAAGGGAATATGATGTTCATGCAACACTTGTGTCAAAGTGTGGTCAAAATGCAGGTATTCCATAAGAATTAATTCATTTTCAGCAGGATAACCCAGTGCCCTGGTGCATGTGCTGGAGTGGGAGGGTGGCCCTGGTGATGGGCATGGTGAAGGGGCTCCTTTTGGGTGTGAAGGAGGGATGCAGGATGCGCTGAGTGTGTCAGCCCGGATCCCGTGGGCACGGCAGGGGCCAGGGGGTTGATTTTACGCTATGAAGGGGGAAGCCCATCGAGTTCACAGGGGTCACATCTAAGATCTTAATTCATCCAGAGTGTTACGATGTTATCTGACCAAATTAGCTAACTCCGTGACTCAGGTTTGCCCCCTTCCTGGAAGGTGGAGGAAGTCCTTTTTGATGTCTTTTCAAGGAGGATAGTGTCACCAACCAAAAAGCGCTATCCTGGCTTTCTGCTGGTGTGTTCCTGTGAGGGCAGCAGGGAATCCAGACCCATTTCTCCTGGGAAGAAGAGGACCCACTGGCTCCACTCTGCATGGCTCAGTGTCCCGCAGCCTCGTGCCGCAGCAGTGATGAGTAAGCTCCTCAATATCTCAGTACTTTGAATTAGGGCAGTCAAAAGTGTTTGTGTGGCTTAGCTCAGGCTAACCTGAAAGCTGATTGCTGCCTCCTTCACCATATGCATTTGTCATAGCTAACAGGAATAGGGTTTTGTTTTACACTGCATGCTTATCTGTAGAGGTCTCCTATCATGTGGTACCTGCACGGATCGTATGCTTGCAGGAACACTGACTCTGCACCAGTGCATTGCTGGGAGCTCTGCAGAGAACCTGCCTGGCACCCTCAGGCTGAATTTGTAAGTCAGAATCATCATAGAGTCATGGAATGGTTTGTGTTGGAAGGGGCCTTAAAGCTCATCCAATTCCAAGCCCTGCCATGGGCAAGGACACCTTCCACCAGAGCAGCTTGCTCCAAGCCATGCAGCTGAAACTATTATGCTCCCATCTCAGTCCACTGTGGGTTTGGTGTTTTACTGCTTGTGTCTTTTGGTTTCCTACAAACTCATACTGACTTCAGCAAAGCCTCCTCTCCCTTTGGCTGGCCCCTGGGCTGTACCTGCCAAGCCAGGCTGAGGTGTGACCCCATCACTGCAGACCTCCATGGACAGCTTGGTTCTGAAGTGCTGCAGGACCTCAGCCAGCACTGGGGAAGCTGTGGGAGCTGCTCAGTGCTTCCTGCCCGGTGCAGCATTGATCCCCGCTGTCGCAGTGCCATGAAGCCCCTGCATAAACCACAGCAGCTCAAAGCACTGGTGCCCAGAGGAGGTGACCTGCAGTAGCCCATAGGAACAAGTGAGCTATCGTTTGCTGCTGCTGCCTTCATATCTGTCTGCTGGCATCATTAGCTGGAAGCTGCAACTGTTTGCAGCAGCTGGTTTTGCTCCTTCATCTAGATAAGAATGAAGTCCCGATGGTCAGATAAGGTCTCTTTACCGGCGCGAGTACGACGTGCAGCATGGATGTGGTGCAGTAGCTCGTGCCTCTCCAGCAGCCAGGAGCAAGAAAATGGGCATTTCTGGAAATGAGGGGACAGGCTTCATGTCCCACTGCCTTATCCCTGCAGACAGCTCGGAGCTGCCCGTGCCCCTCTGCTGGGGCAGGTCCCAAGGGAGGTGAAGGACTCATCCAGAGCCACGCTGCAGGGAGAAGGTAACACTGGGGTACTGCAGGGTGAGGAGCCCTCTGTGATCCCAACCCCTTTCCCTGTCTGTTCTGAGGTCTAGGGACCAAGAGGGGGTCCAAAACGTGTCAAAGGGGAGACTGATGGGGGTCCGAGGAGAATCCTCTGGTGCCCCAGCGCTGCTGACCAGGGTGTGCAGCCCATGGGTGTTGCTGAGGGGACACCCATGAAGCAGTGTGTGGGTGTTTTGGTGGTAAATGGGAGGGGGTGAATTCATTCCTAGGGCAGAGTGACGTTCGTGTCCTTTTCCTCCCTTATCTGAAAGGGCAGGGTAGATGTATGAGCAGATCATGCGGCTTTGGAGGTCATATCTTGGTTTTTAATCCTTAATAAATGGGCAGCTTTTGACTAAAGCAAGCTCACACATGGAAACTCCATGTCATCAGTTAACATCAGCAGTAAATGTTACATCTCCTTAACCATAAGTGTTTCCTGAGCACCTCTGAAGTGGCTGCAATGTCCCACCTGAGCACCAGCATCTCAGCTGCAGCAGATGCCACATATGTGGCCACATAAAAAGCTGCAACCATGGTTTGTGGGAACCCCTCCTCTTCCCTCTGCTCCTGGGAAAGCAGAGCTGCTCAGGACTGCTGGGCTTGCTTCCCCCTGAGCTGGATCCAGCCCAGTGCCCAGAGACATGCAGGTGACTTGATGGAGCCACCAGCCCTTGTTTCTGTTCCTTGTAACTTCCTCTGCCCTTAGATGTGCAGCCTTTTCCTCCCTCCCAGCACTCCTAAGAACCTCATTCACGTGCCTTGATGACTCTGGTTTGACACAGCACCTTTCCTTTCTCTTCTGAAATGACTTTTCCCTTGGTTGGCGAGATGGCAAACATGATGCACCGCACTGGCAGCACATCAAGAACTAATTTCTCCCACTCAGGGTGTTTCCAAATGCTCACAAGGACTCTAAATTGTCTTACAGGCATGGCACTAGTCCTCCTGGGGAGCTGATAGCATAAAATGAGAATTACAGGCGCTCCAAACTCTGCTAACCTGTGCTAATGCAGAAAGGAAAATGCTTCCAGAAGAGCAAAACTGAAAGAAAACTGATTTCCCAGTGCTCTGCCCTGCACGGATGGACTCACTGCCAGGTAATCAGAGAATCATAGGATGGTTTGGGTGGAAGGGACCTTAAAGCTCATCCAGCTCCAGCCCCTGCCACGGGCAGGGACCCCTTCCAATGGAGCAGCTTGCTCCAGTGTGTTCTCCTCAGGCGTCAGCAGCATTTGTCTGCTCACCTCCTGAGGCTTAGCTTGCCATGGGGCAGCAATATCCTCCCCACCCATAGGTACACCATATTATTACAGACATTTGTAATGTGGTTTACCCAGGCTGAGAGAGCTGGGCTGGGTCAGCCTGGAGAAGAGAAGGCTCCTGAAGGGGAGACCTTAGAGCAGCTCCAGTGCCTAAACGGGCTGCAGGAAACTTGGAGAGGGGCTTGGGACAAGGGCCTGTAGGGACAGGCCAAGGGGAATGGCTTGAACCTGCCCAAGGGGAGACTGAGCTGAGCTCTTACCAGAAGTTCTAAACAAAAAGCTCTAAATAAATAAATGTATTTAATCTTTGATCACAAATATTATGATAAATAGATATTTCATCTTTTTGTCTCAGCTATTTAATCTTGGTATCATATACGTAAATAAATGATGCCCCTCAGGCAGGTACTGCTGCAGCTATGCCACAGAACTTCAGGAAAACACCCTGATTTCAAACTCAATTCTGCTCATATTTAAAGAGCTTTTTTCTCTTTTTTTCTCTCCTACCTTCAGAAAATGAAGATTCTGCCTATTCCCTAAACATCTGCAGGAGAGCAGAGCAAGGGCCCTGCCTTCCAATCCGTACTTTTTCCTTTCACTCACATGGCTTTATCCAAGCCTTGCCATATACTCTAATCATTATAGTGCACGAAACCCACGCTGGAATAAGTTGAAGTTCTTTTATTAATGGTCAGTTTGAACATCCGAGCTCTGTACAAATATAAAAGCTCTCTATAAATTAAATAAATACATTAACACCTGCAATGAGACATAAATAGCTGACGAGATACACATGAAACATTCACATTGACATTGGGCCATCAGTGCTCGGTGGCAGCTTTGCAGGAATCCAGCAGAACTGGCTCTAGTGTTGGGTAAGAGGCACCTTGGACCTGCTGGGATGGCATCACCCATCAGCAGGGCTTCAACAGTGCTCGTGAAACCTCTGTAAGAACTTCCTGTAGCGCTGCAGGACTTTGTCCAGGGTCACCTCTTGTATCGCACAGTGACCGTCCCTCTCCCGTTTCTAGAAGAATAATAATATCAACAGGTAATAGTGCTCATAAAGGAGAGACTAAAAAGAGCATATTGCTGTGGAGCTGTGGCTGTATTATTCAACCACAGCTAGGTGATATTTAATCAGAAGGAATGAGAGATCTTTGTGAATGAACACAGTAGTAGGAATACCGCTTCCTGGCTGACTCGGCTTACCAAGATGTGGCTTAGGGCCTTTTCTTATTCATCTCCTAGCTAATGACAAGTTTGGATTTGTTGAAGGGTGACACATCTTTTAGAAATCTGTAACTTCCATCCAGACTCTATACAGGGAAGGGTTTTCTATAGAACCATTGCAAAGTGAAGAGCGTATGGAAACAGCATCATAATTTTGCTGCTGGCTTTAGCTGATCAGGCTGCTGAGTTGTTTAATTTCATGTTTTGAAAATGAGTAAGTCATTCATTCATAACATCAGATTTTTACCTATTTAGTTACTACAAATAACAGACAAAGAACTTACTTTATGTGATTTACTTAAAGCTGATATTATGGCCTCCTTGTTTTTCTCCATCAGAGAAAAGTATGTTCTCATCTGATCATTATTAACGTAATGCTTCAGCTGTTTCATGGTTCTGTTAAGGTGACAGGGAACGTGGTTGCACTAAAAAACAAATATACCAAGCAAAATGATTTGCAGAAGCAGATGATTTAGATGTTATCTTTCATTCAATAACTAACTGTATGCACAGCAGAAACAGCAGTTACTCAGTGTCTACTCTAGTTCTGCACAGTTAGGGAAAATGGTACTTCAAGCAACCTGTTCTAGTGGAATGCGTCCCTGCCCATGGCAGGGAGTGAAACTGCATGAGCTGTAACCCCCTTCCAACCCAAACCAGGCTGATTCTATGATTTCTATGATTTTCCTGTGTTTTCTGGAATTTGATAAAAATTCTATAGAAGGAGAGAAAAATACACGTAGCATCAAAAAACAACCCCAACAATAGAACGGAAAAACAGGGCAAAGAGTTGTAAAACAGTGTTAAAATCCATTGGGGTTACAGTGATTCATCAAAATCACACTGAGGAGCCTGAAAATATTACATCAGCTAATTGCCTTTCACAGCTACTGTCTCCATGCAGAAGGACAGAAACTCTGTCTCTAAAGTCTGTTCTTCACCCTCTTTAAAGCTGTAGACTCTAAACATTCCTCCAAAGATAAAGCCTCCCAACAACAGAGTGCTTGTTCTTCATTATTTTTCATGAACCCTTTCTCACTTCACAGAGCCTGAGAAATCTGCAGACCACAGGCTGAAACCCACTGATCAGCAGGGCTGTGCGTGACAACTTGCCTGCAAGTTGCTGCCTTCAAACTCCACGATGCTGTGCAACAGCTCAACTTGGCTGTTTGCCGATAGGTAAGAACATGTCAGTGTTTGCAGCACCAGCCATATTCAGTGTCTATGTTCTAAATGACTCCAGGTCATACTCGGGGTCTTCACCTCATATAGTGATGTCAAGAACAGCCTCAGTATTAAGCTGTCTGCAGGAGCTCCTGAGCTTGCCTTCATCAAGAGCATGGCCAAGTCTCAGAATTGGTTATTTATCTCCATAACTTTTTACATACAAGGAAATCCAGTGAATTTGGCAGAATGATGAATATACTGATGAAAGCATGTGTATTCTCTTGTTGTCATATTAGGTCTCTTTTAGTAGCCTAACTCATTCTTTCTCTCAAGTTCTGCAAAGCATCACCATTTTCCATAGGATTAACAACAAAAGTCATAAAGAAGCTTTAAAAGTCTTACCTGAAATTTCTTGGCAGGTACTGGAAGAAAGCTCTATGATTTTAAAGCAGAAAACAGTGTTAGAAGGTAATTCTCTTCGAAGTGACTGCCGCATTGTTAAGCATCTCTACCTAACTACATATCGTCTCCATCAGGTTTTCTATTTCTGAACTTCCTTTGGGGAAACAATTGCAGCACCAGCTTCCGAGGAGAGGCTGACACGCAGCGCCTTCAGCATCTCAAGTTGAACAAACAAAACAGGACACGCAACCTAAGCTGAAACTAGCCCAGTCTTGATTTTAGGCTTCCATTAAAAACACAGTAGAAAATGAAGAAAAGGCAATGACCCACCTTCTTGTCTGCCAGATCCACTAAATCCTTGAAGTTCGCTAGAAATTCTTCTGTTGCACTTCCCATTGAGCCACAGAAGCAGCTACTCAATAAGAAGACATAGAGCAACAGCATTTTTGCTTCCAGGAAAGCTAGCTTTGATTTATGCCAGTTTAACACCACACGGTGCCTATATATACCCATGCACACCTTGAATATTAAATCAATGGGAAAGTTTTCTCATATAGGAAAAGGCACAAGAACACAGCGTGAATTACTACAGGCACTGTGGGATGGATGCCTCAGTGGGGACAGGTTGGGGGTTTCCTTCCCTCTGACATCAAATAAGGGAAAATACCTTTGTAGATAAAGAGATGTCTTTTTTTACACAGTATCAAAAGCTCATCACAGGAAATAGGAGCATTCCTTCTGTAACACACATCCTTATGTGGTTCTGTTCTTATTTCTGCATCACACAATCAGGTAGATGGAGATCTGGAAACCCAAATAGTTCTTACATTCCACTTGGTAATAGGACATCCTTTGTTCAAAAGGATTTTCTCACATAAACTGTGGTTCTAGGTATAGTAAAAAATAATAGCAAGCTCTTAGGCATCACAGACCCTCCCACCACTTAACCAATGTGACTCCTTTAGCCTTCCTCCTTCAGCCTCAGTCTTCTGTGAAATTCAGTATATAATATAAAGCTGAGGGAAACATGGGTTTAACTAGTCATAGCCAAATAGCAAAAGTATGATGGGCATTAATGGCAGAAATTAGCAGTCCTGGCATCCGGACCTGTCCTTTAACATCAGTGGAAAATATCTACTGAAAAATACTGAAATGCTTATAAATGGTTAAAAATTCCCTTTGGAGGCCTGGAAAGGGCTTGTGAGAGGGCAACGGTTGCTCATTAAAAGGTTATAATTTTCCAGCAAAATCAGACCAATCATTAGACAGGGTGAGAAGAGTCATCTGGTTTTCCATAGGCATCTGCTCGAGAATCAAGAAACAGCAGACCTTGTGCAAACGGTTGCAGAATCATAGAATGATAGAATAGTTAGGGTTGGAAAGGACCTTAAGATCATCCAGTTCCAACCCCCTGCCATGGGCAGGGACACCTCACTCTAAACCATCTCACCCAAGGCTTTGTCCAACCTGGCCTTGAACACTGCCAGGGATGAAGCATTCACAACCTCCCTGGGCAACCCATTCCAGTGCCTCACCACCCTCACAGGAAAGAATTTCCTCCTTATATCCAATCTAAACTTCCCCTGTTTAAGTTTTAACCCATTACCCCTTGTCCTATCACTACAGTCCCTAATGAAGAGTCCCTCCCCAGCATCCCTATAGGCCCCCTTCGGATACTGGAAGGCTGCTCTGAGGTCTCCACACAGCCTTCTCCAGGCTGAACAGCCCCAACTTTCTCAGCCGATCTTCATATGGGAGGGGCTCCAATCCCCTGATCATCCTCGTGGCCTCCTCTGGACTTGTTCCAACAGTTCCATGTCCTTTTTATGTTGAGGACACCAGAACTGCACACAATGCTCCAGGTGAGGTCTCACGAGAGCAGAGTAGAGGGGCAGGATCACCTCCTTCTACCTGCTGGTCATGCTCCTTTTGATGCAAATAACCTTATGCAGTCAAATAATTAATTGCTCAGGATTTAATTTTATGAATAGATCCCTATCAGTCTTGTTAAAACCACTGCTAAACAGTTAGATATGCCTACAAGTTAAGAAAACCTTTTTTTTTTTTTAATTGAACCATTAGTTAGAATCTTTTGATTCTAACTGAAAAAACTGGAAAAAGCTGAAAAAAGCTTTTAACACCAGGCTGATAGAGCATCTATTGTCAGAGCATATCCAGAGAAACATCAGAGGCCCCCAGCTGAAAATATTTGCATACTGGAAGAGCACAAGGGATAACACAACACAAACTGGCATTCCTCCGTAGAAATCAGCGCCTGACTACTCTTAGTGAGAGGATGCTGAGCAAGAGAGACTTTTACTTGACCATGTATGGAGAGGGATAAAATGCACCTGTGATAAACCAGGCAGAAGAAACGCAGGTCTTCTGAAAGGTTTCCCTTTCCCACATGGAAAAGGCTTGTTTTATAGCCAAACAAGCATCGCCATGTTCCATAGCATGGCTATAAAGCAAGCATTTTGTTACATTTCACAAACTGGAAGTTTTATTACAAAGTAATATAGACATTAGTTTATCTTGTGTCTAGTTCATATCATATGATATTCCAACAGAGTTTCTATGTTGTTCTATTTAACAAGAATTGAAGGAGCAAACGTTTCTTGCTATACTGGCAGATAATCTAATCTCTCGGGGCTGTCACCAGCACGTGAATCAGCAACACCCTCTTACCCAGTTTTGAAATAATGACAGATTTTGTCCCAAACTGGTGAAACCCATGGTGACATCACCTGGCATGACCTGGGAGAGAGGCAAGAGGCACGTGAGTTTTAATAACGGGAGGCTTCTGTCCATCACCCATGGGTAGCGCCAGGGCTGTTCTTTGTATGACATTGCCGATGAGTGTGGCCGAATCTGAAGGAAGAAAGAGCTGTGACATTATGGCAGACATGTGGGGGTAGAATGGAAAAAATGCATGAAGGGAGCACAGGATAAGTGTCTCCCAGTAAAGTGCCATGTGCCCAACTGCAGCAGAGACAAAGGAGATCGATAATGTAAGGTTGCATCTCCCAGATGAGTGCAAGTATCTTGTCTGTCAGACACAGAATTTCAGCTCCGTTATGTAGCAGTCTCCCTTCAGATGCACACAGGAGGCATTTCTGAATGCTTTCTAATTTTGTTCTGATTTAATCAGGAAACTGAGTTTTTTTTGGCTTCTTTTCCACCTTCTGGCAATTGCTGGCATCGCTCACCTGGAAGCATGCAGCGGTTTTTGGTCAGCTGCCACTGAGCCATCTGTGGAACAACAGAAGCTGTTTGCATTCCATGTGACAAGCTGCTGTGATTTATTTTCATGTTTGGGTGTAAGTCCAACACCGTTCCCCTCTGTGCATGGCAACTCTCAGTCCACAAGAGACATTGACAGAGCAAAGAAAAAGAAGGCAATACTGTTTCTTTACAAACAGCTTGTATTCCATTTCCAACAACCTTTGTAGGCAGGTGGAAAACATGGAAAAGAATACTATATGCCATGAGATAAAACATTTCTGCTTGATGGGAGGCCACATGTCCGGGTTGGACACCCCATGCATCAGAATGGTATCTGAGTGATCACAATGGCCCATATTATTTGCTCCAATAGGAAGCTGAAGTACAATGCTTGTGCCTCACAACCGCTGCGATGGGGATGTGGCAGAGGGTGCTCACACATCTCATGTATTCTAACAGTACTTCTTGAGTCCTGCTATTCAAGGATACCTTATACCACTTGGTTAGTCATTCTTTCCCTCTTTTTCATATGGATCAAAGGGAAAATTCCCCTCAAATTAAACCTAAGCGGAGGAATCATACAGATGCATGACTACATTCTCTTCCTGCACTGAGACTGATGTGGAATTTCTGCAGTTTGGGTTGTAGATTTCCTACCGAGGAAGGTGAATTACCAGATCAAAAAGCACCTCAGGTTTGTAAACCATTTCCTGACTCTCATCTGTCACTGTGAGAGGGATGTATCACACAGTACCAACAGCGTCATGGTGAACCACCGCTAACCCACAGCCCCAAGGACTCATCCTATTGCTGGAAAAACTAGAGCACACACCGCTGCCAACAGCACTGGCATTGCCAGAGCCCACCAGTTAGCTGTGGCAGCTCCGATGATGCTGTGCCATCTGCATGCTGGTCATTAGTCCCGTTCTGGCTCTGATTCAGGGCACAATGGGCAGAATGAGTGGACATCAAAGCCAGCATCGGAAATGTGGTTTCTGAGGCAGAAGCAGTGAGTTGGGCATCTGCAGGTTTGCCTTGAAAGCAGGGTACAGCCTCATGCTCCCCACAACCCAGTTGCCGCCAGGTCTCCTCATCCCTTAATCCGCCTGTCGAACAAGAGGCCTTGTCTGGGTGACCATACACTGTCACTCGGCTCTGTTTGATGGTGGGGCTGTGGGATTTGTCTTCCAACAGGTAACCTCTCTGCTCCGAGGCGGAGGGACGGAGCTGAAGCCAGCTGGAGCTTTCCAGTGCCACAGCTGCCGTACCTGCACTGCGGGAACACGGAGCCACAGCAGCAGCCTGAAAACCTTGGTTTTAAATCCTCTTGAATTATAGTTTTATTATTGGTTTGTGGGTTTAATCAAAGTGCTTGCTGCTTGAGCGAGTTAGGAGGAGGCCATGGAGATGCTGCGAGGGCTGGAGCAGCTCTGCTCTGGAGCCAGGCTGAGAGAGCTGGGCTGGGGCAGCCTGGAGAAGAGAAGGCTCCTGAAGGGGAGACCTGAGAGCAGCTCCAGTGCCTAAAGGGGCTGCAGGAAACCTGGAGAGGGGCTTGGGATAAGGGATGCAGGGACAGGCCAAGGGGAATGGCTTGAACCTGCCCGAGAGGAGACTGAGCTGAGCTCTTAGGCAGAAGCTCTTCCCTGTGAGGGTGCTGAGGCGCTGGCACAGGGTGCCCAGAGAAGCTGTGGCTGCCCCATCCCTGGCAGTGCTCAAGGCCAGGTCGGACACAGGGGCTTGGAGCAAGCTGCTCCAGTGGAAGGGGTCCCTGCCAGTGGCAGGGGTTGGAGCTGGAGGAGCTCTGAGGTCCCTTCAGCCCGAACCTCGCTGTGGGTCTGGGTGCACAAGGGCCGCGCAGCACAGCGGTTTCTCCCCTTCCTCACTCCCCGCTCCCCGCGATTACGAACGCGCAGCGCGGCAGCGGCCACCGCAGCGAGGGGCGGTCTTGAGCCGGGGCGGAGCGGAGCGGAGGCGGCCGCGGTGGCTGCTGGGGAGCGCGGGACGGCGGCGGGGAGCGGAGGTGACCGGACGGGGGCTGAGGGAGTATTAAAGGGCGAGGGGAGGGGAGGGGAGGGGAGGGCCCGCTCCCGCCGCGGCGGTGCCATCGCCGCTCCCTGGGGAACGTCCCGTTCACCCCCCGCTCTGCAGCGGGCTCCGGGCGGGGAACCCCCCCCTGCTCCCGCTGCCGCCTCTGCCCAGGAAGTGCCCGTTTCCTCCCGGTGCCTCCGACCGCAGCCGTGGCCTGGCGGGGGCTCGGGAGGCGGCGGGGCTGGGGGAGCACGGGGGGAGCCGTCGGGGAGCAGCGCGGGCGCCGAGCCGCGGTCCTGCGGCCTTGGGGAGCGCATCGCTGTACACGGGCTTGGGACGCACGTGTGCGCCGTGGGAGCGGCGGCCTCGGGGGCGGAGTTGGCTCCATCGGCTCCCCCCCACCACCCGTGGGTCGTGCCCGCCCCTGCTTTGCGTCTGCCCCCGCACCCGGTGTCGGGACGGAGTTAACCTGGGTGTCCCGTGGGAGTCTGGATGCGGCCCTGTGGGGAGCAGCGGCTGGAGTGAAGCTCTCGCAGCGTTGCGGTGCTCCGATGGAGTTTTTAAAGAGAATCGGTACTGGGGCCTCTGGTGTATTTGGGGCATTCTGAAAGCGGGTGTGGGGCTTTTGTGATGTGGAATCAAGGCTTATTTTTGGCCGCTGTTCTTGGTTTATTGATAAATGTGTGATACTGCTCATAACTTGGAGTTGGTTAGCTTCCCGGGTTAAAACAAATCACAGAACCCCAGACTGGTTTGTATTGGAAGGGCCCTTAAGGCTCCTCCAGCTCCAACCCCTGCCACAGGCAGGGACCCCTTCCACTGGAGCAGCTTGCTCCAAGCCCCTGTGTCCAACCTGGCCTTGAGCACTGCCAGGGATGGGGCAGCCACAGCTTCTCGTTTTGCCTTATCAGTTCTGTTACTTGAGCCATTACTGAGGAGTCTCAGCTATGATTTTAAAGCCAGCCATAATATTTCATGCTTGCAGAGATGCCTCGTGCGCTTTCAGTGAGGCGCTGTGATTTTTGCCTTCTGCGCTTCTCACAGGGTTTTGTTTTGCAGGCTTTTAACGTTCCCCCTGGAGGAGGGGAAGTGCCATAGGAATGTCGCGGATTGAGAAAATGAGTATCCTCGGGGTGAGGAGTTTTGGTGTGGAGGATAAGAACAAACAAATTATCAGCTTTTTTAATCCATTAACTATTTTAGTGGGACCAAATGGTGCCGGGAAAACGGTAAGGCTTGGCATATGTATGGGTTTGAACTGTAAATAGGTCTAGAAGGCCTCAAAATGCAAATAGTGATCTTTACAGCAAGATATGAATGAGACTGCAAAAATCTTGCTGTTCACTGCAAAGGCTGTGTTTAGCGTTATTCAGGATTTGCTTTCATGCCTGGGTTTTGTGGACACTGGTTGATATTTTCATAAGGAATTGACACAGATCCTGGTTAAAGCTAATTTTGCAAAGGACCATATTCTAGTGATAAGAGATAGAAAGTTGTTTCATATTTCTCTCTCCTTGCATATTTAACCCGTTTGTAAATATTTGGTTGGTTTTGCCTGCAGTCCATCTTGTTCCCTCTAAATTGCCATTATAACTCTATACTTATTTCTGTTTTCACAGACCATCATTGAATGTCTTAAATACATGTCCACTGGAGATTTTCCTCCTGGCACCAAAGGAAGCTCATTTGTTCACGATCCAAAGGTAAAAGTCGCAGTGATTAGATTGAATGTGTGTATATTCCTAATTAAAACACTTCACTGCACTCAGGTTTGTGATGGAAACAGGGATGCTCTAGTTCTAAGCAGACAGGAGCTGACTGTGTTGCTTCAGGAAAAACAGGGATCTGGGGGACACAGAACATTATCCACAGTTGGAATGGCCATTTGTGTGTGGACACTGACAAGAATTCCCCTTACTCAGGATTTTGTTTCTACTGAAGGTTGCCAATGAAACAGATGTTCGAGCTCAGATTCGACTGCAGTTTCGAGATGTAAATGGAGAGCTCATAGCTGTCCAGCGATCCATGGTTTGCTCCCAGAAAAGCAAGAAACCAGAATTTAAAACCCTTGAATCTGTCATTACTAGAACAAAGTAAGTTGTCAAGGTTTGCTTCTTTACTCTGGCATGAAGATCAGCTTGGGGTTTGTGTATTTTTGTGTGTAAGACAAGGGAAAGCTTAATAATGTATTCATTGAAGTAGCCACCGGTGCTCTTAGATGCAGTTATATCCCTTTATTAGTTAAGAAATTCCTCCATTTGTTAGCCACTACTTTAGGAAATGCCCATTTGCATTTCTTTGAAAATTATATTAATAATGATCATTATTAATGATGATACAGCTTGAAGGTAGCATTGTGTGCAATATGTAGGCATTGCTTCCTTCAGCACCATTTTCAGTTTCAGATCATTGTGGGCCCACATTTAACTCTGTTCTCCACTATTTGACAAGTGTGTTCACTGCATTCAAGATCTTTTTTATTCCCTCTGGTGGTTCTGCGTAGCTATAAAATGTGTAATGATAGCCTTGGATACAGACTCTGACAGTGTTAACTGCATGGGCTGAAAATGGTAATTACATGCTTAAAAATGGTAGCTTGTTAAGGTTTTTAATCAGTACATTGCAATGGGATTACACTGCTTAAAATGCACTTTACTGCTTTTACAAGGACTTGCTAGTAACTGCTTTGGGGGTTTTCTTTACCTGTGCTACGTAGGCATGGGGAGAAGGTCAGTCTGAGCTCCAAGTGTGCTGAAATCGATCGAGAGATGATCAGCTCCCTTGGGGTTTCCAAACCAGTGATCAACAATGTCATTTTCTGCCACCAAGAAGAATCCAACTGGCCACTAAGTGAAGGGAAGGCTCTGAAGCAGAAGTTTGATGAGATCTTCTCAGCAACAAGGTTTTTCTCTTTACTGTAACTAAATAACACCTAAGTAAGGACTTGTCTTCCCTAATAATGTAGCTGCTGACGAGGATGCCTAAGGTGTTGTTTTGTGCACTGTTACTGTATGGCCCATAGGATCTGAGATGTTGTCTGGTTTACAGGTATATTAAAGCACTTGAAACGCTCCGTCAGGTCCGGCAGAAACAAGGCTTGAAAGTCAAGGAGTGTCAGACAGAGCTGAAATACCTGAAACAGAATAAAGAGAAAGCACAGGAAATCCAGGATCATCTGAGCAGCAGAGAGGCTCAGCTGGCTGCTTCTAAGGAGAACGTAAAAGCAATTGAGAGTCAGCTTGATCCTCTCAAGGTACTTTGCATGATAATTACATTAAGACTTCGATACAAAGCAGTTCATAAGTACTAAAGAACACAGAAAAGTGGGAAAGATTGATGAATTTCTTGATTGAGATCTTAGTCTTTTATATTGTGTTATCTTCTCCTTTGCTCTGAGGCAGAATCGAGCATACCTCAACAACCCTGGCAGATGCTGGTCTAGTTTGTAAACAGTCAATGGAGGTTTGAGCATCCTTTGGGAAATTCCTGTAGCAGGGTTGGGGATTTATAGCTTAATTTAAAACCTCTCTTTCTCAGATTTAGCTGGTAACTAGAACCATGATAACCTGTAACTAAAATGAAAATTAAAGTAAAACTTAAACCCCCTACTCTTAAAAATCATGGAATCATAGAATCATAGAATAGTTCGGGTTGGAAAGGACCTTAAGATCATCCGGTTCCAACCCCTCTGCCATGGGCAGGGACACCTCACACTAAACCATGGCACCCAAGGCTCTGTCCAACCTGGCCTTGAACACTGCCAGGGATGGAGCATTCACAACCTCCCTGGGCAACCCATTCCAGTGCCTCAGCACCCTCACAGGAAAGAATTTCCTCCTCATATCCAATCTAAACTTCCCCTGTTTAAGTTTTAACCCATTACCCCTTGTTCTGTCACTGCAGTCCCTAATGAAGAGTCCCTCCCCAGCATCCCTATAGGCCCCCTTCAGATACTGGAAGCTGCTCTGAGGTCTCCATGCAGCCTTCTCTTCTCCAGGCTGAACAGCCCCAACTTTCTCAGCCTGTCTTCATACAGGAGGTGCTCCAGTCCCTGATAATTCTCGTGGCCTCCTCTGGACTTGTTCCAACAGTTCCATGTCCTTTTTATGTTGAGGACACCAGAACTGCACACAATGCTCCAAGTGAGGTCTCACGAGAGCAGAATAAAGGGGCAGGATCACCTCCTCCGACCTGCTGGTCACGTTCCTTTTGATGCAGCCCAGGATATGGTTGCTTTCGGTGCTCAAGCACACACTGAAGCTGGCTCATGTTCGTTTTCTCATCGACCAGCACCCCCAAGTCATTCTCTGCAGGGCTGCTCTGAATCTCTTCTCTGCCCAGCCTGTAGCTGTGCCTGGTATTGCTCTGACCCAGGGGTAAAATACTTCATAAGGTGAAAGTTTCTCATGTATACTGCTGTGTGAAGCAATAGACTGGGGGGTTCCTCAGCTGTGAGATGTTTTACTTGCAGCATTCTTCCCTTTGCAGAGTTCTCTGGCAAAAGTTGAACAGAATCTCACCAAGGTCATGAGGATAGACAACGACATCAAGGCCCTGGAGAGCAGGAGGCGGCAGATGGAGAAGGATAATCAGGATTTGCAACAGAAGATGGAGAAGGTTGCCTCTTAAATTCCATGCTGTCATCCCTTCTGCTGTACAATCAGTCTGTCTTTTGCTACCCAGTGAACTACGTAGAATCATACAATGGTTTGGGTTGGAAAGGAGCTTAAGATGATCTAGTTCCAACCCCCCCGCCATGGGCAAGGATGCCTCCTCACTAAGTATATGTTCTGTTATGCATTAGATGTTGGTGAAGAGTATTTCCATAGCCCATGTAACTCACTTGATATTATCAGATACTGCAAATACGGCTCCGTAAAGCTGTATTAGTGTCTGTGTCATTTGGGTTAAATGGCTTTTTGTAATTTTTTCCTTCTCCATCATCTGGCTCGTCAGGAAATACTAACAAGTTTTCATAAAAGTGGTTATTATTGGTAACAATGCCCTATGGTGGGTAACAGTATATTTCTCACAATAGGTTGATGACAGCCAGATTGACCATTATGGGATGTCTCCTGACATGAATATTGCTCATTTCCCTGGAGATTTTTTCTTTCTTTCTCTTAAAATAAGAAACAACGGTCAGTCTTTTGTTGAGATTGTGCCAGGGCATTTAGAACCACTTGGGTAAATGGGAAGAAATCCTTTGGTGGTAAGAATTTCGATGAATTTATCAGGCTAAGAAAAACAGATCTTCTTTTCCCAGTTTTGCCTGTAGCACATTCGGGTTTTCCTAGTGTGTGTCTTCATATGGAACTTCTGGATGGGAGGTGTTTATTTCTTATGTCTTATTGTGTTATGGCAAAAACAGTAAGTTTTCTAAAACATCAATAATGGGCTTATAAATGTAATTAATACAGAATCAAGGCAGCTTTTTATGTTTGTTGTACAGGTGTTTCAAGGAACAGATGAACAGCTAAGGGATAGGTACCAGAGCCACCAGAAAACAGTGAAGGAGAAGGAGAAGAGATTATTAGACTGTAAGCGGGAATTAGATCGAGCCACTAAAGAGTGCCAGAGGTTTAACAGTGAGAAATCAGAGCTCCTTATTGAACGAGGTATTTTAGACTTCATCTCTACCCTTTTTGTGGTGTTTAAAACATACCCAGTTTCAAAAACTTCCAGAAAATGAGTCACAACCAACTGTAAATCCTCAATATATCTCTTCTGCCTTGGTATTTGAGCGTTTGTGTCATGTTGTCTTGCGAAGGTCGTCTTCAGCTGGAAGCAGATCGTCACCAAGAGCACATCTCCATGAGGGATTCACTAATTCAGTCCTTGGCAGCACAGCTGGAATTAGATGGTTTTGAGCAGACACCTTTTAATGAATGGCACATTACCAGTTTTCACAGGTTGTTGAAGGAGAGGCAGAAAAGAGATACAGAAGCTGCGCAGCATTTGATGGTGAGAGTTTTGTTGGTTCAGTAGTGGAGTTAGTATTGGTTAGCAGTGTGATACTGCTCCGTAGGTGTCTTCATGGTGCTGGGAGGAAGAATGTTGGGAGGGAAAGGAAGCTGGTTTTCCTTCTAGAATTCTTTATTATGGGTTGCCTGAATCTTTCCTTGGAGACGAGTTTTGGAACTCAGTGTGGTCATCAAGTGACCTGATGGCAGCTCTTTGGATAGGTTTTTCTTAGCAGCCCTCTCAGGCGGGTGAATCACTGAGAAGCTGAAAAGCCTGAGGATGAATTACAGTGGGCAGCTGGTTTAAAAACAAGCAACTGTTTGTTGAAGTTGTCTTCAGAATGGAGCTGCTCTCACGGAACACTCCAGTGCGATGCATCTGCTTCTTCCTATCGAGACATTTCAGCAGAAAATCCCTGACAAGTTCTAGTTATCTGCGTTATTTCAATGGCTTGTATTACGGTGGTGACTGTTCACAAGCTTGTGTGAACAAGTGTGTTTAAATGCTGTTTCCCTGTGAAAAAATGAGTATATTGTTGCTGACTTCTTTCAGAGAGAATTTACACTAAAAGAAGCAATGAAACAGAAGGAGATAGATGAAAAAAGAGACCAGAAAACTGGATTAGAAAAAACCATTGACCTGAAATCAGACATTAAAGTTGAGAAACAAGCTGAGCTGAAGAACGTGATAAATGAATTGCAGCAGTTGGAGGGGTTTTCAAACAGAATTCTGGAGCTGGAGCTGGAGGTTGCCAGGACAGTAAGTTCGTCTTTCTAAAGCATTTACAGGAGTTTGAAGTAAAACCTTTTGGCTTTATCATTAAAACAAACAAAAACCTCTTGATGTTTACTCCATCTGCTGTCTTCTTGCCCTTTTAATCCCCTTTCTTATGCTTTGTCTGTTTAGATGGTGTGCTGTCAGGGACAGGGACTGTTCACTACTTTTTCTGTACTGCATGCATAGTGACAGAGTGATGCTGCTTGGTATAAGTAGGATAATAGCCACAGCTGGGGAATATCATAAGATCAATCAGTCTTAGATTATTGGGCCAGAAAAATATGCCAATATCACAGCCTTTGTCCTTTTTCATCTATTCTTTATAAATCTTGTGTCATTCCTGTAACAGCAAATGACACTGCTGCCAGGCAGCTTGAGAGCTCTCTTCTGTTACCTTTAGTTAGGACTTCATTGACTGCGTAAGTCTTCTGGGCTTTTGTTTAGGAAAAGGAGCTGGAGAAGACTGAGAGGAGCACCAATGTGGAGAAATTGGAACTGGAAGTAAGGACTCTGCAGAATGAGAAAATAAACCTGGACAAAGCTCTTAGGAAGCTGGATCAAGAGATGGAACAATTGAATCTACATACCACAACTATTACCCAAATGGAGATGCTGAAGAAAGACAAAGTAATTTTTCTATCATGATCTCATGAGACAAGGACATAAAATGAATGCAGGGCCTCAAGATTTGTGTGGTTTTCAGGTGTTTATCAACAATCATACGTAAAGCTTCTGTCTGACTGCAGAGAAGCCGTTAACTGCATGAACACATTGAGTGACATGAGCTTGAAGATATGAAAAAACTAACTCAGAATGCTTCATTTCCCCAGGCAGACAAAGAAGAGCAGATCAGAAAAGTAAAAGCAAGACATTCTGAGGAACTGACATCACTGCTGGGATACTTCCCAAATAAAAACCAGCTTGAAGACTGGCTTCATAGTAAAAATAGGAAGATTAATCAGACAAGGGATAATCTTGGCAGCCTCAAGTACGTATTAGTTTGATTATGACCTGTAAGTATTTATATGAATTTAAATGTTGGGAAGTTTAATATGCTTAATATACGTGTTACTTTATGATTGCTTATTTAGCTATGTGCAGAAATCAGAGAAGCATCCTGCAGATTTTGTGCAATGTAGGGCTGCCACAGTTTGTGCTAGTTAATAAATTACAGGATGTGTAGCATGTCAGAGGCAGCACTAAAAGCAGATAGTGGAGACTGCTGATCTGACCTTCTTGTAAGTCACAGTACTTGGTGACCGTATGACAACTTCATATGTGATTGTGTTGTCCTGATTTCATTTGATTACATAGAGGAGTTTGTTAGAAGGAATAGGTGAGATCACCACAGTGGGTAATGATGCACGTTACACCTCCACAAAACAAACCCCCAAGATTTTAAGTACAAGAATATTGCATGATTCAGAAGTGTGGAACATACGTAGAAGGGTGCTAGCATTCTTTGCTTAAGAGGTTCAGTAGTATCTCATAAGCAGTAATTGTTGTAGTGGGCAAAAAAGTTAATATTGCATTACTCTGTGAAGTTTTGTATAGCTTTGTTGCTAGAAATGAGCTTCTCATCAGTAAGCAGCAATAAACCAAAAGGGAATTAAAATGAAGCACTTTATGCTTTACTTTAGTCAATAAAACATTGATGCTATGGATTCCCTGAAATGTCACTAAAGAAGAACTGGTGAACAGCTCTGTAGTATCAATTTCAGATCATCTTCCCAAGTCTTTGTTTTGGCTTAAGCAGTTTGGAATCTGTGGGGTTTTGTAGCAAAAGCATCTGTGCATTGATTGATGTTTCAGCAAGCGACTGGCGTCGGTAGAGTATCAGAAAACTCACATCAACGGTGAGCTGCGAAACAAAGAAGAGCAGTTGTCCCTTCATGAAGAGAAACTCTCTGGTGTGTGTGGAAGCCAGGACTTCGACAGTGATTTGAAAAAGCTTCAGGATGAAATTGAGAAGAGCTCAAAACAGCGAGGTACCTCCGTATATAGCTACTTCCTTTCCTGAAGCTTGTTTTAAGCCACGGATACTGAGATGATCTGTTGCTCTTGCAGGGCAGATGGTAGGCACAGAAACTGACTGGAGAAAAGAGTTTTACTGCATCTTACTGTTTTTTCCTAAATCACTTCTGCTGTTGATTGCAGAGGGATGAGCATGGTTTAATAAAACACTCATAGAAGAATTCAGGTTGACAGGGACTTGAGGTGATTCAGGACAGCCTGCTGAAAGCAGGGGCAGCACTGAATTCCAACCAGGCCGCTTAGAGCCATTTCAGTTCCCTACCCATGTGATTTATGGGTTGTAATGTTGCCTTATGGTAAGTACAGACTGGATCTGATTATTCCTTGTTTAGTCAACATAAAGTCTTTTCTTCTTAACCCAGCCGTGCTTGCGGGAGCCACAGCCGTTTATTCCCAGTTCATCACGCAGCTGACAGAGGACAACCAGGCGTGTTGTCCCGTTTGCCAGAGAGGGTTTGAAACAGAGGCCGAGCTGCAAGATGTCATCAGTGATCTGCAGTCTAAGCTGCGTCTTGCTCCAGACAAACTGAAGTCAACAGAGTCCGAGCTTAAAAGGAAAGAGAAGAAACGTGATGAAATGATGAGTCTGAAACCACTGAGGTAAAGTCCTTAGCGCCCCGGATTGGTGCAGGCTGGTTGCTTTCAAATCCTTGGGTTTTATTATTAGAAGGAATGCAGACATCGAGGAGGGTTGATTGTAGTGCTTGTTAATTCATCAGGAGCTCTCAGTTGTTAAGTGTCTTCGTAGCATTTGTTCTCCACGCGTTTGGACTTTAATGATAAACTGTTTTATATGCCTGGTATTTCGGGTCGTTTGGGGCTTCTCATGAGAGTTAGAGAGAAAAAGTAGTTCTGTGCTCATTTTCTACTGATTAGTTACACTATAGAGGCACAGTTCCCCTCCTTGTTACTTATCCTTGTAATTTGAAATGGACAGACTGGTTTTGTCATTACTGAAATGTGTTTTATACCACATCACCTTCAATATGTGTCTTAACAAAGCTGAAATGAGAGTTTGTAGAGCCAGAATGGGAGCTGAACCTCTATTAAACACCCTCGAATAATATCCTGATTCATATCTCTTCTAACAGTAGTTTTATATGAACTGTCCTGGTTTAGAAAGGCATCTCTAGATTTTATAGTGGATTTCCCTAACGCCATTAAAACATAAATGCCATTTTTGTTTCCTTGAGGTTCACTCAGCTGCATCTCCATTATTTGGGAATGAATGTCTGCCTCTGATACAGACAGTCCATAGATTGGAGGGAATTCTGTTATTGTAGTTACTTTTTATGTTGGGTTTGGATGTTTGGGTGGTTTTGTGGGGGGTGTTTTGGACACGCAGGGTAACACAAAGTGTAGGTAACGTTAACAAGTGCAGGAAAGGTGCCTGCGGTATTCCCCAGTTTCCAGGCTGAATCAGTCTGTCTTTTTAAAGCTATGAAAATACTGACAGGCTCCAAAGCATCAACAAATAACACTTGGCCTAAAGAGGTTTGGTCGGAGTCCTGGTTTTCTCTTCTCTTAGCATACAAACAGCATTCAGAGTAAGGGCAGAGTCTGCAGTTTTCCTGCCCGGAGATGAGGATGCTTGAGCCTCAAGAAATCCTTTCCTTCACAAGAGGGCACCCTTGCACAGGGGATTTCATCCCTCCCTTGAGCCCTTGCTGAAGTTAAATCCGAAAGAGATTTTGTTCGCTTGTTTCACCTCACTTATCCAACGCGAAGGATGTGGTACCTTAGCTGGGTGTATAACATCAGCTTCATCAAATACGGGCAAGGTTAAGGGAATTATATTGGCTAAATTTAGTCTTCCGCTATTAGATCCTATCACAGACTTTGTGATCTTGAATGTCTTAAACTTACGCTGCTGTTTTGGCAAAGGAAATTTGATGGATTTCTGTTTTATTCAAGGCAAACTGTGGTTGAACTCCAAACGAGGGACATACCGGACCTGAGGAACAAGATACAGAATGCAAACAGGGATTTGACAGGCCTGAAGGGTGAGATAGAAGAGCAGGAATTACTCTTGCAGACAGATTTGTCTGAGGAGGAGGGTGCCAAGGCACGTTTACAGGATATAACCCTAATGGAAAGGTACCAGGTATGTTTGGTAATTTCTTTTACTATATCAAATGGTATTCACTAATGTAGTTGTTCAGTAATATGACAAAACCTGGAGGTCTTAAGACTTTTGAAGCAAAGTAAAAATACTTTCAGAGACAGCATAGGAGAGGTGAGCTTGGTGCTGGTAAAGCTTCAAGCTTTATGCAATGATTTTTTTCTTCTGAGGACCACAGAGTCCCTTGAGTTCAGATTCCATTCTGTGCTATAGTAACTGGGAAGAAAGGCATAATCCAGAACTGGAGCATGACTGGAAGTACACCAAAGTGTATTTCAGTCCTTGCAGTCGTTATAGTTCAGTGTATTCTTAGCTTTTACTCCATGTACTTTCTGAAATCTTGTCATGTCTTCCTCATTGTGTGCCATATGGTGAAGGGGAATGGATAATCCTACACTGTTATTATTCTGACAGTCTACATGCCTGTATTACCAACACAATATCTTGGCTTGACCAAGAACCACGAGAGAGCCTGGAGCCAGGCAAAGGACTGAGAGCACTTCACAAGTGGCAGCAGCTCCTGAGGCTCCAATGGTTCTCTTGCCCATGTAACTGTTCTGAGGTGGACATGGGGTGTCTAAAGCCCGTCCATCCACACTGGCTGTTTTCCTTTCACAAATAGGGATTCCAGATTCCAGCAGCCTGTGGCTGACAGAACCTTCCTGATACTGATGTGACATTGCTCCAGCAGCAGGGATAAATGTGAACGCATTGAGTCACGTCTGCCTCGCGCCCCAATGATGTTGTTTTGTGCCAGAGATGAAAAATACATTGTTAAACACTACTACAATAGTAATAGTGCTTTTCCTCATACTTTCAGACTGATATTAGGGATGTTGAACGTAAAATTGCTCAGCAGGAGGCTAAGCTGCTAGGGGTCGATTTAAGTAGGACTGTTCTACAAGTAAGCCAAGAAAAACAAGAGAAAAAGCACTTGTGGGATACAGGTAGGTCCTACAAGACTGGTATTTTATTTTTGCATTGACAAGAACGTTCCAAGCTTCCTGCCATTAACGTTTTAGTTTAATGATTGCTTTGGCTTAATTTAGACTCGACTTTTGATGCGGAAGATAATGTTTGTAATAACAGATTGTTTCCCTCGGTGTTTGTTTTCATCGGCAGTTACTGGTAAAATTGAGTTAAACCAGAAACTGAAGCAAGACCAACAAAATCAGATCCAGCAGCTGAAGAGCACCGTTAATGAGCTTAAAGCAGAGAAGCTTCAGATTTCCAGCAACATGCAGCGTCGTCACCAGCTGGAGGAGCAAGCAGCGGAACTAAGCACTGAGGTTCAGACCTTGGGCAGAGAGATCAAGGTAGGAAATACTCATCATTTAACCCTTAGCGTTGTTGTTCTGGGAGAAAACTTGGAATCCTGCTATATTTAACGTTGTAATCCTGGAAAATAGGGTGTATTTTTAAGGTGCTGCTGTTGCGTATCTTTGGGAACGTCCAGAATATATTAATACATATTTTCACATTTATTACATAACACACACAAAATTCAGTAACCACATGACTTTTTTATCCTTTGGAAAAATTATGGATCTTTAATGGAATAAGAAAATAAAAAGGATTTTCTCCACCTCCTTTGCAGGAAGCAAAAGAACAGTTATTTCCCTTGGATACAACTTTAGAAAAGCTGCAGCAGGAGAAGGAGGATCTAGTGAATAAAAGGACTACAAGTAATAAAGAAACACAGGATAAGGTTTGTTTGCTCTTGGCTTAGCTGGAAGATAAGGTTATATGTTGGTTTTCAGGCATGGATGGAAGCTATGGTAATGAGTTTGCTTTTAGGAAACAGTGACTTTAGTGGGTGCTTTAGATTGGTGGAGCTTTTGGGGAAGAAAAGGAGCATAACTAGGTCAGGAGATGAACTCAGTTGTCATTAACCTTTGCCTGTCTTGACAAAGGGACATTTGCCCATATTTAGTGACCAGTGATACTAAGAACCCCTTCCTAATAGACCTAAGGGGAATAGGAAAGATGAATCTTAACATGTCCTTGCTAAGAGGCAAACACATTTTCCCTGGGTGAAGTGGCTCTTGTATAAGCTCAAATGAGTGATTTACCATTTGTTTTGGAAGACATTCACATGGTGATAAGGAGCATCTGGGTTTCAGAAGCTGAAGGCTTTATAAGCAAATTAAAGGGAATATGATGAGGAATTGTATTTTGACAGCAGTGTTATCGAGTATCTAATATTTGATACAGGGGGTATCAGTTCTTGAACAAAAGACTGCATTTCATTTGAAATCTTTTCCCTGCAGATGAATGGCATAAATGAGAAAGCTAAAGATATCAACAAGTACGTGAAAGAAATCGAAAACTATATTCAAAAAGGAAGAGATGACTATAAAAAGGTAACCTAAACCCCAGTCAATGAGGGGTTGACATCAGAAATGCTTCTGTGTTTAAACTGTCTGCTATTTTATTTCTTTAGCAAAAGGAGTCTGAACTTAATGAAGTGAATTCTCAGTTAGCTGACTGGGAGAAACAGAAGGAAAGGATAAGTAAAGAGATGGAAACGATTCGACAGGATATTGACACTCAAAAGGTAGATGTTTTGGTTTAGAGTAAATGTATTTTTGCATAGTTTAAACTGATTTCTGGGTTTGGTTTAAGTCTGCCTAGGTCTGTGGTGGTGGCAAGTTTGGCTTCTCTTGATTTACTTGATCAGGTGTTAGTCAGAATAGCTGCTCTGTGTGCATTAGGCTGGAAAACAGCTTGAGATTTGCCTATACAAAAGCAGATGCATTTTAAAAGCCTTTATGTGGAGGATACCTGCCCTCTGAAGTAAGGTACCAAACTGCAGGTACCACAAGCTGCTACTTCCTCCAGGTTTTGTTATGTACCTTAAATTCCTGTGTACGTATTTCAAATGCTGTTCACATTCCTTATAGGAAAGATGCCTTTCCCCGTTCTACCCCACCTCTTACTGTCTAACTTAACAGCACTGACATGGGGGACTAAATTACTGCCCCGTTTGAGACACTGAATAATAGTCACACACAGGATCACTCTGTGACAGTAAATCTGTTCACCTGTGACAATAAATACTGTTACTTCAGATTGAAATATGAAATATACTGCTAGTTTCCATTATACCCTATTTCCAGCACAAGATGAGTTCTCACTCTGATAATTTTTGTTGTCACCGGTTACTCTATGCTTGCAGCATGCTTTAGAGTTGTGCAGAACTCATATTGTGTAATTGAGAATCAATATACTGAAGCATTATACAAGTTCTTGCTTTCTGTGGAGACAGATACAGGAAAGGTGGCTGCAGGATAATCTTACTTTGAGGAAACGGAATGAAGAGCTCAAAGATGTTGAAGACAATATAAAGCAACTTGTGAGGGAGATGGGAGAAATGAAAGTCCCGGAAATGAAAAAGTAAGTGTCTTCCAAAGATCAGTGCATGTTCTGCACAATAATTCACTGGGTGTCTGAAGGTGAAATTCACTGGGTTTTTAGTGGGTTTCCTGGTCCACTTCTCTCCCCATTCATGTAGACCAATTCCTGCTTCAAATTCACGTTTGTGTAATATCCCCATGAGGACAACATAAATGAGTCAGTGAATTACATAGTGCTTCTGGCTAGCAATACACACACATGCACATGTGTCCATACCTGTTCCAGTCTAAGTCATCTTTTTAATGAATTCCATTGCGAAATCCCCGTGTAACTCATGTCTCTGGATCAGAATATTTACTTGTGATTTGCAGTCTGCTTATGTAGGTCTCATCAGAAAAGCTTGTATTTACTTCAATAGTTTAATACTAATTGCTTTGATAATAAACACTTTTGAAAAGGAATTAGGCCTATGCTGGTGCTTACATGTGAACCATTTATTTAGCTTTTTAGGGGTTACTCAATTAATTCATCTTATTTTGCTCAGCATCCTAATTTACTTCCACCTCTGAAATGAATAATTACTTGTATGTTTCTACATGCAGCACTTTGGCATCGAGCTTTGTAACTTGCTTCTCCCACTCACAATAGTTATTTGAATATGTTCTTCCTGAAGCTAAAAATGCTTTTATTTCAATAATGTCTTCATTTCAGTGACGTTAGTACTATAATTTTAACTGTAACTGACTTTATAGATACAATAAAATGAGCCACCTGCATCAACTCCAAACTAGAGCCCTGACTGATAAATTGTGAAACACTCAATACGAAAGACTTACATGTCAGTTATGGTTTCACAGTGAACAGAAACATCTAGAGGAGAAAATTGAATCTCTGAAAAGAAACCATCATGTTGCCCTTGGTCGGCAGCGTGGATTTGAGGAGGAGATTGTCCGGTTTAAAAAGGAGCTTCGAGAGCCACAATTCAAAGATGCAGAGGAAAAATACAGGGACATGATGATTGTCATGAGAACAACAGAGCTAGTGAACAAAGACCTGGACCTTTATTACAAGGCTCTTGATAAGTAAGTATTGTCATCTGGGGGTGATTTTTCAATGTTTTAATCTTTATTATTAATGATAACCTTGATCCAGAAGCAGCTTCAGTTTCAGACTTCCAGGGGTAACTTAGGAAATCAGTACAAGTCTTGGAGATATTTAATGATTTCTCTTTATAAAATCTGGCATTTAAATATTAACATAGCATAACATGGTACAACTTTTAAAGCAAATTAATGAAAATATGCTACAAACTGCACAAGGTTGGTAGGATGTAGGAAATCTGTAAGTTAATGTATCTAATGCACATACAGTGAATGCATTGATAATAATTGGACTTTAATAGAGTCATAGATAAGTCTAGTGATCATTATGAATTTATTCTCAGCTCTCTGTAGGACCTATTTTGAGTTATGGCTGCACGTGTTAGGACTCATATTTGAGTGGTGCTTATAGAGCATCCAGACAACAAACACATTCAGCTTCAGTTTTCATATGAGGACACATTGAAGAGGCAGTGGAGCCGAAGGCTGTTCCTCTGTCCCTATTTCTCTGTAGCTTTTTGAAGGCATTTCTAGGATGCTTTTGTGTGTCTGTCAGAATTGCTGGTGGTTTTCCTTTCTGCCTGTGCTCTTGGTGGGTTTTGGTTGTGAGGGAAGTAAAGTATTACAGCATTTGTGATGGCTAATGGGAAAATGTGTTCTTAAAAGTCTGTCTCACATTATCTCTACTCTGCTCTTGTGAGACTTCACCTGCAGTATTATGTGCAGTTCTGGTGTCCTCAATATAAAAAGGACATGGATCTGTTGGAACAAGTCCAGAGGAGCCCACGAGGATGATCAGGGGACTGGAGCACCTCCTGTATGAAGATAGGCTGAGAAAGTTGGGGCTGTTCAGCCTGGAGAAGAGAAGGCTGCGTGGAGACCTCATAGCAGCCTTCCAGAATCTGAAGGGGGCCTATAGGGATGCTGGGGAGGGACTCTTCATTAGGGACTGTAGCGACAGCACAAGGGGTAATGGGTTAAAACTTAAACAGGGGAAGTTTAGATTGGATATAAGGGGGAAATTCTTTCCTGTTAGGGAGGTGAGGCACTGGAATGCGCTGCCCAGGGAGGTTGTGAATGCTTCATCCCTGGCGGTGTTCAAGGCCAGGTTGGACAGAGCCTTGGGTGAGATGGTTTAGTGTGAGGTGTCCCTGCCCATGGCAGGGGGGGTTGGAACTTGATGATCTTAAGGTCCTTTCCAACCCTAACTATTCCATGATTCTGTCTCAAAATGCTCCACAGTACGATTTAAGGCAAGGTGTAATCTGGGTTTAAATCCTTCATTATTAACACGTCTTTCTTGCATAGTCTCTCATACATATTTTACCATCTTCTGGTCGTATCTTGACACAAATAAGATACACCAGGTAGTTTTTGTGTTCCCCGTGATCTTCTGAGGTAAACAATTGTGTTTGCTTGAAAGAATATTACTATATAAGGTGGCTTTCCACTGTTTCCACTGTGGGTGGTTTTGTGTTTATATTAGAGAAGGCAAGATGAAAAGCAGAAGGTTTGCATTTGATGGAAAGTGTAGTCAACTTTGTGATTGTTTCTGCTTCCTCTGGAAGCTGGTTTTCTAGTCTTGGGCTGAGTGGCCAAAACCAGCATCTCATCAGTTGTAAACATATACAAGGTAAAAGATACGGCTCCCTAAAACCCCCTGAACATTCAGTTACAATGGAATTGCAGTGAGGTGCTGCAGCTTGGTGGGTGACGGGGAAGGATCTTGGAGTTAGTGGATACGTTTTAGGAAATACAAAACTGGTTCTCAGTGACAGAAAGATGAAGTAAATATTAGGAACAAAAAAGAGAGAAAAAAGAAAGAAGCATTTGGGCACTGTATGAATTCCCAGCACACCCTTGTCTTGAATAGAGTATGGAATTTTGGTCTCCTGTATTGAAAAGGGTCGGGAAAAGAAGCATGGAAGAGCAGTAGTGTGGTTGAGCATACAGCGTGATGGTTAAGGAGAAAAATTAAATGGATGAGAACTTTCCAAGTTGAAAAGATGGTCTAGAGGAATCCTGTTTTGAGCAGTTTTAATGATTAGATAAAATTAAACATAGAATTAAAATGTAAGGTAAGCCATAATGTATTTTGTGAAGACCCAGATTGTTCAGAGCTTGCATAATTCTTCCCTTTCAGCTTAAATGGAAATGCACTCCAAGAACTTCCCTTTTAGAATTCAGAATCTTTCTGTATGGTATCACATCATCTATTGTTCCTATTTAAGGCAAAACAGGAAACCAGTCTGGTAATTTCAAGAAGAATAGATAAGCATCACTTATTGGTAATCGTCTCAAAGATCGGTGAGACGAAATGTTAGCTCTAATGGCCAGAGATTGAAAGCTGTCTCTGTAGCTGGGAAAACTGACTTTTCGGGTGTTCTGTGCTATCACTTGATCATCTTTATTGACTTAATATTTAGAGGTTTATGATAAATATTGATGAGGAATGCGTTCTTGGGTTTGACAAAGTAAGCAGTTGAAAACACGGTCTTCTTTCTTTGGACTTAACAAATCCTATTAAAGTTGATTCTTCAGTATTCCCCAGAAGAGGTGGAAATATTTCCTGGAAGAGGGGAAGTAGGAAAGGCCTATGTAAAAGTCCATTTCAGAAGTATATTTTGTTTTCACTATATTGTTCCATTTAAGTATACTTTTGGCTTTAGAAAGCTAAGTTAGGAATGTGGCATCCTGTCCTTTATTGAATGCTTCCATAAGGAGTTTGTCTGTTACTGAACTAAAGTCATGTTGATACATTAAGCTGGGGAATTAAATTGGAAATAGTGACATCCTATGTTCCTCTTGCTGCTGAAGAAAAAGGCAGCTCTAGTCAGAATGTCTCTTTGGGCAATTATAAGTTATAGTCTCAAGAAGAATTCTCCATTCTCCTTTCTATGGAGACCCAGTTACTTGCATTGCTGGGAGACTGCACCAAGGAGTAACAGTACTGCTGTTTTGGAAACCTTAACATCAGATTCATGTCCCTGGTGTCAGTCTTTAACCTACCTCACATAAAGTATTTCTTGGAAAGCCAGGTAAAGCTGCTCTCTGTTGAGTGACTGCAAATCTTTTTGTCTTCATGACTCTGCTGCTTCTTGAGACTGAGCTGTTTGTGAGAGCAGGGTTATTTATGCAGTCGTGTGTTAGCCTTTAGATACTTCTGCATTGAGATTGAACTCGTATTTACTGTATTTTTAGTACAAGTATTTAGGGATTGGAAAGGGAGCTGCTGCCTTCCTTAAAGCACCTTCAGTCCCTGGCAGTCCATGGTCATACCTTAACAGTTTGCATTTGTTGTTGGTGTTTTAGAGCAATAATGACATTTCATAGCATGAAGATGGAAGAAATCAACAAAATAATCCGTGAACTTTGGCGAAACACCTACAGAGGACAAGGTATGTGCGATTCTGACTGTTAGCTTTGCCCATAGGTGTCCCTTTGATACTGAGCACTGCAGGGGGAAGGGACTTTTCAAAACATGGAAAATCCAGGATTTAAACCCAGTTGGTTTCATTCTAAAGGCTTCATCTGTTGTTCACCACTGTAATCTTTTTATTAAACTTATGCAAGTTACAGGATAAGTAGGGTTGATTTTCCCTTTCCTGTGTTTTCTAAAGGTAAAGTTTCATTGAAGCAGAGGAACTGCACAAGTTCATTCTTTCAGTTTAGGAAAAACTCCTTTCAGAGACACAGCTATTGGTGGAGTTCTGAATCAAACTTCTGTGGTTGCTGCATGTTGGACCTCTCACCTCCTGGTAACCTGGGGTACTTTTAGTAATGTGAAAACTGTCTCCTTCCCGTTTTCAGATATTGAGTACATAGAAATTCGTTCTGATGGAGATGAGAATGTCTCAGCCTCTGATAAAAGAAGAAATTACAATTACAGAGTGGTAATGGTAAAGGGAGGTACAGCGCTGGATATGCGAGGAAGATGTAGTGCTGGGCAGAAGGTAACAGCATTTGCTTTTTAATACAAAGTAAAAACTTGCAGGTGAATGCAGGAGAGGGATGTGTTCTGAGTGACCCTGGAGAGCAAGTGGCCCCAGATGTAACTTACAGTTCTGTACAGCTTCCCTTCACCGTGTCTGGATTTTACTCACTATGCAATATATGAGCCTGAACCTCTGAACCCTGTTTTGGGGTTGTTTCAGTTGAGGACCGGTCTAAGTCCTGCAGGAGTGAACAGTTCAACTTCCCTCTCCTCAAGTTCAAATCCTCCCAGTCTGTCTCTTGCTAGTTACCACTAAGGTTCCCATAGCTTTAGGTCTGTTGACTTGCTCCTTTATTTTTGATGTCCTGAGGGCTGCCCTTGGTCTTCTTTTCATAACTGCTTCTACCTCTAAGGGTGGTAAAACCTCTTCTTCTGCAAGTTATGCTGCTGTCTCCTACTGCTCAACATAACCCTTCAGTTCATGTCACCGAATACCACACCATGCTCACTGTTGGGTCATGTTAAGCTCCTTGGCAATCAGCACTCCCAAGTCTTCTTCCTTAGTGTGCTCTCCATCCATTCTTTGCCCAGTCTGTTTCTTGGGAGCCACGCCTTTTCCATGACCAGATGGTAGAGGCAGTAGTAGAAAATGAAATCAAGGAATGAAACAAAGTTATACACAGTACCTTTAAGTGCATACAGCAGTAGAGTCATGAAAGGATGTTTCACCAGAAGGTGAATAATGTATTGTTGCTTGAATGTGAAAAATGCTGTCAAATTAAATCCCACATGAGTGTAGGTGCTTACTTGGGTTTGAAAATTCCATACGAATTCTAGGGGAAATCCAAACCTTCTAAAACAGCACTATAGGCAAAAAATGTGTCCTCTCCTAAAGCACTCTAGGATGTTACGTTAGAGTCCTATGTAAATGAGAGTGAAACTTGTTCACAGTTTCTTAGCTTACATTCTGAGAATTCTTTGATCATGAAGTGTGATGCCAGCAGTTGTGATCATTGGAAAGTATTTTTGAGAGCACAGTTTCCATCGAGGGTTCTGTAGTTTTCAGTAGTTAGGAGATCTCGTAGCAGTGTGATTAGGTACGATAACACACAGCTAATGTGTAAGGTGGCAAGTCCTCCTGTGTTCAGGTTTAGGACGTCGTCAGGTCAGTAAGTCAAACCTAGTGACACCTGTACAAATTTCCACTGTCCCTGATGTGTTATGGTGGGGCTTGAATGGAGCAAGGCAGTGATGTGGCATCGTTACCTCAGGTTGGAATCCTTACTTCCAGTATCTCTCCAACTTTTGAGTATTTGACTGCTCTCAACATCACTTTGCAGAACAGCTCTTTCAATTCAAACCTGACTTTTTAACGTAGTTTTGCAGTCACTAATTATTGCCATTTTTATGAGCTATCAGCACATTGTTACGTGAACTTTACTCATGGTTTGTAGTGGCATTAAGAAGAGCATGTTGCATGTAGATCTGCTGCAAATACCTTGAAGAGTGAGATTTTGGTGGTGATGTTTTTTCCCCTTAGGTGCTTGCTTCTCTCATTATCCGTCTTGCTCTGGCAGAAACATTCTGCGTCAACTGCGGCATATTGGCACTTGATGAGCCTACTACCAACCTTGATCGAGAAAACATCGAGTCTCTTGCCCATGCCCTCACGCAGTAAGTGATGAGAACATTAAAGATGGGTATTTCTTAAATGTTAATAGCACTTGGCAGAAGTTAATTACAGTTTAAGCTGGTGTTATCTCCGTTAGCATCTGCAAGTATACATGCAAAGCAGTGGGGTTAGATTCTGTCTCCTTTGTTAGGAAAGGAAAGAGGGTTTCTTAAAGAATTTAAGGATTTTTATGTGGGTAAAAAAGTTGCTCAATGGTCTGCGTCATTCATTAGCAATAGTTAAACATTTCGATCAACAGTTAGATGTTTTTATCAATAAATACTTTCATTCTGTTTTTACAAGTCCTCTAAGACTAGGACTAGTAATTAATCACTGGTACCTAGTTAATTACTAAGTAATTAATCACTAGTAATGGGATTTAAATAAATACTAACCATTATCTCTTTGTAGGATCATAAAAAACCGCTCCCAACAGCGTAACTTTCAGCTTCTGGTGATCACTCATGATGAGGATTTTGTGGAGCTTCTGGTCCGTTCTGAATACGTGGAAGCTTTCTACAGGATAAGGAAGAGCGTGGACCAGTGCTCTGAGATTGTAAAATGCAGCGCCAGCTCGCTGGGCGTGTACGTTCAATAGGAATTTAATTACATGTTACAGCCTGGCTTGGCTGCCTGACTCTGTAAGGGGGTCATGTGAAGGCACCTGAAAATACAGTTCCTTAGTATTGTATGTTATTGGGGGTTTGTAACAATTTTAGCTAAAACCTGAAGCTATTGCATAATAATAACTTCTAAGCTTTTGCATAATAAATCTGTGTCTGGGTTTTAAGGATCACAACAATCTGGACCCATTAAGCACCATGGACAGAGGCAGCCCCAGCACCTGCCTATGCTGAGCCCCTCACTTTAATGATACCATCACCAACACCTAAAGGGTCTGGGCATCTGCACCAGAAGAGACAGGACCCAACAACAGCAGAGCTCTGACTCTGCATCTCAATAGCTGATGCTTTTCAGTGCCTCTGTGGCCAGAGAGTTAGGTGGACCTGGGGAGAGGTGCCTTAAAGGGTAATGACGCAAACTGAGCACTTGAACTAAGGATGATTTCCACCTGAATTTTCTTAAACTGCAAGTCACTAGAACCAGGGTGGCCCCGTCACTGGGAAATCACTCAGGTAAGCAAATGAATGGGACTTCCTAGCAATTACGCTCTTTCACCAGTCCCCTGATAAAGCAATTAACACCAGACCAGGAGGAGGGGGAGGAGAAGGCAGAGGAAAATGCTACACCATGCATTACAGATGCAGTTTTAGCTAAGAATCTTCACTGACTCTAGCACTACTTCCTGAAGGGGAATTTTCTTACAGATACAATCAACAGGAAAAAAAAAATGACTTTGAATTTTCAATTTTTCCTGTCCTACCAGTTTGTTTTAGCATGACACATACATCCCAGCTCATGAGCATCGCATCAGCTTCAGAAGCAACTCCTCAACCTTTGTGAATTCCGTGCCTTTCCCCCCCCAGCCCTAGGTTAAAGCCATGGCTGGCACTCCTTCCATAAAGTAGTTTGAGCCACAGGAAGCTGGGCTGCGGATGGGCAGAGTCAGCCACCCCCAGCGCCACGTCAAGGGGATCCCTGCTCCACCACCACGCTTCCTGCCTGAGCGCACAGCGAGGCTGCTGCAGCAGCTGCCTGTGCTCCCGGCTCGGTCTCCTCCAGCCTTGTCCTGCAGGTAAAGGACCGAAGGTGAGGGGGCAGCAGGAGCAGGCTATCATGGAGAAGGGGTTGTTGCCCTTACATGATGCTGCTACACAAAGTTCAACACTGGAGTGCAGAACCAAGCAGAGGTGCTTTAAGGCAAACGAGGCACAGATTTATTGCGGTAGCTCACTGTGCAGGTGGCAGAGTGGTGAAGAAAGTGGCTCTGCACTTGCCCTTGTGGTTTGGCTGGATTTCCAGCAGAGAAACCCCGGCACAGGGGTGGCTCTGTTCTCCACATAAAAGCATCATAGAATGACAGATTGGTTTGTGTTGGAAGGGACCTTAAAGATCACTCAGTTCCAAGCACCTGCCACAAGCAGGGACACCTTCCACTGGAGCAGCTTGCTCCAAGCCCCATCCAACCTGTCCTTGAACACTGCCAGGGATGGGCAGCCACAACTCTGTACAACGCAGACACACACCTTCACGAGGAGGCCACAGCCCCAGGCAGACACAGCTCGGATGTACCACAATCTAAGAGCCAAAAGTACCAACTAAAAATACCTTTCCATGCCATCACAGAAGCATCACTGAGTACAATTGCAGCAGGCCCAGGAGTCCAACCTGGCACAGTGATTTCAGAGCCAGGGAGGCACCCAGCACCCATCTACATGGACAAGTGTTGACAGGGAAGGGTTGGTTGGGTATAAATCCTTTCCAAAGGATGCGGGGCTGATACTCTGCCAGTATTCTCGGAGCCAGGGATCTGCAGCATGCACCAATGCACCACTCAATTGAGTGACTTCCCTCACAGCCTCCACAGCATTGATTTCTTCACTAACATCACATTTTCGGTTCATCTGCACTCAGCAAGTTGGCAGCTGCTTTCACTAGAACAAAAAGGAGCTTCAGGACACCCCTGTCTGAGCAGTCTCCTTGCTAAGTGGAATTGATGCTATTTAAATTTAAGGTATATTTACAGTTAGCGGAAAACCAACACTTTGATTTGCTGATGTTTCTTTCAGTATTACTTGTGCAGCACAGCACTGCTGCCTGCTTACCTCCTGCTGCAAAGGCAAACACAGCCCAAAGCACTTCAGGGAAGATGAATTTGTGCCTTCTTTTCCCAACCAAAACTGCTTTCTGACCTGCTTGAAGTAAACAGAGTGACTTACAGAACATGTAACTTGCTACTCCATGGAGCAACCTGTCTGCAGCTTCCAGTGGTGAGGTCCAGTTCTGCTCCTGCAGGCCACCTTTTAGGCAAGCACAGCTCTTGCATGCCCTCAAAGTTACAACGAACGATGCCAATGCAGTTATCTGCAAATAACCCCCACAAACCAAACCAGTAAACAGAGACAATGCTTCCAAAAGCTTCATCATTTCGCTTTGATAGCATTTAAATGTCACATTAAATATCATTTCTAATCTATTTCACTATGACAGTTTGTTTACTCCCCTACCCCAGAGACACTGCCAGGAGCCAGCACTGACTGTCTGCTTACTGCAAGCTTACACCTTCGGGAAATGGGATGCAATTTCCAGTTCTCCTCCATCACCTTCCTCCTACTTCTTGTAATCTGGTTTCTGCAGAACACAACCCCATGGCTGTCGCTGCAGCGCTGGCTCCATGTCCTGGGGCTCAAACGCATCTGCAAAGTCAGCCACTGATTCAAGAGATACCACATTGCTGTAGGCACTACACAGTGACCCACATTTGGGGTTTTTTTCATGTTAGAAAATGCTGTATTTAGCTTCACCATCTTCTGAACGTTGTGTTGTGACTTCTCCATGAGGATTTCATACCAGGCAAAGCTGGAAGAGTACTGGAAAGAAGGAAACAGGAGGGTTGTCCAAAATTAGGCCTTCTAAAATGATGGGAGAGACCTGGAGGTGTGTGTATCACTGGACCGTGTGAGTTCTGACACTGTCTCTTAATGTCATGATCCCATTCTCTCCTCCACAAAACCTATGGCTCGGTGCAGCTGGGACTGCCATAGGGGAGAACTTGACCTCCCATTGCAGGACGAAGCATGCTGAGTGCAGTAGGGAACCATGGGAGAAGGAAAGCCATCCGTGAGCTGGGAATCGCCCAGGAGAAGTGGGGTACATGGTGCCAGGGGTGGACAAATGCAGCTGGGTGGGAAACCCACTCCTCCTGCCTGCCTCCACAGTGGTGCTGCGGCACCCTGTGTACATGGGAAGGCACAAACTCAGCCCATCTGGAAGCAGAGACCATGGCTCCCCTTTCCTACAGAGCCAGGAAAGAGAAGGGGATGCTGCTACAGGGAGCTGCAAGTCTGAGTTATGGCAATCGCCTATCCCACACCATGGGGGTGGAACTGGGTGAGCTTTCCCAACCCAAACCATTCTCTGATCATAGCCATTGGCCATACCTGTTCCCACTGATTCCATCCATGCCCACTGGTACCATCCTGTGGTGGCCACGGCTCCAGCCTGTCCCATTGCTCTTCCCTTTGTGTGTGGCGCTTGAGGGCAACCAGCCTTGGCTCACTGCTGGGAAAGGAGGAACCAAAGAGGAAAAAGCCATGGTTTTTGGTGCAGAAACGTGCAGTTCCGTTCTCCCTGGGGCTGTGCAACACGTTGACGTCACTGAGAATTAGAAACAGCAATTACAATACAGCTAAAACCCAAATTCCTATGTTTTCTAAAGGAATTTAAGAGTCCACAGCTAGTGACAAGGCTCTGACGGGTACAGGGTGAGGTCTGCAGCTCGGTTTGCCCGAGCCAGGGCAGCCATGCAGGGTGTTGGTGTGAGCAGAGCCATGGGGTGCCCCAAGCGGTGTCACCTCTGCTTGCAGCAGTGCTTGGAAAAGGCGTTTAGGAATCTGGGGGAGAAATGAGCTACTTTAGAAAGTCCCCTTTTTCCCTGTGGAATTCCTACTAATAACACACTTCAGCCATGGTGATAATTGTCTGCTCAAGGATGAGGTGGTTATTGCTGGTTTTCTGATGTCCCCTGTCATGGTTCAACATGTGGGACAGCATGGGATGACATGGAACAGCGTGGGACAGGATGGGATGACACAGGACAGCATGGGACAGCGTGGGACTGAATGGGACTGCATGGGATGGCAAGGGTACAGCATGGGACTGAATGGGACTGCATGGGATGGTAAGGGGACAGCGTGGGACTGGATGGGACTGCATGGGATGGCAAGGGGACAGTGTGGGACTGCATGGGATGGCAAGGGGACAGCGTGGGACTGCATGGGATGGCACGGGGACAGCGTGGGACTGCATGGGACTGCATGGGATGGCAAGGGGACAGCATGGGACTGCATGGGATGGCAAGGGGACAGCGTGGGACTGCATGGGATGGCAAGGGGACAGTGTGGGACTGCATGGGATGGCAAGGGGACAGCGTGGGACTGCATGGGATGGCAAGGGGACAGCATGGGACTGGATGGGACTGCATGGGATGGCAAGGGGACAGCGTGGGACTGCATGGGATGGCAAGGGGACAGCGTGGGACTGCATGGGATGGCAAGGGGACAGCGTGGGACACCATGGCCCATGGGCACAGCCCTGCGTGGGGCTGGAAGGCGCCGCGCCAAGCCGGGTGCTGCAGGAGCCGTCCCCACAGGCTGGGATAGGTGCTACAGAGCTGAGCAAGTCCCAGCTAAACCCGCACACCCACACGGCAGAAAACCCCCTCAGCCGCTTCTTCCTTTACATGCAAGAGGTTTTTTTTCTTGTCTCTGCAGATGTTCAGGATCTTGATAAAAGTTTTGAGGTTTTTCTTTTCTCTCGGGTCTGACTTTGGCGGCCGGAGCTCGCCGGCGCTGCTGCTCCTATGGCCGAGCAGGGCACAGCCCTCCAGCAGCAGCCTGCTCCTGCCCCACGGTGCTGCCAGCACCCGGGATGCCCTTTCCCACCCGAGCTGTGGCACAGGGCACTGTGGTCCTGTAGTGCCCCTGAGGAGAAGGAGCGACAAGGGAGGAGAGGTCTCCAGAGCAGGAGGTGGTTGGGGTGCCCCAGAAAGCAGCACCAGGGTGCTCCCCCCAACATCCCCGATGGTGGAATCCCCAGGGCAGGGCACATTCAAGTGCTTTGGTGTCACTCCATCCCCTGGGTTTCTAACCTGAGTGTGATCCCTGAGCTACAGCCACCAGACACGGACCCACCTCCATGACAAAGCTGGTCTGGCTCCCGGCGCTCGGCTCCAAACTCAACCATGGGGTCATGTCATCCCCTACAAGTCACTGCCATGCACGGCAGGAGCCCAGCAGGCATCCAGCCACACACATCCCAAGGCCGGTCCTCCTGCCTAACTGCTTGTCTTTTCCACTGTGGAGACAAGGAAAGCTTTGCAGGCATTCATCTGCTCATGGCTTGGCTTTGCCCATGCAATGTGCACGGTTGAGTCGTGCACATTCACGGCTTTCCACATGCAGCACGTTACAAGCACTCAATAGTAAATAGATCCTCAAACATCAAAGAGCAATTCTCAGCTTCTCATCCCGGTATCTCTCCATCTATCAATTAGGTGATTAAGATCTGCATGGTCGCTGACACAGATAGCGCCGGTGAAGGGAGAGAAGCCTTTGCCATCATTACATAATGCCCTTCTTTGGGGCAAGGGCACTTCCCACCGTCTCGCCCCATCAGCACAGGAAGACACCTATATTTGGCAGCCCATGGAGATGCTGGTCCTTCTCCGCTCTATAAAACCCATGCTGTGCCCAGCAGCGAGGCAGAGGGGCCCCGGCCAGCCCAGCACACAGCAGCAGGATGCTCCCCTGCCTGAAGGCTGCTCTCGCTGCCCTCCTCCTGCTCCAGCTCGTTTCTTCCAGACCCCTGATGAATGCCTCTCCCATGCGCAAGCTCTCAGAGATCACCCAGCGCATCCACATGCTCAACTCCAGAGCGCAGGTAAATGCTGCTACGCCTCCTGCCTTCGCTTTGCTTTGCTTACAGAGCAGAGGAACATTATTGACCATGATAACAGTGATGTTCCTTGGTGCTCAAGGCGCTGCCACCACGGGGACCAGTGCCCACCCCTGGCTCAGTCCGCTGCATCCCACCTCCAGCTTTGGGCACTGGTTTCAGCCTGGATATTGGGTGCTCAGCCCTTGACTTGGTGGTACAAGAGGCTGCTGATACAGAGTGTATCAGGGTGTCAGTGACAGGGACATGGCATCCCGGTGCAATGTGAGCTGCCGGAGGGGCTCTGCTCTGCTCTGGTCCACAGCACCCACTGAGCACCCAGGCACCCTCCTGCCCCTTCCCCTTTAAGTGCTTGCAAGTGCTGAGCAAACCCAGCTCTCAAGTTCCCTTTGAGACAACTTGATGCAAGATGCATCTCAGTGATGGCAGCACCCAGGGTGCATCCACACCGTGTCCTGCAGAGAGGGATGGGGACACGGTACCTCTTCCTGGTGCATGGCACAGCTCCTCAGGGATGCTCTCATAACGGTGATCTCGTAATGATGGTCTTGTAATGATGGCCTCCTAATGACAGTCTCTTAATGGTGGCTTTCCCTTGTATCTCCTCCCCAGGTCCCCTGCAATGACACCCGAGTGGCTCAGGTCGCCTTCACGGACCGAAAGGTAAAAGATGCTGGAGGGGTGGAAAACGGAGCTGTAATAAGCACAGACATAGCCAGCACCATCCTCCCCACGGTGCACAGCCCACATAGCAGGGGTGCTTGCTTTAGTCACTGAGCAAGAAAGAGCTGCTTAAGTGCAGTCACCGGGGGTGATGCCAGCTGCACCCTGGGACCTGTCTCTGTCCCCAAGTCCCCCCCCCCAGGGCTGTGATTGCAGCCATATAATGGAAGAGCCTAGGGAATCACTGCGAAGCCTCCCCCAGTCGTGGACACCAGTCAGTGCCATTGACCCAACCGAGCTACACCACGGTGCTAACGACTGTCCCTGGTTCACAGCTGTCGGAGCAGGAGCTGCTGTGCCAGGCTGCCGCGGCGCTCGGCAGCTTCACGCGGTGCAGGAATGACTACGAGCCGCTCATCACCAACCTGCAGAGCCTGCACGGAGACACGGTAAGCAGCACCTGCAGCCCCCAGCCCCGGGTGCCCGTGTCCGCCTTCACACAGCACAGCCCCAGTTCAGTGCCAGCCCCTCCCCGGACTGATCAAGCTCATATTGATTGTCTATCATGGGGCCAGACTTGGGTATTGCAGGGCTGCAGGGTGATTTGCCTCCATGGGAAGAGGGGGAATGTCTCCACCAGCTCCAGCCATCCTCACACCAGTGACCATGGGGGTCAAATGCTGAGCACAGGGGCCAGGCCCTTGTCCTGAGTGTAGGACAAATTCCCAGCCCCTTGGGGCAGCATCTCCTCGTATCTCAGAGCAGCTTCCAGTACCTGAAGGGGGCTACAAGGATGCTGGAGGGGGGCTCCTTATCAGGGACTGCAGCGATAGAACAAGGGGTGATGGGTTCAGACTGAAACAGGGGAGATTTAGGTAAGATACAAAGAAGAAGCTCTTCCCTGTGAGGGTGCTGAGGCGCTGGCACAGGGTGCCCAGAGAAGCTGTGGCTGCCCCATCCCTGGCAGTGCTCAAGGCCAGGTTGGACACAGGGGCTTGGAGCAAGCTGCTCCAGTGGAAGGGGTCCCTGCCCATGGCAGGGGTTGGAGCTGGAGGAGCTTTAAGTCCTTTCCAACCCAAACCAGGCTGGGGTTCTGTCTCCCCAGCTCTGTATTATTCATTGCATTGTTCATATGGAGGCAGAGGCACAGGTACCCTGCCTAAGCTGCTACATCCTCCTGGCAGCTCTGCAGCGACTCTTTTCCCTCCCCAGAGCTGCTCCCTGAGCGATGAGAACGAGATCTACCTGCGCAACTTCTTACCGGAGCTGGGCAACTTCACGCAGGGGATGTACAGGCACCTGGCCACGCTGGCTGCACCGTGATGCGGGAGACCACCGCTGCCAGCCCCCAGCACAGGGACCCTGCTGCTGGCAGCTCTGCAATAGGGTTTGCAGAGGTTTTCTTGCTCCTCGCTGCATGCACTTCCTCAGCTCTGCCCCAGCCCTCCTAAACCCAATGCAATCCTAACAGCAAGTCCCAGTGGGAATGCCAGGGACCTGGGATCACACCGCTCTGGTGGGAAGTGTTCCCTTCCTGGCAGGCACTGGGCATCTCCCAAGCTTTCCACCCAGTCCTGTGTGTTAGACCTTACTGAAGCTCTGCAGGGAGCTCTTGTCTGGATAAGGCTGCCCTTGGTGCTCCCTTTGCAGCCCTGCGGCTCTTCCAGCTGGAACCCAGAGGGATGAGACCCCTCGGAGGGCTCCCATTCCCTGGGAGTGATAAGATCCCCCCAGGAAGGCTTTGCCCAGCCATGAGGGACCAGAGCATCATGCCTGGATGGGGCATCAGAGGAGGCTGAGCTTCTAATTCGTTCACCTTCTCCTGCAGCAGCTACCAAAACCAAAACCAAGTTATCTGCTTCCTGTTCCTCCCAGTGAAGGGAGGTTCTTCACAATCACCATCTCTTCCTAAAGAGATCGAAATCTAAGGCTGAAATGATGCGTTTGCCACTAACAAGTTACTCCAGCACGCAGGGGGGTGGCTCCTCGTGGGAGCAGAGCTGGGGAAGGGCAGCATCCGAGAGCAAGCGCCAGGAGGGGACCAGTGCAGGGAAGGAGCTGCCAGGGCTGTGCACTGCACCTCGAATGGGTCTTCTACATCGCTGGTGGGCATTTAGGATCATAGAGTTTAAGTTATTACAAGTGAAGGCTGGGGGAGGCTCTGGACCTACTGGGTGCTCATCGGCATCACACTTGTGGGGTTTATTTATTGTCATATTTTATTTAAATAACTTATTTTTATACTGCATAATCTGAAGATTAAAGGCCAGAAAAGCCCTGGCTGGTGAAAGCCGTTCTTCACTGGGGACCCACAACGTGAAGGGAAAGCCGCTCTTCAGGTCCTTTAAGTTATACCAAAGCAGGTCTGTGGAATAGTTGTATTTGAAATACTGCTACCTCATCCTCATTCCCAGTAAGAGGGAACTCTTACTGCCCCATTGCCTTTCCATGACAAGTGATTCGTAATTTATTGTTCTTCCCTCTATTTAAAGTATTTGTATTACGACAGAGTTAATATATTCAAATTACACATATTTGGATGCTTCATTTCAACCTTGCACTGATGTTATTGAAATGTCTCAGGGCTTAAGCAATAAACTACTGACAAACGAGCTCTTGCTTTATGCTGTTCATTCCCCTCTTCTCACCCTCAGCAGTTAACAGAGAGCCCCATGGGGTGCTGCCTCCTTGTTCAGCTGGCACGGGGTGGGAATGGGGTGGGAAAGGCTGGCATTTTTCATAGGATCATAGAATCGCAGGCGGGCTTGGGTTGAAGGGACCTTAAAGCTCACCCAGTTCTGACCCCTGCCACTGGGAGGGACACCTTCCACTGGAGCAGATTGCTCCAAGCCCCATCCAGGTTTCGGGGTGATAAACAGCAAATCTCCCCTGTTTGCCACGGAAAGCAAGTTTTCAAGAAAGCAAAAGGCATCAACGAACCCAACTGTTCAGTGGTGTAGGAAAACACAGGGAGAAAGGAAGGGCTGGAGGAGAGGGGATGAGCTGCGGCAGGTACAGGGCACAAAACAAAGGGGCAAAAGAGCTGCTGGGAAGCATTGTAAAGGCAGGAAACCACAACAAACGCACATGATGGGGTGTTAATCGCAGCCTTTGGATTTGCTCTGGATGCCCCTGAGCCCTATCAGCACCAGCACCAGGCATGGTGGGCAACAGAAACCAACGGCACATCCCTGCCCCTGCAGCCCAAACTTACCTGGGCACAAGTGATGCCATCTCCCAGTGCCTGCCCTGGGATGCTCCAGTTCTGGACATGGAACGCTGAGCTGGTGGTGGCAGCTTTCAGTGGAGCCCAGGGTCGGTGGCTGCAGGGACACAGGCAGGATCCTGTGCGATGGGAGATGCTTCAATCCACAGAGCACAAAGGGGAGGAGGAAAACAGAGAACACATTTCTGCAACAAGCACCTTCCTTTAGCAGGGGAAATGGCAGCGGCTTCATCCATGAAGGACGGCTGGGAGGAAGGCAAAGCTGGGGCTCTAGAAACATCCCTCCTATCCCGCACAGGCAGAGATGGGGACCACATGGAGCTGGGGCCATCACCCCTGCCGGCAATGGAGCCATCGCTGCATCAGCTGCATCCCACCCTCGGGAAAGGATGCGGGAAGAAAAGGCTGCTCTGTCACTGCCCCCTTCAACTGGGCAGGGGAGAGAAAACACAGCAAAAGGCTGGTGGGTCAGGATAAGGGCAGGGGGGAGATCACTCAGCAGTTACCGTCACAGGGAAAACGTGACTTGGGGGTATCAGTTTGTTACCAGCAAATCACTGCAGGGTAATGAGAAATAAACCCAAATCTTCCCCCCGCCCTCCCTGCTTCCCAGGCTCAGCTTCACTCCCTCCTCCCCTCCTTCTACGCTGACCCTAAGGTCTGTGGGGCTCTTGCTTTTGCATATTCTCACTCCTCCCTTTGGCTGCTGCTCCACAGGGTTTTTCCTCCCTTTCTCACTGTTATCCCATAGGTGCTGCCACCATCACTGATGGGCTCAGCTGTGGGTCCATCTTAGAGCTGTTGGCTGTAGCTCTATTGGATATGGGGACACTTCAAGCGGCTTCTCACAGAAGCCACCCATGTAGCCCCTCTGCCACCAAACCCTTGCCGCACAAACCCAACACAGCTGGTGGCTTTCCCATCACCAGTGATGCAGTTTTCCACCATGATTCAGCCCAAGTAGCTCAAAGGTTACTTTTTTCTGTTAATTTTGCATTTTCTGTTCATTTACTCCAGTTTTAGAGCTTTACACCATGATCACTGGGGAAATCACTGTCTCTGCGGGATGGGACCACACATCCATCCCCTCTTCCAGCATCCACCAGGGAGCCTCCCACCACCACCCATCCCAGTGCAGCGGGGCTGCTCTGGGCATCACAGCAGCGAACCCGGCCCCAGGGCCACCACCCACTGAGGCCACCACCTCCAGTACTTATCTGCTGCCCATCGAGATGGTGCAGGTAGGAAACGTCAGCCCTCCACCGGCAAATCCCTCACAAAGGTCTTTCTGAGTCAGTGGCACCAACTCCATCAGGGGCATTTCGCAGTTAGACAAACACAATCACTCAGTCTGGCTGCTCCCGGATCAATCGAGCACTCGCAGGCTCTTATCAAGCATCTGATGGCAAGTTGCTATTTGAGTTACAAAAACACCTATTAGTTATTACAAAACTCCAAAGTTTCCCAGCTCAGCTCGTGTCTCAGTGCGATTTCCTGCAGTGGTGCTGGTCGTGGTGGAGCAGAGCCCATGGCCTGAACCTCGCTCCCGAGCGGGGCAGGATGGGATGATGGGGAATGAGGTTCAGGCCATGGAGTGATGCTGCTTACAGAGACGCCGGGTGCTGGAGCAGAGGCACAGAACCCATTTTCCCACGTGAGCACCAGCATCAATGCCACAGGACCACGCTGCACCAGCTCCCTGCCCATCACCGTATTGCCCCATGCAGTGTCACGCTGTTTCGGGGTCCCATTCGGCCAGGAGGGCCCCATCTCTCTCTAACCCCCAGCCCCAGCAATGCCCTGCTCCTACCCAGGAGGTGTTTGTGCCCCTGCAGCCTCTGCTGCGCTTTCTGTTTCTCCCCAGCGCAAGGTGAGATAAGCAGAGACAGAAAATCACCCGCAGATGAAGGATGCTTTGCATGATCTGGAGATATTCAAATGAAACACAAGGTGGAAGAGCTCACAGGATGGACAGAGAGGAAGAAAAGGCAAAGCTCCGCTATCGGAGCGTGGTCAGATTCGGTTCAGCTGCTTTCACCTCAGGGCGTAGAGAAAGTGTTGGGATACCTAGAAATGAAGAATCCCCAAACCCGAGAGTTTACACACTTGTCTCGTACGTGACCTGACTCCTACCAGCGTTATCTTAGGGTGGAAATTTCCTATGTTGAAACGTAATGCAAGATCAGAAGAAAAGCTTGACTTTTACACCAAAGACCTGTTGTCCTAATTGGATGGGAGCAGCCTTGGAAAGTGCAGGTCAGAGAAAAATGAGATTTTTCCTACAGGTTCAGCAATTTCACAGCCATAAATTGAGATGGCTCTTCCAGAAAAGCACACCCAGGTGTCGAGCACCAAAATATCCAGAACCTGCAGCACAGGGTTCAGTGCACACAGGCCATGAGCATCCTGGTGCCCCTGCTGCTCACCTTGCTCGTGCTGTCAGGCTGCCACATGGCCGCTGTGCTCCACACCTCCAACTTCCTGAAGGAGAGCATCAGGCTGCTGGATGAGATCCTGGAGGCAAAGGTAGGGCTCGTCCTCATGGATCAGCTTTAGGGATGAGTTGTTGCATTGGGCTGGGAGAGAGCGATGCTGAGGCAAAAGCAGGCTCAGAGAGAGCGGTTCACAGCGCACTGGGGGCATGGATGGATGGATGGATGGATGGATGGATGGATGGATGGATGGATGGATGCCTGCTCACATCAGGATGGATCCATGTTAGCCCTTTCTCTGGCCTGATCGCTCCTCTCTTTTCTGTCTCCATAAAGGTCCCCTGTGACAAGATGAACGTGACGAATGTTTTTGCAGGCAACAAGGTAAGAGAGGAAAAGAGGAACTTGTCCTTGTTTGACAACAACCGTATGGCTACGATGGGCACCAGGAGAGGATGCTGGGGCAGAGGAGAGCACGGGGTGGCCAGAAGGGAGGTGTGAAGCCCTGGGAGTCCTGCAGCACCGCATGGGAGTGAGGGGCCCAGCAGTGCATCCCTGGTGCATTCATCCATCTCTGTCTCCATCTGGAGCAGCAGCGGCTGCTCCTGGCCATCCCGGAGGCACAGGGGAGGCCGGAGGGACAGGCAGGAATGGGCAGCACGGGTCTGAGCAGCACTCAGAGGTTCTCAAGCTTTTCAGAGAGGAGAGGAACTTCTTCCCTTGCCTTGGAGCAGTGTGCCACCACCTCAGAGACACCCACACGCGCCTATCGCACACGCTGGTTACACACACTATCCCTCTTTAGCCCTTATCTGGGGAAGGCTCCTCACCCAGCAGATTTAATAGCAGATAGCGAAGCCTAGCTCTCTGAAAATGCTGCCTAAGCTCAGCTCCCCGGCCCCAGAGTTCCTGTTTTCACAGAAAACCGATGCCCTCGCACCGAGCTGCACCAGCAGGCACCAGCCCAGGGCTGCAGCAGCCTCCCTGGGGGGGGCTGAGCATCCCCCGAGGGTCCCTGCACCCTCCGGCCATAGGGAAGGGCCCTGGGAGCAAGGAGAGGTGCTCAGGATGACCCAGCACACACAGACCTGTGCTCATGGGGACAGGGGGGGCACTTACTTGGTGGTGTCACTTGGTTTAAAGCTGAGGAGATCTGAGCAGGCAGGGCTTGGTGAACTCCTCCGTGCTGGGAACATCCCCAGGGAAGACAGCTGAATGGTTTCCTTATTCGCAGTGTTTCACTTACCAGCTCCTCATCTTCCATGTGTCTCTGCTACGGGGCTTTATCCCTTCAAAGCACCTGCTGGAGGCAATGTCTCCTCTTCCCGGGGGCTTCTGTTATTCCCATAGAGCCTCTGCCCCCCCACATCAGCTCCATTCGCATGGAACCCACAGGGAGCAGCTCCCTGAGCACCAGGTCCCTCAACAGGAGTGTGATGCTCTAAGCATGAGGGTGCTCACCACTGTGCCCAGCTCTGCCAGGACTTGCCACCATCACAACAGCAGCAGACTGGGGAGCTTCAGGAGGGTTTGACATCTCCTGCTGTACCCTGTACCTGCCCTTAGGGACAGAAACGTGCTACTGTCCCTGCCTGTGGCAGGGGGTGGAACTCGATGAGCTGTAAGATCCCTTCAACCCAAACCCGGCTGGGGCTCTTACTTGCTCTGGTTTAATCTGCTGTGGATGAAGCCATGACTGCACCCAAAGGTGTCTCAAAAACCACATGCATCTCTTTCCAGCAAGACAACGACCTGGAGACCTTATGCAAAGCCACCACAGTCACCTGGGAGGGCCGGAGCTGCCACAGGCACCTGGAGGGCATCTACCTCAACCTGCTCAGCCTGCTCCGGAGGAAGAGCAGAGCCTACCAGGTACCCAAGGGCCTCCCCTCCCTGCTCACAGCATCAGCTCCTCCCTCAGTCACCGCTTCTGCTTTCACCCCTTCGCCTGCAGCAGCCAGGACCACGCTGCAGCAGCAGATCCCCCCTTAGCAAACACCCTAATCCCCGCTCTGCTCTCTCCCAGGCCCCGTGCCCCGTGGCAGGAGGCAGCACTACATCCCTGGGTGATTTCCTACTGGACTTGCACAGAGCCCTCCAACGACTGGTGAAAGGGCAGAGCTTGAAGTGAGCCCCCCTTTGGTTTGTGTCCGCAACCGTGATGCTGCGTTTGTCAGAGATTATTTATAATAACTTCTTTAAATAAATGTATTTTTGCACTAAACTTGGGGGCACTGCGCAGGATGCTTCTTGGCTAGAAACTGGAGAGCTCAGAAGCATGCTGGAGAGCTTGAAGGTGCCAGGCAGAGCAGGGAGGGCCCCCCCTTGCTCCTGGTGAAATCGATCCCAGCAGAGATGCTGAGAGACGCAAGGAGAAGCTATGGCTAGGACAGAGGACAGAGGAGAACAGCAGAGCAGGGAAGAAAGAAGGGGTATTTTCAATCTGTTACATTGGAAGGGAGCAACAAGGGCCTGGAGGGGCAGCACATTAGATGGAACTGGGACTTTACAAATAAGGGGTTTTAAAGCTATGAAGCCCACTGGTTTGTAACTTCCCTTGGCACTTGGGAAGGCCCCAGGACAGGGCAGGATTTGCTTTGGGCCAAGTCATAGAATCATAGAACAGTTCGGGTTGGAAAGGACCTTAAGATCATTGAGTTCCAACCCCCCTGCCATGGGCAGGGACACCTTGTTCTAAACCATCTCACCCAAGGCCTCATCCAACCTGGCCTTGAACACTGCCAGGGATGGAGCATTCACAACCTCCCTGGGCAACCCATTCCAGTGCCTCACCACCCTCACAGGAAAGAAAGTCACTACTCAAGGGAGCTGCAGCATTACCAGAGCACAACCAACTTATTACCTAGTGCAGGAGCAGGCTGGAGGCCTTCCAGAGGAAACCGAGCTGAACATTTCCAGTGGCTGCAGGTGAATTCAGAGCATCTGCAGGAATCCAGAGCGACAGCCTTAGGGTGTAGCACAGAGACACTCTGAGGCAGAACAGTGTGAAAAGCATCTCTGCATCAGCTGTACACCTATGCCATGGAGGTGTGCAGGAAGAGGCAGAACACAGGCAGCACCCATATTCCAGTGGACAAGCTGCTGCTCCTGCAGTGCTCTAGCTCAGCTGGGCTCTCCTCTTCCTCAGGAGAGGATGGGCTTGAACAGGGGCTCACCAGTTCCTTGGAGCATCCCATTGATCTCCAGTCTTGCAAAGCATCCCCTGAGTCCTGCCCTGTCCACCTCTTCCACAAGAGCTGCGTGCCTACTGCTACAGGGCTTGGCAATGGGGTCCCCACACCCAAACTCCCTTCTCCAACTTCTCCAGTGAGTCCTGTGCATCACAGAGACACAGACTGGTTTACCCTTCCTGATGCATCTTCCGACGCAGAAAGCTGCTGTATGTGCAAAGGTATTTGAGAAACATGCACAGAGGTGCAACTAGGAATCCAGAGTTTTATTTCATGGTATGGACATGCTCCAGGGACACAATACTGATATATACAGTGTAATGAATGAAGTTAAACCATAAACCAAAGAATAACCAGAAATAAACAGAAAACCAATAAATAGGAAGACAGATCATACAGATTAGTGTTTTATCCTATATACAAGACTGGCGAAGCAGAACCGTTGAGAAGGTGAAAGCTGGACACGTGCAGACAGTGTAGTCAGTGAAAGGCACTAAGGACCATCTTCCCCTCCTCTTAAAGAAAGGATCAGGAGCAAGTTAAATACAAAACAATTCATTTACACAACATTAAACAACATAATGCACCCAAACCCCCAATGTTAAGGTCAATGGTCTGGAATGAGGGGAATCTTCTGGTAGCAAGATGCAAGGATGAGCACACACTGTATATATTATGGTAATCTGATTTTTGATAAATACTCTAGAGCCTGTACTGACCTGGGATGAGAAAGGCTGTATGAAGCTCTTAGAAAACCCCACACAAACCAAACTCCTTCTGCATTAAAACCCATCACGGACCCATGAGACATTCACAGCCCAGGGCTAGAGAGGGCCCATGTGCTAACCCTGCAAACCAGACTCCCTGGTTTCAAAGGAGTGCCCAGAACTGCAACAGGTCACACCAGTTAAAGGTGAGCCAAGCTGATAGACCCCAACCGTGATAGAGTTCCACTTTAAGTCCTCTTGTAAGAACAGATAACCTGCTCTCCAAGCCCCTCTAACAGGAGATTATAGCCAGTTTCTGCCAATTAAAGGTGTGCAAGCAGTTATTGTATTCTCTGGCCCAAGGCTCACTTAACTATGTGCAGTACTATTGTTCTCAGCAGCAGGATGGTAACTTGATTAAACTGTAAAGCATAGGCCTTTATAGTTAGGTTCTAAATACTTGAACTGCAGTGCCATGGCTCACAGTGGCATCTTTAAGCCACTGATGTCTGTCAGGTAAAAGACTTCTTAATGGTCCTTTTGAAAGCACAGTTCAGCAGAAACTCCCTTATAGACAGATCACTTAACAAAGCTTAGCACAGCAAGATGTAACACCAGGGGAATACAACAATTAGCCCTGGTTCTGAGAACTAGCACAGGCCCAAACCATGCATCTGTCTGCTTAGTCTCAGAACTGACACAAAGCCTAAGACAAAACAGCATTTAAGCTGTTTGATGGGAAGCGTGTTACCTGAGAGCCCAAGTGTATCCAAGCACTCTCAAAGGTCAGTCAGCTCTTCAAGAGCAAAGCCAAACACAGCTGAAATCCACAAAACTTGTGGGTATTTACCTCTTTCAGTGCTAGGCTGGAGAAAACAAACGCATGGGTTTGTATGTGTAACTTGCACGAATTTGGGCAACAAAGCCAGATCTTGTATGAACTTTGGTGACACTGCCCCCCAAAACAGGGCAATTCTCCTACCTCACTGTCCTGAAACACACAGCTAAAACACAACAGGGAAGAGCTTACAACTCATTTAGAACTGGACTGAATACATCTCTAGAGCAAAACGTGCCCTTGTAAGACCAGTTTTAAACTAGCACAGACCCTGTTACAGACCTGTCAGAGCCACAAGGTACATCCAGTTAAGCATCATGACCACAAGAAAGGGCTATTGACTTTTACCTACTTTAAGTACTTCACAAGAACACTTTGGTAATTGCAAACGTGGCTATGCAAGAAATCGGGACACCTAAGGAGCTGTCTTGTGCTTTCTGTCATGCTTGAGGACTCTATTTCTCCTATTAGTGATCACAGCTCTCTAAATCTCTAGGTAACATGAAGACCACAAGAAGTTACAGCTGACCACCCCCACGTGGCACAGGAGCTGTTCCAGTGCCTGCAGCTCAGAATGCCTTTTCTGTGACACAAAAGCAACGTATTAAAGTGATACGTGTCTGTTAGCAGCATAAACATCAAAGAGCAGCCACCACAAAGTAATGGTTGTTATCAGAGACCAGGATTTGCTTCCTCTCATCAGAGCACAGCCAGGAACCAGAGATGACACAGGAACACAAACAGCATCAGCTATTTCAGGGGATGATACTGTTCTGGGTAATTCATACCTGTTTTAATACAGGAGAATTGAATTCACCCTCAGTGCAGAGCACTGGCCCAGTACCCTTGGAGCCAGGGATGGGAGAATGGAGCCATAATGCTCAGTCCCATGGCTGAAGCCAAGTCCTAGTGTCACAGCATTCCCCTTCATTAATCTGCTGCTGCAATTCCAAAACAATTCACATACATGTAAAAAACTCCAGATCAACAGCATAAAAAGCAGCCAGAGCAACGCTGCCACACAGCCTTAACAGGAGAGTAAACCCAAGAGAGCTCTTTTGCCTTTGCATCAGAGGCCCCATTCCCCACAGTGCCAGATCATGGGCATACAGACAAAGATAAAAGCACTACTTAGACATATTTGTTTTCTGTTGCACTTAAACAGAGAATGGTCCCTTCACAGAAGCCTCAGACTTTTGTAGTTCATGTTTCCCCTATGCAACTACTTTCTTTGTACAGCAAGACAGCAAAGGAAGGCAAAAGGACTGTGTATTCCATACACAACACGATCAGGTTAATAGCCACAGTGAGGGGCATTTAAATAAAAGGGTTTGATGCTCCTAAAGGTTTGTGGCAACCACATTCAAACACAGATCAGTGCAACAGAGGACAAGAGTGAAAGCTGCCAGTTATGTGCAAAGCAGGGCATAAATCAGATTTACCTGCATCTAACTGTAGGATTTCATCAACTGTTTTGAGCTAACACGTCTACAGCACTTAAACACACATCTAGAACCCTTATTGTCTACATCTCAACAAGGACTGCCAACAACAGTTTCCCTGCACAACACGTTAACACATGGAATTTCACAACCATCATATATACCAGTTTAATATTATGTTAATATAACATACAATATACGGCAACTAAGGAAAAATACATTTCTTTAAAATAAAGCTCCATACCAGCAAGGTATGGATTTTATAGCCCAACTGTGCCACCTCTTGAACTCCATATTCTGGCCCAATCTTACACACTCACTGATTTATACGGCAATTCTGAACAGGTCACACCTACTGCAGCAGAGAGTCAATGACAGCTCCTGGCTTTGCCGAACGTTTTCTGTTTGGAGAGCAGAAAGGAAAGGGAAAAATAGCACCATACACACATCACGAGGCTGTCTAGGAAAGACAGGGACCAGCCACATTTCAAGTTAAAACTACACAACGTTACTCTTCCAAGTATTTGTCAAAACCAAAAATAACCAAGGAAACCCATGCTGAAATCTCCCCCAACAGCACGTAACTTTCCAGTAACATCAGTCAATGAGTCAGGTGTTAAACTGAACCACAGGACACAATAAATAAAGCAAGGAGCCAGAAGAGGGGAATACAGCAAAAGGGCATCAGAAAAATACCCAGACAAGTCTTTCTGGACAAGATCCTGCTGTGGTAAAGAGATCTCAGCTTGGTTCTGTCGTACTCAGCACAGATAAACTTTATAACACGCAAAATGTTAGCATTGTGTCTTCTCACTAAGCAACCGTTTGAAGATCTATGGTCAGTTTGCATGCACAGACTTAAGCCTTCCCCTGGGTAAATCCCCCATATAGATACTCCAAAGTTCTTCACCTTCTACCCGTCTTGGGCCTGGATCTTCCTTTTGAAGTCCTTGGCCTCTCCAGCTTCATCAGCGATTGCCTCAAGCTTTCTTCAGTGTAGGCTAAGTAAACATGGGAAAGGTCCACTTCAAAGGGCTAAAAAGGCAAAACACCCACAAAACAGGAACATCAGAATCATTTTATGCCCTCATCCACAGTGCTTTTCTAACACTAGGAAGACTCCTCTCTTCCAAAGAGAAGAAATTGGGCAGTTTCTCTATCAATACACAGGCACAGGTAGCAGTACTTGGCCACACACAGTTTAATACATGCTTAGGAAGAGTCACTCACATCTTTTTCTTTCTTATCCAGGACAGGAGTCTGTTTCCTCATGTTGTTCCCTGTATATGCAACACATTTCTTAAAGAAAGAAAGAAGTCTGTTAGCAGAGCCTGCTGTGCACAGTAAAATTGAGCCCAGTTTACTTCTGGGCTCAATTAAACTCCTTAGAAACTCCTGCTAACACTGGCTTCTACAGCCAGCAAACTTACCAGCTGCCATTCTCCAATGTCTTCATTCCAGTGAACATAGTTTTCAATCATTTCCTAGAAAGAAATTAGAACAGTAATTGCTCTAGACTGGCACAATACACCCTTCAGATGCATTCTCCAGCACATACATCACTAAAGGCCTGGGCAAGCTGCTTAACAACAGTTTCGACCATTGCAAGTTGTCTTTAATCAAGACAGCCATATCCTATTCAAACACATCTATTTATTCTTGAAAGCCTACAGAAGAGAAAAACACCACTCCCAAATTGTAAGCATTGGGAGGTCCCACTAAAGCATGCGCTTCCCATAAAGCCAGTGCCATCAGGATAGTAATAAGTTTCACTGGAAGCCCACCAGGTTACAAGAGTCACTTGTCAGCAGCATCTTTTCTTACTTCAGCATCACTTGGTTCTAACAACCCAGATGATGACACCAACACATGAATGCCATCAAGCTGCTTAGCTGAGCCACAGCAAAGGAAAGCTCACAGCAGCATACACCAAGTCATCTGTGCACTGAGAATACCTCATGAAGAGACAAGAACCAAATCATTCCATTCAGTGGACAGAATAAAAGCTGGAGGGCTCAGCATGCACAGCACAATCTTATGCCACAGGCTTTGGTTCTCTCTTTACCTGGTAGTCCTGAGGAATGAAGTTGTCTATGATAAGCATCTGAAGACGAAGTTCCCTGCTCAGCTGCCGAATATTCTCTAGTAATCCTTCAATCTCTCTCTGATGCTCTTGCTGGAGATCTGCCATCTGAATAAACCAGAGAGCATTGGAGAGGATCAGAGCTAGCTTAAGACATGGTAATAGCCTACAAGAGAAGTCCTCAGCCTATATGAAAATTTCAGGAAACAAAAACCAAACTCTGGTTATAAGTACTAGAATATTTTACCTCTGAAGAACAAACCCTCTGGAACGTTCCAGCTCAGAGATGGCTGAGAGCAACATTAAGTTCTCAGCTTCGTAAAACTGAAGCTGACTTTCTGCCAACCCAAGCTCTGCACCAGCTAAGAGCAGATGAAGAGTGTGAGCCAAGTTATATCCCTGGCAGCATTTCAAGGAAAACCTCTGATCCCAAAGACAAAATGCAATTCTGTGAAACAGGAGCTCAAGATACCAGCCAAAGGACACATTCATCCAGTGACTGAGCAAGAGATAACAAGGGCAACAGGGAGAAGAGACAGCTGAGAGCAGAGGAGCACTGGGCTGCTGCAAAGCAGATTTGGAAAGCTGTTGGCTGGCAGCTCAAACAAAACACCCAGTGCTTTTCCTTCTATGTGTATCTGTCTCACACATCATTCCTTTCAGCCTGGGCTGGGGAATGCTCTACAACATGCCCCTGTGAAGCTCTGACGCCAGACTTCATTAGATCTTTGTGTTACAAAGCTGATGGCTTACCCCTCTCCCAGCTGTAGTCCCTCAGGTGATCCCAGGCTGAGAACCTCAGACACTAACCTCTGATTTTGCAGCCATGAGCATGGTCCAAACTTTCTTCAGCTTTTTGGTTTTCCCCTGTGCTTCCTCCTGGAGGCTGGTGTACTTCTCCTCGATGTCCAAGCGTTCTTGCTGCATGCAAGATTCAACACAGACATCCATACATGAACATAACCAAAGAAACTATCTGAAATACTATGAACAAGAGGAGAAACTACTTGAACAAAGGAAGGCATTTGCCAAGGGCCTGAAGCCCTGGCTATGCCCCACAGTGATTGCAGTGCCATTGTGTGGCCTCTGAGGCGATTCACTTCTGCTACATATTTCAGAGCAGAGCCATGTTTCATGCACAGAGGCAACACCAAGGCACAACACTGTCCTGCCACTGCTGTTTTCAGACAGCTACAGCATATAACCCCACCTCCTTCTCCTCAAGCTCCTTGCGAAGTTGTTCTGCTCTCTTCCTTCGTTCTTCCAGTTCCATATTTGATTCTTCTAGAAGCTTCTCTTGCTCCTCTGCTTTTGCCAGCAAGTCCACTCCTCCTACAATCACTTTCTTCTCCAGCGCAGACAGTTTCTCCAAGAGGGACTGGTGCTCTTGTCTAGAGACAGGTAAGTGTAAAACTTTCTATCCCACAGTGCTCACAAGGCAGCAGGTCCAGCTCAGTTTTACAGCCCAGACGGCATTTGCAGGGCTGGAAAAACTTGTCTTGCTGTCAAGGGTTTAAGTGGGGGTGAGGCAGTGCAAGTGAATGCAGGGAGCTCCCTGAGCCCCAGCTTTCCCACAAGCAAAGCAGGTCAGCAGAGAAGTCTCTCTAGCTAAAGTCCCCGCTGTGAGGGGCTGCAAGCCCACAGTGACATTGCCTGGATGCCCAAGGCATCCCCTCCCCAAGGGCCCTGCCAGCACAGCAGTGCCCAGAGGCAGCTGCAGAATGGAAGTGAATGAACAGAGATCAAGGCAAGGCAGCTGAGATGCCAGCCAGGAATGCTGGCTGCTGCTGGAGCAGCCTCTGGCAGCAGAACTGCCCTATTTCCATGGGCCACTGTGATCTCAGTGGTTTTTCAGCTGTTCAGTTTATACAAAGGCACCTCACCAGGCATTTCCAGATATCCAGAACTGAGTTGTAGGTTAAAGAAGGAAAAACCCAAACTGCTCAGAGAGGGATACTCACTGAGCTTTAAGCAAGTCCTTTTCTCTCTTCTCCAGTTCAGCTCTGGCTTTATTTCTTTCTTCTTCTTCCATATCAAGCTTAGTTTCAAGAGCTTTTCTCTCCTCTTCAATCTTGGCTTGCATCTCTACCATCTTATCAGGGGAAACTTTCTTTTTGCCTTTGGAAAGAGACAGGGAAAACAAATCAGTTCACAGACAAATAAGACAGTTTCTATAGCATGGCATTTCTTTCTTTTCCAGGTTCAGATTCAATACTTGCATTTAACGCATTTAACACATTTAACTAGATGTCAGCTCCAAGCCAGGCACAACTCAGTCTTTCAAATCCCATTTTAACACTGACCAGTTGTCACCAGTTCCTACAGAGAAGGAATGCTGCATAACTAAAACGAAATGACCTCAAAACAGACAACACAGAACACTTGGAGAAAGACCACTGCCCAAAGTCTGAGCTGGAAACTCCCATGTTCTAACTGGGTAGATTAGGCTGAATAAAGGAAAACCAAAAGCTGCCTTGACCTACAGCTACAAGAGCCACATATTCAAGTTTCAGACTGGCATTCCCACTGCAAGAAGGTTTGCTGGGATTTATCAACTGTGTCTTTACAACGTTACTACTACTTCACTACTACAGCAAACCAGGCACATTTCATGGAGGGCTCCCAAGGAAGTGGCCAGAGCAGCTCACTGAGCCCATCAGCCTGAAGGGCTGGTCCCAAACACCTCATTTAGAAACAAAGCATGAGGCTGCTCTTGGAAGTCACTCTGCAAATCCTTGGTCAGTTTGGGATTACAATGATGTAATCCCAGGGGAACACCAAGACCCAGCCTACACGCGTTTCCTCAGATCCACAGGTCTCTGAAATCCTACATCCCCCGTTAGGCACTACAAGCAAATCCTTTGTTTTCTGGTTTTGTTCTTCTCCAGACATGAAAAAACCCTGTAGCATCCAGATGCCTGGAAACTAAGAGAAGCCATCGACTGTCAAGGGAGTGTTTTTGCATGACATAATATGTATGCTCAGAACACGCTCAAGGAGTTGTTCCCAGAATAGGAGAAAAAGGTGAACTAAACCAAGCTGTAAGGCACTTTCCCAAGCTCTACAAGGGTATTCTGAGGAGGTGGAAATCCATTACACCAACCTGCTTGATCTTGCATTAAGAGGAAGTAGAAAGCAAATCGTGGAGAGGCAGCATACCATAAAAAGAGGAGGAAAGAAAATATATTACTGCTTTGATCATTTTGGACAGAGATCATCAGCATCAGAACAAACATCATTTGTTTATGCATGTTTCTAGAGTAGAAAACACAGGATAATCATCACTTTAAAGAACTCTGTTAGAGCCAACATGAACACATTGTGATTTTATGCTAAAGCAGAGAAAGTTTCTGTACTTCAGAGTGCTTTGCATATCCAGGATAATCAGCTCACTCTTGCATTCTCCTGCCCATTCAATGCAATGCACAATCTAAGTGTAACATTAGGAGCCTGCCGCAAAGATCATGCCCTAAGAAACAATTAGAGGGTGGATTTCTTCAACAAGAGACTTAATGCTTTCCCTCCCACTCAAGACAGCCAATTCTGTTATATTACCTGTAAAATATTAGCATTCAGCAGACATCTTCAACGTTTTAACCAAGGTTTCAAGCCAATTCTTTGCAAGATACATGACAGTTGCACATAGGGAGTCTCAGCACAAGATTTTCTCCATTTAATTACACAGGGTATTAGTAGGTTAATTTGCAGTAACTGATGCTTCCATAGAGGTATATAGGCAGGTTTGGTTATTCAAGCAAGGACAGCAAAAAAAGGCAGGACAGGAAGGGGGTAGTGAAAGACACCACATGCAAAGGGGTCACGCTGGAGGACAGTTAATATCCCAAACCACATACAGCCACACTGATCCTAAGCACCAAAAGCCCAGCGCAACTTCCACAGCAAAGCTCTCTCCAAATCTGCAGGAGATGGACTCATCCATCCACTGCCACAGCAGCAGTTTGCTATTAACTGTCCTCTCCCAAAGAAAATACTCAGGTTTCAAGCAAGCTTTGAAAGAGTAAGTTTGAAGCAAGCAGATACCAAGCCAACCACTGCAGACCCACCACGGGTCTCCCTTAGGTTGTGATCCTTCCTAACCTGCTACCATATTTTCTCTGAGCTGATGCTTTCCACTAATGTAAGTAGGGTAAGTGTCATTGAATTACACAGCAATACTTTCCAGACTCTCCACACAGTGGGGAGAAGGGACTGCATCTATTCAGGATAACCACAAAAGTGGGTGAAGTCTCTACAAGCAGAGTCCTAAGATGTGATTTATTTCTTCAGCTATCACTGACTATAAGGGTTTTAAAGGCACAGAACCCTCTCTCTGGCCAGGAGCAGACCAGACTTGCCTCACTTCTAGATCAAAATGTAGATCCTTGTTCCTCTGAACCAAGTTCCACAATGACCAAGAACTTAAGGCCATGGGGCAGTTAAACCCCAACCACCACCAAGCCAATCAACCAAGCATTAGATGTTTTCTTTGCAAGTACAATCCTAAACCTTATGTTGTTTGTTCACAGCTCCATCTGCCTTCTCAAAAACTAAATTTGAGCAGGCAGAGTGCAATATTCCATAGCACAACCCATGTCACCAGCCTAGCTGTCCTTTTTATGAACTCATATTGAAGCAGCTCCCATAAAGTTAGCTCAGACTTTCCTGATATTTTAGAAGGATCATTTAACACAAGTTGCAAACTGGGTTGTTGGGTTTTTTTTAACCTATTATTTCTTCATTGTCTTGAAATCTTGCTCAAGCAGTGCACCCAATTACTTCCTATTCTCTCACATAGCTGGCTAACAATGTGCACATTGAACAACTGTTTCAAGCATGGAAGCAGCAAAGGAAAGGCATGCTTTAGCAGAGCTGAAGGTTCGGGTTCATCTTTCCAACAGACACAGCAGGAGGCACGCAGCATTGCGAAATGGAGGGTGCAGATTATGAAGAGGCCAAAGCTTAAAGGACTGAAGAGCTCCCACTCACTAGTGAAGGACTTATCCAGAGGTTTCTCTATGACAGAGCATGTGGAGTCTGAACTACTGCTGCTGCTACTGCCTGGAAAACAGAAATGCGTCCCACAGAAAGACCCAGAGAGGAAGAAACATGCAGATGGGAAGTTAGTTCTAAAGGAAAGAAACCCAGAAGGGCCAGCAACCTAGTTCAGAAAGGCCCAAGTTCCTATTAGGAAGCATTTGCTAGGATCCCTCCCAGATTCAGCTTGCAAAGCCATCATTTCCCAGCACAAAATAGCATGCTCAAAAAGACACTTCAGTTAAAACCCATCTTAACCAGCCTACAGCTTGAATCAACATGCCAAGGCAGCTTCCATCTCAGGCAACAACAGCACAGAAAACCAGATCACAGTGGAGAAGGCTGTGGATATCTGCAGCAGCAGAGGATTCTGTGACCAGGAGTCCTTTCCAGTCTTATGTAGATGGCAGTGTACACGTTTCCCTCTAGAAGGCAGAATCAGCTTACACAGGGACAGCTACTGTGTACTCCTAAGTAGCACCCTTACATAGGGAACTTAACTAGAGCATCTTGTTTGGAAGTCAGTTGTCCTGCTAATCCAAGCAAGATTTTGAAGGTGTTCTCCTCTTGGCAGGAGATTTGGAGAGGGTTTGGTTCTTGATGGAGACGGTGCTCCATCTTTTTTGTTTCTAGAAATTACCAAAAGGTGAAAAATGAAGTACAAATTGTCACAACTATCACCAAAAGCATGAACACCAAAACAGCAAAGGGCATTTACAACTCCACTTGGGCAGACACCAAAACAAAGACAATGCATCTGAAGCAGGAATGCTTTAACAGCAATTATTTAAGAGATGCAAGTGCTTCAGGACAGGAAGGCAGTTTGAATGTCAAAATTAGTTTACTAGAGAAGCTGTAAGTTGAGGTGTAGCACTGGACTTCTCTACTCCCTGTGAAGGTTTTAGGGGCATAGCAAGCTCCCTGGAAGCCACAGCATCCCATGGGACACAGTGACCTGCAGTTCTAAGTTCAGCAATATTCCCTGGGGTTTAGATGTTACACAGTAGTTCAGCACTGATGCAGGACAAAGTCCACTTCACCACAGGATTTCCAAAGTGCTCCCAAACAAGGGATGTGCAGTTCCCATTCAGCTTTTCAGCTTGCAGAGATACCCAAAGGTCAGGTTTTTCCTCTATCAACATAAAACAGGACACCAGAAGAGTAAGTTACTGAACATCCATAAGACAGACGAATCCTTTGCCTAAACCACAGCCAAAATTCCCCTCCAACCATTCCCTTGGTTATAAAAACCACATCTGCCTACCACTGATGTTTGGTGCCTTCTTCCTCCCACCCCCATGAGCAGGGGAAGTTCCACACCACCAATCACAAGCCATACACAGCCACCTTGCGGCAACCAAGGAGCCACCACAAAGGAGATGTTACCACAAGCACAGCTACCCAAGTGGAAGCAGATTCTATACAGGTCCAGAGGTGTCCATCTACAGAGACAGCACCAAACAGCTTGGTTTCTAGGAGAGGCATGATAATTGCAGCGGCAGTAGGGCAGCTTTATACCTCCACTTCTCCCCACCTGGCTCCAGCTACAGCTCCTGACACCAGCTCCTAGACAAGAGGCTGGTGGCGCTGACAGCAATCTCTACTGCCTTACCCCGCCGTTTCTTCCGCTTCTCCCCATCCTCTCCAATCTCCCCTTCATCATCTTCATCCTCCTCTTCAGAGCCACTGCTCTCAGAACCAGATATCTCTTCCCCTAGAACAGAAGAATGTGCTTTTTGATGTGCTTTCCTTCACCTCATTCAGCTTGTTACTGTGACAGCAGCATCTGTCCAAACCCAGCAATGTCCAACATCAGCTGCAGAAGTCATTCACTGTTGAACACAGACAGCTTGCCACAGCTCAGGAACTTCAGCAAAAATCAAGATAAGCAGTCAATGTGTTAAAGCTCAAATGGGTGTTTTTTATAGGAAATAAATAATATTTGCACTGCTAAAGTGTTAAGCTACAAAGTCTTTCTAGCAGGATCTTCCCATACCTGAGATGGAAGGGAAAACATTCAGGGGAACAAAGTTCACACAGACCTACAACTTAATCAGACACTTGTGCACATGAAGTTCAGTGGCTGTTAATTGAGTTCACAAATGTTTGTTACTGCTGCCATTGCAGACATAATGTTCAGATGTTTCAGGCTGAGTTTGGAAACCAAACTGAATAGAATCCAATATTTAACATCATAGAATCCCAGACTGGTTTGTGTTGGAAGGGACCTTAAAGCTCCTCCAGTTCCAACCCCTGCCACAGGCAGGAATGCCTTCCACTAGGGCAGGCTGCTCCAAGCCCCATCAAACCTAGCTTTGAGCACTGCCTTTTGGGCACCCAAGATAACTGCTCTGAAATGTTAGTTATATGCTCAGCTACAGCATCTGTCACTGAGGGTAGAGTCTTAAATCTGAAACCCATTTGATCTAGCTAAGTCTATGTGACACCCTTCTTCTCCAGGAACCCAGCAGGGGCAACAGAAGCAGGATACTGCCCTGCACCAGCTACCAAACTCCTGTGACATATCTCCCACCAGCAGAGAATGTTCACACTCAAGCAGAATGAGCACTGCCATGGAGAGATACACCAGGAGGAAGGAGAAGCTCACCTTCCTCTAGTTTCCTCTTAAGCTCTTCGATTTCTTTCTGAAACTGGCGAAGCAGAGCATCCTTAGGATCCTCATTGATCCTGGCTTTGTTCTTGATGTTCTTGGCTCGGTTTGCATACCTGAGAGTGCTGATAGTCTCATCATAGTTGTAGTCAGCTGGTCCAATGTTTGCACACTGTGACACAGGGAAGACTGAGTTACCAGAGGGCACAGAGGCAGAGCCCAGAATAGGTAATTTCAGGGACCTATCCCCAACCCTGCCAACCTCACACTGCTACTCTTCCCTAAGCTTTCCTACACCAAAGCTGTTTTTGGCTACCCAAGCACAGCTTCTAATAGATCTTACAAACGTGCACATTTGCACTGTGGTTTGAAGCTCACCCATACAGAGGCAAAGAGAAAAAGTAGAAAAGGATGCATAGAATGATCTCTAAGCTGAACCCAGCTCTAAATCAAGAGGCAAATGCCACGCTGTCCTCATGGCAAAGTCACTGTGCTATCCCTTTACAACTTGCATCACTCAGCTTACCATCATGGTTTTGGAGTTGCCACCCAGAGAATCCTGAAGGAGCCGTGTAAGTTTGGAGTTACGGTAGGGCACGTGGGTGCTCTTGCCATCCACCAGTGCAGAGATAACATTCCCCAGTGTGGAAAGAGAGAGGTTGATCTTGGTAGCTTCCTTCAGGCGCTGCCCTGTGGCTCCAGTTTTTGCCTGTCTTTCAGAACCCTGGAAAGGGAAGAGGAAGCAGGAGTTACAACAGATCATTTCCCTCCAAATAGGATCAACTACACCTGAAGTGCTGCCAGCAGCCATGTCACTAACCACCTCCTCCATTATTAGCGGACCTGGCTAAGTACCTCACACACTGTTAAAGAGACAAGCTAAATAGAACTTAAAGAAGCCTCAGTGCCAGAAAATTCTGGACTGCTCAAATTAATGCAGATTTTGTCTCCATGAACAGGAACATTACGAGAAGCAAGGCAGCAGTTATGAGGCACCTCAGGTGGAACTGCCAGGCACTACCTCCACACCTTTAACAGCAGATCAAGGGAGAAAAGCCACACTGCAATTACTTTTGGAGAGTTTCCTAGAGCAATCTAAATATACACTATGTAAATAAGGTTAATATGTAGATACTGAATGCCTGTAGCCTCCACTTGCTGCATCTTCTCCAAGGAAAAATACTCCAGCATAAAGCTGGGGATAAAGACATATTGTACCAGCACAATTACACTGGTTCAAAGTGAGTGGCAGAGGGAGGGAACCCACAAGTGATGAACTGCATGCTCACAACCTTCTTACAAGAAAACCCCTACTCTTGCAAAGCCCCAGCTCTGCTGCCTAGAGCAGTTTCTAATGTAGTTTACCCATTCAATGATCCATTTATAGAAGCAAAAGAACCCTTGTACTGAGACAGGCTTTAGCTGAGAGACTTCTTTCCTGGTACACTTCTAATTTAAGGCCTCGAACGAATACTTCACGGAAGTCGAGCATCAAACAAGTTGGGCTCTAGCTGTGAACCCTTTCCTGTGTCTTCAGCAAGGCACACACGAGCAGCCATACCCACCACACATCATGGCAGACCCAGCTGGTCCTACTCACCGCGAGGTCCACAAGGTGCAGCTTGCCCATGCGCACGTGCATGTTACCATCGACCCCCTTCTCGCTGCACTCGATGGTGATAGTGAAGATGGCGTGTGAGCGAGAGCTGTGCTCGTTCATGTTTGTGGCACCAACAGAACCTTTCAACAGAGAGAAAAAGCAATGCCGCCTTCAGAATTAGTCACACGCTCCTGGAACACTTCCTGCTCTCAAAGGAGACTTATCTCCACCTCTTTACCCAACCCTGGTTTTTCAGAAGAGGGATGCTCAGACTCAGCAGCAAACCATATTCTTGGGCACATCTCCAATCTGGACTAGCAGAAATGTTACAGCCTGCTGTAACTCTACACCCACCACAGACTCCCATCCCAAGAGCAGCAGTAGCTCTCCTCTGTGTCTTTAAGGCTATGAAGATCAGTAGCCTAAAGGTACTCACAGCTGACCCCTGAGCAATAAGAACACAGCAATCCATGCCAAGAGCAACAGTAGTCAGAATTAGGTCGTAGAAGAATCTGAGCCTAATTAAGAAGTCTTCCAAAAAAACATACACCACCTCCCACTGACAGCACAGTGACAGTTCACCCTGACCACAACTGAAGGGGATAAAGGACCAGGACACACACTAGCAATCCTGGCATCACTGACTGCCCTCGATGCATCCTCCCCTTTGCCACTGCCAATGGCCAATGTGAGAGGCACAGCCTTCTTTACCTGCCCCTGCACGAAAGAGCTTTGGGGGGAGATGTCCTTTTTGCTGTGCTCAGCTGACCAAACTTTCAAGCATTAGGACCTGGCTCTCTTATTGCAGTCTCATAACCAGACTTCATTCTGCCCGAGCTATAAACCTGCCCACAGCAAGGCTACGTACGGTTCTTGTGGCCCAGAGTCATGATTCTGTCCATATCATCTGCATTGTTTACGACATAAGCTGAAAGGTCTTTGATATAAACTCCCACATCAGGTCTCTCTTTAACCTACGAGAGAAACAGTTCAGACTGAGCCTGCTTCGGAGATCCCCAACAGCAGTTTCCCATGGTACAGTGGTTTTTAAAAGCTAATCATGCTCAATGATTGAAAACTGACATCACACTCAGAACTACAGCTCACCTCTAATCTCTGTGTCTGGTCTTTTCCTAGCAGGTCCCTCACTTCTTCATTGTAAATTTCCAGGTAAGAGACACGAACTAAAAACCTGAGGACAAAGAGTTGGGCAGCTTTCTTAGTGAGACACCTGCTGAAGTCCAACAAACACACTCACAGAGCACAAAGAAAATGCAGTGACATAAACCACAACCCTACTTCCCCATCGAGAACTGCCTCAGTAGCAGTCTTTCAATTAGGGTCAGAGGTACCATTTCAGTTGCCATTGTTAAGGTCAGGCTCCTGCTATAGACAGATGCTCAAGACTGAAGCAGTGAAGAGAAGCTGCTTACCTTGTATCCCCCTCTGCCTTGGCAATGTGACCAAATATATGGGCAAAGGAATTGGGAATGATGCCTCGAAGCTCAGGAACTGCTCGGACCCCTTCCATGGTGAAGGTTTTGCCTGTTCCAGTCTGCCCATATGCAAAAATAGTACCTGAAGGATAAGAAGATATACAAACAAACTCTGAGAAGTTGCTAACTGCAGTTTTACTTCATTCCTTCTTAGCCTGATAGCACTAAAGCTTCTGTTAGAGTTGAAGTTTTCCACCAACTCCAGGAGACGCTGTACAAGACCTGGACCAAAACAAGTGCTGGGCAACCACCACAAACAGGGCTAAGCCACCGGCCTATAGAGCCTGCAAGACACCCAAGAAAAAGCCAGCTTGGTTTAACTCTGCAAAGTTATTAGAGCATGGAGTGCAAGCACTCTTAGGTCTCGCACACAAGTAATTAAGGCAAGCCCAATTAATAACATGGTCAATTAGAGGAAAACCATTATATACCAACTGCAAACCCAAATATTGCTAGCATCTTAGCCACAGCAGAAACAGCACCAGGCTTCTACAGCACAGGCCAAAGCTCAAGCCCAGCTGTGAACCTACAGATGCAGCTATACTTTGGACTAGAGAATCAGCCTGGACAGGAAGACAGACAGAAACCTTCCTGAGATCCCAGACTCTGCAGAAATACACTGGATCTTAAGTTCAGCCTAGCCCTGCTGAAAACTCCAGTTTGCATTGTCAATGCTACTCATGCTGCCGTTCAGAAAAGCTGCATGGATTAGTTCAGTTGGAAGAGACCTACAACACATCTCCAGTCCAACCGCTTGACCAGTTCAGAGCTGACCAGAAGTTAAACCACGTTTTTAAGGGCACCGTCCAAACGCCTCTTAAACACGGACAGGTTTGGGGCATCAACCACCTCTCTAAGAAGCCGGTGCCAGTGTTTAACCACCCTCTCATAAAGAAATACTTCCTGATGTCTAGTGTAAACCTCCCCTGGTGCAGCTTTGAACCATGACATTTTGAGCCATGAATTTTCATCAGCTGAAACCCAGGTGTGTTAGCACAAGAGCTTATTAGGCACTTCACAGACCTTTAAGAGCTATGTAATGTGTTGTTGTTTGTAGCACACTGTTATGGAAAGCAGTAATTTGCTTCCTTACTAGCATCTGCTTTCCTTTATATACTACATTTACATGCATAACGACACACACGCATATTCTTCCCAGCTCTAGGAAGCAAACGAGTATCTGTGCATAGAGCAGATGTGTTTTACTAGTTTAAAACAGCAAAGTTCAGTGGAGAAGAGGCAGCAGTTATGTGCACAAGCCTGGTATGCATACCTAGTCACTGCAGGACCGTGGCAGCTGCCTGGGGACTGAAACTGTACAGTGAAGAACCGCTGAGAATTCTGATAATGAGATAAAGTGCAGATCCTTTGCAAACAGAAGACACAGAATAAAACCACAGAGCTACCTGACATCAGCTGAGTCTTGGTCATCATCGAACTCCCACTGTTAAATGATCATAGTAGGCACAGTGGCTGAGTACTCAGAACAGCAAGTACCTTCAGGCTATTTTAAGTTAGATGCAACAACAGAAACAACGCAGGGCTATAGCCCTCAGGAGGTGAAACTCCATCAAAGAAGATCAGCAGGAACTCTAACAATGCAAAGAACAGCAGGTGGGATCCTTGACAACAAGGGACTTACCATTATATCCTTCTAGGACAAAGTCAATTATAGGTCTTGCAGTTAAATTATAGACATCCAGCTGTTTGCTCTCTGGTCCAAACACCGTGTCAAATGTAAATGTCTTGGGAGGCTCATTGGATGAGTCTGTTTTATGAACAGTTATAGTTCCTCTCATTTCATCCACGTTCACTGCCATTTTGTAGCCTGTAGCTTTCTCTCGTTCATTAAGAGGCCGGCACCGAACCACGACCTTGACATTATCACAGCTCTCTGGCTTGTCCAGCTTCTCAGGCTTGTTGATCTGTAATTATTAAAAGAGAAAAGGAAATAGACAGGCTGTAACGCTGCTGTTAACATACCTGTGTGATTCAACAGCGTTTGTGCCTGATTAGAGACATACATCTCCTCAGGGTCATGAACCTTGGGACTTAAAACCAGAACTGGTTTATAATTAAAGCTGAAAAAATAATGTATATTTAGTGCAATCTTCTTCTGCTTCCTCACATGGAAAATTATTGAGTAAAACTTGAGAATTTCACATTCAGGATAACTTAACATTTTCTTCAAGGAACAATTTCATCCTTGCAAACAATGTGTAAGTAGTTTGCTGGAAATCAGGCACAGCCATGCCATTCTCTGACATCAACACTGACTGTGCTCTTTCACTGGAGCACACAAGTCCCGAACCTGACAGATGGCATGAGCAGATACCAGCGAGCACTGGCTGAAGGGAATTCATTTAAGTGACAACCTTCACCGTACCTGCTGAATCTGCACACAAACCTTTGCTTTCATGAAGCAGTTATGAATTTTGAAGCACCACTGAGTAATTTCACCCTAGAATTGTTTGGGTTGGAAGAAACCTCAAAGCTCCTCCAGCGCAACCCCTGCCACGGGCAGGGACCCCTTCCACTGGAGCAGCTTGCTCCAAGCCCCTGTGTCCAACCTGGCCTTGAGCACTGCCAGGGATGGGGCAGCCGCAGCTTCTCTGGGTACCCTGTGCCAGCGCCTCAGCACCCTCACAGTAAGGGTGTCACATGCTTCTCCTGGTTAAATAAACCCCAAACCCATCTGATCTAGCAAAGTCTAAGACACTATTGGCTACAGACGCTGTAGCCGAGTCCCTAACTCCTTCCAGAGCAGCCAGCTTGAGTGCCCACAGGGAACGATTCGTGTTTCCAAGCGCCTCTCCCACCAGCTGCCATCTGCCTGGACTCGTCCCAGGCCCTGGCAGAGGCCAGGAGCGCTTCTGTTGCTGCGCTGGAAGCAGGGGCAGGTTTGGTTCAGCCCGGCAGGGGACGGATCCTGCTGCACCCCTGCGCCACCTCCGCGCTGGAGAGCCCCCGGGATGGGGGAGTCAGGATGAGCCGCCCGCCACCGCTCAGACCCCGCAGCCTCCGCCCCGCCGCGGGGAGCCGGGGCCGGGCCAGCCACCGCCCCTCACTGCCTCAGCCGGGGGCTCGCCTCGCCCCGCCCCGCCCGTACCCCTCGCCCCACCCAGCCGGACAGGACGGCGCACGCCCGAGCCGGGAACGGGATCGGTGGGGCCTGCGAACCGCGCGGCTCCCGTCAGCCACGGGCCGAGGAACGCAGCGGCCGGGCGGCACCGGACAGCGGCTCCCTCCCCTCCCGCAGCCCCGGGGCTCACCGGCATGGCGGCAGCAACGGCGGCGGCACCGGACACAGGCACCCACCCGCCGTCCGGCACAACGGGACAATAACAGCACCGCGCCTGCGCCCGCCCCGCGCCGCCGCGGCCCGCAGCCAATCCCCGCGCGCTGCGGAGGCCGCGCACCCAATGCCTGGAGAGGAAAGGAGGGGCCCGGCCTGCCCCTCGCGGCCATTGGTGGCAGAGCCAGCCAATGACCGCGGCGGAGCGGCGGGGGTGGGCGGGGCGTCGCCATGGGAACGGCGGAGGGCGAGGGGCGGGGCTGGAGGCACTGCGGCGTGATGGCGCCGCTCGGGGCGGGGACGGGCGGTGTCGGCAGTGGGGTTTCGGGGTAGGCTGGAGCCCGTGGGGCTGACGGGGTCCGATGGCTCTGACACGGCTCCAGTGGCGCTTTGCAACGCATCACACTGGGCACATGAATCCTTTCCGGCTCTCCCTTTGCTCAAATGCCCTGGGAGGTCGGGTTTGGATGCTCTGACATCCGGCGGCAGCAAAAGCCAAAGTCATGCGCGGTTCTTGCTTCCAGGGAGCACACACATCCCAGAGTTTCGGCTTTAGAGCAGTTTCCAGAGGGTTCATGCCGCGATGAGGTTTTTAATGGAGATAAAGGTGTGAGCCCCCATAAAGCACTGATGCGGAGCCCACATCCATCACTGCTTACAGAGAGCAGCAGACATTTTATAGCTATAATGTCTGCTTCCTGCTGTCAGAGACACCAGAACATGAGCACTGAAATGATCTCTTTCAGGCTGAGATGGTCTCTTACAGGGTATTACTTGGAGATGGTTATTTCACGCAAACACCTGCCTAGCCTGGACAGTGGCATTTCCAATGCTGTTGTGTGCCTTTGATAGAAAAGATTGAACTGCTTTAAGGAGACCTGTTAATAGGAATTAATAAACCTCCTAAGAACAGTCATCTCTGAGCTGTTGTGCAGAAACAATAGACCCCTGCTTGCCAGAAACTGGCACTGAGGTGATAACAAATTGCAGTTTAACAGCTCTGCAAACGGAGAGCCGAGCGTGCGGAACGAGGCAAACAGCAACAGGCACTGCTCGCCCCGAGGTTACTCAAGCAAGACTTCGGACAGACTGGGAGGGAAAAGCTGGGCTGCACCGTGCATAGCAATGGGATGGCTTTCATCGTGAGCTGCCCCTCGGGGAAGACAGGGGACAGGATCGCTCCGTGTGCAGCAGCCACGTCTGTGCTGCTCCTGGCTTAACTCTCAGCGCTGAAAGGCACCGCGGGAGGAAATCACACTGAGGACGAGGAGCTGGGCATTGCTTTGCCGTTGTTCTCTTGGTTTGACAGCCACGGCCACCAGGGAAGCTGGCTCAGGGAGCCGCTGGGAAGCGCCCTGGACCTCCAGGAGGGTTAGGGTTATGGTTAGGGTTAGGGTTAGGCTCTCACCATGAAGGTATCTCCATGTCCTTTTGGAAGTCCCTAAGGGACCGCAGGGACGCAGTGCTGGTCCTGCCATCTCATCCACCTGAAAGCAAAAGTCATCTTCCATGGCCTAAGCTTAAGGAATGGAGGGGAGAAGGCTCTGTGTTTGCCGTGCTGTACCATCTTTTTAATGCGCTGTATAAACCAGGTGCTTTATGTTTCGGTTTGACTCAAGTCGGTTTGGGAGCTGTGGTGGGGCAGGTGAGAACAGCAAATCAATGGTAAATACATAAACACGACCCGTTATTAATTGTGCTTGGATGACACTGAAGGGCTGTTAAATCAAAACCTGCTCCTGACTCCCAACAAACACCCTCAGCACCCTGTCTGTAAGAGCTCAGTTTGGGGCTCACATGCGCTGTGCAGGGGGAGGCCTGGGTGCTTCCCCATTCAGTGCTCCTGTACAGCCCAGCACCAAGCCCCTGTGAGCACAGACAGAGCCTGACTGGGTGGGCAACACCACCGAGTGTGCTGAGCTGCTCCAAACCTTGCCCTTGCCCTCACTCTGTAGACACAACCAACAGCTTTCTACATCCCAAGCCTGCAGACATCTGAACTGGTAATTAGAGCGCTTGGGATGAGCTGAGCCTTCCTTTGGAGATTTATTAACAAAATCATCAAAGCTCTAACTGTTTTCCTGCTGACTTCTTCTTCCCCTCGGGGCACAGATATCTCTCTGGCATGGCACAGGAAAACAGTTCTGTGATTGCAGAAATGAGCTCTCAGCTCCACTTCTACCCCAAAACCTTTGCCTTGGCTACCAGCATCTTTAACCGGTTCCTGGCATCAGTAAAGGCAGAGGATCCCGGTCCCCTTTTCCCTGGCTAGGTTACTGACCGGGGATGTAAGGAGCACGTAATCAGTTTAAACACAAAGCAGGCGCTATGTTTGGCAGCAGATTTAGGGAGCAGGCAGGGGCTTTGCCAGGCAGGCTTTGAAGCATATACATTTATATATGAGCTGAGTGTTTAATGAGGTTTCGCTGATGTGCAGTCCTCGGTAGGAGTGTTTGTGTGAACTGCAGTGCAAACGCTGGGCTAGGCACACAGAACCCTCCTCTGGCTGCCTCTGCTCAACAGAAAACATTTGCATCCTCACTTTCAGTGTTTTAGTTTGGAAACCACTGGTTTTAACCAATGAGGCCAACTTTTCCTGCCATTGAAACAACAGCAAAGTTAGGAGTTGAGCTGAGCCTTGCAGCTCTCAGTCCTATTCAGATCCATACTGAATATTAATAGCATATTAATTAGTATCTCAGCTGAGGAGCAACACTGCATTGTGAGTACTGTGGCACTGCATAGTGAGATACATGAATAAAACTTGCAGCAAGAAGAGGACTTGTTTTGTTTCACCTTGGGTTTCTTTGCTCTATTTCCAGCTTCTAATGAAGCTTTCTGCAGCTAAACTAAGTCAGAAGCAACTGCAACTGAAATGAAGGTTTGAAACCTGTGCATCTATTGTAGAATGGCAATCACTTCCCCAACACTGTCACCTTCCTTAGTCAGTGTTTTCTTCTTCTCCCTTCAGGCCCAATTAAAATATCTTCAGTGCATTCCCATTTCCTGCCTTATCCTTGCAGCAAAAACCGGTGAAGAAGATGTCTGTATGTTCAGCTTTAAGCACACTAACCTCATCTCTTGTGTTCAATGTGTTCATGTTTCCAGGTCTTTCAACACCTTGGGCATAATGAAGTGTTGTTTACCCCAGGTAGTCCTTAAGGGCTGGCAGTAACATTTTCAGGCCTGTTTCATCACTGTTTGGAAGAATTGTGACCTTTAGGGATGAAGGACTTGTGTTTGCTTTTATGATGGATGTGTTTCCCTCCTCCTGCCCCTAAAGCTCTCCCCTCCCTTCAGAATGCACAGCTCACAGCAAGGCTTAGTCTGGGGGGAACAGCCAGGATGCAGATGCACAGCTTTGTGTGCACAACATCAGAGTGCTGTAATTCTGTTGCTCTAGGTCCTGTTGGGTAAGGTAGGCACAACAGAGCAGGGGTTCTTCAGAGGAAGCTTGAAATAGATGAGTTTGCTCAGAGTCAAAACTAGTTTCTGAACCTAGGGAGGAAATGACTCAGGTCTGAGCCTCGAGGTGAGCACGTAAAATCAGCACCAAGCCCTGTAAGTGTGAGTTACACAGGCTAACCTCTCATGGCAGAAGTGCACCGACAGACTCCTTCAGTTACGACCACTACCCACAAGCATTTCAGACTGCCTTTCTGTGCATTCTGTTTTGAAAAGGAACAGCAAACGCAGGGGTTAGTGTCAGACATGCATGTCTTCAACCCACGTGTCTTGCTGAGGATGCTCTTCCTCTCACCTAAGAGGAAGATGACCACAGGAAACAAGACAACCACCAAGGGCCCATGGAACAGGCCAGCAGGATGCCTCCTCCTGGCTTGTCAAAGGAGCAAACCCAATGACACTGGCAGCAGGGACCGTGCCTCGCTGATGCAGTGTTAAGGGAGCTCGTGGGGTAAGCCATCACCTGTGGGGTGATGGGCATGGTTCACAGTGGGCATCAGTGGCCCTCATTTAGGACAGGAGTTACCTAGGAAATGCTGCATGAGCTTAGCACTCTGGGGGTGTATAAATTTGTCAAGAGAAACACACAGATGTAGGACACTGGCTTCTTTATTATTTGCAATGATTTCTTTTTACAGGTAATACCATCGGTGAAGATGCTCGCGGTGCAGAGTGCTTGCAAACGCTCTCCAGCTGAGATCTTGCGAATGGAAAGAGTTATACTAGGTAAGCTTCACTGGGACCTTTACACAGCAACACCAATGGATTTCTTACACATTGTAAGCACTACGGTTTGCAGATTGGTTTTCTCCAAAGAAACAGCTCCTTATCAAAGAAAACTAGAAAACACAGAGGCACACACATCCACACCCCACACATCCACCCCAAGGTGCTCTGCAAGCTCCCTGTCCTTAGCTATCTGCAAGCCTTTTGAAGAATGGTACAGTGAGGTTTATTTTCTTAATTTATATTTAAAAGTTTCTACTATTTAAAACCTTTAATTCTACTCAGAAAATGACTCCCCTCATAGAATCACAGAACAGTTTGGGTTGGAAAAGACCTTAAGATCAGCAGGTTCCAACCCCCTGCCATGGGCAGGGACTCCTTCACACTAGACCATGTTGCCCAAGTCCAGCCTGGCCTTGAACAGTGCCAGGGATGGGGCATTTACCACTTCTTTGGGCAACCTGTTCCAGTGCCTCACCACCCTAACAGGGAATAACTTCTTCTTTATAAAGAACATCTTCCTTCTTTAAAGGATAACTAAAACAGACATTAAAAAGATTCTCGTATGCACCACTATATGCCATTTTTATTTTCTTAAATACACACTGCAAAAATATTTCTACCTATTTCCCTCTATTAATACTGTACATAGAAAGCTGTCAAGAGTTTTGCTACATTTCACACACAGGTTTTTCTTAAACCATTTTCCTTTTCATCCCGCTCATGATCCACCCCTGGTTCAGGCAATGAGACTACCCCAATCTGGCACTTAGTTCACATTGCGGGTACTAAACATTTGATAGAAACAATTAAATTTTGTCTTCAAGAAACGATCATGTGTGAGTAAGGCAAAAATTATGTGATACAAACACATCCTGGATCCCTTTTCTTAAGGTTATGTGCAAATATAAAGCCATCTTAGGCTGCTGATTGTGAAAACTGCCTTTTTAGGTGCTTGTTTCCTTGGTAAATTCAGAGTGCAGTCGCTGTTATAGGTTCTATATCTGCTTCTATTCATATCTGCTGGCCTGAATTTAATCTTCTGGATAGCAATCTGGCGAATGCAGACACTTCAGAAATCGTCAGGAAACACAGACCTTGTACATTCATTTTAAGCTCAAGAAAAAAGAAACAACCCAGTTCAATGGTTGGCAAGTGCAAACACAAAACACCCAAAAAAGTAAGGTGTGGGGGGAACCCTTTAGGTTTCCTGATATGAAATGGAATTAGTCTGTACTTCTGATTGATAACATAGGAAAACATACAAAGTCCACTGACCTCAGGGGGGGGTTAATATATATACTTTCTCTTCTCTCCAGTTCCATGCCATGGTGATGTCCAACTGGCCCCATCTATTACAGGGGCTGCCTCAGAGAAATCCTTCCCTCCACGTCGCGCTCTTGACCAGACAGCTACAGCACTGTATGGCGTGCCACCAGCTATTGCAGTTTAAGGGCTCCACATTGGCCTTGGTGATCATCACCTTGGAGCTGGAGAGGCAGACTCCTGATTGGCTTCCTGTTATTACTGATCTGCTAAAGAAAGCACAGGTAGGAATCACAATGGCCTTTGGTCACAGATCTTGAGGCCAGGACAGTGATAAATTAAAGCACAGGTTATTTACAACCAACATTGCACTTTAACAGCCTCCTGAGCATCGTGTGTCCATGTGCTGTTGCTGCACACCTCACCCGTGCTAACAAAAGGTGGAATGAAAGAGCAGTTAAGGGGTGGGAACGGGAGAGAGCCCTCCCTTGGGTAGGGAAATGAGGCTTCCAACCTGTTTGGCCACAGGTAGCCCCCGACTCCCATTCTCCTGCAGTGGAAGTGTCTGAGAGCACCTATAAAGCTGCCCACCATGTCCCATGAGCACTGCGGACGCCCCTTCAGTGCAGTTACATGGCTTTCACAATACAATCAGTTTGGCTTCTGATGATCCACATTAGAGGCAAGCTCTGGGCTTTGGTCTTTTAAAGCTGTTCTCCAGCTTCATCAGACACGTGCCTGCTGAGGCACTGTACCTCGAAGGCTGAAGAGCCGGGCTGTCGGGTTTATATCCACCCATCTGTGGTCTTGAATTCGCCTGCAGTAACCCAGCCTCCTGCTGCCCTCCTGACCAAGGAGGCAGAGCTTACCCACCTTCTGTGCAGTGCTTCAGGAGCTCCTGGTTACGTGGTCTGCATCAGGGCCAATATGCATATTGCTGACATGAGGCATCAATGCAGGCTGTCGCTACCCTCCCCATAACTACAGAGTTACAGGAGCAGGAGCCAGGAGCCAGCCTGAACTTCCATACAACCTGCATCTTTCCTTACAGGTTAACAGCACTGAGTTCTTCAGCTGCAGAGAGCATGTGGATCAAGAGCTCACGCGCCTGCAGCCACCCAACGCTGTTTGCATTGTCCCCCATCAGCCAAGCCACCCAGGGCCATCCCAAGGCAAGGCCACCACACCACAACCCTTCTGGACTGAAGAATTCCCATCAAGCAAGGCTGAGGGTTGCTGTAAACCACCCGGGTTTAGCGCCTTGCACACCTCCTACAGCCCAAATTCCTGGTGACACCACGGGGACCGATGGATGCTGCGATGGATTCAGACCCCTGCACAGTGAGGATGTGGGAGCGAGTGATGGGTGGGTGCACATGGGTGGCTGGTGCCTCAGCGGAGGGCTCGAGGAAGCTCCCTGCATCCTCCCCTGGAGGGACCAGTGGGGAGTTACTGCCTTGGAAGCAGTAACTGCATGACCTGTCCCAGAGAGCAGAGCAGACAGCACAACACAGTGGAAGCGCTGCTGTTTCTCAGAGGATAATGACACGTTGGTATTACCTCTCTATTTCTTATCTCCTTCCTGAGCAGTGTGTGCTGCCTCTTGGTTTTAACATCACATAAATTCAGAGAGCTGGGGCAGGGACTTGGTCACGACCCCGCACCTCAGGGACCAAGTGGGCAGAAGGCTGAGAACTGCACCAGAGAGAATCAAAGGAACCAGAGACTGTTTTGGGAGCAGCTGTGATGAAGTGTGACAGGCTGAGCCTTTCACCCAGCTCACTGCATTGTCCTCTTATTAGAGCTAATCTCACTTGCCCATGGGAGAGCCACAGGAGCTGCTTTCGAGGAAGGGGGAGCTCCCAGTGCTGCTCTGAGAGCAGTTCTCAGGTGGAAGCAAGGTTTCCATTCAGCAGTGAGAAGGCTGCAAATCCAACCTCCCCTTTTCCTTAGGGCTTCCCCTGGAATGCGGGGCTCTGAGGTCTGTGCCCCTTCCTGGTGAAGCCGTTGAAGACCCAGTCCCAGTGCCTACGAGGTGTGGGAATTGTTTCTTGGCCACAAGCACCGTTACCTCGGGCCCTCACCAACCAGCACGTGCTGCTCAGGGATTCTTAGAGCCACTCAGGTTTACCACACAATACAAAAAGTCTTTGCAATTCCAGCTCAGAACCCACAGCTCCTCAGACCCAGCCCGGCCAGGCCCTGGCTGCTTCTCCCCTGGTCCTGCTTCCACTGCAGCCTTCCTCACCCACTGCAGGGATGAGTGATGTGGGGTCAATGTGCTCGTCACGGGGTTCAGTCCCTGCTGCCTGCAAGGGGTGGGAGTCTCCGGAACATCCCCATGGGCCCAGTTTGGTTATTTCACCCCACGTACCTGTTTGATGCTGAGATCTATTTCCCAGTTCTAGTCTATGTCGAGGGCATCCAGAGGTTTCGGTGACTGCCACATGCAACGCACCCAGGGGACAAGAGCTCAGTGCCTGTGGCTGCCAGTGCCTCGACACCATCCTCTCCATCCCAACTCACTCCTGGGTGGTGACAGCCCAGCCTGCTCAGGGGGGAACCTCGTGGGGGTCCTGGTGCAGCCTGCTCCAGTCACCCCATCCTGCTTCCGTCACCCTGCCCCACACAGGGCAGGGGCACAGGGTGCAAGCTGCCCTCAAGCATCCTACTAAGGACTGGTTTTCTGCTGGTCCAAGGCAAGAGCAGCTGGAGAAAGAGGCTGCTGGCCCCAGATGTGTGGGGCTGCACAGGGGACATCACATTGCAACCGCAGATACACAGGGCAAGGGGGTTACAACAGAGGGAATCTGGAGTAACTTTGAGGGTGGTGAATTTGGCCACAGCACTCTGCTGGTGCAGGGGCTGTAACTGATGTACAAAACATGGTTTTAACAGGTATTTGTTAAACAAGTCAGTTTTGTTTTTATTCAACCCAACTTTGGTACAAGCAGGTCATTCCTGAGATTCATTCACAAGGTTTGGTTTAAGACAAAGAGGAACTGGGGCCTCTCCCTGCTCTGTGGAGTCAGACTGGGGCACAGACGTCACGCTTCGGTTTAACCTGTTGGGGTTTTCAAACAGGTATGTGTGTAAGGGGAAGTCAGTCTGTTACAGACACAGCTCACAGCCAGGAACACCCGCTCTCCAGCTTTAAACCATTTCCCCTCCGTTAACATAGAACCTTTAGTTGTCCTTTGAAACAGTTCCCTCCTCACCCACCGCATCCCACCGGAGTTACCCGTCCCGGAGCAGCGGTGGGATGTGGGCAGGGTTAAGGTGTGAGGCACAGCTCTGCAGCCCTACAGCAAAGGCTGCTTTGGTTATAAACCTGTGAGTCCAAGGAGAAAAGCTACACAGAAGAGTTATTGCCAAGAAACGTGAGAATGCAGCGGGAAGGGACGTTAGGAGGTTCTCCAGGTCCACCCCAAAGCAGAGCAAGGGGGGACACACAGGACCCCCACTGCAGCAGCAGCAAAGCCAAATGCTCCCCTCGCACTATCCCGCTTTGTCCCCCGTCCCCATGGAAGCTGGGTCAGTGTTAACTGCTCTGTGCCCTCACCCGGAGCCCAGAGCTGGGGGGTTAGTGCAAGCCATGCAGCAGGCTCCATTAGCAGGTTTATCTTTGGGCAAGTTATCTTAGATTTCAACTTTATCAAGAAACCTGATGGAGCAAACTGTTCCCAATCAGAAGGCACGGTGCGTCTTAGTCCTTGCTATAAAATCTCTTCAGTGCAATACAGTGCAAGCTTAAAGGTGAAAGCACCAATTAATTTCTTCTGCATGAGATGTTTTGGCCTTAATAAATCTTCTAATTAACATATCTTCCTGATGCAATGGAGCACGCACTGGGCAGACTAAAAAAGCTACAGAAAGAACAAGAAGAGAATCAGTGTTTGAGTTTCACTTGCTTACATTAAGACAGCATGAAGGGTCAACGTACAGCTCTAACATGTGGGGCTGGGTGCAGGCGTCTGAATTTAAACCATCACAACCCAGAGGAGCTCTCACAGCTGCCAAGACCTTGTTTGGAGCCAGTAACCAGAGGATGGACTGGAAGCTGGAATGAGGAAGGGCTGCTGGAGCGGACGTCTGAGGAGCTGTGGGCTGTGATGGGGTGGGAGAAGGAGAGAGCTGTCCCAGCCTGGCCAGGACACACAGCCTGGGCCAGTGGCTTTGTGCTTGTCCTACAGAACAGCCAAGGACAAGACCAGGTTGGGATTTGGGTTGTATCCTGAAGGGAAAGCATTGTCCTGGGGCCTCAGTCACTGGGCTTCAGCTCTGGAGCTGCAAAACACGGTCAGGACCTACCTCACTGCTGAGCTTAACACCCTCTGCATTCCTCCTCTGTTGTAAGCATCTCTAGGGGCTTAGCATGGATATTAATGAATAACCTTAACATTGCTCCTATGGAAGATCACTTGCCAGTGCCCATCACCCTGCATCACCAGGTGACCCAGCTTTAAAATGACCCATCTCTACCACCTTAATTCCCCAACTGATTCACTGGGTTGGTGATGGCTACAGGCAATGTCCCACCAGCTCCAGCCACCTCTTCTGGTCACCTCAGTGCCAGAGCCTGGCCTGGTACAAAGGTGGGATTCCAACAGGCAGCACACACGACATCCAGAACTGCCCGATGCCTTTAAAGCAAGCTGTGTATTAAATGCAGACAGCAGAGGTCTCACACACCAGCCAATTCCTGTAGCAACAGCACAGCCCACCTGCACATTCCTAAGATGATCTTGGAAGCCGCCAGGATCCAGCCAGGATCCAGCCAAGATCACTGACTTGCTTCTGTGCTTGGAACTGGGGCTGCAGGAAACGCTCCATCAGAAGCAGCCCTTCAGCAAACACTGCATCAGCCAGCTCCACTTGTTGGCTTGGTCTGAACTGCAGCATTGATCTCAGTCCAATAACAAATAAAACCCAGAGAGACCCTAAATTACCCCAGAATAACTTCATATGTAGCGATAACACAGAACAGATTCTAGGGACAAGCCTTAGGGTAAAACTTCAGCAGCAGCACTCTGAAAAGGAGCCCCAGCCTAAAGCTGTGATTAGTTTTGGCTTTAACCTAAGCATACTATGTGGAAAGAGCATCCAGCTTTGGACGTATCACTGGGAAACCCTCCACCTCTCTCCCCTTTCATCCCACCCTTAAACTTCCTCTTTGGGCAGCATCACATCAGCCAACCTGCTGGTACATCTAAGGTACCCAGATCTCCCACCTACCCAGCCACCAGATCCCACAGGAGATGTGCCAGTGAGCTGGAAGGCTCCTTTTGCCCAACTGGGGATGGCATTTGAATTAATAGCATCAAATCTCTCCCCAGTTCCAGATGAGGCGCCTTTCCACACGCTGCATGATTAACTAATTGTTAATGAGCTAGCTAATTTCAGTTTGGAATGCTCCCAAGAGTCACAAGACATCCTGTGCCTGGTGACACTTCCAACCACACCACGTTGTCAGACCCACAGGCAATGCGCCACTAAATAAACGACACCACAAGAACTCAAAATACACGTGAGATTTAATAACAGAAAACAACGTACAAAGTGAGTGGAAAGAAATGAAAGCCAAACAAAAACCCCCCAAACCAACCAACAACCCCCACATTTGGATGGCAAAGGGAAGGGATGCTGCAGGCCCCCAAGCCAACCTCTCCAGCTCCATCCCAGGGCATCCACCATAGCCAGGCATGAAGCCTACAGAGCTCAGAGCCCCACACAACACGTTTTAAATCAGAAAGCAGACACATACATGATGGTAAATGGTTAAATGATAAAAAACAATGGATAGCTTTTTCCCATTAATACCAACCTTTTACAGATAAATGTATAAACCAACTGCAAGATGCTTTACCAAATGGTTCCGGTCAGTTCTGAAGGGGTTTTCTTTCACTTCTTTTAGCCTACAAGATGTAAGTCTTGGGACTGGATTGAGATTAGCATCACCTTGCATTTGTAAGTTGTTAAATAAAAACAAGATCAGAACTACCCTATATACCACATCGTGAGACCTTGTCTCAGCCAAAGGGAAAACCAAGTACTAGAGGAAAAAGTATGACTGAGTCCCATTGGGGAGATTATGGTGTTGAGCGCTCTAAAGAACACGCAGCTACAAGGAAAAGGGATGTCTGTCACAACATAAAGTCAATGCAATATAATAATCATTGTCATTAAAATATTGTTACATACATTCTGAATGTCTTCATCAGAAAAAGCTGGGAATTTCTCCACAATGCCCATGGATTTGAAGGTTTTTACTCTTTCGTCATTGCTCTACATAACCTCATTTCCTAACTCTAGGACAAAAGGATCGATCTCTGATGAGCCAGGGCAGTTAAAATCATTTGCATAGATCTTGCTGGCTGCAGCACGAGATCGGGAGAGAACGATTGACTGGAAAAGGCTCTTTGCACACCCAGGATCATCGGATGTGCTTTTATCCCGGCCTGCACAGCAGCAGCCTTGAGAAGTAAAACTACCAGTAAACCAAACGGTGCTGCTCCCTCGTGCAATCAGTGCACCAGAGCTCCTCTCACCGGCAAAACACCAACGTCCTGCCCATCATTCGCTACGTGGTTGGACTGTGGTCAGCCTGAGCTGGAATTGTCTCCTTGCATGTAACAATAGGTTGGGTTCCTCGCCTGTTTCTCTGAGAACGAGACATGAACCCTCCTACATTTGACTCTTTAAAACATCCACCTGGAGGCACAGCCTTAAACATCAATGCTCAGCTTTCAGCAGCCTCCTGATGAGCACACACAACTCTGCCTCTTTGACAAGCAGCCTGCTCCCGAGGGTACCCGAGAGATCTGTGTGGGGTTCTTTCTCAGCAGCCTCCAGTAACACTGATGTGCAGTACATCCGAATGATGGAGTTTAACACCTGAGCACCTATTGAGAAAGGAAAATGAACAAGAAACAAGCCCCTGCTCCACTGGGATATGCAAGTCAGAGAACCTCATCTTAGAATCCAGCAAGGGCTGCCCTCACACAGGCCATAACAGGCGAGGAGCAAGGATGCTCTGTACCTCAAGGAAGGAATCTGCTGACAGCTTGAAGACAAGCCTTTAAGGGAGAAAGCATTGGAAAAGCCCTGTAACATGGATAACTAGATGAAAACACACACCCTCACAACTAACACTTAGCCAGCCAGTGCTCTCATACACCTTAAAGACACTGTGTGGGGGTTAATATAAAAGATTTGCTTTCTTTTAGCCTGTTACCTGTTGGATGGATGGAATTGGGTCCAACTGTTTCTCCATGACAACAGAGCCAGGAAGCCTCTGTTCAGCTGTTGTCCTGCCCGATCACAGAATGGTTTGAGTGGAAAAAACTAACATTGATCCTAATTATTCCTCTGAGCTGAGCTGCCCAGGAAAACCAGGCTGTGATTTCCAGGCATGAGGAGTGTTAAGGGAAGCACCTTCCAAGAGGAACAACACCTATCCATATAAATAGGGTGCATAGCTCAAGATTAGGGGAGTTTCCTTATCAGGCACATAATAAGTCTGAGATTAAAGAGTAAAGATGACTGCTTAAATAGCTTTGACACACAGTAAAGTACAACTGCTGCACAGCTCCTGCAGCTGCACATTATACAACACACTCTTATGAAAAATCTTTCTCTATAAATGTTCTACTTTAGCAGTAAACTCAAAACATTGTCCCATGAATTTTATAACCACTCTCCATATATATATATATATTTCTTATAAATGATGTAGAAAGTGTTTAGAGTAATTCAGGAGTAAAATAGAGAACTACTGGAATGAGGGTTACTCTGAGCAGGGTTCCCAGGGCAGAAAGTCTGAGCGCTGTGTTTGAACTGACTCAAATGGAGAGCTCTGTTAGAAAAACAAAGGTTCGAGCATCCTTCACATCACTCCTCCCGTTTGTGCACGTACAGGGGGAGGCCGATGAGCCTCGAGCAGTCACTGAGTGAATGACAAAGGAAAAACAAAGCTAGAAAGCAATGATTTAGCTGGTGGGTAAGATGAGTTCAAACAGTTACGGTCGCTGTATACACGGCTGCTCGACCACTGTGCTTAGAACAAAACATCTTATTTTAGAGATTAGTTGCCTTTGTTTAACAAAATGTACATGGTTACTTCCTCAAAGCCTCCTGCCACACTCTGCACGGATAACAGGGAGTCCTTACACCGCCAGCACCGAAGACGCTCATTTTCTCTTTCACTTTGGTCCACTCACACAATGTTATGAGAAGGGTCACAGGGTGGGAAACTCAAGCAACTTAACACATGAAAGCACCAAGTCCACTCTTGGCCTGAAAGTCTGTGTGTGATTAACTGAAAGAAACAAAGCATAAAAAACAAAAGCATAAATTAAAGTTATGAAAACGAAACAAAAAGCAAAATGTAGCGAAATATGTTAAAAACAAAACAAGGGGAGGGAAGGGCAAAGGCTGCTCAGGCACCTGAAGACCAATGGGAGAGAGCAAATTCCACACTGAAGCACAACCTGCCTGGCACAGGGAGGTACAGGGGGGGACTTCATCACAAACACTTGTATTTCCCCTTGACACCTGCAATTCCTCTTCATTTCTCACTGATTAAAGCCACTAAAAGCGCTGTGTTGAAACAGGAGATGATGACAAAAGCTTTGACCAGCTCTCCTGAACATAGAAACAAAACCACCCCCTCTCCAAACTCCCGATACACTCCCAGCTCCTCCAAGCTCCCAGCATGTTGCCCATAAACCCAGGATACTGCTCCAGCTCCATCACATCCATGCAGCACCAGAAACTCGCTACACAAAGCCACAGCACAGCCCGCACCGTGCGCTTGGCTGGCTGAAGCCTCCCAGGCTCCACAGGACCCCTGGCTCCTTTCAATGCCTCCCAGGTGAAGCCAAAAACACCCCCCAACCAAAAGAGCTAAACACCCAAATGACCCAAACCCCATTAAACCCACATCTCCCTAAGTTACCGGTGTTATTCCTGGTGATGGTGCACCCCCTCCAGCCATGCTCTGGAGAGGAAGAGAGCCCCAGCACCAAGCAGGGTCCCACCATGCTGTGGGTGCCCCTTGGTTCTCTGTTCACCCCCTGAGCTGCCTTCTCCCAGCCCTGCTCCTGACCATGGCCAGCTCCTATTCACCACCAGAAGAAGGTGTCCAGACTCGCATCTCAGGTGGGATAAAGCCAGCAAAGCCCAAGAAACCCATTTCTGTCCCAGGCAGATGGAGCGCAGGGGAAGCTGCAGTGTTCCAGCCTGGCCAGTGCACAGCACAGCATCCCCAAAGCATTCCAGCAGCAGTGTCACTCCCCCAAGGTACCGGTGTGCAGCTCAGCGTGCTTGCCTCTTTCAAAGCAGGCCCAGCCCCAGCCTGGCCCAGGGTTCAACCCCTCATTCGTGTGAGTTCAGCCAGATTAAACCCTGTGCTCAGCCCCATAGTTTACAAAGTGTTTTGGGTTCTACGTGTGAGGTGGGCCATGCCCTGAGGATGCTCAGAGGTCTGCAGAAAAGAGCGGGTTTGTGTCTTTAACACCAATACTCACTCCCGAGGAAATAGGTTAAAGAATACACACTCATCTTCCATGGGAAGAGGCAAATTACCAGCATGTCAGTGCCCAGAACGAGCTCCTCTAGTGCTGCAGTTCACAGCAGAGAAGTGTCAGAGCACAACATCTCATCAGCAACGGGAAGCTGAACGTTGTGCTGGCAAGAGCACTTCGGGTCTTGCTACTCTCGATGGTCTTGTTTCAGTTTCCATCACTAGAAGGCTCAGGAGCACTGCCACCAGCCTGTGCTGGGTTTGACAGGATGCAGCTCAGACTCTTAAGCTCCTTCACACAAGAGGAAGTAACAAAAGATGCTGGAATAACGGAATTCCCAGCTTGCGTGATGGTGCTTCTCATTTTGCTCCCTGCCCAGTGTTCCTTGAAGACTGGCTTGAATGCAAGCAGGATCACACACCCCCCTTTTCTCTTCAAACCTGTTTGCCAATTCCTGCTCTGTCTTTACACCTTCAGGTGCCTGAAGGAGCATTATTTACATGCCCTCCTCCACACTGCTGCTGGCTTCAGCAATGGGCATTAACTGGCAGCAAGCTGAGATAAGAATTCTGCCTGTAGGGGAAAAGAGCTGAGCAGAGCTGTGTCCTGGAGCCCTGCTTCACATGGAGCCCTCATGCATTCCCAATGCATCTTCTCTCTAAGCTGCTGTTTCCTTCTTTACAACTGCCTCTACAAACAACTCTTCAGAGGGCCCCAAGCCTACAGATGACGGGGACCACATCTGAGAGACGCTACAACCGTGCCAGGATCATCCCACGCTGGGGAGAAGATGCAGCTTGTGCTGGTCCCCAGGAGCAGAGGAGCTGCCTGCCACAGAGGCGAGGGCAAACCCTCCGGGACTCTCAGCCTTCAGAGAATGGCCCCAAAGTGCAAACCCTGCAGCCACCACTCCCCCAGGACCCCGTCTCTTGAAGCAGAGTCAGAAGAGCAGGAATGAGGATTCCAAAATCCCCTTTTCCATTTGGTGCCTAAAGCACTGACCAGCGCTGAAGCACCCCAGCAGGCGCTGACCTTCCCGGCAGCAGAGGAGAAAGACTCGAGCTCAGTCACTTACTTTTTCCTGTCTTTGTCCTTCTTCAGCGGCTGCTGTGAGGTAGCCTGCAAGGATTGGGACTGCAGGGTTTCCACCGCTACTTTCCGCCGGTTGAAGGCGTTCATCTCCTCCTCCAGCTCCCTCCTCTTCTCCTCCACCTTCCGTTTCTCCTCCTGGTGTATCCTCTTTAAGTGCTCAAACTTCTCATGCAGCTGAGGGGAGACAAACCCTCTGAGCATCGCAGCCAGCACAGCCACGGGGCTGTGACCCCCTCCCCTGCTTCGCCCCACACGAATCCCCACCACCCCACAGACACCGGCTGGGTGGTGGGGTCCAGCAGTGCCCCTGCACCGTGCCAGCCCCAGCAGAGCTGGCCCTCACCAAAAGCAGTGAAGACACAATGAATTCGGGTCTGCTGTGAGCTGAACAGATCACATACACCAAACCAGGAGAGAGTGTGTGCCCTGGTATGTGCACTGAGGCTCCCTGCCCCGTGGACCCTGTGGGCTCTTTATTCCTCACTAGTTTTGAAGATGGTCCATTTATCTCCTCCCCAGTCCTGATGGCTGCTGTGGCCTCACAACACTGTCCTGGGATTCCAGCTCCCCCCTTTGCTGCCCAGTGAGCCATCCGACACGGATGCTCACCAAACCACCCCGCACTGCCCTTCTCTCACCAAGCAGCATCCGAGTCTCCCACACACAGCACAGGATGGGGAGAGCTGCTGGTTCTGAGGCACTTCAACCAGGGATGCTGGCTTGAAAACACTGCCCCGTGTCCCCTTCTCCGAGTGGGGGGACACGTGTGTGTGTGTGTGTGCTTTGGCTGCTCTGCTCCAGAGCTGCATGTGCTCTCCAGGATTCACGCTGCCCAGCACCAGCTCCCATGCTGGCTGCATTTTGGGCTCCAATCCCAGGTTTTTGGCACACCCACCTCTCTCTCCTTCTCCTTCAGCTCTGCCTCCGTCTCCTTGACTTTGTTAACAAACATTTGTCTCATTTCTTCCTCTTTCCTCTGGAGCTCTCCCAAGAACTCTTTCCTTTTGGTCTCGTACGTTTCTTGGAGGCTGGGGAAGAAAGCAAACAAAATCCAGACCCTCTGGCCACCGATGGGGAAATGCACGCCTGCCTGCATTGCCTCAAGACAAACAGGGGAGGGAATGCTCAGGTCAGCTGCAAAGTTCAACCCCAGTGCTAGCTCCTGCCAGGCCACCATTGAGGATATCACCTACAAGCCTTCCTGTTTGGAGTGTCAGTAACAAACTACTGCTCTGTGTGGATGCTGTAGACACGAAGGGCGCCCACCTGAAGGGCTGGCTGTCAGGATCTGTGTCCTTGAAGCCCATCTCCTCCAGCTTGCACCTCCTGTAGAGCTCATAGTGGCGGGTGTGAGTCTGCTCCCGGAGATCCTCCATGTTCACCCGGATCAGCATCTCCCGCAGCTTCACGAAGTCGCAGTGACTTTCGTTCTCAACTGATGGAGGCAAAGGGAGGACTCAGCAAACCGCACACACAGCAGAGCACAAGCGCAGGTTGCCTCCAAGCACTCCCCTCCCAAGCTGTTGTCCCGCACAGAGCACAACACAGCCCCTCGGATGCAGGGATTCCCATGGACCATTACTGCCTGCTGGTAGGAATGGAATGGGATTCCAAGGGAAGGTTGGCCAACCCACAGGACGTTTCTGCAGTGCTCAGCACAGGGCAGCTCCATGCACATGCTGGCAGGAGGGCAGAGCTGGATGCAGAAGGTGCCCTGCATGCACAAGGCAGGTCTGCGGGGGGTGCCTGAGGCAGCACCTTACCTTGCACCACTCCCCATGGGTACTGCCGAGCTCTCACCAGCTTGTTCCCAACCTTCACCTCCTCCGTGCTGCCGACCACAGCAAAGGGCAGATGAGCCTGAAACAGAGCCAAGGAGAGACTGAGTGCGTGAGCCCAGAGATGAGCCTGACCAATGGATCCCCCTCACCCACGATCTACTCCAATAAGTCCTTCTTCTAAATCTAGCCCCCAGTACTCAGAGCAGCCTCTACTATGGACTGGGATACTGCAGCAGAGAGCAGCATAAGGCTGCAGCACAGCCTCTTGGCACTGCTGGCTGGACTGGATGGGGAAATATTGTAGGAACACCATGATCATCACTGATGTCCCTGTATCCATTTGTCAGGTTGTTCTCGCAGCTCTTTCCCCATGCCAAGAGCGGGGCACTCCCTGCCTTGCAGAAAGCACAAGCAGAGACATCCGTAAACAGGCCTTGGCAGAGCAGTTTGTGTGTGGGCACTGGAAGGGACGTGAGCAGGATACAACATGTGCTCGCTGCTCCCCAAGCCTGCAAAGCACGGAGCACAGCGAGGGAACAGGGCACTGTCCTCAGCGCCGCAGGAGCCGCGGAGCCGACGCTTCAGTTGGATGAGGCTGACAAAACCCTTCATGTTCAGGAAGAAAGGGATCCACAAGTGTGGAATTGGTAGAGAAGTGGCCAGGAATATTTTCACTGGGGCACGGACCAAGCAGCCCCGACTCCCCTTTCAATCACCAGCACACACAGCTTGCAATCGCTTTAGAAAGATGGTTGTAGCCTCCAATTCAGCAAAACCAGAGCTATTCTGGTGAAAACACCCATCTACTTGACCCAGAAATCAACTGGCTATTGAGATTTAAAGTAAATTTAAACAGGGGGGCAGGGATAAAAGACAAAGCATTTAATCAGAAGCAGCCATGCAGGAAGATGCTCGTCCTGATGAAAAAGCTGCTTTTAGTTAAAAATCAACATGGAGGCATCTCAGCTGCTCCGACTGCAATAGCTACACTGTGGTCTGGGAGATGGGAAACCTGAAGGTGTTTTGCACTTGTTCTCAAGTTGATCTTTGAATCCCAAAAAGACAAAATAGAGTCAAATCACTTTTCTTCTTTAGTTTAAACCGGGGTTTCTCTGCTCGGCCTTAAGGGAGGAATAACGTACATCTTAGCTGTAAGAGTTTCATTCCCAGTTTCCCCCTCCTCATGTGACTGGCAGCCTCAAAGGCAGAGAGAATGAATTTTAACAAAGTATTCTTCAAACAGTCAATAAACCAAATTTTGGAGCAGTTTCTCCAGAGAGCCCACAGATTCAACCAGAGCCACGCTGTGATTAACTCTGCACACAACAGCCCTGGGCATCTCTCGCATCCTCAGCTCAACTCTCAAACAGACCCAGTGCCCGGACAACCCCGGTGGAACTTGCCTTTTAAATACTGGTTTGTGCAGCAGTTCAATCTGTCACAGCTTTTGGTGCCCTCAGTGTGACTGGAGCCAGTACTCACATTCATCACCGAGTTGATCTCAGCGACCGCTTCATCATCCGTGGGGAACTGGTAGATCTGCACCCCATTGCTGACCAGCTCGCTCATCACCTTGATCTTGAACTTGTGCAGCTCGCTCTTGGAGATGGTGTCTGCTTTGGCAATGATGGGGATGATGTTCACCTGCAGCACGAGGAAGGAAGGAGAAAGGAGCCAGGTGAGCAGCACTGGGGTGAGCAGCTCCATGGTGCCCATGTCCTACCCGCTGGCTGCTTTGCCTTTCACACAGAGGGGCTGTGCTTTGCAAGCGCTGCAGCACGAACGCAGCTGAACACTAGAGGGAAGAGTTTTCCAGGCCTGATTTGGCTACAAGATTCCCGATAAAGCAAAGACAAACATCCCGCAGTAAACACACGAGGAGCAGATCAAAGCCTCTGCGTTTTGTTGGTACACGCTCCGAGGGAGGCAGAGGCACCGTAACTGTCACACCTCCAGTTATCACCTCTCGCTCCTGGCTGTGCTGACAAGCTGGTTTAGAAGACAGGCACAAGGATGACACCGCTGCAGTGAGCTGGTGGAGCCCTCCCCATCCCTCAGCAGGAGGAGCAGGGGCTCCTCAGATGCTGTTACAGCAGGTACAGAACCTTTCCAAGGACTCCACGTGGATCACAACTCGGGCGCGCTGAGTGGATGACACAGACCCCCTGGGAGAGGTGCAGGGCACAGCACACAGGAGGCTGGGGGCCCTGCTGCTCTTGCTCAGCTCTGGTTGCACATCGCACCCACCAGCACAACACCCATGGAGCTTCATCAGCCCAGGGTTCAAAGCCACCCACAGGCTGCAGCGTGGGGAGGTCCCCACCGTGCCTGGTACCCATCAAGGTGAAGAGCAAACAAGGGCCGCATCCCCCATGCTTCAGGAGGGATGTGGGTCACCGTGTGGCCTCAGGCTTGAGAGAGCTGCAGCAGGGCAGGACTCTCACAGGAACCTCTATTGGATTGTGCTGCGATGCCCAGAGGAGCCAAGCGCCACGCTGCAAACCACTGCTTAAACAAACACCAGCACAACTCCTCTGTCTGAGCAGCAGCCAAATTCATAGCAGCCACACGCAAGGGCTGAGACAAAGGAGGGGAAAGCCTGATGTGCCATTTCACAGCTCCCAACAGCCAAGGCTTTTTGTCCTACAGAGCACAAACTCAGAGCAGCCATTTGGGCTCCAGTGGGTGCCATTCATATAAATAACCTTGCTTTCCCAGCTCAAGCTCTCTTTGTGGCTCAGTGCTTTTTTCCCCATACTTCATGTTCCTCCCTCCTCCCTCTGGTTTAGCACCCACTAAATACAAGAGCATTTACTCGCTCCACAAGAAAACCATCTTAATTTGCTCATTGCAAATACATCCGAGGGGATAAATTCCTTCTTTTCCTCAGCCACTGACCTGGCCTCTTTACCAAGGGCCACAAACCCACACAGAACAAGGCCTATTGCTCCTCAGCAGGTCAGTGTCCTCATTACCAGTGTAAAAGGGCCATGACCACAGCTGGGTGCCTCACTGACCTGCTAAGAGCAGGGCAGCCACAGCTTCTCTGGGCACCCTGTGCCAGCGCCTCAGCACCCTCACAGGGAAGAGCTTCTGCCTAAGAGCTCAGCTCAGTCTCCTCTCGGGCAGGTTCAAGCCATTCCCCTTGGCCTGGAATTATGACCCGAGGAAACCTGTGCTTCAGACAAGACAGTGAACTGCAATGCACACCCATAAAACCCACCTCCTTCCCAAGTCACGAAGGGCAGGCAATTATCTACAGCTCCTAAACAGCACTGAGAACCACCCAGAACAACAACAGGGAGCCCCGGGATGCCCACAGCAGTATGCAGCTGGGCACCACTTCCCAGGGCAGGGCTGTTTCACATCAATACATCACCTCCTCATCTGATACAGGGGCAACATCACCTATCTCTTTGCCCAGGTTAAACCCAATGGAAAGCCAACCCCTGCCAGGTCCTACGTGCTTCCCACCCAGCAGCCATTCCATCGACCCAGAACCACTTCTGAAGATGCTTCTAGCCCTCTGGCTGTAACTGAATACCCTGAGAGCAGCTGGCCATGAGCTCAGCCAAACAGATGATGTACCACAGCACAATGGAAGGTTCTGTTTACGAACCAGCTTTACTCAGAAGGGACTTTGTAAACTTTACACTCAAGGCAAGATTTGTTATTGAAACCATCACCCACATTCAGAGGCCTGCCCAGCACCTGGTGCCGTGCCATGGCGTGCTGGAGCCAAGGTGGAACCGAGCCTCAACCCCCTTGTTAAACTAGCCCAGAAGCTGAGTCAGCAGAGCACACCACAGAGCCCTGCCCCTATGCACCTCCATGGGCTCCATTCTCCACCAGCCACCCACAGCTTCCCAAGGGGAAAGGCAGGTTCAGGGCTGCAGACACGAGGCAGAGTACGTCACCTCCCTGCTGTCACCGGTGTGGAGCGGATGGAAAGCTGCTGACACGCACTGCACTCTGCCCCATGCACAGCCATTGAGGTGCACTGGGAAGGGGGCTCAGTGCTGTCGTGCACAAATCCTGGAGCGCCTGGACAGCGCCTTGATGGCCTGGGATGACACTGATGCAGAAACACAACGTAAATGCCTGGCACCCAGGAAACATCAATGGTCTCGGGCTGCTTATTCATGTCCATGTGCCTCCTTGCTCAAAGCCACCAAACCCAAGATGTTCTCACACCGTGGTAAGAAGGGAAATGAGAGCAAAGGGATAAAAGGACTCCAGGGAGGACAATCCAAGTGGAAGTTTAGGAATATAAAAAGCCTGTGTGTGCACAAAGTCCCCATCTCTGCACAAGTACAAAGGATTTATTTTGGTACTGCCCAAGGACCACATGAAAGGCAGCCACAGGGAGATGTGAAAAGTAGGGAACGGAGAAGGAAGGGAAGGGAAGAGCTTTGTGGGACCACCAGCACCAAGGGGAATCGTGCAAAAGCTTTCCTCCAAGCATATTTCTGGGGATGTGTAATGCTGGCAGCACACCAGGAGACAAGAGTTTATTGAGGGAAAGTTTCTGGATGCCTGATGAAGTCAGTGTAACAGCTACCAGGGTTACAACAGCCGCTGCAACAGGAGGGCAGTGCCTGCTCTGCAGCAGGGCCAAGGGAAAGCAGCCCTGGGTGGGAGGGCAAACAGCAGGGACCCTGCAAGGGGGACTCTACCCAGGGCCCCCATTACTGCAGGGTCTCAGCACCTTGCTTGTCCCCTCTGCGGGCTCATCAGCATCTGCCCCCCTTGCTGCTGAAACACTGTTTGAAAGATAGGAAATGCTTTGTGAAGAGGAGATGCTGCTGCCACTTGTGACCTCTGGAGCCTCCTGCAGCTCCCTGGAAGCCAGAAGTGTGTCAGAAACCTCCTCTGAGCTGCAGGAGCATCAGTGGTAGCCGGTTAAGTAACCCACTGCCGCCTTAGGCAGAGCAGCCTGTGCACAGAGAAAAGCCCCAGGGCAGACCCTCTCATGACCCACTTTTCAGATCCTATGACCTTGAGGATCCCTCACCATGCTGAACACCTTCAGGAGATATTGTGATCTCCTGTGAGGACCACCTGGCACTCAGAACACATCCTTACCCGCACATGTGTAAAGAGCAGGTAAGGAAGTTGCAGCTGATGGCTTTGGTAAATACGAGCTAACCTGGGTAAGATTCTTATAGTGAGGGACACTCCAGATGGCTGGGGACCAGGTTTTGCACCTGATATTCTTCAGGCAAGGCAGCGAGAAAACAAGCACAAGACCTCAGCAACCACCAGGACAGACGAAGTTTTATCAGAGCCCTATAAACACCCCAGCTACCAGGCAAGAAGGGGTCCAGCACTGACACAGAAGCCATAACCACTTCCAGGAAGATGGCCCATGGTGTCCAAAGCCCTCACCTTGCTATCGAGCTTCTTCATCGTGACCAGGTCCAGGGACTTGAGGGAGTGGCCGGTGGGGGTGATGAAGTAGAGGCAGACGTGGATCCTGGTGTCGTGGTAGTTGAAGAGGGAGCGCCGGATCTTCAGCTCCTCTTGTAAGTAATTTTCAAACTGCGTATCAATGTACTCCACTATCGGCCTGTAACTGAAACCAGACCATTAGCAAGCCAGGCCTGGGGCACAGGCACTGCCAACGCTTCAGGGCTTCCACCACTATAAAAGCAACCACGAGACTCAAACGATGTAGCCTCACAACAGGAGGAGAGTGGCATTTACACACAGACCTTGTAATCCAAAGGAGTCTCCTGAGGCCACACTGGAAAATAAGGACACTGGAGCACAGAAAGACAACTCCCTCCCCACATCTAACTCTGCCCAGGTCTCAGGGCTGAGCCATCTGGCTGCAGCAATGCAGCGTGACCAAGGAGAGACCTTGGAGTCCCAGAATGCCTTCACCTCGGGCTTGAACAAGACGTCTGTGCAATTAAATGAGACAGGTCCAGCGACACTGGGCACTGTCAGAACAGATCATTCCCAACCCTGCACTGAGGGCAGCTTGTCAACTGCTCCCGCTCCTGCAGGACACCATTCCCTGCTGGACAAACCTCCTATGACCCCTCTTTCTGGCTCCTCACCCAATTCACTCAGTCCCCAGAACCAGAGCCACTGCAGGGAGCTACTCCATTAACAGAAACACGGGCACGCGGGGCTGCAGGCACTTTGAGGCCAGCCCAGGAAAGCCGAGCAGACGGCGCGGGACCTGCCTTTCATCCTTATTTATCTGGTCCCCGAAGCCGACGGCATCCACGATCGTCAGCTTCAGGTGCACGTTGCTCTCCTGCAGGTCGTAGGTGCGTGGCCGCAGGCAGACCGCGCTCTCGTAGTGACTGGCCTCCTCCGTCTCGAAGGTGGTGTTGAAGAGGGTGTTCATTAGTGTGGATTTCCCAATGCCGGTCTCACCTGGGAAGGAGAAACCATCAGCTCCCTGCAGCGTGAGCCTGCCACAGGTACTTCAAAGGATGCTAATTACAGAGCAGAGTAAATTACACTGTGAGAGGTGCCTACAAATTGCTGCGCACGGACATGTAATTCTCCCACCGGTCACTGCATTCTTGAAGGCCTCCCATGCTTAATGCAAAGCTACCACAGAGCACTCTGCCCTCATCCCCCAGCGAGCAGCACGCAGCACAGCAAAACACTGTCTTCCTCTGGAGAAAATGCTCCTTGGAGAACCAGTAAGGGCACAATCAGGACAAGTTTCCCATCTGCAGCCCCCCTGTTCCAACAGCCACTGAAGGACACCTGGGATGCATCACAAACCAAGCTCTATCCCCGGATATTTGGCTCAAAGTCATCTGTGATGCAGAAAGGCTTTGAACTGCTGCTCCTGGTAACTAAACTAGACTGATGTCTTCCAGATTGGCCTACAAGGGGCTCCATTTAAACCCCTCATTCACTACACGCAGCCCTGTTGGCCAAGGGAGTGAAAAGAGGCAAATCCCAGGCAATGACCTCCTCCTTGCTCATTCTGGGCAGTCTCCTGTGCTACACCTTCAGCACAGGCAGCCACTGCTCCCTGAACCTGCGAGGAGCCCTGAGGTGCACGGAGGGTGAGCAAGCGTCTGCTCAAGGGAGGTGCCGTGCCTGCTGCACTGGACTCTGCTCCCCACTGCAGAATCAACCCCTCGTGGTGCTCAGGACAGGGCAGAGGCATGCACTGCATCCTACCCGCTGCAGGCAGGAGTTGTGCAGGGCAACAAGGCAGCCCGGTGCTCCAGACTGACTGAAAGGAGTCATGCAGAGAGCTCACCACTGACATAAGCCGCATTCTCCAGAGCCATGTTCTCTTTGGGCAGATTGAGGGCCAGGCAGGGAGCTGCTGTCTCTGGATGCATTTCTGCTGTTCTAGCAGGTTACAATACTGCAGATTCATACCCAAGATCCAGCCAAAGTAAAACTAATGCTCAGCTCATCTCTGGAAGGAATTGGTTCCTAGTGCTCCAGCAGCATCGCCTGCTCACGTCAATACCGGAGTTAAAAACCAAGCACATAATGAGGGTATTTCTTCTCACAACCGCTCTCAAGCTTCCAGACAAATACTTTACAATCAATAAAAGCAGGAACACTCCCTCTCCCTTTCCTAGCATGGGGGGGTCAGGCTTCCAGCCCTTTGGCTCACCTGGGACAGCATCAGCCAGGCACAAGCCTCGTGCCAGGCACCCCAGAGTGCAAACATTTCACTTGCCATTTCTCTTAATCCTTCCTATTGCAGAGGAGATGAGCAACACCTCGCTGATGATGGGACCCTTCTGGTTTCAAGGCTCACCCCTTGGATCTCCCTGCCACCCTGCAGCTTCTGCACCAGAAGCTGAGCTCAGTGCAGACCCGGATGGCCCCACAGCCGTTTCCTCCCCCACTTCCTCACCAAAGCACAAAGTTGATGTGTTTAAGCTTTTCCCCATATTCCCCCCGATTTTGGGCAATGGGTCTCCAACAGCCACGTGCGAAAGTCCCAGCTCAGAAGCACCAAGCTCCAGAGAGCTCAACTCCACTGCAATTGAACCCTGTTTTTAAAGACCTGGGCATCTTGGCTTTGCTCAAAGTCAGCACCGAGGCTGCGGCACAGCACAAGGAATGAACCCTGGTCCCAGCCCGTGTCTGTGTGCAGGGGCCAGCGCTCACCCACGCAGAGGATGTTGAAGCTGAAGCCCTGGGTGACGGACTTGCTGACCAGCTGATCCGGGAGACTGTCGAAGCCGACATGGCCCCCCAGGGAGAGGTTCCTCTTCTCTTCATTCTGGGAGGGAGAAGAAGCCGCGTTAGTGAAGTACTGGGGTGAGAACTCAGACCGGGGAGAGGGACCACCAAGGCCAAGAAGCGCCCACCCCCTGTGCACAAACCCTGGTGCTGCCGCAAGAGCTTGTGCGTTGGCACAGCACAAACCCCGACAGCCACCACCGACGAGCAGAGAGGGGAAACACTGCTCTTAGCAGGGAGCTGGGAGCGCTGACCCAACAGGCTACAGAGGAAAGAAAACAGGAGGGCAGGAGCTCCAACTGCGTGCAGCTGGGAGAGATTAGCAAAGGAAACCCCACCAGCCCCTGTCTGAGCACTCATTTCTTCCCCTCCTTTTGACTTGTGTTTTGTTAAACCTCCAACTCCACCGACTCCATCCCCCCAACTGCTCGATCACTTCCCTTTGCTATTGCCATGAGCAGCGTGGGGTTGTTCGCTCGGGCATGCAGGGGTGCTGCTCGCGCAGGCAGGACAAGGAACCCTCTTGCTTTGCCATCTGTGACCGCAGCTTTCCACCTTGCCTCTGCTGTTCCTCTTCCTGTCTCCCCCCATGCACTTGATTCTTCCTTCTGTCCCCTCTCTCCCCCAGAGGAAGCGCATCACCTGTAGGAAGCTTTGCTTGGAAACCAAGGCAATAAACATCCGAGGAGACAATAACAGCTCTGTGCCCTGTGTTATAGAGCAAAGCAGACCAGGTCAGCTGCAAAGTGCAGAGGAGAGGAGCTCACAGAAGGGCAATTTCTGCTTCTAGTGGTTAAGAACAGGGGAGTTTGGATTTCAACAGATACTGCTACCTCTGCAAAGCAGAGCGACACCTCAGGGGTGCAGCCCCTCAAGCACTCCCATCCTTCCACAGGGAAGCAGAGATATGGGATTTCAGAGCACGATGCAGGTTCCTTGGTAAATGACTCTTCTTAATCCCCAGCACACAGCGGAAGATGGGGATGGGGAAAGTGTCTGCCCTTTGCCTGGCTTTGGTTCTTCTCTTTGTCCCTGACAATGTGGACTTAAAGACTGCGAGACAAGAGCCTAAGCTGGCTGTCAGACTTGAACTCGAGAGGGAAATAAAAGTCAGGCCACGATAAGCCTTGTGCATCGCTCTATGCCCGCAGCAAGAAGCTCAACAAAACGCAAACCTCTGTTCATCTGCATCTCCAGTCAAAGCCTGCCTTAGTTCTGCCGCTGGGAGAGCAAATATTGCCAGCTCTGTAAAACAAACCACTTAAATCACAAGGACAACACGTGAGCAGCTGAGGCAGCTCCGAGGCCCCATGCACAAACCTCCCCGCTTAGCATTTGTTACCAGCTTCCAGCTGATTCCAGCCCTACGCTCTCCCAAGGGGCTCCCTGGACACAGACACAGCCGAATCCCAGCTGGGTTCCTACAATCACTTCTGCTTCACCCCATCAGGATCGATCGCGCTAAGAGGAAATCGCAATCATTTAAAGTTTTCCTAGGGGAGAGGTGCCATCAAGTAAGGTTTTATGGTGGCCAGCAGCTGAGGTGAATTAAAAGGGACCCCAAGGACAGGGAGACCTCAAAGTTAAGCTTTCTCCCATTCATCTGTCACCACATGGAGCTGTTAAAGCTCAGACTGATGCCTCTGCAGGGATGGAACCCAAGGGCAGGACGAGTCCTTGCTGATCCAAGCAGCCCAATGCTGGACCATGGATCCGGCACAGGATGGTGCAGCTGCATAGGGATGGGGAGTTAGGACCCCCGGGGGGCTCAGCATTGTTCAGGTTTGCTTTTCCTTTTAGGAAGGGCTTGTCCTCCTCTCCCCTCTCCAAGACACCACATGGGGAGCTCAGCGCGCCGGTTCCCAGCACCGTGGAGCTGGGGACAGCCAAGCTGTTCCCACAGAAAGCCACCGAGTTTGACAGTGACACTTTTGTGTCTTTTCACTGTAAATAACAAACAAACCCAAGCAAACAAAACCCCAAAGCGGAGAGCCCGCGATGACATTCTGGATGGCAAATAAATCAAGGCTGCCGGTGGCTATGATTAGGCTGCGAGAGCCCGAGGCTGGGAGGAGGTTTCCAGGCAACAGGCAGCATCGCTGCTCCGCAGTTTAAAATAGGCTCCAGCTCGGCAGGGCTGCATTGAGAACTCAGTCATGCCTCGGCCGGAGGAAACCCAAATGTGCTCACACAGGGCTCGCTTTTCTCCTCTCTTCTGGCGTTTGGCCGCTGTTGGGTCAGGACAAGAATACCCTGAACTGCGAACGGCTCCGCTGCTCCTGGAGGTGCTGAGGCAACCAGGCAGCTCCAGGGACAGTCTTTGACAGTGACCTTGAAATGCAGTTGCCTTTTATTTCTATGAGCAGCAATAATGACCTGCTTCAAGTTCAAGACGCTGCCGATACCGACGCAGAGAAGCGGGTGCTGTGCTTGCAGGGCCTTCAGCTGCCACTCAGCTCCAAAGGGTTTTGCTGTTGTTGCTGTGTTAGGACAAACAACTGCTGGGAAAGAGCGAGGCCACAAAAGAAGCCTTAAAACCCAGGTTTTGTTGGTTTATTCCTTCTCTCCAATCCATCGAGCTCACAGACTGGGCAGCCCCGTGAATACAACCAATGCTTCACCTCCCTTGTGCTGTTTGGTGCTTTCCTGGAGCAGAACCTCCCCATCATCCTGGTGCCACTTATCCCTGCACTGAACTGCAGTCAATCTGAGTCTCACCCCCAATGACCAACCCTTTAGGGTAGCTCCAGGACAGCTTGACATGGTTCACGTGCTAGTGAAGACATCAAGGTCACACTCAAAACTGAATTCCTTCCAGCAGCAGCAGCCAGGCTGCAACGCTCAGCATGAACAATCAACCCAGAACACGGATGCTGCAATACACGAGGGCAGCAATAATGCAGCAGTGTAGGGCTTGGTTTAGACAAAGAATTTCAGCAGGACTCTTCCCTGTCTGGTGTCCTGCAGGACAGGAGCAGGCAGGTACGTGGCAGAGCTGGATGGGATCAACCATGGCGAGAGCACAAACACAGCCCTGCCCTTTCCAGTTGCACTGGTCTCAATGCCCAACGAGACTCAGGTCTCTCACAGCCTGGAGAGAGGAATCTCCTGCTTCTCCCCAGGCAAGCCCCCATCCTGGGGCTGCAAACAGCCACAAGGCAGACGAGCTTCCATGAAGCCCATGTGATCATCTCACAGCATGGTAATTAGGAGCTTGTGATGGCTCCGAGTGCCAGCTCCCACCATAAACAGCTACTGCAGCCCTGAACGTCACTTCTTGGGTCCCCAACGATCACCATATGATGGGCAGCTACCAGGGTATCACTTCACAGGGAGGCTTTGTACATGCTCTGTACCTTGAGCTGACCTTCAGGGCTTGAGGCAGAGAGACAAGGGGACAATTTGTATTTTAAACCTGGAATTTCGTGGGGAAACCGAAGAGCAGGATTTGTTAAGTTCCAAAAGTCCTTTTAACCATGTCACTCATGCTCTGGCTCGAGAAGCAGAGGCTATGAAGGCAACAGGCACACAAATGGCACGGCCACGGAAACAGCCGCCATCCCAGAGGGAAACTGATCTCTGGCTCTGTTTGACAGCCACGTCACAGGAGCCTTCTCCTGGCACGCAGCGGAGCCGCAGCCGTGCCCTTGCAGGCACAGATGGCCACGCTCAGCTGAGCCCCACGGACCCAAGGAGGAACCTCCAAACACAGTGCTGCAAACCTGCTCCGAGGCACCGGCCAGCTGCCTCCAGGACGCGCTCCGCCAGAGGCTGGGATGCTTTGGGGATGCACAACGTCATCTGGCCCACTCCTGTGGCCACACCAGCATGAAGACACCCAGGGAACCAAAAACAGCACTTCAAGCCCACACCAGCTTCCTAAGCCCATCCACAGCAGGGTCCCACAGACCGTGCTGTGCCGTGGGACCGTGGGGTGGGAGGAAGCAGAGGCAGCATCACCATGGGCAGCTGGCCACAAACCATATCCATAGAAGATTATGTGTTATTTGGCCCTTTATTGCAAGCGAGCCAAGAAAAGGCATCAGAGAAACACAAGAGACACCAAATCCAGACCCCTATAAGAGGGGCAACTCGGTATTCACACATTCATTAGGCTCTTCCTAGTAGACAGAAGGATTAAAGAACCCTGTGAGGCTGCAGCATCGAGCACTGTGCCTACGATCCTTTAAAAGCCAGCAGTCTGATCACAGCTTCTCTTCATGCCTCACCTCCAAATTAGCATCGGTTTCACTTTGCGTCATTACATTTTCAGCATCTTCTCCCAGCAGAAGAGGCTCTGTCACTTGTGCAAGCCATGGGGATGGCAGCAGCGAGGACACCAGCTCCATACCCAGCTCTAGATCTGGCCTGGCTGGGGCTCCTGGTGCAGAGCGGAGCGGCTCGCTCTGCTGTTAGATGAGCTGCCCGTGTTGTCCTCCCTCTCACACCAGGAGCAGCATGAACAGACCGTGACATCAGTTGTTAAAATAAAGACATTGGGAAGTGCCATCTCCCAGCTGAGCTCCACAAGAAGTGCTCCTGCTGATGTGTGCTTGTGCTCTGTGCCCCAGACAACCCCAGCTTCCCTTTCCTGAGCTTTTTCCATGCTGTTTTACACACACACTTGTAAAGAGAGCAAGAGGCAACAACACAACCTGTGCACATGGTGCCTCCATTCCCAGTACTGAGGCACACTTCTGCACATAAATTCCTCAGTTCTGGATGACATCTTGACCTTTAGTACCAGATCCTCCAGGACTTTGCAGTGTGAATCCCATCCCAGCCTGGGAGCAGTGCATCACCTCCCCACCAATGCCTGGACATAGCACAGGCGCATCACTTCGCACTGCAGTGGCACAGGGAGCCGTGGGGTCCGGGCACGCTGTGCCAGGCTCCCTGCGAAGTGCAGAGCTCGGAGATCCCCTCCCCTCCAGTTCACAATCGAACCAAACACAGAGGGGACAGAAGCCAGGCTCCCGGCCAGGCTGCAGCTCCCGCTCGCTGGGACTCAGGGAGCAGCACGAGGAAGGGCAGGGAAGGCTCCCATGGGCCCCGCGTGCCGTTGGCAGCGCTCCCGTGGTGGGATGGAGCAGCCCGGGCTCTGCAGGGGCCAGCTCGGCACCCGGCACCGCTGGGACTGCTGCTGCTGCTGCTGCTCACAAACAATGACTTCACCTTCTCGACTGCCCGTCCGCAACCACAGCAGTGCGAGCAACGCAGAGATTAACACATACAGCAGCGGCGCTTGTGGGATGCTCTTCCCCTGCCTCCTGAATGGGAACGCACGGAATCAGGGAACTGCTCGGTCTGGATGCAAGGAGCTTCATTTGTAACTGAGCAGAGAAAGGACTGAATGAGATCCGGCTGTTAAACCCAAGCAGAGCAAGCTGATCCCATGTCAGGGCTCACGCGTGCTGGCATGCAAGGCATTGCCTGACCCCTCAGAGCGGGCAGCTCAGGCAACAGGGCAAGACAAACTGCCCACAGGCCATGGACAGAGGGAGCTGCTTTGGGGTACAGCAGGCACAGGGTACCAACCCCAACCCCACAACTGTGGGTGCTGAGGGCACCCAAACACCCATCACTGCAGGATTCCTTACAGAGGCGCTGGTGGTTTCGCTGTCATTTCACAAGTAAACTGAGTCATGGAGCAGTTGAGTACTTGCCTAGAGACCTTTGGGCAAATAGTGTTGGAAGCCAAATCCGGCTTCTTTGTCCAAGGCGGCACTCCCTGGGGCTTGGCCCAGTTTCTGGATCAATGCAGAATGCTCCAGCGAGACACCCCTCTGAGGAGATCCCACCCCAGCTCCAAATACCAGCTCAACAAATGGCACTTGACATCTGCAAGGGACCAGCAGCAAGAATGGAATCAAGCTTCCATGAAGGAAACCTTCCCCTTGCCAAGCTCTGCAGCGGAGGGACTGTAACAGCAACACCTCCTCTGGCGTCTGAAAAGCACCTTCATGGTGCTGGCAACGTTCAAAGCAGCCACTAGCACACAGCAAAACGCTCTCTTGTACACACAGAAAGAGGGTTATTAGATCTATGACAGCATCAGCGGCTGAGCTTGCACTCTGCAGTCTACACAGCACAAAGAGGCGGCCCAAGAGAGGTAACGAGACCAGATTTGAGGTTGTCTGACAACAGCCAAGGGATGCTGAGCATAAGAAGTCTTAGCAGAGAGCTCAGGTGTAGTAAGCCTGTCCTCATGGGTGCCTCTGGCACTGGAGATGAAGGGGAGCACACTGAGCTGGGGCTGGCCAGTGGAGATCTCAGCACCTCTCAGGCTAAAGCTGTCACATCTGAACACCATCTAATCTCAAGCAGGTTCCCCAGTGCAGGCACGGACTCAGCTGAAGGTTTCAGATAATCCTGAGTGTGCTTAAAATTCCCCATCCCCATTATGGAGCACTTCGTAACAGGCTGGGGGAAGGAGAGAGGGAGTGAAAAGGCCACAGAAGAAATCCTAGCAGTGAGGTTTATGCTGGTCTACCACTTGTCCTACGACAGCAACCTGCTGTGGTGGTACACGGCCAGTCCCACGCATCTGAGATGGTGTGAGCCCCTCTGCCATTGCTATGTAGGGAGGGCAGTGGTGTTTTCCCTGCTGTGGCAGCCCTAAAGAACTGCAAATGGTGACACTGTGATGCCTAACACTGCTTCCCCCGCCCCACAACAGCACGGCAGAGCCCCAGTGGCCTTCATTCACCTCCTTCCCTTCTCCAGCACAGCCCACCAGAGCGCATCCCTCCACATCACCCCCTCATCTCCAGTCAGTGCATGCTCCCAGCAAGCTCCCAGCCCACACTGACGTCCCCCAACGAAAACCTCACACTGAACCAACACAATTCCCAGCCCCCTTTAAACCGCTCTCCTAAGAATGCCAGGAATTTTCCCAGACACTCGAGCCTTTATTCACATCCCTCCGGCTCCCAGCTGCACCCCAGGCAGGCAGAAACATCGCTGAAGAAACCAGATATGGAATCACCAGCAAGACAACGCCAAATACAATGAAAGCCTCTTTACACTGCAGAGGCGAGAGGGCTCAAAGCTGAGGTTCTCTCCTTTGGGGCTAACTAAAGGTTATGCTGCCTGAAGTGATGCTTTTCTTGAGAGCTTTTGGACCTGTCTTTCAGAGCAAATCATAAAGCCCGAGAGCAGAGAGGGCATTGAGAAGAGCAACGCTCACCATCCTGGGAAAAGAAGCCAACATCCCACATGCCCAATGCAATCGCCCTGGGGTGCACCTGCAAACATCCTGAACATGCACGGCAGTCACCTGCCCATAGGAAGGTGCTCAGGGATTCAAGTGAGAAACTCCTCTGAAGGGAGGAACTCCTTGGGCAAACTCCTTAACTGCTTCCCTGAACCGGAGCTGCTGGTGCCAAAGTGGGGCCTGATTCCTGCGGCACACCTTGGACTGATACCCCAGCAATGCACTGGACATAGGATGCTCCCCGGAGCAGGGATGGGCACACTGGACAGATTCCCCCTGTGCACCAGCCTGCTCACTGCAGCCTCTGTGAGTGAAGGGCTGAACCTCAGGGGCTGCCTTCAGCTTTGCTTCAGCCTTCCCTCCTTGAAAACCAAAACAACAACCTGTGGAACAACATCCTACACATGGCTCCAGCACCCAGTGAACTGGCACAGGCTTGAAACGGGAGGTTCTGGTGGTGTTCAGAGCTGAGTGTGATGGGAGAGTAAAGCCTCTCATCACTTCCTATACAACATGCATCCAAGATGATACATTCACAACCTGTGAATGCAACATCAGCTTTACTGTTCTGCAAGCAAACTGTTTCTGGCTTAAATTCCTCTCTTTCTACACTGAAAGCAGAATTCCCACAGGCCCATGGGAGCCTTCCCTGAAGCTGTTATTTAGTGATTTCCCTATAACATTTATGGAGCCTAATTAATTAATAGTGAGGTCTTTCTCCATTAAGAAAGGATGCATTTTGTCCCGCTCACAAGTCCTGGAGGAGAGCTCACAAAGGAGCAAAGCAGGATTTGCCGGGCATTATGCACAGAGTGTTTTGCAAACATGAATGTTGCCTTTGAGAATAAGGGAAGTTGGTTAAAACAGAGAAAACTCTGGAACCAAAAATGAGAGACATTTCCTCCAAGCTGACCTCAAAGGATGAGAAAGTTCAGCTTTTCGCCAGCCCAAGAATTCCAGCCCCCAGAAGCTCTTCAAAACCAAGAAAGCAAAGCCCAAAACACAAACACAACTTTTCCTGCGGTCTGTTCCAAAAGAACCCAAAGTGCAGACAAACCCCATCGCGCCAGAGTGCCCGAGCCCCATTCTTTGCCAAGTTACTTATTCAGAAGGTGCTGAGGCTTTTGATTTAATGGAACTTCCCAAAGAACCCTGACAGGATTAATCTTATCACCTTAAGATAAGCAAGACTTTCCCAAGTTCACCCAAGGCAGCAGATGCTTCCCAGCTTGCACTTCACTGATCTCATCAGTGGATCCCTTCCCATCCCCATGCCACCACAAGGAAGAGGAGGAGACACTTGGCAAGGACAACTTCTGTGGGACAAAGCCGAGAGGGAAGCTCAGTGCCTGCCCCTCAGGAGTGGCATGGAAAAGGGTTGGGGCAGTTGGAAAGAAGCACTGAAGAAGGGCCTGGATCCCCACCGTGCCGAAGGAGCCGTGCTGGATACCAGCCACCAAGATTGCTTGTTTTAGTTACCACTTAAAATAAACACGGCTAATTCCCACAAACGTGTCCAGAATTTATTGCCTGATTACAATACATGCTATTAGTCAGGGTATTTTTAGACGAGGGAACAGGGATATAGTGGGAACCCAAGGGTTCTGGTCACCACTCATGCTCTCCCCAGTTTGCCTTACGCCATAAGTGTCTCCATAAAGAGCTCTTCCAGCTCCTGGACAAGTCTCCCTGTCCTACTGCCTGGGAGACAGCGGAAAGAGAAGTTTTACACACTACAGCCACCCGGCTCCATGAGCTTTAGCAGAGCCATCGTGCTAATAATCCGATTGCTATGTATCCACATGCCTCCAGAAAGCCTCACAGTGTATTAGCGCAGAACAGCTTTACTGTGAAGACTTGAGGCAACAGAAAGCAAGAAGAAAAACTCTATCTGAGAAACACACACAGCAAAGAGATAAACTGAAAGGGCTCTCCATTCTGTATGAATATATAGAATTAAGTCTATGTGTACAAATAGGAGCTGGAAACACCTTTGCTGCAGAAGATGGGGGAAGGAGAGCGTTACGGGGAGGCTGGCACTGGCAGCAATTCCACTGTGGCAGAGCTGAAAGCTGCGATCAATTGGATTAGGATCCAAAGCCTGCAGCAGCCTCTTGGAAGCAGGGTCTGGAGCAGAGGCCCAGCAATGCCCTTCTGCTCCCGTATCACAGCCTCACACAGCCTGGGCACCACACACGATACCTAACACAGCGTGGTGGGTCTCCTCTCCCACCGACGGGCCGGAGCAGCCCTGGATGCTGCTGCGGGAATGTTTGACTTCCCGGTGAGCCCCAGGATCCCTGGGCACGCACTTCCCACCAGCAGCAGCTGCAGACGTGCCTGTGCAGTGCTCCCCAGGGGCTGAGGGATGGACGTGTCCTGCCCCGCTGTCACAGCCAGAACCAGCCGGAACGCGCGCGGTGCCCGCGGAGGGCTCCGGGTGCATTCCCCGCATGTTTCCCTGCACACGTCAGGCAGCGGTGACGGGCTCATGGCAGCACCTCATGCACAGGATGGGAGCAGCCCCAGGTCCCTCCAGGAAAGCCATCCAGGCTCTCTCGCTTCCACACCCATCGGGGTTGGAGGCTGCGGGAGCTGGAGAGGGCAAGAGCCCCGAGGCAGCGCTCTCCATGGGAACCTTCTCCGGCTCTGACATCTCTGGAATTCCATGTGTGTGGGAGACAGACGCTTCCTGGCTTCACAAAGGAATCTGAACATCCAAACAGAGCGGTGCCTCCACAGGGCTGACCCCGTGGGCCCTGCTCAGCCCGCAAGCAGAGCCGTGACTGGGGATGTACCCAAGGAGCCTGCAGCTCTCATTGACACTGTTCTGCCAAGCCCTCTGAAAATCCCCACTGGCACCCCATTGGGGATGGGGCCAAATCCAACTGGGTCCACCTTTTGTACCCAAATGTCACAAGTTGGAGGTGAGCACAAGCGCTTACACCAGAGAAGATGCTCTGGAAGGAAAGGACATGGCTGGGACTGAGGAGACGCAGAACCTTCAGGATTCTTTCCTCTCTTGAGCTGCTCTGGGAGCAGAGGTGGGATCTCTTGCCATCCATCTGATGCTTTTACGTTACATGAATACAAATGCAAAGCTTCAGATATAAACCCAGATCTCGCTCCAGCCATGTGGATGTGGAGAAGGGGAGAAACAAGCAGTGCATGAGCACACAGGCCCCACCTCGTCAAAACACAGCACGGGACAGGACAACATTTCTAAGGGCTGTAGCAAATCTGAACCAAGCAGAGCAGCTTCTCCCACCCACAGCCCCAGTGTGCCCGGGACATGCACCGAGTAATCCCAGTTAATCACATAACCGTGCCCCTGCCCCACGCGGGCGGGTGGCAGCAGCGTTGCCCACACCCTGCACGCCTCCCTCTGCCCTGTTGCCTCCCAGACTCCTCCTAATTGCACAACCCAGGGAGAGCTCATCCAGCACCGCGCTGCCTCCCCCCCATCTGCGAGCCAAGGCAGCGCAGGGAGCAGCACCAACAGCGCAGAGCTCTGGGGCCGGGCGCTGCCCGCACAGCCCCGCCGTGCCCGGCTCCGGGAAGGGAGGCGCTGGTTTCGCTTTGCCGCTGCACGCAGCGCCCGCCAGCTCCCATCCTGGCACCCACCGCATCCCTGGTGCCGTGGGAGCAGCGAGGGGCGCAGCCCCAGCACGAACCCGTCTGGTTCTGGGCAGCGCCTGCTCCCGGCGCGCACAGCGAGAGGAGCCGGAGCGGGAGCCGCGGTGTGCTGCGGCTCTGCTCAGTGCTGCTGTGGTGCGAGCAGGCAGAGCCGGCTCCCTGCGCCAGCCTCCCGGGGAGGGACTGCAGGGCTCGGAGAGGCAACCCCCGATCGGTGCCCTCCCGTGGAACAGCGTTTTCCCCATTGCTCCTTCCCCAAAAAGCAGGCGCTCCAGGCAGGAGGCGGCCGGGGCAGAGGGAAAGGGCTGCTCCCGCTGGGCTCGCTTCCTGAGCTCTGACCAGCTTGGAGAAAAATCTGTCACTTCTGTTCCACGCTGCATGGGGCATCGCCGGGTTTTCCAGGCTAAGGTAGAATAACTGAATGGCAAAAACAGGCAAGGAAATTTAACCCTGGAGCTTCCAAACGGTACCACTGGCTGGGAAAGAGAGAACGGCAGGGGGATGGCTGGGTCCAAACCACAGCTTCCATTGAAACTGAGCCAAGGAAATGTTTTCCTTGAGAGTCTGATTAAAAGAAAATGTAAGCCTGTGCTAAGTGTGAGTGTTCCGCAGCAGCTCTGGTTCACAGAGCTGTTCTCAGCGCACTCCTCGTGCCCATCTTTCATGGACTAAGGTGTAACACAGCCCCTTCACACAGAGGAGCAGATTTAGGCTGCACACAAGCTCACAGCAAACAGCAGCAGAAACACATGGGGTTTATCAGAGCCCTGCAGCTACGGCAGGAACAGGGTTCAAAGGTCCCTCTGCTCCCACAGGGCTGGGAGCAGGCCCTAAGAAGGCAGTGGTGTGAGAACAGGTAACGCTCACCCCAAGCTGCAAAGTGGCCAGGCCCCCCCAGCTCAGCAGCTCACAAGGAGCCACAGCACCGGCTGTTCCCGGTGAGGAAGATGGGGTTCAGCTTTCCCTGTGCAAAGTGGTGCTTTTCTGGCAAGATCTTCCAAGGAGCACTAACTGACAGTAACGCTACCAGTAAAAGCCTCGCTGTCAATCACTGACACAAAGGGATGTCTTCTCAGGGCCGTGTGCAGACAACCACCCACAACCACAGCTCACACACAGCTATGTGTGTGCATCCAGCACCCGCTTCACCGGGTGTCATGGTCCACAAGTCCCTGTCCCTGCTCACAGTCACTGTGTGAGCACAAAGCAATCAGCCACGGCACCTTCACAGCGTATGGCATCGTGTTGAGTTCTTATCTCAGCCCAGCCTTCAGGCTGAGGACTGAAGCTCCTCTCCATAGGCATGGGGCTAAGAGCCCCAGCAACTGCCTCTGCACCTCCAACTCAGACAATCCCAGAATCCCAGACTGGTTTGGGTTGAAGGGACCTTAAAGCTCATCCAGCTCCAACCCCTTCCCCTGGAGCAGCTTGCTCCAAGCCCCTGTGTCCAACCTGGCCTTGAGCACTGCCAGGGATAGGGCAGCCACAGCTTCTCTGGGCACCCTGTGCCAGCGCCTCAGCACCCTCACAGGGAAGAGCTTCTGCCTAAGAGCTCAGCTCAGTCCCCCCTTGGGCAGGTTCAAGCCATTCCCCTTGGCCTGTCCCTACAGGCCCTTGTCCCAAGCCCCTCAGTGTGTTAATGCAGACAGTTAAGCAGGAGGTCAATGGGGTTTACCTAAGAAGAGAAAGGAATCAATCTTGGGGGGACTGAAAAACCTCAAAAGCAAAACAGTTTTAGAGCCTCGGTCTCACATCTCATCCCGTTTATTGCACACCTCCGGTCCCTTCTCCTTCAGCCTTCCCAGCTCCCCCCAAGCTTCTGCATTTCCCTGATGCTTTTCATGCGCTTTCTGCCTTCCTCTTGGTTGGGTTGGTTCCCTCTCAACATACCAACACCCAGCTACTGCTGCCAGCGGCTGCTCCAGCACAGAGCCACGTGTGCCAGCTCAGCACCAGCCAGACCAGGCCACGGGGAAGCTCCGAGTTTGACAACAGATTGAAGTATTTCATAACAGAACTTCATAAGTGGAGAAGGCCGATGCCTTCCTTCCACTCTGGTTGTTAACTGAGATGACAACAACTGGCCTGGGGGGTCTAGAAGCAATACTTGCAGACCAAGCCCTGAGCACAGCACTGGTGAGCCAGGTTCTCAGTGCAGCGCAGCAGAAACCTGCAGTCTCCAGAGTCTCTCACAAGCACTACGCTCACAAAAACAAAGGTTCGAGTGTGATTTTGCTGCCTTAGAGGCAGTTTTCTATGGGTGAGCTTCCTTTCATTTGCTTTTGTTGGTCGTTTCCAACAGCAGTACCTCAAGGGAACTGCTTTGTGCTGGAGACAGAGGCATTCTGGAGGACTGCACAAGGGGAGCATGCATCTGGGGAGTTCTGAAAACACATTATCCAAACCTAAGGGTCCTCACAATCCAGGATGTCAGTGTCAGCTGGACACTTAAAAATAGCTTCACCCATCTGAACAGCGTGACCTATTGTGTACCAGAGCCCTCCTTCAGAGGCTGTTTCATCACTGCTTCCTACTGTAGATACAATCAGCTGGTAAAAATAAATCAGCTTCTCATCACCTCTTGTTGGCAGCATCGAGCTGTTCCCACACAGGAAACTGAGGCACGGTGACATGAAGTGGCACCAAGAGAGCTGTGAGCCCTGCAGAGAGCAACCCGGAACACCTCAATCATGGGGTTCCACGATGGAGGAACAGTATCAGAGCAGAGACATGCACCAAGGATAAAGGAGGCAGCAGCTGGGACCACCCTGATTCCAGATCAAATGGAATCAAGATGATGCTCTCCCACCCACTTCTGCCAGATGCCAGGTTCCATGAGCCGATCACCCCATCCGCTGGCCCTGCAGGTCCCTATGAACTCACCCAGCTCCTGCACAAAGCAAGCAGGTTTTCTCCTAATGGAGCTGGGCACTACAGTCATGTTGGACCCGGCCACTTCACTCTGGTGCCCAAATGAGAGCCAAGCACCTTCGGGAACTGCCCTCCTCCCTTCTGCTGTAACTAAAGTGATAGAGCATTGACGCAAGCACAGCAAGCGCTCAAGTACACACCGAAGAATGGAAGATGAGGTTTAAGTTTCTCCTAGGGCATGGCAGTATTTTAGGTTCCTCAACACCTCTGAAAGCCCGCACAGGCACTGCACACACCCCAAACTAACACTAAAACCATCTATTATACATGATGCAAATGCAGAGAATTGCAGTGAGGCGGTTCCTAGTCCCTGCCACCGAGGCTTTCCTCAATCCCCTCTCCCAGAGCCTGGAAGCGTTTGCTTTCCTAAATTAAGAGCCTCCAATCAATTTTCCTTTCTGCAAGCTCTGTGTCAGTCACAGTCTTGCAAATTCATTCTCGAGCTGGAAACTTTTGGGCCAGGATTCAAAGAAATGAAGCAGAGTTTGAGGTTCTTGGCAAAAAGTAGTTTACAGAGAAAACAGCAGCAGGGGCTTGTTTGTGCTCCAGTGGCACGTCCATAACCCAGACAACCAGCGCTGATGTGCTCAGTTTGTTCAGCAATACCACACCAGACACCGCTGACTTTTGAGAGCTACGCTGTTCAATGGGGGGAAACGCTTTTAGCACCGCAAGGCTGCAGGATGCGTCTCCGAGCTGGTTAATTACACCAGCCCCTCCAACAACAACAGAACAACCGAGCTGTAGACAAAGACTAGTTTTGAGCCGACACAGATTTTGGGCAGATTGACTTCCGATAGCAGTTATACAACATGGGAGCTGCAGAGGCGGCGGTGCAGGGGTCACGCTCCATGTTTGCTCTACAGCCTTCTTCATACACCGGCTCAGAGAGCAGCTCGCCTCAAGAGTTTGCTTTGCCCGTGTCTGAACCGCCGTGTCCCTTGCAGTATTACATACACACTCACACCCCGTTAACTCGCTGTTCCAGAGTGTTTGCATACCGGCGGGATGTAAATAATCCTGATTGAGGAAGCTCTGACCCCATTTCTTCCCGCCCCGCTTTGCGGGGTGCTCCATGCCTGCAGACACACGGGTATCGGGTACCCCTCCCGAGCATCCTGGGCATCCAGGGCGGACTCGCCACAGGGTTTCAGTACCGGCTGCAGCATCAGAGCGCGCACCGAGGCCTCGGAGCCTCCCTGCCCATGGACCCTCCAGCCCTCCTTCCCGCAGGACCCTCCCGCACCCTGCCGAGGGCACCGGCTGCGCTCCGCTCCCGAGAGCGTCCTGCAGCCGGGTCCTGGTCCCGACATCCCGCACCCGGGTCCGGGTCCCCCGCAGCCCCACAGCCGGGTCTGGGTTCCCCCATCCGCAGCCGGCTCCGTGACTCCGGTGGCCGGCGAGCAGCGGCCGCGCACACGGGTCCAGCGCCCGGCGCATCCCCCCAGCTGCCCCGGCCCCGCCATCGGCCGGGTTATTCCCCACCACCGCCAAAGGAGAACCCCCCCCCCCCTCCCCGAGTCCGTGCGAGCGGGGCCGGGCCCCGCCGCTGCTCACCGAGAAGCGCTCCAGGTCGGTGGCGGCCATGGCCGGGGCTGGCGCGGCTCCGGCGGCGGGAGCGCGGCTGTCCCCGCCGCGGGTGGATGCGGCTGAATGGATCCAATATGGCCACTTCCTGGAAACTCCCCTCCGCCCGCCACAGGCGCCGCCCGACGGGACCGGGGGGAACCGGGGGCCGGGCACCGGCACCGGCCGGGGGCGGGAAGGGGCGGGGGCAGCCCGAGCCCTGCCCCGGAGCCGGGCGGGGGAAGGGCCCGGAGGTCCCCTCCGTGACCGCGGCAGGGTCCGCTGCGGGCGGCGGGGACGGGGCCATCGCGGCCGGGAGAGCGCGAGTGGGGCCGTGGGAGCGCCGGGAGCATCCTCGGCGGGGCGCGGGGGATGCGCGCTGGGATGCGGGGACCCCTCTCCCCCTGTTCCCAAGCGTTCGGCGGGCCGGGAGGCCGAGGGACACCCGCAGCGCCTGTCACACACGGGGGTTACACCGAAGTTGCAGCCACGGTGTGGGTTTGAGCCTGGGTGCCAACAGCTTGCAGCCATCACGCTGCCTGTGTAAGCTAACACACGCAGCAGAGGACCGTCGAGTCTTTCTTCATCATCGCTTCCCACGTAAAGCGCAAAGCCAATCCCGGCACCAGCACCCACAAAGACGCTGGTATTTCACCAGCTGCTAGCGCAAAGTTTCCCTTGCTTTCTGGTGCCCTCTGCTGCAGTGCACCTATGAGTGAACGGCTCTCCAGAGCGCACAGCTGAGTCACTAGAGGAAACCTACAGCCCGCATCCATCCCCTGCCCTGCAAATGCAAGTGCTTTCGTGGATCAGAGGTTAGGAAGAAGGTTGTGTCCTCCCTTTAAGCAGTTCCAAGGCATTTTCTGAGAAGGTGTTGCCCAAGTGAAGTGCTTCTTGCAGTGACAGATCAGGTCACAAGAGGAGATTTTCTGTCCTCCCTGAGTGGACAGCCTACAACCAGGTTAATTCTGCTAATGCATGCATTAGTTCTGCCCACAGATAGGTTGCAAAAATACCGCATTTCTATAAACAGGCCATTGCTGAACACCATCTCTTCATTTATTTCCTTAGGCCACCAGAAATGACCAAACCCCCCCAACCTTCTTCCTGTCACAGCCCCTGCTCTTTGTGTTCTTTTTCCCCTCCTTTCTTTACAGGCAAGCTTGGGAGTCCTGATTGAAGACAATGTAAAAGTCTTGTTTAACACACGTTTAAATGCCATTACGGCAGGTGCTTTGGGAGAAGTGATTGACTTCTACTCATTAAAAGCTCTTCTCCTGCCAATGAAGTGCAGAATGTAACGACAGGAGGCTCACAGAGCTGCTTCCCAGGCAGCTACTGGCTTCTGGGAGCAGATGCAAAGATCCGTGGCACAACGGGAACTCTGAGCCATTGCAAAGGCTCAAAGGCCAGCATTGATGCCGCTGGCTGGGCTGAGCTGTGCAGCTGAGAGCTTCTCCTCCCTGTGTCCCCCAGCACGGGGTAGGACCGCAGTGTGTAGAAGCTCGCAGGTATCTTCAGACAGCTCCTTATTTCAGAAAGCACAATGCTAATGCAGATTCAAGAGGAACCTGCCACTTTCAAAAGCTTCACATGCATTGAAACAACTGCTTCCAGCGGAGGGAATTCGATTTGGTGGCTCCTTTAACTGCTAAGGCATCAGTTGTTATGTAAATTATTCCTAGTGGCTCAGTGTAATAGACATGTATTACAGTGATGGATGCTCCTGCAAGGATTTTAACACTGGAATATTTTACCTGCTAAATGCACAGTGAATGTAGGATAAACTGTGAATTTTCTATAGGTAAAGTGCTGGGGCAGAGAGTACAAAGGACTGGAGAGGCACAAATGTGTCCCTGGAATCTCTTTGTCCTAAGGAGAGGAAGGAAAATGCCCCTCACTGTTAGCATTGCAGTAGTTGTGATGATGGGGAGATCAGCTTTACCCCTTCATGTTGTGTCCCTGGGTACAGGCAGTGAAGGTAGAGAGAAATAAACGTTCTCACAGCCCCTCTTACTTCACACACAGCCACAGGGATTGAGTGATCATCATACCTGCCACATGAATGCAGCATCAAGCCCAGGGCCTTGTGAAGCCGCTGCATCCTTCAGGGCTGAGCAGAATCCTTGATCTTCAAACCAGGTAGTGCAGATCAACAGAGTCCTTCATGTTTTCAGCGCAGGCTGGAGGAAGCAGCTTGTTGGTAACTATTCATTTCTTTCAGTGTGTTCTCCTGGGGATTATTCACAATCAAATGGTAATCAAATGGTTTCATAGATGCTCTTTCAGCAGCCCTCCCACCAAACACCTTACTAAACTTTCATCGGTTATACTGTCAATATATGGGAGTTAAAAGGTGTTTCTACAGAAGAGCTGGAAGTCAGTGGGAGCTGTGGGTTCATTTTCCCTGTGCACACTGAGCATCCCATTGAGTGTAAATGGGATGGCTGGAAATAGGCTCTGAACTTCCCTGCTTCCTAATGCTAAAGGGCAGCACCACCACCAGGTACCTCATGCCAGGTTTGCATTGTCCTGCTAGAACCCCATCAAGCTTGCAGGCACCACTGAAAACCGGGGGATGCTCAGGATAGGTCCTTGCCTCATCTGTGTGGAATGGGCAGGATTTAATAAATACAGAGTCTGAGACACGTGGAAAACTGCAGCTGAGTGGTTGCTGTTGAGGAACGTCATCCCAGTCACTTATTGAGGTCCTTGAGTCAGAGCTGAACCTTGCTCATGTATGAGAAATGCCTCTTATCTGCAAATAACCTTCCCCCCTCCCTGCCCCTTCTCAGACTTGCTCAATTGTTTCTCTATGGAAGGTTACTGCATTCCTCCGTGGAACAAAGGAAGAGCTATTTTCCCTCACAATGCAAGCCCTTTGTTTCACATGAAAATATCAACAAGGAAAGTGGAAAATCCTGGGCTTTGTCATCCTATTTATTCTGGGAACCCTGATTTCAGTTCGGAGGAAAATGAGTTTTCCTTGAGGAGCAAATGCTCTGTAGTCAATAGCACCTCAGCTTCACCTTTCTGCAAAGCAGAGACACGCTGTTTGACCGAGACTATTCCCCAGATTCCCTTCTCTTCCTCTGGTGCTTCCATCCTGGCACCTCACCATATCACACGGGAAGGAGCAGGACCTCGGCTACCATCTCCTTCAGTTCTGAAGTGTCATTAGAAACTTCTTGGCTCTGACTGGATCCTTTCCTTGAGCTCCCTCTTTATTTCCTGGTTGTGTGTGCTGTGAATAATTACTCAGTTAACCTTTACCTCCCTCCCTGAGGGGGTGGGAGAAGGCTGCAGGCTCCGTGCTGCTTATTACACTGGGATGTTCATCGTCTGCAAGCTTGTGGAACTTCTCCACCACAAAAGCAACTCTCCCCAGTGCCATGGTTATAAATAGGGGCCCTGCAGCTCCCCGCAGCCTGTGACGCAGAGCCAGCACCCTGCCATATTTGTGTTCCAAACCGTAGTAGTAAATGAATTCAATCACGGGCTTCTGTGCATTGTTTGTGCCCCAGACAGGAGATTAAAAATACCAAAGCAGTTGGCTTGAAATCTCCCCCGAAGCAGCCCACAGCGCTCTGCAAATAGCCCGACAAGAAACACTTTGTAGGTTTTGGTGACACAGAAAAGCTTCTGCTTTCTCAGGCTGGAAATCTCAGGTGACGGACGAGCACAGCACACAGGATGCTCCAGGCTTCGGTTGTCTATGTTAGTAAGATTCATTCAAACAGCTTCATTTCTGCTGCACAGTCTGATCAGAATGTGACCGATGCTCAGTAAACTGAAAGGAGCTCACTAAGGTCTGATCCCTTGGTGCTTGGCACTTGGCTGAAAGATAGGCAACCAAAAGGCATCAATTATACCATTCATGGTCTAGTGTATGGTGTCCCTGTCCATGGCAGGGGTGTTGGAACTGGATGATCTTAAGGTCCTTTCCAAGCCAAACCTTTCTATGACCCTATGATTAACAAAGGCAAAAGCTGGCAAACAGGACACGCTGGAGGATTAGCCACAATGGTGTTTTCTAACTAATTACAGAAAGTACAGGCCTAACCTAGCACCCACTGACAGCAAGACTGCGCAGAGGAACACAACCACATGGCACGGGCTGCACACAGAGGATGAAGTGAGTGCACGTGGGACAGGCGGGTGGGGAAAGAGCTCCTTGGTCAGGCAGTAAAACGAGAGCAACCAGTTTGTGGTTGGAACACCATGAGGAGCACGTGCAGACATCCTGTCTCCTCTCCTATGGCCTCCCAGGCCTGTGTCCTTCTGCTCTGGGGCCACGAGGAGCACCAGGACCTGCAGTGGGGAGCAGTGTTAGTAACATCCCTCCTTTGGGTTCCTGACCCAGCGCAAGCCCTTGGAGGGGTGATGGGATGCCCGTGCAGGCAGGGAGGGAGCACAGCACCTCTCCACAAGCACCCACAGAAACACCCTCAGTGTAGGGGTGAGCCCAAAGATACCCTGCTGTGCTTGAACCAACTCAAGCAACAGGAGCAACTTGACCTTAACATTTGTAACATAAAACATTTTCTATAAGAGCCTATTCTTCTGTTTCCCTCCTCCTCTCACTCATTTGCAGACACAAACTATAATCCGAGGGTACAGTCAAAAGTTCGCAGTGCAGCAATCACAGACTGCTGAGATTCTCTTATGCCTGCAACGGATTCCAGTAAGGAATAGAAATCAACAGTGAAACCAAAGCATAGCAATTAACATTTGGATGCTCTGCATTAGCTCTCTACAGCAGGCCAGGCAGAACCATGGTGATGCCACGAGCAAAGAAGGCGTTGCTAGCACAGAACACTCGCCACCAGCGGGTGCCTGAGCAGAGGGTGAGGCTGCTGCATATGTGTGTCAAAAGGCAGTAATAAGAGGTGTAGAAATCCATAGAAATACTGAATTGCTACACGCAGCATGAAGATTACACACTATTATGTGACAGAACATTACAGCAGCAAAGTGGTTTTGAGGAACTGGCTCAGCACCAGGTTGTTAGCAAGAGATAAAGTGGCTTTTCAGAGGTTTGCACAAAGATGGAGAGAGGAGGGGAAGGGCATCCAAAGGAACGCTCAGAGCAGTGCGTGGGAAGAGGCTCTTCCACCACCAGTACAAGGTGTGAGGAGGCAGAAGGGAGGTCAGCATCAGTGAGGAGGGAGATGCACTGCATGGGAATCGATGTGCCTTCAATTGCCTTCAAAACAGAGACCGAGCACAGGCTGATAGTCCATTTTATTCGAGTTCTAAGACAGTGAAACTGAAAACAGATCTATTTTCTGGATTCTTACCCACCCTTGTACAGACAGCCGCTCTTCTCTGCCTTCGTACCACGCTGATGTTCATTCGGCACTCGGTCTCTCTCGCTGTTTTCCTAGACAAGCTGTTCAGCCACTCAGGAATCAATGTAGTGATCTCAGCTGCAACACTGTGTAGGAGAGCACAAGTTTGCAGGCTGAACGTCATCCCTCGGAGAGGTCCTCAGCCCCACTCCTCCGCCTGGGGAAAGGCAGTTGCCTGGGATTTCTTTTTATTCCCTGTAGAAGAGAGAACAATAATCATGGTGAGTGCTTAAGCAGAAGTAATTGATATGGCAGCAGACACAGCTTCTCTCTTTTTAACAGTGAAGCTCTCTCTTCTCCAGATGTACATGAATAGATGTGGGGATGTTGTTAATCATCTATATAGATACACGTATGTACATCGCAGATACAAAATAGGTAATAAATATATAGGTAAATATAGGTAATAGAATCGCACCTCCTGCAGAACACAGTAATAAGGGACAAGATAAGAGGAAACGGCCTCAAGCTGCACCAGGGGAGGTTTACATGGAGCTCAGGAACAATTCCTTCCCCAGAGGGTGCTCAGGCATTGGCACAGGCTGCCCAGGGCAGGGCTGGAGTCACTGTCCATGGGGGTATTTAAACGATGTGTAGACGAGGCCCTCAGTGCCATGGGTTAGTGGTGGCCTCGGCAGTGCTGGACTGGATGAGCTTAAAGATCTTGTCCAACCAGGCTGATTCTATGATTCTGAAGAGGCTTCCAGAGAACGGACACCTGACTTTGCAGAATGATTTCTACCCAAGCCTCATTCGCTAGCGCTTACTCGCTATTGAAGCGAACACACAACCGCTTTAGGAAGCCGCCAGAGGAGTGAATCACTGCAGCGACCGCCGCTGCCCGCGGAGGCTCCGAGCGCAGGTTTAGCGGTGCCCCGACCGACGCTCGGCTCCCTGAGGGAGGAGGCATCAGCGCGGCGGGGCCGGCTCAGGCGGGTGCGCTCCCTGCTCCCCGGAGCCGCGGGGCAGGTGCCTGCTCCGGGCGGGTCCCTTCCCGCAGCACCGCCCCGCGGGTGGAGACCGGCGCCGGTGCCGCTCCGCTCCCTCGGGGAGGCGGCGGCGCGGGGCGGAGCGGCAGCATCCGATCCGGTGCGGTCCGGTCCGGTCCCATCCCATCACCTCCGCGGGAGCGGCGCCGCAGGTGCCTCCTGCTGCGGATCGCGGCCAGCCCCGAGGCCTCAGGGCTCAGCTCCGGGGCGGGACGGCGGCGGCTCCATCACCACCACCTGTAGCGGCGGGATGGAGGAGCCGGACCTCAGCGCCGCGGCCGTGCTGGGCTTCCTGCGGGAGCGCGGCGGGCGGGTGCGGAACACGGAGCTGGTGAGCGCCTTCCGGCCGCTGCTGGAGGCCGGCGGGGACGCGGCGGCGCGGCGGGAGCGGTTCAAGGCGGCGGTGAACGCCGTGGCCGTGGTGAAGGAGCGCGACGGCGCCAAGTTCGTGGTCCTGCGGCGGGAGCTGCGCCGGGACCCTCCGCCGGGGGCCGCGCTGGCGCCGGGGGGCGATGGCGGCGGCGCCGAGCCCAGCCCCGAGCCCGTCCCCAGCGGGCGGCTGTCGCCGGCGCCCCCCGAGGAGCTGCCGGGGCCGCGGGCAGTGTCCGAGCTGCGGGGTCTGTTCCAGGGCGGCGGGGGCGCGGTGCCGCTGCCCAGCGGTGCGGCGGGGGCCCGGCGGGAGCCGCTGCCCAAGCCCTGCATGCTGCCGGTGCGCTGCGTGCCGGCCCCCGCCGCCGCGCCGGGGCTGCCGGAGGCGCTGGGGTCCCCTTTGTCACCCCCGGAGGTGGAGACCGGGTCCCGGTCGCCCTACCTGCGGCGGGCGCCCAAGAGCCACCGGGCCAGCGAGGAGACGTCGGCGGTGCCCCTGGAGCAGGCCGAGCACCAGTGGCTGGTGATGGCTGCGGACGGGCAGTGGACGCAGCAGCTCCACGGGCTGCTGCTGGGCGACGCCAGCTTGGCTGACAGGAGGGACTTCATCTCGGGCTTCACTGCCCTGCACTGGGCCGCCAAGAGCGGCAACTGCGACATGGTGACAAACATCATCAGAGCGGCCGAGAAGGGGGGCACCCGCGTCAACGTGGATGCGAGGTCGCACGGTGGCTACACAGCCCTTCACCTGGCTGCCATCCATGGCCAGGAGAAGATCATCACCATGCTGGTGTACAGCTACCACGCCAAGACCGACCTGCGGGACTACAGCGGGAAGAAGCCGCATCAGTACTTAAAGGAAGGGGCGTCCTCTGTGGTCAGGCGCTTGCTGGGGGACCCCAGCCTTCCCCACAGCACAGAGCCCTCCGCGCCCATCAAGAAGAGCACAAAGCTTGCAGCTTCCATCTTGAGCTCCACGAGCACGTTCCTGGGGGTGATATCCGATGACATGGCTTTCTACGATCTCACCAAAGGTTTAAGGAAGCCTTCGTCTTTAAACAAGCTCCTGGCTGCCACTACGGGGCCAAGGAGGAAGCCAAAGACCAGAGGGGGCTTCCCTTCATATTCCTCCCTCTCCGAGGTAACGGAGGAGGAGGAAGAGGAGGTTGTTGTGAAGCGCAGACCTGTTTCTGAGCTGTTCTTTGGCCACTAGCCTCTGCCTTCTTGGGATCCAAATTGTTTAATAACGTGACCGGGGCCTCGATTTCCTCTCCCAGAAGCAGCTTGGATTTCTTCTCTCCTGTCTGTCTTTTTGGATGGTGGACTAAGCCAGTGATAGAGGCCTCAGAGGCCACTGGCTGAAACCTAACTCACAGCTGCCCATGGAGAGGGAGCACTGCAGATGCTCTGTGCGCCGTCCTGCTGATGTGTCAGTGGAGACTGCCGACTTTACACTTCATGGTTGAAAACCTAAAGCTCTGTGTGTGTAGACAGGTTAAAATGCTTAAGGTACAGCCTTCCTGATCTGTGCTCCTCGGCTGAAGAGCTATAGTAAGGTAAAGGATTGCTTATTTTACACTGTGAACAGCAAGCTGGTAGCTGGCTACTTGACTATGGCTTGTTACACAGGCTTAAATTCTTAGAGGAAAGATGCATAGTTTTCTATGATGTTTCTGACTATTTTGGTAACAGAAGAGGAATATTTCTATTTAGAAACAAATTGTGTACTTTTTCAAAGCAAAGTTTCTCACTATCACAAATGCTAACACAACAATCTCAGTTATTGCCTAAGGTGTTTTAGTAGGTGAACTACTTTACAGAACTAAAACCCCACCATCAGCACCATGACCTGTCTACCTCAGCCTGGAAGCAAGGTTAGCATTGTAACTGTGGCTTTTCCTCTTCCTGAAAGCCTTTCTGACCAGGTGGTACTAACCACATGTCTTCGGTGATACTGTGAATGCTTAAACTTGACTGGAGTTCAGTCACTTACTCTGAATAAAACCCTTGTTGATACTTGATAGTGAAAAACTGGGAATTGGATCCTGGAGTTTCCAAGTAACCAACTGGAAACAAAGGCTCCTATGTCTGATTCTTCTTATTTAAAGCTTGCCCTTTGATTTTGACCTACTTGTAATAAATGTTTATAAAGTTTGGGCTTTATGTTGTGTTAGGTGTTTCATGATGCAATGTCTGCATGACCTCTTAAAGCAGAATTTGTCTCAGCAGCATGAATCATGGACCTAAAACTAACTCTTGTATTAGAAACAGAATTGTTCCATCTATAGAGCTCCATGTAGGTCCCCAAAGCATGCTAACTGCAGGTTAATACACTGCAGTGAGGTGGTTATTCTTTTAATTGCTGTTTGCTTAAAGGTAATGCAAAGGGGCAGAGCTAAGAACAGAAACTGGCCAGCTCCTGGGGCCAGCCTGCCAAACCATCACCTAAACATGTAACTGAAACCCCTCTGTGTTTCAGACGTGATGGAGGGGATGGTGGCACTGCGCTTGCTTTGCTTTCCAGCCCCATCAGGTGCTCCAGTCCCCATACTGAAACACTTGGTTGCACTCTTTGCCTTTCTTTCCAAGCCAGTGACTTCAGGAATGTTTGGTTTTTTCAGCCTTGAATTAAGCCTCCTACTTCTAATTGGCTGTAATTGGCTTCTCCTGAATGCTCCTACAGCAAAGGATGCTGTAGGACAGTGCTGAGGGGAGCGCTGCCCTCTTTTACCTTACAGTGTTCTCCCTGAAGTTGGTGACATTGGAGTGGTTGGGAGCATACCCGTGACTGCAGAGGGGCTGCTCCACCTGCTCCCATAGGAGCCTGGGTTCCACTGCACTGCTCTGCTTCCGTGTTGAACTGCTTAAGCTGCCAAGTGAACGCTGGTGCTCCGGCACCTCCTGACTTCTATATCTGGAGGAGGGTTTAAAGAGAAATAAAATCCTATTTGCTCCATAGCTGTCGCTGTGACCAGTGCCCAGTGTGCTCATTTGAAACCTGGATTTGTGCTGCACTGGGTCAGCTCACAGGCTTCCAGGGGAAAAAAGGCTTTCCGCATTTGCTGGCATTAAACCCCTTTTTCCCCTGTGTTTTCTGAAACCACAGCAGTGTGTGTGTGTGTGCGTGGGGGGGTTCATGTTGCCTCTAAGGCACCATCAGGACTGGTAAAATCATTGTGTTTCTGCATGAACTGGAAACACTCCCCACTTTGACTCAGCCTCATGGGAAGGTCTGCCCGTTGGTTGTGGCTCTGAGCTTGGTACCTGTTCAAGCAGCTGAGATTGTAGTGCTAATTCAGAGCGAAGCCTACTTGCGTCAGAGGTGAGGTTCAAGGATGCAGGCTTTCCTGGTTAAAAAGCAACCAACCAACCTGTAAAGCGAGGCTGTGACTTCACCATAAGGAAATGAGGGAGAAGGCTGTGGTGCTCCTGTGTTGTGGTGTCGAAGGAAAAGCAAGAAATCACAGCCCAGATAAGACTGCATTGCAACAGGTAGCATCAGGGAGAACTCTGCTACTCCTTCCTGGGAGGCAGGGACGAGATAAGGTGCTGTGATAGAGATCCAGCAACACCAGCCCTGTCCTGCAGCATTCCCGGGCAGTGCTCAGGGGCCTGGCAGCAAGGTTGCAACACCGAGGTGTGGAGCTGGCAAGGTCGGTGCTGCAATGGGGTGCACCCAGCTCTGCCAGCGCGCTTGTGCAGTGACTCAGCTCCTGCCTCCTCCTTGTTGAGCACACCGAGGGTAAGGGAGTGCTTAGGCAGGCGGTGATGAGTGCACCCCGTGCTGTACAACCTCAGGGGCAAGCACGTACTGAGAGGTACAGAGAAGAGGGCTGCAGTCTCGGGAAGCACACATTACCTTTGGTTGGAGGTTGAACCGGTCCCTTGGCTTGCGGGGTTTGGGTTCCTATGTTGCATTTGGGCTCCAGAGGGGACACTGAAGGACGACCGTGGGAGCGTTTTGCTGGCATAGACTAAGGCTGTCACTGGTTTACTGGTGGGTCCTCATTAAGTTCACTGCGTCAAGCCCAGATCTGGCTGGACACAGGATGATGTTCATGTGCATGAATGAGCTGTGCTTTCAACAGCACCAGAGCGGAGAACCGCAGCTCCCAGCCGTGCTGCCCGGGGCAGGGGCTGTGCCACAGCGAGTGCCATGGCTGGGCAAGCAGCCTTCTGAACCTCTGGCACGGGCCAGAGCTGGAACCTGCCTCCTGTGTCATCACAGCTGCTTGCAGGGAAAGGAAAACCCCAAAACCCTGCACGCCTGCCCTGTGGACATGGCTTGTGTGATGGGGGAAGGCTGGGAGCTGCAGATGGAAGCTACAGATAAAGGACAGGCCAGGACTCAGGAGGTTGAAGTTGTATTTTCAGGCCAAGGGGAATGGCTCGAACCTGCCCGAGGGGAGACTGAGCTGAGCTCTTAGGCAGAAGCTCTTCCCTGTGAGGGTGCTGAGGCGCTGGCACAGGGTGCCCAGAGAAGCTGTGGCTGCCCCATCCCTGGCAGTGTTCAAGGCCAGGTTGGACACAGGGGCTTGGAGCAAGCTGCTCCAGTGGAAGGGGTCCCTGCCCATGGCAGGGGTTGGAGCTGGAGGAGCTTTTTTAAGGTCCCTTCAACCCAAACCATTCCATGATTCTGTGCTATTACTTGGTTACTGCCTCCCTGCTTGCCACATCTCAGTTTTCTTGCTATAAAATACAATCACTTTGGTCACTTCTTTAAAGCACACAGTACGGATATTCCACATAAAATCAAGATAGTGTTTTCAGACCCGGAGGCAGCACCAGCAGCATCTGCAAGCTGTGAATGCTGCACACTCAGGGGAGTGCCTACACAAACAAAACTGGTTGGGAGTGATAGCTCAGCAGCGTTGGAGATGAGCAAAGCTAATGTTTGTCTGACCCTGGCTCAGGCCTTGCTAAAGATAACTCAGCTCATCCATTCCTCAGCACCGTTTGTTCTGAGGGATATCAGCTCATAAACCTGCGCTGAGGAGGGCTGCAAACGAGCTTCAAGCCATGGTTCTACACAAAGGGATGGACTTTGTCCTCTTGGCTGCGGCTGCTGAGCAGCACGAGGTCCTGCAGTGATGGACAGGCTCAAACAGATGTCTTGGGTACCTCCATTCCCTTGTGAGTGCCACACAGAAGCCCCTGGTCTGTGAAAGCCCCACTCCTGCCCTGCCATGGAGCCCTTTACAAGGTTCTGGCTTCATCACAGAACCAAGGTGCAGCAGAAGAGTCACTGAATGACTCCAGCAGACCCATGGGAGTTCCAGCCACCAGCTGAAGGTAGAGGAGGCATTTCAAGAGTCTCCTAACTCCCCATTGCTTGTCCCTTCTGTTCTGCACATTTCCACTGTGTCCTACATTCCTTGGATGCATTTGCCTCCTGATTTGCATATTAATCTGAATAAAATGGCAACGTGGCAGCTTTTGAGTCACTTGGACTAATGTGGGACCCCCCAGATTCAGAGCTTGTTAACAGGGACTTGGCCAGCACATAGCACAGGCATCAACAGCACAGTGGGAGGTTGTTGGAGGGGGAGAACAGGGGCACAGCAGGTCAACACAGATCAAAAGCCCTGCACTGTAATGAGGAACATTCATTTCCTAACCCAGTTCCAAGGTTTAGTTCACTGATTTGTAACAGAAAGCAAATAACTGCTCCCATCTCACCCCTACACCATGCGTGCAACCCTGAACGAAGCATCGCCAGCAGCTGGGTACCTGCCGGTCCTTTTGGTGTGCATTGCTAGGGAAGTCCCATCAGGAAACACTTCCTCATGGTGATGTGGCTGCCTGCAGCAAGAGTGTCTGTGGCAGATAACCTAGAGCAGGTCAAAAAAGGCATTTAGAGAGAGAGAAGTGCTCTGCCCCACTCATTCCACTGATCAACACCGTTAGACCTGCAGGGATTTCTAGAACAGAGCTGCTGCACAAGCACATGGTGCAGCCCCATCAGAAGCAGGCAGGTCCTACTGGCTGCCCTGAAAAAGGGATAGATCCAAGTGCACCATAAAGCATTTTGGGGTAAATCTGTCTCCACAAACTCTTCTGGTAGCAATGCAGATCATACAGATAAGGGGAAGACTGTTCGTGCAGAACTCACCCTGTTCCTCAAGGGGCATGAAGTACAGCAGCAAAACAGATCTGGCCAATCCATCTACCCAGGCCAGGGCTAGGACAGGATGCACTGCAGCAGCTCGGCCGCTAACATCCCCTGAGCCAGCCCCAGCCTTGGTGACTGCTCTGAAACCACCCAGGACACACAGAGCTGTACCCAACCAACTGCTGGTCTTCAGCTCAGACAATGAAAAAAAGCTCTGATCTTACATTACAACAATGATGTGCCTCTGAGCCCAGCCAAACCAGACCCCTACTGTTAATATTGGTGCAGCTTCAGTATCTCTTCTTCCCTTTCTGTGAAGGAAAAATGCTGGATGCACACAACAAAAGCGATGCTGACAGCTCTCAGCTTCCTTTCCTAGGTAGGAGTCCTGCTCTGTGTTGCCTCAGGTAGAGAGTTACATGGTGAGGTGATAGAATGGTTTGTGTTGAAGGCACCTTAAGGCTCCTCCAGCTCCAACCCCTGCCACGGGCAGGGTCCCCTTCCAGTGGAGCAGCTTGCTCCAAGCCCCCGTGTCCAACCTGGCCTTGAGCACTGCCAGGGATGGGGCAGCCCCAGCTTCTCTGGGCACGATGCACCAGTACAGTCACACTGACAAACCACCCCGGACGCACAGGCTTTCTCACCATGCTTTTGTGTTACATTGCCTCCCACCACTCTCCTGCAGCACTTCTGCCCTTTGCAGCAAAGCACAAGAGCTCTGCTCCAGGCTCAGGGCTGGACCAGCTCGCTCCTCCCTCAGTGGCCATCTGCCCACATGCTCTGCACTCACCTACAGACTTCTGCCCATCAGCAAGGATTGCTCAGGTTTCTCTTTGGGGATGCTCTTGTCCATGTGCCATGGGCTGAAGGCCATTAGGGAGGTCTCTGGCTGCCCCTGCACATCCTATTCTCTAAATCAAGACTATCAGTTCAGCCCATATTTTCCCTCCATGGATTTATCTACGAGATGACTCAGCTCCAAGGCTCACGCAGTATTTTAGAGTCACTCTGATAACCTTTAATGCCTCTCCATTCAGCAGTGAAATTCATGTGCTGCTTCTTGAGTGCGTTTTGTGAAACCCAGAGGTTGCATGACTCCTAGAGCCTGATGCTTCTTCAGTGCCCACGTGGGCTCCCCAGGCACGGATCTGCTCTGCAGTGCTGCTCACAGTTTATTTTTAAGGTTTGATTCAGACGGTTACCATGAATCCCCAGAGCAGAGAACATCCTCGCACTTATTACATGCAGCTCTCTCAGGCACCAGATAGAGCTTTGGCAAAGTACATGTACATTAACTCCTCCATGCCTTACTTAGCTCCATAGGAGAAGTCCCACACGATAACGCCCCAGCGAAGGAAACCAGACTGGGGTTTAGCAAAAAGGGATTAAAATCCTTCAGTTTAGTGCCTGAGGCTGGAAGAGCAGCTCCGGATCCAGCAGCGACTCCCACACATTGCAGTGGGTGGTAAATGGTAAATGAGCTGCCATGTCCAAAAACCCCGCAATCACTGCCAAGGCACTGCCAGACGTGATGCACTGCCTGCTGCCCCTGCCCCACACCGGTAACACTTGCTCCTCACCCTGGCTCAAGGCAATAAACGGGGTCTTTGAGTCCTGCAGTCAAGCCCACCAGCTGCTTCTTAGCAGAACAGAAGCTACTGCAGCATCTTCCCCCACACTGCTGCTGCGTGGACGGCCGCATGAGTTAGAGACTGTTCCTGGAGTACCCCCATGGGTACCCCACAAGGGAGATCCAGGCTCTTGCATTGTGCCTCTTTCACCTCCTCCTCGCACTCCTCTGCATTCTCCTGGGTGTAGCTGTAATCAATGCACACAGACAGCTCCTGCAGGGCTCTGATAGCAGTCCTCTCACGGTGGTGGGGTCACGTTACCTTCTACCTGGGGTGATAAGAAGGCATTAGGCTTGCAGGCTGCAACAGGAGGAAGCATTCCATTGCCTGGGGTTGGGCAGTGCCAGGGGGGTTTCCTGCCTGCTCTCCCAGAGGTCAGGTACCAGGAGCTCCCTCATTCCTTACATTCCCCCAGCACACACACCTGACTTCCCTTAAGCATCCCTTAAGCAGTGCTCAGCAGGTCTCAACACTGGTGAAATGCCAAAGCCTTGGAAGCCAACAGCTTTTCAGGGCCCTGGGCAGCAGTTGGGAAGCTGTGGCTGCCCCATCCCTGGCAGTGCTCAAGGCCAGGTTGGACACAGGGGCTTGGAGCAAGCTGCTGCAGTGGAAGGGGTCTCTGCCCGTGGCAGGGGTTGGAGCTGGAGGAGCTTTAAGGTCCCTTCAACACAAACCATCCTATGATTCTCCCCTGATCAGAAAGCAGATTCAAGCCCACCTCTACGAGCAGTATCTCCTCCTCATTCTCCTGTACATAACAGCTGCAATTTTGAGCAACCCAGAAGCCTTTCACCAGTCCCAGAGGTACCCAGGGCTGCTCCTCACCTCTGGTATCAGATTATGCTTTAATCTGTTTTAATTAAGATTTAATCTGAGCAATCAGATTTAATTATGATTTAATCATGATTTAATCCAAGTAATGGTTTTACTTGCATTTACACATGGGACTGTGATTTGAAAAGCCCACAACTCAGAGTGTCTGTGTGCCAGGAAATGCTGCCCAGGTCCAGTGGGAGATAGCACCATTACCTTGGGCTTGGCCCTGGGAACACATTGATAACAAGTGATCAGGATCAGATTCAAGACCCACCTGACAACGCACACCTGCTGGTGCTTTGGGAAGGGAGCTGCTGCTGTTTATGATCCTTGGTGGTCATCATAATAACACGGTTGACAGCAAGTCCTCGCAGCTTCACTCAGGGTGCTCTCTTGTTTGCCTTGAAATGAGAGCAGGGCTCCAGACACGAGTCCTTCTGCATAAACACACAGACTTAGAACGATGCTTCCTTGTTTGATTGTGGGCAGCACCTGATGAGCCTCTCCTTTGTTCCTTTAGTCTGAAGGCAAATCGAGAGCAGCTGACAACCTGGGAGCCTGGCAAGCTGTTTGTGCTTTATTGCACTGGCATGGAACTCCCGGGCCACGTCTGGATGTGCTCATGGGTAGATGCAGCACACTGCGCTCTCTCTGGTGCCCTCCTCCAGCAGGCAGAGCATTGGCAAGTTATCCTTGAAGACTGCTTGTGCAGAACACATACAGGGGTCTCTTTTTTGTATGTTGTCATTCTTAACCAGTCCATTCCTGTTGCCCAGTGGGTAAGCTCAGATAAAGAACATGATGTGATGTAAAATGAACACAAGCCATCCATTTAAACTTACATCAGTTCCCCATGCCGGGTGTTTCTTGAAACCTCTCCCAAAGGAGAAGGTGCCTCAGGAGCAGGACAGCTTCTCTCAGTGGTCATCCCATGCCACTGGCAAAACATTTCTTGGTAAAGCCTAACATCATGGAACAATGAACATCTCCTGTGTCTGTGGAAGAAACCTGAGTTCCATTAGTAGCCGCCTTATTCATGGTCTCGGTATGTAGCTCAGACACAATAATCCCCTCACTGAATACTTAGAAACAAACAAGAAACCACACTCTGATTTTAAATGCAGCAACATCACTGGTTTGACTCAACACACAACATTGGTTTAAAAGAGTTTTGCCAAGGGATTTATATAAAGCCTCATTGAAACAGAATAATCTCCTCCACCCGTCCCACCTACCTCACAGCAGCAGCTTTCCCACGTTCAGCACTTCTTGCTCATGCTGACGATGGAAAACTACCTAAACCCAAACCCCTGAAGGTGCAGCTTGAAAGACAAACACTTTGGAAGCATAACCAGGACTTGGCAAATGGCTGTGCAGGACCAAGGTCAGAGTTTATCACTCCCCAAAGTACTCATTTAAGCTGGCTTCAACACTGAGCGGCTCTTTTTGACGTCCATGAGGACTGCTCCTAAGACTGAACAGCCTACCAGGGTTACACAGAGCCAGGAAAGACTCACGGATGGCAGCTGCCAAGAAAGGAAATCATTATTTTCTTCCATTACAGTGTATTTTCACTGTGTCATAGATATAAACAGTAGAAACGAGTGCGGGAGCTTCGCTGAAGTGGTCCATAGCGTTCCCTATGGCTTCGTGCCTTCCCCAGTCCAAATCTGAACACCCACAGCATTTTCCATTTTAAACACTCAGCCCACCCACAGCAGGAAAATATTTGTACCATTCTTTTATTGAGATTATGTCAATCTGGAAGCAGATGGACAGACAACAAGAAGGGGAAACACACGCCAAGTGAATAGGAGCAAACATCCTATCAGTCATTTCCAATGCGACGTGCTGTACACTGCTGGCAGTTGGCCTGCCCAAGGGGAAGGCACATCCAGTGCGTGCCCAGAGCATCCCTGCAGCATCTAAGCACTTGTCAACACCATGGCACTACCAGGATAGCAAGAATCCACCAAACCCAGCCTGTGGAATTCCAGGGATAGGTCCCAAATGAGGGTGTTGCAGCGGGTGGGCTGCCGGTGGGTGCTACAGTCGGATGCTTCTCTCAAGACTTTCTAATTGCTCTTCAAAAAACTTAATCTGCTCTTCAAGGTCCTTCTGCTCAATGAGCAAAGAGGTCTTGTCCTGAACAAAGCACCGGTAGTCCTGGAGCTGCTGGGCACTCAGGTACTTGGCAAGGATGCCAGAGACCACCCTCTCCCTGCGATCCAGGTTCTCCTTCAGGTCTTTTGCATCTTCCCGCTGTCTAGACAAGAGCTTGTGCCGTTCATGGAGCGATTGCTGATGGAATGAAAGAACAAAGCAGCACACCATGAAAACTCATCATTCCTGGCAGACTCTACATCTTCATTTGGAAGCCACAGTCAATTTAGTTTAATTACTTCCTCTTGTGGGCTTTGTGTTCCACATGAGCTTTTGCTCGATTGAATTACTCATTCTTGTGGCTTGTAAGGTAAAGACACCCAGGGAAGCCCATCAGGGCTCACTTCCTCCATGCTGCCCTCAGGAGAAAAATCAATACATTTAACATGCTGGGGATTTTAAAGTGTCCTGGATCCATCTTCATTCAATTAGAAGCTCTTTAAGACACATACCTTTGTATTTTGTGTGCAGCCACAGTACCCATGTCATATCAAAAAGACACCTTCTATTAAAACTTCTATTAAAAGGTACACGTTGCAGATGGTAACTGTCCAAAGGCTTCTTGTGAACAAACCCACCAGAATCAAGCCTTGCCTATTCTACACGGTTTTAACACATTCACGTTTCAGCTAAGTCTCTTCCAGCTGTGATGATGCTCACAGGGAGAGCACCGCTGGGAGATGTCCGGTCCCAGGACAGTGTCCAGCACAGAGCAGAGCTCACCAGCAGCACCCTCAAGACAGAGTCAAAGACCCAGACTGCTGGTTGTGCTGACACTGGGGCAGCGACTGGGAGGTGGTTGTGAAGATGCTGGCCCATAACCAAGTCTTTATGATGTTATTCAAATGCTTGGATATTTTAACACATTTACTATGAAGAGCATAAACTTAACACTAGAGAAGCGCCCACCACAAAGCCAAAGTCAGGGTGGAATACAGCTCAAAGTAATTCCTGTTAATGTGAGTGACATTCTGGAGTGGGCAGATCCTGATCTCCATGTCACACTGCATGGCAGGACCCTTTTAGTGCTGTTCTGCATGAGAACTATGCTAAACCTCTTGGCAGCCCAGCTCCAGGAAATCCCAGTTTTTCCAACTCTGTGCTTTTTGAGTTTCCGTATGAGAGAGAACAGCAGGTATTGTATGGATAACACGTCTAAAAGCAACGAGAGCAGCAGGACATTCCTGGGATAAACTTGGCTCGTCTTCTCTAGCAAAAAGGAGACTTTTCAGACTTGAAAGGATTTCCTGGTGACATGAGACAATTCCTAATTTTCCAGCTAAACTGGCTAGTTGAGCTAAACTGCAGGGAATTTGGTCTCAGGTTACGACCACATCTTCCTGCTCCCTACAAGCCCATTAAGTGAAGCAGAAATTCAAAGGCAGCAATTACCACATTGAAACAACCAGGGGGAAAACCCCGAAATGGCAAACAGCCCCCTGAAGCCCCGGCTTGGAGCTACCCCCAGGGTTCAAAACCCACCTCCAGCACACACCATCTTCCTGTGTGGCACTAACGCTGCTGGGACAGCGGCTGGTGTCATGTATAATTCAGTTTCATGTATAATTTAATCTTATAACAGCAGCTGGGGTTCATGTGTAACTTACAACTCCTGTTTAGAGCTATAAGACAGCGACACAGGATCAGCCCCATCTGGGAAGGAGTGACCCAAACAAATACCCCCCCCCTTGTCACTCACCTTCTCCTCAGCATCCGTGTTGCCATCGATCCTCCTCATGGCATTCTGGACCCGGGCCAGGCGGCTGGACAAGCAGAGCAGGAGGCTCACCACCTTCTCCAGGTCGCCGATGAACATCATGTAGCGCTCAAACTCATTGTGCCTGCAGACATCCTGCACCAGCGCCTCCAGCTCCGTGCCTCGCACGGCGCACGCCCGGGCTTCGGAGAGGATGAGCTCCCTCTCCCCATGCAGGGTCTGCAGCTTGGACCGGAGCCTGGACATGAGTTCCAGCTGCAAAGGGAGAACGATAATCCTGGAAAGCTGCTATTGCCAAAGAGGACCCCGATCATTTCTAGAGGGTGGATTTTCCTCGCATTGTCTTTGGCAGATTTTTGACTTTTAAAATGCTTCTAAGCTCGAGGAAAGGAGGAAAAAATGAGTATTTTTCTAAGCTGTACTTAATTGTCAAACGCTAAAAAGCAAATCACTGGTAATCACCTTAACTGGTGATATAATCCCTAGCTCAGAGAGCTTCCCATCAGTCACAAGTCAACTGCAATAAGGATTACAACACGGTTACACGCGGTTATGCTCCAAGACATGAGCATCAAGTCACAGCTCCATTACCCAAGCTTTACAAGGACTGGAATTTCATGTATAATACACACACAAAGTCAGTTCCTGGGGTGATTCAAGCAAGCTGCAGTGCCTGGGTAGTGAAGCAAGAGGCTGTTGGGTAGGGAAATGTTGATATGGAAAAAGGCCCCGAAACCAGAGCAGAAGAACCCCATCAGCTATTTTGGAAGTCATCCGATGCCACTGTGAGCAGGAGCAGCAATTAGACAGTGGGTGATGAGGAGTATCACCACATGCCCAGCAGGAGGAGTTTCAAGAAGGCAGATTGTCATTACCTGAGATGGAGCATGGCCACGTTTCTACAAGGGATAAAACCCAGCTCATTCTTTGAAGCTACGAATTGCCCTTCCAAGCTGCCATAGTCTATCTCAGCCCATACGTGCTGTATGAAGTAAGAACTGCCACTTCTCTCAGAGTGAAAAACTCTTCTTATTCAGGCTGCCAGTTGTAATGAATTTTGAAGGTTCTGAGGCCAGATTTGAGGATTAAATTGAGATTCAGCTGCTGCGCAGGAGCTGGCCTTGCAAGGAAAGGTATAACCCACCCTACGTGCTTGTTCCAGGTACAACCCATCCCTGGTGACCTGCTCAGGAGAAGTATGTGGGGGAGAGATCCGAGTCAAACCAGGACTTAGATACCACCATTTAGGATCAATATGCCAATTTGCCAGGATTCCATTTTTACTGGCAAAAATAAATTCCAAGTTACCTATGAAACATTATTGTTGGGATAAAAGTAATGAATACAAATGCCCCCAGTGAAATTAATAACTTAGTTGTCATGGCGAACAAACAGGGTTCCTCTGATGGTCATGTACATACTTTCTTAGCCGTGATGTCATCCAGGTCATTTGTGCTGCCTCTGCTCCTATTCAGGTCTTGGCTTCCCTCAGAGGTAGGATCTTCACGCTTCTGCTTGGCATCGTGTTCAGGTTCAGGACATTCTGCTGGTGCATCTCTGCTATTGGAACAGAAAATAAATACCCATGGCAAGCACTTAGGAGTTTAAGTCTCAAATGCTGTGTTCATGGTTTAGTCCATCCTGACTTCGGAATCCATCTTTTAAAGTTCTTAAAAGATCTAAAGCAAAAGATTTGCGGTCTGGATTTGTCACAGTCCCGCATAATAAGGAATAATTGAACCACATTTCTTGTCATACACCCATAGCCTCAGACGTTTCTTGATCCCTAAATCATTTGCTAATGAAACCAAAATAAAGCAATATGCTCAGGTCACCTTACTACCAGTACATGTGATATTCATACAGTAAATTAGCTTAAAATACTAGATCATTTGACTACTCACTCATTCTCCTGCATGTGCTGTACATCTCCCTTTTTCCTGTGTGATTTATCCAGCATGGGGATGTTAACAGGAAACAGACCCTCCATCAGGTCTAAAGCAGTTCTCCTACCAGGGTGAGGCATGAGAATATCCACCAGAGAACTGTCCTTGGCAATGATCTCCATAGCAAGTTCTTCATATCGCTGGTCTTCAGGAGACTGCAGCCTCCCTTTTGCCTCTCCCTTGAGGTGAGCATCACTCTGGCTGTTGTACGTGGATGTCTCCTTTGCAATTAAACCTTTAGCTGTATTCCTGTCCCCGTGGTGGGGCTGAGCTAACACTGTGTGGCAGCAAATTACTTGATCTGGAGAAGCTGCAGGCTGCTGCTCTGGACACTTTGCTAAAGCATTGCTGCTCAGAGACTCAGTTCTGCATTCCTCCTCTGCTTCAGCATCTCCCTTGCTTCTGCTCCTTGGTATGGGAATAGGGGCTTCAGGAGTCAGCGCCTTGGTACCCTGACAGCACAGACTTCCACTTATGTCATAGTCTTTACGTTCACAATTCTCACATCCATCTTTCCCAGGATCATGGAATCTAGAAGAAAGAAGACACTTCCTTGTGAGACACTTCCTCTACCACAGATACCTTGCAGCCCGTTTAAGCAGCTACAGGATAATTGCCATTATCTTTCCAGCTTCCTCTTGAATTCAGATTCCAGAACACCTATTCATTTTTCCTGCCAAAAAAAAGCAAGGCTACTGCACCAGCCTGTGTTGTTTGAATCCCCATTTTCTAATCATGACCAACATCCATGTTTTCTGAAATAAACCCACAGTAAAAAGTGCCAGCTCTGCCCCAAAGAGGAGAATCTAAATTACTGACTAACAAAACCAATTCTGGATTTCTCTTTTAACCTACTTAGTACATATTACAGAGCTATGATCAAATGTGTTTTGATGTTACTGTTCTGTCCAGAACTCCGGTTACATCCGTGCTGACCCTCTGAGCCTCTTGGCCAAACTGGGAAATTGAAGATAAATCTCAAAATCAAGCTGGAAATCCAATTATTTTTCCAAGATAATCAAGCCTCCAGAAACCATCGGCATCTTTCTGAGTGACTGAAACAGTGGAAATCCTATGACTACATGGCTCTGATCACACATTTCCCACTGTCACACACTGCTCTGATCACACATTTCCCACTGTCACACACTGCTCTGATCACACGTTTCCCAGTGTCACACACCGCTCTGATCACACGTTTCCCAGTGTCACACACCGCTCTGATCACACATTTCCCAGTGTCACACACTGCTCCAATCACACGTTTCCCAGTGTCACACACTGCTCTGATCACACGTTTCCCAGTGTCACACACTGCTCTGATCACACGTTTCCCAGTGTCACACACCGCTCCCATCACACATTTCCCAGTGTCACACACCGCTCTGATCACACGTTTCCCAGTGTCACACACCGCTCCCATCACACGTTTCCCAGTGTCACACACTGCTCCCATCACACATTTCCCAGTGTCACACACCGCTCCCATCACACATTTCCCAGTGTCACACACCGCTCCCATCACACGTTTCCCAGTGTCACACACCGCTCTGATCACACATTTCCCAGTGTCACACACTGCTCCCATCACACATTTCCCAGTGTCACACACCGCTCCCATCACACATTTCCCAGTGTCACACACCGCTCTGATCACACGTTTCCCAGTGTCACACACCGCTCCCATCACACATTTCCCAGTGTCACACACCGCTCCCATCACACGTTTCCCAGTGTCACACACCGCTCTGATCACACGTTTCCCAGTGTCACACACCGCTCTGATCACACATTTCCCAGTGTCACACACCGCTCTGATCACACATTTCCCAGTGTCACACACCGCTCCCATCACACGTTTCCCAGTGTCACACACCGCTCTGATCACACATTTCCCAGTGTCACACACCGCTCCCATCACACATTTCCCAGTGTCACACACTGCTCCCATCACACATTTCCCAGTGTCACACACCGCTCCCATCACACGTTTCCCAGTGTCACACACCGCTCCCATCACACGTTTCCCAGTGTCACACACCGCTCCCATCACACGTTTCCCAGCCTGGCACACTGCGCTGTGGCAGATGCTGTGTTTGCCAGAGCTCGGATGAGGGAGCTGTGATCTCAGGCATGTGCAGGAGCACAGCTGCCGCAGGGAGCCACAGCTCAGGTACTCACTGCCTGCTCCCCCTCGCCCCGCACAGCAATGATTGTAAAGTCTGTCCCAAAGCGAAGCAAACAGTGCAGCAGAGGAGTTATTCCCATTTGGACCACACAGGGTCCCATGACAGCGGCAGAAAACCGCAGCTGCTCCTGGAGTTCCTGTGTCTTGGACATGGGCTGCACCCAGGCACAGCCTTCACAGCCTTACCTGGGGGTGCCAAGAGAGCTCTGGCAGCGCCGAGAAGGTGTCACTTGTCCATGAGGGCCCTGGAAGCAAAAGCAACACACTGGGACCACGAGCATCTTCACACTGGGCAGCAGCTCCAGTTCACCCCCCGTGTTTGTCATCCCCAGAGCAAAAGCCAACACTAGATCTGAGTAGGTTCACCAAGGTTTTGTGCTTGTTTGTACGGGGCTTTTGTTGTGTCTATCTGGTTTTATTAATGAAATTCCTATTACGCTCTCCCCACGTAGCATCATCCTTTTCTACCTACAACATCTGACAACAAAATACATGCTCTACTCTCATAACAATTCAGAAAGCAGCTAGCAGTGGGATTAGTTTGTCAGCCTCTTCAGTTGGCTAATTTGAGTAGGACATTAGATTATTTCCTGACCCTTTATCTTCTTTACTTTCCTTGACAACAACATTGACAGCTACTGTCCTTCAAATTCAGGAGCTAAAACGGTTGGTCATTAATGAAAATCTCTATAAAACCCATTCCTGGGACACTGTTCTAATGAAGTTTCTGTGGTCACAACAGTGACAACTGAAACACAGCATGGGGTCGAGCACCAGACCCCATGCACACCTTGTCCCCTTCAAGAGACACACAGCGCATCTCCCCTGCCCTCACCTCTGCACTCGTTCATGATGCTTTTCATGCAGTTCCCCAAACCAGGTGGATGGTCCTAAGTTATTCCCAAACAATAATGCCTCTGTTAACATCTGTCTCACCTGTGTGGAAGGAGGAGTGGATTTTGGCCTCTCCTGAGCTCTCCCAGCTGGATCACCCTCCTGCAGGAGGCTCTCAGCCAATGCACATTTGCTGGGGTAATCCCTGCCTGCCTTGTTGGGCAATGAGCCAAGCTTTGAGGTCTCTGTACCAGCAGAGCTGGGGTTGTACCTGCTGCTCGTACTCAGTGGGGGAACAGAAGCCAAATGAGGAACGACATCCGGTGATTTCTCTTTAGAAAGAACTTGGCAGAAAACCTCATCATCCTGCATCTTCCCGCTCCTGCTGGCATTGGAAGCCTTGCTAGGAGGCCATTTGGGATGGGACAGCCTCTTCTGCAGGGGTGGCTTATGCAGTGGGAGGTGCTGTGCACTGCCTGGTCTCTGGTTAATCTTCCGTTCCATGTACTGGATAAGTGCAGTGTGCTGGATCTGTTTCAGCTCTGTCCTGGAGATACCTGAACTGGAAAGTGCCCTCCCTCTGTTCTCCAGAGTCTTCCTCCCTGCTGCTCCTGTACCTTGCTCAGTGATTTCATCCCTGACTTGACTCCACAACACTTCCTTATCTGCTAGCTGATCGAGTTTCTCAGGTTCAGAATAACACAGGTTCTTCTGCTCTTTGGTGACCCTTTTCCTTCCCCCCATTCGACCTGTTTGTGGCTTCTTAATTTCTTCATCTCTACTGAAGCATTCCAAGGATTCTAGGTGAGAAGGGGAACAAGGAACAGGCTTGGCATCCTCACTTGAACCGGATAATGAGAAGGACCTAAGGTGTTCAATTGATGGCCTTTTAGAGGGTTTATGCCTCAGTCTAACTGGCAAACTCATCTGCAAGTCTTTCCTTTTAAAGGAGGTTTCTCTCAGAACCTTCTTCTGAGCCACTTTAAGTTTCTCTCTGTAGTCATTCTTGAAGCTCTCATCCATGACAATGAGATCTTCAGTCTCAAGCAGGTCATCACCGCACTGATGCTGGTGGTTGGTCCTTCGACTGCTTTCCCTCTGTAGCTCTAGACACTGTGCTGAGGAGCTGCTTGCTGGGGATTCCTTCAGTGAGGTCCTCAAGTCCTCTTTACCCTGGGTGAGCTTGTTGTGGCTCAGGATATCGGTGGCTTTCCCCCCAGACAGATAGTAAAGCATGGGAGTTGTCTGCCTGGTTATTTGTTCCCCAGCAAGAGCATCCCGAGGCTGCCTCAAGAGCTGCTTCTGAAATCCAGGCTGGCATTTCTGAACAGGAGGTTCCTCTCGTTCCAGCTGTGTGCTGAGGTCAGGACTGCTGGTATTGACCCCTTTTTCTTTCTTGGCTTCATGTGAAAGATGAGATGTTGGCTCTTCCTTTGGTCTGATCAAAGACGTTTGGCCATTATTACCATGGCAGCGCCTATCTCCCTGATCCCGCTCCTCCCAGCGTGGAGGCTGCGCTTCAGCAGGACCGTAACTGCAGGACAGTGCTGACCTCTGCATTTTGGCTGGCTCATTCAGTAGTTCCCTGATACCACTTCCAAGCGTTCCTTCAGAGGCACAGCACTGATTTTTGCCTGTACAACCATTCGGCTTCCTGGAAGCATTCTCCATATATTTTAAGTCACAACTGTCCTCAAACCCACCTTGATCCACATCTGAACGCAGCTCGGCATGGAGCGGGCAGCGAGGGCAAGGCAAGGATCCTCTTCCTTGGCTGGGCTCTGTCACTGTGCTCTGCACATCTCTGAGAGCCGGCTGACGTACACTGCAGGGACACTGTTTGTCTTCCTGTGTATCATTAACAGTGTCAGGGTGGGTATGCACCGGGTGACAGGACTTGGAACTCTTCTCTTCAGGATCTTCATAAGCATGAACTGAATTGTAAGCAGAAAGTATTTTGGGGATATTGGCCACAGAGTCAGTCTTTAAGTATTCCTGAAAAATGACTGAAGAAGGCCTGCTGAAGACGTGAGCATTGCTTCTCCTCACGGGCTGTTGGGATGGGCCCCACTCTCCATTTTCCTCCATCTTTAACCCCTGATTTTGTGGTATGGATAACTCATTTGCAGAATCAGAGGAAAGGCCCTTGTTTTCCAGAGTCTTTTCCCTAACAGCCACTATACCTTGCTCCGTAACTTCATCCCTGTGCCGACCCCATGGTACGTCCCTATCCACCAGCTGACTGTCCTGCATGCAAGGAGCTGGCTGCACACTCCAGTCACCATGACTTCCAGAGCTGCGTCTTCCTCTTGAGTGTTCCAGGTGCCTGGTGACTTTATAGCTATCGAGTCGCATGGGAGGAGAAGGTGGAGGTGCTGCTGGAGGAGAAGGTCCCTGATGTGAAGTCCCTCGGGTGGGAGCGCTTCCAGAGCGCTCAGTGAGACCGGTGCTGTGCGAGTTATGGCTGCTGGGGTCTGGTGCTCTGCAGGGATGCAGGCACCCGTGGTCAGAGTTTGCTGCACTGAGATTGTAAATACCTCTTACATATTGCGAGTCCATGTAAGGTGCCTGCTCCAGAGGCCAACAGCAGTTTTCACCATAGCACGATGGGGTGGGATACTCTGGAGCATTTGATCCCCCTGAGAAAGAGCTGTAAGCAGAGTCCACTCTTCCAGGGAGCTGCAGGAGATGCTCTGCACTGCTGACCGACTTCACTGGTGAAAGGCCATGGCTGCTTTCAGGAGAGGACAGAGGCTCTACCAGCTCTCCAACTCTGGCACGCTGCCTCTGAGTCCATCTCTCGATCCCATTCCCAGATGAAGTCATGTTGTAGCATTTCCAGAAATCAAAGGCTGGTTAAATACCCACAACAGCTGTCAGAAAAGCACATTCTCCTCTGTATTCACACTCCAATAGAGGATCCTAAAAAGAAAGAGAAACACGTGAAAACCTGAATGGGAGGATTCTCATTGCAACTGGGGACATCAGAGAGCATCACACACACCTGCTCCAGATGAGAGCTTGGAAATAGCATTTGGAGTAGCAGTTAGATTTCTGCCTTCAGTAATCACCAGGATCTTGGAATGATCATTTCCTCTATCACAAACAGAGCAACCAAGTCTTTAACGACAAGAGTTCTCTAGACCTTTATTAAGTCCAAAAGACCACACATACAATTGGAAGATGCCCTCTCATTACGATTGCCAAGCATCAAGGGACAGAATCAAAACACAGCTGGAACTGAATGAGCTTTAAGGTCCCTCCCAACCCAACCAAGGCTGTGATTCTGTGACCAAAAGAAAGCAAAGCCTTGAAACCCTTCAGTGACAAACTGCCCCAGTAACACGCTCCCGAGGAGACAGAACTGCATTCAAATCCAACAGGACAACGCATGTCTGGTTTCCCCAAAAAGGTTGATCTCACCAGACCTGAACCCATCATTCCCAACCTGAACCTCTGCAGCGGGGCCTCAAAGCTGGCAGAAAGAGAGGTTTGAGGGGTGATGGTGCTGTTTAATCAGAAACCTCACATTCCTGCCTTGTTTCAAAGACAGGCCTGGTATCATTCATGTAGAGCCAAAGGAAGAGATGGACAGGAGCCAGAGTGCACAAGTTAATCTATAAAGGGAGCTTGGCCTGGTGGGACACAGTAAATAAGTTAACTGGCTTCTGGGAAAGGAAAACAGAAGGAATTCCTGCTGGGCTTTTTTGGACATTTCAGTAAGAAACTGACTCAAGGACACCTGGAGAAGCTCTTTAGAGATGATCTAAAAGGCAGCTGTGAAATTTCATTGTCTATCCCTGAGTGACAGGGTGGCAGAGGGACCGCGAAGCATCACCGGCTGATGACGACATCCCACATCCTTCTCATCAGGGTCTTTAGTGAAGAGTTTAAAGCAATAAAAACCTTAGGGGAAGGTGAAAGGGAAAGCTTGGGTTTTCTGAAGCTACAGAGACAGAAAAGCAGCAGAGAGAATGATTGCAGTGACACTAAATGCAGAATCAGGCTGTACCACAGTGGCTATCACACCGCTGTTACGTTACCTCAGTGAACAGCCTGCACCTGGGAGCCTGGACCACCGCAGTGAGTGTGAGCATCGTGTACTTGGGGGTGCTGGGAGCGCACAGGATCAAACCCCATGGGAGCCACGTTCCACAGGAGACCCAGGAGGCTGATCCCCTCTGTCATTCTTATATCCCTTCTCTAAACCTGAATTTTCTCGCAGTGGAACCACTCCAAGCAGCCCTATTGCTCTGTTGCCATTAATAGACTGAGCCAAGTCTTTGTCTGGGATACACTGGCACGGTTCCACTGAGTTACTGGAGCCACTCAGATTTACAATGAGAATTTGGCTCTAACTTTTCACAGCTATGTATAGAACCTACATAACAGTTGTGGTTTGGTTTATGTGTGCCAATGAAAGCGCTCTCTTGGTTTCCTACACCCCTGCTTCCCAACATCGCTTTTCCTCCTTTATGTCAAGCTATCTCTTCGTGATGCACAGGGAGGTCAGCAACGGAGCAGGTGTCCTCCAGATGCCTATGCTAAAATGCAAATAAATGGTACTGAAGCACATCTTAGGGGAAACCTGACCTATTTCTTTTGGAGAAGATGCTTCCTAACCTCTGGAAGCAGGACTGTTGATCTCAATGTGTTTAAAAAGCTATGTGAGAATCATAGAATCATAGAATAGTTAGGGTTGGAAAGGACCTTAAGATCATCAAGTTCCAACCCCCCTGCCATGGACAGGGACACCTCACACTAAACCATGGCACCCAAGGCCTCGTCCAACCTGGCCTTGAACACTGCCAGGGATGGAGCATTCACAACCTCCCTGGGCAACCCATTCCAGTGCCTCACCACCCTCACAGGAAAGAATTACCACCTTATATCCAATCTAAACTTCCCCTGTTTAAGTTTTAACCCATTACCTCTTGTCCTGTCACTACAGTCCCTAATGAAGAGTCCATCCCCAGCATCCTTATATTCCCCCTTCAGATACTGGAAGACTGCTATGAGGTCTACTTTGTCCTGTAAGAGGAAAACATTAATGTTCTGACCTGCTGAAGCCTCCAGCCCCTCACAGACCGCTGTTACAAGAGCAGTCACCACCGCAGCCTCCCCGCTCCAGGGAAAGGTGGTTTGTATTGCACAGCCCTGAACTCCTTGCAACCAACTCAGTAGGTCAAAGCCTCGAGTCTCTGTCAAGTTAACTCTGTACAGAGAAAACACAGTGCCTCCATGCTGCAGTTACAAGTTCCTTGTTTTCTAAGGCCACCAACACTGCCTATTTCTAGTCTTTTTCTGCAGAACTGCCACTTTTAAACAAGTGGGTCCATGGAACTAAAGGGGAAGCCCGCAGCTATTCATGCGCATCAGACTACAATATGCAACTGTTCCCCAAGCAATGAGCGTGGCCGGTATGTGAAGCACAAAGCAAACACCATGACCAACCTCCCCATGTTATGTCATGTACTTGCTTGTGAGTGACCTGTTTGTTATCAGCGAGCAAACACCTGATGTAAACATTATCCAGAATTCCTTGGATTCCAATCAGTTGCACAGCCCACAGCACCCGACCCACAGCCCAGCACATGTAACTGCTGCCAAAGCATCACCTCCGAGACCCGGGCGAGCCTTGGGAAGCCTTGAGAGCCTGAAATCCTGGGAAAGCAAGTGCAGAGCCTATGGAATGGCATCACCTGCAGCAGGTCATCTGCTGATGATCAAGCTGTGCACAAGCACAATATAGAATCATAGAATAGTTAGGGTTGGAAAGGACCTTAAGATCATCCAGTTCCAACCCCCTGCCATGGGCAGGGACACCTCACACTAAACCATCTCACCCAAGGCTTAATCCAACCTGGCCTTGAACACTGACAGGGATGGAGCATTCACAACCTCCCTGGGCAACCCATTCCAGTGCCTCACCACCCTCACAGGAAAAAATTTCCTCCTTATATCCAACCTAAACTTCCCCTGTTTCAGTTTTAACCCATTACCCCTTGTCCTGTCACTGCAGTCCCTAATGAAGAGTCCCTCCCCAGCATCCCTATAGGCCCCCTTCATACTGGAGGCTGCTCTGAGGTCTCCACACAGCTTCTCTTCTCCAGGCTGAACAGCCCCAACTTTCTCAGCCTGTCTTCACACGGGAGGTGCTCCAGCCCCTGATCATCCATATAAATGCATTCTCAGTGACTCGGAGATGTGAGATGTCTGGAAATGAGAGCTGCTCTTTTGACCAGACTATGAAATATCCAGAAATTCCAGACAAATGTCTGAAGTCTTTAAATTCCATCACTTCCACATGACTGAAATGTGAGGATACCACATGCAGGAAAGCGTGGCTGCTCATCATCCTTGTGCCCAGGGACTAAGAGCCTGTTTCTCTCTTTTTCTCTTTATTATTATTATTTCTAGCCTGTAATCAACCATTTTACCTCCTAGGGCTTCCAGCTTCAGGTTTCAAAGAGGGAGGCAAACATATCAGATGACATCCCCTTTAGATGACTGGAAAACACATTCTGCTGCTCTGCATTTCCCTTGCAAAGAGTTCAGAGGACTCTAAACCCCAGATTTCCCACCTATTTCCAGCACTATTATGCAGTAGCCAACGCTTGCAAAGGGTATCAGACATCTAAACCCAAGGACAAGCTTTCAAGCTTGGCTTATACAGACCCAGTGGGAAAATTACCCTGCTACTGGGAGCCAGGGAAAGTCACAGTATCAGACATCCTCAAAACAGAGCCTAAATGGGATTTAGGTGAGGGTTAAGCCTTGCGTGCACAGAAGTAAATCTCAGCACAGTTTGAGGAATGTAAAGTGTTCCAGTAAAGGCCACAGACAGAGACATGAGGGTCTCTGGAGCAATGCAAGTGTCCCGAGTAATTTAAAAGAGGATGAAAATAACAATAATGCATCTCAATATCCCCATTTGCTAGTGGGGACATGAATCTTCCTAAGCTTCCTTACCCTGCTATGCCTTGCTCTTCACAGAAGGAAGTGATTCCTACTATGAGTGCAGTTCCACAGTGCCAGTATGGGTCCATCTCCACCTTCCCCAGTCACTTCCCACCCAGTGATGACATCTCACTGCTGGACTGGACCACTGGCATTGCAGTAACATGCAAACTTGGCCGATGTAAAGCTGTGGCCCAAGTAAAATGCTTTTGGACCAGAGATCCACGGTCCCATCTCTGGCCAAGGGTTTAATGAGGAAGATGAGGCTCGGCAATTCGTCACAGCCCTGCGAGAGGCCTTTTCTGAGCACCAGCAGAGCCTGACCTTTTAATGAGAGCAGTCACCCACCACATACTTCCCATTGTCCTTGAATTCCCTGACTTCCCTTATTGAGCCTCAGAAATTGCTCTTGGCCTCTATCGTCATCACTCCCTCATCTGCTGAGCACCAAGCACTTGTTTTGGTTTCCATCTCTGAAAGCACGTCTCAAACACACACTTCTGCCCCAAATCACAGCTTCCGCCCAAGCGCGCACGTTCCTCTCCAATCATTTCCATTTCATCCCTTCTTACTTCAGCACAATTTTTCTCCCTTTTTAGAGCCTAATCAAGTTCCTTTAATGCCATAAATTTACCATTCACATTGCTGCAAGAACAGACCCAGAAATAGGCAAGAGTATTGCAGAATTACAGGCTTCAAAAGTCAAAACTCCAGAAAGAAAAAGCCTGATGACACTGCTGCTTTTAGAATCAGTAGGCATTATCCTGTATCCTAGAGAACTCCCATGCCTAAAGCTGCTTTCGACCCCAGGTTAAACATTTCAAATGCGGTTTTAATATTTTCCAGGCTATATCCTGCTCCTTCATCTGTTTTCCTGCTGACTTCACAGAAGGGATGGGAGCAGATGGACTTTGGCAGCAGATGCTCTGAAAGGAACCCAAGAGCCCTTGCTGGGGAGAAAGGATCAATAGAAGACACGACACTTCCACACTTTGTTTTCCAACATTACGCTTTCCCTCCTGCCACCTCCACTAGCTCATGCCTGGGTCAGGATGTGCTCTTGCACCATCTCTAATGGCTGCATCTCCTTTGTGGCCCTGTGAGGACCGGTGTGACCCACCAGCTGCTCTGGGACACGGCCACTGTCCAGATGAAGGAAAATCTGCTTGCATGGAGAGTCTGAGACCCCCCGGACTGCAGCATGGACACAGACACTGCGGCCTGCAGGGGTCTGCACTCAGGGTTTCATGGAGCTGCTCTCCCTCCCCAAACACACACTTACATAGACATGAAGGAGCAGTTACTTACACTATGGACCAGCAGAATCACCTCCCACCAGATTTACAGCAAGTGCAATACAAGCAACACTGGGTAACCAGCATGTGCACTCTTTTCTTGCATAAAGCAAATATCCAGATAGGCATCATAGCAACCACTGAATTACAGAGAGACAATATAGACCAGATACAGCCATCTAAAATACACACCCACACTCTGAAATGATGCTTGGGTTAGTTACCTCTAGATATCTGAAGGCAAATCCATGGGAAGTACAGCTGGAACAAGTTTTCTACCTCCAGTTTTCTTTTTAGAAGACACAAGCTGATGCTTTGGTTCCACATTCCAGCCACGTCTGCAGAACAGATCTTCCCCACACCAGAACCTCAAGTGTTTTCAGTGCAACTCGCATAGGTTCAGAGGTGGGTTTTCCCATCTCTCACCTGGTCCATCGCATCACAGGGATGTGTCCAAGCAGCTCCACGCACAGCACCAGCATCAAGCTGCACCAGTGACTTCCATATACACCCCTCTGCCTCGCTGCTGGAAACCGCCTGGTGCCGTGCCCAGCGCCGCAGTGCACAGGGAGGGAAGCAAACCCGGGCTCGGCCGTTCCGCTGTTGCACCAGTCAATTATTAACAATGGTGCTTTCTGTGCCCAGGCTGTTGGCAGCGGCCGGGACTCCCATCTGGCACAATGGAGAAACTCCACAAAGATGCTGCTGAGGTCCCCAGCACCCAACACACTCCCTGCTGTGCATCCCACCAGGACAGCATCCTCCACCCTGCTGCACCTCGGCCTTCGCTGTCCCCAGCTCCGGCTCTGAGGCAGCCAAGAAGCACTGCTACTAATGAAATCCAACTAAAAGTGGATTAACTCCAACAGAGTATCTGGATTTGGTTCTCTTACAAAATTCAGTTCTACTTTCAGAGGGGGAGAGCAAAAGGAGCGTACCATAAAAGTTAACACAGTCCAAGGAAACACTGGAGCTGGGCTTTGTGTGCTGCAGGCTTCGTGGTGGGGTTTCTCAAGTGTTCTGCTCATGAGACAGCACAGAAGGCACAGAGATGGAGGCTTTCATCTCTCCTGTGCCACTCTGAATCAGCTCAAACAGCCACAATAAATTCTGTTCTGCCTCCAACTCTGTGCAACAGACCCTGGTACGAAGACCTTCATGTGGGGAGATGAATTCCCACTGGCTTCCAGCTGGGATTAAAAATGTAAGCTGATTTTATGCCACTGTATTTCCCCCCCTCAGTCTAAGCTCCCAACTGGATAACGCCATGCAGGCAACAGCTTCTGCTCTGTTCTCACGCATCATCTCTCAGGGGAAAACGGGATTTCAGCCACATTTCCTGCAAAAGTAACCTGCTCACTTGTGGCACGTGCAGTTTGTACACAGTGGGATGCTGGGACATGGATTCAGCTTCTGCTTCTTGCCTGGCTTCACCACGGTCCCCAGCCAGGCACTACTGAAGCCATCAGAGCTCCAAATCCATCCCTGGTTTACTGCACGGAAGGAGGAGAGGATGGGGATAATTCTGTTGGGAAAGCTCAACTGCAGAAACCCTGTGCATGGGGGGAACGCGGGAGCCTCTGGAACACAGCTCACTGATTCATTCAGCCCCTGTTTGAGGTTCCTCAAGCACAGACCCAGGCTCCTCCTCGCTATCCTGTCCCAAACAGGCCATCCCTACTTTCCAGCACATGATGTGACCAGTAACTCCCGCAGCATGGAGAAGGGCTCCCGGGAAGTTACTCAGTAACTAGCTCGCTGTTTAGTCATCCCATTAAATACTGCTTTCACCAAGCAGTAAGCTGGTATCTGATGGAGCCTGCTCTGCAGCAGGAGGCCAAGGGACCATGCCCAGAGGCCTGAGAAACGAGGTGTAAAACACCTCAGTGTGCGGTACCAGCTCAGGAGGGAGCACAGGAACCTGAGCAGCTCCTGCCAGGCATGAGCAAGGCTCCCACATGGGGACAGCGCCGGTGACACAACACTGGTGGTGCCCTCGCTGTGCCGGGCCTCGGGCATTCCCTGTGAGGGTGCTGAGGCGCTGGCACAGGGTGCCCAGAGAAGCTGTGGCTGCCCCATCCCTGGCAGTGCTCAAGGCCAGGTTGGACACAGGGGCTTGGAGCAAGCTGCTCCAGTGGAAGGGGTCCCTGCCCTGGCAGGGGTTGGAGCTGGAGGAGCTTTAAGGTCCCTTCAACCCAACCCAGGCTGGGGTTCTATGGTTCTATCCATTCTATGAATGCTACTCCCAAACCACAAACCAGTTGCCTTGTAAAGAAGTTATTACATAGCACACGTGGTCTGCAGCTCTAACGATCTGTACCTCACAATGGTGAATTGGTCCAAGGCTGGATCCAGCAGCACTGCCATCGGGGAGGACCACAGCCACATTCACCTGGGGAGACCACAAGCCTGCGAGACACTGGCAGAGCCAACAGGGAGCCAGGGTAGAGCTCCCTGGGGGGCCTGACCGCCACAGGAGATCCATGTTATACAGACAGCAACCAAACCTTCCCTTTGCATGAAGCACTGTGGATTTGGGCTGAGTAATTGCCCTTTGCTCCATCCCCAGAGTCAAGCTCAGAACGGTCACCCCTGGGAGATGGGGGTAACCACAGCCCTGCCCCAGCTGAACCACAGTAATATGACTGAGGACTAGTAAGGACTAAATGAGATGAGATGGAGAGATCCCAAAAGAGAGAACTTAGAGCTCTGTGGCAATTAAAACCACCACAATACACTGGAGTCAGAGAACGTGACTGCATCAAGGCAGAACCTTACTCTCCGATCAGGCACAAGCACAGCAGCCATGCATTCAGCACCACTAGGAAACAACCAGGGTATCCTCAGGAGATGGCCAAGTCCTGGGAAAGCTGTTTAGGTTTGGTAGCTATAAACTTACGTGGTAACAACAATAAACAGGGCCAAGAGGGAAAACAGTCACAGGGCTTTGTAAAAACAACAGAGCTGAGGCTCATTTCATTTGTGCCTGGGTTCCTACATGTTTGAGTGCATTAACATCATGTTGGCAAACTCTTCACAACAAGAAATATTGCTGTACACGGTAGACCCCCTAACTGAGAGCTAAGGCTTTCAGGGAAGCCTTGAACCAATACAGCCAATGCTTTCAGAGATGCATAACATCTCATGACACTCATGATAAAGATGTCAGGGGTTGCCATCAATACCCCTGTTGTTTCTGAATGCTGCAAGGGGTTAGGAAGTGGAATCCCAAAAGGGAAGCAACACAAACAGCAAACGCTGGCCATAAAACCCTCCAATCACACAGTGGGCTGTCACCTTTTGATGTTACTGTCATGACTTGGCATCGGCTGCGATACAGATGGCTGCTGGGGGTTACTGGCTTTCAAAACTAGGTCAATGGTAGCACGGATATGAAGCGAACACCCTGGGTTTTACCCACCCAAACCGACTAACAGCAGCCTAACAGACAGAATAACATCTCTGAGACCTCTCATCAACCCCAGGCTTGCAGGTGTGGCTGTCCTACCCAGTAACCAAACCAGCTAGCAGGGCAGAGCACTGAGACAGACACGCATTCACTGCTTTTCCACCAGAATCCAGTGATTCCTACAGCAGGAAATCCTCCTGCACGATATCACAGCAAACTTCATGGGTTTTATCAGTTCTTAATGGTTGTTTGGTAATAATTCCTAGCAGAAAGGCAACACAAAGCCACTGCTATTGTTCCAAGTCATACCTGTGTACCAGGTACCAAAGAGAGGTCCCCGTGTCCCTTCAGTCCCTGCTTGGTACAAAACGTTCTGCACCCAAAGGCACTTACACCCGTTTCCTCTGCTCAGGCTCCTCTGGAGGAGGATTTCCCATTCACAGCCATGTAAGAAGCTGCAAGGAGCAGGATCTTCTCTGCAGTGTGGAGCAGCAGCAGTGCTGTGTGCTGGGGAGAGCTCAGCTGCCAAGGATTCCCTTAGACCCGTGCCACAGCCGTGCTGTTGGTCCTGTGCACCTTCACCGCGAGCTTTGATGGAGTGAGGTTACAGGATCTGTCCCTGACAAAATATGTAATGGTCTTTATATATACAGGTGAGAACAATCAAATACTACTTGAAAGCCTCATTTGGGCAAGTAAAACAGCATTTAGTCAAACAAGGTTCTGGCTGCAGCCATGCTGGAAGCACATTTCAACCTAGACCACCATAGTCTGAGCTCTTCAAACCCAGAGAAGCGTCTTTAGATGATACCATATCTCACAATACTGATATATTTTAGTTTTGGGATCAAGGGGTTGTACCCACCTGGATAAGTGGGGTTAATTTTACTGTTTAAGATTGTTTCTTGAACCAGCTGAACTTCATTTCATGTCTCTCATGGATTATCAATGGTCCCTGGGCCTCGGGATGGAATCTGCTCAAAGCACTTAAATGGAAATGCAGCCGAGTCAATGCTGCTGCTGACAGGAGTGATTGCCATCTCCCCTCTTCTCACTTCCTTCTTTCCCATCCCCAGCACTGGCCTTGCCGCACTCTCGTACCTGTTGGACTCTGCTGACTTGATTCAGTTTGCTGAAGCTGGTCCGGGGTTATTGAGCTGGAAGAGCTCACAGAGGAACAGGGTGAGCCTCAAGTCGATGCCAAGGGAGCAGAGCATGCTGCTGGGCAGCACACGGTATCTCAGCAGCACCCCAGCTCGAGCTGTGACACAGAACTCATCCCAAACCAGGTCAGTGGTAGGGCTGTGCCAAGCTCCCTTCAGTGTAAAACTGAGCCTGGGTGTGGAACACAAGCAGCTTTAGGGCCCAAGGTATGAAGGTGCATCTATCACTCTGCCTGCAAACACACCAGAAACCCACTTGGAGTGTGACACTGATTCCATGGGTATCTATGGCAAAACTCTTTCTTTATATCGGCTACATGAAAGGGCATTCAAAACCAAAATAGGGTGTTCTGTGTCAGGAATGGGGCACTCCTGTGCTTGCTTCCACAAATAATTACAAAAACAGAATTTAAATGCAACTTGTCACTGCACTTCAATTGAGGAATCACACTCGTAGCTAATAAAGAGCAGCACAGGATGGCAACAAACAGCTCCCAGAGAAACTGTGATCTATTTGTTTAAGCACTGTAAAATGTGAGTAAAGAAAGAAGAGAGGGATGTGATGGCTCCCCGGGGACCAGGCTGAGGAGCAAAGTGCCAGCTGCTGCCTGCCTCTGTCATCAGTGCGAGCTCCCCTCTCTGCACTCACACACAGCGAGCGCTTCTGCTGTGCATCGATCCAGTTACAGGGCAAAGGCTCCCTGCTCCCCCTCACAACACTCGAGTGTGACCGGTTCTTTGTTCTGGGGGGGCTAAATAAATGATGTAGCCATTAGGTGGCATAAGGAAAAGGAGCATTACATGATTAAATTCCAGGCCCAGAGCAGGATTATTACACTCCCAAATAAACCAATGTGCAGCGAGGAAAGCCATGGACTCTGCTAGCAGCCTGGTCCTGCAGTGTGTGGGGTAAGGGAAAAACCACACAGGGTCAACAGATACAGACCACTGGGCATTAAGTACAGTTCAGCTCAGAATAATGACTGGCAACAGGTATGTCTTTCTTACATGCCTTCGTTTGCTGTCATGGAGCTTATAAATGCATGAACCCAGCAGGACTGAACTAATGCCTAAAACCCCATTAAAAACATTTAGACATTAAAAAAATGTCTAAAAACATTAAAAGACATTTAAAAAATGTCTAACCCCCCCATTTTCACAAGTAAAAGCAGTATTATTCTGATAATCAATCAGTAAAAAGAGTTTCAGAGGCCTCCAAGCAAACCTGGCTCGTTCATCACAGTTGGTAAGCACTCATTTGGCCTATAGTCTGGAAATGCCAGTTCATCATTTCAGTTTTGGGGCCTCCCTGGACTTCAGAAGGCATTGGGATGTCAGAATAACACACAAATCCATTTATGTTTGATTAGTGTGTTAAGCAGTACACATTTTCCTTTCCATGAGCCGTTTCTGCTAATAGGGACTGTACCCTGCAAGCTGTGCACAATGGACACGTCACACGAGTTTCCACTATGGAAAAAGCTCCGGAGCAAACATCAAGGTGTTTTAATGTGCTAAAGCTGTAAGGTGCTATTAACAGAGAGCAGGCAGCACAGGAGGTGTCTGCTGTGGAAATTGCTGTAAGTGGTTGGACAAGATGCTGCAATTCATCTTGCCTTTTTAAATTGGATTTTAACTAGTAAAAGAAGCTATTTCCTCAGACACACAACGTGAAATCCTGTTCTAACGCTTGACAGCTCACTGACAAATGCCACAAGCCTGGAAAGGGCTTTAATATGGGCAAATCTTTCTTGTTTTACCAGTCCATTTTATGTAGTCTGGGTAAAATCACTTGCACTACATATCTATACAGATATAGAGAGAGGGGCTTTGAACTCAACGCTTCGCAGACAGAGCTGACTGAAGCTATTCAATGGAGAGAATTCAGTCACATTCATGCAGTGAGTTCATGGCTGAAGTAGACACAGAACAAACCTGTTTTCCAGTGCCTTGCCCCAATGACCAGACCAGGTTTCCCGTGCTGGATAACCACACATCGGCCAAGCTTTGTGGGTGCATTTCCAGAGGTGAGCTCAGGTTATGGCCTCAGCTCCTTAATCCCAAGGCACCCAAGAGTACACGTGCAAGCTCATAAATACACCAGAACGGGTTCTATTGACCCTGCTTACACAGGGAATTGGGTTCTTCCCTTATTTCAGCTTATTCCAGCCAAGGGTTTGCAGGGAGTGCTCATGAGGCTGGGGCTGGAAACGCAGCTTCCCATGGGTAGAAGTGTCAGAGACATGACCCTTGCCATGCAGATGTGCCAGAGCAGCCTCCTGCCGTTGCCCTGTTGCAGATACCTTCAGTCTGACAACTGAATTGCCTCAGTTCACGTCAAAATCACGCCTTCAGCTTGTCTAAAAAAACCCAAAAGCCGTTGTTTTGTGCCAAATACACTGATCCAATTTCACCCAGAATTAAACATTTATCTCAAGGCACTTGGGCCATACAAAACCACCGAAGAACCCCCCAAAGCGTGGCCATGGTCAGCAGGAACTGAACAGTGTAACCTGGGAAGCATCGCAAAAGGCAGAGCAGTGAAAACCTAGATTAGCTTTACAGTGACCAGTCACAGTACAACAGACCCTGACATTTTATAGGCTCTAAGGTGACCACAAAACTCAGCTCAAAGAGCACATTTACCACCTAAACTGTTTGGTTTATGACTTGGGGGAAGTTTAAATAAATTCAATAAATACTTACTTGTGACTTTAGTGACTTCCCTCAGAAAAAGCAGACAAAACTCTTGCTGATTTATGTTTATTACCATAAAAAGAAAAGGAAGGTCCCTTGTGGCTGCCCCATCCCTGGCAGTGCTCAAGGCCAGGTTGGACACAGGGGCTTGGAGCAAGCTGCTCCAGTGGAAGGGGTCCCTGCATGTGGCAGGGGTTGGAGCTGGAGGAGCTTTAAGGTCCCTTCCAGCTCTAAAAGCTTTCAAACCAGGCCTGAGGTTTCACTAACCGCAGGCTCAGGAGCCCAAGGCACCATCACTCCTGGACACATCAATAGCAGAAAGACATTCTTTGCAAATTCCAGTCATATTCCTTCCCCATCCTGAAGCCTCTGCAGTAACAGAGACAGGTGCAAGGAAGCCCATGATCCAAGAAACCATCTCATACAGCTCCATGCATGGAATGCTGCACCACGAATAAGCTCCCACAGAAGAGAGATGTCATTCCATACTTGGGATGAACACCAGCCTGCCTGGTGTTCTAGAAAGGCCCCACACGTATCAGCAGTGTTCACATCTCCTGCTCTAGGTACTTGTTGCAACAAACGTGCATCCATCTGACTGGAACATTCCAGCTGCAGCTCTGCTCATGGGATTTGGGGGCTCTTTTCAGTGTTCCAGCTGTTTAAGGACAAGCCTCAGGGTAACACATCCTATTCTCGAGTCCAAAAAGGTTCTGACAACCCTTTATGAACCAGTAGTGCTCGTCCTTTGGAGTTCACACTGAGAACCTGGCAGGGAACAGCCACTGCACCAAGCACTTGGCTTTGATTCACTGGGAAATCAAAATGATGTGAATTTGGGGCTGAATGTAAATCCCTGAGCAATCACTCTGCATAAGTTCTGTAGAGACAGGGGGTATTAAAGGTTCCATGCAGTCAATCCATAGCTTACAAGGCTATTCCTGGAATTCCTTTTGGAAGCTCAGCATCACCCACAGCTGGGGAAGCCTCCAAGCTCTGCTCAGATCAGTCAGGTGGAGCAAAGGAACCCAGTGAAGAGTCAGAATCAGGTGCATATAACAGAGTAAAAGTGTGTTGAGGCTGGGCTGACAGGCCAGAGGGGAAATGAGGGGCAAGGCTGTCCCATGCAAGAAGGCTTGAAATAGAAGCCAGGAAAGGAAATTCGGAGGTACCAAAAAAGGCACCCAAACCCCACTGCATTTATAGGATGATGCAGCTCTGCAAGAGCAAGTTCAGGCCCTCCTGTACTTTACACACAAGAAAAGCCTCGAAATCCATTCTGAGCCATACAGTGTGCAGCCATGCACACAACACACAGGGCCCAAACTGGAAACTGCATCGCCTGTGATGATGCCCAGGACTAGCTGGGCCTGGTTCCCATTCTGGCTTGATGCACATTGTACAAGCATAGGACAGGAAACCTGCTGAGTCAGCAGGAGCATCACTCTCATTTGCCCAGCATTTTGGGGAAAATGCAAAGCGAATCCTGTATTCCTAAGCAGCAGCTTAGGGAAAAACTGATGCCTTGCCTCATTTCACTACTTCTGACCTGGCACTGAAAGACTTTGTTTCCCACGCCTTGGAGAAGGGAACTCCATTCCGGTTTGCATGAATTTGCATCAGGATGTGCTCTTTGTTGTTCCCTCTGAAATCCTTCCCAAGTCTGGGAAATTAATGAGCCTGGAAAATGCTTGGATTTTTTCTTTTAAGTAGCTTAGATTTTGAAGATTCTGTTTTCAGCTGGAATCTTCAGGAGCTCCCAGTTGCGGCTGGACTGACTCTATGCCAGTCCCAAAGCGTAAGTCATAGAATCATGAAATGGTTTGGGTTGAAGGGGCCTTAAAGCTCCTCCAGCTCCAACCCCTGCCACAGGCAGGGACCCCTTCCACTGGAGCAGCTTGCTCCAAGCCCCTGTGTCCAACCTGGCCTTGAGCACTGCCAGGGATGGGGCAGCCCACTCTTTCTCAGGATGCCCGGATGCAGTTTGCCGTGTCCATACCCAGCCCCACTCGCACGAATCGGGCCCCCTGCATGCCAGGACCTGCACCTCAGCCCTGCATAAATCCACACGAGAGACAGCAGCAGAGGTGCAAAACTACAAACCCGCCCAGGCAAACCCCTACCCAAACCCATTTGCATGTTCTCACCCCGTTTGTAAACAGCTGGAAAGGCTTTTGTGGTTCCTTCCCACACACACTTGAAAGCACTTGGCTTTCTGTCACCTCCCCTCTTTATTCAACCTGGATTTCTATCTTCCAAACACACTCGGAGTGCTTGCAGTTGTAACCTTGCTATTTTCTCATTAACTTCCCCGCTTCCGTGCACACCACTGGAGATGGTTCTGGTTTTTAAGCACATCACAAATACAATGCACAACCCTGAGCACTCGGGTTTGGAATTCTTTAGAGTACATTTCTCCATTGAAATACACTCAGTTCCTACCCGGCGCTGCCTCATTCTTGACGTTAAACGCTGCTAAGGAGACCTTTCGTTGTGAGAGAAGAGTCCTGCTAACAGGTCTCTGCACACCAGCGAAAGAGGGGTCTGGGCAGTTACTGCCCCGGGATGTTTAGCAGGAAATAACGCAGCTGAGGTCTTTACTAGGCACATTAAAGCCCCTCCTGCTGGAGGCAGCCTAAATAAGGGGCATTGTTCCGCAGCACAGAGCTTGGCTCCGGAGCTCCACACGCTGTGAACTACGAAAGAACCCCTGAAACACGCATCGGGGCTGATAAAACCACTTTAAACCCCCGTGCTCCGTGCAGGCAGCGGTCGCTCCCCGCCGTGCAGGCGGTTGGAAGCACGGGACCCAAGCACCCCCCCCGCCCCCGGCTCCCGTTTCCCGTCATTAGCACCAGGCACGAACTGATCCCATGGCTCCAGGCTGCAGCCCCCTCAGCCCGGCCCCGAGCATCCCCTTCATCCCCGTTCTTACCGTGCGCATCCCCCGAGGCTCGGCAGCCGCCGCCGCGTCCCCGAGCGTGGCCACGGCAGAGCCCGCCGGTGGCCGGGCCCTGCCCAGGGGGAGGCACGGAGGAGGGGTCAGGATAATGAACGTGAACCCAGCGCTGGGGAGAGGGCGGCGAAGCCCCGCAAGGGTCCCGCAGCCAGCCCAGAGCCGTCCGTTGGAGGGGACCTCAGGCACCCTCTGCTCCGGCTCTCCCAGGCACAGCATGACCTAGAGGAGACGTCCCAGCACCCTGTCCAGCCGCACCTGAAGTGCCCACCAGCTCCCCAGGGGCCGATTGCTCTCATTAGGAAGAAATTTCCTCTTACATCCAACCAGAATCTCCCCAGGAATAACTTGCCCCCATCACCCCCATCTTTGCCATAGGACTCCAGCCCATCCACATCTTTTTGTGCAGTAAGGACCAACTGCACACATATTTCACTTGTGGCCTGACAATGATACCTTTATCTATGCTGGCAATGCCCTTGTAGACATAACCCACCATTCCACTGGTTTTGTTGGACCAGGGAAAAGGAATCCCAGCCCAGCTCCCCATACCTCACAGACTGGATGGGATTTCACTGCTGGCCAAGGCCTTTGGGGCACAGGATCTATTCCCAGGACAGAGCCACTTCAGTTGGAAAAAACCCTTAAGAGCATCACCTTTAACCCAACACAGCCCCATACCAGGAGCACACCCACACAGGAAGCATAAGAACAGAGCGAGTGGAAAAGAATATAATCCTGGGATTTATTTTCCTGCCATTTTAAGAAGCTCAATTGTATTTCAGCCTTTCTCTCACTCAGGGTCACACAAGGACTCACGTTTTAACCCTGGCTGACAGTCATGGAATAAACAAGACCCCCGAGCTGAAAACCACCATGTCCCAGCCCTGTGGAACCCCACAGCAGAGGCACGGTGGCAACAGCCAGAACTGAGAGTTTATTCAGGAGCAGTAAGAACAGCTCTGTAAAGAAGGCTCGCAGCCAGGAGACAGCGCCTTACCTGGGCTGAGGGAACAGCAGCAGGCGCTCTGTTGCTCACCATTAGATTCTTCAGGGCTTTCTTTGCTCTCCAGCTTACACACAGGAGCTCCCCAGGCAGGAGAACGCACCAGGGAAGCTGGAAAGGATAACAAGCAGCTTAGCAAACTCCACTCCCCAGCAGCACACCACAGCAAGAGGCACAACACCCAGTATCAGATCCTGGTTTTAATAGAGTTTGTGCCAAACACTTTCTTTCTGGGTAAAAGAGGAGGGAGAGAATTGCAGTCCTGCCTGCATGGTCATGAAGTGAAGGGAATAAACCAGCCAACACAAAAAGCCCACCTAACTTCTACCAACTCCTGTTCTCTCACTGAGCCTTTCTAGATACCTGCTGCATTCAATACATCCTGACTGTAGGATTGTGTAACTTCACCTTGCATCTAAATGAAACAAACTCTAAGATGCTCTCAAAACAGCACACCACCACCTCCAGCCGTTCCCCTTAACAAACAAACACAGACACACTTTATATAGAGCACGCAGCTGGGGAATGGATCATCACATCACAGAGCAGGTGAAAACTATTGACCCACAAGCAGAGGAAGGCCAAAAGGCAAGGAGGGAATGACAAAGCCCAGCCCTGACAGCAGCACCCATCAGCCTGGATTAAATGCAGTCACAAATTTGACCTGAAAGCCATGGTTCATGGATGTACATGCACAGCACCTCCCCGTAACAGCAACAGCAAAGAAATGACAGCTCTGCTCATTAACCTCAGTGGGTTTGTTCCTATAAAACATTAACTATATTAAAAGACTTCATCAAGCTTCCACGTGGGCAATTGTATTTGGAAGTCTGCACAAAACCTGCCCTGCTAATGGCTTTTAAAAGACCTACATGGACTAAGTCAGTGGCACAGATTTGCAGACAGTGCCTACCAAAACCTTAACCCGGAGAGTTTCCCATGCACCTGCTAGATGCTGGACCACCTAAACCAGCATAAAAGGAGGGGTGCTCTGTGGAAGGGGCTTGCTCTGCCACCCACAGTGGTGGTTATTTTTGTTATCTTTATTTCCTTCAGGAATATCTGATTACAAGGAGAACCCCTCTGGTTTTCCATGGGATACCTGCTTAGGAGCTGAAACCCAGTGCCACGCTTCAGCCTGAATATCTACGTTCCTCCCCAGTCTTCACATGGATGACGAGAAGTGACACATGGATGAGCTGTAAATTAAACTCTTGACACAGGAGAGCTCTAAAAAGCACTCCAGAAGCAAGCACCATTGGATAGGAACACTGAAGAGGTTTGATGAAGATACCCCAGCAATACCCAATGGCCACCAGCAAGGAAAACCAGGCTTGTTCTCCATGGCCAAGGGGGCCTGTCTGTTAATCAGTTGTTCTCCCAACAGGGGAAGTACCAATGCACTCCCCCCCCTCTCATGGGCACGGCTTCCACTGCTAACCTGCTACGCTGTCAACCATCATCTCCGTGCTGCCCCTAATGCTGCAGCAGCAGTGATCTCCTGTAATCTTCTTTAAATCCCCAAAACTCTACTCTTCTATCAGGCTGTCAAAGATAACTGTTTGTGTGCCAAGTCCCTTCTCTTGCCCTCTACCGAGCTTACAAACTCTCTGGGCAGTTTAGTCTGCGTTTATACAGCACACAGGAAAAATGGTCCATTAGGGGGATTTACAGGTTCTATACATAATGATAATAAAGTGATGGTAAATCACAGCAGAAGGAATAGAAGTGATACATGCAAAACTGCCTAGGGAGCAGGAGAAGCAGTCTGCAAGAAAAGGGGAATTCACAAACCACCCCTCCGTGCCCCAGCTTATGCCTGTGTCTCGGCCATTTCAGTTCCTTTCCAAGCGCTTCCAGAAGGCTGACATTTAAGCCTGGAAAGCAAGTCTTCCCTGGGACAATTGCAAGGGTGATAAATGGGAATGAATCTCACCTACTGTGCCTGTGGAAAACAGCTGGAATGGCCAGTGGGACAGCACAGGCTATGGAGGCTGCTGTAAGCACAGAAGGCAGTGGTTAGGAACAGAGGTGCAAATGGAGCCTGATCTCCTGGCTCTCATCAGTTTAAGGTATTGATGATGTTATCACCAAGGAGATAAATACGGGCTGACTTGAGCACAGGCTGATACCGTCAGTGATAAAAAATATCTCTGTTTTACACTGCAGCCATAAAAATCAATGGTAGGTAGGTTTTTAGCTCTGATCCTGTCCTGTCAAACAATGACATGTACATATGTGTGTGATCTTTCAGGTTGCTGGCAGGAAGAAGCTGTTAGAAGTATTTCTTCTTCCTAAGCTGCTAGGGATGGCTCCAGCTCACATGTGTGGAGCAGACACGCAGCTCAGCTGTGCCCTGCATGGGCAGTTAGTGAAGCTTCTGCCCCATTATTAATGGGCCCTGCAGAGAGCACCTGATGCTTCTGGTATTTCAAAGTCCACTGAATCAGCTCACTGTGTTTATCGGGGCATGACAGCAATAGCTGTGATTAATGCTCCTGCTGCCTTGTGGAAACAAACAGATGTCATTAGCTAGCTAAGGGCAAAGCTACACATTCTTCACCTCTGCTTTAGAGCAATGTAAAAATCAGGGTTCGCTTGAAACCCAGTGTTTCCCCAGGGAAAGAAACAGTCTCTACTGCAACAGCCTGATGATTAATAGTGAATATTTAAGAGAACTAAAACATGAGGCTGTCAAAGAATCCACTAATGGTCTGGATTCTGATGAGGTTGATGAAATGAATCTACTCATCTCCTTGGACATTGTGTTTTACTAAACAGGTCTTTAATGCCTGAAATGCTTGTGCACATGCATCTGGCACATGTGGGTATGCCAGAACCTCACTCAAACGTAGCTGCTATTTATAACTCTTCAGCAAATGTGTCCAAGCACCGAGGAACCTGAAGTCCAGTAAGAAGTCGCAGGGTGATAAACTGGCTTTGGCACTTAGTGTGGCTTAAAGGGCTCTCTCTTTCCTCCTTCGTTCCCTCCCCAGCTCCCCTGCAAGTCACAAGGCTTCAGTTCTGCACACAGGGGTTGTTGTGGCTGTGCTGGATCAGTAAATCTGTCCAGGAGAACTGGGCTTCAGAGGAAGACAGCCAATGGCAGCACAAACTCCAGCCTTCTCCCCCTTTGTTACAGGCTACTGCAGAGCAAAGGAAGTCTGATTTATTAGAAGCTGCTCAGGAATATAAATACATCCATGGGAAGATTTTAAGCCTTTACTAACATTGAGAATCCCCGCATCTGTACAGCCATTCTGAGAGCATTCCAGTTCCTATTTATGCCCTGAAAACGATCCCATCTTCTAAAGGGTCAAGCAGCCCACACACCAGAGTCAAATCAACCACATCCACTTCCACAGGTCTAGACCAACCAACTAAGCCTTACCCATAACATCCTTTGAAAGCCTCCCCAGCATCTAACCCAGTCAGACACCAGGATGAAGGAAAATAAACTAAGCAGCACTATGCCTTCCAGTATCTGAAGGGGGCTGCTGGGGAGGGACTCTTCATTAGGGACTGTAGTGACAGGACAAGGGGTAATGGGTTAAAACTGAAACAGGGGGAGTTTAGGTTGGATATAAGGAGGAAATTGTTTCCTGTGAGGGTGGTGAGGCACTGGAATGGGTTGCCCAGGGAGGCTGTGAATGCTCCATCCCTGGCAGTGTTCAAGGCCAGGTTGGACGAGGCCTTGAGTGAGATGGTTTAGTGTGAGGTGTCCCTGCCCATGGCAGGGGGTTGGAACTTGATGATCTTAAGGTCCTTTCTAACCCGAACTATTCTATGATGCTATGATTCTATGCCTGACAATGAGATGAGGAGAGGTTGTGCTGGTGGTCCCCTGCCATCACCACAGCAGCTCCCAGCCCTGGCCAACAGAGCATGAGGCAGTTTGTGTTTGGTTTCTCCCTGTCACTACAGCTGGGAAAGGTGCCTGACAGATTGGTTCAAGCTGGATGTGTTTGCATCTTGACTTCTCTGCTTAGGTTTCCAATAAGACGGCTAACAAATGTGGATGAGTTTTATGACCAGGCCACTAGACTATGCAGGGCTATCTCGGTCAGGGCTGGGATTAAGCCCACAGTTAAATTGTGTCCTCTCATGAACTTCTCAGTCTACTCAGGTTTCAAAAGCTACATGTTCAGCAATAGCCTCTTCAATCCAGTGTGTATACAGAAATACCTAAGGCTGTTGTGGCACTCAGCACACTGAATGCTAGCTCAGGATCTGCTATGCCTTTAGCATCCACAAGTACCACTCCTGTCCTGTTGAGCCCTGAGTTGTTCAAGATAGGCTTAATTGTTCTCTGCTTGCCCAGTGGTTTCAGCAAGGTAAAGCAAATACTTGCTTTTTGTTGGATTATTTTCCTACCATTTCAGCTCCCTGGCTGGACCCACCACGGGATCAAATGACATCAAAAATCAGTGCCAAGGAGAGAGCAGGAATGCACGTGTGGCAAAGGGCAGGGTTACAGCAGCTCAAACTGTCGTGGAGCAGCAGAAATACACTTGTTTGAAACTCACACAAAGCGGGACTAATCCACAGCACTCTCAAACCAGCAAGCTGTACTCAGAAGCCTTAGAATGTGAAAGCTGGATGACGAGTGCCCTTTCACCAGATCACTGCAAGCAGAGCTCTAAGCAAAACCAACTGCCATGAAAACACATTGCTAACGGAATAAACCCAAAGCCACCCTTTTAGTTCTGCTCAGCTCCAGGAGTTTGTGAGGATTTCTGATGCTCCGTTTGGAGCACACCCCACAGATACTGACACTGAAAAAGCACTCTCCTTTCTGGATGCCTTGCCTCACACTGGAGGCAAAGATGTGCTGTGTGCTGGGGCGATGGTACTATCCTCATAGTTACTTCTCTCTCAAGTGGATACTGCAATCTATAGAGAAGGAAATGTGAGAAATACATTAAAAGGAAATGAAACCCAGCTCCTTCTATTAGCTTATTACTACTAAACCCAGGAAGATTAACATTATACATCCGCAAACAAGCACGGATTTAGTTAGACCAGCTGATGCTAACTTGTCTGCCCAGCTCCCTCTGGAGGCTGCCGCTCACTGCAGCTTTATAACTTACCCTGTAAAACGGTTAACTCTGCCAGTAAGGGTTTTGATTGTCATGATGCTTTCATGGGTGAAGGCTTCAGCCTAAACGCAGCCAATATGGGGTTTAAGTAGCCAGCTGCAGATCCTTGCCTTTGGTTTCTAATCAGAAAGAAGCCCCCCTCCCAGCCTACAGCTGCAACAGATATAAGGGATCAGGCTCAGGAGCTCTCTTTTAACTTGATCGTTTTAGGGGAGGCACTGTTTTGGCTGTGACCCTAAAGAGCATGGCAGGTACCTGGAGGATTTGTGTTTGCTTCTACTGCTGCCTTCACTGGCTTTCTTTTAGCATCCAGGGCTCTCCTCACTCCAGGGCGCGCGGAGCCTCCGGGGACACCAGCAGCGAGCTCAACCCATTGCTGTGGCTGCCCAAAGGTGTGAGACGGGGCTATGCCCTCCTGCCTCCCCTCCTCAAGGTGCTGTCGGACCGGGAACACCAGGTCTGGGAAAGCGAGGCCCCCAGGCTGCAGCCGGACTCTAGGGCCCTTCGCTACATGAAGAGGCTGTATAAGATGTCTGCTACCAAGGAGGGAATCCCAAAGGCCAACAAAAGCCACCTCTACAACACTGTCCGGCTCTTCACTCCCTGTTCTGAATGCAAGCAGCGCCCCAGGGACCTGATGAAAGGTAGGTGTGCAGGGACAGGAGCTGATGAGGTTTAAATGGGGGGTTCCCTGTGTTCTCTGCTTGCAGCATAACATAAAATGTCTTATTTTTGGAGCTGTTGGTATTTTAATCCTGGGGGCTCTTGTCTTAAACTGCAGGAGTTTCTCATAACCTCCTCCTTCCTGAATGGCAGGCAGTTTGGGAAATGCCACACCAGTGGTGCTATGTTGTAGATACTGATGTTTCAGGCTGACTCCTCTTGCTTTCAGTCAAACTACAATCAGTTCTAACTAAAGTGAGGAAAGTAGGAAAGATGGTTAGGCACAATGGGCACCATGTTTCCTTCTGCTGCCCATCTGTTTTGGGTTACTCAAGGCCATAAAACCACAGCACCATAACCAAGTGCCAGCATCTCACTGCAAGCTGACTTTTCCCCTTGCCTTGTATGTTTGCTGGGGAAGAATCTGCTGCTGAATCATTTGTTTCTCCATCCCATGATAGTATTTGTGCCTAGGTGGATGTTAAGACTCACTAACTCTCCAAGACTGCCATTTCCCTTCTCAGGAGACATTCACCTGGTGGATTTACTCTTCAACCTGGATCGTGTCACTGGTCTCGAACACTTGCTCAAGTCTGTCCTGCTCTACTCCTTTGACACCTCAGTTCCTATCTCCTCTTCAGTTACGTGCATGTGCCATTTATTTGTCAAGGAGCGTGACTTTGCTGGCCAAGTCTGTCCCAGTGTCTCTCATGCTGTAGCTTTGAGCCTGCACTTTGAAGTCAGAAAACGCAAGTGGGTTGAGATTGATGTGACTTCTTTTCTGCAGCCCCTCATCGCTACTAACAGGAGGAATATTCACATGGCTGTGAACTTCACTTGTCTGATGGGTGACCCACAACAGAGCACTAACCTGGAAAACCCTGTTAACATGGCACTGGTTCCCCCCTCTCTTCTTCTTTACCTGAATGACACCAGTGAGCAAGCTCACCACAGGTGGAACTCACTGAGGCACACAAGGAAAATCCCAGTGCGGCCCAGGCGACGGAACAGTCTGCTTGTTGACCCTTTGGGTGACAAAGGAAAAGAGACTCCCCAGGGCAAAAGGGCCTCTCGGCGGAGGAGAGATGGGAATGGGAAGGATGCACCAGCAACTTCACCCTCTGACCTGAGTGCATACTTCAAACAGTTCCTGTTCCCTCAGAACGAGTGTGAGCTTCACAACTTCCGCCTGAGCTTCAGCCAGCTCAAATGGGACAAATGGATCATAGCACCGCACCGGTACAGCCCCCAGTACTGCAAAGGGGACTGCCCAAGGGTGGTCGGGCACCGTTACGGCTCTCCTGTGCACACCATGGTTCAGAACATCATCTATGAGAAACTGGACCCCTCTGTCCCGAAGCCCTCCTGTGTTCCTGCTGAATACAGCCCACTGAGCGTCCTGACCATAGAGCCCGACGGCTCCATCGTCTACAAAGAGTATGAAGACATGATAGCCACCAAGTGCACTTGTCGGTAGTGGGTGCACCCCGGTTGGTTTTACTTGGGTTTGGGGTGTTTTGGCATTCTCAAAGTAGTTGCAGCTATAATGAAGTGTTTGTGTAGTTCTAATAGCTCTACAGAATCCCTTAGGATTTAGTATGGAGTCAGTAGGAGGTGTTTACAACAGAGCACTTATTTTTGTAGCCACTCGGTCTTTCTGGGATGTGAAATGAAATGTAAATAATACCTTTTTATTGGAGCAATCTTGCATTTAAAATGGGGAAGAGATTTCAAGTACCAGATGTCTGTTTTAAGCTGTTTTCTTACAGATTCAGAAAGAGAAATAAATACAGATCTTGCATACCACTTACATTCAATGCCTTTGAACTTTCCTTTGCATTTGAACCCTCCTCACTGGGGGGATTCATAGAATCCCAGCTTGGAAGGAACCCTAAGGGCCATCAGGTCCACCCTTCCTAGGCAAACATGGCTTAGACCAAATGTCCTGGCACCCTGTCCAGGTGGACCTTAACAATGCTTAGTGTTAGGGAATCCACCACTTCCCTGGGGAGACCATTGCAACGGCTGGTTGTTCTCATTAAGTTTCCTCTCTCCAAGGGTAACTTGTGCCCATCCTTTCCCTGATTCCTTGTAAAAAGGAGTCTCCCTCTGCTTTGTACTCATCCTTTAAATACTGGAGCATAGAACCCCAGCCTGGTTTGTGTTGAAGGCAGCTCAAGGCTCCTGCAGCTCCAACCCCTGCCATGGGCAGGGACCCCTTCCACTGGAGCAGCTTGCTCCAAGCCCCTGTGTCCAACCTGGCCTTGAGCATTGCCAGGGATGGGGCAGCCACAGCTTCTCTGGGCACCCTGTGCCAGCGCCTCAGCACCCTCACAGGGAAGAGCTTCTGCCTAAGAGCTCAGCTCAGTCTCCCCTCGGGCAGGTTCAAGCCATTCCCCTTGGCCTGTCCCTACAGGCCCTTGTCCCAAGCCCCTCTCCAGGTTTCCTGCAGCCCCTTTAGGCACTGGAGCTGCTCTAAGGTCTCCCCTTCAGGAGCCTTCCCTTCTCCAGGCTGCACAGTCCTGGCCTTTGGATCATCCTTGTGGCCCTTTTCTGACCCTCTCCAGCCCGTCCCTACCCTTCTGTACAGCAGGGACCAAAGCTGCCATGCTATTCCACGCTCTGAGCACACTGGGATAACGGCTCCTTTATCCGCGCTGGGGATGCCCTCCCTGCGGTACCCCAGCACGGCGCAGGCTCCGCTGCATCCGCTATGATGTGAGGGACCGACGGGAGCAGCATCCCCCGCCCCGGAAAGGGAAGCAGCATCTCCGCTTCCTCTTCCTCTGCGGTGCGGAGCGGTGCCTCGGCCCGGCGGGGGAAGGTGACCCGGCAGCGCCATGGGGCTTCACTTCGGGAACCTGGCGCGGGTCCGCCACATCATCACCTACAGCCTGTCCCCGTTCGAGCAGCGCGCCTTCCCCAACGTCTTCTCGCACGGGGTGCCCAACGTGTGGCGCCGGTTCAGCTCCCAGGTCTTCAAGGTGGTGCCCCGTGAGTACCGCGGCCCCGGGGCCCTCCCTCCGGTGTCCTTCTCCCGCTCAGCATCGGCGCGCTGGGGCCGGGGCAGGCTCCGTGTGACAGCAGCCTGGGGTAGCGCTGGTCGTAGTCACACAGGGGCTGTGCTTATGGCAGTGCGGCTTGTGAGTGTTCCCTTCCCTTCCCTTTCCAGCCTTCGCGGCAGCCTATCTCCTGTACTCCTGGGGAACCCAAGAGTTTGAGAGGCTGAAGAGGAAGAACCCCGCTGACTATGAAAACGACCAGTGATGCAGTGAACACGGATGTCCTCTCGCTGTGTTATCGCTTTGGTGTTGTTAAGCTTCTCCACATGACCAGAAGGGTATTAAGAAGGAGATAAGTCTTGTCTAATAAACTTTGCCCTGTGACTTTGCGTGAAATCTTGTGAGTCTTGGGATGCTTAAGGTGAGCAGCATCAAATGTGTGCCTGGTTTGCTCTGTCCAGGGAGATAATCGGGCTAAAGTTCTGTATGCTCAGATGCTTTTATCTCAGAGCATTTCTCAGTATAACTAACACAGCAAGGGGTGCCTTCCGCTGGGGATGACTTAAAATAACACCTCCTACCTCCCTGCTGTTTGTCTTTCCATCCCTGGCTTCTGCTTCATCCCCTAGCCTTGAGATGTGTGAAAGGCAAACAGCCCATGACTCGGTACTGCCAGCAGTGAGCTGGCTGTGCTCAGGGCTGAGCGTGGACCTCGCCCCCAGTGCAGAGGCTTGTTCTTCACCAGGAGCCCCATGCAGGGACAGTGGGTACCCAGCGCTCCGGGAGCGGTTTCATCCCGGTGCAGGAAAGGGACTGTTCCTGCATGAGAACAGGCGGCCACAGGGGTGTCCTCAGCCGGGGGGTTCATGCAGGGGACAGGACATGGTGCCAGATGGCCTCAGCCGGGCCCCTTCCCGTGGCAGACTGGGCCAGACAACATTTCAGGGTCCTTTCCAACCTGGGCTCTGCCCTGACTGACATTGCCTGGTTACATTGATTGAGTAACTGGAGTTCTGCTATTGATGAGCATTAACAGAAGCATAGAAACAAGGCTGTTTAATACCTGAGGATGATTTAAAAACAACTGCTTGTAGTAAAGTGAAGTATGGGACAAAGAAACTCACCCTGTGGCTTTAAGTGAACAAGCTTCACTGTTCGCAGTCCAAACACCTGACTCGTTCCCTTATCCTACTTTTCCCTTTCAGCTGGCTGTCTCAGGCTCCTGCGCCACACAAAGCAATAGGTTTATCTCCCTGTTGTGCTGTTGCTGCAGCTGGTACCAAGAATTTATCTTATCCACTGTGGGAGTGACGTTTCCCTGAGTCCATTTCTTGGTGTGCTCAGCCCTGGGCTATCTCGAAGAGAAGGATGCTTGGGCTCTTCCTGCAGGAAGATGGGGATTACGCAGTTTTTATAGCTAAATGCTTTGTTCTTTTGGGGCTCTTAAGCACATGGGACTAAGCTTAGTGTTAGGGCTGTTCCTACTGCTCCTGTGCTTATTCCAAGCTCAGTGTGATGTTGGTATAAACAGGAGTAATACAAGTCCTAGAATGGTTGGGGTTGGACATTAAACACCTACTAGTTCAATGCCCCTGCATCCTGCGTATCTGCCACCCCCAGCAGTTGACGGGTAGCAGGAAGGGTGCCCTGGTGGGAGCTTGTCTGTTGGTAGCTTCCATAAACCCTCATTTTTCACCACATTCCACCTCAGCAGCTCCTCTCGGCCTCTGTCCCTGTACACAGACAGCTGAACCGTGCCCAGACCAGCCGCTAGACAAGCGCAAACACTGCAGCACGTTCCCAGCACCGTCCCCTCAGCTGCAGTGTCAGCAGCCAGCAGCCTGCAGGCTGGGCCTCCTCACCCTTTGCTCCTGTCGCAACCATGCCCAAACGCTGTCCTCTGGCCCTGCAGAGCCATCCCCCGGTGCCGGTGTCCCTGTGCTCACCGCAGGACCCGGTCTGCCTGGCGGGGAGCCGGAGCCGTGGCATTCGGGACAGCAGCCAGGGGGAACGTCAGGGCTGAACGAGGTGTCTGGACATTCTGCTGTCATTGCATTGATTTCTGACCTCCCTTTGGTCAATATTGGACGTGGCAACGGAGCAAGCATGTGGGTTTTGCTGTTAGAACCTGTGGCTTTTTGCTGACACCCTGCGCTTGTCCATGTGGAAACACTTGGCTCAGTTTTCCTCTTTCTTTCCCAGTTCCTTGCCCAGAGCGCACAGACTGCTGCCCCAAAGGGACATGCTGATGCTGTCGGTAAGCCAGAAGGACACACAAGGATTTTGATTTATTGGCACAAAGTACTGGTCTTACCTAGCCAAAAAAGCTGAGAAACGATGACAGACAGAGGGCCTCGCTGTCAGAGCTGAACGAGCTGTCACCTCAAATCCTGTGCTCCATGGATGAAGGCTCTTGCTGCTGCCTCTTGTCCTTTCTCTGTTCTGTGCTAGTGCCTGGTGGAAACAGCAGGAATTAGAACGAATTCTCTGGTATCAGTTGTAGACAATAAGCTGGGAAGGGTTTTTGTTTAATCCCAGTGAAGTTTGGGCTAAGGGGCAATCAACTGGAGACAGGAACCTGACAACATGGCATTATCTTAATCTAACTTGCCTTCCACGCTGGCACTTCTGCCCCCACATTAAGCAATCACTGAAAATGGCAGCCTCTTATACACAGATCTGTATTTGCCATTCAGCAAAAGCAGACTTCACTATATTATACAGTACCATGACTTAGCTTAAAACACAGGGTGCTCCAACCTCCCCAACACCTGACACAAATAAGCTGCTGGCATTGGCTTTATGCTACCCTGCAACCTCAAACCTCTTGTCCCTGGCAGGTTGGGTGTAGAGGGGGGAGCTGCGGGAGCCAGGGGCACAGCATCCGAGATAAGGAGCAGGAACCAGTGAGGTCCAGGTACAGGCTGATCTTACTCATGCTCTTCTCCCACCTGTCCCAGTGCTCGTAAGCTGAGGGGTTATTGAGGGCAGGAGGTAACACACAGCTCTTCTTCAATGTTCTTTTCTCCAAGCTGTTGCAATCTCATTTCACAATGGGAAAAACTAACATTCCTCTTAATGACAAGCTGCTCACCCACATCAATGGGAGCTGAGGCACCCTTTAGGAGACTGAGCATGGGTTACAGTCTAAGGTGCAGACTGTGGCAGTGACAGCCCATTGAAAGAAGCCACAGTCTTGCCACATGGAGCAACTCTGCTCCAGAAACCCTTGCAGCAATCTCTCCTTTTGGGGTTCACCATTTAGAGGTTATCATCTTCATCTACACATCGGGATCCCTGGGAGGTCTGTTATTTATCATGTACAACATACATTTTACATCCCAAAACCTATCTGACAAGTGTTCCTTCTGCTTTTTGAGTGCTGTGTGTGGGGCAAGGCAGGTGAAGTAACTTCCTCATCCTTCTTCCATGTACCAGGAATGAGAAGCAGAATCAAAACCATGATTCTCTGCTCCAAATAAGCTCACTAAGACAAAACTTCCCCCAGCTGACAAACTCCAAGCTGCACACACTGCAGCTCTCACAGAAGTCACATAAGGTCATGGCTTTTATCTTTACCCTAACACTTTGGGCCAGCCACCCTTTTCCATTGAAATCCACCACAGGGTTCTGGTAATGCGCTAGGTAGGTTTGAAAGGAAGGAACAGTTGGCACAAGTGGTAAGCTGAGCAGACAAGGTACAAGTGGAAGGAAGGTAAATCATTAGCCAGAGAGACAGGCCTTGAACCAGATCACTGCAGCAGATGCTAATTTAGTCATTCGCTCTTGCTCCGAATCGAACTTTGTTCCTGCAATGACTGACAGCTGATGCAACGATAAGAGAAGGAAGTCTATAAAAATCTAGCAGAGGCTTGGGAAGTTCTATTTGGGGCTCTTCTCCCTCCTCCGGTCCCGCGGTCCAAGTGACAGCCCACACTGGGAAGATGCACTGTTGGAAAACGCTGGCGGTCGCCTTGCTCTGCTCACTGCTGCTCTGTCAGGTAAATAGAGACAAGGATTTACAGCTCTGGGACTTACCAAACCCTGCTATGGTTTGCATGAACAAGAATACCTGGTGAAGGTTAGAGGTGACAGCAGAGCTCCTTCAGAGCATTGACAGTCACAAAAAACCTGCCTAGTGAATACTGCGTTCCTCTGAGATGGAACTAGCAGTAGTTCTGCCTTTCCTCCCCAGGAGATTAAAACCCATTGTTGATTTTTGTGCTTACTTCTGTGGGGGTAGGATACAAGCAATTACACTTCAACAGAGCACGTTATGAGCTCAAAATGAGAAAGAGTTCAAGTTCTTCACTTAAGACTGTTGAGCTCAGCAGCAGAATGAGCAGCTGCTGCCTGCTCTGACAGCCACCCTGACTCTCTTCCAGACACACTGTGCTTCCCTGAGCCAGCCAGAGCCTCAGCTGGTGAGAGAGAGGAGGATGACACCCTTCTGGAGAGGCGTCTCGCTGAGACCTGTTGGAGCCTCGTGCAGGGACAACAGTGAATGCATCACAATGCTCTGCAGGTAACAGCCTCATTCACATTCAGGCTCAGTGTGACTTAGTATCGTATTAGGTAGAGAAAGTTCCCACTTATTCTCCCCTAATGAGGTATGGAGTTTATTCTGTGCATTAAAAACAGATACCAGGAATAGGGATGGGGCAATAGATTCAGACCTCCTTTGTAAGCAATGCCAACAGAGCAGAGTCCAAGTGCCCCTAATGACAGCCCCATGTCCTTTCACTGCCAGCCCAGATAACCCGTCTTCTGAAAGAAGAGCACAGCATTTGAGTAATCACAGACCTTAAAATTAATCCTTCTTAAAGGCAGTTCTGTTCACTCTAAGGCATATTAACTAAAAGCAGTACTTACCCTAAATGAATCACTTTAAGATGATTACTTATGCTCACAGTTTAAGACAACTAAATATAAAAAGCCACTAGACATGAGCAAATTGTCCAACTATGTCTACTTAAATTGATTAGTTACAATTACCACTTGGTGACTGAAAGGTGATTTGGCATGGCACCTACTCTACACATACCAGAAAGCAATTAGAGATGGGTAGAACAGAGCCAGTTTCTGCTCTATATACAAGACAGGACAGCCAAATGCTATTCTGGGTGCATTTGCAACTCATATTTGGTTCTACTGATTAACTGTAACAGCAGCTACTGGAAGATCTCAGTAGAACAGGGTTTCAGCTGTGGGTGATTTCTACACCACAGCCTGACCATACAGCTCTGTGTAACACGCATGTTGGAGCTGTAATGTAAAGCAGAGAACAGAAAATGAATCCAGATGAACTGGATAAAGGGGGGAGTGCAATGGGTGCAGCCCGTGAGCAGAACAGGAGCCCTGCTAAGGCCATGGCCAAGCTGGCAATGCCTGATGAGGTTTTCTTTTCCAGGAAGAACCGCTGCTTCCTGACAACAGCCGCTGAGTGACCCGTCCCCCTGAAGCCCACCCGTCGCTGTTATCACTAACAGTGGAGTATTTATTGACCCTTCAGAAGCAAGGGCAGGGGACCCAGCAATCGGTGGATTTAATGTTTCTGCCCCAGGAATGGGCAAAGGACTTCAAAGAGCTTGAGAGCGTTCCCTACCCGTGGCCACAGCTCTGCAGCACACCTCGGGATGGCTCTGGCCAAGCTCAATAAGAGGACCGTGCATCCCCTGTTTGTTTGGGTTTTTTGTAATGGTTCCTGACTGTTTTTTAAGGTGCGAATTAAAGACGTCTGTTCAGCAAACTACCTTGGTTCTCCTTGTCTCCTGCGAGCAAAGTGTACAGGGAGGGCACAGCTGGCGCTTCGAGCAGGAGTGCTTAGCTCAAACTGGACTTTAGACACTTACCCTTCAAGCTGGCAAGTGCACAAAGCAGAGCACGCTTCTATCTCCTTTCCGTCTCAACAGCTGAACTCTTATCAGCACCTCAGATAAAGGCCTGTTAGAAAGGGAGAGCAAACAAACTGATAATACTGATAGCATTTTAATATCCCAAATATATCCAGTGATAACTGGAAGGAAAAGTATTTACCTTTAATTACTTCTAATCAAATTTACTTAAATACAAGTCCTAGACTGACTTTTGCCACTGGAGTAGCTCCTGTTTTAAAATAAATGGATCAAAATCCAGTTTTGATCTGTCACACGTTAACTGGCAGGGCTGAAAGAAACAAAACCACCTTTGATTAAGACCAGTATCAACCAGTGCAAGACGCAAACACCGACTGCCGTTTCCCTTTCGTTATACATAGAACAGAAACCTTTGCTTAAGCACGGTACCAGGGAGGAGGAGAGCCACACACCAGACACGAGCACAGTGGTTTTGAAGTTTAATACAGAAAATCTATTTGATATTTATTAAACTTAGTTTCTCCAGTTACAGTTTTGCATTGTACAAAGCATTTTAATGACACAGTAGTTAAAAAGATCTTTACAAATTGAAATGTGATACCCTTTTCTCCAAATATTTTAATTGCCATAAATTTGTTTAAAAATACACATTAAACGCATGTTTCAGACACTAAACTTTCTATAATCTCAATACCACAAAATACATAGAATATACTATACAGATGTGGAAAAAATCTAGTTAGTATATAATACTTTGCTCACCATTAACAGCTTTATTACGTGAAATGCACATACTGACTTAGAAATCCTAATTTTGAGCCCCGAAGTACCCTTTGAAATTTCAAATGTATTGCAACAAATAAAATCACAGTCTGTGTTTTCTTCTTTTAGGTTTTGGTTGAAGACAGATGCCTAAATACTCTGATAGAAAACAAAATGTAACACATGGACTCGTCATGTACAAAGCATAAAACAGAGACATCCCATTAGTTACTAACAGTACCTTTTCCGAGTGGTTAACAAGGGCTTCACTTATAAGTGACAGGTTCAAAGTGACCTTCCCCCACCCGCGAGCCCTCCCCCAAAAGAAAAACCCTTCTTCACCAAATAATAATTTCAAATAAGATAAAGGATTTGTTTTAATAAATATATAAGCACTTTATCCTCCATATACAAAATTTCTTAAAACAATTTTAAAAGGGGGGGGACCAGATACAAATGTCAGGAACTGTGCTTGCAAAAGTCATGCCTGGTCCTTAGAGTTGAGTCCTGGGGTGTGGGATGCCAGCACAGCCCAGGGGAATGCGGCACCAGCCATCGGGCTTGCATATAAAAACTGGAGACAGGAATGCCGCGTCCCAGTCGGCCTGTATGGGCTCCATCAGCACGTGTGGAGTTCCACCAGGAATGGAAACGCTTTGCTCAAGCTTCCAGATGGAATTAAACCAAGTGAAGCATTCACGTTAGACATCCTGTGGGAAACTCCACACGGTGCCACCGCATCCACAACCCCCCCGAGCACCGGCCAGGAGCGGAGCTGAGGTTGCCCTCGGCCAGGGCACAGCTCCCACCGAGACCACAACATCCTGATGGCACAACCAGCCCTCACCTCCCACCCAGCACCGCTCGCTTCCAAAAGCCATCCCTGGAGACATGCCAGGCCAGGCCAGATGTGGTTCTGGGCAACCTGATCTAGTGGAAGATGCCCCTGCTCATTGCAGGGGGGTTGGACTAGAAGACCCTTGAAGGTCCCTTCCAGCCCAAACTATCCTATGATTCTAAGAAACAGCACCCCGGCAGCGGAGCCCAGTTCCTTGCAAAGTAAGGGAACTGGACATAGATCATGATTCCCCGATTGACAGAGTTTAACTTTCCTATTTAGGGGATTTGTCTCCTGGAACAGCTCTGGATTTGTCTGAGTTGGCTAGCAAAAGCTTTGGCTACTCTCACAGATGTCTAGCGTTCGCTTTGTTGCTTGGAAACACAGGGTTTTCCATAACACTGATTCATCAGACAGAGAAACCGAAACCCCGACCACAGTATTTGTCAGAAATGTAAGAATTTGGAAGCTGCTGACTCCCCAATGGGTAATTCAAACTGGACTTGCTCAGGCCCTTTCAATCCCTTAATATAAACACTGCAGTGACAGCAAATACCTGTTAGGTAAACTATTAAATACAGCAAAGGTAGTCTCTCTTCCTCCAGCAGCTTGCCACTTTGGCAAACCACCTCCTGATGTGCCTATGGCGTTAGTTTTACTTGCCCCAGGCAAGTGCTACATAATTCCTATGAAGTACTGACTCGGTGTGTTGGGGCCGTTCATAAATACAGTTGAGGGCATCTTTTTGTGATCACAGCAATCAAGCCTCAGCAATCTAAAGGAATATACATTGCACTCCTGTATAATATGCAATATTTATCACCACTAAGATGGTGATTCAGCACTCAATAAATAATATATCAATATAGTCAGTTGCACCATAATCTAAAAACAAGTATAACATATACTTTGGACAGACTGAGTTCATATATATATACATATATATTAAAAGACACATACAATACAAATTGCATACTGCCATCGAAAGCCAAGAAGAGCCACCCAGATGCTCTGCTTTATGGCTAATAGTTTTAAATCAAAAGAAAAGTCTAGGGCTGTTTCTCTCTGGTGTCCTGAATATTTGTTTCGACTTATTGATGGTTGCACCTCATCACCCAGGACCCTGAAGTCTGAGAGCGGATTCAGACAGCACTGATAGCTGAGCAAGCCTAGTCTGAGTAAGCCATTATTAAGATTCACCAACTAGGACCACAGTCAGCGAGGGAATTAAAATCACAGCATTGATATGTATTTAACAGACAAGTGTCTGGGGGATCCATCTGGGAAGGCAGGAGTTCAGGATTCCCTCGTTTGTCACTAGTGCGATGCGTATTGGTACCCCAGTGACGTGTGTCACTGCTATGGAAGAACAGGCTGAGACCCATCGCCTGCACTAGGACAGAGGGATGGAAGCCTATTGAGCACTTAGCTACGGAATCTGACAAGAGTACATCACTTTCCTCCCGGAAACAACAGTACATCCCAAAATAAGGTGTGCTTTTGGAATGGGGAAGTTAATCCGTTTGAACTAGCCACAGATGCATAAGGCATTTCTTTTCAATTCATGAGGCCACCAATATCTCCTGTATAGCAGGCGGCCTGGGACAGTGCTCCAGGGATATTCCACCCTGAAAACCCACTGTCCAGGTGGGACACTTTCAACCAGTCAGGTCCACATTTTGACATGATGTACAGGGGCTGGTCTCTTCTCCCGAGTAACAAGTGATAGAACACGAGGAAACAGCCTCAAGCTGCACCAGGGGAGGTTTAGACTGGATATCAGGAGCAATTCCTTCCCCAAAGGGTGGTCAGGCATTGGAACAGGCTGCCCAGGGCAGTGCTGGAGTCACTGTACCTGGAAGTGTCCACAAACCATGCAGATGAGGCTCTTAGTTACATGGTTTAGTGGTGGCCTTGGCAGTGCTGGGGAACAGCTGGACTTGATGGGCTTAAAGGTCTTTTCCAACCCAGTTGATTCCTATGATAACGTCTTGTGGTTGTTCAAAGACCATAAAGATCCACTGACCTAGGGATAAGCGATACGTTTTTAAGAGACCAATAGAACGTGACACCAAAAGGTATTTGTGGGACTCTAGTTAAGGAAAAGAAAAATAATTCCCAGAGATGAGCCCATTCCCGCTACCAGGAATGGTACCTGTGCACAACGGAGCAAGCCAGAACGCAGCCATGCCGGCTAGTGCAGCACTACACAAAAAAGAAACGATGACTGCAACTTCTATGAAGGTATCTTTTATATAGCGTCAAAAGTGTGCTAGGCACTTTAGAGTATTAAAGGAAAAAGAGTTGACAGTGTCCCATTAGCCAAGATGTGGAGTCTGAGGGTACAGATTCTGTCTCAAACAGCAAACGCTAACAGAAACGTGACCTTGCACAGTGATTCAAGGAAAAGGATGTTCCAACAGACCTGAAGAGGAAATTCAGCTGTCATGGGAAGAGTCACAGGTCTGTTGCCCACGTATCCATCCATTCGTACGCAGCAAAGCTTTTCTGGAAGTACAAAACACGCTGGAACGCAAAGGAAGCTCTACGAATATGCAGCTACCTTTAGTAGGTTACTAATTGCAAAACTTCTAAACTCTTAAAGCCCATAGGACATACTGCAGTACTGAGAGCGTAGAATTCTATTCCTTCTCGTGAGGTTGCCGGGAGTTTGGCACTTAACTACAGCTACACACAAAATTTAGTGCAATCATTTTCCTGAACATGCACGTTCATATCTGGTATGGAAGAAAAGGTGAAGTGGGAGAGAAAACAAAGCAGCATTCCACAATCTCACTCCAAAGGATTCAGAGTTGGACTCTTCAGAAGGAGACCACCGCAATGAGAAGTCAGTTTGTGTGACGGACACTAGGACTTTTAGAAAGGAAATGGAATTTTACCAGAGTACTGCAGAAGACCACTGCATACAGTATATACCTGGTCCTGCTGTAAAACATCTTGTAAACAGTTCATAAAATCTTCATCTAAAAGTAAGGCATAAGGCACACCAGACATGGTAGGGGCACTAAGCGATACTGAAAGCAGTAGCAGTTTAAACCTTTAACTCAGACAAGCACCTCACGTGGAAAGGTACTTTGGTTTTCACTTTTTGAGAGCAGGCAACTGCAACTCCATCAACCACTTCTGTTGCACCAAGTCGCTCCCTCGCAAGTGAGTATTATGCTCCATCAAACATTAACGGGACCTTCATCAACACGGGGTAAATACAAGTTTTAAATCCATTCTGCATCACAACAGTCACTCTCCCTGTAATAGCAGGTGTGCTCCCACCCCACGACGGCTCTTGCACTGTCATCCTGTAGTGTCCATCACCTATCAGACCCTAAAAGGAAAAAATGGACCTCGGTTTCTAAAGATTCCTGGTTTCTCAGTCAATGGAAAAGACGCAAAGGCCAGTTCTGGTAGGAATTTAACTGCTGTTGGGTTTGTCCATCACAAAGTTCACCGACTCTGGAGGCGTCAGGAAACGACAAGCACGGAAACAAAAGGTATTTCAAATGAAGAGATGCAAAAAAGCACAAGATTGTCCTTTTCAGAAACCTTTCCTGTCTGCATCGCACCTGCCGGGCCGAAGCTCATTCCTACACCATTTCTTTGATCTCACATTGAACGCAAATCACTGTAATGTTTTGTGATTGTTATAGTGTTAATCCATGTTTGGAAACTGCCTGGAAAACCATCCAAGTCAGATCCAGCTAAATACTTTTCCATATAAATTTCTTTATAATTCATTTAAATGAAGTATCTTAATACGTAGAAGAATATCTGGAACTTTTTCTATTTAGTACAAATTCTGCAATAATAAATCTGTAGTTGTCATTTATTAGTTGACTCGTAGGCATTAGGCATGGAAAGTATGGTGTCCCTACACGTTAGAACCTATCAACCCTACTTCCTTTACAGGCTCTACCACCACAAGACATTACAGAGTAACAAAGCTCACAAAGTACTTAAATAAAGTGTCTATGTTTAATTTCTGCTAAGTACTCGAAAGGGTAAATTTAGGGAATAACTAAGAACTGCCCCAAAACCGGGCTGTTCAAGCTTAAAATTAAAAAAATTCAAATAAATAGGATTTAAATGGACTCTTCCTGTATTGTGACTGGAATTCCAGTGATCTGCCCATGACAGATCAGCAAAACTACTCCTTTCTATGTAGCAAATTATAAAATACTTAAATAACTTAAACCGGGAATACTGAAGCAGTCCAATAACCAAATGATTTGGGGTTAAAACACAAAACACAAATGAGGATGGGAGACGTGTGAAAGCATTCTTTGCTCTTAGTGTCAACTAAGCAATGTGTTATGGCAGTCTTCCTTATTGACATGACACAGTGTTGTGGAGATAAATCAGAGGCAGCGAGAAAAATGTGTTTGAGTTTCCATTCCTTCAGTTCCAAATATCACTTGGCATCCAGGCGCAACCAGTGTAATCCCTGACGGGTATAACGCACTAGGTCTGTCATGATGCTCGAGTTAAAAACCAGAGGGCCCATAACTTTATCCAGTTCAGCAAAGAACTCTAAAAGAATAGAAAAACACAAGTTACAAGCTATGCATGTACCTTTATATGGGCAATATTACATCCAACCCCCACCTTTAATGGCTTTAAACTGACACACAACCAGCCTGGGGTTTCGCTGCAGACCAGTGCACAACCTTCCACCTCACTTCTGCAGAGGACCTGGTTAAGCATCCTGCACACCACTAACTGCAACGCCCCAGTTCAAAGCCCGTGAGCACACTTTGGTACATCTGGTGTCCTAACCCTCCCCTGCCAGCTCTTACCTTTCTGTTCTTTAGACAGCTGTTCGGCTTGGTCCCATATTTCAGTGGCATAGAGGAAGTTGGATGTAACCTGGACGTAGCTGGCAGCCATCTGATGGATCCTCTGGGGGATCGTCACCGAGGACCCACTTCCTGAAGGGTTGGCTGCCCCAGAAGAGTAATTTCCTGAATTCCCTGGAGACAGCTTTGGAGAGACTGGAGATGGCATACCCACGGGCTTGCTGCTTGTCCAAAGGAAACACTCAGTTGTAAAACGCATATACACACACATGTACTTTGGGCACATCATGCTGTAAGATGCCCTCTCAGAGCCCTCTTCCCACATCTAAAGCACTCCCACCTTGCACATTAAGAGGTCAGGATCTGCCCAACAACACATGAAGTGCATGAGCTGGGAACAGTTACTGAGGATCCTCCAATTCCCGTGTGCTAACTTCACAGCTAAAACCTAATTGCCAAACCTCACCATCTCCTCATCCAATCAAATCCTAAATTCACTGTTTAAATAAATGGAACCCTAAAGAATAATAATGAAAACATTATAACTACATGATAACTATTCAGCCATAGAAAAGTGACCTTCAGATAACAATATGCAAATCTGAAATGCCCTCTCACAGCTCACGGCGTAATGATCAATGGTCCAGCATTAGGCTTAAACGAACAGAAGTAAATTGCTGTACTATGGAACAGACAACTCTGAGAGTTCTTGTAACACTCTGGGCTTGCAGCATTAACAAAACCATTGTTTTGAGGGGAAAAAGCATTAAATAAACCAACAAAACTCACTGAGAGAAGTGACTTGTGTGTGACACACCAACCCCTAAGTCCTCCAAGCCTTTCTGCACGCAGACAACTGAATCAAAACCTACACCCTCAGAACCATCACCCAACACTTTAGAGAGTGAAAAGCCTCTTCCTGAGCACCTAAGGCACAGAGTTTACATACAAAACTAGCTATAGGTTGAGAAGCACAGGGAACAGCTTTGCCTACTCACCTTCCCATACCAGGTGACGGTGCTTGAGAGTTATTATAGGAATTCTGTTTGGGGAAAAAAAGAGATTTGTCACCTGATTCATGTCCGTACTTTCAGCAGTCACACTTTATCTGCTTATTTAAGTGGCTATTTTTGGCCAAATTAATTTTTGTTGCATTAAGCAATAGGCACACTCTAACTAATGTCCCAGTGAATTAACATTTGGGTAAATATCCTCTTTTACTGATGACTAAGGCATAAATTAAGGGATTATTTTAGCAACACAAAGGCCACTAAATATACATAGGAGTGGAGTAGTCCCCTGCTCGACCCCTTAGAGAACATCTTGCTTTTTTCAGCCCATTAATGGGAAGAAATCTGTTATTTCTGGCACTGAACAATTAAAGATGTCTCAAAAAAATCTGAGAAGTCAGGCATGAGACAATCCCATTTCCTCTCAGCTGGGAGCTTCAGAGAAACCCAGTGACATGAGTCACCTATCCTCAAGTGCTCCTTTGGGAAAGCTCCTTACATTAAGGACTGAGTAACGCTACAGAAGCATCATAACTGTTTTTCCTCATCTGCAATATCTTGATTTAAATAAGCACTTGGAGAATGTGCCTCTTCATCTCCTTTCCCTGAGTTCAGGTAAATTCATGGTGGGGGGATAACAAAAACACCAACCATCCCACTGCAAACACCACAATCCTGAAAGACCCATCTGGGTTTGGTTTTCACAGTCTGAAAACAGGATTCAGGAATTCTAAGTGATATAGAGCTTCAATGTGATTATGGTTTAAGAACACACACTTACCTTCAGATGTTCAGTCAGAGTTTTAGAGTATTTCAATGCACTTTCCTTCTTCAGCTTGAAAAGCCTTAGGTATAGCAGAGATTGGCACCGCAGACTGCCCAAAGACAGAACAACACAACACTCACAGTTCAATCAACTTTATCACATCCCAGTGAGTATCAAATAAATCTGTATCAGTGAATATCAAACATTTAATAGCTGTGTTTCTGACATTTTCTTAACCAGCTCTGACTGCCAGCTCTCTAAATTGCAACTCAACCAAGAATCCATGACCCCCTTCGAATTCCCAAGGACATAAACCCAGCTCTGTGCCTTAAGCTGAAACAGTAAATTTCAGTGATTTTACTGATATAATCAGTTTCCAGTGCTGAGCGTAGAAGACAACAGTCAGTTATTTCCCAAACACACATTTCATTTATTTCTTGCTCCTTTCAGGCCATACAGAGTCTAATGCATCCCACCGTTGTCTCCCTTTTCCACCTGACTCCAACTGGTCCTGCTGAGGCCAATTCTTTACAGCCACTCCCAGGTTTGACTTATCACTGGGTGAGCACACAGGAAGGACCCTCATCCTTTCTGCAGTTACTCCTTAACAGCTCAAGGACTTGGCCTTCGTTGTCAACATCCCCTCAGCCCCAGCCTACAGTAATCACATACACAGCAGTAATCTTTGTGTACAGCCAAGTGGAAAACTCATATCTGGTTCAAAACCACCTGAGAACGCAGTGTTGTACAGCATTTCATGTAGAGAAAACACTTGATATTAATCAGGGCATTAAGGTCAGACGGTGCATTGTACTAAGTTCAGAAGACACTTACCAAAGCACTGCTAGCCTTTTATCTGCAGCCGTGGCATCCGGTGCCAAGTAATTCTTCAGCTTCATAGTGTATCTGCAAGCAAAGACAGCACATAAGCAACAAAACAATGACAGTTATCGTTTATCAATCACCAAACATTGGTGTTTTCATGAATTTCTAGTTTTACCTTGTCTTCACCAGTTCAGAAACTTCTCTCAGTCCCTAAACAAAATGCCAACTAGGCAGCAACTGCAATAGTTTTGCTTCTTGTGTTATGCCTTGTAGAGTGATTTCAAGAGCCTTAGCAGAAAACATCTCAACCTTCATAAGAACACTTTAAGCCTCAGTAACTGGAACAAACTGGGAAGTGCTGCAGTAATACTGGAGAAAGAGGTCTCAAATGATGGCACAACTTCAGTGTATCTAGCAGCTCTGGTTTCCAGACATCTTTCCCACCCACTTGACTTTCATATTTGCTTTGCAATGCTTACTTGATTAATTCCACAGTTTCTGAATACATAGGGAACGGGGACTTGGATTCCTGAGCATTTTTCTCCAATGCATTCCCACACTCAATGAACGACACTACAGCATCTAGGTAGTAGACAGCCTTCTCAAACCTGTCAGACTGAGCACATGGGAAAAGCTTATAAGGACAAAACCCAGAGAGGAAGTACAAGAGAGCTGCAGTACAGGAGGGCAGCAAAATGGCAAGAGCAGGAAACAACCCCCAGTGTAACGTGCAAACCCTGGATGAGTATCAGGGATTTACTTACCAATGCATCAGCATTATGTTTTAGCTTCTTTGCTTCTTGCAAATAATGATCAGCTGAGTAAGTCCTGCAACAGAGGACACAAGGAATCAGCCCCAGCCATATCACATTGCATTTTATGACTGAAGTATCCTAATGTTGTCAAGCTTTCTATTTTCTCTGTTTAACTCAGGTTAGAGGAGCTACACTCTGATAAAACAGGTAACCAGTACGGTTAGCTATAGTATTGTAAAAAATAGCTTAAAGTCAATTCTCTAGCTTCAGGTAATTCAAAGCAGCATTTCAAGCAAGTTAACAAATGTGACTTTGTTAAATTTACTGCATTTGACACTCAAGCAAACCAAACCCCTGACCAACAACAGGGGCAGGGAAGGAAAAACCACAACACTTGAGGACAAATTCACCCAGTGCCTCCAGGACTGGCATTACTGAGGCTGTGAAAGAGAAATTATGATAGTAGTACAGAACAGCTGCATTCAGGTGTGAACTGCTTTTGCTTAGCCTCCCAGAGCAATCAAAGCTAAATGACTTCCACACCTAGATGAGCAGAAGACAACCATAAAAGTGCAATTATACATTTCAATATATTAGCTTATTACCTAGGAGATGATTCAAGTCTGAAATCAATTCTCCCATCCACACTATCTTATAGTCAAAGAATTAAAGATATTTGAAATCAATGTTTTTAATAGTCCACTTACAGGAAACTGAGGGAATTAAAAAGCAACAGTTAATACTAAAAACATTCTATACCTACAAAATTAGCTCCAATAGTTCTAGGCCCAAGAAATCCTAAAACGCCTCAAGTCAAAACTATAAGGTTCTACCATGTCACCATTCCAAAGCACAATGACCATTCCTCGGAGGGTGCTCTTGTTAGCACTTCCTATACTTCAATTCACATTTGGAATTCATTTTTTAAGGAAGTTTGATGTTATCTCAATTTCTCATCCCTGTTTTGTCCTGGAATAATTGAAAAACCCCCATAAACTCTTTTGCCCTAAATGAATGACAGTGTAGCTCAAATCACCAAAGTCACTTAATTCCTTTTTCTTTCTGTAAGGAACAGCTATGAGGAGAAAAGCACTGAGCAGCAGAGAGGTAGCAGCAGTGTCCTGGTAAGGTGAAAAGGACACATCAGCATTTAAACCAAGAAGAGCCCTGAGCTATTTAAGTCTATTGCATGGTCCTCTAATGCTCGGCAGGAATGTGCAGGGCAGGCTACAGTTCCTCCTCAAGGACTGTGCTGTCTGCCAAGGCACTGGCCCGGAGAGCAGGCAGGCAAGCGCAGCACTGCAGGAACAACACAGAGCTCCCCAGGGTAGGAGTGTGGACCTAAGGTCTTTTGTGAAGCAAGACAACAGCTCTTCTCCACAGGGAGCTGGCCATGCTCCACGCCTCGGCCCCACAAAGGGAGAGGCACCTTCTGCTGTTCTTACCTATCATCAAAAACAAGTTTTGCTCTTCTTGACTTGGAGCTCTCTGCAGACTGAGCAGACACGGGAGGGCAGCTGGATGAATTGTTCAGGATCTTTTCCTGAAAGGAAAATTGGTGCCAAGGAATAAATGCAAAGATCAGTTACACCTTCTTTGCCTTCAAGAACAGCATCTGTTGTATACATTCCTCCCATGATTTCATACATTATATGCAATAAGGTCAGTTTTGCAGCTGGTTCAGCTGCCATTCACCACACACAGCAACACAGCTTCCACGGGGCTTTCACCTACTGCTGGCACAGAGGCTATAACCAAACTCTTCAGTCTAACACACCAGGGGATGTCCATTAGAAGAAAGAACACAGCCAAGGCCTTCTAGATACACCCAGGCCAGGAAATGCTTGCTTAAATCTCCCATGTCTCTGTTCCCAAGTCCTGGATTTCCACTCTAGCAAAGAGCTGATGATTATTATTTATGATTTCTCCTATCAATGATACACTCAGCTGAACGTCTTTGCCTTGGAAAAAGAGTATTTTGGAAGAATAAGCATCATCATCAGGGAGAAAAGTAGCTGTCTTCACAACACCCTGCCCTTGTTCCTCTAAATTATGGCTCAACATGACATTTCAGGCTGAAGACTGGACACTAGAAACGTGCTATGAATCAAAAGTGAACCCATTTTTATTTGCTAAACAATAAAAAAGAACCTCCCCAGCTTCATATGTATTTTCTGCTCTTGATTTATCATGACCAAAGGCCATCTATATAGATGTATTTCATAACTTACATTTATCAGATTATTGCTTATCAGAAGGATCCTGGAGTTACAAGGCACCAGACTGGCACAGCGATGTGCTATCTGCCATTGTAATGTAGAAACAGCAATGAAACATGCAATGCAATGCAATGCAGGAGGAGTACTTACTACTTGACTAAGTAGGCATGACTAAGCATACGTGAGGAATAAAATGATAAACATCTCACACATTAACTGCTGGCTTCAGGACATTTTCTATGCTGACAAATAAAGGGCAAAGCCTCAGCCTGTAAGGTAAAGGCACTATCTGCAGCTCCTGGAAGTGCCTTATGCAGCCACAGATGAGCACAGCCCTGCCAGGCTCCTCCGATCCCACCGCACTGCCACTGGCACTAACACAGCATCTCCCAGTTCAGATATTCAGGAGCTCCACCCTGATGACTAAGTTGCTTTCTGCCATCACTAATGTCTATTTGCTGCTTCACTCCTCCCCAAATCAATTCTCTTTCCTGAGCATTGTTAGGTTTTGCTTCTGAGCTTTCCCATTGCAAATCCAGCTACTGAGCTTTAGCAGCTCCTTCAGCTGCTGGAGTTTCTGCAGCCCATCAAAGGCCCTGGGGCTTTGCTGCAGAGAGCTTGGAGGCAGCCACACCAGCACCTGCAGCACACACTGGAATCACACAGAAAGGTGAAATCCTCCCAGTTAAACACTGTGCTCAAAACTGGTTATACAACAGGAACTGCGCATCACAGGTATTCAACAATACACTCTCAGATGGCTTCACAGGGTAAATTCTATCCAGTTCTACATTATTTATATACTGACCAACAAGCACATTAAATTTAGTGACCTAAAAGTATAATTTTCCTACAATATTTTTAAATTCCATCACACTGAAATATCTCCCTAACCTAAATCTCTTAAAACCATTTTCTGCACCATCTTTATTTGTAACCACGTTTTCTGCACTCCAACCACAGCCAGTGCTGCATATTCCCAACCTGGAGTTAAAATAATCTTTCTGTGGTCCCACAGTGTCATGAAATGAGAGCTACAGCTTCACACCCTAGCACTGAGAGTGGACTGAGCTCCTGCTCTCTATAAAAATCAGGACAAGCTCTGTATCTGCTCCAATGAAACAAGAGTAACCTCGTTCTTCCATTTACCATTGGGTAAGCAGCTTTCCGGTGATACTTCTTACGAACAGATTCAACAATACAGAAGCAGCACCAGTAATCAGAAGATGATTAAACACATTTGGTAGGAATAAGCATTAGTATTCCACAATCTCTCCCAAATCGTCTTCTGATTTATAGACTTCCAAAGTACTCAAGCACTAGGGCAGGACACAATGCACATTCAAAACCAACTGCATTTAACTGGAACTGCAAATTGTTGTTTAGATCACACTGAGCATCTCAAACTGCAATGCAAAGCAAGAGGCATGTACAGGAAAGCCCTTTACCTTGGTTTCTTTAGCACTGCTAGAACCCTTGCCCTCTGTTTTCTTCTGTTTGGAAGATGAGCTGCCTTTACTGCCACCACTGCCTTCCTTGCCAAGGTTGCTGCTGGACTTCAGGGACGAGGACTGACTGACCGTCCTCTTCCGGGAGCCATGCTCTTGCTTGGCATCTTTCTGCAGGACTGGGGCAGCAGGAGACGGCAGCAAATCCTTCTCTTTAATAGCACTTGGCTTTGAGGACCTGGACCAAAGGAACAAATTCAGCTTTGGGGTTTCTTTCCTTAAAAAACCCCCAAAATGAAACCAGCCAACCCCCCCCCCAAAAAACAACAACAAAACCCCTTTTCTTTATTATTTTGAATACATCTATTACTTAAAACTGATACATTTTTTAAACGAAGCAGATTTGTATTGTTCAACCTGGCAAAGCAGATATGGAGGGAAAGAAAGAGACTAATCATCCCAGTGAGTAGGTTCCTATGAAGCCAAAGCGAACTCGCTTCCCCCATCTCATTTGTTCTGACCTGAACACACAGCAGACAAGTTCTAACCATAAAAAACCACACCCCTCCAAGAGTTCTCCATAAAACATCCACCCTGAACACTTGGGATGTAAGGAATGGATGCCAGCGTTAGCGCCAGGCTGTCTGTTCCCGCCTCATCATCTAACAGCTCAGATAGAAGATGGTCCAGATAAATGGTCTCTGGAACCCAGGCACCTGGAAAGCTTTCTCATTGCAGCCTTTCAGTACACTCTTACTTGGCTGCTGAGGGCTAATGTTGGCTATTCCAGGCTTCCCATAGTAATTGTTTCTACTGATTACCTTTGTAAGATTATAGAGTTTCATTTTGTTCTACGTCCTTCAGATAACTGCACTGGCAGTCAAGTATCAGAAATAACAGGTAAAAAAGCATAATCAAGCATTCACTTATTCTGCATCTGTTTCCTAACAAATAGTAAGACACTGTTTAATTCAGAATGGGCAAACAAGCTTTCTAGCATCTGATGTGCTGCAGCTTCTCACATTATTTGTAATTTGGCCATTACTCGCTATACAGAAACATTTTCCATGACACAATTATATCAGTTTTCAGCCACTTGATCTGAAACAGCAGCTTGAAAAGGCAGTGGAAAAAACCCTTATTTTCTCCTGTGGAGCAACACTGACCAAGAAATACACAGCCTAACAGCAAGTCCAAAAAGCATGGGAATTTACAGACATAGCAAACAACTGAAGGAGGATTAAACAACATTATTGAGGTGTTAATTCTGCATTACTTTGCTTCTGTGTAACTCACACTTGCCTTAGCTAATCTCTCAAGCAAACGTGAGGCTAAATCCATGGATCCAAATCTCAAAGCCATCAGCTTCCCATGCAATGCAGTGTGCTGGTTTTAGCTTGGAAAGTTACTTTTCTTCCTAGGTGCTTTGGATTTAGTATGGGAATAACACTGATAACACACGGGTATTTCAGCTGTTGCTAAGTGTTTACACCAAGTCAAGGACTTTGCAGCTTCTCATGCCCCAGCAGTGAGGAGGCTGCAGGCACAAGAGGCCAGGAGGGGATCCAGCCAGGACAGGAGGCCAAAGGAACATCCCAGACCATATCACACCATGCCCAGTCTAGAAACTGGGGGGAGAATTGTTTGGGGAGACCCCAATCACTGCTTGGGGATGAGCTGGGCATCAGTCAGCAGGTGGTGAGCTCCTTCTTGTGCATCCCTTGGTTGGTTGTTTTGCCTTGAGTTTTACTTCTCTTTCCCTTTTGGTTATTCCCCTTTTCATTACAATTATTAGTATTTTACTTTATTTCAATTAATAAACTTCCCAATTCTCCTCCCCATCGCACTGGGGGATTGCAATGAGCAAGCAGCTGCCTGGTACTTATCTGCCAGCTGGGGTCAAACCACATTTAAGCCAGTTAAGTACTTTACTTGCAGTTTACACTTGCTAAATGGAGAATTATCAGAGTGGGTAATTTAAAAGCACAGATTTTGCAAGATCAAAAAGCTGGGTTTTGCTGGAAATCTGCAGACACAGCTGATTTCTAAAACAAAACAACCTCCAGCTGTATATTAGAGTAAAACCGGGAAGCATTGATTCCATAAGACACCAATCCTTCACGTGAGCGGTTACCTCACTTCTGTTAAGTAAAACAACTGTCTATGGTCAATGGTTTTGGTTATGGAAATTAATTTCCACCAACTTCTAGGAGAAACTCTGAATTCTGTCTGAAGGGTAAGAAACAATGCAATGTTACCAACTGCTTCATCATGTGGAAACATGTAGTGGGAGGAGGCAAGGAGGAGAAGGGAGAAGACAGGCACCCTTCTTCATCACCCCGAGCCCTCAATGGTAAAAACACAGCTGAGATACTCACTCCCTGCTGCTGGAAGTCTTGTGTCCTGATGGAGCTTTTTCTTCCAGTTTTGTTTTCTTGCTTTCACTGGCTCTGTTCTCATCGTCGTTCTGAGTAAAGCAAACAAGAAATAGATCCAGGCAAAGGTCCACAGTTACAGCCTCACTGACAGTGGCAAGGTTGCATAAAGAGACTTAATTTAGCAGGTGTTTTGCAGTGTACAAGATAGGTACAGATGACAAGGATATGCTCTACAGCATCTACTCCGTAGCAAATATTAGACCAGACCCCAATACTGGAACATAACTGAAAGCAAAGCCTGGATTCTGAATTCCCAACCTGCATAAAAGAATCAGCAGCCAAGCTGTTCATTTTAATACAAGCATGTTATTACCATGAACTACTGGAAGTACCAACGCAGTGAATAAAGGTCTCCTTGAAAACAAACATCCCAGTAAGCGGCCGAGTTTTCATAGGCTGCTCAGTAGGAAAACTGCTTTAACTGAAATTATCCATCTCCTCTGGAGACTCAAATAACTCTCTGAATGGTATCACAGAAACATGGAACCATGGAATGTTTGGGCTTGGAAGGGACCTTAAAGCTCCTCCGGTTCCAACCCCTGCCACAGGCAGGGACCCCTTCCACTGGAGCAGCTTGCTCCAAGCCCCTGTGTCCAACCTGGCCTTGAGCACTGCCAGGGATGGGGCAGGCACAGCTTCTCTGGGCACCCTGTGCCAGCACCTCAGCACCCTCACAGGGAAGAACACAACCACGTAATCCTTTGATTCCAGGTGTCAACAGTCTCACAACCACTCACAAATCCCTGTCAAAATGAAATATTCAGGATGAAATCCCATTTCTGATCCAGGCTGCACAGTGCTGACTGCATGGAAACCAGGAACCTGTAAACATTTATTGGATCACTGAGTCCCTCTGACGGGTCTGCTCTTTATACAGACTGTCTATTGAGGTTTCTAAAAGCAGTTTAAGATGACACTGCCAACTTCTCACCATTCCCACCCTCAAGAGTATCACTTCTATTCAGCTCCCCATCGATTCCTGTGCATTCACTGCCCCCAGGTATCCCTGCTGTTTATTTATAGGTGAAAAGATGAAATGCTTTTTTGCAAAATATTAAGTATCATTATGGAGAGATTCCTCTGCTCCCAGTAGAGCAGCACCCCTGAGATCAGTTTCTGCTGCAGCCATGCCCCAGGCCCATTTCTGCCCCATCCCTTGTCCTGGCACTATGCAGCTGCATGATTCACTGGCTCACAGAGCTGATCCAGCTGAGAACTACCTTTTTCTTGGCCAGGTAAATTTTCCATTGGATCAGCTTCCTGAGGTGGCCTGCAGTGCAACAGGGGCTGTGCCAGATCAAGTGGAGGCATGAGAGGGCAGGATGCAGCACCCACAGGTACAGAAGCTGTGCTACCTCCATGAGCTCCAGCTGCAAGTGCAACCTTCTCCCTTCCCCTTTTCACTCCAAAGGAAAATCCCACCAGTCTCTACCACCACAGGGATGATCCATGTGTTCTACACAACACAAAACCATCTCCTAAACTGCTCAGTCACCGCACTGAGGTACGAACTGCATTACTAGGCTATGTGTGTGAGACACCAGCAGCGATGCCCCAAGGGGCTGAGGCACAGGCAAATCTCACCCTACAAAATCATCACCTGCTTGTGTTTCCTTTTGCCTTTTGTAGAACTCTTGTCAGACGGCTGCTTCTGGGATTCTCTCGTGTGCTTCTCTGGCACGGGTTTCTTTTCCACTTTGGGTGCGTCAGCATCCTTGTAAGGCTTCCCTGGTATTCTTGATAAGAGGCTCAGGTCAATCTTCACAATGAGGGGGTACCTTTCATCAGGATCACTGAGTGGTGAAAGAAGCTCTTTCTCTTCCATAGGAGAGAACATTCTTTGCCGAAAAAAGCTGTCATCCTCCTCCATGGAAGATTTAACAGGAGTCCTATTGCTCTCAGAATATTTGGGTGTTTGTGAGGAAGGAGGCAGGCTCTCGTTTTCATCTGAATCAGAGGATGAGGTATCTGTTTCTATGAATTCCCTGGATTTCTGGGCAGATTTGCTTGAAGCCTTGTATTTCTTTTTCTCTGTTGTAGGCCGGGGGGAAGATTTGGGCTCTTTCTTTATATTGGGTTTTCTGGAGCCTTTTGTGGCTGCCTTATGCCTGTTGGAAGGGATATTTGTTGCCATGTCTACTGGGGTTTCACTTTCTATTTTAAGACCTCCTCTAGGCTCCTCAACAGATGTCTTTTCTGCTTTCTTGGGCTGCTTTTTACCTACAGTCCTCCTCTGTGTGGAGCTGTCACTCTGGGCAGGTGATTTCTGCCTGCCACGACTGCCCTCCGAGCCCTTTTGGGTGGGTTTGGAATCGCGCCCCGGTGTAGAGGAAATGGAATCCTTGGATCCACTTTGATCAGTGTATCCGCTCCCTGTGCCCTGATCCCGTCCCTCCTTTTTATAGCCTTGGGAAGATGGAATATTGCTGTCCACGGAAGAAGCTGGTGATACTTTGTGTGAATTGACTTTGTTCAACCAGTTATCCAGTTGCCACTTGTTTGTTGGTGGTGGCTCTGGCTAAAAAAACAAGCAAAAACCCCAGTGTTAAATAAAGTATTTCACATTTCTCCCATCTTTCCCATGGCACAGCTGTAAGATGCTGCAGGCCAAGCAAGAGATACACCAGAATAACAGAGATAAACAAGGAATGAGATAGAGGTTCATGAATACAGGTATAAATAACAGCTCTTCCCTTCCTCTGGAGCAGCTGCTAGCAACAGGCAGTATTTGCTGCCATGGCTTTCCACACTAAGAGCCTGCAGCTTCTTAGGGTGCTGTTACCATATCTGACTTCTGCTCCCCAACAGGTAATTGGTGGCAAAAAGCACCTCAAATTCAAACCTCAAATGTGTGCTTATACAGAGAATTGTCACTATATCCAACCACAGGTGCTTCAGCAAAAGAACAGCTTATCTTGAAAACAATCCCTGATTTTAGTACTCTTTTCTGCTTCTAAAACTCAGGATTAATGCCCAGCCAATGAAGAGAGCCCAAATCCATGTCAAACTGTACCTCGGGGGATGCGCTCTGGGATGGTTCATTAGCTTCACTGTCACTGGAACTGCTTTCACTTTCAGAGTCAGATCCTGAACTGCTTTCAGATCCACTATGGCTGCTCGAGTCATCCCGTGAATTATCTGCTCCTTCACTGTTATGCTGTGAAGGTTCAGAGTTACTGAAACCAAAAATGAGGGAAAATTAACAAACACCACCCAAGGCACAAACAGATCCCAGAATTCGTGCATTAGAAATAATAAAATGTAGTATTTTAATCAACATTTATGAGAAAACTCAACATAACTGCGCACAGCTCACACTGGAACAAACACCAGTCTTTGTTTCCCCCCTTCCCAAAGCGGTTAGTGTAGTTAGCAGCATCTATGCTATTTAATCACCGATTCAATTCTAACTGCCTTTTGCTTTAATACAAGATGAAACCCAGACATGAATCTAGAAGTCAGGAGCGCTGACAGTGCTGAACATCAGCACTCTGCTCTCCCTGTGCAGTGCAGCAGGAATGCCTACCTTCCAGGTGTGCTCCTTGGCACTGTCTTATCGCAGTCCTGCAATCAAGGAAAGGAGCATGAAACTTCCAGAAGTTATTTAGGATTGTACATACACTTCAGTTGCAAAGCATCAATTTAGAGCCTTTACAGCATCTTAATTCAGTGCTTGCTGCAGTGTAAATTTGTCTGCATTTTCCTTCTACAGAAAACCAGAGTTATTTTCTCCAAGTTCTCACCATAAATCTATCATCTGGGAGTCCCATATATTCTGACTGCAGTTCTAAGAGCTCCTATTTCCACCACTCAATACATTTTCATCTTTTTTGAATGAGATGGTTCAACGTTTTACAACATATCCCCAAATGCCAGAGTAGCAGGAATTAACCAACTGAATGTACGACCTCAGGGTCTTCCACATGAAGAAGATCAAGTACTAGAGCTGGGAACAGGTAGCAAAAGAGCAGGAGAGGAGTGTGGCTCATTGCAGGGTAGCACAGACCTTCCAGGGACTTTTCACTTAGCTAAATGCCATTTCTGGCAGAAGCTGCACCAAGTTAGTATTGACAAAGAGGAGAAAAGAGACTTTCAACAAAATAAAGGTGCTGCTATATACTCCTGGTTACAGATACAGCATCCCTTATTATCCCAAGGTCAGTCCCAAGCTACTAATGTGCAGAGAAGTTTATACCATGTACTCTTTAGCTGAAGTGGCAGAGTATCAAAGGTTCTACCTTTGAATGGTGGGACACCCCATATGTTTAAAGCACACTATTGGCATTTTATGCTCAGAGAAAGCCCACCTGAAATCAGTAAAAGAAGATTTTCTAAATCCAAGCATACTGTTTCCACAAAACAGGTAATTTTCCCCAAGTTCACATTTAGGAGGTTTGTCTAAAAACATTCTATTTGGTTTTTAATCATAAACCTCCTCTTAAGCCGCCCAGTTTGCTGGTGGAATATTGAACACTGCTCTATTTCAGAAGCTCTGATTGAAGGAACATACCTGCTCTCCATCGCTGTCTTCGCTACTGCTAAGTTTTAAGTCATCTTTCAACATACTAAGTAAAAGAGAGAAAGTGAGACAAGTTTTTCCATGTACTTTAATTACTTTCAAAGCATTCTTCTATATTTCAACATGCTATTGTTTATACTACAGAGCAGGCTGCGTGGGTGAAATCCACAAGACACCATTCTAGCATTTAACGTTCAAGAATGGTGAGTTCAGTCATTCTTTGGAGAAGAACAAGGATTCTGGGACTGAGACTCCTCAGTCCATTCTGTTCAATTCAGAAAGGAAATTTGACACAATTTACTGATGCAGGAGGAGTTAACTTACAGACAATGGCCAGGAATATTGTTTTAAATAGAATGAAGAAGGCTAACACTAGGGGCTGTTTCCTGTCTCATGGCAACACTGCGACTGTTGTAAGCCATAATTACTATTATTCAAAGCCATCATTATTGATGGTAGTCATACATGCACACACTGTTTCACAACACAAAATAGGTGAACGCACTGAAAACACCAAGCAAGACTACAGGGCTTTTGTACTTATTGAAACCCCCTTGGATTACAGAAGCGAAACATCTTACTCTGTCTGGTTCGATTCGCATCTGGAAAAAGAAAAGGAGAAAGGATTAGAAGTGCAACACATCCGAGGTTCACAGCCCAGCTGCTCTGCTGGTGATCTGAAAAGGAACACCAGCCTCTAGCATCTGCTTCTGAAATGTTTCATTGCTATCCCTCTACAAAAGATGCATCTCTCCCCTTTTTAAAGTTGTTTTGACCAGATCACAACCACTGAGGGGGTTTTATTGATTTTAAACTGGATGTCACAGGAAACATCATCTCAGCTTTCTTCCTGCGCATCCCAGTCCAACACCAATTCTTATTCTCACAGCCCCCAGCTTTGGGAACAGCACAGTTCCTTTTTGGTCTATACTGTTGTGACAGAAGCAAAGCCAAATGGTGAACTTGTATTTCCACCACTCCTTGAACTGGCTGCAGGTGAGCATCTTAAGCAAACTGACTGTATGTCTACAGTAACTGAGGGGGGTTCTTTTTGTTCTGTTTCCTTCTCATAGGCTTTTTAATCTTGCTAACTCTGTAACATGCGCACAGACAAGCAGAACTAGACTTCATCTGTGGCTGCATCACAACAAATGCTAATTCAGTTTTCGGAATCTACAAACGCTCTCCTTAAACATACAACCAGCTGCTAATCATTGATTTTCATTGCCGTATTTGTTTGGAAACAATCTTTTAACAGCTTGTATTGATTCCCAGGTGTGAGAAAGGTGCACTACACCCATCTAGAATATTCCACCTGCCTTTTTAACTCCAGTTCACGATTGACAAAGTAAAACATTGGGTCTGTGTGTTACTAATGGAAATGTCTGTCAGTTCAGACACTGAGCAGAACAAACTCAACTAGATCCCAAACACACTTTCCTGTCTCCTCCAGTACAAACCAGTTCCCACCCTGTCTATCTGTGCTGTTACCACAAGCTGCTTCCAGCTGACAGCTCTGCAATGCACACGTTTAGGAAGTCCAGCCCCATCCTGCCCATTCCTACGTGCTGACACCATTGCGGCTCCCAAGCTGACTCTAAGGTCCACACTCTCACACATTTATCCTGACAACTGACAAGAAGCCAGGGGAATGGAGAGGCAGCACAGGGTGTGTGTTACTCACTCCAGTGAGCAATACTTGGTCTAATGTCCCAGAAAATGGCTGCTTAACCATGATCCCCTTTTTGTGCCAGTCAAGCAGAAGTATGTGAAAGTGTCTGTGCAAGAGCTGACACATCCTAGTGAAAGAAACTGCTATTGTCCAAGTCTGTTAAGATCCGACTATTGCTTGTGAAAGGTTTTCTCAGCAGCCACTTACGCTTTGGACTGGTGACCATTGGATGTTTTCGATGAAGGATTATAACGTTCTAGAAGAAGAAAAAGAAGAAAGGCAACGTGAAAACTCAGCCAGCAAAACAAGGCACTGCAAAGCTGCCAAGAGGATACAGACAGAGAGAAACCAGGAAGAGCTGACTAGACAGGAGAAAGTAGTAACTAACTGACACAAGGTACAATCTCCAACAGACCAAAAGGAACAGAGAAGTGAGTGGATACAGAGACAAAATACTAAATACAGCAAATGTGAATCAAGAAACTCTAGAAAATGATGTAAATCATTGTTTTCTGAACCAACACACAATTTGTTATTGATGGTGTGAAAGCTGTTTTGTTTCTATCAAGATTAATTTGTTGCCTTCGACATGCAGGATACAGGATGTAAACCAGCCTGTCCCTTTGCAGCTTGTCAGTAAGTGACCAATCTTTACATCCAGAAATCAAAGTCAGAAGTCAGTTCTTAAAGCAGGAATACATTCGGATGTGATCTGCTTTTTGGGTTGGGGCTTTTTTCCTTCCCTTTTCTTTAGTTCTGGCAAATAGGTAAAGGTAGAACAGAAACTAGAACTGGGGCTGTCAAAAGCTTCCCAGAGAATTCAAACAGGAGTTGAAAACTGGTGCTGGGTTTTGATTAACTTTGCCTCGTTGCTCACAGCCCTAAAGATCAGTTGCTCCTCTAACGAAGTCTATGGTTTAGGATTCTGGATTTGAGTTCTTTCCTTAATTTCCCATGGTAATAGGTGTTCAGATTAAGCTGCATGGGAATATCTAAGAACAAATCATTCCTCTGTTACTATTTAATCTGTTTAATCACTTCCAGAGGAAATGGAAAGACTTTTGGAAGGGAACAGCGCAAATCTAATTCAATTTTACCTGGTAGTTACCTGTGCTGTTATTAACTCCAGTAATATCCAAAACAACGATAAGAGAACTTAAAGCTGCTTTTGTCTGAAATCTGAAAATGCATTTTGGGGCATGAAATTCAATGTTATTACTGAGCCTATCACTGTGTGAGTTCCTCTCCAGTCCTCGCTTTTGCTTTTAAAACAACAGAGTGAAAACAAACAGCGAGGCTGCAATGTAAGCACCAGCCCTATCTCGGTTTCCAGCGTATCTCCAAGCAGGCAGCTGGTTTCTTTACAGGGTGTTTTGGTTTAGGACTCCGCTATTTTCAGTCCCATGAAGCACAGAGGGAGGCGTTTTCCCCAGGATTAGAACAAACGACAAATTAAACCCACTGTTTTTTCCCTAGAAGACAATAACAACCTTGCAACTCAGTTACAGCTTTCTAGGTCACAACAGAACCGTGACACAGAAGCAAGCAATTGTTCAAGAGGTTAAAACCTGAGAAAGTAACGAAACTCTTAACTTCGACTCCATCCCAACACCAGTCTGGAAAGTCTCATTCCCTAAAGAGCAGGAGGTGCTGAGAAAAGTGAATCACAACCAAAACACTGAACATATTACAGGAAGTTTCATATACTTACTCTGCTCCCCCGTGCCAAAACTGGGCTGCTGAGACTCCTAAGGGAATAAAAGATCACAAGTGGGTTTTCACTGGGAATTTTAACACATCAAAAGCCATGCTGGAAGCAAGCTGCTCTTTCAACCCAAAGGATGGCACCCAACCCCTGCAGAAAACACCCAGCAATACAGGAGGGATTTGCTATCTGGGCCCCAGCACCTCTCACCAGCCCTCATGGGAAGGAGCACTTCCAACTCCTCTTCCTCAGCACAGCTTTCCCACTTGCTGAGCTTTAAGAAGGGCCACATGCAGTTGTATTAGATGACAGCCAAAACACCAAAACCCCTATGTAATGTCCATAAACCCCATCCTCATGTATGTTTGCACAGAGAGGAGCTCTTCAGTGGCTTTTTCTTTATCTTTCTTATACACAGACAAGCTTTGCTCCTGGTTTTATGTATTTTCACCTAACTCCAAGCCAGTCCTGGCAAACGCAGCCCAGCAGAGCTGGCTGCCATGTCATTCCTCCCTGCAAAGGCCACGTCTTCATGTGACTGCACAAGTCACTTGTACAGAAGCCAGTAAACAAGGACATGCAGCTTCCTTTGGTATATAATGAACCTGTTACCTGTAAATCAAGCCATGGAAGATAAAGCCTTGCGAACGTTAGCACTTGTGTAATTGCTTTCTGAAACCCTACAATACTGTTTCAACAAACAAACACACAGAGGCTACCGAGTTACTGAAAACCTACTTCTAGGCTCGAGTGCCCTTTTAAAATAGGACCTTCCTGACCTCATTTTAAAATGAGGACAAATGTTGGCCCCATAAATCTAACTCGCAAATCTTTGGCTCAATTCATGATGTTATACACACACTTCTTGCTTAAATGCTCTGGCAGTGGCAAATCAGAACTGCAACTCAACAATGAATCCCAGGATTTGTGGTAAAGCTGTGACCCAGTTTTCCCAACCAGCCGAGGCAGTGACATGCAGCAGTTACGGGCACAGTTTACAGAATTTGGCTTTTTAAACACACAAAAGCTTTCTCTGCACAGCAAAGCTCACTTGGGTATTTCTTGTTTCCCTCAGCTTTTTAATTCAAGCGTGACAGCAGTTGCAAAAATGCACTCAAGTAGTTTGTTGATAGGGAACTTGTTTGGGAGCTTTCCTTGTAATAAGGGGTTGCAAATGCCTCTAATCTTTACTAACTGAAAGGAAGGGGCAATGAAAGTAAAATCAACCTGCAAAGTGAAGCGGCTTGGAGAGAAGCCTTGGGACTTCAATGGAAAGCAACAGCAACACTTCCTTCAGAATAAAACCTGATTGTCACCCATTACATAGGTACAAAGAGTGAAAGCACGATTCCCTGACTGCCTTTTCCCACTGTCACCTTAGAGAAGTTGACAAGCTCCAAGTCAAAAAAGAGGTTAAGACCACACGGTGGTCAAACCCCACATCTATGGAGCACAGGAGGAGGAACGGGCCCCGCTCCTACCAGCACATGTATCAGGAACCCTGCAGCAAACACCTGCCTAATTGCTCGCTGGAGTCAACTTCCCATTTCTAAGGCACAGAGCAGCCTTTCAGTGAAGTGCGCTTTAACGAGGTGTTATGTTGAGATGTGCAACTTTTTCCAACTCTCTCGCCATCCATTCTGCCTTTGAATAAATATTTCTTTAAGAAACTCAGAGATTCAAAAAAATAAAAAAGCTCTCCTTTCAACTCCAGTTATTTATAGCTGCACGTTCTGAAGGCCTGCTTCACAAAGACGACATTAAAAACAACTTAAAGGAAGGAAACCCTTTTAACCAAAGTATAATAGACTGCTGAGGTTCGACAGGGAAGACACTTAAGCAGGAAACAAAAACGGACACAAGAACTGTGGAGAGAAAAGCGTTGGCCAATGGGACAGGATGGCCGTGGGGTACCAAGCTCTCATTTGCAGGTTACCAGCTTGGCCGGAGCCCCAGTTTCCATTTAATGCTTGAAATCTGAGGTCAGGTCTCATTTCTGTTTCTCAGACGTTCCTGTACTGCAGCAGTTTGAGGCCTCTGCAGTAACTCCAACAAGGAGCAGGCACTGAATAAACCCGGAGACAGGGTCCTCATCTCCAGAGATTCCTACAGGTCACTGCTCGGGTCTGCAGGGACAAAACCTTGCCAATCCTCTCACATTGCTTTGAAACATACAACTTCCACCCTCTAAAATAGCTTGGTTTAACCTATCTTACAAACATGCCCATGTCTCTGGAGGTTTTCACTGCGAGCCCACGGCTTAATAAAGTTGCACAGGACAAAATGATAGCATTGGGTCACCGGTAACACTTTTTATCAAGACTCAGGAATCTCCATTTTCTGCAGAAACCCTCCCCTGACCTATTTTCATGAAGTTTCATCTCCTGATTCAAAGACTTCCTGACAACTGTTAGATATATTTATAGTAACCAGAGAGGCCCCAGTCAGTTCCTTCAAGCTACTCACTATCTACACACAGGGAAAACGATCCTATCCCAACAGTCTTAGCAGCAAATTGACTGCTTCACCAAAGGGAGCTGAATTCTGCGTGCAGGCAAAACACACCAAACTTCAGCCCACAAGAGGAATGCTGTGAAATACTTGAGCACATTACTTGCCAATGAAGTGAGTGCAGTATCACAGAGAATGAGCTTGCCCCAAACAGTACTGCTGGATTAAAGCAAACCACTGTCCTGTTTTGCTTTCTGAATCCTGCTCTGGGTCCAGACTGCACAAGCCTATGGCTCACTAACTCACTGGAATCCTGCAAAGATGCTGCTGCCAAGAATGACAGAGGGGAAAGGCAGAGGAAATTATAGGCTTTGGATACTGGGAGAGAATCTGACAGAGCTCCATGGCTAAGATGTGCAGCCACAAAATGAAAAAGCTGGCGCAAAGTCAGAAGACTCCGAGGAGCCATAAATGGAATTCCTTGCACACGGGGTGAAGCTGCACAATCCGGGTGGATCGCTTCAAAACCCCACAACCTACCTTTTTCGTTCAAACATTAACAACACCGTGCAGTCTTACGTAGCTTCTCTCTGCATCACAGAGACACGTTTATCGCTGCACACCTCCTTTCTTCCCAAACTGAGGCAAATACCAGAGAAACGCAGGCAAAAGCAGTTCTAGCAAATGTACTGAAAGGAGAGTGAAGGGGAGCATTTCCCTGAAGGTTCAGGAATAAATAGCCAAAGCAGTGAAGTACCTTTGTCAATGAGGAAAGATGTGGAATTTCTTTCTTTTATAATAAAGGTTAAGAACTATTTCAAGTGCAGTTTTATGTCACACAGCAGCTAAACCCTGACTGAAGGTAATATATGCAAGATTAATATTGATCTACAGTTAAGAAAATAGACAAGGAGATTTATTTCCAGATAAGCCTTCAAAAGGAAGGCTGAGAACTCTATGGCTTGTTCTCCATTTTCAATTCATTGGAGAGAAGTGAGGAAGAGAGAATGTGCAATGCAAATGGTGATGACCCCAGGACTGCCCATAGTTCTGGGATATTACCCAGCACAGGAACATGAACTGTTTAACTGAGCACCAGCCTGTGGGAGTTTTGTGGATGTGCACTTAATGTGAGACCTGGAACCTTTGGCTGAAAGAAGCTGGTGTTGAAGCAGTCACATAAAACAATCGGTTCAGACAGATTACATTAAAGACCTCAATGAGAGAATCTTCCTAAAGTACCTTAGTGAACTGTTCTGTTTTGGGGAGTAATTTGCTTCCAAGAGGAAGCTGAGAGCAGCAAGCTATGCTCTAGAGCAGCAGTCTGGCCAGGAAAAGGGTAGTCTTAATTATTATGAAGACAAACAGTGTAATTTCTTCACTCTGAAGTTATGCCAAGTTAGGGGTGGAGTACCCCAATCCATGTCAGATATGTTGAGTCTGGAATAAAACTGTATTACTGAGTTCAATCCTGCTCTGGTAATCAGCAAATACAGGAAACAAACCATGAAGTCTTGGATGAGTCAGCTAGTGCAAGCTGAGCTGTGCTTGCAGAAGTCGCTACCCCCAGCTATCTGCCCTGCCTACCCAGCAGCTTCCAGGCGCTGCAGACGGCAGAGCTGGATTTGAAGGCAAAGCATTACCAGAGCCTGTGTGCTGGGAAACCCTGGAGCTGGGGCTGCTGACCCAGCCCTGGGGGAGGCAGCAAGCAGCCAGCAAGAGAACTCCTTCCTCAGAGGTGTCAGCTCCAGCAGGTCTCCTGGAAACGTGCCCTGTGCTGTCAACAGCAGCAAAGAACAACTGATTTCTCGTTAGAATTAATAGCTTAAACACATCAGTAGTTATTCAGTACACGGGAGGTTGGGGAGGGATCTTCGGGAAGAATCTGAAAATTTCTTTAGCAAAACATCTGATTTTTAAACTGTTCTAGTCATATTCTTGGTAACTGAAAACGTAAGACCTAACAGCACTACTAAAGGACTTCAAAATGATGAGGAAAATTCAGTTTATGCAGAAAAGTACATTGAAATTTCTTAGCATTTACTCTACCAGATGGAGACAAACATGCTTGCTTGGTTCGACACAAAATGGTGCAAAGATTCCCTACAGGGAAAAAGGCTCAATGGCATCTTCAAGCTTCACAAATATCCTGAAGAAGGCTTGAATTTATGAAACTAAAAGTAAAATGAAAGTTCTATTATTGACATCCCTGCTCACTGCTCTGGGTGTGTGAAGCAGAGAAAAACCAATGGCATTCTTCATAAGGCTACTGCTGACCGATGTTGTGAAGCAAGATAAAAGAGATACAAAGCACTGAAACAAAGCCAGAACTATAAAGAATTGAACTTAAGAGAGTTCCAAAACCCTGCTCTTTAACAAGAGTTAGTCTTTCAACAGCATTCAGCGTTTGGCTACAGCACTGACCTTTGTTGGAAAAGGAAATTTTGACGGTTCAGTTTTGCATGGTGTATGAATAGCAGTCAGTGGAGGAGGCCAAGAATGGGTCATCTCCTACAACCAGAACAAAAAAGGAAAGCTATTAACAAAAATTAAAGCAAAGATTTCAAGTTACAGTCTTGACTCAATTGGTAACCCTGCCTCTCCATTTCCAGCTCACTGTCCACACTTCACTGAGCTTTATTTGCTGAACAGGTAACAAAGATTCTGCACGTAAAGCTAAATTTTAAATTGCTATCTATGAGAACAGCGAGTCAAGACATAATAACAAGCAGAAAGCATAAATCAATAAAATGGATTGGCCTGAACATAAAATGCAGCAGAAGGCAGAGTCTGATCAATTCAGACTGTGAAGAGAACATGGAGGATGCAGGGGTAGAAAGAAGAATCCTAGGAAAGGGAAACCTATGAAGTTTGAGGAGAAAACGGGAAAATCAAATGCCTGAAGCAGGAAAGTGTTCTCTCAGGGTGTCTCCAAGGACCACGGAGTAGACACATGACATGAAGACTTGAGAAAATAACCCGGGTAGAAGAGAAGGGAAAGCTCTGCCATGGGTACCAAAAGAATGACTATAATCTGAAAGATATGAGGACTGTATTTTGGGGGAAGAAATGGGCAATTCTGGTTAACAGGGAGGTGGCCTGCAAGAACAGGAATGCAGTGAGGATATCCAGGAGATGATGTGCACACCCAGCATTGCCCAGAGCCCAGCTCCGCTTTCAGTCTTCCCCGGCCAACCTACGCTAGAGGAGTAATTGAAGAGCCCTCCTGTAACAATTTGCAGCCAAGTCGATTTAAAAGGCACTACTCAACTGCTGAGTACTTTCCACCTCCTTAGGAATATTTGTATTCTGAACAAATAAGTTAGGAACAAAAGCACAGAGGACTTACTTTTAGAATCTCATCCACGCAGCTCACCTCACCAGATGCTGATGCCTACAAATCAAAAGTCAGGGTTAACATCTCCTAAAGCAAATCTTCCTTAAAAGATTCCAGGGGCTAGAAACAGTTAAAAATAAACTTCAATCCTTGGCATGATTCATATGGACCCTAGATACAAACAGACCGTGCTAATTCTTTTCATCAACATTAATTTTAGTCTCTGATAGATCCATATTTTCCTGGTATGAGTCACAGCCAGTTATGAAAATCAAATACATGAGATCTCGAAAGCTGTGACAATATTCTCTTACTTTTCACTTGACAGTTAAAGAGATCACAGCCTGTCAGTGCTATTAAAAACTTGTGGAGAGAGAGGAAGGGGAATCATACAAAGCTTTCCATCATTTCCTGGAAGAAGCCAGGGGTAACATCTGAACTCAAATGCATGACCACGAACACACAGTCATGACGAACTGCATTACGAAGTCAAACAGAATCACAGCCTGAATCTTGAAACAGCAATAATTATGACACTATGAACCTCCTGCCCCCTGACCACTACAGGCAGAAGGGAGCAAAGCAACGACACCATTCACTGCACCAGCATTAGCATGTCAAGTCTTCACAAATAACAAAATAATTTCTTTTCCAATTCCCTTCCCCATGTCCTAGATCTTACTTCGCTATTTGTTGAAGTCCCAGGAAGGCTTTTCTCTAGCTCAATTCTCTACCATAATTCAAGCAGTTAAACAGGAGAGGCAATGACACTTCTATTAAGAAAGGCACTTTCCTTGTCAGTGAGCTGCACTCCGTCTGTGCCTTAACCACTCAAGAATTCCCAAGCTGCTAAAAGCTGCCAATCCAATAGTGTTTTGTATCCAGCATAACTGATAAAGGTTCTGAACCCTGGTCAATTCAGTGTGCTTTAGGGTTTGCTTATTTTCCCTAGGTGAAGGTTAATGATCGCATCTAGTAATTGTTACACACTTCAAAAGGAAACCTGATAGACACAGACAGTATCACCAGCCTAAGGCAACGTGGCTCCCAGAAACAACAACATAGGTATCTAACCTGGCAAAATAGTTATGAATATCCCACTATTTTACTAACTTCTGACTACAGAAATACTCTATGAAGATTAGCTTCTCTGCTAAGTCAGCCTTTCTCAATGTCTCAGAGCCTTTACTGAATAAAAAAATCAGAGTATCCACATGGAAGCAGCAGAAAGAAAATGCAATTACTTTTGTGCATTCCCCTGTTAAAATTCAGTTCTTCACTGCCTATGTTTAAGATGCTTCATGTAACAACAAACCCAGAGATTACTAAAAACTAAATCCTAGTTATGCAGATTGGGATTTTAAAGGAGCTGCAAAATCCCAGCCCAAAGGGACTCACATTCAAGAAGCCAGGAAACCAACAGCAGCTTACCTCTAGTGGCTGAGAAGGGATTTTCAGCTTGGTTAGATGTGCTTTGCTGTTAGGCTTCAGCTCATTCACCCCGCTGCTGTGAGTCTGGCTACTGTAGTGTTCAGAAGATAACTTTGGTTCCATGGATTCCTGCCCATCCATTGGCCTTACGTACGCTGTGGGTTTCTGCAACATTGAACTGGACTTGGACATTAGTGAAGGTGGAAAAGACTGATTAGAGTGTTGTCCACTCGAAAATGAGGGTACACGAGAGGGAGAGTCCCAGTTGGCATCAGGATCCCGGGGAGACTTGGAACGTTGATGTTCTTTACTGTGGTGATCACTTCCATGAGATCTCGAATGGCTGGAGCTCAACGAAGGAACAGCAGATGGTTTTCCAGGGCTGGAAGAACGTGGTTTGGAGTGTTCAGACCCATGCTGGCTTTTTTTGCGGCTGCTGCTGCTACTGTAGGAGTCACGGTCGTGCCTCTGGCCGCTGCTGCCGCTGTTATTGCCACTGCCGCGCTGAGCACTGTGCCCACTCTGTAAACCTGAGGACCGCTTCTGGGATTGTGAGGAAGTGCTAGGTGCTGGTCCTACAGGAGTCCATTTGCTGCTCTGATGGGAGCTGGGATTATGTCTCTGATCACCAAAGTAACTTTGGTTTGCTTTGTCATCTGGTGCTGATGGTACGGTTGGTTTGGGGATTCCAACAAGCTTTTGTACTGAGCGGTCTCCTATAAGATCATCCATTTCATCATAATTACCAAGCATGCTCTGAATCCGACTGGACAACTTGTCTTCCTTGCTGGTCTGCAGAAAGAATCGGAACAAACAATGCTTTTAAAAAGTCACAACTTCACGTTCAGTTCATCGATTTGACAGCTACTGCAGTTAAACTGAATTTCAGGGCTAAGATCATGGCTAATATCAGCCTTTTTCCGCCATTCTTTGTACAGCCCCATTTTAGTTCTTAAAGCAGTAATTTAACTCCCTAAAACGAAGGAAAATATGTACTTCAGCAGCAGGAGCAGCTGAAACAGCACTGATCACTGCTTCAAATACTGCACTGGTGAGCTAAATGCAAGTTTAGAAGCTATAGGTGCCTCCTGTTGCCTTAAAGACTATTTCTCTCTCAGAGAACACAGCAGTCCTAAAAGCTTTTAATTAACAGTAAAATAAAATCAGCTTAACCTCAGCTCTGTGTTGCATTTTTAATTGCTATTTATCCTGGCATAATTCTTGTTGCCAACAGTTGGAAGGGCTCTTTCTTACATAAGCAGTTTGGTTTCCAAATGAGGTACGCTGCACCACTACCCATGCATCCCAACCAGCTCCAGTTAACTTCATACGTGTGGGATTTGGTTATCAAGCACAGAATACCTAAATATAATGTGAAATGGTTCTTTTTTAGCTAGCCCAGATTTAGGTTATTTTTTCCAGCTCTGTTCAGCAAAGCAAGCCTGGGAGGAAACCCAGCACAGGCTTAAAGCTGTACAAGCTCAGGGTCAACTCCTTCAAAACAAACTGGAAAATCAGATCCAAACTCCTGGCCTACACTTACAGCTGATAACTCTGTCACACCAGGCATTTCAGCATCTAAAATTAACCTCCTATTTAAACATTCTCTTTCTGAACTTACCCAGGTCTGGGTTACATTGCCTGAAGGTTAGGAAGTTTAGCAACAGGCTAAGGCACCCCAAAAGCAGCAATTTGGTAGAACACAATAGACAGTTTAATTGTTCTGAATCACTGTGGCAAAAGCTGAAGGGGAAGAAATTTATGGGCTTATCATCCCTTTTCTCACTCCCTACAAAGCAGCCACCCCTTCGCAGATAAGACAGATACTAAATCTGCCAGCAGGGCTGGTTGGTAACCGTCCATCCTCGTTTTCAAGCCCTGCTTAAACAGTTGGTTGATGTGAGAGCTGTGGATCTAAAGAGACAACAGGTAAAAACGAATTCAGAATATGAGGTTGCTCTAGGAGCTGTGCACAAACTCACAACTTTGTAGGGTTCAGCAAAGAGAGGAGAGTTGGGAGGGAAGGCTTCTTCACCCTGCTGAATCTCTTGATTTCGCCTTTCCCTTTCTTTCATTCGCAGCACATTCCGGTCTTCACGGTTCATGTTGCTGCAGACAAACAGAGAATCGCTCATCACTGAAGGGAAGAGGAGGGATGGGAGAGCACAAGTGAGCCCCGGGACCTGCTCTGCCCAGAGACTCAATGGTCAGTGACCTCACTCCTGTCCAGGTTAAGGCACTTCATGCTTAGGGGAGCTGCAGCCCACAACCTGCAGCTCACAACTGACAGGGAAAGTTCATGCAGGAATACAAAGAGTGAAAAAACCTCGCAAAGTCCTCAGGCAAGAAGCCATTTCACCTGCTTGAATCATTTAGCTATCCCAGCCCACGCTGTACATCTCCCATTCATCTCCAAAGCACTTCTGCTCCTCCACATCCCCCAGATGTTCTCAATTTTACTCCCTTCTCCCCCCACCCATCCAGTGCCTGATTTCTGCTGTAGATTTAGTTTATTTTTGCTGCTGACATACATTCATTGGCACCCATTCACCCACAGCTCCTAACCTCAAGCTTTGATGTTGTTTCCAGGTCTCCCTTCCTCCCTACAGACCTTTCCACCCAAAGCAATAATTTCAGGGGAGCTCTGGCCATACTGCACATTCTGCCTTAGACCATACCGTGCTCTCCTACTGCAAAAATGCACATTAGAAACCTCCTTATTTCCCCTCTTATAAATCTTGCTCTGCAGTTTGGTCTTGCTGCTTAACAGAAACACGCCAAAGGGATGCACCACAATAAAAATAGAAAGCTGGAAAGGATTCCCTCTGAGCTTGATAAAGCGCTGGGACTTAGAGGAGTAAACACGATGCTACATCAGGTGGTACTGACTCTTTTAGCATGTGCTACACTTTGTATTGAGAGGTTTGTAAGTGTGCCTTTTACTGATCTGCAAGCACTATGGTAGGTGCTTCCAGGAAAGAAACAGATGTTCTTCCATAGAATTTGCAGTCTACAAGGAAAATATCCTCTGCTTAGAAAAGCACCGCTCTGTGGTTTCAGGCAGCTGCCTGATTACTTAAAGATCTATCTCTTTGCTCCAGCACGCCTTGGAGAGCTACACAAACCCAGTTATTCCATCCTGAACACCACTTCAGCCTATCAACCGGTTTCAAAACCATTAGTCTTGTCACCTTAATAACATTTTAGCCTCTTACTGTAATTCCTTACTCATTTGGCTTCATTTTGTCTATTACTCTGAATGGAGTGGCATCTAAGAGGATGCCAAAAAGGATAAACTCACAATAGCTCATGTAACTGCAAGCGAACATCAAGGCTGCCTCCTGAGAGAGACCCCTGTGCTGGAATGGGGTGAGCAAACTGCCCAGATCACTGTGATGTTAAAGGCCAACTTGTTCTAGAACTTGGAGGCTTTACAAGCTTATTCTTCACACTGCAGCCCAGTTTCTTCTACATGTAGGATTAAAACAGGGAAAAGATCTGATTTAATTCCGGATACTGACCAGTTAAAGCCAAGTGGAACAGCCTGAATCAATCCATTTTACTACGAAAGGCAAAATGCGAGGCAAGGAATAGGAGTAGCCTGTCTTCGAGCAGCTCACTGACTTCAGCACACTGTGAACTGCACGCAGCTATACACTAAGAATACAACATTAACCGAGAACTTTACACCTACATTCCACAAAGAGAGGGTTAAATATCAACAAAGGCCTTTGCTGTTTCTCACAGAGCCAAGCATCATCTTCCAAAATTCTATCAGCAATCACTGTAACTCTTGGGACTGAAGCAGAAACTGCTTGTGCCAAAACTGTCACATGAAAGGAGCAAAGATCCACTTGAGATTGGAGCTGGAGCGAAACCAGAGCTGATCTGGCTATACCTGCCAGGTCAATGTAAAATTAGTCATCAGAGCTCTACCGGTTAATCACTTTTTGCCACTCCTCCCCACTCTTTTGTAAGAGAGTAAATGATAAATACCTTTAAGGGCAGTCATTTTGACTGTATGGGGATTGGGCTTAGCTATTTCCTATAAATCTGTTAGGGTTTTTATCAGTTTAAATGTGTTCAAGTTAGGCTTGTTTGTATGTCATCTTCTAAACCCCTGCCCAGAGATCACTACTTTAAATCACTTTTAAATTACTACTTTAAGTGCCTACAAAATGTACTAAGTAACTAAAATCACACTAGCATTAAAGGCGTAAATGAATGAAGTTAGTGGGGCTTCCTTTACTCCATGCTCCAGACAAGCCTCCCGTCAAATCTGTATCTTCCACATCCATGAAAGCCAACAGAGGACAAATGTGCCTGGGTTCAGAAGCAAGCAGCAGAGCACTCTGCAAAGCACTCGACTGAGCTGCTGAACCAACACTGCTGGTGATTACGTTCCGCGTAAAGGAGATTGCAAAGCCAAGTTTTCAGACCCCTGGTAACAAACCTTTGACATCCGCTGTCCGACACTGACTGCGGGGTCACTGGTGCTATTTGCCAGTCCTCAGGTTTTATGACCAAATCAGAGCAGACCCCAGCCTCACATCACACCGGCAAGAAAAGGAAGCTCCCATGTGGCTGCCCCATCCCTGGCAGTGCTCAAGGCCAGGTTGGACACAGGGGCTTGGAGCAAGCTGCTCCAGTGGAAGGGGTCCCTGCCCGTGGCAGGGGTTGGAGCTGGAGGAGCTTTAAGGTCCCTTCAATACAAACCAGGCTGGGGTTCTATGACTCTCACCCGGTTTCGATGATGACTGATGGGAAGCTCTGCCCTGTTGCTGCTCCCAGCACCGCTGCAGACCCAGCCGGCGCTGCATGCAGGCAGCACTGCTGCTCCCTCTCCCACATCCACACCCACTCCCGGATTTAAAGCTTTTCCCACAAGATAAACCAGCCGGGAGCAGCTCGGTGCAGGCGAGCTCCTGCCGCCCCTACCCCACCCTCTTGGCTGGGGAACAGCATCTCTGCTCCTCAAGCCCTGCACACCAGGCCTGAGAGTGGAAGATGAATTTGTCACCTTGTACTGGCTCCTATCAAGAGGATCCTGTTATCATTTCCCCTTCCCTCTTCCCAGGAAGCCCGAGTGAAAGTGTGACCGCCTTTGAGGAGCAGAGCCAGGCTAAGGGAGACAGGATGAACGCCCCTGCAGCAAGGGCCAAAGTCACCTGAATTTCCACAGCTGGGGAACACCAAGTTCAAAAACTAGCAGAAATCAGGAAAGAAGCCCAAAGCCCAGTGCAGCGTTTCCCCTTTTACAGCCTGATTCTGTACTTGTGTGGGGTTTGAGTCATGATTTGTGCAGAGCTGGCCCCGCTGCGCCCTGCACAGCCCTGGTACTACGTGACTTCACTACACAACTGACCCTGCTCAAGCCTCGTGCCTCTTCTCCAGCTCAATACAAAAGAGTTGAAAGAAAGCAGGAAATTCATCAGGAAGCTCACAGAAACTTCCAACACTAAATTCACTTGTGCATACTCCTTAACCACTGTTAACTGTGGCTCTAGATGTGCTGAGCACATGAACGAGTCGAGCGTCATTCGAGTCATCCATACCAGAAATGCAACTTTCCTTTCTCGTTCCAACATCTCCCTAAATCCCATTTGGTATTTCTGTTCATCCCTAAGCCAAAAAGGGCATGGCTTTGGCTACCGTTCACTAAAGCAATCAGCATCGTGTGTTATGAAATGGCAGTGCTGCCGCTGCCCTGCCTGCTGCTGCCTTCCCCTGCTCCCTCGGCCCCGGGGCACATCCCAAGTACGGGTCTGTTGGACCACGCTTCCAGTTAAAACACTGAACCAACCAATACTCCCACACTGCCAAAGCTTTACTGGCAACACAAAGGGGAACGTGGCCAGCCCCTGGGTACAGGCGCAGGACTCACAGCTCCTTCTCCTGCCTCTTGAACCACATCTTCCTTGCACAGGTTCGCTAGCATCTCCCCCCATCTTCCCAGACACCGTAAAGCAAAACCATCACAGGTGAAGGTCTGCCCAAGGAACCCTCCACTTGCAACCCATCAAAAAGGGACCTAAACCCACCACTTTGCAAACAGCCATTAGTGGGTCCTTCAAAGCGTGCTTGCAACACCTTCACTTCCTTCAAGCCATCCTCCTTTAACTCGAGGGATTTTTCCTATCTGAATCGGTTTCATAAACAAGAGAAACCAAACAGATCATTTACCCAGGGCTGGTTCACTGGCTGTGATGAAACACAAATGCTGTTTGACAGCATTTGGCCATGAATGATAAAGCCTTCAGAGAGAACACACCAGTATCTAGAGCTCCATACAGGGCACACCCCGCTGCAAGGGGCACAGGCAACACACACCATTTATTTACTTATTTATGAGGAGAGAATAAAACAGCTGGAAACCCTCTTGCACCAAGGAATGGTGCTTTCAGAAGGCATTTCAATATACCAGAAACTGCTCAATGCTGCATCCAGCCCCTTCCCACAGATACCTGTGACCTGTTCATAGAATTTTTCTTACTTTGACTATGAACATCATGGAGCACCCAAACACAGAATCATGACCACAGAATCCCAGACTGGTTTGGGTTAAAGGGACCTTAAAGCTCCTCCAGCTCCAACCCCTGCCATGGGCAGGGACCCCTTCCACTGGAGCAGCTTGCTCCAAGCCCCTGTGTCCAACCTGGCCTTGAGCACTGCCAGGGATGGGGCAGCCACAGCTTCTCTGGGCACCCTGTGCCAGCGCCTCAGCACCCTCACAGGGAAGAGCTTCTACCTTATAGCTAAGAAGCATGGCTTGCCTCTCCCAAACTGTGCATCAACTATGGCATCACTACCAATCCTGACACTAAAAATCACATACACAAACCTAGAATGCTCCTCTGCCAGCTTCTATTGCAAATGCACTCACATAGGAGCAGTTAAAAAAAGAGAAATTCAAAGATAACTGCCCCCTCAACAACAAAATTAACAAAAGCCACCAGCACACAACCCAGGACCACGCTGTGGTGTCACCAAGAGCTAGTTAATACTCCCCACATAACAGTGAATGTGTAGTGGAAACTTCTTACTTTCTGTTATGGGAGACAAAATGCAGAGAGAAATAAAACATTTCCTCCTGAAGTGATACAGCTTTGCACAAAGGAGTACAAACAGGATGCTGCTGAAGGACAGCCCCAGCGCTGCAGGAACAGAAGCACTGCGATCATTAGTTTTCATGGATCTTTAGAACACTGAAATAAGGAACAAAACCGAGAACAAGAGTTTACAGAGAATTCAAATAATACTCATATGTGTCAAGAAACAGGAAAAAACAGCTCTCCAAGAGGATGAGCTCTTCTGTTTCATTTCTCCCCCTCGTACCTTTTGACACAGAGGCTGCAGTTCGCTCTCAGCTCTGGTTAATACCACAGAGGTTTGCTGTGCCAAGGGAGGGGTGTTTAGTTTGGGGTGGCTCCAGCTGCAAACGGCATCTGCTCCACCAAGGAAAAGGTTGGGAATACCAGTGCTGCTCTTAAATTATACCCCAGCTTCATTCAACTCACTGCTGGGCGCACTCATGCAGCAGGATTATGTACGTGAACATAAAGCAGCTTGAGCCATAATCTCGTTTCGATATTTGGATGAGGATGAACCCGTGCAGAGCTCCATCTCCAGGAGAGAGCTATCCCTCTTTCCAAGGTTTCATGAGGAGGTCTGAGCTACTGGGAATAACAACACAAACAAGATTGTATTGGGAATACGACACAAACACAAGCCTGTGAGTCACATTAATATAAACGTTTCTCATTTCTGGAACATAAACATCAATGTTCCTATCCCACCCTTCCTGCCAGGGAATCCTTCTGCACGCTCCCAAGGTCCTGCAGGAGCTGGATGTGAGCACCTTTGTACAGACTGCGAGCGTGGGAGAGCTTTAAACCAAATAAACCAAAAGCAGTGAGTTGGCCTAGGTCAGGTTAACGTGTGCTGAGCTCTCCCAGGGAGGGCAGAGCTCCCAGCTCGCTGCAGGCACTTCTCCTTCCTACCCAGCTCCCAACCACCGCAGAAATCCCCAGGATAGCACAGCGTGCCTGGGCTTGCCTTGCTGCTGCTGCTCGGAGATGAGCACAAATCCTTCCCCACCGTTAGCTGGGAAAGAACCCCCAGAACTGTCTATGAGAGCACGCTGGTAATTCCAGCACCTCCATCGAGTGGTGATGCCACTGATTACATCCTGCCCTTCAGTTTAACTGCCACACTCCCCCCCTTCATCCCACAGAACTGTAGCAGGTTATCACGTACCAGCCAGCATCTATGTGAGAAGGCACTGCACCATGATGATGGATAAAAGAACTATGGCCATCACCGGTAACTCAACACTGACTGCTGAAAAAGGACTTGGGGAGCCTTTAGAACTCTGTGAGTATAATGTTTCATTACACAGGTTCAGATGAGAAATGGGTGTATTATTCACCATACAGGAGATTCGGCACACAGAAGCAAGGGCTGCATTGTGGCCAAGGTAAATGTTAACACCCAGCAACTGGATTTTGGAAGGCAAATTAAGGAGGCAGTGTCTAACTTCAGCAGTTGCAATCCAGCTCATTTAAAACCATGTCTGAAGTCCATTTCTAAAACATACTATTGAAATAGCTTAACCTGTTTACATCCAGGAGGAATTTGCTTTGATGTCATTTACTAAAGAGATCTTAAAAGGCCCCAAACTACTCGTTCTTCAAAATGTCATAACTCTGTGCAAAAGTATTACATGGTAATGAAGCACCTGGTCCCCTCTGCCCCCGATAACCTCACACTGAAATGTTCCCAGCTCTTTTTCTTCGTAGAGCAGAGCTGTGAACATCAGCTTCAGTCCCTCCTTTTTGTCCAGTCTCTCCAGCAACAGTAGTGCAATGGGGAACTCAGGGAAGCCTCAACTCCCTGCTCTTTCCTCCTCTCGGTGGACACAAGGTTCATTCCTCCATCAGTTGCCACTGATGCAACTGCAGAGGCAGGTGGCACAGATCCCCCAGAGCAATGACCTGACAGTGGCACTACAGATGCTCAAAGGACAAAAGCATCTCTAAGACTGAAAGCTGTGACACAGCAAAGCCACAGTCTTCTAAAAGCACCATCTTCTGCACCGATCACAACACCAAGTCAGGATCATGAGTCAGGTAAGACAGAGAAGCCTCCATGTACTCTTGTTACCGATAACCAAGCCCACAGAGGGAAGCAAAGCTCATCTCTGCTGTTAGGAGAAGCAGATTTCAGCATTGCCTTCCCAGTTTTTACATTTCTATTTGCTTCATCACCAAAACTGCTGTCAGGATATGAGGCTGTCTTAAAACCAAGGCCATGATACTCCTTTTGACATCATCTGAAGCTCAAGTCCTGACATCCTACATCTCAGAAGACAAGACCAAAAGCCCTACAGAGCCCTGCCCTCCATTGGGGACACAATTGCGTTTCTCGCTCAAATCTCAGCCCAATTCAATATCACACTCAAGATTCTCCTCATCCTTTCCATTCTCCATCACTGGTAGATTCTATAGCTTCCACAGTGCAACGATGGACCATCAAACACAAAACCTTTACCACTTCATGTCCACACAGGCTAACGAAAGCAGGTTCCAATACTGTTTCCCAACCATATTCTGCAGTTTAATTGGGCAGAAAGTTAATAAAGGAATTCCTGTGCCTACTTGTTCTTCTGTTTAAACTTTGAAGCCAAGACAATTGGTGTTTAAGTTTTATTAAGCAATAGTTATTCAGACATCCAACATTAATCGAGCTATTATAGTTCTGACTTCCTCACGTTAATTTACTTTCATGAAAGACACCATGACATTTGAGTGCTATGAACTCTGTGGCATTAGGACCAAGAAAGGATTCACTTCACAGAAGTTCTCGGGTAAATATGCTCTTCGTAAGACTGGAAACAGCAGACTGCTCTAATGAGGTGCCATATAAACTCCAAGTGAAAAGGCAAAAGGGAAAAATCCCATTCATTTCAAGGTTCACCTCCTTCTTCTATCTTAACAGAACTACATTAAAAGCAAGGAGAGAAAGGTTATCAAGTGCATTACCCAGGCTTAACTGCCGTTTCCTGCCTTACTGAACCATCACCTGCCTGCACTGCCCCACCAGACATTTACCTTGGACATCCCACCATAGCTGCAGGCATTCTGCTGCATAATGTACTCAAATGAACATAAGGGGCTGAGATACATTCTGCCACTGCATAAACCACTTGGGTCTTTTGCAAGTGCTTGCAGCAGGAAGGTCTCTTCCACATGACAGTGCCGTGTAAGCACCGATAGCATCTCTGCCTCTTCCCCTTGCTCTTTCAAGCACAGCTTGTTTGTTAAACACAGCTTTTATTTGATGCATCTGCACCACGCGGCCATCGGTAATGAAGTATTTTGGGGCTCTGAAACATCCTGTGCCCAGCTCTACTTGGCACTTAAAGCAAAGGCAGGTTTTAAAACTGGACTCTCTATTTCAGCTGTGGTTCCAAGTCCCTGGTCCAAAGCAGCTCCTGCCCCGCGCCACTCTCCTGGTTGTGCTGACACAGCATTTCCTGGAGCCGGTTCAGCTGAATGGGGAGAATCTGTGCAGGTTCAAAATAGGTATTCTGGGGGCAGGGTTATTTTAAGTACAGCTGAGCTTGAATGCCCCCTGGTCCCCAAACCAGTCATAGCATCAGAGCGCAGGAATAAGTGACCTGCTTAAAGCAAAATCACACTAAAATATCCAAATAAATGCACAGAAAACATCCAAAATCCACAAAAGTCTCACAAAATTACAGCCTGTGTGTTTTGCATTGTTGTATCACAGGCAGGCTTTGTCTGCAATAAGCAATGTGGTTACAACTGATGAAACAAGGAGGAGGATGCTGAAGCGCAGGTCGGCAGAGTTAAGGAACTACATCTGATGATTTAACCCTGTTCAGAAGCAGACGAAAACACCTGATCCACAATTCTGGGTACCAGAAAAGAGAGAATAAGGATTTTAACTCCAGTTCCCAGTTTTCAACCCTTCCTGTATACAGGAATTTTACCAAATGCATCGCTATTGATCTGAAAAGACACGAGAGCTCCAAGACCTGGAGAACTTCCTGATAACATAAGACTCCCTTTTTAAATGCAAGTACAGTGAAGATAGGAGACACCTATGAGTTAAACTTTGGGAAAACCCACAGGGCAGAGGAGGATTTAAAATGTGCAGACAAAGCAAAACGAATTTGGAAGCGAGAGGAAGGGACCAGAACTATCTAGAGAGGCAGGCTGAAATGCAGCAGGAAAGCCACAGCTTTGATGTGCACTGCTTCCAAACAAACACTAGTTAAAACAGCTGGAAAGTTTGAACCTTTCATCCTACCTATCAAATGCCACTTGCATTTTATAATCCCTGGAAGCAGATTGAGGAAAGCATTGTAACTCCAGCAACCACCGAGTATCAAGACATTTAGTGAAATATCAATGACTTCAGGAAAACAGGTGATAATAACTGAACTATATAAACCCTTTCATTAAAAAGTTACCTTTCTTTCCCTAAAGACATTAAGCTCTTTCTTGTTTCCCCCCAAAGTTCTTACAGCTTTTCCTCTTTTCTGGGTATGGCCTTACAACTAAAGCCATGCTCTTCACAGGTCTACCAGGCTGAAGCACAAGACGACCAAGCCACCAGAGACAGCCCAGACAGAACACGCCTCACACTGCTCCCTGTCCCCAGGGATCCCGTATCCCAGGCAGGGAAGCTGGGAATTAAATGGTGCCTACCCAGACCAAAACCTTAGCTTCTGCATTTAATAACCAGGAACGGTGATGTGCAAGCTGGTTTTGAACTGCTGGTCCTCACACATTTTTAGCTATAAGCTAAAAGACTTGAGAGACATGAACCTACAAAACATGGAATCGTAGCAACGTATGTACTTTAAAGGCAGTGAGACTCAATGAATCGTGCCACCAGAGAAAGACGTTGAGCTTTGTGCTGGATGAACTTAACGAAAACCACAAGCAAGCTTGCAAAAGCCTCGTCAAAATTCAGTTGTATTTCAAAACACTCAATGGTTCCTAGGGAGGCTGTCAGCGTGTCAGGTCGTTGCAAAGTTGAACCCGATAATGTCTCTGTTAACAGATAAAGCTGCTTTCAGCTGCTACAGAACATGAAATGCTTCTCGTTGCTGAAGCTTCCAGGGATATGGTGGACAAACTAGCTTCAGTGAAAGGGTTCTGTTGCCTTAGGCACCTGGCACGGATGGCAGCTCCATGCTGTTGGTTGAATTAACTGAATTCTGCCAAGTACAAGCAGGGATTAATTTTTTTAGCATATAATTCACTATTTACTTACACATAATAATGTAAAAAAGTATATTAAGTTGTATAATGGATTAAAATAAATTGCATGAATACAGAGTATGTTCCTGCTAGCAAGAAATCCCATTATACCAACCGGTGAGATCCCGGTTCTGCACTCCTCTGAAATACAAACCACACCAGGTTTTGGCCAACTTCAGTTTTAAATCACGGCTGAATGGATTTTAACATCCCTGGAATAAACACATGTGGGCATGTGCCATGAAGAGAGAGCAGGAGGAGCCAACATACGAGTCCCTGTCATCACCAGTGCTTCCCTCAGCATCAGCAGAGCAAATGGGAACTGCATTTAGCAATAAAAACCCCAAATGTACTAAAACAAACAAAAAATCAGCTCGGCACAGATGCAGCAGGAGGATTTTGCTTCATGTGGCCATAAAAGAACACAGCTTTTTCCTTAAACAAAGAGAAAAATCAGAGAAACTCATGACGGGGGAAAACCAGAGCACTTGTTAAAGCACTTGCCTGGTAAAACACAGCTAACATCACCACTGGCCAAGGATGTGTCAGCACTGACTTCTTACCTGAATGTTTCCCCTTATTAAACATAATTGGTGCAGATATCTCAGAGGAAGTCATCACTGCTCCAGGAGAACCTTTCCACCCTTTATCTACAGCAGAGTTTTCCCCGTGTCAGATCAATGTTTTAACACGATGCTCTTTATCCTATCAGCATCATGAGGACAAAATTACATACAGTGGTTCCCAAACTTCACCAGTCGATTTAGAGCACTGTATAAAGCAGGTCCGGTGGCCACAGCCAGCCTGGCTTGCAGGTGCTACACACCAGAGCCACTGACACAAACCACATGAGAACTGGAAGGTTTTAATGGTAAATCCCAAACAGAAACTGCCAGCTCCCACCCACCCAAATATACAGAAAGCTCCTCAAAACACACAAAGTCATCAGTAAGCTCTTTGCCATACAGGACCACCCAGCACATCAAAAAGAGACATGCGAGGGGAAGAACGTGAGTCCATTTCATCTCTTTTTGGCCAATCTTTATGCTTTAAGGGCCTTGAAATCACACAAACAAAATAACACCAGGACAACTTTATCCAATCAAGTGTTTTTTCAATCACAGCTCCTCCCATCAGGTTACTGCTCTTACATATGCCCAAACACAGCACAACTTGCTAAGTTACATTTAGAACATGATGCTCCATTAAGTCCTTTAACCCATTTCTCCACGTTCTGTTTTTCTGAAGTTCAATTCTCAGATCTGGACTTTGCCCAAGCCAGTTTTTAATTACCCTTCACTAAGGAAATGCCTGTGCTAATGGCAATGGAAATTTACACTGGCAGATTGAGGATTTCTTTTCTCTCCAGAAACTCTGGTTACTGCTCTGCCCACAGAATACAGCACGTCACTCCCAAACTACAGCACATCACACCCAAACTACAGCTCATCACAAACTACAGTGCATCACCCTCAAGATACAGCACATCACAAACTACAGCTCATCACCCCCAAACTACATGCCCATTTTGATGTGGCTTTTTTGGTTTGCTTTTACCCTCTCTTATAGGGGAAAAAAAAAACATAGACTCCTTCAGGTTGGAAAAGACCTTTATGATCATTGAATCCAACCTTTACCCCAGCACTGCCGAGGCCACCACTAACCCATGGCACTGAGGGCCTCGTCTACACATCGTTTAAATAACCCCATGGACAGTGACTGCAGCCCTGCCCTGGGCAGCCTGTGCCAATGCCTGAGCACCCTCTGGGGCAGGAATTGTTCCTCAGCTCCATCTAAACCTGCCCTGGTGCAGATTGAGGCCGTTTCCTCTTGCCCCATCCCTTGTTCCTTGGGAGCAGAGCCCAGCCCCTCCTGGCTCCATCCTCCTGTCAGGCAGTTGGAGGCAGCCATCAGGTCCCCCCCTGAGCCTTCCCTTCTCCATACTGAACCCCCTAGCTCCCTCAGCCGTTTCCCATCACACTTGTCTCCAGGCCCTGCACCAGCTCCGCTGCCCTTCTCTGGTCCCGCTCCAGCCCCTCAGTGTCTCTCTTGTAGTGAACACAGGATTTGATGTGCAGCCTCACCAGTGTCCAGTGCAGGGGACGGTCACTGTCTTGGCCCTGCTGCCACACTGGTGCCCATACAAGCCAGGATGCTCTTGGACTTCCTGGCCACGCTGCCGGCTCATCCACCGAGCAGGTCACCTTGTACAGAAGGAGATCAGGTTAGTCAAGCAGGACCTGCCTTGCACAAGCCCGTGCTGACTGGGCCTGATCGCCTGGTTGTCCTGTACGTGCTGCACACAGCACTGGGGATGATCTGCTCCATGAGCTTCCCATCACCGAGGTCAGGCGGACAGATCCTCCTTCGGGATCCTCCTCCTCACCCTTCCTGTAGACAGGAGCATTTGCTGTCCTCCAGGCAACCAGGACCTCCCCTGTGAGCCAGGACTGGTGATGAGGATGGAAGAAGGCTCAGTGAGAGCCTCCATCAGCTTCCTCAGCACCCCAGAGTGGATCCCATCCGGCCCCAGACACCTGTGTGTGTCTAAGTGGTGCAGCAGGTCACTGACCATTCCCCCCTGGATTACTGACCTTGCTACCGACCTTCTTCCAAAGGTCACAAACTCTCCTTTGGTCCCTGAATCCCAGCCAAAGCTCTGTTTGCCAGGCCAGCCTCCCAGCACACGGGCACAGCCTGCTCCTGCACCTGGAAAAATTCCTTCTGCAGATTTCCTTCCCACTGCCATTAGCTCCCCTGCAGCCAAACCATAGGACGATAACCACAGACTCCTACCTCCTCATCCTACTCACGTTCACGACTTGTGCACATCAAAGCCTGATAAAAACCATTTAAGCACTTCCACCACTGAAACCTCTTTAATGTCTTTTGGAAACGAAATGAAATGCAGAAACCGAAGAATACAGGTGAAGTCACAGAGGTGTGCAAGCCAGCTCAGCCACTGAGCCTTCACAGTAATGCCAGCACAGATGGTGACATACATGGGAGTAAATGGTTAGTATTTTGAAGCTTAGTTTATACCCAAACATTGCAGAGAACCGATATAAGTATGAAATATTAACTGAAAAGCAGACACTCGCAGCAGGGTCACAGTGAGGGAAGCACAGTCCGGGTCCCTGCTGTACACAGCCCTAAGGCACAACAGGGGAAGAGCACTGAACACAAGTGCCTGTGGGGTCAGTCCCACAACTTGTGTGCAGGTTCCGCGATGCTGGAGGCCCAGTTACACTAACATTGCCTTTTATGGCTGCAGGGTGGTTGCACATTTATCTGGGAGTCCATGGCTATCCATGGGGAGGTGCCTGCAGCCTCGCTATCTCCGCACCGTGCGCAGCCAGAACAGCAACAAAGCATCTGCTCTGTTCTCATATTTATTTGGTTTCTGTGTCTGAAGCACGTCCCCATTTCTCACCTTGCTGCCTGATGACAGACTTGAGGCAAAGATTCACATGGACCTGCTGCACTTGAGTGAGAAAGGAGGAGAGAGACCCTTCGGTGGTGTGAAACGTCAGCAGGAACCAAAACTGTTGAGGGAATTATCTAATACGGAGCAATTTACCTTGGAGAAACCTTAGAATGCGAGCTAAGGACAGGTTTAAACAATTCCTCCTCTCTGAAGTGCTTTCCAGCGAACCGCTGCTCAGAAACACCACGTTCCCAATGTTCGCTTCTAAAACTTAAACATTCTGTTAGGGCTTTTGTAAAGCTGGGAAGTGTTTGTAAATAAATCCATGTGTGATTCCACCACAGTGAGATAGCAAGGACCCAGCTTGGCTTCCTGGAGATAACAAAGTTACAGCAAACCAGCCCTTGCTGCCTTCGCTTCACCACCACACGCAGTGGGAGTTATGGGGTTTGCAGAGCACTAAGCTCAGGGATCCGCACTGGTTTGACACATTCTCCACCGCTCTTCCCAACCCCAGCAGTCACCCCTGAGCGCTCAGAAGGGTACACATGTTCCCGGGGTTTGCTTCTGCCCCTCCATGAACAAGCCACTAAAACCTGAGGGAAGTTTTGAGTCCAGTCCAAAAGACAAACAGCTTGAAGCTGCTCTTGGGAAGTGCCAATAGCAGGGGATGCACCAACCCCTGCAGGCAAATAACCACAGGGCTCACACTGAGAACCTCACCATTGTTCTGGCCTGTTGTCTCTCTGTCTAGTCCTCTGGCCCCAGTGGAGTACTGGGAATGAATAGCCAGAAAGGCCGGTGAGGCTGCAGGGGACTACACCTTATCCACAAGGAGAGAATGGGATGATGGAACAGTCTCTCCTGGAAACACGACCATGACAGGATTACACTAAAAGTACACTCTCTATTTGTGTCATTCCAAAAGATGGCAAACAACACGGTCCAAGTAAATAATCAGTAAATGCTATGACACAAACGCTAAGGTGAGCTGTAAAAGGGGGCAATGAGAGGTGCAGGGAAGTATTGCTGGGACCAGACAGCTCAGCTGAGAAGTGCAGGAAAGCTTTTGCTAATGAGCTGTTAACAGAAGAAAATTAGTTCAGGACTTGAGGGCAGAACTTCTCTTGTTCAGTGTCTGCACAGGACAGAGCACAAGGAGACACTTTTCTCCCTGTTGGTACCTGGTGCTGCTGCCAGTTAATAAACCAGGTTTTACATTCACCTGCAAGAACTAAGGACTCAAGGAAGGACAAGAGGCACAACAACTTGAACCTAATGCACCTGGGGAGAAAATACAGCTCACTCCATTAGGGAAAAGCGAGGTTTGAAACACAAAGCTGGAGAAAGAAACCTGGGAAGTAGTCAGGATGTGGGAGATGGGGAGATGGCAGGCACCAGATCAGACACAAGCGCATGAAGCAACATCACAGCTCCAAGGAAATGGGATTCTGGACAGCACGTCCGAAGCTGGCACAGCCCCAGAGGAGGAGGCGAGCGCTGTGCTGCAGCGCTGTGCTGGGCACCTCTGCAGGACTCAGGGACAGCTTCAGTCTTTCATTTCAGAGAGCTCGGGAATAAACCTGCGTTCCCAGAGGAGAAAACACGCAGTAAGGGAGCAGAGCTACCTTAAACACTCAGGCTGACTAAACTGAAGAGAGCAGCTTTATGACAGGAAGGAGCACGAGCCTGTGCAGTTATACTTCCTAAGCAGGGACAGAGACCCTATAATTTCACAAGCTGGAGAGCATCTCATTAGTCATTAGTAGCTGCAGAGGAGAATAATGGCCAGGTAAGTTCTTCCATCCTTAATTTTGCAATTCTATGAACCTGATTTCTTACTTTAACACATTTTAGTGAGCTGTTACATACACCCAACCCTGTTCTGCAACCGTTACATCTAAATGTAACCTAAGTTTCCTGACTCATCTCCAAACAGACGGTCTTCATCCTCCAGCCTCTCCATCTTCCCCGGTTTGAGGTGTTCATTCCTCACTGCTTAGCAAAGATGACACCAACATTGCTTCTTTCTTGATACAAACTCCAAGACAGACATTAACATCGCATGACAAAGGGAGGTGGGCTTAAAGTTCAGTTATTTCTTAGCCTCTGTTGAAGGTAACTGTGAGATTCTAGTAACCTGGCAGAAAGGAAACATGCCTGTAGAACAAACCACACACGAGTAACAATCTGAAACGATGTGGCCACGAACAGCTCCTGCAGCAGAAAAGAAACCTCAGTCACTAAAGTCTCCAGACTGTTCTTACATCCTCACCCAGGTAGACCCCAATCAGGAGTAACCTTCCAGCTCTACACACAGCTTGCTGCTGATCTGGAGCTAAGGGTAAGGGCAGCAATGGTTACAAAACTCACAGAACAAGAGGATGAGGAGGAAGGAAAGTGGCAGAAGTGGTTATGAGCAGTTAGAGCAACTTTCAGAAGCACTGAAAATACAAGGGGGGGACACAGACAGACCATCACTTGTTCAAAGAGTCTCCTGTCTGCTTCAGAAGACACTGTGAACCATGCTGTCGGTCAGTAACGCACAAGTCATGTCTGCCTTTAGTCATATCCGACATCCAGGAGCAACCACGGTGGAAAATAAAGTGCAGCAGCACATCCTTGCCAGCAGCCGTGAGCTAGAAAAGGAAGAAGGAACTAGTGCCAACTTATTATCTACCAACTGTGAAGTCAGGACAGATTTCTGCTGCAACTATTTATCTACAAAACCCGAGCTACACAAAGTGGATGGCTTCTGCAGATAACAACACGTGGCATCTTCCCATTAGACAGTTGGGTCATAAGCACACAAAAGCATCTGTATCTTCCAGCTCACTAAAAAGACAACCTAAGCATCCAAGTAATATACCACTGAGGTTTTATCATGCTTTATCAAGTTCAGATCATTGTAACTGGGAAGTAAAACACACAAATACCAGCTCCTTTTTTTTCTGGCTGCTCTGTGCCTTCCTGCACAAAACCTACCCCAGGGGCTCAGTCTATGCTTGAGACACAGGAGAGAAGTCAGCAAACAGAGATGTTGAAAGGAAATAGCAGGGACCTGAACCTGCTTTTGAGATTAGAGTTGAAATGTACGGTTTTCTTTCATCACTGTCAAAAGGGGAGAGCTTGCTTGTGCCCAAAGTTGTAAATCCATTGCACAGCAGTTAGGAAGTCTTTACAATTAACAGTGATACATTAGTAAAGCCAAGATACTAATAATGCCAAAGGGTAACATTTTCTTTCTTTTCAACAAGAGCTGCACGATTACCATTACAAACCATTGCGTAACTCCAGTATAACACCCCTATACAGCACCTATAGAGCTGCATGCATCCCGCTGTGGGGAGGCAGAGGACACAACAGTAGCACTACGGGTTTAATAATGTTTCCCTCATTGGAGGTGATAACAAAATGTCAAAGCCAGGGTACAACCAGTGCTCTGAATGTCGCAATCCTGCCCCCGGGGCCCAGAGCTCCGCGTTCCAGCCGCTTCACAGAAATTCCCACAGGTTTCAAAGAAGCACCAGGAACCAGAAGCTCACCCCCGGGAAGCTCAGTAGCGGGAAGGGGGTTGGCAATAAGGTGACAAACAACAGCAAAGACTTGGGCAGAACAAGTTGATTTCAGACTATGGATGCTGAGGAAGAGCCTGTTCAGCTCACACAGAGGCAAAAGACTGACAGCAATGGGAACACAGGAATGGTTAAAACCCTCTGTCTTCATGAGTAAATAATCAGACAAGACCATAATAAGCCTTGTGAAACAGAGGGACCCAGACCTGCACAGCAGCACTCTCTTTTCAGGCTGTATTTGAGATACAAGCATTCAGTTTCCCCTCGAAACAAAGTTAACCACTTTCTCATTTCAAGAGGCGAATGAAAGACACAGCAAGAGAAAGCACCAGCACCTGCATCACCCCTCTCGACACTCTCCTGCTTTGTTCTGTTCATTGGAAAACTGGAAACCCCAAAGCACACGTCAGCCCCGGCTCCAGAAACGTTACGTGACGGCTCCTCTGACTACAGCACCACACGGTCCTCACCAGGGCCGGTGCTTTACGTAACTGCATCTCGTCACTCACAAGGAGGATGCGATGACGGTGTGTCAGGAACCCCGGGAGTCTCCCTTCACCTACCCAGAGCCATTTCCTATGGCCACCGCAGCACCCATCCTGCCCCGCTCCATCTCCCCAGAGTAGCTCAGGGCCTAAAACGCAGGGAGCAAAGGGGAAGGAACAAAGCCCTGACGTCAATTACTGGAAAAGGACCGAACCCAAAGGCCGGGAGAAGGGAACGCACCGGCTCCACGAACCGCCCCGCACGTCCCTTTCCCCGGGGCCGCCCGGGTTTTGCTCCCCAGCGGGAGGGACGCGGCGGGACCGGCACAGCCCCCCCGCCCGTGCCCGCCGGGTCTGTAACTCCTCCGGCGTCTCACTCGCGGCGTGCGGGGAAGCCGCGCTGTGAAGCGGGGGGGATGCGCCGCGGAACGGGCGCTCCCGCCCGCCCGGAGCCGCAGCCCGGCGGGGCGGGGTGGGGGGGAAGGGGGGGCGGTGCTTTGGGAGCCGGGCTGCGGCCGGGAGAGCTCCGAGCCCGGGGGTGGGGGGGAAGCGCGGGGTCCGACGGCGGCCGCTCCGCTCCGGGATCCCGCCCTCCATCCCCCCTGCCGGCGGGGTGCCGGTCGCGGCGGGCGGGCCTGTCCCCGCGCGTCCCCACCCCCGGCCGCGTCTCACCTCCGTTCGCCGCTCCGCTAGGCCCGGACCATTTCCTGGCTGCCGCCACCGGCCCGCCGGGCGGGGAGAAAGGGGTTGGGGGGGGTGAAGGGGGGCGTATGGAAGCGCAGAGGCCCGAGGGAACGGGGTTGCCGCCGCCGAGTCACCGACAGCCCGGGGAGCACAGGGGCAGGCCCGGCCCCGGCGGGGAATGAGGCTCGGGGGAGGGGGAGCGGCTCACAGGCGGGAGGCGACGGCGGCTCCCCAGGGGTCCCGCCGCTCCATCGCGGGACGGGGCCGGGCTGGCGGCGCGGCGAGGTCGGCCTGGGCAGCCCTGCGCCCCTCGCCGGGTCCGGCCTCCGTCCCTGCGCCCGTGGGGCCGGGCCGCGGCTCCTCCCGCAGCCGGGCACTCGCGATACCCGGCAGCCCCCGCGCCACCGCAGCCCCGCCGCCGCTCACGTGACCTACCGACGGGGCGGGGGGAGGGAACGGTTGGGGTGGGGGGGATACACTCATTGAACACGTGACCCGCGCGGTGAGGGGGCGGGGCGTGCCGAAGCCACGCCTCCCTCGGCGTGCGTCACTTGGCGGCAGCGGAGGGCGGGGCGGGAGCTGTGTGAGGGGAGCAGGGCCCGGCGGCAGAAGCGGGTCCGCTGTGCTCCGGGAGAACATCGCCCCTTGTTGTTACCCGGCAGCCTCGCTGCGGCTGCAGGGAGCGTCCGACACCCGAGCCCATGGGGAGGAACCGATGGGTACCTGAATGCGAGCGGACCCTGTTCGCCGGGGATCCCGCAGTACACCTGCAGCGGTACCGAGCTTCAGGGACGGGCTTTAAAGTCATCTCTAGGAGAGGCTCCTTTAAAAATAAACATACGGCTGTGCTCTATAAACATTTCGATTAGATTAAAATCCAAACAAAACCTACTTCTTCCACATAACCTGGTTTTGAAAGGTACGGGAACATTGGGGTCATGCTTTCAAAAGAGTTTATGACTTGTTGGAAATAGTTCATCATTTGTTTGGAATACATAAGTCAACTGCAACAGAATGGTGGGAAACAACCCGAACGGCACTTTTCCTTCGGCATAACAGGCTCCAGAACCAAAATACAGCCTCTGATGTTATGGCTGCAGAGACCCTTCATGCAAAAAGCTCTGTAAAATGACACAGTACCAGTTGAAACCCAGAGCCCGTCTGGCACGGCTCGTAACTGGTTTACTGGCGGTGAAAGCAAGCTTGTCGTGATGCTGAAATACAACCACCACTGCAACAAAGAGGGATCGGATTGGGGGGAACCCGGCCTACTTGGGAACCAAACACAGCTCTGGCTCCCCTGCTTCACAGGGGCAGCGAGGGCAGAGGCAGCTCCTCTGAGGGAGTAACGTTACTGCGAGGAGCAGAGCAGAAAGCAACGACGCATCCTTCCTATCGACTTCAGCGGTGTCGATAAGGCTGTGCTCTGGCAGCGACGTTTCTGGCACACCGCGTCTCAGCAGTCAAGTGTACTCTGCTATTATTTAACCTGCTCTACTGGAAGGTGTCCCTTGCCCATGGCAGGTTTGGAACCAGATGGCCTTGAAGGTCCCCTCCATCCCAAACGCGTCTGTGAATGTGTGGTTGTGGTTTGTATCACAGAAACACACATCTCAGTTAATGAAGATCTGCCTCTGACAACTGATGTCTCAGGGTCTGGTTAAAGGCAGAGCTCAGGCAAACACAATTTCATACAGCAAATTAAACCCCTGGGGTTAAAATACGTAGAATCATTTCTTCATAAATCAAATCCACTTGATAGCAGAAGTCCTATTTATTAGAGTCCTCCCTAAGAAAACAATCAATCCACAAGAGGCTGCGTAACACTGAGGGTCCTAAAACCTGTTTCGGACTGACAGATGTTTGATGTTACACAGACCTGGACTAGATCATCAGGTTGCCTCCCTCCCTCGCTCCAGTTCACAGCGTTTCTCCTTGAAATGTGATGCCTTTTCCCGAGGCTGTTTTTCTGCCAGACTCCCATCAATTGCTTCCCTTCAATTAGCAAGGGCAGCTTTGCTTGTAATTGGAGGGATTAAACGGAGGCTCTTCAGAGATATCCAGGTCTCATGTAACTGCTTGGTAAATATAACAATTTCTAGTAAGTGGGTTTTAAATCAAAACTAATGATCTTTTGTACTTGGCCTAGAGCTCTGGAAGACAGCAATTAAAAGAAATACCTTTCCCATTGAAAGATAAAAACTGAATCAAAGCATCCAGCAAGCTGTCAGGGTGTGATCATGGGGAAGATGATGGGGTAAGGCCCTTGATAGGCTAGGGGGGTTACTCTGTAAAATAAAGAGTATGTAGAGACAAAGCAACCAGAAAAGGCAATCTTAAAGGAACGTTTGAAAGATCCGAGTACAGAGGGACTGATTGCCTCACACTCAATCTGCAGTTAGTGGTGTGGGAGAGCCAGTGAAAGCAGTAAGCCATGTCTTTGAATCTCCACTTGTGACCCATCAGCAGACCAGAGGTTAAATTAAGCTCTCCATAGCCTCAGCTGTAATTAGGTGACCTTATCCTGGCTCCTGCTGACAGGACTTAACACACACAAGCACTTCCTTTTGTCTTTGTGAATGGACCCAATTTGTCCAAGGGAGACACAAACAAACAGATGCCTGAAGAGCCCAGCCCTCCAAATTTAGTGACTGGCTTTAGGACTTGGGAGCTTCTAACTTCCCTTGGCAGAGAACTCAACACGGAGAAATGCTACAGTGTGTGAAGTGATGCGTTTCCAACAAAACCATCCACATGACAACAGCAGCAGCATTAAAGAAACGAAATACAGCACGGACTTAACAGGGCAGGGTGGTGAAGGGAGCCTTCACCTCATCCTCTCCTTCCCCAACCACTGCCTGTTCCTCACCACAATCCTGCATATCCACACTGCTGCCATCCAGCACAGCATCAACCCAACTACAGCCCAGGCTCTTGATAGCATGTCCCCATACAACAAAGAGGTCACCACCAGTGAGCTTGCCACCATGCCAGTGTCAGTCACCACTAACATGGCTTAGTGGAACAGGGAGATGGCCCTAAACCTGCACTATACACAGTCCAGCGCTCCAGAGGGCTTACACACACACACTTTACTATGGTATCACTCACTTTTGGCTTTACAGTAAGCATGAACTTAGCAACTGCTGTTTAATAATTTATTAACTTTTCCCATTAAATGGTACATTCACTCAAGACAACAAACAATTTTCTGCTAATTTTATTTACAGTCTGCAGAGTGCTCTGTGAAACAGGAACGATTACAGACGAACACAACATACATATCAAACATTTAAATAAGCACGCTTTATTCCAAAGGAACTCTACACACTACTTAGTCCATAAAAATATAAAAAATACTTTAGTTACTGTATTTTACCTAAACAAGAGATTTAAGAATTCTTCCACGTGACGCCCCCTCCCCAAAAAAGGGCACTGCAACAATAAGAAATTCAGGAGACTGCATCACAAACGCTTAACGCCAACTGCTTCAAACCACCAGAAGAACAAATAACTCCCACTGTGCCACCAGCACTACTTGTTCCGCAGTACAGGATGTTTGGGGTTTGCTTTTGTTTGGTTTGGTTTTGCACTAACTTGCTTCTCCCACGCCAGATTTTCACAGACACGTGCACACTGTCACATGAAGATAACGGACTGATGACACCGCAGACTAACACCAGTCACCACGTGCCCAACAACACGACCGGTCATCTTGCATCACACAACAGGTTTTTGTAAAACTATCAAAAGGGAAACACATTCCTTTGGGAAACTCTGTTTAAAGGCGACTCCTTCTTACTGAGCATCCAGTAAAAACAGCCTTTTTCTTACCCCTTTGAAAATAGTGCCTGTTTTTGTTTACCACTACTGTCTCTCTGTTTTACTGACCCTATTTCCATATAGAAAGCCAGTGGAGTTGTGAAAAACACCCACTGAAGCCCTTCTCTCACTGGGATACATTTAGTTTACAAAAAAAGGCACAAAGATGAAACTCGTAAGCAGCATCAGCCCTAACTCTCCCACTGTGCACTGCTCCTTTCCTCACACCCCCCCTGCTGCAATAGACACTTTGGGTCTCACAAATTACTACAAACACATGAGCTAAGGAAAGAGGCAAGTTGAAAAGACTAAAAGCTCTGTACAGTGAGTAACATACTGATCATTAACACATGAACACTAGTTTTATGTTGCAGTTAAGACTCAACCTGGAAGCCTCAGGAAAAGCTCAGCGGTGTCGAACACGTTTGTTATCAGCGAGATGAAAGCCCTCTGTGTGCAACACTCAAGTTTCCGCAACAGTGCTCTACAGCCAGCAGCATGAAACTCCTGCTCTGAATAGTCTAGAGGGTTTTCTACCTGTCAGTGAAGCTGTCATGAACAGAGTAGTAGTGGATTATGCAAAGAATGGTGTGCAGTTAAAAGCTTTTGCTTTCCAGCATGTAAACATCCAGGTGACTGGACCTTAGCTCATATAAACAAATCTGATGATAGATTTTTCAACTAAAAAAGTAAAATCTTCCATAAAAGGATAAACCACAAAAATACTCTTTCAGGAAGTCTCACGTGCCATCTAACACCTCCCATGGCCTATGAACAGCTACGCAAAACACTTAGAAAGGTTCAGCAGTAGAAATGTTGACAGATTAAACTGTTTGGCAGCTGTGTGCTGAAGACATCTTAGCAGAGTGTTCCCACTCACTAACCATCAGGTCCACCCTGCACCACGCTATTTCTTCTTCCTTTTCTTTGGTGGCTCATCTTCAGAGCTACTGTCTGTGCTGCTGCTGCTACTGCTGGAGGAACTAGAATCCGATTCAAACTCTGACGACGAGGAGGAACTACTCGAGGATGGAGAAGATGAGGAAGTAGAGGAGCTCTCGTCACTGTCACTATCATCATCAGAAGAGGAGGTAGAAGAATCTTCACTGTCTGATGAGGAATCGCTGGCTGAGCTGGCGCTGCTGCTGCTGCTGGAGCTGGTCACGCTTTTAGATCTGAAAGCAAGCAAACATGCAGATGAGAACAGGCCTGCTGGAGAGAGCATCGTTACACAGGGTTCTTTAGAGTCGGTTGTAACACAAAGACCAATTATGTGGTCTCAAAATTCCCATGCCTCCCCCTCCCCTTTTTCCATGACACGTGCATGAATTAAGCCACAACAGGACTACACAGAAAGGTGAGGTTTGAAAGCTGGCAAGGATCTTGTTGATAGTACTGAGGAGTGTCTTTACAGGCTTGGCTAGAGAAGGCAAGGCTGCAGGGGCAGTATGGAAGTCCTCAGCTACTGAAGCCTCAGGGAAAAGCTAACAAATCCATTCCGAGCACCCCACAGCAGAAGGAGACTTTGCCAGTGTGAAAGTCGGTGGAAGTTTTGTCGGTGATTTCTCAAACGTCAGAATTGTACTCAACAGAAACCGTTCTTAGATTACTCCTGGCAAAAGAACCCAAAGTACCTGCCACTACAGGATGCTTGTGTTTAAGGTGGAGAAGGGGTGGAAACAATCCAAGATACACAGAATAACGAACACTGCAACAGGATTTCTGTATCCTCTGTATTTCTTTTCCAAGCTTAGCCCTTACTGAGGCTGTTGTTCTCAAGATCAACACCTCCATTAGAAAATTAATGGGGTACTTTTTATCAGAGGGTTTGGATAAATATTACAACTCAGGAAATGCCTCTGCTAAGGCTGTTAGAGAAAGAGTAATGTTGTTTTCATCGCATCAGCTGACAAATCCAGACATGTGCATTACACTGTGAACCACTGGAGTCTTTACAATACATCCGCAATGTTATCTCTGTGTGTACAGACACCATGGCTGTTTATGAAAGATAAAGCCATAATTTGGTTAAATACAGGCTTATTGTTTGTGAAAACACAGTCTGAAGATGAGGAAACAAAGAAAAAAAGTGGGACCGGTAGTTTCAATCCAAAGAGTTCCATTAGATGTGGAGACCAGTTTATACGGGCAAGATCCATTCAAGGAATCCTCTTTCTTTCCCTGAGCACCTTCCACAGAATCCATAGCAGCAGTCCATACACCTCCAACATTTAGGCTGGCATCTGAAACATTAGGTTTTAACACTTAATACTGCTTCTCATGGAGGAAAGCAGGAGCTGGAGCTATGAGGGAAGAAACAAGCAGATACTTGTTTTCAGGTGATGCAATATGCGGCCTGTTGGTAGAAAGAGGATGGAGATGGGAGCAGGTAAAATTCACCTACTTGCCCTTGTCCCAGACAGGTAATGTAACATTCCAGATGCTACAGACTGGTACATCTGAGATTTGGGCATCTATTACACCACTTTAGAAGTCCAGCAGACAGGGACTCATTCTCTTCAAAACAAGTTTCCAAGTGTTAACACCTCCTGTGATCCCATGCACCAACTGCAGAACTGCTGCCTCTTATAACAGAGGGTATCAGCCTTCTGAGACTGTGATTTTAAACATAAATCACATCCACATTTTGGGGACAATCACAGCGGGGTGCCTGAAGAAAGGAGTGAATTAAGGCACGAGCTACCCTTCTGACAGGCACATTTCTCTGTGGTCCACGCATAAAGTGGGCTTCCAGTTAGTAACCAGAGTATGGAAAGCTTGGAGCCAACAGGCAGGCAGGAGACAGCTCCACGTCACCTGAGGTCACAAGATTGTACAAGAGCTCTTTTGCAAATCCAGTTTTTCTGGTTAAGCCTGTAGCTTACTTATTACTGTTTATATCAAAACAAATAGACACTATGGAAAAGGTTAGTGCTCACCAGTGCTGCCAGAGCCCCAGCTTCTGCTTCTTCACTTTAAATCTGAAACTTCCACACTCAGTGGTGACCCTTTGCTGAGTTTTCCATATTTAATTCTCCCTGTATCATCATAAATATATAACGAGCAAACTCTCTGGAAAGGAGTTTATATTGATGGGTTTGGTGCTTGCAGAAGAACAGGGAAACAGTGCAAACAGAAGAGTTTTAAAGTTTGAAGGAAAAAGTGACAAAACCACCCCTCACCCATAAATCCTTTTGCTCTTTTCATTCCTGCACTGGTTTAGAGCTTCAGTACTCTGAAAACCCTTATGCCAATGCAGCCTGCGAGAAGGCTGAGGCAGGAAGAAGTCCGAGCTACACTGGTTAGAAATCAGTTAATTTCTGACCTCCCCAGTCCTGAGGAACTCCAACAACAAATGGACACTACTGAGAAAGGAGCCTTTGGTGAAACAGCCTCTGACAGCAGCACCACAGCACTCACCAAGAAGCATTCCAATGAAGCCACATTCCACCTGAGAGCCTAAAATAAAGGCGTGTTTAAAATAGCTGCTGAAGCTTCTTTAATGACTGTCCCACAAAGCAAGAGGCCTGGTCTTTAAATATCTGCCAAAAACTGGGCTTAAATCACATTTAGAGACACAGAACAGTCAGCTCACTGCAAAGAGGCTGCTGCTGTACAGGCATCCCCCACAAGTAACCCCCCAACACAATCAGCACGTGTATTACAGCCAGGGTTCAGCTGGTCCCGAACAGTTCTCCTAACAAGGGCAGCAGCAACTTCCCAAGGAAGCATTAAAGCAAAGGGAAGTAGAAATAATGTCAGTAAGTTCTCAGCTCAAATGAATAGCTGGGGCTGGGGGGAGGTTTATTTCCTGGCTTTTGGGTTGCTCTGGGATTGAGGGCATTGTTTGGGGTTAGGGTTGGAGTTTTTGATGGTTTATTTCATCCTCTGGGCAAAGCTTCAGAGCGGGACAGCTGCTGTGAGAAGGGAAGCAACACCAAAGGAAGAGCAAGCTGGGCAGGTGGAGTGATTACAGGCTAGCAGACAGTGTGCCAATCTCACACAGGCATTTAACACACACGTGATGAACTCTGAGGCAGCAATGGGAAGATCTTTACCATTAAAGCAGGACCACGTACAGACAGGACAATCAGTAGGGAGAGAAGCAGAGGACAAAGTTTTTGGACAGGGAGGAGCAAATGCCTGTGCAAACGTCTGCCACAGGCCCAAAGCAAGGGAATCTAAACTGTGTTTGCAATGTGGACTTTCCCCATACAGCCCTTGTCCGCTCCTGCTGCAACACCAAAGCAAGGTCACACACAGACACTGCACCCTCTGTCCCCAGCCCCCACATACCTTTTCTTCTTGGCCTTCTTTTCCACAGTACCTTCTCCAGTGCTAGGTAAGGGGGGAAAACAATGGCTTTCATTAATACAGCAGGAAAATCACATCCATAGCAGCACAGTGGAGTTGAATTTAAACTCTTGGAAACTGGCATCTCACTGGCAGAGCCCCACTGCCTGAAATTCATCTGGCAGCTGGTTCAGTCACTGTTCAAACCAGAAAACAACAGCAGCTACAGAGCAGGAAGGAAAACACAACAAAAAGCAGCAATCCACCTCTCAGTTTCCACGTTAAGTTCGTGCTCTTCTTTACTCTTCGTATTATATGGACAACACCATTTGGGGATGGGATGCAAAAAAGTTCTGTATGCCCATATTTAACAGTAACTGAATAGATTGAAACAAAAGGGTAAAACCCTGCCTTAGCCTGTAGCTTTCCCCGTGCATTACTTTCAAGTACAAAAAGACACAGAACTACCTATCTGCATTGATGCGTCCCGGCATCTTTCAGATTCCCAAGTATCCATACACTCACAGCAAGTGTTAGTGGTAATTGGCCCAGAAGAAAGTTTCTTTTAACAAAACACTGGGGATTTGGGTTTAAAACCAGTCATCACTTCTACATTTTTAAGGGTTTTTTTATAACATTCTTTCAGTCAAACCCACCAGGCCCATGCTCCTCCCAATCCACTGCAGATACACAGCACATCAATCAACCTGGAACATGTGGGATTCAAGTAGCCCTTCACCATACCCTTACAACAAACTTTATATGCCCCTGACATACAAGGAGGAAGTTGTATGTTCTCTTGTGAACCAGGATACCTTTTCCTCAACTGAAACCTATTATTAGAAGCCACCTTAAATATACAAAAATAGAAGTAAAACATGCAATAGGTTTCATTTAGAGATCAGAGAGCACAGTGTGTTGATAAAGACTTCAGAGAAGGGTAGAAAGAAGAAATAGTGTAAACTCTGCTGTAGTTCAGTAAAAGTACCCAATGCCTTTTGTATGTCAGAAAATAATAGATTTTTTCCCAATTTTTTATTTTCACACATGCAGTATGAAAACACTACAAGACTTGTATGATCAAGGCCCTTACTATAGGTAACTAAGTGTTTCACAGGTCAGAGGAGCCACTGCAAGTAAAAAGAATCAGATAGCAAAGCACCTTCTATGAGACGACCTCATTCAGGATGAGCAACCCGGGCTGGCATGGCTCAGGGTAATGCCTCCCTCTAGCGTTTAACGCCTGTGTAAGTACGGGAGTTCACTACTCTGGGGTTACACAGGAGTGTGGTCAGCCGTCCCCTGCAGATCAGACCCGAGTCACAGCACTTGGTTGCTTTCCCTGTGGCTGTCTCCAGAACCATACACAAGAGTCAGACACCTGCCTTTGGCTGGGTGCAGTGACAGCGCTGAAGAACAAGCATTTTCTCACCTCTCCTCCCTTCCCATCTCCTACTTTATGGGGGTGAGCAATGTGCTTTACTGATATCAGGAAATGAGACTTCCATAATATCCATCACAATCCTGGGATCAACACTGGGCAAACAGGAGGATCCTGGAACAACTGCTGAAACGAGTTAATGCTGAAAAGTCACGTATGTGCTTGTCAAAAAGTAAATATTAACCTCATTAGGCTCTGTTTGCTTTCTGGTTAATGATTCACTATTAGATCTTTAAAGATGGTGACACGAGTACTCTGAAGCAGACCCAAGTTCTCTGCAGACAAGAAATAACCCTCCAAAACAAGCTATGCAAAGAGTAAAAGTGTGCCCTAGGAAGTTGTTCTTTCTGTGAAGAACAAGCCTCATCCTTGGAAGTGGCTCCCTCACGGCACAGTTAAGGAGCTCAAGAGTTTAGGATTATATGACCACTGTGAACCCAGCCCAATTTAACCAGGATTAAAAAGTGCTCCCACCTAAGCACCCCTCAGTCTTCCTTTCAGAAGAGGACTTACCTTTGCTGCAGCAATAGTTGCTTTTCTTTTTCTTTAAGGATTTTTGCCAATTGAGCTGTCCTCGAAGGCCTGTGCAGGTATTTTCTCTTCCCTGTACATTCATATGTCCAATGTCCAAACTCTAAGCATTTCTGACATCTTACATGCTGCTTGTTTGCCTCCCTAGAAAAGGCAGAATTGCTTAAGTGACTGATTCCAAGTCTGTTCTGCCTATTGAGAAAACATGCAGATCCTTACCAGCATACGTAGTTATGATTAAAGCAGACATTTGTGGTACTTTCGCTTTTTGGTTAAATCTAGACAAGAACAGTAACACCATATATATACAGAATTTGGGCAAACACATACCCATTTATTAAAGCATTTTCATACAGCAGTTTATGAAAGCAAACAAAGAGATAATTTTCCTCTATTCCAAAGCTTCAGCTTAAGTCTCCTGCTAAAGTAGTGAATGCTGAGCTACAAACATCAGCTGCCAACACGCTCATCTACTGCACCTGAACTTCACTTCTAGCTTCACACTAGCTGTTGCTCAGCTAACTTGCAGCCTCTATTAGATCAACTCAGTTGGCAGTTTTAGCATTACAGGATATATTCATACACCAGCTATTGGGGATGATTACTGGATAGCAGCAAACTGTACACAGTGTAATTGCACGTGGCTCAGATACATAACCAAAGCTCTATTTTAGAACACAGCTAGCAAAAATCAAGTTCTAGGATTTGGCAATGAAACTGCTTCACACCCAAGTACCAAACTGCCAAATCCTCACAAAGAGCCAGGACTCAGAGCTGCTCCTAGCTGTAGCTTATTTGAACTTACTGGGAGTGATCCAAGCCCGGCAGAAGGCTTATCATAAACCCAATCAGATCCCTGCTGACTCTGTGCAGTGTAAAGCGATCAAGACTTCACGTACTGATCTCTACCACCCCCACACCTGAAGGATTAGTGAGCACTTTACATCCATATTTCAGTTCTCACACTGCGGTAAACTCCTCTGACCATTCCTCCAAGCCAGCTAAGGCAGAAAACTCGTATTCCCATGTTCCGGCTCTCACACCACTACTCTGAAGCTTTGCAGAAGCTGCTTTGCCATCTTCTCCCAGCCAGCCCCCTCCTTCACAGATCAGGAAACTCGCACGTGGGTCAAACGACCCGGCCCAAGGTCAGAACCACAAAGCAGCTCCAGAGGCAGCGCTGACATCAGGATCCTGCAGCTCTCACAAGCGTCCCACTGCAACTGCTGGAGCTTATTTCCACCTACATCATGTCTTCAGAAAGCGAACACCAGTTTTCCAAGGCCAGCCCACCTCAACTCTCTGCAGTTCACAGCCCTGCCTTAACTGAGAGGAGGCTCCTGGACTCTTCATTTAGTGTTTAGAGAGCACCAAGTTACAGAGCAGTACTGTTCTCCTCTCAACAGGAACGCTGCTTTTCAAGGCAAGGTGTGAACTGCTCATTCAACATCAGCTTTCATGACAGCTCTACTGCATCTGCAAGGGAAACTTGTTCTGAGCATCCATCACTTTCAATGCAAGGAATATCTGGCTTCATAGTCTTGCCTTAGGAATACTGACCTAAATCAGCACTCCAAAACTAATTAAACTCACAACCCGCACTGCACAATGAGCTCAGACTTGAACAGGAAGCAGATGTCTGGCAATGAACAAAAACCCAACATCTTTGAATGGTTTGCTTTGTTTTACCTTGGACTCCTGGCCCTGCCACAAGAGTTACACATCAGCAGAATGACAGAGCCCCTCTTCAACAACACACAAACCCCCCAAAGCGCTGATTTTTCCATCTCAGACCAGCCCAGACCGGTCTCCACAGCGCCAGAATGGAATTTTAAGGCAACAATAACATAGCTCACTACTGCCAGTTTAACACCACTCATAGGGCCAGGGCAGACAACTCTGGGCAAGCTACAAAGATAAGGATCAAGCCTCAAAATAGTTACCAGGAAAACACCCAACAGCCTCAACACGTACATAGGGAGCTGTAACACCTCATCAGCACTGACAAGTTCTAACACTAAGGGAAACCAGAGACTGAAGTAAACTTTCCACAGGATCCACGACCATGACCTAGAGGCGAAGGCTGGCACGTTAAGAACTCAGCACGTACCCAACAAGCAGAGAGAGACATAACCAGAGAAAACATAATTCCTTGACTCATAAAATAGCAACTTAACAGAGCAAGCATTCCACAAGCCCATTGAATCCTGTCACTTTTCATAGCAAAAACTAGGAGAGATTACACTGAACCCTGAAAAAGGCAAGAGAATGCAGGGGTTCTGCATGCTCCAGCCAGCGCTTGTGATCAGACCAAAAACCCCAAACACACTCTGAAAACTGAGACATGACAAATTAATTATTCTGAAGAAAAAACAGAAACCCAAACCCAAACCGAACAGCAAAGCAACAAACGAAAAGCCAGTGCCAGCAATACGTGGGAGTGGAACAAAGGCGTTTGCTGTACTCAACATAAGCAAATAAAAACGTTGGCTTTTCCTCATGCAGTGTTCTGCGATCAGATCCCTTTAGTACTGAGCGAATTACTCGCGTGCAATACGCATATCTGAGTAAAGGACACTTGCTCCCTCGTCTATGCCTGCACTGTCTTCTCAAGTTCTGTAACCACCCCGTAACACGAGCTGACAACTCCGGTTTCCATCTGACTCCTGAAAGCCCGACGAACACCAGTGCCCGCCCGCCCCAGAACCCGTTACCCACCCCTGACTGCACGGCGCGGCCCCGCCTGCCCGCAGCCCCTTCCCGCACCGCTGCCGAGGGCCGTTAGCACCGAGAGCGCAAAGCCTCTCCCCCCACCCCGCTCCTCTTCCCTCCCTTCACCGCAGCCCCGTCACCACCGGCTCACCGCGGAGGAGCCGCACTCGCCCGATGGGAGCGGAGCGCCTCCGAAAGCGCTCGGACCCCTCACCGGGGCGTCCCCTGGCCCCGTTCCTCCGGGGCTCACACCCGCAGCCCCCTCCCCGCAAGCGGGGGCCGCTGAGCACTGCCCGGTACCCCCGCGCCCCGGCTCCCCGCGGACCCCCGGCCCCCGCACTCACGCCTGTCTCCGCGCGATGAGGCGGTGCATGGGAGTCGCCATCTTAGCGGCCTCACCGGAAAGAGAGGCGCGGCCGCGGTGCATGCCAGGATATGGCGTCAACCGTCCCCTCCCATTGGGGGGCGGAGCGGGTGCCACAGAGAGCAACGGCTTAACTGGCTAGAGAGGACGCGCCGCGGGGGCCGCGCTTTCCAGCGCGTCTCGCCTCGCCTTCTCCCGCGTTGCCATGGCGGCGGCGGCGGGCCGCGCTGCGCGCTCCCTCATGGCTGCGCTCCCCCATGGCCCCGGTTCCGGTCCGCGCCGCCCTGTCCCTGCGGTCTCCTCCCCAGCAGCAGGCTCCCCGTTGTTCCCCCCGTCAGCCCCGCACCTCTCCGCCCTATGGCTCAGCGGCCAGTGTCTCCTCAGGGCGCTCGGCCCGCGCTGGGCCCCGTCCCGCCTCAGCCTCTTGTCGCCCAGCCACGGGCTCCGGCTGCTGCTCTGCTTCTCCCTCCCTGCAGTCACGGGCTGGCAGCAACCGGCCCCTCGCTTTATAAACATTAAGTTTTGTTAGCATGAAACCAGCAGCAGAACGGGCTGTGACTGAGAGAACCCGTGTCTAGATTTGAATGGAGAGCAGCCCTTTGAATGGCTTGAACCTGCCCGAGGGGAGACTGAGCTGAGCTCTTAGGCAGAAGCTCTTCCCTGTGAGGGTGCTGAGGCGCTGGCACAGGGTGCCCAGAGAAGCTGTGGCTGCCCCATCCCTGGCAGTGCTTAAGGCCAGGTTGGACACAGGGGCTTGGAGCAAGCTGCTCCAGTGGAAGGGGTCCCTGCCCATGGCAGGGGTTGGAGCTGGAGGAGCTTTAAGGTCCCTTCAACCCAAACCAGGCTGGGATCTCCACCTGCCTATGGCACGGGATAACTGGGTGCCCAGGGCCGCCGGCAGAAGGGTAGCATGCAGGGAGGGTGCGGAAGGAGGATCCAGGTCTCTCCTCCACAGGGCACCACCTCTGAGCTGCTTCAGCCATGGAGCGGGCCGGGCTGCACGGACACTGGGGTGGTGTCAGCTTCATGAGTCCACAGGAGTAATTCAGGAGAGCTGCAGGCAGCCTGAGAGCACTCTGGTCTAACGTGAAGGCTCCAAAACAGTGATAGATTTCGGAAAGGATAATGCAGTTCATGAGCACACCTGAAAGGCTGCAGGCATTTACTGAGGTTACTTTTCAACAGGTCAGATTTTTATGTACCTCACACTGACAGAAAAAGACATCTCAATATAATTGAGAAGATGAATTCTCTACTGGTACATAACCATGGCTCAATCATCCATTTAACAGTCTCAGGACCTGAGGACACCGATACGCTGTGCTCATGCTGGCCCAATGTGTTCTGTGCTTGATTGTAAGGAAATACAGCTCAGCTCCATCTAGGAATCGTAAGGCAGATTCTTTCTGCTGCTCCATTCAGCCCAAGAGGCTGTAGTCCCCAGCCCTGCCAACAGCAGTGAGTATTTCTGGCTCCTACATCATCTCCTTATAGTCTCTGACGTGGGAGGAGAGGTCTGGGCACAGGAGAGCAGCAGCGGCTGGAGCTTTCTGCTGGCACATACCTGGCAGGCAGCCCCTCGGGAAGCTTTGCCAGCTGGCACAAGTAGAGCAGCCAGTATCCTGGATCCAGGGAAGCAAGGAATGTGGCTTTATCAGCGCTCATTGTTATCTCATGGGATCAGGTTTAAAATGGTGGCTTACATTTCATGTCAGAAATCCTCAACAAAACATTTCTTAGCGCTGAATTGCAATGAGTCCTGCTGCTAGTATCCTGGGAATACTTTCTAAGCAACCATTTCCAGCATTAATTCAGAACTGTCCTCTCATAGGGACAGTTTATTGGCAATAAATGGGCATTCCACTGAACATTTACATTTAGTGAAATAGAGGAACTGCCTACCAACTTGTAGTATCAGTGAGGTAGCTCTTCAGAATGTGCTTCTTGGGTTTGTGTTATTCAATTACAGGTTGTATCTTCCTACAAGTTCAATAGACCCCAACTGTAGCAGTTGGATCATTGCTGTGTGAGGAACTGTAGGAACAGGGTAGAAGACATCCTGTGCTGAGAGACACTCACACTTGAGACAAGACACAAGGTGGGAGCACGGGCAGACAGAATTTGTGGAGAGAAAGAAGAGGAAGGAATGTAACAGGAGTGAGAACAGGTTTTATCTTTTAAGCAATTCATAGGTGTATAAACTTAAACAATCCCAGACTGGTTGGGGCTGAAGGGACCTTAAAGCTCATCCAGTTCCAACACCTTCCACTGGAGCAGCTTGCCCCACGCCCCTGTGTCCAACCTGGCCTTGAGCACTGCCAGGGATGGGGCAGCCACAGCTTCTCTGGGCACCCTGTGCCAGCGCCTCAGCACCCTCACAGGGAAGAAAACTGTATTTATGTATCCCATAAAAATCTGATGCTTTCAGGCAATGAGTATCCAGGTCATGAATTAGTGTGGCAGGGGTGGTTCACTCCTGGTGGTGCTCCATTGGATTACAGCCAGGAGGTACCAGAGCCAGCACTTCCTGCTGTGTGTCACCCGGTATTTGTAACAACAGGGGTGGTAAGAGCATCTGCCAGGTACAACGGCACCAGTCAGGTACCACACTGGGAAGATAAGAGAAAGAGAGATTCGCTTAGACATAAACACGCCAACTCACCAGGATTAATTACCGGGTGACTAATTGTTGAATATGCTGGTGGCTTCTGTCTCCAGAGTCTGTAATTGTAACATCTAAGGCTAGTGGCTGTTCCCATACACATGCTTTCCTTTATATCTGTCTCTTTCTGCAGTACCTGATCATTGTCATGCTTTGGATGATGCTCCACAATAACCTGTGATTAATGATCTCTGGCACCTGAGCTGAATTCTGCTGTGTGGTGTCTGGTGTTACAGACACAGCAGAGTTTGGCCTCAGTGTTTGAATTTTGATGTCTGGCATCTCGCTTTTAATGGAGAAGATCAAACAGAAGAATTCCCTATTTTAGGACGGACTGAGAAGTTTTCCTTATAACACAAAATAGCCAAGCACAGCTGTTTATAATAGTCTGTGCTTTGTAAGGAATTCCTGCCTGCTGATCCATTTATCACTTAAAACCTTGGAGTAAATTACTTCCTGATGGCAATATCTGCACTTTACTTAACATCTGGTGCCTCCGACCCATGTGCAACTCTCCTAAGGTTAATGCAGCAGAACTCCAGTTGCCTAAATTGGCCAGTATAGCAAGACTGCTGGTGTACACCATGCAGTGGAGGGGCTTTTCCTTACACAGAGGCTTTAAAGATGCATCTTTTCGTAGAACAACCCACTTAAAATCCTTCCCCCTGCGGAGTTTGAAGGTGGGGGTGTGAGTTCAGGCTCCATGGGCTCCTACAGCCTGAAATCTCTGTTCTTTCACTCCGAGGCAATTCCTCACAGCGCCGGTGATCACGGCACAGGATGGGACCTCAAGACTCTGTGGGCTGAATGTGCAGAGTCATTGCACAGCGCTGGCCTGGCTGGCGGGGGGACGGGTCCAGGGAGCTGCTCAATGAACTGCCTGTGCCCATAAATCTGCCTCTGCCCGCTGGGTGCTATTTAGAGGTGCAGCGTCATGAACCTGTTTCTAAATATGCTGGGCAGGGAGATCGCTGTCCAAAGTGTGCCTGTCTCTAGGCAGGGCAGGGAGGAGGTCTGGGGACACACAGGAGACAAAAAGGGGGCAAATACTGAAGGTCCAGTGGCCTAAGGCTGAGGTGCCTGTGTCAGCTCCTCAGAGAGCGTTCTCTGCTCCCAACCCCAGCACTTCTCTATGCAAACGTTGCTCATGAAATGAAGGCATCACACTACTTGTCAAGGGTCTGTATGTGAAGCTGGAAAATGTTGTCAGAGCTTTTCCTCCGTGACTTAGGAAGAACCGAGTCCATGGAGCAAAGGTTAAAACCCCACTGCCAGGGGTAACTCCAGTTACTGGTCACATTGTGCGCTATGTGCTGAGAATACAACAAATTAAAGTCTCAGCGATAAGGAATACAGCAAATAGATTTAAATCCTTCCCTGTCTGGGATTTCCTGCCTCCACGCAGTTGTACCTTCTGTAACTCCAAGTTTACACACAGTGGTACGTTAAGGTAACACATTAAAGTTGGCCAGGTTGATTTGCTTCTCTGTGGAGGAAACAAGCTCACATGAAATTCCTTATCACTGCTTTTGGGCACAGAAATTTGGCTTTTAAATTTGGCTCAGGTATCTCTGAGCAGTACAGACACAGTGTCAGGTACCAGGGAGCGTTCTGTTCTGTTTTCAGTGTTTCCTGATTCAGAACAGAAAGGAAAAGCTTTGACACTCCCTATGGAATAAAATGTCTGTAAGAAATGCAACGATCTCCCCAAAGCAGGTTTTATTTCTCTAATTAAAGCTTTTCCTGATGCGATTCCTTTGCCAGGGCACCTGGAGTTTGAATTTCCAGATAACAGCCTAACTCTTCCCAAGAAACAATGCCACACCTGTAGTGCAGCTCCAGACTGAAATCCAAGAGGAGGGCAGCTGAGCTTTATGTGAGGACACAACAGAAAGCAGTCTACCAGGAAGTCTGGGTCGGTGCTAGGGTGCTGCATGCCTCGGCTGGGTCTGAATCCACCTGCACTTACTGAATGTGGTATTTAGGAGGTTTTTCTCTACCTTTTCTGAACACTGGCTGGCCTAATGGAAGATGCTGCCTCTACTGACAGAGCTTTCCTTAAAACACAGCCAACCTACAACGAAAAAGCTCCCAGTGTTTCTCTTCATCACAAAAGCAAAACCAGAACAGCCAAGTGGGACGAGCATCCGCTGCTGTGAACCCCAAGCACCCAGCTGGTACCCTGCTGCTGGTCCCTTTTAAGTGCTATAAAGAGCAAAGCTCCTGGTTCCCACCAGAGCATTGTCCATGCACTGATGTGATGGTTTCCTCACACTGTGCTATCTGGAGCATTTCAGTGAGCAGCCTCATCAGAGCATATTTTAGCACATCAAAATAGGGAGCTTCAGGTGAGATCCCATCTGTCGTGGCGTTTCGGGTGAGTTGCTTGTGAGAAGCAGAAATACAGCATAAAATAAATACAGCAGAAAGTCAGAATAGTTCAGTTCTGTTCCTCTGTTCATAACTTCCCAAACAAAGATGGGTTCCCTCATTCCCTCTTCTGCACACTTTCCCTGCAGTATAAATTGCTGAACATATGATATTTCCATGGCAAAAAGGGTCTTCTGGCAGAGTCATAAAAAGTGTTTGTTCCAACTATGTCAAGGCAATAGAAGATCTGGCAAAAATAAGAGTGTCTAAATATATATAATTTAATACGAGTAAGGATGTAGGTCTCTTCTCCTGAAATCAATGCAGATACTCAATATTTATATGAGTAACTAAGAGCAGACTCTGACTCTATGTAGTAGATTTCCAGGCTTGCATAGTGCTGGTCTCCTTTGGTATCCTCCATTTGAACAGATCGTTAGAGGATAGTGCAGCCAGTTTGAACCATTACTTGACAGTGACGTGAAGGGACCCCAAACCTGAGCCTCAAATCAGATCAGTCTTCAGTAGGGCAGCTGTTGTAAAAACACACCAAAAGGGATAGGGCATCCCTAAAATCTGTAATAGCTCCCATTGAAAGTAAAAAATAAGCCTTGTTATTAAAATATATTTAAATGAACTTAATTTAAGATCTGTGAAGTTGAGATGAGCACCCATTCCCTAGAGGGGGTAGCCTTGGTGCAGCGTTGCTATGGGGCTGGGGTGTTGTTACTCTGCCTATGCCTCAGCGAGTGCCTGCTGGGTGACTGTTCCTGCTCCAGCCTAGAAAACTCTGCCCTATTTTTAGCTCCTCAGCTCACATGTCAGGGAATGCTGAGGATCTGTGTGTCAACAGAGCCCCAATGGAGCGTGAAGCACGTCAACATAGCGGGGACGTCATCCGCGTGTGCGGTTTGTGGCACCTTACATCATTAAACACGGCACCGGAATGCATTAACCAGATTTATTGCTAATTCAGGCCTTTTCCCCTCCCCGGGCAGGCAGCCAGCAGACCCTCGGGTACAAAGGAGCTGCAGTGGCAGGCGGAGGGGCCGGGGCTGATGGCTGGGAGGGGGGACAGTCCCAACCCAAACGTGCTCCAGTGGAAGGTGTCTCTGCCCATGGCAGGGGTTGGAACTGGATGAGCTTTAAGGTCCCTTCCAACCCAAACCGGGCTGGGATCCTATGGGAGGGGAAGGCTGTCACCTGCACCAAATGTGTGTGCACATCACACAGAATACTGCAACTTCTGGGAGGTTTGTGGATAGTCTGCATGGAGAAAGCAGGGGCTTGTATGTTTAAAACCCATTCATGAGGGCAGGCTGCCCCGGGGCCCTGACTTCCAGTGTTACTCAGGAAGCATATGCCAAAATATGGTTTAAACATAAACATACAGCCTTAATTATACAACTATGATGTCTGTGTAATATCCAACGTCCAGAAGCACATACTTGTTTCAGGAAGCATTTATATATTCTTTAGATTACACATTTGGTGCTCTAGTGCCCATCACTTGCCAATGACATTTTTCTTGTTTCTGGTTTTCCTCCTTTTTTCTTTACTTTCATAATTTGCTTTTGTGATGTTTCTGTGGGGTATTTTCCATTGGTTGGGTTGGGTTTTGTTTGCTGGGCAATTCTGCAGCTCTGGTACTTCAGTAGCTGTGATGGCTTAATTAATAAAAACATGAAACCTAATTGTAGTTCAAGTCTGAGGGAAAGCTATGGAACCAGAATAGAGGGAAATTTATGTTTATTTCACTGCACAGTCATGAGATAACTGGTGAAAATGGCTCATGGGTAACCTTCCTCATACAAAGAGGTGGGATTTTCTGGGAACTGGGGTATTATATGTGGTATGGTTCATATCAGAGCTCGGGGCAACATGATACTCCAGATACCCTCAGCTGGGGAGATCGCAAAGCCCATTCCTATTTGAATATCCCAGAATAGCACTATGAACCATGCATTAGGTGACATGCAATGGCTATTTACAGCAGCCCAAAGAATAGCCTGTGACAGATATCAGCTAGGACTTATTTTAAGCTCGTATTAATATTCGTGTTTGGCTGGTGTTAATGAATTGTGAGACATGCCACTGTAAACAGTCTGAAGATGGAGGGTGTACGCTGAGATGCTCCATGGATTTGTGGTATGTGCTTCCTTGGAAATCAAGCCTCTGTTTCACATGTAGATAACAGGAAGAGGAGATGCTTCATCTTCCATGCAAGGAAGCACCTGTGAAGCTCCCCAGAGGAATAAGTTTTAGGGAAGTCTGGAGGCTGCACACTGAAATCAGGGCTGAGCAAGGCTCAGATCAAGCAGACTTCCACTGAGTGATGAAAGCTGATGAAGATACTTTGAAGAACAGACAAATGAACAGCAACACATCAGTCTTTCCCCATTTTATTTTTATACCCATTTTATATATTTATATTTATTTTGTATATTTATATAAAAGATATTATATATTTTATATATTTGAAGATTAACTATTTATGACACCTGTCATGCTACAGAAGGCCTGTTTGCAGGTCAGAGCAGTGAAGTTGTCCACAAACAATAAATCATTCCTTCCTTACAAACAGGCATGAGGTTTAGGCCATGTTACCACTACATTCATATGCATTCTCTGACTCATGTTTTCTTCTATATAGCAGTAGTTCATCAAATATATAACTGAATCCTGAAAGTCTTGAGCATATGATGTGATTATGAAATACCAAAAAGCAGACACAGAATAAACCCCAGCATACACAGTATCAGCTGCTTATCATGCCTTCAAAAGTCAGGAACTGTCAAACCCATAGGCAAAACCCAGTGACCTGAGTTACTTTGCTGTTTCACTTCAGAGTTGCTCTCAACTGCAAACCAGACTTCAACAGGGCAGAAGTGATAAAGCCCTATTGAATAATATATAGAACAAGAGCTCAGGATAAGCTGTGTGTCCTCCAGGTGTCATCAAATCCCAATTATTTCTTAGAAAGATCTATGCCACTCTTTTCATGTTTTGTACACCAGAAAATAGAGGAGAATAGGGAGAATCATGGACTCTGTTCCACTTCAGATGAATACGTCACAACACCTCAAGTTCTGATTTCATTTCTTTCTATTCCCCTGGCCAGGGGGTTGTGTGTGATGACCAGAACTCCCTGCTTGGGCTGGTGGGGCCTTTCTCTCCCATCTCTCTCCTGTCCCCAGCACTCAGGCACAGATCATAATGTCCTTTCGAACCCTAACCATTTGATGTCTCTATGATTAAATGCCCCATCTGACACCAGGCTTGCAGCTCCTGTTCCCTCACGCTGGCAGGAGCTTTTCTTTCGATAACGAAAGTGAAAAACAGAAATAAAAGGGGAAATGAATCATAGAATCATAGAATAGTTCGGGTTGGAAAGGACCTTAAGATCATCCAGTTCCAACCCCCTGCCATGGGCAGGGACACCTCACACTGAACCATCTCACCCAAGGCTTAATCCAACCTGGCCTTGAACACTGTCAGGGATGGAGCATTCACAACCTCCCTGGGCAACCCATTCCAGTGCCTCAGCACCCTCACAGGAAACAATTTCCTCCTTATATCCAATCTAAACTTCCCCTGTTTCACTTTGAACCGTTACCCCTTGTCCTGTCACTACAGTAAATGGGCGATGCTCTCCTCGCTGCGCTGCTCAATGCCCTCCCTGCGGGCAGCGATGGGCTCATTCCCTGGCACCTCGCTCTAAGCCCAAGGACACCCGAGGCTGAGCCGTTCATCATTAGCCTGGCACTGTCACCGTGATGCAATTCCCGGCCCAGCAGCAGCTGCCAGTGCGGCGTCACCCAGCTCCCTGCCAGGAACGGCACCGGGGCTGCTGCTGGGCACGAGCCCTTCCTGCTGCTGGGGTTGAGTTTCCCAGGCGTGTGTCTGCTGGTTCATTAAGACAAGGAGCAGTGCCGGAAACACAGAGCTGGGAATTGGGGACTGTCCTGTTTGTAACACATTGCATTGCTGCGTTATGTTTTGTCTCAGAATTAAAAGCATTCCCAAACAGGAAGTGTCATAAAATCACAGAATCCCAAACTGTTCCAAATGGGTTGAAGGGACCCTAAAGCTCCTCCAGCTCCAACCCCTGCCACGGGCAGGGACCCCTTCCACTGGAGCAGCTTGCTCCAAGCCCCTGTGTCCAACCTGGCCTTGAGCACTGCCAGGGATGGGGCAGCCACAGCTTCTCTGGGCACCCTGTGCCAGCGCCTCAGCACCCTCACAGGGAAGAGCTTCTGCCTAAGAGCTCAGCTCAGTCTCCCCTCGGGCAGGTTCAAGCCATTCCCCGTGGCCTGTCCCTACAGGCCCTTGTCCCAAGCCCCTCTCCGGGTTTCTCACAGGCCCCTTTAGGTGTCTGAGGTAAGGTTCCCGAGGTTGCTAAAACAGAAGATAGGTTTCACTGCCATTTTGGGGGCGCTGAGGCAGAACCATCACCGTGGTGCACTTAAATGGCTATAGCCAGAACAATAAAAGGTGATTTCTCAGGATTTTGGGTCCTTTTCTGCGAAACCCGAGTTTCCGGGAGTTGTGATTCACTTCCATCACTCTCACAAGCACGCTCTTTGCCCCCAGCCCCCTCCTTTGTCATCCGGTGATTACATCGTAAGGAAAACGGCAAGTTTAACTTAAACGGCCTTTTTATTGGCACTGAACGGCACGAACGGGGCTGTGACGCCTCAGACCTAAAGGCAGTCAGGGCACAAAACCCGCTCTTTCGGTTCTTTCTCGGCACAAAACCCGCTCTTTCGGATCTTTCTCGGCACAAAACCCGCGCTTTCGGCCAAGGAAAAGCCCGCGCACAGGGCCGGGGCGTGGCCAGGGCTAGCCCCGCCCCTGGGCGCGGTCCCCCCGCCCCTTGTTAGTCTCGCGAGATCCGCCTCCTTCCTGCGCTCTCTTCTCTGCCGCGGCCCGACGGGATCCTTCGAGAAGTGCCCCCGCCCGGGCAGGCCCCGCCGCCGCGCATTTAACCGCGCCGAGCCCCGCCGCTGCCTCGCAGGCGCCGCCGCTCCTTCGTGCCGCAGCCATGTCCGTGGTGGGCATCGATCTGGGTTTCCAGAGCTGCTATGTGGCCGTGGCCCGCGCCGGCGGCATCGAGACCATCGCCAACGAGTACAGCGACCGCAGCACGCCGTGAGTGGGGCGCGGGCCGCGCTCAGGCGGCGGCCTCCCGCGGGAGGGACCGCAGCCGCCGGGCCCGGGTGTGCCGGGGCGGGAGGCAGCCGGGGCTGGGGGCAGTGCGTTTGCCGTACAAACGCGATAGGAAGCGAGCGGTGCCGCGCCGCCGGCGCGGAGAGAGGCTGCGGGTGCCCCTCGCTGCTCCTTTCCTTGCTGTGTAGTGTGAGCAGCGTGTGCGCCTTGAGGCAGCGCTGAAGGACCAGGGTCTGTGAATACAAGAAAGGCCAACCACGACTTTGCTGGGAGTAATAAAGCTTAGCTCCTGATAAATCTCTTCACCGTGTTCCGATATCCTCCTGCCTGTACCCCTGCAGTTCAAGCTCTTATCCCCCCAGTTCAGCCGGGCTGGGGAGGTGAACGCGGAGCTTGTATTGAGGCTTTTAAACTCTCACTTGAAACCAGCCACCAGACTGACCGGGGATGGGGGGGATGTGGGCAAGCGCAGCCAGACCCCTCCTTACCTGGAAAAGGCCTTGGCTAATAGTGCAATTTGCTTTGAGCTCGGTCTTGAAGCAGGTCGCACTTTACAGCGTGTGCAGTGTGTTCTAACTGCTGCTCTAAATAGGACTCCCAACGCTTGACTCAGGAACACTGTGATGCCTGGTTTTAATAAACTTTCTGAGAGGGAGAACTGGGATAAAACTCTTCTAAGAACAAATTGCAAAATAAAGATGGAAGAGAAACCTTCCAGTGCATCAAACCTGGAGGGAACTGTTTCCGAAGCTGTTTTAAAAGTTACTCTCTGTGGTAGCATAGCTTTATTTTAAGCAGGTGCTGAAGTAAATAGCTGTCTTAATGAGGTAGTTACATTGTCTTAGGTGGGGTTTTTTTAGGTCCTTCACATCTGTTTATAAAGACGAGAGGAATAAAATGATCTTGCTTCTCATGAGACAGTACCTTGGCTCTGTTTGCCTGTTCCTATCTCTAAGCAATGAATCAATGGAGAAGGAAGTTTTTAATCTGGTACCATGTGCTAGAGTAAGGAGTAGTCTAGTCTCTCAAGTGTTGTGAGTAACATGGCAGTTTTAAGGGTTAGATGTACTAGGGAAAGTTAATGTGAAGAACTTCAAGGCACTCTTCTAGAAGCTCTGGGTATGTGTCTCTCAGGGAGCTGAAGTTCTGCTGATACATATATTTGAGGTAAGAATACACATGGCTCACTGAACCTGTATAAGGTACCTGGTGCAAAGCATCTTTCAGGAAATAATTCACTTATGAAGGGCTGAAGTGAAATTGAAAAAAAAAAAAGCATAATTCAAATGATAAAGAGTTTTTAACAGGACTTAATTTCCATGCACTGTTCTGGGGGAATGCAGAAACCATTGTGTGAGCAAACCCATCTGTAAAGGGAATACTTAATGACTTTGGCTTGGAAACAGCCTGGTTCGAAAAGCCACTCACTGCTCAGTGTTTCTGTACCATGACCTCTGGGGAAGTCATGCAAGGTGTTGTGGCAGGTTTCCTCAGGAGTCTGCTCATGGTCAGGGTTAAACGCTGTTTGCTATGATGACATCCATGTTTTGGGAAGGACTTTTAGGTATCTGTTATTGTCATTGTTTGTTTTAGTGAAGTAAACCCTGCTGAATGCACTGTATTTAGTGCAGTGGCACAATGGTGTTCTCTCTGAATCTGCTTTCAGCTCCGCACTTGGATTCTTCCAGAATCCTGTGAAATTGGAACTTCTCTATCCAAAAGCAGCACAAAACATATTTGTCTTTGAATACGATATTCTTAAAATGGAGAAGTGGTAGAGAGCAGGCTGGTAAAATTGAGAGGCAGGGGGGAAGAGGGAGGTCATCCGTTATCTCCATAGGATGAAAGTGAAATTGTAACTGAGCTTATGGTGTTGAGTGCTGATTTTTTTACTGTAGAGGAAATGTGCTGTCAGGGGACAGGAGATACCTCCTCAGGAAGTAGAAGCAGGTGGGAGTGTGAAGTGGTGCCTGCAGGAGCATTAATGAAGTGCAGAGCTCTGCTTAAGTTGCTTCATTAGACCTGGGATGACCTTCAGTGTGATTATGACTCTGCTCTAGGTGCTGTGGTTAGTTATTCAGCTCCCAGTAAATCGTGTAATAGTCTAATTCGTGTTTAATGAGTTAACCCTGGGTCCTGTGGTAAACTGATTTGGGGAATGAGGCTGCCTCCTCTTTCCTTCTTGTAGTTTAACTTAGCTTTGTCCTGGGCCTGGTGTGGCTTCTTGGGCATTGAGAGAAGGGCTGGGATGGGCACAAAGGGAAGGAACAGAGCTGAGGACAATCCCATCTGTCCCACTGCAGTTCCTCAGAGAAGCCTGCCTGTTCATAAAGCATGGTTAAGAAGAACGTTTGCACTTCAGGGTTTTATTCCCTGCACATAATACGAGTTACCATATCTTTGATTACTGTGCCGTCTCCTTCTATTGAGGCAGACTTCTGCTGCTTTGAAGTTTTTAGTCTGGCAGGTTTTGAGAGTTCTGTAATCTATTTTAGTGGCTTTGTGGTGGATGGGGCTGATGGCTTGTGAACCTAGCTGTGAAGCAGCTGGATATCTTATTGTTGTTGTCCAGGAGAAAAGCAGCAATTCCTGTTCGTGTCTTTAATTCCTTTCTGGAGCCCAGAGTAAATTAATAACCAGCTTCCAGCATGGGGCTCCTGAGGTTTTTAGCCATAAGCTCTGCAGCTTGTGTTCCCTTAGGGTCTGCATAGCACAGAACCCCCTCACTTTAGCTGGTCCTTTGAGTAGTTGTTTCAAATAACAACAGATTCATTCAGAAGTGTTAATTCTGTTGCAGCACATAGCTTTGGGGTGGGCTTTGCCTCAGTTGTTAAGCTATTAATAAATTGGAAGAAGATACAAACCCAATGCAGTTATCTCAGTGTGGTCTTTGGTTCTGGTTTTGACCTTTTCTGTTTGACAGGCCAATTCCAAACCTCAGGCTGGGATGGAATTTGTTTCTTGTGGCAGAACGCTGTTGTAAAGCAGATTCTTGACCTGCTGCACAGGGAGCAGTTGAATTGTGCTGTTCCGATGTTGTGTGAATAGTAACAATCTACTTGATTCATGGCATTCATTTTTCCCCAGTAAGTTTACCTCAGTGGTATGAGGAACTTGGATTGGAGGGCTGGATTTAATTTTGTTATGTATGCAAATAAAGAGGCTTAATAGGAGCAGGAATTCCTCCAGAATGAAGGGGGTTTATTCCATGTTTTCCAGACCTGCAGGCTGTCACAAGTAGCTTCACATGAAGTATGGTTTTTCTTTCTGTAATCCATATTATTGCAGTGAGTGCAGATGAAACTCAAGCACCAGTTTTTCTCTGCAGGTTTGCTTTGTGACTGGGAAGTCTAGCTAGCATTTGGTACAGATATGTGGGAATGATTTCCTGAATACCTGATTTATTTCCTGTATGTTTTCTGAACAGTTGAATATTTCCTGTATTATTAATGAACAACTTACCTTTGAGTGGCCTTAGATAAGTGGGTAACTACTGAGTTAAAAGGTGTCACCACAGTTACTAGATAGCTGTAGAACTTGAAGCAGCATGAGTTAAGGTTGGGTTCAGTTCTGTGTTGCTGTGCAGAGCATTATTCTGACTGAGCTGAAAGTTCCTGTTTCTTCCCAGAATTGACAAACTTCTGTGCATATATTGCAGCGAGTGAGCAGCTCCTCAATAGACCGAAAGCTGTTTAAAATCTCTGGTATTATCAACATTTCTCAACAAGATAAGCAGTGCAGTTCTACCAGTCACTTACTAACTGTCAGTCTTTCCTCTCATTACAGGTCATGTATATCATTTGGACCCAAGAACCGCTCTATTGGTGCAGCAGCAAAAAGCCAGGTGAGAGTGTAGGTTGGGTAAGTCAGCAGGTGAGGAGCAGGGTGTATTGTTGGATCAGGGAAGGTGACAGATGTCTCTGAGCTGGTGTCTTGGTGTCTCCATAATGTGTGAACAGCTGAGCTGAATTCAGCTGCTCAGCATGTAGTGCTGCTCTGGCATCTTGGGTAGGAAGCTCAGGGTTGATCATTGCATGTCATGAAGTGTGGAAACAAAGATATATAGTTTTGCCTCTTCTGAAATTCTGATAAATACTAATCAGAATTCACATTTGCAGCCCAGAAAGCAAGCTAAGCAGAGTGCTTCATCCTACCTTAGCTTGTTCTAGTTTGTATGTCTTATGATAGCTTTTAATTATGTGACTGCATTCTGTGGAATTCCATCAGGTGCATAGTTCTAGCAGAAAGGGGACATACTTGAGTGTAAATACATCTTTCTTGACTCTTTGTGGTTGAGTTACAACCTAGATGTCTGTCTTGGGCATTCTTGCTTATGCTTTGAGTGTCTGTTGGTGTAGGTAGGTAAATATGATTTAAGGACACGGGAAAAGTGAAGCTGACTTGTCCTACTTCACATTTGGGTTCTGTTGTGTCATGGCTTGTGTTGCTGTGAAACCCCTATAAAATGTGACTATTTTTTTCTTTGAAGTACTCTACAGGAAGTGGCTATTCAAACACTTGGTTTTTCTTAGCCTAAAATACCTAGAGATGGGTGAAGATTCATTATCTAGAATACAAAAATGACTGGACACAACCATGTTATTCAAGAACAGAGCAACTGTACTAGAACTAAATACAGATGTTTTTTCTGGGATTGAGTGCTTAGCTTAAAGAAAAGCATTGATACAGAGATCCAGTAGAGATGAAGTTTATCCTGCAGAAACTAAACTTACCCAACATCAGACCCAGCTTATGTAGGAAATAGACACTTGACTAAAACTGAATCAGAGGTAAATGTTACATAGTACAGTGTTGTCTGCTCAGTGAACTGCTCTGGGGTTTTAGTATGTGTAAATTAAAGAATTCAACAAGTTCACTTTCACTGTGTGAAAACAGGCTGTAACTTTTTTATTTGCACTGATCTCTGCTATCAATAAAAGACTCTTGTCAGTTAAATCAAATTGACAGTAGCACCTTGGGGCTGTCTGGACTTTTTAAAGCTTCATGACCGTGTCCTTGAACTGTTTTGTGGGAATACCTGTGTTGACTGTCACATGCATGTGATGAACCTGAACTGGAGTTTACATCAGTGTACGTGTTTTGTTTGTGGAATTACTGGCTGTGCTGTGATAGAAAGGTGGGCTGTAGGAAACAGGTTAAGGGGAAAGACACTTTGCCAACATTTTTAAAGAGGGTCCTGCAATTACACTGTGACAATGGAGTGCTGTTTTAATCAGATGTTGATAGAATCTTGGCTCAATTTCCTAGCATACATTTTATTTTAAATCTCAAATTCCTGTAGGTTCCGTGAGTGATCAGAGGGAAGGTGCCTTCTAGCAACTGCCCTGATACAAGATACAAATGACAAAACTGCTGGTGGGAGAGGCATGAGAACAAAACTCTGTCTTCTGTTTGAAATTCAGATGTTGCCCTGACATGTTGTATTAAAGATTTCTTTTCCTCTAGGTTATTTCAAATGCAAAGAATACAGTACAAAGTTTTAAAAGATTTCATGGTCGTGCATTCTCAGATCCCTTTGTTCAAGCTGAAAAAGCAAGCCTTGCCTATGAACTTGTCCAGCTGCCAACAGGCTCAACTGGCATCAAGGTAAGTCTGGCAGATTGAAACAGAGCCAGAGGAGGAAACTGATAAAGTTCTCTGTAGTCTCTTTATTTGAAATCTTCTTGCTGTAGTTTCTGTTCTCTTGTGAATGGAAAATCTCAAATGGGGAATGAAAGGCTGATAATGCAGATGGTCTCTCCAGGTGTTAGGCGAGTTAGCTTCACTGCCTTGCAAAGCCCACACCAACTGCTGTAGCAGTGCTTTTTACCTTTCACTCCACGGGGAATCTGGAAGACAAGTTACTTGAGCAGTGGACTTACTTAGCTACTGTCCAGATACTGCAGAGGTGTGAGAAGTCAGCTTAGTCCTTCAGCTGCAATGGTAAAAATTGGTCCTTTTCTACAACGGCTGATCTTCTGATTTGGATTTTAGGGATAACTGATGAACTTATCCCAGACCAGCAGGCAGGAGGGTATCCTATGCACTGCTTATAGCTTGGAGTTAAAAACACAAAGCTGCTCTGCACATTTTATATGTGAATGAAAATGTACATTCCAGTGTTCATCTCACAATTGCTGTGCATAAGCCAGGCCCTCAGTGAGGAGCTCGTACAGAGCTGGATACTCTTTAAGCTTACTTTTAGTAAAGGCTCTTTCTTGTGTGTGTTCTTTATGTGTGTAGCTTGTGGGTTATGCTGTAGTGTAACCTGTGTGCATGATTCTTTTTTGAAGGCCATGTATATGGAAGAAGAAAGAAACTTTACTATTGAACAGGTGACAGGAATGCTTCTTACCAAGCTAAAAGAGACCGCTGAGAATGCGCTCAAGAAGCCTGTAGTTGACTGTGTTGTTTCTGTAAGTATGTGATGGTAACCAGGTCTTACCTATTTGATTGGCATCATAAACTGAAATGATAGCAGCATGAGATTGTCCATGAGACTTGAATATTCAGGTATTTGGCTTTTCTGTTTAAAATTAATCTTTCTCCTATCTCTTCAACTCTGGACTTACTTCACTAATGGTGAAATGTGTTAAATTGCTGCTAATCAGCAGCATAAATAATATTTGATACATGTTTCTGGTTCTTTGCTTCTAAAATGAGTGGCTTGAGATAGGATGGAAGAAACTTCACAAGGAGCAACTTTGTCTTCATGTAAGGTTCTTCTTTCCCTTTCTCTGTTGCAATTGAAGTGAGCACTGAATTTGCAGGGTACCTCAGTTGTGCTCTGTACTGAGTCTCTACACACACGTATAGCTGTTTGCTAAAGGTGGCCTTTTTAAATGCTTATATTGGATATCTGATCATCTTGCAGGTTCCTTCTTTCTACACAGATGCAGAAAGGAGATCTGTGATGGATGCTACACAGATCGCTGGTCTCAACTGTCTGAGACTGATAAATGAAACAACTGCAGGTAGCATCTTCCTTTCTCTCCCTTGCTTAATATGGTAGTTGTATTAGATAAAAGGGCTTGTAATCTGTCAGTGATCCATGTCCTCTGGAGTTACTGCTGCTTTTGTAAACTTAAAATGGATTAGTTGATCGTGAAGTTCCTTGAGCTCTGGTCTGTTATTTCATTGCTTTACAGAGGCATAAAGATATTTCCTGAGTACCTGTTATAATGCAGCTACTGGAGGGGGCCTATTGTTGTTTCATGACTTCCATGTCCGTTTAGCACTGGGAATTTTGTTTAACAAGAAACAGTTTTCTGTAGCTTGAAAATGAAGGTGAAATGCTCATTCTTTACTGATGACCTACTTAAGGGATTACGGAACTGAATATCCTGACTACAGTCTCTGCTTCTTGTCTCTATGTAGTTGCCCTGGCATACGGGATCTATAAGCAAGACCTGCCTGCCTTGGAGGAGAAGCCACGGAATGTTGTTTTTGTGGACATGGGGCATTCTGCATATCAAGTTTCTGTTTGTGCATTCAACAAAGGAAAGCTGAAAGTAAACAATCAGTTCTGCATCCATTTTAATCACCAGTAGCAATATTCACCAGGGCATGCAGGGCCTGTGACAGGCAAGCTTGCTTGTCTTTACACTGTGCATCCAGACAGCTCAGTTCTGACTCTTAAGATTGTTCTTTGTCTGGAGTTAAAAGTAGGGCAGGGAGCTAGAGAGCTTTTGAGCAGCGTGTGGAGGAAGCAAACATGCCTTAATCAGCAGATTTTGGCAAAGAATAAAAAGCCTGAATTAAACTGTGTAGTCAGAAATTATCATATCTGACTGGATGCTGCTTTCAGAGAATACTCCAGTTCAGTCATGAGAGCAAGCATGAAAGCAGGCATTCCTAGGATGCTCTAAGTGTCATGTTTTAAACATTAACTGTGGGGCTCATGTGAAAGAGCAAAACCACTCTAATTACTTTAAGCTTTGAGTGGAAGGTAAGCAAGTTACAATGTGAGCTGCCAAAGCATTACTGTTCTCACCATTTCTTAGTGGCCTTTTTACAATTACAGTCTGGGCTTTTGCAGTTCCAGTAACTGAATCTGTTGGAGAAAGAAACCCAGACTTTCAAGCACAGGGCAGTGAAATGCAGAGGGGGCAAGAGTTATGAAAGTCTTGGTTTTGTTGAAGTTCTGTTGTCTCTTGTAAGGAAACGTGACCTACTTTGTGGTTCTCTGATCTGTCTTTTAAACACTGTAACCACAGAAGTATGGAAGGGATGCCTCTGAGTGTAGAATGGAGAGCTGGGCAGCAAGGCAGTTAAAACAGTGTAGAGGCTAAACCTTGTCTGGAGGTGTACTGAGAATAATGGGATACTTCACTGATTTCTGTTACTTAAAAAATCAGTTCCCAACATGTTTAAAGCACAGAATCAGCTGGGGTGAATGGGTCACAGATGTTCTTTGCAGATAATCCCCTCATCAGAAATGAGCACCTATTTGTGAGTTAATAGCATTTATTCTCTCCAGGTTTTATTCTTAGCTTGTTCCACCCTTAGGAGGCATCAAAAATTAATCTGGGACATGACTCAAATTGACAGTGGCTAAGCAGAATTTGGGAACTAATGGTGTGCTTACAGTACAAGCTACTGAACAGATTGTGCTGCTGAGCCTTGCCCTAGCTTCCTAAATTGCCTCTCAAAGTTGTCACCTTGCTGTAGGAAGGCTGGAGGCCCAAAGCTGCTTTTAGCATTTGGTACATGGTTTTTTTCCCCTGTGAGTATTGCCATTCAGAGAGGGGTCTCATATCTGTGGAGGTGCCAGAATTTGTCCAAGGTAACTGTGGTTCTCTCTCCAATAGCACTTTGAACACATCTGATACCAGCTACAACAGGCACAGGCTAATCATGGCTTAGACTTGGTAGGCTTTAAAGAAAACCAAAGGTATCTCAGGATGTGTACATCTGTTACTGCAGATGCTGGTGATGTAATTGCTACTTAGATTGCCCTGAAATAGAATAGCATGGCTTAGTTGTTGCCAGCAGTGTCTGAAGTGTGAAAGCTGAGTATGGGACATAGATTTATTGTTTGGACTAGGTTGGGCCTCTTGTAGATGAGGCTTACCAAAAGTAACTCCTCACTGCAGGGGCAGAGTAAAAAATGAACGGTACTGGATTCTTCCTGTTGTGGCTGCGCCAGTGTAATTCTTCCTCAGCAGTAACATTGTAGTACTTGCTTTAATTTCAAATTGGCTATATTTGAAACCAAGAAATGCTTTGACATTAACTGCTAACTGCTGTCACTGAGTAATGAGAAACTCTGCCATGACTGAAGAGTTCTGTTTCTTTTAAGGTTCTCGCTACAGCATTTGACACAACACTGGGAGGCAGGAAGTTTGACGAGATGTTAGTTGAATACTTCTGTGAAGAATTTGGCAAGAAATACAAACTGGACATCAAGTCCAAGATCCGGGCACTGCTGAGGCTGTCCCAGGAGTGTGAGAAGCTGAAAAAGCTGATGAGTGCGAATGCCTCTGACCTCCCAATGAATATAGAGTGCTTCATGAATGACATTGATGTCTCTGGAACAATGAACAGGTAATGGCTATACTCTAAGCTTTGTTCAGAATGCTTCAGTCAAGAAACTTTTCACTTCAAACTTAGTATGAAGTGCTTAGTGGTGGGGGAGATGGAAATGTAAGAACAGTGTGTGCGGGGGTGCTGCTAAGAATGATGATGTTTAGAGGCTGGCCAGTGGCCTTGAGCTAGGAGGGAGGGCGGCAAGTGTTGCAAGTGTGCCTGGATTACTAGAGCAAAGTTTGTGGGAGAACTTACTTCATAAGTATAAAACTAGGACTGGGGGAGGGAAAACCCTGCAGCATGTAGCTACAGTGGCATTCTTCTGCTTTTGGCATCCTGTTCTATTTGCAGTTATTAACTTCTGGTTTGCTATAGCTTCATTTATGGTTTCCTCCAACAGAAGCAAATTCTTAGAGATGTGTGATGGGCTGCTTGCAAGAGTAGAGCCACCCCTTCGCAGTGTGCTGGAGCAAGCCAGTAAGTGATGATGTGTACTTTGTTCTGCATACATGAAAGACATCCCTATTGCAAGCTTCCTTTGGGCCTTGACAGGGCTCAGACAAGTGCATTTAGCACAGCTAACAATTTCTTGCTTAGCAGTGACAAGCTTTTAAACTTCTTCACACAAGGTAAATATCTGAAAGTCTTACTGCTTCAAAACATGGAGAACAAGCTTAAGTTAAGTAATGGTTGTGTAAATGTCTAGTTTATGATGTCAGCATATTTGTGTAAAACAGTCTAAAAACTAATGTCTGACTCCTTTCTAGAGTTAAAGAAGGAGGATATTTATGCAGTAGAGATAGTTGGTGGTACCACAAGGATCCCTGCTGTAAAAGAGAAGATCAGTAAATTTTTTGGCAAAGAAGTCAGTACGACTTTGAATGCAGATGAGGCTGTGGCACGAGGTTGTGCACTGCAGGTAACAAGTGCTATTTGTTTTAGCTCTTGAGTATTGTTACTGAAATCCCAAGTATTTGAGACAGGGTCCCCAGGTAACATGAAGGATACTTCATGTGTATCCTAGAATGGATTCAAGTAAGCTTCAGGAAAGCAGTTGGAAGAATGAGAATAGCAGCTTTAAGCAGTTCCTTTGTGCTGTTTGTCTAAGCCAAATCAGAAGATCAGTGTAGCTTGTTGAAGTGAAGCAGGGAGCATGTTTCAGTGTGGCTGGGAATTGGTAGTCTCATAAAGCTCATGTGATGTTTTGTATTCCAGGCTCCTTTGGGGGCCCAGGTTAAGCAGGGGAAAACCTTTTTTTGTTACAGCACTACTGATGAACTCGTGATATTAAGCAATTGCTTAGTAACATGGATGGGAATGAAAGCTTAGCTTCTTGCGAAGGGGAATCTGTGTCCTGAGCTGGAATCAGCCACTTGAACGGCTTAAGCAGTAGTAAATACTCCTAATAGTTACTAATGCTACCGTATCTTGAATGCACCTTAATTTTGCTCTGATCACCTTACTTTTCCAAATGTTTAACATGTGCTTACAGCTCTGTTCAGTCAGTGGTATGAGCTGTAGGGATCTGCTTAATGAGAGTTTTCTGTTACGGTGTGCAAAAAGCCTGGTACTGTGTCACTGTAGAAGTAACTTTACTTGAGGTTTCCTGGTCCCTTATGTAGACACAAAACCCACTTCAGTAGCCTAACCATAGCAAACCAAACGACATGACTCTAAGGCAGAACTTGTGTATTTCTATTTTTGGAGTGATCAGATTAGGACAGCCATTAGCCTCCCTTAAACTAGAGTAAATCTGAATATGAAGCTGCATAAATAGCCACTTGCTGAATTAAGTTACTGTTCATCTGAAGTTTGAATGTTTTTAACATGGCTCTTGTGTTCTTTCAGTGTGCTATTTTATCCCCGGCTTTCAAAGTGAGGGAATTCTCCATCACAGATTTGATACCGTATCCTATTTCATTACGATGGAATTCACCAGCAGAGGAAGGGTTAAGGTAAAAAGAGATTCAGTTTGCTTTCATGATTATATACAGCTTAAAACTGAGTCATGACAACTGGAGTAAATAATGCTTTTAGAGCAGTGCTCAGTTAAATCAAATGCTGATACTTTTTCTGATGTTGCTGGGGGGCTGTTTAACACTTCTGACATGGCTTTTGGGCTTACTCTAACCTAAAAGGTTTGAAGACTCTTCTTGCCTCTTCTGAAAGAAGTGTTTTCCTTAAGGTATAAGGGTCTCTGGAAAAGCTTTGTTACCTTTATCAGATTCATTAGCCATGTACTGAAGGATTGCTCTGTTTTCTCTTGCAGTGACTGTGAGGTCTTTCCCAAGAACCATGCTTCCCCATTTTCTAAGGTCCTCACCTTCTACAGAAAGGAGCCGTTTACTCTGGAGGCATACTACAGTTGTCCCAAGGAGCTGCCTTACCCAGATCCTGCTATAGGTTAAGACCATTCTTTAACCACTTATTAGTGGCCATGTACAAGTTTCAGGGCTTCTGTCTGATTATATAGTCTGGAAAGTGCCATGGGGATAGGTTTCTGAAGTCATGGGTCTACAGTAAGATGAGTGGAGTAATATGAAGTTTATGGACAAATAGGCTAAATAAAGATCATCCTGATGCTGGAAGAAACCTGAAAGGGGTACACTGAGAGTTGTGTTGTCTCTAATGCTGTCTTACAGCACACCATAGATAATTCTAATAGCTGTGTATCCTAGCACTGCTGAGTGGAAAAAATTGACTTGTTTGACTTGAGTAGGATTTGATACCCTCTTGAGTGCATTGCAGTGATCTGTTGTCAGCAACAGTCAGGCTTTACTTTACATTTAGTGATTAAGCTAATCAAGTGGTATCTTTTTCTCTCTCTGGGATTGCTTAGCTCACTTCTTGGTTCAGAAGGTCACTCCTCAAACAGATGGATCCAGTTCAAAAGTGAAAGTCAAAGTCAGAGTAAATATCCACGGTATCTTCAGTGTCTCAAGTGCGTCTTTAGTGGAGGTTCATAAATCTGATGAGAATGAAGAGCCTATGGAAACAGACCAGCATGCAAAAGAGGAAGAGGTAATGGACCCTGTTGCTCTTAGTACTTGGCCAGTTGTGCTTCATCAGCCTTCCAAGTTCTCGGAAGATTCCAATACTTGTGTAAGGATTTAGTAGAAGCCTCCAACAACTAAAATAAAGATGTGATCAAGTACTAATTGAAGTATGTTACACCGGTGACAGATCCTCTTGATGCCAGGACTGTGGGGTATAAATAAATTCCTAATTGTGGAGCTGTTGCTTGCCTAGATTAGAAGCTTATAACTGATGTCTTGAGACTCTAGGCTTCATTCTGTTCCTTTTGCCAAGGTGATGTGATCAGCCTAGGAGCTGAAGCAGCGATCTGCATGTGCATTGTTTAATATGTCAAATTGGATCTCTTTATGAATTTCAGAAGATGCAAATAGATCAGGAAGAGCAGCAGAAGACTGAAGAACAACAGCAGGCCCAACCTGAAAATAAGGCTGAGTCTGAAGAAATGGAGGTAATGTGACCGTTTGAGACTTCTGTTTTCTAGGATACACTCACACACTGCATATTTCTGTGAGTCTTCCAGAAGTATTTGCTGCTTTTGTCGTAGGTCTGGAAGCTGAACTTTCATTGAATGTATGGGTAGTCTGTGTTGTGATTAGAGCTTTGGAGGTACATAACTGGTGTGGATAATTAATTGCAGACCTGGCAAGGGTTCTAATACTAATAAAATGAGTGAACCCTCCTCTTTGTGTAGCTTTCAATAGCTTAAATACTAGAGAAGCATTCAGTTATTGACTACACTGCTGCGGTGTTTTCAGTGTGCCTGGGAAAAGTCAGTAGTTGCCTTCACTACTGCTAACAGCTGCACTGTCAGTGTGGCAGGTAGCATGTAGCTCTGGGGCTGAGGTGCACCAACTCAATTGTACTTTCTGTGTTATTAGTCTTGAATACTCAGTGGGAACTGGCTGATGTTCTTACCTTGAATATATTTCTTTAATGCAGACTACTCAGGCTGACTTGAAAGACAAGAAAGTGGATCAACCGCCTCAAGCCAAGAAGGCTAAAGTAAAGACAACCACTGTGGACCTCCCCATTGAGAACCAGTTGGTGTGGCAGATAGGGAAGGATATGCTGAACTTATTCATTGAGAATGAGGTAAACTCTTACTTGCCAAAGTTAACGTTTCACTGGTTGAGCTCCAGAGATTTTGCTGTTTGAACATGGTTAATGAATAAGGATAACCAAGGAAAGATGGAAAGGCTCATGTGTTTTTGGTGAGGTGAACAGCATTGACCCACAGAGCCAAGATACATTCTTTCTGTTAGTGAATGCTCTAACTTTCCCTCAAGAGAGGTTCTGCACAAGGCCAGTTCACAGGGTAATTACTTTTGAGATCACCTGCAGTTAAAGGTGCTCAATGGCTGCTGCCATCAGAGTGAAAGTTCCTCAACCAGAGGAAGATCTGTTGGGTATCCCACCAAAACTGACATGAATCTTCATATATGTGCTGCATTTAGAGCAGTTCCATAAATCACATTATTCCAAAATCTAAAGTCAAAGTTAAGCTTTTAAGGTATCCTAGCAGTATATGTTAAATAACTACCTTTTTGGCTAACTAACTTGACAACTTGTTCACAGGGTAAAATGATAATGCAGGATAAACTAGAGAAGGAGAGGAATGATGCCAAGAATGCTGTGGAAGAATATGTGTATGATATGAGAGACAAACTCTGCGGTATTTATGAGAAGTTTGTTAGTGAAGATGTAAGTACTGCTTACTTGGTATCTTCTAATGGCTTTCTGGGCACAAAATCATGGGATTGGCCCAACTAAATGTGGGTACCTGTGTCTGAACAGGGTGCCCTAAACATCTCTTGGTGTTATTAATTAGCTTTCCGTGTTGTACTAACAGAGCTTGCTGCGTTAGCTTTAAAGTTAGGGGACTGTGATAATCAGTTGAGTCACTGCAAACTCCTGCCTGGATTCCTCTTGATGACAGTAGAAGCCTTGCCTTGTAGAGCCCAGGCACCTCTGTCTGTGTCAGAAGTGGGCCAAGTTGTGTGGGATTCATCACTAAAGATGAGTTTTTGTCTGTTCTTTGGCTTGCTTGTGGACTGATGATGAAAATGTGAATAGGGAAAAAAAGGTGGGGGGAATAGGCTTTTGTGTGCCAGTGTTGGTCTAAACTGTGATGGATGCTTCTTCCTTATCCCTGGTCTCTACCACAAAGCCATACTGAAGGATATCTGATTTCTCCTTAAAATAGTTTCAAACAAGTTCTCACATTTTTAGCCTGTAACCCTTCCAGAAAGGTTCTGAGCATTGTTTAATACCATCTAACAGAATATCTCACCTACCTGTTTTGTGTGGGTTCCTTCAGGATAGAAATAGTTTCACACTGAAGCTAGAGGATACAGAAAATTGGCTTTATGAAGATGGTGAAGACCAACCCAAGCAAATTTACATTGACAAGTTGGTGGAATTGAAGGTAAGTGATTCTTGGATGCAGTAAGTTCCAGTGGGAATGTGGAGAGCTTTGTTCAGGTGGGGAGCTCTCAGAGCTCTACTGGTGCAGTGATGAGCACTGCTAACAAGCTGCTTAGCTTGCTCATTAATAAGCACATGAGGAGTAGGTCTCCAGTAAACCTGTAGCAGTTCAGGGTTGAGGGAGACTCAGTCCTTACTGTAAATAGGGGGAATAGCAGAAGTTCCAGGGGGTTCAGAAGTGTTGATATACCCTGTCAGATCATGCAGCAGCATGCCTGTGTGGGTTTTGATACCTGCTCTTCTCTGTTTCAGGCTCTGGGCCAGCCTATTCAGGCAAGGTACCAGGAATCGGAGGAAAGGCCAAAAGCATTTGAGGAATTAGGGAAGCACATTCAGCAGTACATGAAAACTGTTCTTGCATTCAGAGCAAAGGTATTTATGTACTTAATTTCTGGCAAATACAAGCAAGTGCTACAAATCTTTTCTGCATTTTAAGTAAGCTCCTTCAACAAGCTGGTGCACCCTCCTGGCTGTATTACCAGAAGTGGATGTTGGCTTGAAAACCTGACAGTCTCTGAAGTCCATGAGGTGTGGATTTCCTCATGGACTTCAGCTCTCTGATTAGAACTGTGGGTGATAGGTGAACTGCTCTGCTGGCTCCAAAAGCCTCCTGGCTAAATGGGTCTTTCTGGTGTGTGGGAGCTCAGGTACTTATGCAGATACTGGTTTTGAACAGCTACTCCTGATGTACTGTTTCAGGATGAACAGTATGACCACCTGGATGAAGCAGATGTGGCGAAGGTGGAGAAGAGCACAAATGAAGCTACGGAGTGGATGAACAACCACCTTAATCTCCAGAACAAGAGAAGTCTTACGTTGGACCCAGTGATAAAAGCGAAGGACATACAAGCCAAGATTAAAGTAAGTCTTTGTACATAATTCACTGCATTTCCATGAATCTGATTATTGATCTTTGTCATGCTCAGAGAGACCCTAAGGTGAGAAATCTGGGGTGGCAGGACAGTGACCTGGTGTTAATCTCTTGATTGTTGGGGAGCATTGGCCTGTGGCTTGAATATCCAGCTGGTGGTGGCAAAGTTCACCTGAGCAACAGGTTAAAGTAGAGCTGTTGGATAAACCCACTCCTAACTGTGTTTTACTTGATGTCCAGGAATTGACAAGTATTTGCAATCCTATTGTCCGAAAACCCAAACCCAAAGTCGAGCTCCCAAAGGAGGAGCAGAAGCCACCTGAACCCAACGGACCTGTGGATGGGCAGGGTGAAGGCAACACCGCAGCCCCCACCACCGAGCAGAGCACTGCTGCCCCCCCAGCTGCTGAGAAGAAGCTTCCAGAGATGGACATTGACTGAGTGTCAGCACCTGTTTATATTATGGCGAACTACAATAAAGCTTTAAGTTGTCAACTTTGTATGTTCTGAATACAGAGTGAAGCAAGTGCATACCACAGCGCTCGTAGGAACTCCTGGAGAGGTTTGGTCAGTGCGTTGGCTGCCACGTGCAGTGCCTCACTCACATAAGCAGCATTTCTTGCCATTATGGTTGTATTTAGAAGTGTTGGTATTCTTACTAGACCTTTAGGAACAGCCCTAAGCTCATTCTCTACTTGTAGTGTCCATGGGGAGTTGGCCTTGATGTAGAGGGTTGAGACAGCAGCCCTGTACTAGAATCTGACCTGCAGGCACCCCTGGCCTGTGCTTCTCTGTTCACTTCCCCTCACTGGTGGCACAGAGGCACTTGGGGCCACTTCCCCTGGTGTGGGAGCTGCTGGGGGTTGGGGGAAGCTCCCGGCTGAGGCAGAGCTTTTCCATCACTCACCCTCATCTAACCCTTGCTGCAAGTGTTAATGCACTGCTCCAGCTGCTTCATGTGCACCCCACCAGTGCCTGGTTACACGAGGTTGCAAAGCAGGGGTTGGTACCATCATGTTAATGGGTACCCTCATGTCATGGATCTGCACCCCTGGCATGCATTCAGAGAGGAGCAGCTCCTATGGCTCCCTGAATGTGCTCCTATAGAGGGTGTGTGTGTGCCTGGCTGCTTCCCCCTGATCAGACCGTGCAAGCTTGTCTCTAATGAAATCAGCTGCTTGTAGAAAGAGTGAATACTTGTATTTCTGCTGCCTGTACTGAGCGCTGCCTCTGACTTGCTCCTAACTCTTCCAGGGAATATGCTTGCTTCCATGGGGATATGCTTGCTTCCATGAGGCCTTCAGTTGGAATGCTTGGGGTTTGGTTTGGCTTTTTTTTCCCCAGGAAAAGGAAGACCTGACACCTTTTGGCTTTTTTTTTTTTTCTATGATCTTTAGGCAGTGATTTGCTTCTAGTACTGATTGTCATTAATCTTGCAAACATTAATTTGTATCTGTTAAAATCCAAACCTGGAACACCCATTCAGATACTGCAAGAAATAAATGCACTGGATTCTACCCCATCACTTTCTCCAGCTCTTGATTGCAACGCAGAGGCAGTGGTGGGGGGGCAGAGGCAGGGCTGTGTGCTTCTCACACGTGCAGGGCACAGCTCAAAGCCTTTAATGCCTTCTGTGCCCCTACGGGTGAAGCTGCAGTTGCCAGACCCTGGTTCAGACCCCTTTAATGAAGCAGAACGGGAGAGGGGCTTGGGACAAGGGCCTGTAGGGCCAGGCCAAGGGGAATGGCTTGAACCTGCCCGAGGGGAGACTGAGCTGAGCTCTTAGGCAGAAGCTCTTCCCTGTGAGGGTGCTGAGGCGCTGGCACAGGGTGCCCAGCGGAGCTGGGGCTGCCCCATCCCTTTCAACCCAAACCGTTCCGTGCCCCTGTATTGCACCGGGGCTCTGCACCGCTGGGCGGGGCTGGTGTCGCCAGGCGCTATGGGGCCTCCCAGCCGCCAAGGGGCGCTGCGGCGGGCGGAGCCGTGCGCTGGGCAGCGGGGCCGCGCCCGCGCTTCCCGGCAGGCGCTTCCCGGCAGCCGCTTCCTGTCCCCGTGCCTGCCCCGCCGCGCTGACCCCGGGCGCGCTCCTCTGAGGCCGCGGCAGGGGCACGGTGAGGCCGGAGCGGGGCTGCGGGCAGGGCCGGGGCGGGGCGGGGAGGGGAGCGGAGCAGGTCCCTCGGGTGCCGCGGGGCCTCCGTTCACGGCGGCGGGCGCGGCGGGGTGGGAGGCACGGCCCGAAAATGCGGGTTTCTCCTCTCCGGGTTCCTGCAGCCCCTTCGGGCACTGGAGCTGCTCTGAGCTCTCCCCTTAGGGAGCCTTCTCTTCCCCAGCCCAGCTCTCTCAGGTTGTCAATGGAGCAATGAGAGCACGGGGAGGGCTCCAGCCCCTGTGAGCGTTCCTCTGCCCGCAGGTACCGGAGCCACGGCCCCGCACGGCGGAGCTCAGCGGTTTTCGTGCCTTACCGGAGCTGAGGCCCATGAGCTGCCGTGCCCCGGAGGAATGAGCAGGGACCCTGCGCTGCGCCCGCCGCCGCTGCTGCCCCTGGTGCGTGACCGGAGCCTGCCGCTTGCCCCGCGCCGTGCTGAGCACAAGGTAACCCCTTGGACGGGGCTTTATGTCCGAGAGGGGACAGGAGGGCACCTGCGCGGTGTCTGGGGGGAGCGGAAGCTTCTCCTTGCTTCCTTCAGTACCTTTAACCGTAAATTGGGCTCGTTTCAGAGCACTGGAGGAGGGATGCTGCTCCTGACTCGTTATCCTCGGGCTTTGTCCCTTTCAAGCATGACCTCAATGTCCCTGTGTCACTTTTGCAGCAGGTCTGGTTTAGCCGCTGACAGAGACCGTTTGCTTTTTGACTTCCCAGTGTTGAGGGGTTTATTTTATACAGTCCTCAATATCCTTCAGTCTGTAAGAAAGCTTGATTGTGTTTTACACTGCTGCGTCTGTTGCTTGGGTTTGTAGATGTAACAGGAGTATGAAACAGAGACCCCAGCTGATTCCTTTGACTAGGGTGCGTTAACTGGGTGGATGTTGAAGAGCGGTTTTAACTCCGCAGGAGGTTTAAATGTCGTCAGAAGACAGAGAAGCTCAGGAGGATGAGCTGCTGGCGCTGGCCAGTATCTATGATGAAGATGAGTTCAAGAGAGCCGAGTCTGCACAAGGGGGAGAAACGAGAATTTGCCTGGAACTGCCCCAAAACTTCAAAGTATTTGTGAGCGGTGGGTTGAGACCTTTTGTGTTATCCCGGACCAAGGGGGTACCCTGGTGACCTGCAGGGACATGGACCCAAGCCGTGCCTGGCCCCATGCTGTGCTCATGGCATTCCTGGGGCTTGGATTGGAGTAGGGATTTCACCCTCCTACATCCAACCTCCTTGGCGATCTTCCAAAGTAGGGATGAGCAATAGGATTTCTTTGGAATAACTGAGTTCATTTATTACCCCTTTCCCTTGAGACTCTGTCTTCCCAAGTGCTCAGTTTGTGCAGGATCCGGTACTTCGCAGCTCTGGTGGTCACTGATTCCATGGGATAGCTACAGCCCCGTGAGACGTTGTTATTTATGGTTGATCCATTCATTCTAATCCCAGAGCTTTATCAGATGAGAGACCCCCCCCCGGGTGCTGCCATCAGCAGCTGCAGGGCATCAGTTCTCACTCCTTGGTGTTGTCTCAGGTGCAGGCAGCTCCGGAGGCAGCCTCCAGGCGGGTGGATTCGAGTACAGCGTCTGCTTCCTGCCGCCCCTGGTGCTGAACTTCGAGCTCCCTCCAGACTACCCCTCCACCTCCCCGCCCGCCTTCACGCTCAGTGGGAAATGGCTCTCCCAGGCCCAGGTTTGGCAGCGTTCGAACGGAGCTTTTGTGGTCATGAACAAGTTCATAAATAACCGAGCCCCGAGGGGTGTTAACGGAGCAGGGGAAATGAAAGACAATCCCAGAACCCCAGCCTGGTTTGGGTTGAAGGGACCTTAAAGCTCCTCCAGCTCCAACCCCTGCCACTGGAGCAGCTTGCTCCAAGCCCCTGTGTCCAACCTGGCCTTGAGCACTGCCAGGGATGGGGCAGCCACAGCTTCTCTGGGCACCCTGTGCCAGCGCCTCAGCACCCTCACAGGGAAGAGCTTCTGCCTAAGAGCTCAGCTCAGTCTCCCCTCGGGCAGGTTCAAGCCATTCCCCTTGGCATGGCCCTACAGGCCCTTTTAGGCACTGGAAGCTGCTCTAAGGCCTTAAACAACAGCATATAAGGCCTTAAAAAATACCCGCTCTATAAGCAATGACATTGCTTTTCCAGTTGGCTCTTCTCTTGTTTCTTACTTGTTTTCATTTGGCTGCTGTTCTGAGGAATGAAAGCTTGCATCTCTTGAGTGTGATATTTGTATTTTATGTACATATTTAAAGCTGTGGGGCTGAGTTGGCAGCATGGGCTAAGGAGGACTATGGGAGGGGAAGAAAAGTCACGGGTTGTCAGAACTACTGAAACCTGGAATCGTTTCCCTTTCCTAGCTCAGTGCCCTTTGCAAGCACTTGGACAATGTCTGGGAAGAGAATCGGGGCTGCGTGGTCTTGTTTGCCTGGATGCAGTTTCTGAAGGAAGAAACTTTGAGTTACCTCAATATTTCCTCCCCGTATGAGCTGAAAATGTGCCCCCAGGGGAGCGGGCAGAGCAGGACACCTTTGGTCCCTCCTGGTGCTGAGGACTGTGGTGGTGCAGCGGGCTCTGCTGCGGCTGAGGAAGAAGTCATGGATGCGAGAGCCGTGCAGGATGTGGAATCACTGTCGAGTCTGATCAGGGAGATCTTGGACTTTGATCAGGCCCAGAGGAGGAAGTGCTTTAACAGCAAGATGTACTTGTGCAATATCTGCTTCTGTGAGAAGCTGGGCAGTGAGTGCATGCACTTCACCGAGTGCAGCCACGTCTACTGCAAAGCGTGCCTCAAGGACTACTTTGAAATCCAGATCAGGGACGGGCAGGTCCATTGCCTCAACTGCCCGGAGCCCAAGTGTTCCTCTGTAGCCACGCCGGGCCAGGTAATAGCGGTGTGTGAGCAGCGGTGGTAGCGTTCTGCTCCCTTACCCATCGTTAGAGAGGATGAGGTGGGGCTTTTCCTGGGGAGCCCTGTGAACAGATCCAGGGAAATGCTTTTTGCATCCTCTGAGCTGCAGTGGGGCATCTGAGCTAAAACTGGATCACTCCGCACATGTTTTGCCTGCTTTGCTCACCCTGGTGTCTGTCAGAGGCCTGAATCAATGTCCCATTGCTTCTCATGCTGCATGCTTTTCCTTTCATTAATGAATCATGAAAACACCATTTCTGAAAGTGTTTTTATGAGCTATTGGGGCATGCAAAGCGGATTCACCCCAGCTGCAGGTCCTTTCATTGCCTCCCTATGGCTGCAGGTAGCAGGCTCAGCATTTCCAGTGCATCTGACCTGTCTGTAGTCTTTGTTCAGGTGAAGGAGCTGGTTGGAGAGCAGCTCTTTGCACGCTACGACCGCCTGCTCCTGCAGTCCAGCTTGGACCTGATGGCAGACGTGGTGTACTGCCCTCGCCCGTGCTGCCAGACCCCTGTCATGCAGGAACCAGGCTGCACCATGGCCATGTGCTCCCAGTGCAACTATGCCTTTTGCACCCTCTGTAAGATGACCTACCATGGGGTCTCCCCCTGTAAAGTCACCGCAGGTGAGTCTCCGTGTTTCAGAAATGGAGTGAGAAGCAGTTAAGGTTTGCATGGAAAAGACTGGAAGTCAGCAGCTAAGCAGAGACACTCATCACCACATGAGCTTCCCCAGAGATAAGACTCATGTGGAGCTGGTCTGCTGCTGGCAATTAAAGAGTACTCCTTTGATGATGCGCCACAGCTCAGGGTGTCCCTGAACTGATGATTGCCAATGCTGAGAGGCCACAGCAGGGCAAGAGCAATTTTACGTGTGCCTTTTCCTGCCCCTTCCTGTGTGTCCACCACTTCCCGTTGTTAGGGTTGTTACTGGAATCGGGGGGTGCTTCTCTGTTTGGCCTCAGAATCCTGTGACAAAGTTTCATTAAGTGTATGCTCAGAAAAAACATCCCCATTTTTCAGCTTATTCTATGTTTTAGACTAGTCCATTGGCTGGCCTATCTTATAATGGTGTAAATGTATATATGTAAAGTATAACTGAGTGAAACTGCTGAATTTTGGGGTAGAGAGGTTTTAATATTCTCATCTTACGTATTCCAATGTCTTCCTTGCTTTTTAATCAGTTATGTTAGTTTCCTTTGAGAGTATTTATGCTGTTACTTGCTGGCCTCCTTTATGTAATGTCTTACAAAACCTGTTTTATTTCCTTTGTGGTTTGTTTGGGTTGGTTTTGATTTACCCCCCAGAGAAATTAATGGCTTTGCGAAATGAGTATTTAGAAGCGGATGAGGCAACTAAAAGGTTTTTGGAACAACGCTACGGCAAACGGGTGATTCAGAAGGCTCTTGAGGAGATAGAGAGTAAAGAATGGCTGGAAAAGAACTCCAAGGCTTGTCCCTGCTGTGGTACTCACATAGAGGTAAGTGCGGAGGGGAGAGGTGGAGGAGCTGTAGTAACTCTGCACACAAACTCCGATGGAGTCAGGTCTGTGCTTAGGCTGGAACAGAGATGGGTTTGTAGGCGCCAGGGTCACCAGGGAGGGCAAACTGCTAGGAATGGTGAGAGAATTTTCCCTTTCTGTGTTGTATGGAAAAGGAGGTGATGTTTCTGGAGCTCAGGGACTTGGGTAGATACAGTAGCTGGGATTGTTCACACTCCAGGACTAAACTGATCCAGGTTTTCTGTGGACCCATATGGATCCCGTTGTTTTCTGTGTGTTTCAGGCTACTGCTGTTTCCACAACAGCCAGGAAATACAAATAGCTTCAGAAAACTACTGATTTCCAGCATATGATTATTATTATTCGAGCCAATGTGCCATCTGTGATTGTAGCTCCTAGCCCTTTGCAACAGGGAGAAAAGGTGAGGGGTACGATGGAGCCAGGGTACAGTGTATTCCTTAGCTGAGGGGCTTTAAGGAGTGTTATCAAACAGAGCCAGGCCTGAAGACTGGCACAGTGAGACTTGGTTATTGCCATTTCTTGTTTTCTTCCCCTCAGAAACTCGATGGGTGTAACAAGATGACGTGCACGGGCTGCATGCAGTACTTCTGCTGGCTCTGCATGGGCTCTCTGTCAAGGGTGAACCCATACAGGCACTTCAATGATCCATCCTCCCCCTGCTTCAACAGGTACGTGTTCTCCTCATCAACCTCACAGGGCAGAGCCTCTCCCTGCCTTTTGGTGTTAACGTGCTGCAGAGTGGCTTTGTTCAGATCATGTTGATCGACCTGGGGCACTGCAGCACCAGTGGTTTGTGATACTGAAGATACTGAAACTTGTGGCTTTTGTAGCTCTTGTCCCATTTAGATTGTTATTTTTTGGTAGGTGTTTTACCTTTTTTACACCCTGATGTGAGTTGCTGGCTGCCTTGCAGGTTGTTTCAAGCCATGGTTGCTGAGGAGGAGTACTGGGAAGATGAAGATGAAGAGCAGTAGCTCTTTAGCAACAGCACTGAGCAAATCAGAATCGGGTGCTTCCAGTTTCATGTCAAGTTTGTTTGCTTTCCCCTTCTATTGCGTGGTAGAAGAACGGTACCGACCTTGCACTGCAGGATCCTCACCCTTCAGAGGCTGTGTCCAAAACCAAAGGAGAGCATTTCACCCATCCTGCAGTCAGGGTCACTGTGGAAAGCCCTGATAATCCTATTGATTGTTAAAGGCAGGTGCAGCCAGTCAGGAGTCTCAGTGTTGATGGAGAATTCACTTGTGTTGCTTCTCCTTATCTTGCCAGTGCTGAGGCACTGACCCGAGTGAGTGGCCAGTGAGAGGGTGGAAAGCATCAGTCAGATATTGAAACACGTGTTCATGGATACATAGCTGAGAGTAAGTTGAATTCTTGAAGATACGAAATGCCCTTCTCAGATGATGAAGTAATTTATTTTTACTAACTCTTTGTAAGTTGCTAGGTTTGCTCCTGGACTAGATCCCTTATTTCCACTGTTCTTGCACTTCACGCTGTTTCAAACCCCAATGGTTTCCCTGCAGCTCAGTGAGTGGTGCTGGGAGCATGGCAGGGAGTGCTGCAGGGAGCTGCTCACTTCAAAGAAGTTTTTCCATGTGCAGAGTGGTCTAAAAATGTTGAAATTCAAACTGGCTCTCTTGGGTTCAAATCAAAGAGCAGGGGCCGGGGTAGCTCGGGCACCGGAGGCTCTTCAGAGGCTCAAGGCGAATTCCTCTCACTCAGCTTTGATTGATAGTAAATAAATTTATACTCGGATACCTGGCCAAAACGAGTACTGATTTAGTGCCCTCCGCAGAGGATGGGGGGGTCTGCACTGTTAGAACTGGCAGTGATTAAAATCATGAGCTGGTAAGAGTGCATCTTGGCTTGGTTTAGGCTGTGGGACAGTGTGTAGGGAAAATTCACACTGTGTATGGTTTCAGTTGTATTTCCTGCACCTTTCACCTGCACTAAATTCACTTTAAGACAGCAAACCCAGTTGTCTCCCTGTTTGTCTGCGTTATGGCATGTCTGTGGCAGTGCAGGTCTGTGCCTGGCTGGTGATGGCTGCTGGCTCCTGTGTGCCATGGGGCTGAGGCACTGGACTGCAGAATGACACAGAGCAGAGTGGGGCTGGTGCAAAGCTCTAGGGTGAAGCTGCACGGGGTGTGCTCTGCTGAGATGCTTGGCTGGTCATGTTCAGTGACCTCACACCCAAAGAGCTTCAGTTTTCCCTGAGCTCCAAGGCCTGGGTACCCGGTGGCTGTTCACGATGCCACCCTGGGATTACTGCAGGGGGTGACACCAGCTCTGAGCTGCCATTCCCACTGGAGTTTCCACTCCGGCCACCATTTTTAACTTCAGAAGCTGCCTGGTTTTGGATGGGAATATTTGTGACAAGGAATGTGCTTAAACCCTGGCCTCCTGCCTGGGTGGAGGAGATGGTGCTGGAGCTCTCAAACCTACAGGAGGCCAGGTACGTCCCTTCTGCCAGGACAGAGATGGGCTGAGGGCAGAGCTGGGACACTGGAGGGTATGTTGGGATGGAAATCTGTGGCTGGGGATGTCCACCAGAGCCATCACAGTACAAACGCTATAGGGAGTATTTGAAGGGGCTGCAGTGGCCTACCTCTGCTTTCACAAACGGTGCATGGAGGGGAAGAGGAGTGATGTGGTCACCACTGTGTGTGAATTCTGGGCGCTCAGGACTCGAGGACAGACCCTCTGAGGAGGGGACAGGCAGGGGACTGCACTCATAATGCAATCAGTGCTGCAAAGGCAGGACAGATAATCCCCCAACCCATCTTCACAGACAGAACAGGGCAGGCAGCTTGGGTACCATGGTGCTATTTCCTCCTTGTTTTTTCTCCCCTTTTGTAAACTCCACCTCCATTTCTGCATGCACGGAAGGAGCATTAGGTTATGTGCAGGTACTGTGGTACTGGGCAGAGAGCTGTGACCTCCTTTAAAGGCCTAAGAGTCATTTTTTGTATGGCAGGACAGGAGCACAGCAGGTGTGTGATGGAACCCTGCCCACAAACACTGGCTGAGGCCTGAAGGAGGGAGCAGCAGTGGCTGTTCTACCAGACTCTTTCAGTATAACTTCAGTTCCAGGTGCTACTGAAAGCTTCTGCAAACTGACGGCTCTTTCTCATGCTTTGGAGGTCTTGTTCTGCTCAAAGACTGTGTTCCCAGTCCTGCTGACCCACAGGAACTGTTCTGTTTCATGAGCACAGTGAAACTGAGCACCAGGTACAAATGTGAGTGGTTAGAAAACTCAAGACATTTAGTGTAGAAAGTCACATCACAGAGTAACAGCTTACAGCACTCCTGCATGGAGGGAAGAGATGCTGCCTGCTCTGTCTTGGCCCTCACATGGTAACATTTGATAGGAGACCCAGGGATGAAGCTCCAGAATTCATGGGGTCTTGTCAGTACAGGCTTTTGTCCAGCAGTGTGGGACTTCTGTAATTCCAGAGGGAACAGTTCTTCCTTGAGGCTTATTTGGATGATCGGGACTGGAGCACCTCCTGTATGAAGATAGGCTGAGAAAGTTTGGGCTGTTCAGCCTGGAGAAGAGAAGGCTGTGTGGAGACCTCACAGCAGCTTCCAGTATCCGAAGGGGGCCTATAGGGATGCTGGGGAGGGACTCTTCATTAGGGACTGTAGTGATAGGACAAGGGGTAATGGGTGCAAACTTAAACAGGGGATGTTTAGATTGGATATAAGGAGGAAATTCTTTCCTGTTAGGGTGGTGAGGCACTGGAATGGGTTGCCCAGGGAGGTTGTGAATGCTCCATCCCTGGCAGTGTTCAAGGCCAGGTTGGATGAAGCCTTGGGTGAGATGGTTTAGTGTGAGGTGTCCCTGCCCATGGCAGGGGGGTTGGAACTGGATGATCTTAAGGTCCTTTCCAACCCAAACTATGATTATTTGGCATTTCCTTGTAGCAACAGTAAAAGCACAGGAAGGGGCAGCAAGAGAACTTACTGCTTCAGCTTTGGCTCAAAGCAGGATTCAGCCAGGGCTTTATCCAGTCAGATCTTGAAATGCTCTTGAGGACAGAGACTGCACAGCCCTCCCTGGGGGACCTGTCCCACTGCTTGGCTGTCCTCACAGGGAGGTTTCTTCCTTATAGCCAGTCTGAGCATCTCAGGGTGATTTGTGGAAGGAAGGACACACAGGTGCTTGACCTAATTGCAAGGAATACATCCCAAAGAGTTGACCCATTTGGTTTCTGCAACACTGACTTTTGTGTCTCTCCATATTTAAGTTCTGCAACCTTCAGTCCACATGAGCAGAGCTGCTCCATAGGGGAAACAGCTCTTTCTCCACTGACTCTGCCTTCGGAGAACAAGGCAGTGGCAGAAGCTTGTGGAATGCAGTGCACTGGATGCATCCACATTTGGTTAGTGAGGGCAGGTGTTGGGCATGCTTTTAGTGGAGAGAAGCAGCACATCATCACTTTGCTAATTTAGGAACAAATCCAAGTTTATGCAGCAATTCCCTTCTTTCACAGCTGGTTTGCAGCAGGAAAGCTGGTTCAGCACTGCTCTGAACAGTCATATTAATCGCTGTATGGCTTCTTGGAGTGGCTTTTTATTTCTCCAGTCTCCTTCATGCTGTATAATGGTTCCACAAGCTTGTTGTGAACCAGCATTAAACCTGATGGAGGAAGTGAAAAGATGACTTCAGCAGACATAACAAGGCAACATTCTCTTTCATTGGATGCTAATGAAATTACACATCACTACAGTCCCTGTTCCTTTGCTCTCATTCCCATGCAGTTAAGCATCTACCTTTGCACTTCTGTTACTGCTGCATACCTCAGCTGTTACAGTTAAGAAATCTACTCCTTTGGGAGCTGAGTATCAGCAACATCTAATGCAAAGCATGGCTTGTGCCTCTTAAAAACAAAATACAACAGCTCCTTGGCCTGCTCAAACACCCACCTTTAAAGTATTTCACAGTCTTAACTCTGAGTTCCAGCGTGGCGTCCTCATCACACACAAACACAGTGTTGGGGTGCTGCTGGAAGGCAGATACTGTCCACATGTGGTTGACACCTTCCTCAATTGCTTTGTACAAAGCAAAGGCTTTGTGGGCTCCTGTGATAAGAATCATCACCTGGACCCCAAGACACAGAAGATGGCAGTTAGGGTCTGGAAGATGTGTTCAGAGCACACACACACACCCCTGTTGAACAAAGAGAGCTGCCCTGGTCCTTAATGGGGAGAGCTCCATCATCCTGCACAGAAGCACTTCACTGTATCACAGTTTTGGCTGCATTTTATTTGTCAATGAAGTCGAGGTACAGACTCCATTAAAAGCTGTCCCAGATTTCATGATCTGCTGGTGGAACATCCAGTCAACCTGTGATTCTTGCAGTTATTTCCCCAGGTGAGATATTTAATCAAACACATCCTCCCAGACCTTCCTAGCTCCCTGTGGATAACAACTGTACTGCAGGGTTACACAAACCTAACTGTTGGCAGAGCAAAAAAGGAAGATGGAGCAAGAGGATCAGGTATTCAGCTGTCTGCAGCAGGAAAGGCATAAGCTGGCCTACACCAGCAGGGTGCATTGCAGCTCCGAAACAGAATCATCTTCAACTGCTCCAGGAAGCCCTGTTCAAGAGCTACTGTATGGAGTCACTGCTTTCCTCCTAACCTCTCTGGCATCCATAACCGTGCCTACTCCAACTGTCAGAGCCATTGTGGGGACTTTGGAGAGGTCACCATCAAAGAACCTGGCGTTGGCCAGTATCGTGTCCATAGCCAAGGTCTTCACTCGTGTCCTGGATACCAAACTTGACCCAGGCTCGTTGAAGGCAATGTGACCATCCGGGCCAATACCTGTAACAGACAGTTTGAGGAGGTCAGTGGCTTTACTGGTTGTCATGGGGAGCAGGGACAACAGCACTTCTGTTAGAGGGACACTCAGTGCCTCCAGGAACAGATGCACATCTGAGAAAAACACTTGCCATTTTCTGCTCAAGCTCAAATTAGCTTCTGGTAGGAATGACAGCAAAAGCCCCTCTGAAGCCAACAGACTCTTCCCTAACAGTCCCTAATGGGACAGCAATGGAGCAGAGCAGATGGCCAAATCTTCAGGCAAACTGATGGGAAAAGCTTGCCTTCAGCTCCTCTGTGCTCAGAGGACTCTGACTGCTCCTGGCAGTGTCCTGTTAGCACTGGTAATAGCGGTCCATTTTGTATTTGGTGCAATTCTAGCACTGCCTGTTTCTCCTAATCCATTCCTGAATGGACTGAACTGAATGGACCTACTGGACTGAAATACTTCAAACAGGGGGAGCAGTGCACTGCAAGGCAACGCTGCCAGCACAAGAGCGCCCAGGGCAGTGAGCATGGGGTGGCTTTCACTGCAGACCCACTGCACTGCACATGAACAGTCCTGCCAGTGCATGGGCTAGCTGGTGGAGGAAGGCAGCGCTTCCTGCCAGTGGGGTTAAGAGGCTATCGGTGTTTTGGGCCTCACCTCCCACAAAGAGTTCGATTCCTCCGGCTGCCTTGATTTTCTCCTCGAAGGCGTCACACTCCGCCTGCAGGTCCGGGGCGTTCCCATCCAAAATGTGCACGTTTTCTGCCGAGATGTCGATGTGCTTGAAGAAGTTGTTCCACATGAAGGAATGGTAACTTTCCGGGTGATCCCTCGGGAGACCTGGAAGCAGCAGAGCATGGACAGGACTAAGACCAACAGAGAGTATCACTCATAACGTAAGCCACCTCTACGCCCTTGCAGTGGCTTTGGTAACAGAGCTCTGCTTTTGGCTGTCATTTGTGACTCCCTCAGCTTCCACGACTTGGCTTTGTTTCCTTAAATAGCGCAATTAAAATCAATCAGTGTAGCTCCTCTAAGCCTCCTACAAGAGCTCCTGTATGTGCTCACCTTAACATGCAGCAGATGTTCCAGAAAGCAGGCATGCACTGTGCCTCATCTGTTACTACCTTGAGTGCTATAAACCTTCCCTGCGGTGCCTATTCCCTAATGCTGCCTGATGAGGACTTTTTCAAGAAAATATCTTGACCAGAGTAAAAGCAGCATTAGCAAATAATTAGCCCGTGTGTCTTTCACCTTTGGAACTTCAGGCTTGTCACTAATCTCTCTGTATTCTTTCTTCTCAAGAGGCTGTTTCAGCACAGCTTGCTTCATAAATTAAACAGTTCTCTGCTATCTCAACAGGAGTGCTCGTTGTTACAGGAGGGCAATCACAAGGTAACATGTTGGTGCTTGTCAGACACCTGAACCTAAACCTAAAGGTGGTAGTTAATATTGCACAGTATTGCAGGGATCCTTGGTCAATCAATACCTAACTTCAGGTAAAATACAGCAGTGTCCAGCGTGTGTTGTACCAGACACCTGATACCCTTTAGGATTTCACAGGAACATGGAACCCAGCCTGGTTTGGGTTGAAGGGACCTTAAAGCTCTTCCAGCTCCAACCCCTGCCACGGGCAGGGACCCCTTCCACTGGAGCAGCTTGCTCCAAGCCCCTGTGTCCAACCTGGCCTTGAGCACTGCCAGGGATGGGGCAGCCACAGCTTCTCTGGGCACCCTGTGCCAGCGCCTCAGCACCCTCACAGGGAAGAGCTTCTGCCTAAGAGCTCAGCTCAGTCTCCCCTCGGGCAGGTTCAAGCCATTCCCCTTGGCCTGTCCCTACAGGCCCTTGTCCCAAGCCCCTCTCCAGGTTTCCTGCAGCCCCTTTAGGCACTGGGGCTGCTCTAAGCTCTCCCCTTAAGGAGCCTTCTCTTCTCCAGCCTGCCTCCAGCTCTCTGATCGTATTTCTTACACGGATTTCAGAATTGCCCTCTTCGCTCCCATGGCCAACACAAACGTTATCCCTCCTGTCGTGAACGTGCCGCAGGTGGGACTCTCTGCATGCCCCGTGTGCTGACACCAGAGTCCGGCTGCGGTACCGAGCGCTGCGGCACATCAGCCCCCCCTCGGGCCCTTCAGGCCTTCACACCGAGAGCACAGCAGGTCACGGGGAACCAGCACTTCTGCTCTGCGGTCACTCACCCACGTACTCGTCCATGTTGAAGGTCTTCACGTACTTGAAGGAGAGGTCCCCGTTGCGGCAGTACTCCACCAGCTTCCTGTAGCAGCCCAGCGGCGTGCTGCCTGCGGGGAGCCGCCGCCTCAGAGCCGGGGCCGGGACGAGGGAAGGGCCCCCGCTCCCGGCCCCGGCACCCACCTGTGGGCAGCCCCAGCGTGAAGAAGCGGCCGGGCCCGGGCGCGAAGTGCACGATGCGGTTGCGGATGTACTTGGCGGCCCACTCGCTGGCCTGCGCGTACGTCTCCAGGATGACCAGCTTCATGGCGGGGCGCGGCGCTGCCTGCGCGGGGCGGGAGCCGAGCTGACGGGAGCCGCCATCTTCCCGCCGCCTCCCCTCTCCCCCACCCGCACACCCACACACCTACCCACCTACCTACCTGCCTGCCTGCCTGCTGCCGCCGCCCCGCGATCCCCTCCGCGGGCACGGCCACAGCCACGGCCACGGCCGGGGCCGGAGTCGGGGTCGGGGTCGGGGTCGCGGCAGCAGCACCGCCGGCAGGGCCGCCCCCCCACGCCCGCTCCGCTCCGCCCCTCACGGCGCCCGCTCGCTCGCCTCAGGAGCCCAGCGGGAGGGTCCGAGCGCGGCCCGGCCCCCGCAGGGTCGGGGTTGAGGGTGAGAAGGAGAAGTGGTTCAATACAGCGGTAATGAAGTGTTCGGGCAAGCTGCTCCAGTGGGAGGTGTCCCTGCCAGTGGCAGGGGTTGGAACTGAAGGGGCTTTGAGGTCCCTTCAACACAAACCAGGCTGGGGTTCTGTGAAACGTCCTTGTTCCTTCATGCTTCTGCTGAGGAGTCCCTGTCACTGCAGGGATGATACGCGGATTGACCCCACAACTCGTTACAGTTGTCAAGTAGGTATGCTTTATTCAGTGCTGAGGCACATGGGGATCGCACCTTCCCTTTGCCACTCAGTTGGTTTATATTACATATAATGATTACCTAAACATGGGATTGCTTCACGCCTAATACATATGCAAAACCTATTCCTGTCTAGGATTATAATTAGTTTTCTGGCATTCGTCCCATTGGGGCGCCTGTGCAGTGCCTCCTGGTGGAGGTCGTGAGGGGGTCGTGAGGATGAAGGCCTGGAGTTCCTCTTCATCACCGCGAGTAACCTCTTGCCTTCATGCAGACTCAATAGGGTTTCGGCTCCTGTTCAGACCTCAGGTTCTGTACAAGCCAGTTTTATGTATCTTAAAGCAGAAACTTGTCAAGTTTGCAAATGTTGTTACTCTGGCTATCTTTTGTTCCTTTTCTTTCTATGGATACCGTTTAAACAAGAATGTCTCAAATGTCATGAATCTGATCTACTACAATTCTGCCTGGCAGCTGTAACTTACAATTCTGCTTCCCCGTTCTAGCAACTTTGACTCCTATGGTTCTGCTTCACCAAGCACAGCGACTGCTTAAGTAAGCAGGCATAATGTTAACCCTTTATTTCCCGGTATCAGGGATCTGCCCGACTCGGTCCTTCAGCTGCTCTGGGTGTCATTCACCGACCCCTGATCCCTAAAGGGAAGCTGTGAGCTGTGTCCTGGGCAGGAATGAGCAGCGCTCGAGCTTTAAACACCTTGTAGGGACCATTTCAGGGCAGGATGGGGGGAATTTGGGTCCTCAGCTGCAGGGACAATGAGCAGACCGTGACCCACTGGTGCTTGTGCTGCTCCTGACAGCAGCGGCACCCCCAAAAGACCTGGCTGCTGCTCCAGCTTCGGCTGCCTTCAACTGTGATGGAGATGTGCCCGGCCCCTCCTTGCAGTCTGGGCTGGGTGCTGAGGTCAAAGCTCTTGCTGCAGTTCGACAGCTTTTCACTTTCATCAGGAGGACACATAGTAACCGATGGCTGTGCTAGGACCCAGCCCATTCAAACGGCCTGGCTGGCTGAGTGTTCCTCACACTGGGTCTCATTGTGGATGCTGAGAAGTCCTGGCTCGGTTTCCACTGGGATGAGGAAGGAAGGATGTGACAGGCTGTAGCCAGGCTGTGGTTGGTCACGGGGAGAGTTTTAGGCCACAGAGACTAAATGAACTGAAAGTGTCGTGTGTTTGCATCAGCACTGGTTAGCCAGCAGGCTGTGGTGATGGGTGAAGAGCTGATAGCAGCATCCTCATCCCTGCTGCAGCACAGGGCAGCTGGGCTCCGGTTCTGGGTGAAACAGCGTTTCCACAGTTCCCATGGGGGTCATGTTGGTGGGATTGGTGCCACGGACGCCGGCAGGAATTGCAGCGCTGGTGGGTTCACAGATGAACAGGACTGTACCTCCACTGGGACTTGGCTGGGGTCTGAACACTTCCAACGCTGTTCATTCACCAGCAGCATGCAGTGAATGTGGTGAGTGTGGCCTCTGACCTGACGTCGAGAGGGGAGTTGTGGTGAAGAACCACAGCTCTCACTGCAGAGTCAGTTACTGCAGCTCACCTGCAGCTTCTGGTGTGCAGAGCCAGAACTGGTGCAGGGCTCGGAAGGGAGAGCGCACCAGCACCTCAATCCTGCAGTCACCGCATCATTGCTTGGTGTTACCATGGAAACGTGTGCAGGCTTGGAGGGTTCTGGAAAGCCACTGCTGGAGACACAGAGCACATAGGAACTGATTGCAAGAGACACCACGGACTTCCCACAGCAGAGAGCTGTAGGGCAACAACCATGTCCTGCTCTGGGGTGATTGGGTTTGTCTGCTGTCAGAGTGCCCTGTGGACACCCATCAGCCAGCCCTGCCCTGCCTCTGCTGTACTTTGCCCCCAAAGGAGAAACGTGGCATTTGAGGATCAGCCTTATGGCATCCTACCACGCTGGTCACACAGCCCCAGTGTCACGATGGATTTGCTTTAAATACTGGGGGACTCTGTTGATCACAAAGGGCCTGGCTCTCTCTTCAATCTCCTGTGCAAGTGGCTTTGGCAGATACAGTGCACAAAGATGAAGGAGGCAGCCGGCAGCTCCCAGTGAAAGCAAAACATGTTTTGATGAGAGGAAGAAACTACAATGGTACAAGAGTGCCAGGCACGTGCATCTGCTGCCACAGCTGCCCTGTTCTGCCCACATCCCGTGTATCTGCATACTTTATGCAGTCTTATGTTACTTAGGAGTCGCTCCAGGGCTGGATTATATGTGTGACTGGCATGCAGGGTATTTTTAGGTATGATAATTTATGCATGTTATTGTTTCTGCATTTCCAGCTAGCTGTGCAAATGTTGAAGAACTTCCTGGTATCTGAGCAGGCTGATTTTCCTTCCTTGCAAAGGCAGCAGATGGAAGGAAACAAACACTTCTCCGCAGAAGAAGTTGAACCAAGGAGTTCTAACAAGCACAGCATTTTCTTTTTCTCTGTGTCGAAGTGATTGGAGTCAACAGTGCTCAGAGACCAGGGCTTTCGCTGGGAACTGTTTGGGAGCACTGGGCTTTTTCCCCTAAAAAAAGAGCAACAATTAAAAAATTATATCCATAAAGGCCCCTCTCACCAAATCCTGTAATCACAGTCTTTTTAATATCCACCATCTGTCACCTCTCCCTGCTCCAGCATGTTCCGCTTACCTTCCCACCTCTACTTATAAGAAAAGGAGAAACAAGATTCCATGTTGGGCAGATGTGAAGGGGAGCCCACTCCCTGCTTAGCTCTCCCAGCAGCACCCAAATCCCAGTTAAGGGGTGCTTAGTTGGTGCATGAGCAGGCAGCTCTGGAGCACACACATGCCAGTCCCTTCCCGACGAGGCTGTCATGGGGATTGAGATGAGGCATAAGGAAGTTCTTCCCTGTGAGAGTGGTGAAGCCCTGGCACAGGGTGCCCTGCTTATTTCTCACTATTCTAGCTTTAAAACACCCTGCCTCTGGGGTTTGTGATTTAGCTTTTAGTGTTCAATATTTATTACAAAGTGCAGATGAAAAGTGTTCCCTTTATTGTGTAGTCACACACAACAATTAAAGGAGCTTGTACAGTGTTATTGTACAGTGATTTCAGAAGACTCTCTACTGCAATTCTGTAACACATTCAGTCACTTTCAAACACTTCCACAGCACATCCCATGTGGAAGTCAATGAAAAGCAATGACTTCAAGCTTCAGAACATCTCTTGGGAGAAAAAACACTTTGCACTGGAAGAAGAGTCAAAACACACAGAGGCATGAAGTGATATGCCCAAACCCATGGGGGAAATGAAAGCAGAACCAGTCATGCACTATAACCACAGTGTCATCTTTCTACAGCTTTCCCCCACCTTAGAAAATCAAACACACACAGAAAGCAGCTGGAAGAAACTGCATTGCCCCTCGTGAATTAGTCTTGCTCAGACTACATGGCCTAATTAGGCCGTGGTTTGCCTCCAGCTAGCCCCAGAATGGCTCTGACACAAACTGCTTTGCCATTTCTTCAGGATACATTCCAGCATCTTCCTGAAGGCATGTACAGGTTGCTTCTTGTTTTAGTGTCGATGATGCGCATAGTTAATCACCACTGTGGCTATAGCCTTAGGGCTATAATCCCACCTCAATAGCAAGTAAATCTGTGTGTGTCAGCAGGACAGCTTCTTACTGCAGGGAGATTCTTAGTGCAAATGGTGAATGTTGTGGAAAGGTGAAACCAGAGAGGCTGTCAGTGCCTGCAGCTCGCATTCCAGCTCCTTCAAAGGTACCTGTGTTGCAAGAACCGTGCATTCTCCTGGTGTCTCCAGCATTTCTCAGGAGTTGCTCTTTGAGGTTATTCCTGGCTAAAATCCTTTATGATTTCTGCCTCTTCTTCAACACAAGAATCGTGATGTCCATTCATCTCACTAAGGCAGCAGTGAGCCACCTAGTCCTGCAAAGGCAAAAAAAGGAAACATGCAACCTGATTACGGCCCTGAATAATGAGCATCAGAGCACGTATTTATGACTGAGGAGTTCAAACCCATGTCTTCAGGTTTAAATGCTTCCGACTCTGAATTTGCAGCTTGGAATCCCAGGGGGGCTGATTCAGCCTTCCTCATCCTAAAGCTGATATATTTAAGCCTCATCAACCTTAGGGACTGATGTGGGTAGTTCTGCACAAGGCTGACTATAGCTGAGCTGTGCACGTAGAATATAAAGGTTACACAAGCTGGGAAGTCTCCTCACCAGTGCAACATTCAACACAAAACCTCTCTGAATAAACCAGGCTCTATCTCCGTGTGGTTTGCTACGCGTGCTTCTTTTGGACTGAGGTTTCAAATCTGCGATGCCATCTGCTTTCTGTGGATATGAAAGATCTGATGGTGCTCTCGGAGGAGTTGGCCAACATCTCGTGTTTGCTTCAGCTGCAGCGCAGCATGTCGCAGGCCTCTTCTCTGCCTGTGTGGATACGCCGCTACGGATGGCGGTGCAGGCACGTGTCAGCACCCTGATGGGGTGTTGCTGATGGGCATAGGTAGGGGTACGTATGGCCAAGCCTTGGTTAATGTGGCTTAGGACGGTGCTGGTTTCTGTGGGTGCCCTGGTGTATTCTTGCTGAGGTGGCCTTGTTTTTCAACATGGGTTTATTTCAATTTTCTGACTTGGTGGGTTTCACAGAAGCATCATAAAATCACAGAATGTTTGGGTTGGAAGGGACCTTACACGTCACCTAGTCCCAGTGCCCCTTTAGGCACTGGAGCTGCTCTCAGGTCTCCCCTTCAGGAGCCTTCTCTTCTCCAGGCTGCCCCAGCCCAGCTCTCTCAGCCTGGCTCCAGAGCAGAGCTGCTCCAGCCCTCGCAGCAGCTCTGTAGCCTCCTCTGGACTTGCTCCAGCAGCTCCACGTTCCTCGTGTGCTGTTGGCCCAGAGCTGGACCAGAACTAGCCAGAGCGCAGCAGAGGGGCAGAATCCCATCCCTCCATGTGCTGCTCATGCTCTGGGGATGCAGCCTAGCACACGGTTTAACACATTCTATGGAAGCTTTCATTCTGAAGAATCATGCATGAAGTTTCATAATATATAACATATAATCTATAATAAATTGGTGCACAGTTTGTGCGGTCACTTCTGCAGCTCCCACAGGCTGCCGGCCCACAGCATCCCGGGGGCAGAGGAGCACCGGGTGCCCCGCGGCCCGCTCCGGGCCGGCTCCGGTCGCTCTCCGGGTACCAGCGGAGCCGGCCTGACCCCTGCACCCAACGCCGCTCCGGGCTCCCGCTGCCGGCAGGCCCCGGCCCCGCAGGCGGGCGGGGCGGGAGGCGGGCGCGACCGAGCGTGACGGGCGGAGGGCGGGAGCGAAGCCCGCAGCGAGGAGCGACCCGGCTGCCGCCTCCTGCGCCTCCGCAGCGCCCGTCGGGAGGCGGCCGGGCAGCGCTGCCGCCGAGACCCCATCTCCGTGCCCGCTCGCCCTCGCCCCGCCGAGCGCCATGGCGGCCGCCGAGCCCGCCTGCGGCCGGTACCAGCAGGTGAGGGGGGCGCCGCGGCTCCGTAGGCCGCGCCGGGGGGGACGGGGCCGGGGGCGAGGCCGGGGCCGGGCGGGGATCCTCCGCCGCTCCCCGCAGCTGTGCCCGGGAGCTCGGAGCCGGGGGGCGCCTCAGCCCTGGCCCGAGGCCGGGCGCGTCCCAGGGCTGTGGGCCTGGGCCGGGCCTGCGGGCGCGGAGCCGCTGCCCCGCGGCGGGGAGAGGCGGGGAGCGGGGCGGTGACCGGGCCTGCGGCCTGCGGAGGCCTCGGTGCCCGCTGGGGCGCGGTGTGCCCTGCCGGCGGGCGGGCCGCGCTCGGGCTGCGGAGCGGCGGCTCCTCCTCGGCTGTGCAGCGCCGGGGCCTGGGCGACCTTGCGCGCAGGCGGCGGTCCCCGGCGGCTGTTGTCAGCCCGATCCCCGCGGTGCTGCAGGGCCGCGCCGCCGCGGTCCCAGCCTGCAGGTCGAGCCCCGAGCTGGGCCGGGACATTACGGTCAGCTTCAGTTCATCGCTGACTTGGGGTCCCCGCTGGCCCAGAGTGAAACCCCCGCAGGCCAGAGACCGGCCCTACAGAGCTACCTCATAAACGCGGGGCTGTTCTCCCTTCCCAGCCTCCTGCGGGATTGGAGGTGTTCTGTCAGGAGCATCAGCCCCATGGAAGGGGTTTGGGCCCGGTTGGATCCCGCTGTGTGACCCGGCTCCTCTGGTTGTATTCCTGACGAGCAGATGCGGAGAATTCATTACATAAAGTAAGGGAGAAATCCCTCAAAATGGTACGCAGCACTTTTCCTGCTGATCCAGGGTTCTTTGTAGAAATCCCTGTGCCATGACTTTGCCTTGGGAGCACTGTCAGTGTGGGTAGGATCTCTCCAGAAAATGAGATTCTCTTCAGAGGTTCACTTCAGCACACGAGATGCAATATTAGCCTTATTGTGCCAGCTGGAGGCCTCTGGGTTTTGCATACTAGAAATGTAAAAGTTAAGTAAAACTCGGGCTTTTTTCCATTGTTCTCTGCAAAGTAGATGTTTGCTTATGAAGACAAATCTCTGTTGCTGTTCTTGGAAATGGCAGGTACAAATAACCAGGTCTTCACTAATCGCCTTTCCTGTCAGAGCCCTGCTGTTGGCATTGACCCCAACAGACATCTTCACAAGTGTCTTTTAAAAGGCTCTTGCTTTGTGTCCCATCGCCTGGAGCCCATGGAGAGGGGTGACAAACGTGCCACTGCTGAGCTGCTCTTCAGTGGTGCTACCTGCCCCATACGCACAGCCCTGATCTCCTTACAGAGCAATGTGTGAAGCTGGCGTTTCACCAGCTCCTGTGGACACATCAGGCAGACAGAGAGCAGAGAGTGCTGGTGCTATAGAGCTGTACAGGTCACTGCAGAGAGCAGGCTGTGCCCCGGGGGTTTTACTGCTAATGCCAAGCAGATCATGGAGGCCCAGGAAAGCAGTGGTGTAACTGGGGTGCACAGTCAGAAACTGCCCTGTAAATATGTTTACTTTTCTGTAGCTGTTTAGAAATCGATTGTTTTTCCCTTGACCTCTGCCAGAACCCGGGTATTTCATAGAATCCCAGCCTGGTTTGTGTTGGAAGGGACCTTAAAGCTCATCCAGTTTCAGCCCCTGCCATGGGCAGGGACACCTTCCACTAGAGCAGCTTGCTCCAAGCCCTGTCCAACCTGGCCTTGAACACTTACTTCTGGTGGTTTAATGTGTGTTACTGCTGAACCAGCTCCTCATGCTTGTGTAGCTCCCAAAGCCCTGCAAGCTGTGAAACTAAAGATGCAGAGTTGGTATTTAGATGAAGAGGAGATGAGAAGGTGGGAGAGTCTCCCCAGCACTGAAGGTGTTTCAACAACAGCTGATCCTTGCTGTGTGCATGGATGTACAATGAATGAATGTACCGTGTGCCAGTGAAGACAGACTTGTAGTGATTTGATATCTGCATGTGTGTACTTTCAGAAGAAAAAAGTTGATGGTGATGAGGGTGATCAGACCACAGCAGGGGTCGAGAACTGGGTTTGAATCTGGCTGTTTCTTCCACCCTGTTCCTTCGCCCTGTAGATGGGGAGCGGGGGGTGGCCGTGCACCCCAGCAACCTCTTTGGCTGCAAGCTGGCAGGCTGTGTCCGTTCACCCACGCGTGCAGTGATCCAGGGCTGTGCAGTGGCACATGATCTGTTCTCGAAAGCTAACTTTCCAGCCCATGTGCTCTGTGCAGGCATTAGATAATCTGATAAAAAATAGCCTGCAATGACGCCTTCGGATGATGTTGCAGTCTGATCTGAGACGTTGAGGAAGTGCAGCTTGGTGAAGAATAAAGCTAAAACTTCAGAGAAAGGATCTCAGCTTCCCCCAGCCCTTTTCCATCAGGAGCACAGGCTGGAGCAGTGTAACCAGGGCAGACTGCTGGTTTCATTTCCTCCTGGAACCTGGTGTCCGGGTGATGGGGCTGAGCTTGCTGTAGATGGGAATGGGAGATGTCTGGAGGAAGGAAGGCAGCAGCACGCCCTGGTGTCGTTATTCTGGGCAGTGCTGTGTTCCAGAAAGGGACACTGGGAGGCTGTTGGCATTTAGACCTGCCTCTGGGGAAGCTGTACAGGGATGTTGTTAGGATTAGGTGGCTTAAAGCCTTTTGGGCATGACCTGGATTGTGAGTTCAGTGGCAGAACTGTATTTTGTCCTTAGAATAGAAACCAACCTCCATGCTGGAAAAAATAGCTAGGCTTTTAATAGGTTTATTTACACTGTGTGTTCACCGCAGCTTGCTTTTTACTTGAAGCCTTTGAAGATACGTGTGATGTACGGGAGTCACATAAACCCACCTAGAAAATGGTGGGTGTGTTAAATAGTGAGGACACATTCCTTGCTGAGTGATATTTCTTCCTGTTCCATTTGTTGAAGGCTTACATGGATCCTAAATCTCTTCATAAGGGGAGGTGTCCATGGCAAACATAAGAAAGATTTTGAGTTCCTTTGGTTTTCTTTTGGTGAAACTGCAGAAGAAATACACTGCTGAGGATATAATGTGAATGCAGCTTGAATCCATGGAGGACCACAATGATTACTTACTATCTGGGAAGGCTGGAGTGAACCAAGGAGCCAGTTGCCACCTTGTGCTTACCTTAAGCTTGTATTTCATTTTTTCTGTTGAAGCAGTCACGCGGATTGAAACTCAAAGATGAGAATATACCAAATCTTTTAATGTCAGCAGTTACAATTAGTGGTGTCGGTGCTGTTCGTTTCCTTGGTGAGGTGCTTGCAGCATGCAGGAGATGTGCTTGCTATAGATACAAGCAACTGATAAGAACGATAAGGAAATGTCCAGAGTAGGTTGTTTTCAGGTTTTTTTGCATTCAGACAAGCAGAGTGGGAGATACCCATTGGCATAAACCCAGGAAAGATTCCAAAAAGGGTTTCAGAGTAAAGTGATGCTCTTGCGTTCTGCTGCAACCGATAGGGACCACACGCCTTGCCTGGAGCTGCCCAGTGACCCGCCCAGAGTGTGTTGAGGTGACTGAAGTCTCGCTGTTTGCCTCTGAAACACCCACTCCTGTAGGCAGCAGTACCTGTCAGGTGAGGCTGAAAGGCTTTAGTGATTCTATCTGAAGAAGTAATTGTGGAATTAAGATATAGTCCATCTCTAACAGGGCTCGGGAGAGGCGGTGAAACAGGAGTTGTCCAGTGTCGGAAATAGCTTGTGTAACAGGAGAAAATAGCCGTGCAAACTTCTAAATAAAATATTATCTTAGGTATCAGGATTCTTCCCTGTGAGGGTGCTGAGGCGCTGGCACAGGGTGCCCAGAGAAGCTGTGGCTGCCCCATCCCTGGCAGTGCTCAAGGCCAGGTTGGACACAGGGGCTTGGAGCGCAGGTTTGTGCTGGCCCAAGTACATGTTTGCAGTCCAGTCAGACCAGTATAGTTCCCTGTTTGAGCAGAGCTGTTTCCCAGGGCTGAGGTGTATTTCCATGTTGGCAGACCATTAACTGCAGTGAGTCAGTGAAAAACATCCTTGTGAGCACGGGTGGTATTTTGATGGACATCAAATATGTTTTGCTTTGTGGTGTTCACCTTGGTAGCTGGGGAGGTCATTGCAAACTGACCCTTCAGGTGGATGCTCCTGTGGGTTCCTGGTCCTTGTCCGTGCATCCCATTGTGTGGGTGCAGCTGTGTGCTCACTGCATGGAATGTTTTGGGAGGGGGAGTGAAGGAACGGTTCTCAGTCCTGTGCTAAAATGAAGTTGAAGCTGAGGCTGGCAGAGAGCTCAGGATTCGCTCCCCAGAGCTGGGCTGTGCTCAGGGCCCAAGGGAGAATCCATTCCCCATTGTGAGGCCTGGGCAGGAGCATCAGCATCTCCCGGTGCACGGAGGAGCCAGGGAAGGGTTTGCTGGGACTGTGACTGCTGAGTGTCACTGCAGAGCTGACAGCACTGTGGGGCTGGGGTAGGCACTGTCACTCCTCGGGCTAAATGAACTGGAGGTGATGACAGAGAAAACAGTTATTTGCTCATCAGGGAGAGGCCTGATGGATGTGGGCTGCCTTGTCTGACAGCTTATCAGTGCTTATATCTATTACATATATATTACATACATGTCTGACAGCTTATATGTGCTGTTATTCCTGGTGATTAATAAGGGGATGGTAAGTCATGGGAGTCAGCAACAACATAGGGCAGAAGTCAAGATTTCAAGTCTAGGGAAGTAAGGAAGTATAAGTGAAAATAATTCTCTTCTTCAGAGTTGGCAGCAACTTGCATTTGCTTCCACAAGGCCAGAGATACGGAAGGAGAGGAGGGCCATGAGAATGATCAGGGGACTGGAGCACCTCCCTTATGAAGATAGGCTGAGAAAGTTGGGGCTGTTCAGCCTGGAGAAGAGAAGGCTGCGTGGAGACCTCAGAGCAGCCTTCCAGTATTTGAAGGGGGCCTATAGGGATGCTGGGGAGGGACTCTTCATTAGGGACTGCAGTGACAGGACAAGGGGTAATGGGTTCAAACTGAAACAGGGGAAGTTTAGATTGGATATAAGGAAGAAATTCTTTCCTGTTAGGGCGGTGAGGCACTGGAATGGGTTCCCCAGGGAGGTTGTGAATGCTTCATCCCTGGCAGTGTTCAAGGCCAGGTTGGACGAGGCCTTGGGTGAGATGGTTTAGTGTGAGGTGTCCCTGGCCATGGCAGGGGGGGTTGGAACTGGATGATCTTAAGGTCCTTTCCAACCGGAACTATTCTATGATTCCAATAAGGGATGTTGCTATGGGAGTGAAGTGTAACCTGTTTGTGGGCAGGCTCTTGCTGTGCTGGAGTACTCCCAAGTTTAGTAGTGGTGCACATTTTAACTTATTCTTAGCATTTGGCTTGCAAAGGTGATGATTCCATTGCTCTGAAAACATCGATCCTGTTGCCTTTTAAAACAAATATCAGTCCTCTTTCTGGCATTCGCCTGAATATCTGCCTTTTGAAATCTCAGAGAAACCACAGTAACAACAAAAATGGGATCTGATCAGGGTTGTCTTCCTCTGTTGGATTTGTGTGCTGTTCTACCTTATGTGCCAGACATAAAATAAGAACTGAAATGCAGTAAACACGGATGATCTGTGGCTGGGTTAATGTATTATTGATGATCTGTTGCTAAGGCGAAGCTTGTAGTGATGCTGAATTAGTATAAAGAATATGTGCAAAGGGCAAGGGGAGGTTAAAACCCCCCAGGATCTAAATCTGTGTCAGCAGCCCCGGTGCCAAGTTCAGCAAATTTAGAAGAATTAACAAATATATTCATTGGAAATGCTTTCTGAAAGTTCACATGGGACTGTTTCAAGACAGAGAAGCTGTGGCTGCCCCATCCCTGCAGTGCTCAAGGCCAGGTTGGACACAGGGGCTTGGAGCAAGCTGCTCCAGTGGAAGGTGTCCCTGCTCGTGGCAGGGGGTTGAGTTTGGATGAGCTTTAAGGTCCCTCTGAACGCAAACCAATCTGTGATTCTGTTGATTCTTTTGTAAAGCCTCAAATACAGGAATCTTGCTGTAAAAGCTAAAATCCATCAGTAAATCGAAGAAAGAAGACCCACAACCTCAGCAAACCAGGCATAAGTCAAACCCTGCTTTCACCAGGTTCTCTGGGTTCTGAAGACTCAGCAGTGGCCCACGGGGGAATCAGCCACGAACCCGAGTAGTGTGGCTCAGTGCATCCCTGGTGCTACGTGGGGCAGACAGAGCATGCGACGCGAGAGCAGGGCTGCACCACACGAAGCCTGGTGATTCATTCTTCCTGCCACATGAACCCTTGCTGCTTTGCTAATAGGCACTTAGTTGAATTTTAGATGGCTGGGATCATTAAAAAGGCTGGCAGGCATTTGTGTACATTGTCCATTAGAAGAAAAAGCTGTTTTCTATAACTGTACCTCCTGCAGCCTTGAGCTGCACTTCCAAAAGTTAACTGTGTTTTTTGTGTCATTACCTGGATTGGAATGGTTTGAAACCAGCAGTAAGCTCCGCTCGCTTTCTCCCACACAACATTGGTGTAAAAATAGGCGTTCCTTTTTACTATTGAAAGAAGAACCTTGTAAGAATTCCAGTGGTAGGAATTAATGTTCCACTCAATAATCTGTGTCCTCTTCCCTTTCATCTCTCCCAGTGTTGTCACATCTAGTGCTTTCCTTCCCCCTCCTTGGTGATTGTGCTTTTAAGCTGTATATGTCTTCTTTCTTGCAGACATTAGGGCTTTAGTTTCTGCCACCCCTTCACCAGGTGAGGGGGTAGTGCAGGGAATGCAGTATCCAAAGTGTTCTGATGTGTTGGAGCCTTTCCTCCTTCACTAATAGAGTGGGTTTTGCATCCAAACATCCAGTGAACTGTGCTTCGAGCATCTGAGAAGGGTTTGGCTTTGACTTTCACAGAGCACATGGATATAGTCTGGGCTTTGCTGTTAGGCAGTAAAAGGAGTGAAAACCCATGACACACAACAGTTATGTATGAAACAAGCCCTTCAGTTAGAAGTGTGAGCGGATTTTGATTTTTTTCCTTATAAGTCATGAAGTAAAACAGGAACGTATTCCCACCCCCTGACCCCTTGCATTAAATGCTTGGGAAGGACTTGAATAGCAGCATGTCTCTCCAGAGGAAAGAAACCAAAACGTCATGGATGGCTTCAAGAGTAGTAGAGTGGGTATATGGGAGGGGTAGATCAAGGAGATGTTAAGGAAGAGGTTGCAGGGTTATTCCTGTGGTGATTACAAAAGAGAGTAGTTGGTGAGATGATGAGAAAAGGAAAGAAGAAGAAAACATCATTAGGTGGCAGCTGATTTACAGATTCCTTTCTGGTGGGTTCTGCTTTGGATGCTTCTGCCCTGGTATTGCTGGATTCTCTGGCCAAAGCCTGTGTTCACGTGCCTGCTTCATGCAAGTGACACTGTGTTTGATAAGCTGTGTGGTTATTTATACAGAGCCTGTGGGAGGCACAGTGCACAAAATAACCCATCTCCTTTTCAGTCATGCAGTGTGAAAGGTTGAAAGGAAATGGCAAGATCCACACTTGTATGTATCTTTATGTAATGTATCCATGGAAAAACCCTTCCTTAGCAAAGCCACAGGCAGCAAGGGAGTCTTCTGTTGGGTATCTCATGGTGTCCCTTCGGCTAAACCAGGTGTAACTGCAGTTCCTAAGCAGTGAGCTGAAGAAGTGCCAGGGGAATGGGAAGGTACTGAAAAGATGTGTGCTGCACTTTGCCAGGTGTGTGAGGATACGACTAAAACCACATTAAAGCTGAGATGATGTATAGATCATTTCAAGTGGGAGTGTTTGGAGGGAGGCTCAGCTGCTTCTCATGTGTCCCATGGTGCTGCACAACAGTTGTCCAACAGAAGTCTGTTGTGTGCAGTTAAAACTATGGGGTGATTTCACAGAGCTTGGGAAGCCCCATTAACCTCTCTGTGTGTGGGTCTGTTCAGCTGCAGAATGAAGAGGAGCCAGGTGAGACTGCACCCGTGCTGAATGATGCCCCTCCACCTTACAGCAGCATTTCTGCAGAGAGTACAGGTACATTTCACTTACAAAGCAACGTTTGCTCTGCTCTTCTTCCTTGCTTGTTCTCCTTGTTATTGATGGGTGGCATTGCAGCATCCTTGCCAAGGCTGCAAAGAACCAGAATTGATCCAGAGAGACTGCTGTTACTTGTGGTTTAGGAGGTGCACTTTGGCTACATTCATCTGATGTCATCCCATCAAGTGGCGGTCAAGTTACATTTCGTGGTGTTCTCAGCAGGTTGAAGACAGTTAAAAATCAAAGTGCTGTGAGGATTTGTGGTTCCCCTCTCATTATCTGCCATTTGGATAATGCTGTGCACCTTCCAAAAAGGGCTTGTTACTTAAAAGGGATTAAGAATTCACTCTTACTGCAGTTTTCAGTAACTAAAGACTGTCCTAAGGATTATACTTCTGAATCATCACACTGTCGTGTCCCTAATAGCTTTCAGCAAAGCAGCTTGGTTTGTGTTGGTTATGTAGCAGAGCATTTTGGCTTAGGTAAATCTCTTTTTTTTTTTTCCTATTTTTTCATAGTCAACTATTCAGGTAAGATTTGTGAATCAAATGTAACATACTGTCAGGGTCTGTCAGCCAGCTATGGATAGAAGTTTGGATATTGTATTTATCAAGCTGCCTATTGAGCATCCTGCCTTGGTACAGTCACCACGAAGATGTCCCGTTAGTTCTAGTTCTTTAGTGCATCTCAGTGACTGGGGCTCAGAAGTGTGATGTCACTTATTCCAATCCCTTTTCCATGCAGCTGAAAACTATTTGGAGTCTCTGTCTGGAAAGATTGGTCACCGGTGGGCTGAGGCTTGCAGTGAGCCTTTCACTCACTCAAAGTCCTTGGATTTGAAAACATGACTACTTCTGATCATTGAAGTCAGGAGAGACACAGCATGTATCGTTGTTTTAAACAGGAATAGCCAGGCCTGTTACACTGATACCCAGAGAACTGCTGTATATCAGATAAGGTGCTCCCATGTTTTCCACTTTCTGTTTTGGGATGGCAGGAGGCTGGGAGGGAACAGGAGGGGCCGGATCTGACAGCCTGGGGTATTGACGTCTTCTGAAGTCATCCAAAGCACAGCTCATTCCCAACACGGTGTTCTCGGGGAGCCCACAACTTACCTTCTTTATACCCTTTCTTTTGCAGCTTATTTTGACTACAAGGATGAGTCAGGATTTCCTAAGCCTCCATCTTACAACGTGGCCACAACACTGCCTAGTTACGATGAGGCAGAGAGAACCAAGGCTGAAGCCACAATCCCCTTGGTTCCTGGAAGGGTGAGTACACTCAGCCAGCTCCGTGTCCTTCTCGTTGCTGGTGGAGAACTTCTGGTTTAACTCCTGCTGAGCAAGGGCCATGACTTGTGTTTGTTCTGAGCTTCCTGGGGTGCTGGTACCACACGCTCCCAAGAGCCTGGGGCTAATCTGGGGGTTTTTCTGCTGGTTATTTTTATTATCTGTAATTGCCAGTGTTCCTGTGGGTGGCTGTGGTGATGTAAACACCTCTGCAACGCCAGCATCCAGATTAGCTGGGCACGCTGACAGGGGAGCTGGACTGCGTCCCTGGGCACTGCCACTGGGGCTTTTTAAAGGCTTAGGATTAACTGTTCAGCGTTGATACTCCTCCTGCTTACTTCGTTGACTGCCCCAGAGGTCAGTGTAGCTCATACAAGGATGGGAAAGCCATTCTGTCGGAATAATTAGTTTTCATTTGTTCTGGGTTTTTTTCCAGCACTCTCCCTTGTCCAGCCTCTTCCTCTACCCCTGCATTACATGGCCACTGCTTATTATGCGCCTTCGCAGAAGCCAAATTCTTTGCTGAGATGACAATTTTAATAGCTTTGATGAATAGAGGAGTTCTTTACAGTGAGACCAAGAACAGGCTGGGTCTTGACTATCTTAAAAATATTAGAAATCATATTATGTATATAATATTTCATGCTCTGCATTGTCTCAGGATGAGAAGCATCCTGCTTACATTTGTAGCTCTTTGTGATTTAGGATTCCCGCCCTCTGCCCTACAGGGGACTTTTCATAGAATCCCAGCCTGGTTTGGGTTGAAGGGAGCTTAAAGCTCCTCCAGCTCCAACCCCTGCCACGGGCAGGGACCCCTTCCACTGGAGCAGCTTGCTCCAAGCCCCTGTGTCCAACCTGGCCTTGAGCACTGCCAGGGATGGGGCAGCCACAGCTTCTCTGGGCACCCTGTGCCAGCGCCTCAGCACCCTCACAGGGAAGAGCTTCTGCCTAAGAGCTCAGCTCAGTCTCCCCTCTGGCAGGTTCAAGCCATTCCCCTTGGCCGGTCCCTACAGGCCCTTGTCCAAAGCCCCTCTCCAGCCTTCTTGTAGGCCTCCTTTCTTAAATGTAAATGAAGCATTTTGGATCCCTCTGTTGAACGCTGCTTTCTGAAGGCTTTGCAATTTGCTGTCCCTTTCTTGAAGAGCCCCATGCAGAATTTGTAGTGCTGTATGGACTGGTCTGACATAAATCCACCCATGTCTCATCTCCCTTGGATTTGCAGGATGATGAATTTGTGGCCCGGGATGACTTTGACGACACTGACCAGCTGAGGATAGGAAATGATGGCATTTTCATGCTGACTTTCTTCAGTAAGTCTGTGGGGGGGCTTCCCCTTTTTTCAGGCAGTGAGCCAAAGTAGCTGGAGTTATTTTCATGCTTAGGTTTATGCAGCACTAGCAGAAACCTGTGCGCAAAGGTTTTATGTTTGATTTGGAATGTAAAGGGGATTTGACCTGCTGCTTTTCTCCTGCTTTCTCAGTGGCATTCCTCTTCAACTGGATTGGATTTTTCCTGTCTTTCTGTCTGACTACTTCAGCTGCAGGACGATATGGGGCCATTTCTGGGTTTGGTCTGTCTCTCATTAAGTGGATTCTTATTGTCAGGGTAAGTTGTGTAGTGCAATCCCATGCACATCGACAGTTTATCTCGGTTTTATCCCCCTTATGCTGGTTTGCTGAAGTGGATGGGAGAAGCCCGCTGGTGCCCTCTGGTGCGACATGCCTGCGGCACAAGCAGGAGGGGATAGGAGGAAGCACACTTCTGTTTTATTTCCATCTAAACTCGGCATATCCGGACTGTTTATACATCCACTGTGCTCCCCGCTACCGGATCACACAGCAGAGGAAGGGGATGACTGGTCAGAACTGGTTTCTTTTATGGGAGCCTGGATTCAGAGAAAGGCTGACGTAGTGTTTCTAAAACTCGGAGGAGGAGAAAGAGAAACGATGTTGGGGGAAAGCAGGAAGGGATCAAGATGTGCTGGTGCTGAAGGAATGGGGGAAAAAAGGCAAAATGTTTTTTGGAGGGACTGGGAGAAAATGTTTCTGTCAGGAAAGCTTTATTTGGAGCTGGTGGTGTCTGTGAAAATGGCACACAGACATCCCAGGCTGAGAGCCTAAATTGTAAGCAAAAAGGCTCATTAGGTGTGCATCAGTAGGGAGCATTTGGGTTAGGGCTGTCACTTCATACCTGATCTTTTGGGGCTAGGAATTAGAATGTGTCCATACAGCATCTGTTGACTTTTCCTGTAGGAAGTGGTGGTACCAGTGGTGTTAAGAGCTGTGCGCTTGATTAAGAGGTGTGGCAGCAGTAGGTGACCTTACCTGTGGATGTGATTGAAACTCTGATGACAAGCTTATCTTTTGTTAGGTTTTTAAACTTGAATAGAATGAAAACAAAAAAAAAACCCTGCTGTATTTACCACTGACACAATGAGCTGCAGTGCTCTGATAGTGTCAGTGCCTTTCAGTCAATGGGCAGTAATTTTCTCAATAGAAGATCCTGTCAGAGGGTTCCACAGGTCTGGGGTTTCTTTTTCAACTGGACTTTTGTTTGCTGTGCTGTCCTACCTCACACTGTAATTAATGCACTGCTGCAGACCTGGTCTTCCCTTTCACAAACTGCAGCTGTGGTTTACAAGCATCAAAGATGTATGGGAAAATAGGCGTATTTGCCCAGTAGTGTCTTAATGCTGCACTGACTGCAGGAGTTTATGGCTGGGCATTGTTCTGTTCCGTTCCCCTTGGTTAGAGTTGGCCTGATGTGTATGGAAAAACCTTAAATGAAAGTTTGTGGAGGTGGCTTGTTCCCTGCAATTGGTGCAGCTGATGAAATGTGGTGTTCTATAAAGTCTCTTCTGTGCACATCTGGGCTTGATCTGGTTACTGCTGAAATGGGTGGGAGCAGATTTGGATTCAGGCACTTCCATGCGCTCTAACTTGTATGTATGTATTTTTTCCCCCCCAGTTCTCCACCTATTTTCCTGGTTACTTTGATGGCCAGTACTGGCTCTGGTGGGTCTTCCTTGTACTAGGTGAGTGTTCAGCGGGAAGAAGGAATGCATGCTTAAAAACTGTTGTCAAGTGCAGTTTGGGCTTTACTGGCTGTTCAGATATGTGCATATTGATATAAAAGTGAAATGTAACCCTCATAGAACCCTTCCTCCTACTGAATGGCTTCAGGGTTTTAAAGGTACACACAAACACCATCCTCTTGTTTTCATTTCTTGGTGGCAGCATCCTGAAGCACTGAAAGATTGGGTGTCGTTGCTTAAAAAACTCAATTATCTTGAATCTAATCAGCTATTGTGCATCCCAGTGACAAATATCCCTCTCTATTAGTAATACTGGGTTGAACTGCTCCCTCTAACTGAAGGAGCAGCACCTGTGTTAACTGACGTGGTTTTTCCATCCAGGTTTTCTGCTGTTCCTCAGAGGGTTTATTAATTATGCAAAGGTTCGGAAGATGCCAGACACCTTCTCCGCTCTCCCCAGAACCAGAGTTCTCTTTATTTACTAAAGGTAAACTTCCTGCTTTCCTGATTTTGTTCTCTTTTGGTTTTAATTCTCTTTAGTGACTCTTTGAGGCTGGGCTTTGCTTTGAATATGGTTTAGGCAGCAGACAACAGTTGTTTCTTGGTATCCCGTAGTCAGCTCCTGTTGTGGCAGAGTCCAGACTGACTTGGTGGGGAGCAGAAGAATACTTGACATTTCTCCTTGAGTTTTTGCTTTGAGGAATTGATATATTCGTTAGATTCCAGGACGTGAATTGTAAGAACAAAACCTCTGCCCCTTGGTGTTGCGCTGTATTTGGCAAGTGAATCTTTCAGAAGAAGCCACATGCCTGAAGCACGTGGTGTGTCCTGAACGTGAGTAAAGGTCACAGAATGTTAGAAGATTGTGCCAGTGTCTTTGGCTTATGCCCCAGACAGAGCCATTTGTGTGGATTTTGCATTCTGCTTGAATTTTCTGCCAAGTTCCTGAAGAAATAAAGCTCCTGCACACCTTTGCTTGTTAGAAACCCCTCCTGCATACTAGAACATAACACACTGTCCTGCCTGAACATCCTTCAAAGACCTTAATGCCTAAAAGTCTTTCATTCTGAGGCCAAACCTTAACTTTGCTGCCTTCTTAATGGGACTTTAAAGAAGGAGGCTTAAGTAGTTGAACCCTTCTAGCATAATTTCCTGCTTACAGCAGATAATGGCCTTACATTAACTGTCCCTCCCTGAGGGGAAGGAAATCCTGTTGCTTCCCAGATGGTGAATGCAACATGATGCTCCCTTTAGAAATATCATAATAGCCCTAGATTTCCCCAAGACAGGGTTGAAGCAATTGCAGCTGGGACAGTGGCATAAAGAAAGCAAACAAGCCCCAGCTTTAAATTGGGGGTCATTAAATCGTTCAGATTTTAAAACTGAGGCTTGATTCTTCCAGATTCGCTTTCCTTTCATTAGAAACTGCAAATTGCGTAAGATTCTGCTTCATTTCTAGGCTGTAATGAGAGCAGGCCACACAAACCAGCCATTGTGCGGTGTTTTCCAGCCTGAGTTTTCCACTGGTGATTGTGTGTAAAAATAGTTCAGTCCATTTATTGAAGTGTTTCAGTTCTGTTTAACACAGTCATGGTTTACAGCCTCCTCCAGGATTTGTAATATCCTCTCGTATTCCTGCTGAGTCACCAGAGGGTTTCTTTCCCCCCGCTGTATGGTCACGTAGCGTGAGCGTTTCAGCAGCAGCTTTATCATCTGCAGTTTGTTCTCATTGAAATTGTGCTGCTTTACTGAAACTTATCTTTCCGTGGAGGAGGAGAGGAACAGTTAGTGCCAACCAGCAAACACCAACTGGTGGAACTGAACGGAATGGTTAGCCTGGTGTTCACTGTTCATCCATGTGTGCTGGTGATGGACGTGACAAGAGCAAGGGGCTTGTGGTGGGTCTTAAGCTTAAACAGTTCCAGTTTAGAAGCAGAGGATGTCTCTTTCAACCCAGACACTTGATGGAAAGATACAAACCTCACCATCATCCTGGGTGGATGCTGCAATTAAAGGCAGTCCAATTTTGTTCTCATAGTACAGTGTAATTTGGTACATGTGTATGTTTAATGCTGGTGTTTCTAAGAGCCTTGTCTGGTTCAGTGCCTGTTTTCCCCTGAGGAGTTTTAACTCTTCAGATGCGCACAAAAGCACTGAGCATTTTGCTAGAGTCATGTCATTGTGTACTGAGATACTTCATAAGCCTTTAGACATCCTGCACTCTTTGTGAACTACATCCTTCTTTATCCAAAATAACAATCTAACTATAGTTGCAGTATTCAATATCCTTCTCCAACAGATGTTTTCTGGCAAATGTCTTCCTGCATTAGTGAATTCTCCCTCAAGAAGCAACAGGACACCTGCAGGAAGTGAATCAAGACTCTGGAGCAGAAGAAAAAATAATCACCTGCTTTAAAGTAACTCAATAAAAGTACTGTTCAAACAGACAAGGAGAAGCATTTCTTTCTATTTGTTTCTAGGTGTAAAGTTTGAATAATTAACGCAGAATTCTGTAATCATTGACTCATTTAGTGGCTGATGTTTGAAAAAGCTCTTGCGGTCGAGTCTGTGACGTGCTAATAAAGCCTTCCATGGGTAGTTCTGTAGTGAGCTTGGTAGCGTGAGCCCTGGCCCTGGAGCCAGCAGGGGACAGACTTGCTTTAGTTCCTCCTCTATCCTGGGAGCTGGCCTGGGCTCTGCTCTAGCCTGTGCAGTGCTGCTGGACAGAGGGGTGGCCTCAAAGATGGGGTGGTGGCCTTGAGGTTGGGGCGATGGCTCTGTTCTGGTCACACACCTTATCCAGCAGCACCTCTGCTGCCGTGGCCAAAGCAGGTCTCTGGTACAGGCTCCTGAGGGCTCATTGGCAGAGAGCATTGCTTTGAAGGCAGCACAAGTATTACGTTTTTGATAGTCTATACTCTCAATGTTGTAGGATACTTTACTTTCATACTACCTACTTTTTGGATCTCTAGGGGTTTTCACGGTACACATTGGTAGTGGAGACACGAAAGATGATGATGCAACTTTGTATAAAAAATGACCTTGCAAAACAAAGGCCTTTTTTCTTTCCCTTTCCTTTGGCTTTGGGACTTCGGAGACAATTCCTACCCCACCTGTAATTCTTGCTTTTCTAATTTGTGTTAGCAGAGACTATGATGCGTTCTAAATGTAGATTTAATGTGCACTCCTGTGCTTTCTGCCGAGCAGCAACTCACTTCGGAGTTTTACTATGTTAAAACTGTAAATACAGCAGAACGTTAATAAATGTCACTTATGTAGCACTTCTTGCTGTAGAGCAGTGTTTAATTTGGGTTCAAGCCTTCGTTGCACCTGATCATTGTTTACAAATGCAGATGCTGTGTGGGAATTCCATTGCTTTTGTAACACAAATCTCCAAGGTGTCTGTCTCCCCTTTGTAACCAGGTTTCCAAGTCCTGGTGCCAGCCTGGAATTGGTTGGGTCCATACAGTTTTGGGGCTGTCTTGGATTATTTTGGTAGTTTCACATATAGACCTCATCTGCCTTGTGGAGCTGTTCAAGGGTTTGGTTCATGGCTGAGCTGCTCTCATTTATAGTCTTCACAAACAAACAGGCTGATGGAGATAGATGGGGGTTACACAGAGACTTCCTTTTTAAACCAGAGTAAGTGTACGCAGAGAGAATTATTAAGTTTGTCCTGTGAAGCAAAACCTGATGTGTTTGGGAGCTGCATCACATTTGCCCAAGCTTGGTAGATGAGGCTTGTGCTTGCTCTCATGGAACCTGGGCCTTATTTAGGATGTGAATATTTGGCATTCCTGCTTTGTGGCCGAAGCTGCAGGCCCCTGCTGCTCATCATCCCCTGCAGACAGTGTTCAGGGCACATGGTGGGAGGTGCAGCCAGGAGCGGGTGGGTGACGGGCTGCAGCAGCCCATGTTCAGTGTGTGTTAACACCAGCTCCAAGCTCCAGTAATGACTGTGGGGCTCTGACAGCTTGGTCCCATCTAGGTGGCCAGTCTGTGCTCATCATCTGCAGTGACCAAATGCACACCTTCGGCCCTTCCACCCCCCGGGGTTGTCTTCTCCTTCCACCACTGTAAATCTGCAACCCCTTCCACTGGAGCAGCTTGCTCCAAGCCCCTGTGTCCAACCTGGCCTTGAGCACTGCCAGGGATGGGGCAGCCACAGCTTCTCTGGGCACCCTGTGCCAGCGCCTGAGCACCCTCACAGGGAAGAGCTTCTGCCTAAGAGCTCAGCTCAGTCTCCCCTCGGGCAGGTTCAAGCCATTCCCCTTGGCCTGGCCCTACAGGCCCTTGTCCCAAGCCCCTCTCCAGTTCTCTCCAGCTCTTTCCTTTGCTGCTGGTGCAGGTTATTCCATGGCAACTCTCAAAATGGCTAAAACTACTTTGCATCAGTAGCAGCCTTACGCAGAAAAGCTCGGCTGTGGTACAGAGGAGTCGCTTTTTCTCGTGCAAATACCAGCTTGTTTGTACATTGATCTCAAAACCCTATTTTTCAATCATTTGAGAGTTGCTTTAAGGTTTTTCCAGGTTTTTTTGAAACCTTATTTCCAGTTCCCATGAAAGAAGGGAAAGGAACCCAAGGGGAGAAGGATCGGGTAAATGGAGACCAGCACGTGCTGGAGGAAATCAAATCTGCCCATGGAGAAGGTAGGAGCACCACGGAGGAAACGAATGGGATCTGTCCATTGTCCCTGCTCTTCTGCTGGCTCTGGTCGAAGCTTAGCCCCCAGTGGAAAGATCACTGCTAATTTCTCCATGTGAAGTAGAGGATTCTGCTAAGGAATAAAACCACTGGAGACCTCCAGGTCCATTCTGCTTTATTTTCCAAACTGGGGAATGGACAAAAAGCCCATCAGGGAAGGAATCTACCAGAGTGTGCGGGGTTCAGCCATTGTTTAACGTGAAAGAGCAATCTCAGGATGTGTCCTAGAAGCTTATTTTTAAATCATAGCACTCACACAGACACAAACCCTCTTTTGCTAAGCTTGAGCAAGTAAATAAAACCTAATGGCAATGGATATAACTAAAGCAAAAGGCAGGGATCTGTCCCCAGGGTCTGTAGTGCCAGGAAGGGTCTGCACCAGGAACCACAAGTTCCAGGGGGGGTTAAACACCATCCATGTCCCAAGGCCAAGTGGAGTGAAGCACCAGGGTGCTCTGGAGTGCCTTTGTAAGGATGGAATTACTCCATAGAAGTTATCCTGAGTAAGAAATCAGTGTTTCCAAAATATCCATTGCCCCTTGGTGAGCTCCAGTGGGCCCCTAAACTGTAACCTCAGGTGATGCTCAGCTGGAGCCATCAATGCCACCAGGAGATGGTCTTTGGAGCATGCTCCAGGCACAGTGGGCAGCCTTGCCTCCTGCCCATGGGCATCACACCCAGCAGCTGCAGGGTCTGGAGGCAGCACGAGGGGCTTTGTGGGTCAGAAAGCCCCATGCCCACAGTCCCACAGCCCATGGGCAAAGAGGGCAGCAGATCGGAGGGCCGATGAGGACAGAAGTCCATCTTCCACCAGGTTTTGTGTTTGTGTTTGTTGTTGCTTTAACCAAAGGGGCTGGAGCTCGGTAATTAAAGGCTCAGTGCCTCTAATTGGAATAAGTTTAAACTCGAGGTCAAAATCCCTTCTGGCACTTCCTCTGCCTAATAACCACCAACAGAAATCAAACAAATCCAACTGGCTCCAGCCGCTCATCTGCACCCAGCAAAGGTCGCGGTGGTGATAAGGGAGCGCGGCGGCCGCACGCAGCCCTGCATGGAGACAGCACAGCCCAGCGCCGAGGGTGCAGCACCCAGCCCCGCTTGGGGCGGGATGGGGCAGTGTCAGTGCTAGGGGATGAGTGACAGCGGGTCAGCCCCTGGTTGGACCCGTGCTGGGGATGGAGAGAGAGAGGACGGGGCATCCCGTGCCAGTGCAGTGCGTGGGGCAGGGATGGGAGCGTTCAGCATCGCCCAGCGCGGCGGGTCCACCACAATCCCAGGGTTCTTGGAGCAGGATGAGGAAACCGAGGCTGCGGTGGGGGCTTAAAAGGAGGGTTTGTAACCGAGTGGTAATCCCCGTGTGCCTGGTGGTGCTGAGCGCGGTGTGTGCGGGGCTGCACCCCCAGCCCACCCACTGCTGCGCTTCCTGCCACCGCCGGAGGTCACTGCCCCTGCCAGCTCGCCATTTAACTGCCTAATTATGCCCTAATGTGGCCTTTAAAGTGATCTGGGAGGAGGGAAAGAAAGAGAAAAGGGGTTGCAGATGTGCAATGGTCAACACTGCGGGGCTGGGGTGCAGCGAGCGTGCGTGCGGCCATCTGTCCCTCCCTCCCTCCCTCCTGCCCTGCTGCAGCTCTGCCTATCCTCGCTGCGATGCCTGCAGCAGCTTTTGCCTCCAATTCGCATCATTTTGGGGCTCTGTCGCTGCTCCCCCCTCTGCCAGCCCGCTCACACGCATTGCACTGCCTGGATTAAAGGGCAGCACCTGCAGTGCCCGGCTGAGGCTGTGGTGCAGCTGCAATCACTGCTGCCTCCCTCCTGCAGCTGTGACCGGGGGAGTGCTCAAAAGCCCCAGCTGTGCCTGGTGCTGCTTCCTCTGGGACTTCTGAGCCTGCAGCAGGGCATGGGGAGCCCCTGCCTGGGGGAAACCCCATCTCCCCTGCAGCCCACATAGGCTGCAGCCTGCGGCAGCGCCATCACCCTTTGCCATGGGGTGTGCTCCCTGTTGTGCATTGAGTTACTGCCTCGGTCCTCCAAGTTGCACAGAGGTAAGCGGGACCAGCACAAAATGCGTGGTTAGGATTTGCCCCTCGGTGTGGGAGCTGTCAATGGGGCTGGGTCGCTGCTGGGGGAGCTGCTGGTGGCAGCACACTGCAGCTCAGCAGAGGGGCAGCAGGAATACATTCACTTCAAACTAAAACCCCCTTGCAAGAACCCCCCCAAACCCAAGCCACCAGTGTCCAGCAGATGTAAAGGCTGGTTGAAGCCTGCAGGGGCAATCAGTGACACAAAGAGTAACACAGAGCTTGGCTATGACAAGATGATGAAGCAGCTGCAGGTTCAAATCTGAAGCACAGGGCAGTGGCTGCAGCAAGGGGGATAGAGCTGGAGTGGTTCCCTGCTGTAGATGTGAGCTGGTTCTGAGTTTGGCTGGGAACTCTTCATGCCAATTCTATGGGTTGTGCCTGAGACCGGTCCCTTCTCACACCAGCCCTCGGTTTCAGGGCTGCCACTGCAGAGCTGCAGCTCCTGACAGCCTCCTCTTCCTCTTCCCAGAGCCATCGCTGAAGGATGCCCCCAGTGATGTCCCTAACTCTTTGTTTCCAGGTGTCTCCATGTCCCCCTATGGTGTGATGCTGGGTGCCGGCGCTGGATGCTGCAGACCTGCCTGGCCCTGCTGGGCACAGCACTGATGTGTCTTGTTCATCCCTCGGGCAGCTCACACCTACATGGAGGTAAATCAGGCTTGGCTTTAGGGCTGGGGTTTGGGGAAAGCAGAGCTGCAGCCAATGCAGCATTTTGAGTGCCTGAGGGGAGCAGGATCCGGATACTGTAGGCACAGGGATGGATTTGGGTGCAGGACCTGGTGTCTGCAGCTCTGAACTGCCCCTTGGCTCCTTTGTGAAAGTCCGTTTCTCTGCTCCATTGTGGCTGAGTGGGATGAAATTGGACCTCATTACTCATGAATGGGCAAAGTGATTTGTGTGTTATAGCAGAGCACTTCTATCAGGGAACTGAGAAGCACAACCTGGAGAACGATTTCCTGTGGTGTGGGATGCAAAGCCCCATCCCCAGGCTTCTGGATGAGCCACTTGTGCCTAATCCCTTCCATTTGTGTGGGTGCTGATGCCGGTGTCCTTGTCTCTCGATGGTTTTAGTTGTTTGGAGCAAAAGCTCTTAAATCCTTGGAATTTTAATGCCATCCCAAGCTGCAGCCCAAAGGGCAGCAAGCTGCTCTGAAGGACTTGGGATGAATCCAGTGCCAGATTCTGGCACAGGGTGGTGAGGTGGTGAGCAGACATTATCAGGTACCAGCCAGGTCCTTTGGTCCTGCCTGGTTTTCTAGGAAGGCTTTTAATGGACAATAGCATCTATTGCCCCAAGCTTTTTGGCTGGAAATGGGGAGGAAGAAGCATTTTACAGCCCAAGCTTTCCGAAGCTGCTGGGAATTGCTTCCTCTGCACGTTAAGCAGAGCCTGAGCCAGCCGACAGCAGGTGAGGAGAGGAGGAGGCAGCAGAGGAAGGCTCTGCTGGATGCCTTTCCCCCCAGTTATCTCCTCTTTGGCCCCATCTGTGCCCTCCTGATCGGGATATGGCTTAAACCTCCCGATAGGAATGTGCCCGTGTAGCCCTGCTGACTGACAGCCAAAGGGTTATTCCAACCCCTCCCTCATACAAGAGGTTTTGGAAGCTCCGCAAGTGCCAAGAGGAGAGATGCAATTGAGGTGCTTGTTTTGCTGGAGATGCAATACTCCTATTAAGCAAGAGCTCTGTTTCTGTCCCTGCTAATTGAAGTCAATTGCTTTCTGCAATCAGACTGGGAAGTTCCCTTTCCCACCATGATGTGAGCTGTGCTTTAGTACATGATTTCCAGTATTTAGGCAGCTTTTAGTGTTCTCTCTTTAATTCCATGTACGCAGTCGATTGCTGCCAGCCTGCAGCAGTGGGTGCTGCAGTGGAAGGGTCCTGTCCCTCTTTAGAACAGGAGGGGTTTCTTTGTCTTGCGTTTCTTGTTCTCATCCCAGGCTCTGCTGCCGGTGAATCCTCGAGGTAGAGCTTGGGTACCTCTGAGGTTGGCTTTGTTCTACCCAAGCCGTGGCCCTGCGCTGAGTGTGGGCTGCAGCATCCCTATGGCCTGTGGGCTCAGCAGGAGGAGAACTGTTTCTAATCTGGTCCAGCAGAAAATTCCTATTCCAGATTAGAAATGAAGGCCATGAAGTGGGCGTGAGTCATTCTGTTTGCTGCGGTCATGGTTTTTCCTCTCATTAATCTTACGGCCTGTTTTCACTGCTGGGATCTGAATGGGAGGGAAGGCTGCGGAGCAGGATGGAAACGCCGTCTCCCGGTCCAGCAGCTCTCGTTGCATCATGCACAATTGCCAGTATCTTTTTCTAATTATTATTTATTTTAATTCTTTCCATTCTGTACAGCATCTCCGTGTTGTCCCAAGTGTTTTGCAATAGCTGTGTTGGAAAAACAAGGCTTTATCTAAAAGGAAACACGTACCATTTGAATTTAACCAGTGCAAAGCCCTGTTTGAGGTTAATAGCATTTTATTTAACTTTAAATCAATGTAATAAATATATAATGAATACATACATTAATAAGTATTATTTATATATTCCCAAGGCAGGGCTGGAGTCACTGTCCCTGGAAGTGTTCACACACCGAATGACCTCAGTGCCATGGGTTAGTGGTGGCCTTGGCAGTGCTGGGGAATGGTTGGACTTGATGAGCTTGAAGGTCTTTTCCAGTTGGTTCTATGGTTCCATGATACTGAACTTGCATGGATCTTAAAGGGGAAAATAAGCCTTCTTGAACTGAAATAAGAAAGCACACAGGAAGGCTTTGGCTTGGCTTTGCCCTGTGGCTTCAATGTCTAAACCCAGATCCATCCCTGGGCCAACCCCAGTGTAGGCATTGATGCCCAATAGGCACATCCCAGGGTTTTGCTCTTGCTCATGGTAAGAGCAGATTGGGGCTGGTTATGGTGACTTGAATTACTGTCTCTGTGGCCAGTAGGCAGAAGAGAGGAGCCGGTCGTATTCTGGACTGCAGCAGCTCTGTGCTGTGATGACACGATCAAAACATTAAGGATCCTGCTTCTTGGGGAAATGCAGGAATCTAAAACATCTGGTAAGCTTGTTTGTGCTTGTGTTGCCTTCCTTCGTGCCTTTGTTCATCCCTTCCAATTACTGCTTCTAAGTATAAACTTAAAACAGAGACTAGGCCGAGTTTGTGGGGAACATATGGACAAATGGAAAATAAACAGCGTGAGGAATTCCTGGCTAATGAGCTCTTGGATGATAAGATACCACCAAAAAAAGGAGACAAAGAGGTCTGTCCTATCGTGAGAAGCAAATTCCACTAATGATACCCACCAGCACTTTGATGCTGCGCTGCAGCCTATCTCCCTCACGGTCTCCTCAGGCTCCAGCCTGCTGAGGACCCTGTTGTCTGCATTAGACCCATGCTCACAGCATCACTTGGACCACGATGATGGGCCAGGACCCCTGGAGCCTCACGGCTGAGGGATAGCGGAGCCGCATCCTGCCCGGGGCTGTCCCAGCAGCGCTGGCCGGTGGCACTGGCTCCGTGCTGGCTTTCCACGAACAGCACGTGTTTCCCCTCCTGGCCTCCCCCGGTACATGTGCCATTAATTACTGCAGCTGAACAACAGGAACTCGGTCCTTCCTCCTCAAGTTCAAGGTTCGCGTCTCTCTTTCTTCCTGGCAGAAGAATAGATGTTTCCTTGCACTTGAGGCAAGAGCTGCTCTGCTGGCTCTGCCTGTTTGTGGTTAGGTGGCTGCTCGGGTTATTTTTGGTGCAGGGGTTCTGATTAACAGCTACTGCGAGTCAAGGTGTCCTCTGCCTGGCTTAGGCCCCCACGTCTGATCCTCGGAGCATCTAAAACACCCTTTCTTGCTCTGAAAGCCCCTGGAGCAAGCCGAAGGCGAGCCCTTCGCATCCGAGTGTGTATCTTGGTTTTCAGAGCAGTGATTTACACTGCCACGTTCTTTGCAAGTTCAAGGAAATGGCATTTTCCCATCCATACACCACTGGGGACAGTGGAGGGGGCAAACTGGGGCCATGCACAAAGGAGGACATCACATAGGGGTTCCTGTGGGGTGAGCAGGGACCGCTGCCTGCTGGGCATCACTGCTCCTTCCTAGCTCCTTGTGCTGGTGTCCAGATCTCCCACGGCAGATGGTCCCAGGCACTGCTGTGCCTGGCTGCAGGGCAGGGAATGACCGGGATGCTGCCTACGGGCAGTGAGGGCAGGAGCTGTGGAGGGGGATTTTATTGGGGGGTGAATGGGCAGAGAATGAGCCTGGGCATGTGAGGGGGAATCCAGCAACTGGGCAGGGAGCTGGGGAAGGAGAGGGAGGATTTGGGGGTGGCACAAGTGGGGGGGGAGAGATAAGAGAGCAGCCCCCCGAAAATAGAAGCGGTTTGCAGGGTGTGTGTAAGTGCTGAGGAGTTCCTGCCCTGGCTGGGGGGGCTGTAGGACTGTGCTGGACACTGGCTGGGGCAATACACTGATTCTGGAAGGGGGGGGGTATTTCAAGCTGCTTATGATGCAAAATAGCCTCTGTTCAATGAACACGGCACTGGAGCGTTTCCTTCCAGAGAGCAGGAATGCAGTTCGGAATGCCTCTGTGGCTCTCTTCTTCTGGCCAAAATACTGTTTGAGCCCTAAACCCGAATGAGGTGACAGGTTTTGGTCCAACTCGAAAACAAGGAGTTAAAAATCGAAGCAGCGAGAGCATTGTTTGTTCCTGGTTTGTGCCTTATTCCAGGGGAAATGGGGATTCTTTAATTGGCTCAGCTGGAGCAAACCCCCCCTCGGATCCAACAGGGAGCGAGCTGGAACAACAAAGGAATGTCCTGGTATTTCTTTTTCCAAGTTTAGCAATGGAAGTCAGGGCAGCCTTGGGATTTGTGGCGATTCCTCTGTGCATTGTTAGGAGGCGGCGGAAGTGGTTTAAACTTTAACCACTGCATTCTGCCTGGCAAACAGGGGCCCGTTTCCACTTACCCAGCGCAGGTTGGCCCTGGCGGGGCTGCGAGGGGCTGCCTGCTCCCCTGCACCAAGGGTGGATGCAGCACGCATCCATCCACCTCCTGGCCAAGGCAACGGAACCAGGCAAACCCCTTTGGGGGTCTGTCCGTGCCCCTCACCCTGTGCAGGGCTCTCTGCTGGCAGCAGCCTGGGGAAGGATGGAAACGCTTTTCCATTCCTGCTGCGATTTCTTTTGCAGCTGCTTGGCACAGCCGGGGTCGGAAAAGGTGGATTTCAGTCACTGTCAGCTCCCCGGGAGCCCTCCCGGTCCCTGTGCAAAGCTGTTCACGGGGATCTAGGTCACACTCATACGTTTTGACTGCCTGTCAAACCATGGGGTCATTAGGTATCGAAACAGCCTATTACATCCCCAGGCAGAGTGTGAATGGGTTGGGGGGTGAACAGAAGCGTGTTTCCCCTGTTGCAGTGTGGATGCTCTGGTGGTGTGTTTCAGTGTGCTGCTTGCTGTCCAGCCTGCCTGTGCAGCAGGAGGGTAGAGCCTGTTCTCTGCTGGCTGGGCTGGAGTCGAGCGAGGCTGGGAAGCAGGACATGAAATGGGATGTGCTGTCCCCCCCTGTGGGGATGTGTCCCCTCTCACTGGGCCGGAAGCAAGAGCCCCATCGGCTCCTGCCAAGGAAAACCTCTGGAATATCCTCGGAGGGGATGGTTTTCCCTCCCCTATGACCCCATGCTCTGCCTCGGGATGGGTGTTATTGTCCTGTGGGGCTGTTCCCCAGGGACCATGCTGCTCCTCTGTGCTGGGGGTTGATGCTGCTGCCTCTTGCTGCTGGCAATTGGTGGGGTGATGCTCTGGGGAGCAGCTCCTAGAAAGACACCTCCTAATGTAGCACCCGTAGCACCCTGCCATGGGGCAGGAGGGGATGAACTGTGCAGGGTGGTGATGGGATGTGCAGGGCTGTGGTGAAAGGGCCCCGCTCAGCATCGCTGCCAAGTACCTGGTGTGCACCTTGGGATGGGGAGGGATGGGTCCTGGTCACATCATGGGGTCTGGTGCCTTTCCAGTGCTGGGTTCAGAGGCAGGGGCAGATCTTGGATCCTCTGAGCCAGCTGAGGCTGTGGTGTCTGGCACAAGGCAGCCCTGGCCAGCACCGCGTTATCCTTCCCTGCACTGAGATGCTCTGTCCTGCATCAGGACTGAACGTGTTTCCCACTGAATCCCTGCACAGAGCCCGAGGAGCCTGTCCTGGATCAGGCAGGGTCCCAGCTGCAGCCCAAGAGCAGGAACCCTGTGGCCAAACCCAGGCTCTGGGTGAAGCAAGGGGGTTTTCTTCCTTTTACTCCCCTAAATACCTTGTGCCCATGGGCTCTGCTATTGGGCAGCAGCACTGCAGCTGCCTGAGTCTTGTTCCAGGTCAAAGCCACCCTGCACAAAGGTGCCCCAAGAGCAGCTCTGCCCAGCACCGGGCGTTGTCAGCTCCATCACAGTGGATGGCTTTTAGCTGGGCAGTTTTGCATACAGCTTTTTCCAGTCATGGTTGGTTTTTCTTCTTGTTCTGACTTTTTAATGCAGCTTCTTCCTGCAGTCAGTGAAGTGCTTTGGAAGTTAATGGGAACCAGTGTTACATTTTTGTGTGTTTTGGGTTATTTGTCTGGGCTTTTATTAGGCTAGTCATGCGAGTCCTCATGCAAAAATGTAAGAGAAAAAGCTGTGTGTGTGTGTGTGTGTTCATCCTGCGGATCAAATCCAAGCCCATCAGTACACGATGCAGGGAATTGTTCTTTGTTTTTCAGGGAAATTAAGTCCCGGTATGAGGAAGCCCTCGGGGTGATGAGTGGTACCTATTGTTTTATTCATGCTCTCCGTCAGCCTTGTCTTTCCCAGTGCCTGCCACATGCTCCACATGCTCTGCCTGATGGAGGTGCTGGGGTTGGGATGTGACTGCTGGGAGAGAGGGGCTTTGAGACACCAGCAGATCCCAGGGGATCCACACTGGATTCTTTTCCACTTGGTTTTATGTATATGTATGTGTGTGTGTGTGTGTGTATATGTATATGTGTATATATATGTATGGGATTGAGGAGCTAGTTTGACATGGTCAGACCAGCCATGGCTTTGATTTCCGGCTGGTCCAGGGATGGGGTTGAGCTGGGCAAGGCTCTCCAGCAATGTCACCCTTGTGTCCATGTCGTGTGGGTGATGCCATCCTCTCACTTGCCAAGGAAACAGGAGACACATTTTAGTGCAAGTGATCATAGACTGAAAGAACCTGATACACAAAGAACCTGCCTGTTACAACACCCCAGAGATCCCAACTTGTGTGGATGCTGATAACCGACGTTACTTTGGGTTTCTTTTCAATCTCTGAGGAAATGGGGTGGTTTCTGCAGCATTTCCCAGTATCTGACAGCCTACAGGAAGCTGAAAGCTTCTCTGCTCACTCCTACTGAACGTGTACCTGCAGTCAAAGTCCTGCTCGTTGCCTTTGGGCACCAGGCAGGGTGCTAAGGCAGCTCCTGCAGTAAATTGCACCCACCCAGGAGCTCCCGAGCTGTGATATGGGCTTTTCCAGTGCACACAGGACTGAAAGAGCCTTTCTTGACCTAAAGGGTACAACTTTGAGTGATTCAATCTGAGCAAAAAGCTCAGCTCGCGATGCACCATCCTGGGGGTACAGCAGCAGCAATGCCCATGAGATGCTCTGCTCCTCCTGCAGTGGTACCGTTTGCAGTGGTACAAAGCAGCTGTAAAGATCTGGTCTGGTTCCGCTCTGTGTCTCACTGTTAGGACTGAAGTCTCTGTGTTGGTGATTTTAGCCTTGTTGGCAGCAGGGTCCCCAGGCACAGGGCTCCCCCAGTACGGATGTGAGTGAGATGTTATTGGTGCTGAAAGGGGCTGCTGAAGCGTGTCCTTCAGTTAGCACAACCCTAACATTATAACACTTATGGTTGGTGTTTCAGGGGTTTGAACTCCCTTGTTCCTTCTGAAGTCTGTAATTTTGGGGGTAGCCTTTTTGTTGCAGCACAATCATTATTATAATAACTTCATTTCCAGCGCTTGTGGCAATGGAAACCAAGGAATCCAGAGGGAGCAGGCAAACTGCTTTGGGAACTGACAGAAGGAATCGTGTTTACTGGGCTGAAATTGCACTGGAGGCACATTGCTGAGAGCTCCTGGCTCCCAGGACCTGCTCCAGGCTGAGGAAGCAGCTCCTGCTCTGGGCTGCCCTTCCATGAAGGCTCTAGGAGCTACAGAACTGGTCAGTGGCCAGAGGTGCTTCCCCAGGGGAAAGGCAAGGAGGGAATTGTGACTGTGAAGATGCCAGGTTTAGCCTCCCTTGAGCTCCTGGTAGTGCTCCACGGCATCACATCAAGGTGCTGCATAGGGTTGTGTGCCATTACCCCAACAGCTGGGTGCTGTGTCTTAGGAACAAATGCCATTTTAGAGCGTTGCAATCCTTGTTTGTGTTTTTATCTCTGCACAGAGTTCGTGCTGAGAGTCCCTAAGTACATACAAATGGTTTAGCCAGTGAATTACTTGCAGCTTGGATGAGCTGTTCAAGGCTGGCCCCGCTTTGAGTGAGTCTGGGTGGCTTCTCTTGAAGCTGTCTGAGATCCTCGGTTGTGTGAGGCTTTCACATCAAAACCCCAAAAAGCTGTTCCTGGTTCTGGTTTGTGTGTTCCAGTTTCAGCCGGGAAGCAGGAGCTGAGCATCCTTCCCCTGGGTTACAGCCAGCGCTTGAGCAGGCTCTTTTGGTCTTTGCTCTTGGGAGAACCTGGGTGCTTGGGCAGCCTCTGCCCTGCCCCAGGGATGGGAATGTTCCCTCCTGGAAACCCACCAGCAACCCAAGGGGAAACCTTGGCTCTGAAGTCAGAGCACAGCTCAGGGTGGGTTGTGCGTGGAGGTGTGATGCAGTGGTTGGCATCCCGGCATCCTGGCGCGGTTGGGACACCTGGGATGGAGCAGAATGGGCATGCTGGGAGGGGTTAAAAATGCTGAGATTGGGGGAAAAATGAATATTAAAGAAAATCCTCATTAGCTGAAGGGAGAAAGGAGGGAGGATGGGGAGGAGTTGTTAGCAACAGAGAATGAGCTTTTACAAAGACCTCGTGCCCAAAGCTCTTTAACTTTTCCTGGCATTTCCCATCCATTCCATTGTTAAGCCCTCGGCTGTCGGAAAGCGGCGGTGATCTCAGTGCGGAGGCTCCTGCACTCGCCTGTTTATGCCCCTCGCAGCGTTTGCTCCAGGTTCAGTTTCCTTCTTGGAAGGAAAGAAAAGGGGGGGGGGGAAGGAACCTTTCATTTGTGCACCCCCCCCGTTCGGGTGCTGTGGGGGAAAGAGCACCTCGGTGGTTTGCAGGGAGAGGATGGACCTCAGCAGATTCCCACCATTTACAAGAGGAGGCAGGAAGGGCTCAGTGACTCATAAACACTCACAGATTCTGTGTGCGAGCTCCTCTTTGTTGTTTGTTATCCTTCATTTCATGGTTTTCCTTCTTTTTGAGCCTGTTTGTGTATTCTAGCCGGTGCCATCGGTTTGCTGGGACGCTTTGTGTGTGGTTCCCACGCAGGAGCAGCGGGCTCTGCCCCACTGCTGTGCTCACACAGACAAAAAGAGCAGCCAGTGGAAAGCCTTGAGGGCTCCGTTTGGTGCCACATCCTGACATGGGGATCAGGGGGCAGGAGCAGGAGGGATGTTTCCCTGGTGTGGCTCAGCCTTTGCTGTGCCTCAAGGGGGTCAGGACCTGGCAAACAGAGGTTTGGTCTCAGAGCTCCTGAGCTGAGCAACCCTAAATCCATCGCTCCTTTGTCCTTCACGTGGTGCAGGGAGGGTGAGAGCACCATGGCCAATGTGACCTGGGCGTTTAGCCATCCATGCTAGGCTGGGTGCCCCACCATGGCTCCTGGTGCTGCTGTGGTTCCTCTGGAAGTCCAAAGTCACAAAGGCAGGATGGAGAGGTGCTTGTCCCAGCAAAGGCAGCAGGTTTTCCTGATTTATTTTAAACCAGTTATTTGTCGGAGGGATGGGATGAGCTCCCCTTGAGCAAGGAGGTCTTCATTGCTCTGTATGGACGTTTGTGTGGTTCATGTGTCCTGCCTTACACAGGATGCTCATTTTCCTTTACCCATTGCCCTCCCACCAAAATCTCTTCTGCTATTGAAGAGTGCATGAGTTGATACACCCCCTTTGTCTCAGAGCTGGAGACTGCTGTTGCCAATGTTATGTTGGCATAAGAGGCTTCCTAGCATGGAGAAAGCCCTTCTGAATGAAGTATTCCCCTGATGTAAGGTATTATTTAAGTGCCATAGCTGCCAGCTGTGGGATCACTGAGCTGATCCCTGCGTGTCAGGAGCACCTCTTGGCTGTCGGTGTGTCCCTGCCTACCCAGGGGTCTGAAAAACGCTGTCCTCTGGATGTGGGGACATGAACAGTGCAGCTGTGTAAATGTGCTCCACGTTTTGGAATCGCACAAGCAAGCCCTCAACTTTCCCAAGGTGGCTGAGTAATCTTGTTTGCTTTAGCATCTCGGTCCCCCAATTACCCAAGTGAAGGATGTTGCCTCTTCAAACAGAGTTCAAAAAGCCCAAGAATTCTTTATAAATAGCTCACATCCTCTCGATAACAACCCGGCTGCTATTTATTGCCCGCTTCCCCTCAGACAGACAGGTCGGGGTACTTGGAATCGCACTTCCCATGGAATCCAGAGGAACTCGGTTGTTCAGGTTCCTACAATTGTTTGTCCTTCTGGGTTTCCTCTGTGGTTTATGGTGTTTAGCCAGGATAACCCTGAGCAGGAGCTGGCTGAGGGATGGTTAAGATGTATTGCTGCCTCGCTGGGGTCCTATGCTGCGTTTCCCACTCGCTCCTTTGGGACTGGCTTCCAGCATTGCTTCCCAGCAGCACAGGGGCTTCCCAGCTCCGTGTTTCTCCATCTCCTGGCCTCAGTGAGCAGTCTCTGGCCTTATTTTAGACCCCAGCCTCCTATTCACTCAAACTGTGTGGCCTAAACAGTGTCTCATGTGGCTGAGATGGGTGCTGCTTCTCTGTGCTCCCCTGGCTCCGGTGGTGCTGCTGCTTCTTGTCAGGCTTCTAGGCAGATCAGTGCTGGTGAGCTGGGGTTTGTCCTGCCTAATTCACACCAAGCAAATCGGTTAGGCATGAGTCCAGCCATTGAAATAGAGCTGAAGGTTTCTTAGCAATGGCTACAGACACCCATGTGAAGGGAAAAGTACATTTGGTTGTTGTCTGTATAAGGATTATTTACAGGAATGTGCAGAATCTGTGCTGAGCTCACCCTCTTCATGAAAAGCAGTTAAATACTGCACCAACAAGAATGGACTTGCTTATTCCTACATTCAGGCTTCAGCATCTGTTTGGATCAGAGGGTTCCACTGAAGAGCCAATGTGGACCATTTCCTGCCCAGCTCAGAGCAGGATATTTCTCAGTGGAGGATTTTGCTGCTTTGCACATGGTTGGATGCTCCAGTGCGGTAACTGGAGAGAAGGGACGTGGTGCAGAACGTCCCAGTTTCATGCTCTGGGAATATCATGGTTTTGATTAGGAAAACCCAGTTACATATACATAACTGCATCTCATAATCACAAACATACCTGGCATCGAGCAGAACTTGGGCTTATGATTTATTCATCAGAGTTTCTTCTGCATAAACTTCTATTTATTCCGTGTTGTAAGGGGAGAAAAACATCAATGAAAGCTGCAGTGCTGTGGAGAAAGGGGGTAGCAAGTGTTTGCTTTCCCTCTGTTCAGGTATGCTGAGAAGTACATTTTATCAGGCTGTTTATTGATCAATTCTGGGCCTTTATGCTTGGGAGCACAAAACCTGCTTGGGTTTGCAGAGCCCAGCCAGGCCAGGAAAGGAGCAGGAGATGCTGAGCTGCATCCCTGGGATGCTGCCCCACTGCCTAGAGGGGTGATGGTCTGGCAGAAGTGAACCAAAACCTTAGAGACTGAAATCCTGGCCGGATTTCCAGGATCTCCTTTGCTATTCCATGGGTTTAATAGGCAGTGGGGGTGAGCTCTGAGTCCTTGAGCTGTCACTCAGCCCAAGCTGCGGATGGGAGACTGTTAAGCCTGTGTGAAATAGGTGCAGCCATCCTGACACCAGGGAGACCCAGAGGTTTGGGGGGTTGATTTAAAACCTTCTCCCGTCATGCCTTTGGCTGCTGTTTCTCAGCTTGCTGTTGGCTGTTTTAACCTGCTACAACAAACCCTGAGCAAGCAGCAGAAGCCCCAGTGTGCCCTGGTTGGGTGCCTGGGGCTGATTTCCGTGGGGCCACAATGGGCTCCAGTGGCGTGGGCATGATCAGCACCTTCTGTGAACCCCTTCATCCCTATTCTGCCTCCAAACCTGGGTCCCCAGGGTCTGTTCTGGGTTTGGGTGCCTTTGAGCTCCTTGACCACAAAGCCTGCTGAGGTTGAGCCCTGAGCTAGTGTGAGGTGCAGGAGGAGGGCTGGGACCTGTGTCTCCCTGCTGAAATATTTGCCTTGACCTCTATAAGCATCCCGTTATTCCCCTGAAAAGGAGCATTCCCTTTGGGAGCGCAGGGGCCCTCTGAAGGCTCGTGGTCGTTCCTGGCTCTTTGAGGAGGTCCCTGATGTTTTATGGGGCGGGCAGGCGGTGATTCAGTGTCTCACACAGGAGGTTGCTGTCCTTAGGAAGTAAAGCAGAATGCAAAGGCATTCATCTTTGTCCCAGCCATTTGTCTGATACTCACAAAAGGCCAAACTTCATCCATGGATGATGTGTGCTGGTTGTGGATCCCCTGCGAGGAGCCAGCTCCTCATCCGGCAGGGCACAGGGTTCTCCCTCCTGGTGCTGCCACCATCGTGCCCGTACACATCACTGGTGTCTAATCCCAGTGATGGAAATAATTCATTACTCAGCAACATCATTTTAAAGGAATTTCAAAATTAGCTTTTAATCTCATTTCTGTAAGTTTCAGCCCATTCACTCAGGGTTAAGGCATTGATTAATGGGTATTTTGGATGCCTTGGTTTACTAGAAATTCCCTTTCTGGTCTGGCTGCCAAGAGGTGTGCTTGCTCTGGACCTGATGGTGACCTGGGAAGTCTGGTTTACTTTTAGCTCTGTGTATCTCTTTGCTATCTTATAACCTGTGCTCACAGTGATGGAGTTGTTTTCATTCAATGGTTATTGAGAATGGTGTAAAAAAAAAGCTATTTTAAAAGGGTGATAATTCCGATTGATTGAGAAAATATGACATTAACAGCTACTCGTCAAATCAACCAGAGTGCTCTGGTTTGCTTCCAGGAGATGAGAACGGCGAGTTGCTATTTTAAAGCTTTATGTGCAAGACATCGGTCGGTGTTGCCAAACTCTGATTTAAATGTATACATCCTGGCTCAGTCTGTTCAAAAGAAACCCCAACAAACCACCACCAGAATAACAAGTCCAGCATCTTTTCCTTATTGCAAATGCCATGATCCGTACGGTGTAGCTGTTGTCTCTTTACCTGATCCAGTGGCTAACTCAACATTATTGTTTCAGTAGTATTATTTCAGGCCAGGTAAAGCACTGGGGTTGCCTTTGCGGATGACACAAACCATGGCAGGTCTTTTAATGACTCACAGCTCCATAGCACGTGCACATAAATAACGGGGATGGTGAAAAATAACCCAGATACCTTATTTGTAGCAGTCTAATGTGATGCTGGTGACACAGGAGGCAGGAGGAGGGGAGGGAGGGTGATGAGCGCTGGTGGATGGGAGATGTGGGGGTCCAGGATGTGGCTCAGGGGCCAGGCAGGGTGAGCAGGGGCATCCCTAACTCACCTGAGGTGTGGGGTCTTGGAGGGACCTTAAGGGGGAATGGCTTGAACCTGCCCGAGGGGAGACTGAGCTGAGCTCTTAGGCAGAAGCTCTTCCCTGTGAGGGTGCTGAGGCGCTGGCACAGGGTGCCCAGAGAAGCTGTGGCTGCCCCATCCCTGGCAGTGCTCAAGGCCAGGTTGGACACAGGGGCTTGGAGCAAGCTGCTCCAGTGGAAGGGGTCCCTGCCCGTGGCAGGGGTTGGAACTGGAGGAGCTTTAAGGTCCCTTCCAACCCAAACCAGGCGGGGATTCTATGGGTGGGCTGGCCAGGGCGGGAGGATGCTCTGAACCCAGCCAGGACTCCAGCGGTGCCCGTTGCTGGTGTCAGCACCTGGGTGAATGATGCTGTAAGAACAGCTCTGACTTTTTGCCTTTAAATAACTGTGAAAGAAACTGTGCGAGGCAGCTGTAAGTGAATGGCTGCTCATATTTGCACGTGAGTGACTCTGTTGTCCTTGATGCGCTGTGTATTTGGTGCTGGCTCTTGTGTCCTACCCTGTGCCATTGGGGAACAGGGCTGGGGTTTGCATCCTGTACAAAAAGCACAGTCTCTGCGCCTAGAAATGAACAGCATGGCAGGAGGGAGCAGAGTTGGGTTGTCCTAGGGAGGCTTTGTGGGACAGAGCTGGCACCAAAACCCCTCTGTGTGGGGGTACTGCTGACTTTGGGTTTGGTTCCTTTTTAATCTCTATCTGAATGTTAGACCTGTGGAGGAAAGCAGCCTCAACTGAATGCAACTGGCATACTCTAGGGGCAGGGGGAAGGAGAGAATTGCTCCTGCAAATGGGCAGAAGAGGGTATTCCTCCTCACCGAGGAGCTTTTCCCTGCTGCGGTGAATTGCAGGGTATTTACTGGATGTGCACCCTCATGAGCCAGGCCATAGAACGAAACAAGCCCAGCATTGCCCTGAGTTCTTTGGCTGGGATGAATCGGGCTGGAGAGCATCCCACTGAATTTTGGGCTGCTCTCTGCTTGTATTTTTAGAATAATTGCTGTAAACATTCTTTGGGATATATATTTTTTTTTTGCTTAAAAACCACAACAGCCATTTATATATTTAACAATATATATTTATATATATATAATTTCTAGATCAGTACATTCATCAGTACTTGTTTTTCTTCACAAACAGAAGAACTCTTACAATAGTAGACTTTCTAAAATAAATACTATTAAAATAGAGCTTCAAAATAAATATTCTATACAAAGAAAACCTTCTGTGGTAACTTCTCAGGGTGTGTATATGGCGGGGTGGGAGCGGAAGGGGGACCTTGATCAGTGTAGGAGAGGAGGGGGAATGCCCAGTGCTGGGAAAGGGTGAGGGTTGGTCCGGTGGGAAAGCCAGTGCCTGGGAGCAATGGTGTTGAATTGAGTCGCTCCTTGTAGCAGCACTGGGCTGGAGGGTGCAGGGGGTCTGTCTGTCTGTTGAAGCCAATCTGCTGACAGTGAGCTCCAGCCAGGGATGCGATGTGCCATTGCCCATGAAGTCACTCCTTGCTTCTGTGCGTAGGGAGGGGGCAAAACCTGGCAATGAACCTGCAATGAGCAGGTCAAGGTGATAAAGCCGAAGCACCCTGCCACCCTCCTCCTCCTCCCGTGGTGGCACAGTGCCTGTTCCAGGGGAACCTGCCCTCACCTCCCTGCTTGCCTTTGCCATCCCACCCCACTGCACCGACACAGCCAGAGGCCAGAAGCATCCTGACAAGGTTTGTGCTCATTCATAGCCATTCCTCAGCCTGCAAGGAGGGACCCGACCTGCAGGAGGATGGCCAGAGCTGGGGTTGCACCATGCCCATGGTACGTCTCAGGGGGTGGCAGGAGACCCAAGTACCTTAAAAGGGGATGGGAGAAAGGAGGCATTGGGATGAGGGCAGAGAAGGGATAAGGAATCCTTGATTGGAGACGTACCCTCCGGCACAGCCCCTGCCTTGGCTGACCCCAGCCTTTATGAGTGCTCTGCAAGGAGCTCTGCACTTCTTTGCCTTGCCTTGGACCATGAGCTGATGGAGCAGAGTCTGACCATGGGGGTGGGAGGCTGAGGAGAAGAGGGAGGGTCACTCTGCTACATTTACCACTGCTCTAACACATCCACTAATGCTTTACAGTCTTCCAGCATGGGACCGGCTTACAGGACTTACATATTAAAAGAAACCAACAGAGGAATAGTTTACAGCTATGTACAATGAATGTCAATCCATACGGGATTGCTGGGTGTATGTACATGAGTGTAGATTGGCACAGTGGCGACCACTCCAGCTGTGTTTGCTTGCAAGGACCATGCATCTAAGCCATGGGCTTTGCTATTGCAGGTTTTCAGCACAGGTCCCCCAGGAACAGCCAGGGACAGAGGGTCAAAAAGGCAAAACAACCACTGGTGGAAGCCGTTTGGATACTGTATGGTCCCAATAGAGGAGGGCAGCATTTTCTAGTCTATTTGCACCTTAGCAAAACGATTTCTCTTATTAAATACAATACCTTATACATTCAACCAACAGTTCAGCTAGTTTGGGGTTGGTTTTCCTTTCATCTCTTCCCCTCCAGCTTGTGCAAGATAATCAGTACAGTTCCAGATCCCCACCTGCTTCCTTCTTTCTGGTGTCCCCAGAGGTGTCAGCATGAGGATAAACTATAGGACTTGGTATCTGGTGACAGATGTAGCATCCCTTTCTCTATACCTGCAATTGAGCTTAACTAAACCCCAGACATCCAGGTTGACTGAATTCCAAAGCCAAAAGACACCGTAAGTCCCATCAGTACCCTCCTGCCAACCCCTATGCAGCAACTGTATTGCAACCAAGTCAATGGGATTCCTGGAAATGCTACATGAGCTCTGCCTATTGCTTATCTAATTGGAGATGACATTTCACTGTCACTGCTGTGCATTTACTGAGGAAACTTCCTCTAATTAGAAAGGAAAAAGACTGGATCAGGGTTCTGCATGCAACAAGTACCTGCCCGCTTCTGAGGGTTGCATGGCTGGACAGAGATTTTTACTTAGCACCTTGTAGTTGTTGAGAGAAAGGGGTTACTGCATCTTCAGGGGTTGCTGCATCCGAAGGGGATGCAGAATCAGCCCCAGGATGAGTGCACGGGCACAGCCAATGGCGTTTGCTTACTGAAAAGCATGGGCGCACTCTTTAAAGAGCCTCTCTTCCCTCCCCTGGCTTTCCCATGTGTTTGTTAGCACTAAAATAAACATGAACAGCATTCTGTACACTGAAAAAGACACGTTTTTGTACAGAGGAGGCAGAGGTCGAACAGCAGCAATAGAGACGGGGAACAGGCTCTGCTCCAGCAAATGCCATTCATCCCCCAGACACAAAAACCTTAATAGTTACTGAGCAAAGAGGAGCTTGTTCCAGGAGAGGAGGTACTGGATTGATATCCCTATAAAACACCCCCAGGTGTATTGGACACTCAGGTTTTTGTGACTTCTCAACAGAGCTGAAGAGGTTTAGAGAAAGAAACGCCGAACGTCTTCCATTTGCGGCGTGAGTTAAGATCCAGCACCGGGGAGCGAGCGCGTGCGCTGGGAAATGGGATCTGAGCAACATCCTCCTGGAGCGGGTTTGTACTGGTGGTGTAGAATCACCATTGCATTGAGCAAACCTAGGGATCGGCAGCAGGCAGAACGGCACCGTGGTGCTACAACTGCCTGAGCACCTCCCACGCAGGGAGCCCCCTGCTACCAGCTTGCTTTACAGAGAGGGTCCGAATCGCTGTGGCCGGGTGGGTTCAGAGAGAGCAGTGTGCCTAATGCGGAGAGGCCCTTAAACAAAGGAGCTGTTTCTTTACCTGTGATCCCAGATCTTTGAGGGACGTGGAAAGCTGTTGAGAAACGTGGACGTTGTGTGCAATGGGCCCTTCTAACGGGGTGCAGGTGGGGAGGGAGGGTGGAGGGACTCAACCCATCACCTTCAACAGGCTGCTGGTAGCGAATCGGTTTGGAAGGAAAGCAAAACCGAGAAGCCCACCCTGGATACGAATCCAATGCAGCTTTCTGTAGCTGGGAATGGGTATTGCTTGTGCGGCCGTGCCTGCCAAGCAAGCAGTTAATGGTTCTTGTGGTGTGCAGGCATGGTGAGCAGCCGTCCGTCCAAACCAGGGGTTTCTAAGCAGCTGTACTTCACGATATACATAGGCTTGCCGCCTTCACTTTATGTTATTAAGATTCCTCCTTTGGCCCCATCTACTTAAACTCTGACCAGTTCCAAAACCCTGAATAACCCAAAGTGCTTCAGTTTGTGGAAATAGTTGCTTCTGCTTTCTTCAGATGCAAAAGACTAACGTTATCCTCAGAACACAGGTTATTAAAAAGAGCCAATGCCACTGTGGAGTGTCCTCCCACTCCCCATCCTCCCAAACTATCAAAAGGGCTTCTCTGGCCTGTTTCCTTTGCTCTCAGGCAGTGCCTTGCAAATGACACTGTTTGTGTTTTTACATCTGCATCCGGGCCGGCTCACTCGGTCGTAGCATCTCTGGGACAGCTTGACGCAGCCGGTGGCTGGCAGGTAGCAGAGCAAGCAAGGGAGCACCAGGGAGAGAGCGCTCATGAAGGACCAGCGGGCACAGCAGTTTGAGTGGGAGCAGGAGCAGGGGTGGTCGGCGCATGTGCCCTCGTCGTCCTCGTTGGTGCAGTGGTAGAAGACGCCCTTGACGAGACACATGCAGGTGGAGTAGTTGACCAGGTTCTGTGCTGAGCAGAGGCACTCTTGGTTGCACACCCAGCACGAAGGCAGCGTCCGGGGCAGCATGCACTCCTTACACTTGCATTTCCCACAGGCTTCGCACAGCAGAAAGTGCTTGTCCAGTTCCTGAGACACAGGTTCCTTCAGGTCCAGGGGTTTGCAGTTAATCACCTTGGGCTGAATGCGAACCGCTCGGGGGGACGACTGCTCCGCCACAGGGGCTGGGGCCATGTGGTCCAAGAGCCTTTGGTCTGAGGAAGTGCTGCTGCTGCTGCTGATGGAGCTGGGGCGCCCGCTGAAGGAGATCCAGGGGTGGGTGACATCCTGCTCACAGCGCTGCGGGTGCTGGGTGGTCAGGACCAGTTCATGGGGGCCTCGGGGACGCTTCTGGGCTGCCAGCTGGGCAGCGGTGGGGTTGTCGGTGTAATCGTTCTCTATGTGAGTGGTCTTCATTTGGTCAATCGGCAGGATGGTGAGCGGGTGCTGCAGGCGCCCATAGGGGATCCGACTGTCCAGCAAGGGCTGGACCATCACAGAGTTGGGGACAACGGTGATGTTGTGGGGAATCCGGGGCTCCATGGATCAAGCAGTCTGAGTACGGGTGGAAAATCTGTTCTTAAGTATTCTGGGGGAAGGAAAGGAGAAAGAAAAGGGGTAGGGGAGAGAAAGAACACATCGTTATTGAGTTCCCCTTGAGGGCCTTGAGCAAGCTGCTCTAGTGGAAGGTGTCCCTGCCCGTGGCGGGGGTTGGAAGTGGATGAGCTTTAAGGTCCCTTTCAATCCAAACCATTCTGTGGTTCTACCCTACAGCCTTGGATCAAACAGGGCTCTCTACTGAGGCTGATTATTGTGCAGAAGGTCTTATAGGGTAAACTTAGAACGGAGTCAGAGCATTTGTCTGTGTACAGAATCTATCACCCTTCACTGCTGCGTTCCTCTCCCTAACCTTGGCCCTATACAGCTCCTCTGGTCCTGGGAGGGCTACCACCGCTGCAGGGCCCTGAAGTGCCCGTGTCTCATTTTCTCAGGGGGAAAGCACATCTCGGGGTTACTGCTGTGTGTTCACATGCTTTTTTGTCAGCAAAGTGCCTGAAGTGACTTGTCTCAGGTTTGGGGTTTTTCCCCAATTGACCCTGATCCCTAAAAGCCCTGATGCAAAACTGGCTTGTGGGAGCATTGCCCTGGTACAAAGATGCTTCAGAGCGCGGGGTGAGCACTCACCCTTGCTAACCCTGGCTCTGCCTGCGGGAGGGTGGCTTGGCTTTGGGGAGGAAATGTCCTGTCTCCGCTTGGAGCCGCAGGGCTCGGAGGCTGCTTTCAGCCTTCCTGCAGGAGGTGGAAGTTCTTGCTCAGCAGCTTGTCTGGGTGCAAAGCCGGGCAGGGGAGAGCACACGCACGGGTCAGACTTGATTTGTGCACCTCATGCAGGTAACCAGGCGCTCTGAAACACTTCCGTGGGCTAACACTCGGTTTGAGCGCTGTTTGACCAGCTACAGCAGCTCAGCCGTCTGCTGCCGCAGTTTCTCATTTCATTGAAAGAGTGCAATTTATCCTGGAGCCAATCCAAAGATCCAGCAGGACAAGAAACCACAGGAAGTAACTAAACTTAAATCAAAGAACGGAAACGACTCGGTTCAAATTTAGAAAGTGCACATTGTTTTCTAGTAGATGTGCCATTTCCTCACGGGGTGACCTTTATTCATAAATAATAGAATGCTGAAGAGCAGTTTAAAGAAGGGCTGAGGAAAGCTTCAGAGCAACTCACAGGAGGGGAAAAGCTGCTGGTATCAAGAGAAAGGAAACAGCGCACAGCTTTAGGCAGTGCCAGTGGTTTGTGTGCAGATAAACGAAGCTTTTTCCAACAGCATGAGAGAGTTTAATGTTAGAGCAGGCTGAAAACCAGTCAGGAAAAAACATGCATCCAACTACAGCCAAGATGTGTGTGTGCGTGCGCACAAGTAAATGTACGTGTATTGCAAGAACACGCTCCCCTCTAACCTCAACACAACAAAAACTGGAGCATGAACTAATTACTCATTTATGGAAGGAGAAGGGGAAGTGCATTTTTCTTTACCCACTGAATAATGTTACCAGAGGCCACTTTTGCATTAGTAAATCATTGCTGTGATAGGTCACTTGGCATTTGAGGGGCTGGAAATCTGCCAGTTCTCCCAGGATCAATAGAGTGAGGGTTGGTGCTGGATGGAGACCAGGGCAGTGACACAGAGTGGGAAGGCACATGGCACCTCTGGGTGCTGGCACCGGGTCCTGCCTGCTGGGCTCCTGTCTGCAGCACAGGGTGAGCAGAAGAAGTGCTTTATCGAGCAGTGATGGTGATTATTGGAGTGTGGTCCTTAGGCTGCTTCTCTTCACAAGTTAAAATCCTCTGCTGGGTTTTAGCCATTCATTTGGGGGTTTTTATTTCATTATTCACAGCTCACTGACATCCTGACTCGAGCAACAAGAGAGTTTTCAGAGCATCTCTTCTTATTTACTGTACTTCAGAGGAAAAAGCAGCAATGATTCTGACAGCTGTGGGGCATTGCTTTTCTTCTGTATGTCAGAATCCAATGTCATGGTATAAAAAGGACTTGCTGCAAGTCATAGTTTAGCAACAGATTCAGTTCTGCATGAGCTACGTGGTTTGTTTGGAGCAAGAGTTTGGCTTCACAGGGTTTTGGGGGTTTGTTTTCTTTAAGGAGAGAGATGCAGCTGTGCTGGCTGCCAAGAGTAAGTGCAGCAGAGCTGATGCTAGATGGAAGGTAGCTGGAGGAAATGGTGGCACACTGAAGGATGTTACTGCTCCTTCACGTCCCTGGCATCAGTGCCTTTCCCCTCTAGCACGAGGCTCTGTGTTCTGGCCTGAACCCACTCCCCCTTGTTATCAAGCCTCTGGAGTTTGGTCTGTTTGCCACATATTTAGGCTGGATCCACGGAGCACTATTTTGTTTAAGGTGCGGTGTGTGCCAGCACTGTATGGAGGAGAGCTGGGCAGCATCCACTGCCTCCATCAATGTAAACAGCCTGACTCAATGCCGATTGTCCCAGCAGGGCAGCTCTGGTGGCACATGGAGGGGTTCTGCTTCACTGAGGGCACCCCACAGGGAGCCCCTTGCCGCAGCACCAGGGGAGAGCAGCAAGCAGGAGGGCAGCAGCCCCGGGACAGGAGTCAGCATCTGGGCTTTACATTAACTCTGTAATTGCACAGTGTGCCACGGTCCAGAACCAGCGATGACATCACGTGGAAGTTATGTTATCAGATTAGTTTGGAGACGTATTATAGCCACAGGCACTCTTAGAACACCCAAAACCTGCTACACAGACATGGCCATAGGCAGGCAGACATTAAAGATGGCTTAACTAGATATGCTAAAGGCAATCAGGATTTCAGAGTTTACTAGCATAGAAGGGAGATGAACCCTGGACTAAATCCTGCACTTCAGGATAGTTAATGCTGAGAACTATTCACCTTTTTCCATTATAACGCTGCTTCACATTGTCTTTCTAAGAGGGAAACTACTTCTGCAGAACAAGAGGAATGGAAGCTCTGACATGGCAAGAGACCTGCAGATATCTGGGCACAGGATCTCTACTGGGATGAAAGCTCTGGAGTGAAGACAGAAGAATGAGGCCCAGCTCTCCTAATTCCCAGACCCCTGCTCTGGACACAACCTCTCTCTTCTTGAAGATCCCTTTTAAATCACTATGGATACACACCCTACCAGCTTTTGGTGCTAGTGCTAAACATGGTCCTTCACAGTTAACTGCTGCCACTTTTCAAGCTACTCTTATAAGGCATAAATTTCTGTCCCTTACAGAATGTTCCAAGGACCGTGACCATGCTGCTGCTGCTGGTCCTGTCACGGGAAGTTTCAGCAGTGCATAAGATTGCTGGTGACAGATCCAGGTCAAACATCTCCTGTGCTGAGCTAGAGTGAGCTGAGTGGTGCTGGTCCTGCAAGCAGGCTCTCCTCCACTGGGATCTGCCCAGATGATGGCAACATCAGTATTTAAGGATGTGGTTACTTCAGGTTTTGTGTCTGCATGCTTCCCCTCGCATGTGCCTTGAGCACATCCTTCCCTGAGCTGTTTCTGCCTTAAGCTTTATGTCTGTATGGCATGAAAGAAAAGATTGTAGCAAAGGGTACGAGGAAGCTGTTTATGTGCACAGCACTGCATCTCCCATGGTAAAGAAGAAGAATCCGGTCAAGTTCTCAGGTTAAGGACTTGTGCTGGACCAGAAGCAAGTCTGCTCTCGTGAGACTGGGTATGTGCATGGATCCTGGTGACTTCCTTGGAAGATCCTCCCGGACATCATAACTTGACCATTTTTGGTTGCTGTGCTCCCCAGAGGGGGGAAATGCAGCTGCAGCCAGTCTGAAATTGTTCCAGGATGACTGGAACAATACAACCAAGTCATCCTTTGAAATGCAATCAGTTTGCAGGATACCTCCTGACTGTTCACAGGAGTATCTGCTGTCATGTCTGCTCAGCAGCAGGGAAGCTCATTCTCACTCCAGAAGCAGGACACTATGCCCTTCTTCACCTCCCCACCGGGAGCACACCATGCACAGGATGCTTGTCAGGGAGGACCACAGTGCCTTGAGCAGCAATGTTGGTACCTTGCAAACTGCAGCTTCATCCCCAAAATTAATGCTTGGGGTGATCTGGCAGAATTTAAGACCTTGGAAAAGGACAGGAGCTGAAGGGCTGTAACCCTGGGGTTCTTGCATTGGCTCTGAAGGCCTGTGCACGTGAGCAAGCTGGGATTCAGAGGGTCCTGTAGCTGCAGTGACCTAATTCAGCATCTGGCACATGGAACTGGCCACTGCCTAAAGCAGCCCTGTGTAGAACTGGTGGCAAATATGGGGCCCTTTGGTTGGGAGGGGATGCACAAGAGACCAGGCTGAGCTGTCTCCACCACTGCCTTCAGCTGGAGTGCCTGAGGGTGCCATTGGCAGCTGCCCAGGGAGGGGATGGTTACTAGAGATGAGCTGCAAATGTTCACCCCTTAAGAGAGAATAGTTCTGCTTGAAGGACTCATCCGTGGCGGTGAAGGACTGAAGTTTGTGGTGCCAATGTTGTGAACAGCTCTTCTTCTGGCAAGGGCAGTGGGGTTGTGCTTGTAGATATTGAATTAATTGCTCAAATTGAACAGATTTAATGGAACCAGATGTGTCACTTAAAGAAAATTGTAGATTAAAAAAAGAAATACAGAAGAGATACTAAAGTAGAATAGGTCAGAGATACTCGAGCTATGAAGCTTCATGCCTTTGTTGTCCACTGCACTAACCCAGCCAGACTCTAAATTGCATTTTAATTGAGGAAAAAAGCCATACAGAATAGTGGTAAACAAAATCAGTTAATCTTTGATCATCAGTAATTACAGCCCTATTACAGCATTAACATGGGCACAGATTCACTGGGTGCAATTGTGCAGGCAATCGGCTGAAAGCAGACAGCACGAAGGCAAATTCATGAGTATGCTGCTGCATTGGGAGCTGCTCATTCCTTAGAGGTAGGTGAATCAATGGAGCTCTTTCCAAAGCAGACATATCAGCAAGCTCCCATGCAGAGGAAACTTCTCTTCCCCATGCTATCCAGGGACTGGATGGCTGCTCACCACATGCAATTTTCATGTCAAAATATACTTCCTTCCAAGGCAGTACAATGGATTCAGAAGTCAAGCTCACGAACGCGCTGCGGTGCTGGCTTTGTCTCTTCAGCGAGATATTGCCAATTTCAAATTACTGTTGTACCAGATAATTGCAAGTCCTAAAGTTGTAGGAAACCAACTGTTATTTTCAAGTGTTTGGGTATAATTTCAGACTCAAACAGTTTGTAAGGTTCTTCAGTCACAGGAAATTCAAACAAACGTGACCGTATGTTTTAATGGGATTTTGGACTTGCCTCCATCCTTTTATAGGAAGCTACATCCTTGTGGGCAATTCCATGAGAAAGTTGTATAAACCCCCAGGAAAGCTCATTCTCATTAGTGTTTTTCAGAGCAGTTTTGAAGCAATAAGGTTTAGTATCTGTATTTTCAAGGTGGGGTTGGGTGACTTGTCTGCCATGTACTGAAAACCAAAATGGAGCTTGACTTGAATAGCTCATGAGTGCAGGAATACAGAATGCTCACAATTGTCTCATTATCCCTTAGGTAATAATTTTAACAAGTTCTTCCTTCTGTCTAAACAACATTCTAGATGTAGGTGGGAACAAGCCCCTTCCTCTCAGCATCATTTTCAGCCCAGAAGCAGGTCCTGTCTGGAAGTAATCCTGCAAAACCCAGCCCTTGTGAAGCCAATGGGAAAATATGCTCCCACAACCACCTCCTGACACCCAGCACTAGGTAAGAGGTACCACGGTTTCATCCAGCCTGTTTCTGAAGGATGCAGGGAATTTCCACTTGAGATGCTGACATGCAGACATCTGAATATAGCCTTAAACATCATAGAAAAGCCCCAAATGCACTGTTTGGTGTGTGATTGTTAACAGAGACACCACCAGGATGCTCAGAGCAGTAACGTAGTCACCAATAACTCTCTCTATCCTTTGTAAGCTGCATGTACCAGATCAGGGGTCACTTTATCTCCTTCTAATGAATTACACCTTAATTACACCTCATGAGCAGCCTGCCCCTTCTGTTGCCACTGAATGGCACCAGTGTCAGGTAAGAGCCATTTGCCTCAGCAGACCAAGCCTTCCTCTGGGGTTGCTGGTGCTGGATTGTCCTGTGCATGCTCCTGGGCTGTGGTACAGCCTGAGCCACTAGCCTGGAGCTCCGCTGTGAGTCAGCGATGGTGAAGGGACAGAGCAGAGACCTCTGAATCTTGTCACCTCCCAGCTGGATGACATTCTGCTTGGTTACTATGATGCTAGACCTGATATTATCCAGGCAAAAGCCGAGTTACAGTCTCTGAAAGCGATGTGACAATCACCTCATTAAGACCAACACGCAGGTAGGAGTAGATGCAGTAAATGTACTGCAGAAATCGGCTTATTTTCTTTGCTATCTGGGACACACAAATTTCTAAAGCAGGGCAACAGGAAAAAAACAAACCAAAAAAAGCAATAGGCTCTTTAGGGGTAAGTCTGAATACAGAGAAATCATCATCATTGAGAACTATGTACTTTGAAGTAGCACAGTGTCAGGTCAGGCACGTATTTCAAGGCCTTGCGCAAGTCGGCACCTTCAGGCTCAATGTAACCAGTGCAAAATTCCTCTGGATTATCACTGCTTTCACAACAACCATGGCAAGTCCCTCTCCTGTGGTGGTTTGGTTACAGGGTCTGGAAAACCTTATCCAGGAGGTGTTGATCACAGCAGCATCCCATGCTCTGGGGATGTGCACAAACCCTGCCTTGCTGGCTCCATGCAGCTAGTTACAGCCCCTCCCTACAGCTGTTTGGAAAAGAGGGACATACCCAGGACATGCATTGAAAATGAAGGCAGGGTACCTGGGATAAGAGCTTTCCTTGCTATCAAAAAGTAAAGGAAAGATCTATAGGGCTTCACAGGGTATGTGTGCTCCAGCTGGGTCAGGGCTGGCTGCCACAGTAGACAACTAGGGTATCACCCGCTTCCCAGAGGAGGAGGTGGTGATAAGGGAGCAAATTCTGCCATTGCCTTTGTCTGGAATGAAGGACATCCTCTTGTCCAGAGCTCCCAGGCCACGCTGCCACTGACGGAAGTCAGAAAGCTCAATAAAAGCTTTTAATGAGGGAGGACTACACTTGGAGTTAAAAGAGACCTTTTACTAAGCACGTGTTTTTAATGTGTGACTAAGAATAATATATAATGTTGGAGTTCATTAAGCTGAGTTTGGCTGGATTTCCAGTCAAGCTGTAAATGCTTTAAAAATGAAAAAAGCTCTTTTCTCTAAAGCATATATTATCAAAATATTGGTATTAGTTATTCTTGTTCCCCTCCTGAGCAGCCTTATCTAGCTAAGGAGAGCTGGAATTTTCTCTACGAGTAATAAGGGAAGGGGGGGAAAAAATAGAAATCTGATTAGGGAAACCTGCCATTTTTAAACGGAGACGCTCGATTCTTGCCAGAGTGTGGAAATTCGGAAGCTGGGAAATGAGACCTGTAGACTTCCAAGAAGCTGTCTCTGTCCAGCTGAAGCCTGTTCCTATGGTGCGAGTGAATAAAGCACATTTTGAACCACTAACGTTCAGACCTGTGGGACTCCGATTTCTCAGTCAAGGCTTTTTGTTGGAGAAGAACATTTCTTTTAAGGACAGAAAACTAAGCTCAGATATGATCTATGAAGCTAATGGTAGTAAATGATAACCACATTAGAAGGATTTTCTATGTTCTTAAGGAAATACATTGTATTGCATTTGAAAAGAATAAACCCCAAAGAATACTTGTGCACTGTCTGACTTACAAAAAGGCAGTTTGAAGTACTGGGCTGAATGTGAAACATCATACAGCAACATGATTATTTCTTTTGCTCTTATGGTTAATATTTGGAAACCCATCAGAACTGTGAATTATCATTGCTTTGGTGCAGCAAAGGTGGTGAATTTTAGTCCTCAGTCTCAGAACAGGGTATTCTTTTTCTTGGTGGGGAAACTGCTTTTTCAGATGTTGCATTTCCCACTATGGTTTAGGAATTAGTCATGATTCCATGAAAACAGCTTTTGTTTTGCTGTTTCAGGAGGAGAACAAATAATTTCTCCCTTGCACATACCTCACAGAGCGTTTCAAAAGGACTGCAGTATTCAGAAACGGTCCTTTTAATTTTATACTACCAATATAGAGTCCCTTCTAGCAACAGAAAACACAGTAGCCCATGGAAAACGGCACATTTATCAATGAGACATCCCCAGTGGGGTTCCAATAACTGAGAACAACCCCTCCTCCTGCTATCATTCATTTTTTTATGGAGAAGGGGGAAGCCAGTCATCAGGATCATTGTGATTCCATGCACAAATTGTAGCTTTATTCTTGAACCCAAAATAAAGGGAGAGGGGGGAAGCCTTAATATTGGGAAAGCTGGGTTTCTCTTTGCCTAATTAAAGAGCAATCCCTGAGCTGATTTTTGACATGCTGTACCCATAGCATGGTATGGGAGACTGGCAGCAGCTGAAGAAGTTTCAAAGAATCTAGAACGTGCCTTTTCTACCCTGGATAATGCAGGGATGTTTTTCCTTTCCTCTTTCATTCTCTCCTTCATCCTTTAAGGAAAAACTTGGGGGTTCAAACAATTTAAATCAAGAAACCAGACCCACGGTCACTTAAGGAAATAGAGGGGCGCTGATATTCATTTGCACTGCCATTTCCAAGGGCTGCCTTCCCAGTCCTGCTTTCCTCTAAGACCTTTGTGCCTTTTATATGCCCCTTTCTGTTTTTTCCATTCCCCTCCTAATACTGAATTTTCAGAACATGTCGTCTCCAGGCTTGTCTTTCTCCTGTGATGCCAGGACTGGTACCAGAAAAGAAAATCCTGGCTTATCTTTGCTACGCAGTTGGTGGGGAAGAGCAGCCGAGACAGGTTTTGCCTCCATATATAATATATTCCACATACCTTTATGAAATGATTCTTAGGCACACATTTTTATTACTTGTATTACTTATCTAGCCCTTAAAATGCATTATCCATCCAGATTTAAAACAAGTGTACAGCAGGACAGGGAAGAGAACAGTGATGGAATAAGGCACAGAGGCCAAAAAAATAAAAGAGAAAAGGACAGTTGTGTGAAATAAAATGCTAAAGAGCAAAGGTCACACAGGAAAGCTCTGACACACCAGTGCTGAGCTCTGAAGTGTCCTATTATGGAGACAGCTCAGAACTACTTGACACTAACAAGACATAAGGCTGTGGAAAAGAGAGGAAATGTGTACAATCAGTTTTCATATGCCAAAGCAAGAAATATCTGATTCTTATTTGTCAGCCCAGGTGACCCCATATTTATGCTCCTTCCCAGGGGAAGGAAGAAGGGATGAAGGAGACGACATCCCATCAACAGAAAGAGCCTTATTCTGTTATAAAATCCCTGCACGCAAACCCAGCACAAGTATGGTGAAACCTGCCTGCCATATATGTACACCAACTGCAGATGTTAATGAACAAGCATAGAAGAGAGGTATAAATGAGAGACACGGGCACACAAATGCAAATTCTGCAAGAAACATGATATTCCTTCAGAATGCAAAGTCTCCCGTAGGTTGTGAGGCACCAGGCAGATATCCACTAGGCATAATTAGAGATAATTGCTGTTAGAAAAGTCATAGTCAGAAACATGCTTATGATCAGGGATCTTGAAGGGTCTGGCTGAACGCATCTAGAAAGAGCACAAGGTTTTCCCTTGGGGAGCAGGCTTGATTTGTCTTTCTCCACTTCACAAGGTTTAACATTTGCTCACAAAAGCAGATCTCGTACTTACTTTCAATAATTCAGCTAGGACCATCTCTCCATAGCCCAGTTAATCCTAAATCCGAGGCGGAGGAGGGGGCCGGACCTGGGAAAATCCTGGCAGGAGCCGCTGGAGCTGCGGGCAGGGACCTGCGAGCGCGGCGCTGTCAGCGGCCGCCGCGATGCTGCAACCGCCGCTGCCTGGGAAAATGGCTATTTTATGAATGGGAGGGTAGCGGCTCCTCCTGCGCATGCGCGGCCTCCCGACTCTATGAATGGGTGGGCACCGGGGCTCCAGCGCGCATGCTCGGCTGCCTTTTATGAATGGGGGGCTGGCGCGGCGCGCGCTCCCGGCGGTGGCTCGCGCTTTTTTTTTTTCCTTCTTCCTTTTTTTTTTTTTTTCTTTCCCCATTTTTTTTCTTTGTGGTTTTTCTTTTTTTTTTTTTTTTATGAATGGAGCGCAGGCGGCGGCTGCGCGTGCACCGCGCCCCCCGCCCGGGGCTGCAGGTAACGGCGGCTGCCGCGGCGGCGAGCCGGGAACACCGAACCCCCCCCCAGCCCCGCACCCACCCGGCCCCCCCCGGGCTCGCCCCGTCCCGGTCCCTCCAGGCGTGGCCGTTAATGGGGGGCAGCGTGAGCGTGCCGCAGCCCCCGCGTTACCCCCGCCCGGCCGCCGCCGGAGCCCCAGTTCGGGAGCGGGGCGGCATCGGGCAGCGCTTCTCGTCGGGGCCGGGGGGGCTGGAGGGGGGCGGTTGGTGACTCCCGTTCTGGGGCGTGCGAACGGGAAGAGACAGGAGGTCCGTGTTTTGCTCCCGAGCTCCGCGCTGCGGTTTCTCCTTCCCCCGCTGCGCCGTCACACGCGTCCGGCCGCCGCGCTGGGAAACCGCGAGTGAAAACCGCGGCTGCATCCGCATGTGGGGTTTGGAGCCCGCTGGTTCCTTCTGTGGCTCTTGCCTCTCGAGGAGGCTGGGGCTGTGCGGGTTGCGCAGAGCCACCCAGAGCGAGAGGCTGGTCCCCGGTTGGAAGTGAGCCATTGAGGTTCCCAGCTTTGCTGGTCTGTCCGTGTCCTGCTGGACCTCACCGGGCGGTGTGTGAGGCCCTCAGGGCCAGGTGTTTAAACGATCCGTAGCAAAGAACTGCTATTTTGCTGCTCAAAGCTGAGCTCCTCTGAAAACCTTGCCCTAACCGCATGCCGAGAGCTCCCAAGCGTCCTTACGTGCTTCACTTCCCATTCAGCAAATGGAGAATCTCCATCCTCAGCTGGGCAGCAGCGGCTGTGGGCCGGCTCTCGGGCACAGTCCTCCAGGATCCTCGGAGGCAGGTCACTTACACGGAAAATGCAATGAGAATAATAATGTATTTCTAATGTGTGTGAAGAGTCATCTTCAGAGCACAAACCAAGACTCTTCTCGTTTCCTGCCATGTTTATGGCTCACGTATTTCAAACCTTGCGCAGCACTGAAAGCATTCTGGATTATCTGTATATTTAGTACTAACATGAATGGTGAGTGTATGTTATTGCAGCTACACCCTACAGAAAAGATTGCTTTAAGAGCGTGTGCTCCAGGGCTGATGGTTTAATCTCTGAGGGCAGTGGGAGCCGTGTTCACAGGTCATGGGCAAATGCAATTTGACAAGGGAAGGGCAGAAGAAGGAGACTCTCTAAAGAACAGCTTATCTGAGGGGTATGTGAAATGAGACTTCGAATATGCCCAACGGGTGCTTGCTTTTGAGAATGAATAGAATATGGTTGTTAAAAATGTTGCTTCGTTATGGGTTGTGTTCTTTATGGTAAAATACTGCTTGAAGGATGGGCAAGCATAGAAATTCTGCGTCTGATTTCGAACACTGGCACATAAATGGGTAATGGATGAAAATGCAGGTTTAAAAGAGCTGATGGAGAGGGAAGAATAAAATAACATTTCTCTATTTAGTGCTGGAAACCACCTCAAAGCTGAGAGACTCCAGTGCCTGAACAGATAAATATCTGCTCTGATCCCCTCATGTTACAGCACTGGCATATGTGTAAATTCTGAGCCTTGGTTGGGGTTTGCAGGCAAGTTGTAACGCTGCAGCAGTGTCAGAGGCTAGCATTGTGTAGTTAAGGTCTGTTCTAGATGAATGCTGTGTTCTGTGTTTCAGGGTTGTGTGTTCAATGCACTCGGGAAGTCTTTTGTTGCAGGACAGTTTGTGTCTCCTCATGAGATGCAGCGTCTATGTGGCAACTGCAGGCTGCTGTGTAGCAGCGAACGAGCCTGACACTGTAATTACAGCACAGTTACTGGCAAAGCCCAGCTAGACTGTGCTCTCTTGACAGGAGCCCTAGCAATAAAACTGGAAAAGGATGTAAAGATTATTATATGTGTGTGGAGGGGTGAGGAGGAAATGGGCTCAGGCCATATGGTTCCAGGAGAGAACATTCGGGGGGGCTTTCACAGGAAGGCTCTGTGGCCTGTCCTGTGCAGCGCACACGCAGCCTGCCTCTGAGCACGCAGTGGTCTCAAGGCTCAGAAGCTGGGTCTGCCCTAGAGGAATGTGTGTTGCTACCCATGATATTAAGGTTATCTTCCTTTTTTCCCTACTGTTAGAGAAAACCAAACCGTTCCCCTTGCAGCTGGGCTGTTACATGGAACATGCGCTTCCTCCTCTGGGTTTCTCAGTCACAGAATTATTGGATCAAGCTATAATAACAAAACACCATAAGCTGAACCCTGGGCCTCATTCAGAGGAGCTCCTCAGCCAACCTTTCTTCTCTACCTGCTCTCCTTCGGGCCCAGGGGAGCTGGGTCTATGGTGAGAGCCTGGCAGTCGCTGCAGCCGGCTCCTGGGCTCGCCTCGGAGCAGCTCAATGTTGGAACGTGGCTCCCCAGCTCTGCCTCTTGTGCGAGTGCGGGCTGGCAGGTCTCCAGGAAGGGCGTGTGTGTCTTGGCCAAAAGCTGGTGGTTTAAGGAAATGCATGGTTCCTAATCTACCATCAGAAAAAGGCAAACATGCAGGCAATTTAGTCAAGTGAAAGTGCAACCCCCTGGGGAACGCGTAACTTGTGCTTCTGAGCCGTTCTGAGCGTGTAGCCATGTTCTCTCTTAAATCTTTGCTCACTTGGCATTTTACTATCTTTAAACCGGATCAAGAGCATATGTGTAGACTTTATCTGCTGTGGTTTTCATGTTCCTCCAAATCCTTTCTGGCGGGTGTTTGGAGGCTTACGGTAAGTTGGCGCGCAGGCACTGCTCCCGTGTGAAGAAGTAGCTAATTCCCTGTCTAAACTGATACTGCATGTGGAATTTCTTAATTTGCTGGCAGTGGGCTCAAGTTCTTACAGAAGAAGTGGTTTTTAAACTTGGCCTTGCCTCTTGAAACCAAAGGATGCCCTTACGGGATATTTTGCCATCTGTTGGTAACATGAGAAGAACTTTTCCCTTCTCGTTATTTATTTAACTGTTTCTCTGTGTTATAAGGATGGAAACTGTAGATTAACGTTTCCTGTTAAAAATAAGAAAAGGGGATTTCAGTTTTGTAGCACCTCTTAGAAAGAGTTCATAAAACCTGGATAACTGGATCTGTATTTTTTCATCTACTGAGATTATATACCTCTTGCATGGAAATGTATTGCTGCAAAATCAGTCAGGGGCAGCATCGTATATTTCTGATGGTTTCATGCTTGTGATGAATTGTTTGGATGTTGCTATAGGAATTCTTCCCCCCGCCTTGTGCATTGTTAACAGCAATTATTGTGCTTGTCAATCATGCCTGGAAATAAATAAGGAGTTTTCTACGTGGAATGACAAAGGTGTTGGTAAAATGGTCACTGCTGTGTTGGCAATGGCATCGTGGGCTGTCAGTCACAACCTGAACCAGGTCCTTGTTGAGGTGCCCAACAGAAATGAGGTGCTACAAAAATAGATGCCAAACAGGAAATAGGGGTCCCTGCCGAGATGGAGAGGTATCAGGCTTGTGTGCAACTCCTGTAGGGCTGTGCTGTGTCTGTGGGCTTTTAGGACTATCAGAATCTGGGAGGATTTAAACTGATTTACTGTGTTAATCCGGTTCTTTGGAGCTTCCTTTTGGATTGCACCTCTCAGCCTCTGTGGGAAGCAAGAGAGAAACCCAGTGTTTTTAACCCAGCAAGGTAGGGAGAGATGGATGAGTGGATGGATGTCAAAGCAGACCCTGAATTCCTGATGGGTAGAGGGGGGTGCTGTGCCCATCCATGCATCGATACATCATGAAGTGTCCCTGAGCTTTATCTTGCCGCCTTGAATGCCACAGCACATAGCAGGGGCCTCTCCCGGCAGCCAGGCTCCCTGACACGGGGCAGCACATCCCTCTTCTCGTTATGGAATTACTTCAGGAGCCCTGTGATCCACCCTGGAGGTGACTCAGTGTCGTTATCTCTGTCAGCAATGGAGCTATCGCAGTTGTCCGCTCCTGCAGCACACATGAAAGGCCTGGGTTTCCTCCTCTCTTATCAGGCACCTGTTGCTTGTAGCCAGACGTTACTCACATCCTTTAAGTCACATCTTGTTTTGCATAATTAACACCAACTGTGCTTCATTTCCTTCCTTCCCTTGCTGCTTTACTCTGTGCCCTTACCTGGCTACGGAAACAGTCAGGCTTCGTTTGGAATTTAATGCAAGGAGTGGAGATCGGGTTTGAGGTGGGATGCGTAATGCCAGCACTTCTGCTTGCTGCAGTAATTCAGGATTCACTTTTGTCTGATAATTCACTTGGGCTTTTTATAACCATTGACCTGGTTTTCCATGAATAATTCAGTGTTTATGAGCAATTACAGTAACTGACACTGATAACTGAAGTGTGAGCTCAGCGAGGTGGGATGAAAGTGCATAAAGAATAAAGTGAAAGGTAATGAGGAGTTTGGAAAGATGGTCTGTGTGAGGAAGATGGAGAAATGGGATTCGTTAATGGGGGAGAGAGGTGAAAGGAGATCCTGAATGAGCAAAGGGAGAGCATCCAGAGCAAAAACTGTCCCTGTCCTTCCGCATCCCATCAAACCATTCATGATTTGCCCTCTCTCCTGAGGAGGCCAACAGGAGCTCTCTCTTTTACTCCTTTATTTTATATATGACTTCTGACTTGCCTGCCACTTTAACTCCACCTGGATGTACCATTTTGTGCCCTTGCTTTTCCAGGTTTTGCTGGTTTGAGGCTGTTTTTTGATTCACATTTGCTGCGCGCTGGCTGGCTCAGTCTCGAAATCTGAACTGGCTGTATCAGAAAATTCCCAATCTGTTGGGATAAAAAAATCCATTGAGGCAAATGCAAATCCTGAAGCTGGTGCCTTACCAGTATACAGGTTTCAGATGGGCTCTTCTGCATGGCTGCAGCTTGCACGGGTAGAAATCCTTGGGGCAGAGAGCAGGCATGGCCTGGTTGTAAGGGGTAAGCAGGGCTCTGAAGCTGCTGTGGTTGTTCCTGCTGTCCAGCTGGCAGAATAACAGCGCCTGTTATCAGGCAGAGACTCTAAATCTGAGATATGGATTTTCCCATCATAGGCCCCAGGTCTGAAACTGGATCTGCTCCTCCTCTACGGAAGGGCTGTGGGTTATTTACCAATCGCCAGCACTTGGCCTCTTGATAGGAGGTTGGTGAGGGCACTCTGGGAACTGTTTCCAACTGTTTCTGATTGAACAGCTCATCTGAGGGACCATAAATTGTGAATATTTCTATCTTTTTTCCTGAGTATTTATTTACGGTTCAGGTCAATAGCCTCCAGAAACACAATTCTGCTTACAGACGACATTCCTGGGCTGCATTCCCAGGCGTTCCCATGTGACTCCAGCATTTTTAGCAACTAAATGAACGAACACAAACATGTTTTCAGGGCAGTGGAAGTGTTGCTATCCACATCCTCCCAGGGTGCCTGGTCCCAGCTCTCCTGAAACAGAACAAGGAGAAGGTCCCCCTCTCCCAAGGGGGAGCTTGGAATCAAACACAGAGCTGTGCAGGGCAAGCACAGGGATGCTGGTCACCCTGCAACTTAGTAAGGAAAACATAATGCTGTGTCCTGTGTCTCCATGGACGCATGGAGCTTTATGTCCCAGCATGAGCAGCGTTCAGCCCAGAAACCAAATCTACTCCTGAAGCACCCCAAGTCGTGTAAACCCTCCTTGGGTCTGCCTGAGCCTTCACTCTTGCCTTTTGGGGCAGATGTGGCCAGCTGTGGCCAATGCCCTTGCTGGAAAAAGCTGGCCCCCTGGCATGGCACAGCCACTTGTCTCTGTTGGGTCAGGAACAGCTGGGGATTGTCTGGATTTATAGGCTTGTGATGGTTGGTGTGTGTATGTATGTTTTAATGGTAAGGAAGAGCGGGCGCTACCAGCCTGTTACCTGCTGGCGCACCTCTCCCACAACCCGATCACTTTACCTGTGACTGAGAAAATGAATTTTCATATGGAGGCAATTGTGTTCCCTGGCAAACAAAGCAACACTGTGGAAAAGTACTGACACTAAACCCCTGGTGAGTGTAAAGCAGGGCTTAATGCGCCTTTTGGTGTTCCTATTGCCATAGCAGGCCAGTATGAGCCTGAAAAACCCAAGTATTGGGATTGTTCTCACTTCTCTGGCACCAGTCCATAAAGAGAGCTACCAACTATTGACAGCAGCCTGAAAAAAATGCATCATCCTTCCCTGAAACCATCGCTAATAACCAGTTACACTTTGAATAACCCTCCTCCAACTCCTTCCTAAAAAAGCTACATAACTTTCCACTGCAAGGCTCCATTTAGAAATGATATCATTGATGAACAGCAAAACAACCATTGAAATATCAACTTTTTTGCTCGTATATTGCAATGAAGTGATCAAAAGCAGACAGCAAATCCATCTTTGCTTTGGCACGAATCAGATTTATTCCTTCCACCTGACATAGGCAAGGATACTGATCACTCAGAGCCACTCTGCATTAATCATGTCAGCAGGAAAACTCCAATAAGTTACTGCTTTGTGCCTGGGCCCCCATCTGTAGAATTGGGTTTGCCCTGATAAAAGACTACAGGGAGATGATCTCCAAGGTCCCTTCAGTTAAATAATCTGCCTTCAGCTTTGAACTGTTTTTTGTGGCAGTTAGTTTTGAGGTGTTGGGTAAGATGCTGGCACTGTTTCTTTAAAAAGAGCTGGAGTCCTACAATGCAAATGTATAAATCACTTGTGCTTACAACTGACTGCTGAGGCACCGCTGCTGTGTCTTTCCTGTTGCCCTTCTGCAATTCAGTTTATGAAACCTGCAGCAAAAAGGAGCGTATTTCATTCCAGCTTAGCTGCTGCAGTGGTTAATGGTATTTCTGGTCACCCGTCGCTGGTATTTCTGAAGTTCAGGTTTAAAATGCAAAAGCTTCAGGGGAGGATGGTGTCTGTGCACTGTGGCTGTGCTGATGGAAAATAATTGGGGTTTTTGTATCCTATAAACTCATTCTGTGTTGTAGCTCTTTGCTGTTTCCCCAGGATCGGTGATGATTAACTGTGTGTTTTAACCTCAGCTCCTTTGTGCCCCATAACATTAATATGGGTTGTGTGTCTCCCTTTTCCAACCCCATGCATTAAATTTTAACTAGCTTTGATTTGGGATGTGATGTGTGTACGTAACACGTAGTACAATAGGAAAGGATGCAATGTAACTTTTCATTAATGATTTATAACTTCTGAAGTAAGTTGGAAGTTAAAGATCCTTAAGGATGTGACATTGACCAAGCCCCTGCTGTGATGCAGCTCTGAATCAATGTTTAGTGTGAACTTCCAAGCAGGTTGATGGGTGCATTCCCCCCAGATCACCCTGGCTGGTTGATGGGCAGCTTTGCTGTTGCTCCCTGCTGAAGGAAAGCCCCAAATAACACATAAAACACCTCTTACAAGAGGTGCCAAGTGAATGTCCTGCTTCTCCCTCCCCATGCTCTGCTGGGGCGAGATGCCTGTGACCCATGGAGCAAGGGGAATTCTGCCTCTCCCTGCAAAATCAGCTCTGATCCCCCTGTTTTTCCATCCCTCCTGCTTTGACTCTTCCATGGGGGACAGCAGTAGAATAAAATTAACTCAGCACTTCCCCCTTTGAAGTATTGCTGGGTATTACAGAGTCACATACTTGTATATAATTATCATATTCTAACACTTAAATATTTTCCTGACTAATTTCCTCCTGTCTCTGCTTTGAAAATACCCAGATTATACCCATTAAAACGTTACAGACTGGAAAATATATGATTTCAAAGGAAATTCTTTTGAACACTTAAGCCCCACTTTTCTCTGTGGCCTCAACCTGTTATTCCCAGGTATTCACAGAATCACTGGGGTTTAGTGTTCTGTTTTGTTTTGCTTTTTCTTTATAATACCCCCCAGCCCCCCTGATGCTCTGTATCAGAATGTTATGGCAGGTCTGCTGGGCCGAGTCCAGCATTCTATGCTCTGTCAAAATACCCATCACTTCCTGTAGTTTTGCCTAATTAATGGTGCAGTAATGTGGAAACTTAAAACAGCTCCAGAAAGGAAAGGAAACGTTGAATGATTCGCCTTTAATGGATCTCAAAAAGCTTTTCTTCTTGCTTTGTTATTCATGAGATCTTTTTTTGGGCACCTTCATGTTCTTCCTCTCTGCTGTTACTGGTTCTTTCAGAGTGTTTCTGTCTTCCCACAAGCCAGCAGTCTGATTGATGTCAGAGATTTATCAGGTTTTTCCTGCACCTCAAAACCTGTGTCCTCTGCTGCAGCTTAATGCTGTTACATCGTGTTCCGTTCACACTTGCTAATGAATGTAATTAATTCATGTTCAGCTGATAGCATCCTTTTGTTTCTGTCCCTCCTTAGCTTCTATTCTTTGAGTAAAATATGGGTAGTTTGGGTAAAGCATTCTCCAGATCCTCATTTTCCTGCTGGGATAGGGAGTGAGGCTGTGCAGCTTGGAGCACAGGGAACGGTGGGCTTTCCTTTTGTTTCCTTTAGAATGGGATGTTAATTAAATAGTAGACAATGAACATGATACAATTGATTAAGAAAAGACCCTGATACTGAAAGGGTTAGGGTACCCTTCAGAGCCATGTTGGCATCAATGGAGTTCTCACCCTGCACCAGCCCCAAGTCAAGGGCAGTGGCTCTGGGTTCATGTGCCAAGACTCAGGAGGACGTGGGGACGAGTGAGTGTTGTTTGCTGATCCTGGTTTAAGGTGGTTTGGGTAGCTTAAAAACACTCTGTTGTGAGGCACTCCAGATGGATGTGAATGTTCTCAGGGGTGGAGGGAACAACTGAAGGGAGAAAGTTAGTCATCGTCCTGGCAGGCGAGAGCCCATGAGGACAAGCGCTGAATGATGCACAAGGGCAAAAATAGCCCGAGTTTCAAATGCAATGGGATGTGACGGTCGAGTTCCTCGGAGGGAAAACACTCTGAAGTCCTTGTGCACGTCTTCACAAACGTTTTGGTGCCCAGCGCTGCGTAGGAGCTTTTCTTATCTGCGGGACAAACAGGAAATGTTTGGGAAATGGAAAACTAGAGAAGAGAAACTGATGTAAATATATGTAAGAGTTACAGGAATGATGAGGTACACGTCTCAGTCCAATCTAAACATCCACTTTCTCAGTTTAAAAGCCAAGTCTTCTGTCCATCTAATGTGTGTTAACACTTTCCAAGCCTATAGAGTTGTGCCTGGTATTCTTTGAAAGGGTTAATGTTGGAAGGGAAAGGGAAAGTGGATTTTGACCTGTTTACTCACGGGTTTTGTGAATTCCTTTTCATTAGAGTGTGTTGAGAGAGACTTGAGATTTCCCCTCAAACCTTATCTTAACTATCAAAGTCATTAGAAATGGAATGGTTACGTGGAAATTTCATAATCAAATCACATTTTGTCAGGAATGTTAAATTCTGGTCATTGATTTGCTAATGGATATAATGATAGGAACTCACAGCCAAAGGGGCAGGGAGCCCTCGGAGCTTTTTGTCACATCCAGACAAATGCAGTGATATGATTAATAAATAAAATGTGTGTGAATCTGTCCTACTGATGCCATCTTTGGGGTGCTTTAGACAGGGGGCCCTCGTCCGGCTGCTGTGGACTCAGCTGAAGGGCTCTGAGGTTGGATGCTCCAAAGTTACCTTTGCTTTGTCCAGTGGGAACCTCCTCAGATTAAGGACAACCCTAACTGGGGCCTGTCTTGCACACTGCAAACTCCTCCAGGGTATCTGTGTTAGGAGCACAGTTTCTTTTATTGCTCTGTATTTGATTATCTTCGTGCTCGCAAACAGAATTATTCCATGCTGCAGTCTCCCAAAAAGTGCTCCGTGTTTTGTCAGTGGGATATTTGCGAGAGGCGTGGCCGGGACGTGGTTTATCCCCATGTAAGGTTTTCATGCCTTAGGGATTGGATAGCCTTTTTTTAATGGAACAGTGTGTATCTCCAGTGGAAGTGTTTTTGTTTTCAAAGTCAAACAGCACATTGTGGACACATGGAAGTGTGCGGCTTTCAAAAAACAAACCACTATTTAGGGACGCTTAAGGAGCTAGCGCAGGCCAGTTTGGTGTATTTATAGCAGTAAAGAGTTCACCATTTGATACAGGGGGATTAGGGTTTGATGAACTGAAAGCTGGAGATTTCAATTTGGGTTTTGTTGTTTACTTGGAGGTAGAAAAGCTCTGGACTGTTAAACTACTGCCTCTAGCTCTGGAAGGGCAAGTTAAAGTCGCTAGCTCTGGAACAGCAAGTTAAAATCTCCCAAGGGATTTTACATCACACACAAGGGTCTCATGGCACTCAACAGGCAAACTCAAGCTATTGCATTAGAAGCTGATCCTAAGAGTGAGGGAAGTCCTAGTCTTTGGCCCTGCTAGTCTCTTGTAGGCTATAAAAGAGGATTGTTGTGATTGAAAATCTATCTGGAAAACCTTCTGCTATTATTAAAGTAATATTAAGACAAGTAATATTATGACTTCAAAAGGAGTGCGTGCCTACATAGTCTCCTCATTTGCTGCTTTTTGGAGGACACACATTCTTCATGCTTTTGCTGTTCATAGGCATATGTGCAGCCAAGGCATAACCTAGGATTTATGTATGCACAAGCTAAATGAATCCATAGCCTTCAGGAGAGCAGTGCCTCCGTATCACAGGGTGAGATGGTCTCCTCCGTGCTGTCGTACTTTGGTTTTAGGACAAAGTGTAGGGGTGTGAGCTGCCGGTTGCTGCGAGCACAAGGCTGTGTGTGACAATGGGATTACTGTACAAACAGTGCCGGATTCTTAACGTGAAACAAGAATGCAGGGAGGAATTTTTAGCACGTTGTCATGCCGCACTCTGTTTCCTGGCTTGTACATTCAAGCTGTGTAATAATATTTATATACAAATGCTGACTGTGATTTTCCACCCCGGAAAGCGGAGATGTCATTTAAAAGCGCTGTGTGTGATGTAAAGCAGAGATTTTTGACTTGTGTACTTGCGTATGGTGTGGGTGTGTGTTTTAATTGTTCAGAAAGAGATCGGTTCAAAAAACAGCAGTCTTGCTAGATAAGCATGTTCTTCTAAAGTAAAGGTCATTTTGCTCTTTAAAAGCTGTGCTTGGAAGGGAGGGGAAGGTCCTCGTGTTGTCTTTTCCCTCTTCCTACTCTTGAAATGCTCTGAAATGCATCAGGAATTAACAGTTGGGCTGAAGCAGCTCTTAGAGCATGAGCCGGGATGCAGTAACACGAGAGCTGCAGCCATGACTGTATGTGCAGTGGTGCATGGAAGCTCATTTTTCCCCTGAAGAACCACACTATTCGATCTGGAACCAACACCTGCATCCTGGAAACACGCAGACTCCTCCTACTGTGTGAATGATCACACTGAGCCTCTGCAGCTCTTCTGGAGCCAGGATTTATAAACAGTTCCAAGGCAAAATCGCTGCTTTTCGGCTCCAGCCAAAGGAACTGCTGTGATACCTTGCCAGTTGCCAGCACGTTTCTGATCCTGGTGTCCTGGGGCCTTGGTTTTCATGCTGAAATCTCTTCTCCTTACAGCCCCTGAGTGGGCTGTATGTACAGGAAATAACGACACGCCAAGCTGAGATGTGTGTGTTCGTCTTCTGATCCATGCTTGACCAAAGAAGGCTGGATCACAGCTTTGTTGTATCCTGCTACAATGACAGAACCCAGATGTGAGGATCCTAAATCTTCAGTGTTCCTGTTTTTCTCCTTCATAAACTCTTTGAAGCCAGGGTTGTCATTCTCGTGGTGCAGCTCTTGGTGTAGCGGGTTCCTCCACCTCTCTGGCTCTGTAATAGTGGAGTTGTTGGGCTACAGGTATACCTATGGCAAGTTGTCTTTCTAGGTAGTCTCTTTGTTGACAGCAAACAGAGGGATCCAGAGGATAAAAAGGTGGAATAGCAGTAGATGGCATAAAACCCCACTTGCTGATGTGGGGTGAGAGGTAAAAACCTTTCTGCTCTCTGTACCCAGGCAGCATCACCCTGGCCAGCATTCCTGCTGCATCTCTGTCCTCCTGGACTCAAATCCAAATGAACGTGGGCATCCTCAAGTTGAATATCTTTAATCCTGAAAGGGTTCCACTGTCAAAATACTGCTGCAAAGCACAGCTTGGATATGCACACGGATGCTCATAGAGGCAGCCCAGCTGTACCTGCTAACGTAGACCGAGGCCAGTGCTGCTGGGCAGGCTGTGCGTGCTTTAAACCTCCTTAACTCTGCCCAGAGTGGTGAAGCTGTGTAGAAATCTGCCTCTTTAGAAGCTCATCTTCAGGCTCTGAGCTCCTGGATGCCCTCTCGACCCTCCCAGTGCATGTGGAGATCTCCACTGTAGTGAGCGGTCTGTGGCAAAAGCATGGCTTTTGGCTGGGCACTTGGATGCCTGGGGGATGAATGGGTTACCCAGGGCACTTGGAGACATTTCAGACATTTGTGGGTTTTCTTCTGTTGCACATTTAAATTACAGATACCGCTTGATACAGAGTAAGTGGGATCCTGTTTCCTCCCGCTCCTTCCCCTAAAGAAAGGAAGCACGGGACCATTTGGAGGAAGGCAGTGAGGCTTGCCCTGGCTCTGAGCACGGCTCAGTGTGACAGCACTTTTGCTTTTCTTCTTTAAACGTGGGAATTCTGCGCTCTGTTAATCTGTGTGACCAGACGTGCCACTTTGTCACATCAACAGTAGCAGGGTTTGTGTCCCCATGCCATGGCACGGTCACAGTTTGTGTTTTCCTTGCCTTGCCACTGGGCATCTTACAAATTATCTGTGTTGGGAAGAATAAGGGCACTTTGTGCTCTCAAAACAAGTTCACTCATCAGGCTTTGCAGTGCCCTTTATATTAAAGCCTGCACCAAGCTCAGACCTGCAGTGAAATGGGTGTCTTTGATCGCTCCCTGCTCCTTGTATCTCTCTATTTTCACAAGTCTCCAAGTGTCTTGCCAGCAGTTTGTCTCAGAGCTAGTCAGTAGAGACTTTGGATGTGACTGCTGGTACCCAAGCACTTGCTGAGCTCAGGGTGGGGATGGGGGAGCCCCTGCAAAGGGACCGGGTGGGTTGTGGCATGCTTGTTTTCCTTCATCCACAAGGGAAGATGCAGCAGCTGAAGCTTGGTCACCAACAGTTGTATTAGGTTGTTCTGCTGATTGCTTCATACTGATTCCCTTTGAGGTTGTATTTTTAAAGGAAGAAAGATACAAATAGTTTTATGTCCCAAGTTCAACTTATGTTAAGGAAAATGCTCATCCAGATCCACACCACAGAGATGCTCTTTGTCAGAGTCGGTGCAAGAGGTGTTCGTTGCCATTGGGTTGGCTGTAGGCAAGATTGTGATGCCAGCAGGGCTCATTGCAGCAAAGCCAGGCCTGCCCAAGCAAGGTCCAGGGCTTTGCCCAGGATGAGCAGTTGTTTGGTGGCTCTGGTGCCAGCTATGGCAGGTTACTTGGGTCTCATTTGTGTCGAGATTCGTATTCCATGACCTGAGATGTTCATGTGCCAGGTGTCCATGCTCAGGCTCCCTGGTGTGTCCATGGAATAACCATGGGTTGAACAACACCACACTTTGTGGTATTTCCAAGTAATTCCCAGTGAGTGCCACACTGAGCTACACTTGCTCAAACTGTGCTCCCCGGCTGAGAGCTCAGTTACTGGGGAGCTGCACAGAGCCCCAACAGCCCATTAGTTACTGATCAATAGGAATTGGCTGGCTCTGCAATATTGCCATTGCTCGCCAGGGAGCAAAAGGGTGCTCAAATGAGGAGATGTATTACCTGTCCCTCTGGAACAGCTTTATCTTGAGGTGGGTGGGTTTGGCCAAAGCAACCGCTGCCCAGGAGGGGGATACTGCGGTTGTGCACGCAAGGTAACACAGCTTTAAAGCCCGGGGCTGGACAGGACAGCGAGAGCCAGCACTTCCTCCCTTAACACATTTGAAATCAGATTATGATTTTAACAACCCCTTCATGGTTTACTCACTGCAGGGAGGATCAAAGGACTCTTCAGCTGTTTGCTTTTCCTTTATGTAGAAACTTCACTGTGGCTGCCCTAAAAAACCCACGATAGAAAAGGATCCCTGCTTAGAAAAGCAAATCACTTGACCACAGCCTAAAATAAGGTGTTCATTATCTGCTGACAATTTGTATTCTCTGCTTGCTGCTTCACTGAGCTCCCATTCAGAGGCAGCGCAGGGAGCAGGTCTGTATTCCTGGCTCCAGCTGAGCTGATCCCGGGAGATCCCAGAACCAGGCCCTCTATTTGCCTCAATGCGCTCTGTCATTGCAGCTCATGGGTGAAAAATGAGGTTCAGCATTTACTGCACTGAAAAATGCAGTATTGTGGTGTCTCGCTAGAAAAAACGCTGCTGCAGCATTGCACATGTTTGTGTATGGGCTTTCTTCTGCTTGTGTGCATAGACTGGTTTGGGTTGGAAGGGACCTTAAAGCTCCTCCAGCTCCAACCCCTGCCACGGGCAGGGACCCCTTCCACTGGAGCAGCTTGCTCCAAGCCCCTGTGTCCAACCTGGCCTTGAGCACTGCCAGGAATAGGGCAGCCACAGCTTCTCTGGGCACCCTGTGCCAGCGCCTCAGCATCCTCACAGCAGAGAATCCTTCCCAATGCCTAATCTCAGTCTACCTGCATGGCTCTGTTCTTGTTATCCTGCTGATAACAGTGTGATCACAGATGTCTGAACCATGCCGGTACGCCAAGGGATGCTTGCAAGGTCAATGGGCTATGATGCCTGATTTCTCCTGCCCATGTAATGTGGTTTAGTTCAGAAAGTGAACTAAATGCAGAATGAGGATTAAACTGTGTAAGCACTGGTGGATGTTTTATAGGTGATGCCTTGAAGAAATCATGACTTTGAAATGTTGGAATAGAAAAGAACATGTTTGAGGCTTTTCAGACATGTTGTGGAAAAGAGGCTTGGAACAGATGTACTCATAGTTTATTCCATTTATCGTATTAAAAATAAAGAAGAGACAATTTCAGCTCATTTACTGCTTTATTAGTTCAAATAAACAGCTTTTCTAATCAGTGTGTATGGCAAAAACAATGCTTTCATAATTGGCTGTAGTGGTTCCAAAATTAATGAGATGGTCCTTGTTTTATTGTCTGGTAACAAGTCACACAGTGAATGCATTGGTCTAATCCTTCTGTTCTCTGTTATTTGTGTTGGTATAGGAAAAACTGTAGTCTTATTTTGAACATTTAACGTATTTGAGGATTGTTTTTTTCCCCCATTCATTTGAGAAAGTGCAGCTAGAAATGAGAAGGGCTGCACAGGAAATGTTCACCGAGGCAGGCATCTAAACTACATCTAAGGGAGTCTTTTGCTCTTATTTATCTAGAGGTATTTATTGATTTCTTCCTTCCTTTCCAAAAATACAGATTTAATTTATGGGGTGATAGAAGAGGCTGGGAGAATAATTTTACCTATGAGAGTGCAGCATTGTCTAACTAATTGCCCAGGAAAGAGAGAAAAGATCTGATCTAGCCCTGCAGATGTTTCTCATCTGGAATACAGAGCGATTCTAGCCATTTTTTGGGTTTTGTTTGGATTGCTGCTTATGTTGATGCTCTGTTGCACTGCCATTACCAAGAAGGAAACAGCAATCCATCAAGATGCTATTTGTACTTTGATAATGTTTATTCAGTAACAGTTTGGGGGTTAACCCCTTTCTCTCCCTTTTCTTTCTATAATTGTGATCCCTCACTTCCATTTGTTCATTGGAAACAATAAACCATGCTGCTGGGTACATGGGCTGATGCCCATCATGGTTGGTATTAAGGTATCTGAAATTTTATAGGTACGTTAATGCTCATTTCCAGAGCATAATAAATAGGGACCTGTTGGCTCTTTTTGCCACCTAGTGCTTCTGTCGCTGCATTACTGTGCGAGGTTGGTATGTGCGAGCAGTGAGGAGCAAGGTGCTGCAGCCTGCTCAGCCCGAGCGCGGGTTTGATTTGTCAGAGACGTTTCCATGCACACGTGGAGTAAACTCAAACCTTCTGTGTTTTGCTAGAGAGCTCCCAGGGGCTGTGGGAAACCTTTCCTGTGCTGAATGGGATGAAGCAGCTTGTGCAGTACCAATTGCTTTTGGACCCGTTGTGATCTGGATTTTAAACCTGGCAAATTCATCCTTATGAAAGGTGCTAAGCTTGCTGATGTTTTCCATGTTTGATTTGGTGATGCATGTTCCCACTGCAGACAGGGCTTCAGATCTTTTAGCTGTGTACACAGAGCATCTTTGTCCTCTGGGTCGCTAGCCAGTGGTGCTCTGACATATCTAAGCTATCATTCCATGTGGTTAAAAATGTCTGGAAAATTAAACATAGCCAGAGCCAACAACTTAATTTCTCCAGATTTCTACTGTAGATGTTGCTGTGTGAGGTCGGTGTGCCTACATTTACTACATGATCTTGCATTGATGCCCACAGCCACTTGTGTAATTTAAGGTGATGCTGTGCATTCTAGCTGAAAATGGGCAGAATCGCATCTGTATTGAAAGTGGGTGGCTGCAGGAGCCCCAGTCTGAGTGTGCGTTCATACTGGGGGCAGCCCTCCTTTCCCCATGCAGGTTCTGGCTCAAGCAAACCCCATGGTATAATGGAGCTGTTCTGCTCCAAAGGGGAGCAGGAAGGTGGGAGGATTAGGAAAAACTTTGTATTAGTACGTTTTTTTTCCACTGGGCCATCTTACATTCAAGCACCATCATTGCTTTATGGCTTAACAGGCGACTCTCCCATCAGCAGCAGATGTGCTGCTGTCCGGGTCCAAGGCAGGGCTGTGGTCACGCTCAGAGGTGGGTCAGTGCTCTGCAAAGCTTTCCAGCAGCGATAGCTGCAGGTTAGAGCAGCACCAGCAGACTCCTGCAGTGGGTAATATATTACTTTCTGGTACCTTGCTATGGCATCCAGACCTCCCAACATTTCCTAATCCACAAATGGAAAAGTGGCACTTAAAATGAATTTATTCAGGTGGGAGCGCTGTAAAACATGAAAATAAGGCTTTTGACTTGCTGCACCTACATTTGAGTGTCAATGAAAAGCTTTTTATTTGGTTTTTGAGCCAGACTTTCAGAAGCCAGTGTGCCTTGTGGTCTGGAACAGAGTGCTACTGGTAGCAGATTGGAATGGGGCACTGCACAGTGAGAAAGACAGCGCTAGCAAAGCTGCTTGGGGGAAAAGCAGGAAAGCTTTTGAGCATCTCATTGCCTAGGGGAAGGGTGGAGATGGGAGGGGCAGGACCCAAAACTGAATTCCTTTGGGATTAATAAATCTGAATCTGCACACCATCCTTTCTTTTCTCCTTCACTTTTCTTCCCGGTGCATGGTGCTTGCCTGCAGCCCGCTTCATGCAGCCATCAGTGTGCGCTATGCAGCGTGGTCACCCAGTGCACCCAGGCTGCTGCCAGCCCAGCAGTGTGTGGGCATCTCTTTCAGGAGCTCTTCAGCTCCATTCAAGCAGAGAAGCTGCCTGTACCCTGAGGACAAAGAAGAGAGCTGTGAAACAACAGTGGGGATGCTGGGGGAGCGAGCAGGCGTGGTTTTCCTCTGCCTGCTTATTTTACTTGACACTGTCCTTAAACATAAGGTCATTTTACAGCCTGCCCGAGGGCTGCCAGACAGAGGAAGTTACCTTGTGAAGGAAGGAACTAGCCCATACTGTCTAAATATTGTCAATTGTGTGCTGAATGGAGGCCATGGCTTGGGGAATCTCAATAGTAGCTCTTTGTGCCGCTGGCTGCCTCCTGCCAAAGTACTTTCCATAATTAGGTGCAAAGCATATTTACATTCCAGTCATCCTTGGTCCCGGGCACACACCTGTATGTGTGTGTATGTACATGTATGAGGTGCAACCATGTGTATTCTACGTGTTTAGGATACGTGTTTCTGCTCAGTGCTCCTGACAACGGCTGCAGCGACAGATGGAGGTGATGGGGATGTGGGCTCTGAGACTGTCAGGGGGTCATAACTCTGTGAGGCAGAAGAAATCCATTGGATTCATCCCTGTGCCAAGCAAGAGTGTAATCCCCATATAGAGAGATACTGTATTTTGTCTGAATCGGAAGGCCAGGACTGAATGCTTCCTTTTTAAATTCATTGACGTTTGCATGGAAACCAGAAAAATGGGCTTAAGTCAAGAATGCACTAACCTCTGTTGAAACTGCTCTCCATGGCAGACACGCATCGCTCACAGCCTTTCTGCCTGCGTGCAGATAAATGGTGGAGTGAAACACTGCGGAGAGCTCTATCACTCATGTATTGATAACCCAGTGCTTGATGCACAGCAGCTTTCCCGTGTGTGTTTCTCCCCCAGCCCTCCCCATGATATCCAGGAGCCAGACCATGATTAGTTCAGATGGGGCTGGGGCGGGGGGAAAGGACAACTGGAGACAGCAGCAAAGAGATTCCTGAAGCGTGTCCAAGGGAGAGTGGAGCGGTCACGTGGCGCTGGCTCCGCGCCTGCTTCCAGCTGCTGAGTTTCATTAAAAGACAGCCAAAATACATTAATTAGTCTTCTAAGATAACTTTCCTGTGCAGGCGATGCTATAGCTTCCACAGCCGTGCCATCGGGACAGGAGGGATGGTCTGTGCAATGAGTGAGTGATGGCCATGAGGCAACCGCAAGTGTTGGGATGCCCACCTGCATGTGATGGGGCAGGGGAGGTAGCCTGCTCCAGGTCTGGGCTTTTCCAATGTTTGGGATGGCTCCAGATCCAGGGCTGTGTCCATCTGCTTCTGCCTGAAGTCTCCTCCAACAGCTCTTCCTACCAGTAACTCCAGGCAAATACTCTCCAATGGCTGTGTCTGTGTTCCTATCCGTATGGCAGCCAGGGGAGATGCTCTCAGGCTTACCAGGGCAATCCCTGCTCCTGTTGCAAAACTACTTGTAATAACTGCGGAAATCCAAGCAGAAAGTCCTGCTCAGTCTAATCATGAGTTTACTTTTTCTCCGGATGCTTTTGGAGCTTTCAGGCACTTAATGGAAACACCAATGCTCACACTTGGAGGACAGGCTGGAAAGTTTGCGTGGGCTTGTGTGCGTGCCAGGGAGTCACTTTTTTGTCTCTCGGAAGCCTGTTTCCATTATGCTTTTGTCAGACTTTGACTCTGTGAAGGGGAATTGAGACTTTGTGTATCCAAAGCACTCTGTGAGTATAACCCAAGACCTTTATGTCTCGTCAGTGCTGTAGTTTGTCCCAGGGACACCTACCAGGGCTCAGCCAGGAGCGGGGAAGGCAGGGCTCGCACTCTTGCCCTTTGAGGGAAATGTCTGATGATTTGTCTCTTTAATTCCTTCCTTCCTCTGCATTCACCATTTCAGAGGCATGCTCCTGCACATGCTCTCTCTAACAGCCTGTTTTCCCTCTAACCACTTCCAGCTCCAAAACCTCTCCACATCCTCTCAATGTAAATGCATTTTAGCTTGCCTAGTGCAGCCTGGGGAGACAGAAGTGACCTTCAGCTGAGAGCAAAGCATTTGGGTTTGACCTTGTTTGCTGGAGAGTGGGTTTGGTGGTGGCAGGGCTGCTGCTGAGCTCTCTCCTCCCCTGCCCTCCTCTTAGGGAAGGTGCTTGGGAAGCCCTGGGGGCAATGTGGGGGAGATGTCCCCTGTGAGTGGCAGAGCAGGACTTCAGGAGGATGGAAACCTCCAGGATGGAGGCTTGGATGATGTTTGGGTAGTGAAGATGCAGGCAGGCTGGGTGCTGGGTTTCTCTGTAGTGCCAGCTTTGATACTTGTGGCTTCAGATGTTTGAACGTGTCTAAAAAACCCCTGCTGTAGGTTGGTTACACAGAGCACCCTTCACAAAACACTCCTTTTCCTTTTACTACCTAAAATTCTTCTCTTCAGTTGCTTTCCTCACCTGCTTGTGTGAAGGCAGCTGCTGAGGAAGGAACCAGGCTGCTGGTGCCCAAGGGCACTTGGTTGCACCAAGAAGGGCCCTGGTTGCTTTGCCAGACCTCGCTCATCCACTGTAAGATCTCCTGCACAGTGCAGCTATTGCTTTGCTCGGCATGGATGCCACCACAAAGGGTCTGGCCTCTCTTCTGAACCCTTCAGGAGGACAACCGTGAGTGGAGAGGGGCTGCAACCCCCTGAATCTCATTCTCATTTGAGTGTGTGTGTGCATATATACGCACACATAGTCTCAAATTGAAGCTTAACTCTGCTGCTGAGTCACAATTACAATTCCTTTAGCCAAGACTTCTGAGATCTGTAATGTTGTGTGGCTGCTTGGCTTTGGGCAAGTTATTTCTCTCTGGATGGAAAGCTTGGTCCCCCTAATGTTGGTGGGGACAGTAACTTTGGGAAGGTTTGGTGGGGGTTTGCCAGAACTTGCTTGTCGATGGCTGGAGCTAATGCAATAGTTCAGGTTTTATCTACAGAAATTCAGCCAGTCGTTGATATAAATGCAAGCAGCTTTGCAGTGGTTTATGCAGGGCTTAATCTGTCTTAAACCCCCATCTTCGAGCAGCACAAACTGGCCTGCAGTGAAATGAATTGTCACACATGAAGCACTTTGTAAAACACAAAGGCAAGGTTTCACCTGCTGTGTGTCTGTGTACAATACCTGCGTTCATTACAGGTAATGAAGCAGCGATGGGCAGGTTTTACCTGCAGAGACCTGCTTTGGCTTAACTCATGGAGCAGTTTGTGCTCCGAGTGTTACCAGCAGGCGCCTGAGGAGGTGGCCAACAATCAAAAGAAGCAATTTTCACGTGGGTATTTTAGTGTTGTATTTCTCTCACAACCAGCCAGGGAGGGGTGCATTAGGTGAGGAGCATTCAATAACTGTGCACGAGAATCCCAATAGCTCTTTAGAATCTGCTGTTTTCTGCAGTACTGGTTTCTCAGGAGCGCTGTGGGCTGGCCCCTGTGGCAGCGTCTTTGTCTTTTGTTAGGGGACATGTGTCTTTAAAACCAAGTTCTCTCCTTATCTCAAGTTTAAAGTGCAAAATCCCCAGGTTGGAAGCGAGTTAAAGTTTCCTGTTCCAGCTACATCTGTGTTCAGTCTCAGAGCAGATCCTTGGCTGTAGTGTAAAAGAAAGAGGAAACGAATGCGTATTGCAGGTAAAAAGGAGCAAGTGAGGAAAACCATTCCTCTAAAAGCCCCTCGAGCAGTTTTCAGGGTAATTTCCACTTATTTCTGAGTAACTCCAACCGCTGCTCAGCCTTTAATACTAACAAAACCAAGACCAACCCCACGTCCCTGCTGATAAACACCATGGACTTGCCCGTAGCTTATCTAATGCCTGAACATCTGTTTCTCCCTTGCCGAGAGGTTCTCTCGTGATGAGTTAATGCAATTCCCTACACAAAGGTTAAACAAAGTTGAGAGGCTCCGACCGGTGGCTTTGTGCCATGGAGGCCTGTGCTGCCAGAACAGCTTCGCTGCTGAAATGTCCCCTTCTAATTCAGAAAGGAGCTCAGGAGGGGGGAAAAGTCATCCTAAGCATGGGCTGCAGCTCTGAGCTTTCTCGTTGGAGGGGAAGATACTTCACTATGGAAAGGGTGCTTTGAACCAGCCACTTCTCCTGGGACTGAAAAGCTGCCACAGGTGGGGAGGGATGCAGGGTGACCCCACCATCGCAAGGGATGGAATAGCTTAGACCTTGGCATTTGGTTTTCCAAGTCTTGTTCCAGTTTTCCTCCTATAAGTAATTGTTAGCTTGCATGCAGTGTTAGATGTTTGTGGGATTGGCACCTGACAACTTGCTCATAAGGCTGCTTGTGGTATAGAGCCAAACAAGATCCTTGGGATTACTTCATGGCTTGATGCTGGGAGACACCAAGTGAGTGTGACTGGTGCAGGAAGCCCTGCCTGCTGGCAGGCTGACGTTGAAGGTGGCTTCAGTTGGCTTCTTTTGCCTTTTGGGGTTTTTTACTCCTTGTAGCTTTGATCAGGATGAATTACAGTCAGCTTGATCCAGGAAATACCAAATGTGTATAACCCTGTAGCACTGGTTCAATATTTAAGGAGTTGTAAATGCAGGGTTATATGGTGCCATGTAATCCTTTCTTTGCTCTTTCTGTCTTCTCTGACAGGTTTTGGTTGGATGCACTTCCCAGCCAGATGCTGCTGTTCTTTATCCCCACTGCTTCCCTCCTTGAGCTTTCCAATCCATGTGCCCCTGGGGGAGCAGGTTGGGATGTACAGCCCGGAAGTCAGCACGTTGGGTATGGACCGGGGCTGCAGCGAGGTATTGACAAACACCACAGCCACACTTTTACTTCTCTGTCCTTTCCCTTCCGTCTCGGCTTTCGGCTCCTCAGGCTCCCACATCCTGCGAGGCTGCACTTCACACACAGCAGCAGGAGCATCAAAGAGGAGCTCCTGAATAAAAACACTGCTTTATGACATGCCTTCAAAGTGCCTTTTTCAAAGTTCAAAGGACACGAGGAAAGGAGGGGATGGAAATCAAAGGAAGACTCAGGGGGAGGGAAATTAAAGCCTCAGAGGAACTTTATGGCACGCTTTCTGTAACACTTTCAATGCCAAAATCACAAGTGCTGCTCCCAGCACCGGCTCCTCTCTTGCCACCAGACTCACTTGCACTGATTTCAGTGCAGCTCGGCAGTTACCAGTAGCTCCTGGCCCTCATGCAGGTACAGGGCACCCACAACTCCAGATTCTCTCATGAGTTTCATGTAAGCCCAAAACTTCCCATTCTGTTGCCTCCAGGCCAAGGGGAGATACTTGTTCTGTACCGGCTGGGAAGCGCTGGGGCTCCCAGTGCCTCCCCTGACAAGCTGCAGCTCCTGGGCAAGGAGATGGATCACTGTCTTCGGAAACTTCCTTGGGAATGGGGCTCACCTTAAAGAAAAGCTCTTTTTTGTTCCAGAAATGCATCTTACTCTCATCTCCTACTGTCTTCTACTGCAGGGCCAGATGGATTTGTCCGTGTTTGGGAGATTTCCATTACTGTTAGGTTTCCACCTGAGCAGAGGCTGTGAGCGAGAAAAGAGAAGCAAAGGATGCACCTCTGCATGAGCCCAGCTACCATCAAGAGACTCTGCTTCACGTGTGAAGGCTGGGAAGAAACCCAGATAGGTGAGGGACGTACTTCTGATCATTCAGTTAGCTCTCATGGTTTTATCATTTCCTTGCTCCCCTGTGTCTGTTTTTAAACAGCACAGGAAAAAAGTGATGTATGAGGCAGGGGACAGAAATCAGGGTGGTTTTGGCCCAGAATCAAACCCTCTTTATTGATGGACATGTGCCCACTGAGGTGACCTGGAACTGCTTCACTGCTGTAACTGAAGCTAAAACGGACAGATGGGCGTTGCTGAACAGCACTGTCAGGCTGGGTTACAGTTTTGGGAGCTTTCTGTCTTGAGTGTTTAAATGGAAGTGGAAAGACTGAGAGTCCAAATGAATTGTCTGAGCAAAGGAAGTGGGAGGCTCGTGCTCAAAGGAGCCATGGGGAGTTTCCTCTGGGTTCCTCGAGCTGCTGAGGAGCAGCCTGTGGATCCGTTTTGGTAACCACGTTTAAACCATCAGCCAACAAATATGTTTCCTCCATAGGGGTGATGATGGTGTTTCCTCATCCAACTGATTTTCCAGATCTCATGGAGTCAACACATGTGTTGTTCCTGCAGCAACGCTCAGTCCTCATCCCAGGTGAGCTCACCTCAAGGAAGCGCTTGTCCCACAGATGCTTTCCAGAGCTGCTGCTCGGAAACCTGCTGCTGAGCACCCTTCTCCTTGATTCATTCTCCTGGTTTTTAGCACCCTGAGCTGTGCACCTTGTGCTGTGCGCTCTGCTTTAGGCAGCCATCCCAAACCAGTCAACAGTGGTGTGTATGTGGGACATAAAATCCAGGGTGTGCTGTGCCGTTGTGGAGGTCTCGTTGCACAACCGGTGCAAAGCAGCAAGTCAAAATACTTGTCTTTCACCAGAGAGGTCCCAGTTTCATAGAATCATAGAATAGAATCATAGAATAGTTCGGGTTGGAAAGGATCATCCAGTTCCAACCCCCTGCCATGGGCAGGGACACCTCACACTAAACCATGGCACCCAAGGCTTCGTCCAACCTGGCCTTGAACACTGCCAGGGATGGAGCATTCACAGCCTCCCTGGGCAACCCATTCCAGTGCCTCACCACCCTCACAGGAAAGAATTTCCTCCTTATATCCAATCTAAACTTCCCCTGTTTCAGTTTGAACTCGTTACCCCTTGTCCTATCACTACTGTCCCTAATGAAGAGTCCATCCCCAGCATCCCTGTAGGGCCCCTTCACCGTGTATCACTGGAAAGGGCAGCTCAAGGTGAAATTCAGTAAGTGGTTAATGTATCTCAGCAAAAAAGAATTTGCAGTTTTAGTCTTTGGTAACTCAAAGGGGGAATTTAAGGCATGTGCAGTAGCTAATCAGATTGGAACTTGCCTTAGAGACCAGGGCAGAGACCTGGAAGGTTTGTTTATGAGAGAGGATTTGCATCTAAGTGAGATCCTTTAATATAAGCTCTTTATATTAATTGGCTTGCAGCAGGCATGTCTCAATGAACAGACGGCTTTATGTCCCACACAGTCACTGGGGCCATACGGGGGGATTTCCTTCTCGAGCACAGCAAGGCTAGGTTAATCTAATCTAAACCAGGCATAGGTAGGCTAGCCTACACTAATCTAATCTAATCCAGGCAGAGCTATGGTACCTTAGGCTAATCTAACTCAGGCTAGGCTAATTTAACCCAGGCTAGGCTAAACCAGGCCTATCCTTAACTCTGACCCTAATCCCTACCCCTAATATCTGCCACCCTAAAAGTAACCCCTAAGTCTAAAATGAACCCTAAACCTAAACTCAAATCCTAAACGTAATTCTAATCCTAAGGACAACCCATCTTAGCCCTAACCCCAAACCATCCTAACCCTAAGCATTATAATAAATCTAACCCTTACCCTAACTCTTATCCCTAGCCACAAACCCTCCTGGCTGCCACACTAACCCTAAGGGCTGACCCTGACTGTAATCCATCCTAACCATACCCATAACCCTAAACCTAATCTTAACACATCTGAACCCTTTCCTTGACAATAACCATTACCCTAACCCTTACCCTAACCCTAACTCGTAAACCTAAACCATAACCCTGTCCCCTAACCCTAAACCTTACCCTAACCCTAACCCTGTACTCCCACAGCCGAAGAACCAGGCCAGAAAGCTGGTGCTTGGCATCTTTAGCACACAGCGACCTTTGCTACGGTGCCACCCCCAGTGCTGTTGTTCCTCGCTTTCCCACCTAAAAGTCTGTTTGCATCCAATCTTTTTGGTGGTCGCTCTCGGCTGCCCTGCAGCAGGGTGAGGAGAGCACAAACATTTTGTGTCTCACAGACTAAGGCAGGCTAATCTAATCTAACCCAGGCAGAGATAGACTAAACTAATCTAACCCAGTTTAGGCTAACAGATGATGGGCTAGGCTAATCTAATCTAACCCAGGCAGAGATAGGCTAGGCTGCTAACAGAGGATGGGCTAGGCTAATCTAATCTAACCCAGGCAGAGATAGGCTAGGCTAAAGCAGTCTAGGCTGGATAATCTAACAGGTTAGGCTAAAACAGAAAGCTACCTAACCTCTCAGCCAGGCAGAGCTAGGTAGGCTAATCTAACCCTGGGTAGGCTAACACAGTCTAGGATAGGCTAATTAATCTAACCCAGGGGTGGTTTTTGGAGCTAATCTAATCTAACCCAGGAAGAGCTAGGCTAGACTAATTTAACCCAGGATAGGCTAACAGAGGATGGGCTAAACTAATCTAATCTAACCCAGGCAGAGATAGGCTACGCTAAAGCAGTCTAGGCTGGACTAATCTAACCCAGGTTAGGCTAAAACAGAAGACTAGCCTAATCCACTCTCAGCCAGGCAGAGCTAGGTTAGGCTAATCTAACCCTGGGTAGGCTAACACAGTCTAGGATAGGCTAATCTAATCTAACCCAGGCAGAGCTAGGCTAATGTCATTTAACCCAGGCAGAGCTACACTAGGCAAATCTAACCCAGGCTAGGCTAAAACAGGCTTGGGTTAGGCTAATCTAATCTAACCCAGGAAGAGCTAGGCTAGACTAATCTAACCCAGGTTAGGCTAACAGAGGATGGGCTAAAATAATCTAATCTAACCCAGGCAGAGATAGGCTAATCTCATTTAACCCAGGCAGAGCTAAACTAAGCAAATCTAACCCAGGCTAGGCTAAAACAGGCTCGAGCTAATCAAATCTAACCCAGGCAGACCTACCCTAATCTAACCCAGGGTAGGCTAACACAGGTTAGGCTAGGCTAAGCCAAGACAGGCTAGTTTAGGTTAATCTAATCTAACCCAGACAGAGCTCGGCTAGGCTAATCTAAGCCCGGTTAGGCTAATCTAATCTAAGTGAGGCAGAGCTAGGCTTATCTAATATAATCCAGTCAGAGCTAGGCTAAACTAGTCTAATCTATCCCAGGCTGGGCTATTCTAATCCAGGCTGAGCTAGGATAGACTAATCTAACCCAGGTTAGACTATCAAGAGGCTGGGGTAGGCTAATCTAATCTAACCTAGGCAGACCTAGGCTAACGTAATCTATGCTCGGCTAAAGCAGACCATGCTAGGCTAATCTAACCCAGGTTAGGCTATCCCTAACCCAGGCAGATCTCGGCTAGGCTAATCTAACCCAGGCTAGGCTAACACAGGCTAGGCTAGGCTAATCCAACCCAGGCTAGGTTAGGCTAATCTTGCCTAACTCAGGCAGAGCTAGGCTCGGCATAATCTAACCCAGGTTAGGCTAATACAGACTCGGCTAGGCTTATCTAATCTAACCCAGGCAGAGCGAGGCTTAATCTAACCCAGCTAGGCTCCGTTAATCTGACTCAGTCTAGGCTAACACAGGCTAGCCTAGGCTAATCTAACCAGGCTTGGCTAGGCTAATGTCATCTACGGTACGGGTTAGATTTAACCCCTAATCTAATTTAACCCATTTTATGCTGCGCTAATCTAATCTAACCCAGGCAGAGCTAGGCTAGCCTAGGCTAATCTAACCCGGGCTAGGCTAGGCTAGTCTAGTCTAATCTAATCTAACCCAGGCAGAGCTATCTAACCCAGGCAGAGCTAAACTAGACTAATATAACCCAGGTTAGACTATCAGAGGCTGGGGTAGGCTAATCTAATCTAACCTAGGCAGACCTAGGCTAAAGTAATCTATTCTAGGCTAAAGCATCCGTGGGCCACCGGGAGCAGCCGGATTTGCATGGCAGTGGTGCTGGCAAGATTTGTCCCCAGCCCATTGGGCTTTCATCCATGGGCATTGTTCCTCATTTGGAAATTCCTTCCAGTGCTGCTTCCCAGAGCTGTGGTGAGTGTGGTATGGGGATGGCACAGGGGGAATGCATCCAAGAGGAATGCACGTCCCTGGGGTCTCCTCACCCTGCTCCTTGTGGTGGTAGGATCACAGCCAAAGGTGATGGTGTTTGTGCCCAGAAGAAGCACTGAGACTGCTGGCATCTCCTCACTGTTTGCTGGCAGAGTGAGTGCATTAACACGATGAGGTGGATATTTCATAGAATCATAGAATAGTTCAGGTTAGAAAGGACCTTAAGATCATCCAGTTCCAACCCCCCTGCCATGGGCAGGGACACCTCGCTCTAAACCATCTCACCCAAGGCCTCGTCCAACCTGGCCTTGAACACTGCCAGGGATGGAGCATTCACAACCTCCCTGGGCAACCCATTCCAGTGCCTCACCACCCTAACAGGAAAGAATTTCCTCCTTATATCCAATCTAAACTTCCCCTGTTTCAATTTGAACCCGTTACCCCTTATCCTATCACTACAGTCCCTAATGAAGAGTCCCTCCCCAGCATCCCTATAGGCCCCCTGCAGATACTGGAAGGCTGCTCTGAGGTCTCCCTGCAGCCTTCTCTTCTCCAGGCTGAACAGCCCCAACTTTCTCAGCCTGTCTTCATACGTTCCAGCTTTTTCTCTTCTCTTTGTCTGGAACCCCATGGCTGTCAGTGTTGAATTCCCGTGTTTCAGCCCTCCCTGTTGCAGGTGCCTGCAGCCTGGCCTCTGCCTGAGGTCTGTGCAGGGGTTTGTTCAATTTTAGCCTGGTTTATGTGAGCGTTGCTAAGAGGTGTTTCCCCATGGAAGCTGCTGAACCTGCAGATGCAAAACTGGTGTGAAAGGGAGCGGAGACTGCGCGAAACCCAAAGGGCAAGCGTGGCAAAGGGAAATCTGTTTGGGAATCCTCAGCCAGTGACACACAGGCTCTTGCAAGAAACACACTGCTGAGCAGAGGGTATTGCTTTTCTCAATGGAGATCGTGGCACGCAGCATTCCCCGCCTATTTGAAATGTTCTTTCATAATGAAACTGTTTTCCTGTGCTTTTCTTAGGCTGCAAATGGTTATGCAAATTCCTAAATATTTTCCTACTTCCTTTTTCAGATGTCTAACATTATGTATTATTTTCTGATGCTTACCTAACCTGGGAAATCTGTTTTCCATTGCATTTAAGCCAAGGGTTTCTTTTTAACCAGCCCTTCCCAGTATTTTCCTTTAACACTTTTGGTTTGCTGAGTGAACTTTGCAATGTGAGGATAAATGAAAGTGAAAATGTGTTGCTTGTCATATACTCGCTGTTTAGAGAGGGTTTTTTTCCCCCCCTCTGGATTTGGAGAGGGAGATATAAATCATTGATTTAAAACCAGGGTAATTTAACAAGATTATAGGAGAGAGAAAATCCACTTCCTACCCAAAGTAACAGTCTCTTAGCTTTCTCCACCTACACAAGCCATATGCATCCTCTGAGCTGCCTGAGATCCTCTTTTGTGTTTTTCTGGCAAGCCTGTGGTATAATAATTAAAGTCCATATGCAAAGCTTGCTCTGTGGAGCCCATGAGGGGGCTTTTCATTACTTTGTAATTGGCCAGGGAGTGACCATCCCTTGGCCCCCAGCCTGCGCTGCTGTGTTTGAGATGTCCCAGACCTGAAGGGCTGGTAAGAGCTGCAAATCCCAAGTCAGGGTGATGTGTTCAAGAGATCCCTTTTCTTGTCATCTCCCTTTTAACAAACATCAGCAAACTGCGCTTTTCTTTCCTGGGAGCTAAGCTCTGGGATGGGTAGAGCAGCAGGATGCCGTATCCAAAGGGCTCCGCACCAGTGCAGAGGGATGGAGAAGAGGGATGGTGAAGGAAGCATGGATCCTGGCTGGAATTGCTGGTTCCCAGTTGCAGGGAGCCTTTGCATTGACCTGGGGAGAGCATGAAGGGTAACAGCGCTCCTCTCTTGGAGTACTGGAATGCTTAAAACTCAGGCATCATCTGGGCTTGGTCACATCGTCCAAATTTACTTTGTCCTTGCAGTCTCTCTCTCCAGAGAGATGTAGTAGTGATAACTCCCAGTTGTGCAGGGGCTGTGCAAGTGCAGACTGGTGTTTCTGGTGGCCAAATACTGAGTCCTGGAAGGAGGTATAGTAATAGTTGTCAGCAGTGCTGCCCCGTTGAGCTGATATTGCACATGATACTGTCAAACTAATACATATCCCGTTCTTGTTATCCCCATTCCTGTCGGGAGTCTCACCAGGCATAGGGGCTAGAGACAACAGGTATTTTTAACAGATGTGTCAAAGCACACATAATCCTCTGATTCTGGGAGCTGGAACTCAAATCCTATTCTTGTAACACAAACAGAGGCATTGCTTTGGTTGTCAGCTTAGCAGTGACATGTCACAGAAAAGGGTGCCTAGGAGCCTGCTAACGCCGAGCTGCAGGACAGGGCTCCAGTAATGAATTTCCAATGAAACATCCTTCTAATTATAGCAAATTAGTTTTACAAACATTTTTCCTGGGAAGAGAGTGTGAAACTGGAGCCAGGAAGGTGGAAAGCTGAGGTTGAGACAGTGCCCGACAGGAGAATTGTGGAAATGGACCGCAGGCTGGGGACTGTTTATTGTCTGGTTGAATAGGTCTTCAAAACACAGATCAGCTCCTTCAACAGTGCTGGTGTCGTGCTGCCACTGGCTTTGTGTATGTGCCATGGAATCATCACACAATCACAGACTGATCACCAAAAGATGTGTAAACCCCATCTCTGAGTGTCCCATGCTGTACCAGCACGAAGGCAGCACGTTTGTGCCGACGGAGCAGGTTGGGCTGCAGGCAGGTCGGTGCTGCCTGCTTTCCAGGAGAGATTTCCACCTCCCGCTGCACTGGAAACATGGGGGCTTGTGGTATCGTGCTGTTTGTGTGCATGCCTCTCTGCTCGTGGCTCTTGTGCTCAGCTGGGGAATTTAATTAGGAGTTAACCATGGAAAAATCCATAATACTTACGTATAGGTGGTGTGGGCTGTGTGTAACCGAGGAGCAATCTTAATGAAGCCCTGAATGTGGGTTACTGTTCATCAGGAAAGAGGCAGTTGATTATTTCTAAAACAAAAAGAAAGAAACAGGCCACCCCTCAACTGAACCCTTCAATAATAAGCCCCATGGAGGGTGTTATACTGTTAACCGCAGCAGGGCAGCAGCGGTGCTGGAGGATGTGGTGTGGTGGATGGTTTTGGTTGAGGGCTTTGCTGGGGTTTCAAGCACAAGTTACTGGCACCCTGAGTAAGGCAGAAAGCAAAGGTGGACTTCGGGAGCCTTCAGTAATGCAGGCAACAGATATTTTATGGCATGCACTTATTTGCTTAATAAGGGATTTGAGATAAAATGGTCTCAGGTGGTAGAAACTCATCTGGTAGCCCATCGTGGCCGTGGCCTCTTGGCAAGCTCTGGGTATCCCGCTGCGATCGCTCCTATTAAAGCACCTAAGGGTTAAGGATGGCTGTTTTCCCTGCCCCCCGGTCAGCAAAGGTAATTACACCACCATCTATTTAGCGGGGAAAGAATTTGCCATTGAGAAGATAGGGCCCGGCTTCACCAGAGCCCTTCAGCCGCCCAACAATATCGCATTACCCAGATTGCATAAAGAGCGCGAGCCATTTCCGCTGGCGGGTCCATAATGGAGGTATCTCTTTACAAAGCCCCCACTTCAGGCCAGCTGAATGCCTCCGCCGAGCCTCAGAAATCCCGCAGCCCTAATCCCTTTAGCAACAAAGATCTGTTTCTTTGCTTAGCATGAAGTAGACCTCAGAGGCCGGTGTGTGCCTTGGCCTGTAGGCCAAAAGCCTCCTGTTTACAATTTCCCTATTCCTGTTTTTAATGTTGTTCTGAGAGCAGCCACAAAGGGCCGGTTTTGTCCAGCAGGAACAAGGGAGCTATTAGAGAGGGACGGAGGAAGGAAGGAAGGGAGATCCAAAAGGAGCAGCCCAGGAGGGATTAGCATACACAGCTGTTCCCTCAGGGACAGGAGCTTTATGCTTTTTATAATTTCCCTCTCATTTACATTTTTTAATATCTGGTTTCCTTGTTTCAGCCCCCCCCCCCCCAGGTCTTCAGGACCATCTGCCCGTTTTATTGGATTCTCTTGGTTGTTTCTCAGGCAGCGCATCCAGCCCAGCGTGCTCACCGGCTCTGGGGCTAAACCCTGCAATCCCTACCAAGCAGGCTTCAGCCCTCTCTGCTGCCTTCCTCATCTCATAACGTGACCCTCCATCCACATCCCGATGTCTTCCGACGGTGGGAGCCGCTCCTGGCTGCAGGGAGTGGGAAGGCGATGCTGAGCATCCCGGGTCAGGATGACCGTGGCTGAGGGCTTTTGTCCCTGAATGCACATTGTTCTTGCCTCTGCCAAGCCCGGAGGGGAGAATAGCTGAGCTGTTTACAATATTGTTTCATAGACTGCTAAAAAGCGGCTGTCTGTTTTCCAGAAGTGCAATGAAACATTTATGAGTACAGGACGCAGTGCCGTTCGCTGCTGCAGGGGAAAAGGGGCAGTTGCTTTTATGTTATGCGCACCACATCCCAGATTATGTAGGCTGTTGACAAAGGAAAGAACAGGACATATTTATCTCATTTCCATTCCCTTCTTCGCAGGTGGTGATTGCCCAGGTACCCCAGTAAGCAGAGGCATTGGGGTCCAACCCGTGCCACTGCTGGGATATGCCTGCAGACCAGAGCCAGGATGTGCAGACATGGAGCTGGGTGAGGTGCTGTACCAGTCTGCTCTCCAGGTTTGCTTGGCTGTGACTCTTTCTCCCAAGCCCTGGGCTATTTCTGTATTTCTATATCGTACATAAGTTCCTGTAAAGCTATGGAGCTACAGAAACCCATTCCTGCCTGTACATATGCTAATTCACATTAGCTATCCTAAATCTGGGTCTTTTACTGAAAGTAACTGAGTGGCACAGCAGTGGGTTTTTAGTTCCGTGCAAGAGAAGAGGTCATATATCTGCCTCTGTACTTTTACAGCTCCATTTTGGTTATTTCCAGTGCCACAGCTCTCACGAGGAAGTTACAGCAGGTCCTTCCAAATAATGACCTGTTTTTTTCCCAACACAGGATCACTCCAAAGCTCATTAAGGCTGTTAAAAGCATTTATTTAAGGCAAATGGGCACTCTAACCAGGATTGTAACCTGGCTGTGGCTAAATGCAGGAATAAATCAGGATTTGAGTTTTACTGTAATGTCTATGAATGTTTCACTGTATCTTCAGCATAAGGGATCCCATTGTACACATCGAGGATGTCTACAGCTTTTACGTGGTTTCGTCTACACTTCTCAGGATTTAATATTTGAAGTTCCTTCTAGGGATGTATCAAAAGGTGGATTTGGAACTCCACTCAGAAAGCCTTCACATAGTAAGAATTACTCAGTGCTTATACAAGTCATTTGCTTCTGTGGAGTATGTTTAATAGATCTCCTGGAAGTGGGCTGTTTTGCCCTGTTCAGCAGGAGCTTGGGCTGTGAACTGGACCCGAGCAGCGGAGCAAGGCTGTGGTTAACATCCTCCCGTCTCACTCGGGGACGTCCCGCCTAAACCCTTCCTTCCTGCCCGGGGTGGAATTATCATTAACTCGGAACTGCTTTTCGAGGAGAACTTTTTTCTCTTTTTCTTTTCTTTTATTTTTTTTTAGAGGCTGTGGAACTCTTCCAAGAATTTTCCAATTTTCACCAATGAAAGCAGAGCCTCTGCCAGGTGCCAACTAAAATGCACTTAGCTCGTACCAGCCAGCCAAGGCACCGCAACGCGACCTTTGAAATAGCCTCTCTAGAACAAGCTGGGAAGAAAGAACACTTTCTCAAAAGCCACAACTGCAGCTCCTTTTATTACTCATAATATCCTTGATGGAGAGGAACTTAAAAATAATACTTAAGGAACTTAAGCTTCAACAGCCCCCAGTAGACTCAGTTTATGTGCAGTGCAGGCTGCCTTCGTGGGATTATAGGCTCGGGACTGTGATTACAGTGTTGATGATAATGTGCGTTTCCTAAATCATTACTTGGGTAAGAACAAAATAAAAGGAGGGAAGCCTTCGCTTCACTTTTCTCATGCAAATGAATGGATCAGTGATTTAGCCATTTGTTTCTAAAAGCAGAAACACATTTCCGTGTTTTCTCCCCACATTTATTAAACTAACAAGTATTACATACATATGTAAAACGCATTTGGACAACGTATTTCAAAATCAGTGTAATACTTTGAGTCATCACTCTAAATGGTGTTTTGTAGATGCATAATTATATTTTACTTTCTGGGATTTTTATATTCCAAGCTGTGCTGAGCTACTATTTAATTAAAACTTGGGATCCAGTTTCCTTAGGGTTTTGTGTAAGGAAATCTGAACCCTAATTTATATGTTTTCATTACTATTGAGCCTGTAGCACACGGATGTATCCTGCAGGCTCTCATGACCCTGCCCCATCTTCTGCCTGCAGAAGATCTAAATGCAGGTCAGGATGGTGGCCCAATTGAAGTCAAGAGATGAAAACAGCATTAAGTCCTATTTGCTTTAGTATAACCAGCAAAGATTTTGCATCAACAGTGTCAGGATGCTTTAGTCTTGATTGAATGTTATTTTTTCTGTCTGAGAATTCTCTCCTCTTGATTCCAGTAAATACACTGGGCTATGGGTAAAAGTTGTCCTGCTCTTCACCTTCTTTAGGGCAGAAACAAGATGTATTTTCCTTAAACCCCTTTATTTCCCCCCCGTTTTTCTATTCCTCTTGTTACCAAGCACATTAGTAGTCAAATTTGTCACCTTATAAAGATGTGGTTCTGCTGAGAGCTCTGGTCCCTCCGGCAACAGCAGGATATTGGAGGATTTGAGCTGCAATCTCCGAGCAGCCGCAAGCTCCCCGCTTTAACCCAGCTCATTTCCATGCTCGACACCACTCGCTCAGCCCCTCATTTCCTTGAGGTAACACTTGGCTCCCAAAAGCTCCTGTTTCTGGCTGCTCAATCGCTTTCTTCACTTTATTTTTCCCCAAAGCAGAGAGCAGCGAGGGGCTGCGCCTTGGGCGAGCCCCTTCCCTGGGGTGTGCGGTGGTGACAGTGCCGGTGGGAGCCCCCAGCCCGCTCTCCTCGTCCCCAAGGCAGGGCTGCAGCACCAGCTGTGGTGACAGCGACAGCTCCTCCAGAGCCGGATGGGGACCACCACTTCTGTTCCCCCAGCTAAGGGATGCTGGCTCCTCGAGTGCATTGTTCTGCGCTGGCAGGAACAAATGAGGGCATTGTCTTTGCTCCCGGAAATTTCCTGTCTTCCCTTAATGAGGTACCCGGCTACAGAAAGGGCCTTTCTGCTCCACCAGCAGTGAATCTTGACATCCCCATATGGGGCTGCTGTCCTGGGGTGGTTTGGGTTTTGTTAGGGGGTTGGCTTGGGAAGCTTGCCCGTACAAAATGAATGAATAAAGAAATAAATTGCAGCTGTCCGGATAGCTGGGACATCTCCATGCTTTGGCCAGGGCTTGGAAAGCTGATGGGGAGGTGGAACATGGAGCTGTGTCCCCCTTCATCCCTGGTAAAACTCCACATTTAGGAACAGATGCTGGTGGTGAGTCCTGTGCTGGTACCTGGCCCTGTGATCTCTGAGCAGGATGTCTGTATGAGCAGGACCAGGCGCTCCCAGTAAGGATGAAGGGGCTGGGGGGTGCTGTGGTGTGTTTGCCAAGACAGCCTGGAGGAGGGAACAGCAGGGAGTCAAATAGAGAATCAGATTGTTGGTGAAGGAGGGAAAGCTGGAGAATGGAGCAGAGGCAGCCTGGAAAATCGTGGGGTGTTTTGTAGCCTCAGAGGGGGGTGACAAGGCCTGGGGCAGTGCCAGAAGGATGGGAGGAGGCAGAGACTGTGGAAAGCAGCTGGGGAAGAAGCCGCCTTTGCAGGAAGCTGAAATGTTGTTATTAGTGCTCAGTTTCCTGGACAAGATCCTTGTCTATTTAAACACTTCTGCTCCACGGAGCCGCAGCTCTCCAGACACAATAACATTTGCCTTCTCTCCCTGGCGTTTTCCTTTCCGCTTGCAGCAGGTGGTTAAAGCTACTGTGCTCTGCGGAGTAAGGCATCCACAGGCTGCTGCATGGGCTTGGTTCACTGGGGGAACAGGGAGAGGCGAGCCATGGGGTCAAGGGTTTGCCCTTTCTGTCCCCTTGCATCTGCTGGTGGAGATGCTGCTCCTCCAGAGCAGAACCAATGCTGCTGGTAAAGCAATTAAGATCTATCAGATTTGAATATAAAGGTCAAAAGCATAAATATTCATTAAAAAATTCAAGCATCTAGGTATAATCCCTTATCACCCATTTTAGGAAACCTCCCTGGAGCATCCCCAGGCTTCCTCAGCCCATGCGCTAACAATGGCAGGTTTTATGCTCCAGCAGCAAGGTGCACAATGTCACTAATGCCGAATAATCTTGGCTAATGGCTATTTTGCATTATTCTTTCCATGCAGGGATGCACACAGAATACCAAAGGGCTGGAAAGAGCTGCTGTGTGTGGTGAAGGATCCAGTTTCTGTGAAAGGTGAGGCACACACATGTGCTAGAGCCATCCATTTGGTGAGTGAAGTCCTCTGTGGCTCTGGCATCTCCGCTTGCTCCTCACTATGTGCTGCAGTAGCTCTGGTAGATTGCTTTCCATAGAAATCTTATGTGATAGCAGTTAAAAATGCTTTTTCCTTCTGTGTCAGAATGTGAAAATCTTCCCCAAAATCGTATCTGACAGCAACAGCATGAAATTGTCTTTGTAGAGTCCTGATTTTTTTTTTCCTATATCAGGTTACTTGAGTTTAACATTGTATATATCCCTATAATGGTAGAAATGGGATTTCTACTCCATAGAAAGATGGGAGGTATCTCATCTGCTCGCTTCCTTATTATAGTTGTTGTTCCGAGCCCTGTAAGACTTTGGACAGTCTTCCTGAATGCAGGACAAATATAAATATATATTTATACTTAAGTGGACACAAAAGTGCCAATGTACTTCCAGCAGTTTGACTGTGCTGCAGTTGGACTCGTGGCTGTCACGAAGGACAGACAGGATGCACAGCTGCTAAAGCACTAAAGCACGTACTGTGCATCTCAGTGTAGGCAGTGGGAAGGGTTTCTGTGCTGGGATTCTGGAAAACTGAGTAATTCACTCCTGGGGAATGAATAAATAAAGCCAGCCTCCAATTGTGCCAGATAGATGGATTTTTGTAAATGATACAGCACCTTTGTTTTGAAAGATAACAGCACCCATTCTTTAAATGGTAAATACTTGGGGATGAGCTGTCAATCGGCGTGAATTTGGTCTGGTGATTTCTTTCAGGGTGGGCAAAGCCACATCTGTATGTCAGCCCCCAAAGCATGATTAATACTTGTATTTCAAAGCAGTTTGTTCTGTTCTGTGCTCTATTTCTGCAGCAGGTTTGATCCAGCATCCTCGGCACTGTCCCCAGTCCCACAAAGCACAGAGCATGGTGGTGCTGGTGGTCCTGGTCCAGCAAAGATGGACCTCCTCTCCCCTGTGATGAAGAGCTGGTCCCTCTGCTTCCCTGCTCCAGCAGGATCCTTTGCCAGCAGGCAGGGAAGGGGCACACTTTGCCTACAGGAGCATGTTTTGAGAGTGTGAGTGCTGAGGTTAATAGGGGAAGGCAGTATCTGTTCCTGGACCTGATGAGTGAGCTGCTGAAAGGGAGGAGGTT